>NC_081409.1:832201234-833603734 GCF_030272615.1 Cryptomeria japonica
TAATGAAAAATGGAGATGTAGCTCGACCACTATATTATATGCTTCATTGCACATGAACCCATGCAAAATAGATAATGTGAGCTTGTTATGTTTGAATCATTGGGCCACCATAGGAACTATGACCAATTTATTATTAAACAAACCAGTATAAGCATCTATATACCTATGTCTTTATAAATGAATATGATGCATATCAACCCAGAGCTCCCATAGGATATACATTGATATTTACCTTTTCTATTTGAAAATTAAGCCACATTAGCACATGATAGAGGGTGTTGATTAACATATGATTATAGTGGAGGATAAAACAATCACACCCAATACCCATGCTTATGTCTTTTGTCACATATGCAACATATAGAATTATGTGCAAGACCACAGTTCTACTTATTGATCATGAAATAAACACAAGAAAACTACATGGGCAATTGTAAATAACAATTTAACATTGTAATAAATTAAATTGTTTGGAAAAAGTATATAGAAAGATAATTTTAGAACCAAGCTGCCATAGCTACAAACTTGAAGCTCATAAAACACTCATAATGAAGATTTCACATAAAAAATCGCTAGAATATCCATAATAGACTAAATTAGAGTATACAGTGGCTACATGGTGTGCACTAGTGTGGTAATCAAGTGAGACAAATGTATAGGGATGTATACATATAAGGATAAAATAAAAGTTAATAAGTATAAAAATGAATAGAAAAATGCATCTGAATTTAGACTATATTATATCATTTTTAATTATATAAATTTATCAAGATATTATTCGAAAATAAACATATTTAAAAAAAAAATGAATAGATGCATCAATATCTATTAATTAAATATAATTACAAGGTCACTTGCACAGTGCCTGGAAAGCATATAAAACAGTCACTCGGACCGGAAAACACTAAAATGGGAAATAACACATGGGCATGAAATCCACAAATAAAATGTCATACGAGTAGAAAACCACTTTTTTCAATAAAAGTCAGTGAACATGTAGCTAGCCTTCCACATCCACTGACATAATTCTGATATATACACATATTGTGCAGCTAGTTCGGGTTGGAAAGTGATTGGGAACAGCTTTCTGTGCTGGTGGAAAACTTACTAGACGAACACAAAAATCCATTGATTGTCGATATTGACGATGAGGCGAAATCAGCAGGAGGACAGTAACCATAAACAGGCACAGGAAATTCCAGAGAAACATGAGGCAACTCGGCACCTCTTTTCAATAAACCCACCACTTGTTCGATCCGCAGTCTGGCATTCGGATCAGGATGCGAGCACAACAATCCCACTATCAAAAGCCGTTCCATTTCCTCATCATTGAAATCTCGACCCAGTTTCTCATCTGCTGCATCAAGAATCCTATGCTGCCCATGCAAGTGCCAAACCCATTCCACCACTCTGCAATTGTGTTCAATCAAGCTCCAGTCTGCCGGTCGTCTTCCACATACAATTTCCAGTGCGAGCGCTCCAAAGCTAAACATGTCGGACTCTCGAGTGGCTTTTCCCCTAGTTACGCATTCTGGCGCTATGTACCCAATTGTTCCTGCCGGCACTGTAGTATGCCCTCCCTTTTCACGTTCCATCACTCTAGCAAGCCCAAAATCCCCCAGCTTGGCTTTGAAATTTGAATCCAGCATCACATTGCTGGCCTTTATGTCTCTGTGCACAACGCTCTCATGCCGGTCCTCGTGAAGATAAACCACAGCTGAGGCTATGTCACAGGCTATACTGTATCTTCGATCCCAATTCAAAGCAGCCTCTGTCTCCCCAAATAGATATTTGTCTAGGCTTCCATTTGAGAGCAATTCGTAGACAAGAAGCAAATCGTCTTTTCGATGGCACCAGCCAAGAAACCTAACGAGATTGTGGTGTGTAAGCTTACTGTTTATTATTACTTCTGATACGTACTGATTCTTACCTTGCTTAGAAGTTGGAGATACTCTTTTTACAGCCACAGATGCCTTTGTACCAGGCAAAGTGCCTTTGTATACACATCCGAAGCCGCCGCTTCCAATCTTATGAGTGTCGCTGAAGTTGTTGGTGGCGGTGCAGAGGTCAGCATATGGAAAAGAGCGTACGGACTGAGCAGCCTGGCGAAGCAGTTTGTTGAGCTCCTCGTCGGTCTCCTCAGCCTCACCTCCGCTTTTCCTCTTGATGTACAACCTTCGTCCAACGAAGATAAAAGCACATATGGCGGGCACGACGCATATCAATATAATCACGATATTAGGTATTTTTGATGAACCTGCTACGTTTGCAGGGGAACGTTTGAGGGTGGGCAGGGGAGAATAGGCGGCAGACGGAGCAGGTGAGGTTGTGGCGGCACCAGGCGGCGGAGCTGAGGCGGGGCTAGCGTTGGGCAAAACCATTGCCAAGGCCAGCAGTGCTGTTATCTGTAAATTAACGGTACCCATCTCCACCTGCGAATTGGACATAAATCAACCTAAATGTCTCCTTTCTAAACTTTTTGTACTATGATCTGGGTATAGTTGATTGAATTATAGCTCTTTCAGGAAGAATTTATGGCGTTTAAAATAAAAATAATTAAAAAATCTATTTCTTTTTTATTTGGTCATTAAGAAAAAGTCATATGTTGGCACTAAGAGTGGCCATTGTTGATTTTGTCAGGCCTCTTATTCTAACCACTGTTCCCTTCGTTTACTTGTTTAACAAGGCATGCCAGAATCCCATTCTATCTACTATGTTCTTCATTTACCTATTCAACAAGGTATGTGAGAATTTCATTTTGAATTTATTCAATCTATTTTTCTCTTGGTTTATCTACATAGACATGAAGGAATGTCAAATATTCTAGATCCTCTTTTCGTGTTCTAGATATTCTTTCATTTTTATATTATTTTTTGAACAATTCAAAGTTTGAAATAAGAGAAATAAAATTATAGTCAACAATTTATTGATCCTTTTTTATTTTTAAATTATTTTTTGAGAAATTTAAACTTTGAAATAAGAGATAAAATTTTACAATCAATTGTATAGTCAATCATTTATTTTTAACATTTTAAGTCTTGATATCATAATGATAAATATTTAATTTTTATGAATAGTTGTTATCATTTCTATAATAGTAAACATATTCACAAAAACAAGGTGCATATAAGATCAAATGCATACTTTGAATTAAAAAAACTTTTAATTTATGAGTTGTTGACAAGTGTAACTAGTAATAAATAGTTAAGAAATACTTGTTGAAATACTTGAAATTCCTCAATATCCCTTTGCCTTGTTGGCCATTTTTGCAAACCATTGCCCAATCCATTGACAAGGTTGTTTGTGTTGATCCTGATTGGTTTTACCATGCTTGCCCTCAGAAGAGGGTTTATTTAGAAGTTGACTTGTCTCAAGACCTCAAAGTCAAAGAGACTATTGACATTTAGATAGGAGGTCTTTCTCACTCACAATGAATGCTCTATCTAAATCTACCCAATATTTTTTCTTGGTGCCAATATTCAAAGCACAAAATTAAGGATTTCATTTTGGCCTCTCCATGGGTTAAGACCTCCTCTAAGGAGTCTAAACCTTCACGCTCCTCCGAGGCTCCTAATGCCAAGGAGAGTTGGACAACAATTTATTGAAAAGGGAATAATTCTTCTCTTCTTTGGCTTATCACAAGCTACAAGGTTCAATTGCTCTTTAGCTACAACCACAACCATAACCACAACCACAACCACAGTTGCAGCCACAACCAATTGTTCAAACCCTTCAACGAAGGGAAAGGATTCTTCTGCTCCCGTAGCTGGTGATGGTGTTGTTCACACCACTTGGGTTCAAACTCCTCAACCCACCTCAATATTAACCTCTCAAGAAAACCCTCTTTGACATTCTCGTAGCCCTTTTAGGCATGCGGAGGTTGGAGATGGAGCTCCCAAAAAGTGCAGGGTGTGTTATCCTGACTTCTAGATGGTGTCATATTTTTGTGGAATACATTCTCATCTCTTGGGGATGAGGATACCATGCATGAATTTGAATCATGAATTATATTTCATGAAATGTCCAAGGCTTTACTGACCTTGCTAGGAAGTATTTCATATGGGATACTTGATAAAAATATTTTAGTTTAGATGTTTGTTGTCTTTAGAAAATCAAAATTGATTCATTCATGCTTGTTGTTGCATGTTGGGTTATTTGGCCAATGGGCTTGGCTTTCACCTCTAATCATGAGACGGAGTAGTGAGGTATCATGACTCTCCTTGCACCACATTGGCATGTATTCTATTGTGGCTTCTAGGTCAGATCCTACTTAGTGGCTTGTTTGGATCCTTATGTCAGTGGACAATGATTCCTTTGGGATCATTAATGTTTGTGCTCCCAATGATGCTATTGAGCTATCTTTTTATGGTAATGGAATGATCCATAACCACCAACTACTTAGGTACAATGCAGTGATTTTAACATAGTTGAAGTTGCCTTTGACAAATAAGGTTTAATTCCCTTTTGATGGACAAGTGGTGAGAGGGAAGTATGATTTTACATGCGTAATAAATGGCCTGGCTATTTGATTCCAACACTAACCACTGTTATCCCCATGGCATTTAGTACAAGTGGAGTATTTTTTGAGCTAGTACTGATAGTGTTTTAAAATGGCTTGATTATGCTATGATGATGACACAATATTTTCTTTCTTTTAAGGATTCTCAGGAACTACTAATTTTACCTCTTCTTGAGGTTACTTTGTTAGACCACTATCCCATCAAGTTCAACATTTAATGGCAAGTGGGTTGTATACAACCATCTAAGACTTAGTTTTTTTCAACACTTCTTTGTTAAATTATTAGCCCATGATGGCCCACATTTAGGGGTTTAAAATTTAGAGAGTCATCCAAATCAACAAGTTGGGTAGATTGCTTGGTGGAATGGTGTCATTCAATGTACAACTTGCTTTCTTTGGATTTATGGGTGGCAACTGGCTATTTATCGATGATGGTCATATGAGGCTACCACTCTGGATCTTTGTCATTTCCACGAAGATGCTTTATTCCAACCCTTTCACTCTAATACGATTGTAGCTTAGGGTTGCTCAACTTCACTATCAAAAGTAGATTATTGATAGTTATGTTGCCCGTAGTGCCCAGATCAAAGGTAGGTTTCACTAGCTTAAAGTTGGAGATTGTATTTCCAAGGAATTCTTCTTGGCTCTTCAAGAATGTCACTCCTCACCAGGCATCAATGGCATTAAGGAAGGTCATTTTATTTTGTCTAAGATACCAGACATTCTCTAAGTGTTTGTTTGTCACTATGAAAAAAAATTCGCTGCTCAAGTGGTCATGTCTGAGTGAGATAGGGATTTGCAAGAGTGCCTAAATGTTGTTCACTCTAAGCTCTTTGAATCCCAAATTTTTTTCTATGATCAATTACTAAACATTGAGGACCTCAAGGAAGTTGCATTCTCTAAGGCCAATGATAAGGCCCCTAGGTGTGATGGCTTTCCTTATGAATTTAACAAATCTTTCTAGCCTTGTGTGGGACCTCATTTGTATAAGGTCTACCTAGAATCCTTTCATTCTCAATCTCTTCAACACTTAATTAAAAAAGGGAACATTAAATTCATACCCAAGGTAGGTGACCCTAAAGGCATTTACAACTAGTGGTCTATTACTCTATTTAATGTCTCTCATAAGATTATTGCCAAGATCTTGGTTCTCAAGATTCATCATAACTTCTTCTACAAACTGTTTTCCCTGAGTAGACTAGTTTCATTAAATCTAGATTCATTCTAGATAACATCATTGTACTATGGTAAGGTATGCAATGGGCCTATCGATCTAAGCCTGGAGTGTCATTTTTGTCAAGATTGACTTTGCCAAAGCATGCGATCAGATAGAATGGCCCTTCATTCTTGTCATTTTGGGAGCTCTTAATAGTTTTGGCCCTAGGTTCATCCAATCCATTAAGATGCTATTTGGGGATGCAACTATTGCATCACCATCAATGGCCATCAATCTTCTGCCTTTGGGATCTTTAGATTTACTCTCTAAGGTTTCCCTTTGGCTCCTTCCTTGTATGTTCTATCCATTGAGGGCTTTGTATATTTTCTTTCCAACTCTATCCTCATGGGTTAGAGGAATCTCCCTAGCTGAGTCACCTTCATAGCTTATCAGTGGCCATTTTGTGAATGACTCTTTTATCACCCTTACTGAAGATGAGCACAATATTTGGGAGTCTCTTCAATGTATTAACACTTTTTGTTTGGCTTCTAGGTTGACCATTCAATGGTATAAAACCCAATGTTATCCACAATCCTTTTTCTCAGATCCTCACTAGATACTCCAATATGGGTGGAAATTGATATGTCATGGGAAAAAATTTCAATTTTTGGATATCCGTTTTGCTTTTCCTGGATCTCTTATGGACCTATAGAATGCACTTCTCACTAGAATTGAGAAAAAACTAACTTACTGGATCATCAAGCCACTCTCGTTAGTTGGAAAATTTTAGATTTGTTCTAAGATTCTTGTGCCCTCACATGTTTGCTACTCATCATGTTGGGCCCCTTCCAAAGCTCCTTCCAATAATCTTGAGAAGCATCTTAGAGATTTTTAATAGACCTCTTAGGTTGATCACCATGGTTTTAATAGAGTGGCTTGGGAGTTCTATTGTCTCCCATGTGAGTCTAGTGGACTTGGGTTTCTTTCCACTCAGAAGAAAGGTCTTGTTTTATGTGTTGAATGAATTATTTATGTCATTTCAAGAAATGAGGCTTGGAAAATCCTTGTCTAGAATTGTATTTCTTTAGCGTTCCCTATTAATAGGTCTTCTTGGAAGGGAATTGGCTTTCAAACCCTTCTCATTATGATAGATGTCATTCATATTAAAGGCACCTTCATTTCCAAAAGCATCTGGCGTGCTTGGGAAGTTGTTAAACCCTAGCTTTGGTAGACTGGGTCTAATTTCAAAGATGGTCCCTCTTTCAACCAACACAATATTTGGTGGTCTCCACTTATTCAACTTCAAGGGCTTCCCCTAGCTTGTGTGCCTAGAGTTCATTCTTTACACTTTCACAAGCATGACATTTACACTCCTCAAGACTTTTTCTCTAGAGTTGCTATGAATCTTTGCTCTTAGGAAGATATGTGAATCCATTTCTAGCTTAGCTAGCTAGATTAATAGACATTTGGCATTGTTGTGTTTGCTCTATCTCTAAATATGCTACACAAGCTAGGTATTCATTTTGTGAAGCCCTAGTAGAAAGATTAGTGTTGGTACCCCAATACCTCTTTTTGCAATTACAAACCTAAGCTCGAGTATCGTTGGCTCTCTTTGAACCTGCCTATAGTGCCTTCCTTGAATCTTCAGTGGCATTTACAACCCTCTCAAGTGGTTTCAATTTGTAGATTCCATAATATTTGGTCAGCTATCCTCAAGCCCAAGCTCTCTCATTTGCCTCTTGGCTCTTGCCTAAGGCATATGGGTATTATTGATCCACGTTTCCATTTTTGTGGATAATGTAGCAAGTGTAATGTCCCATTAACCGACACAATCTTGTGTTTTCACAAGACACTAGTGCATCACATTGGATGTTTGTATGATGCACATCTGTTTGGGCAAAAACTGGACTTAATAGTCAAGAAATCAAGCATTCGGGGTGTAAGGGGATGCTTTGGATTGGGATTAATAATTAAACAACTTAAATGTCTTAAAAATAACTAAAGGCATATGATATGTAATGTGAAATTATATAAGATACAATTTACGATCTGACATGATTAAAATATGATCAATGGTTAGGGGCTAAGCGTGCAAAGCATATATAAGGGCCCCTTATATTTTTCCACTTAACAATAGAGTAATGAGAACTAAACATGTTCATAATATCAATATTGGGGAAGATATATAGTACTTGTAGGATTTCATTAAATATACCAATGATAACCACCACCTTCATTGCTTGATGATAAATGATGATAGTCCACTTAGTTTTGAATCAAACACATAATGTACTCCTTGATATTATGGTCAACCAAACATCATGAAATTTTGATATAAGATTCTCTATCAAATGAAACTTATGAGACCATATATACAATAATTACCCAAATGTGTTTGCTACATTTGCCACATTAAACCATGTAGCCTTCCTCTATTGGTCGATATAACATGAACCAAGAAGACTTATCCACATATTCATCTATTGACTAATGTAGTCACAAAATATTAAGCAATATATGCATTGAAAGTGATCGCTTACATTTGATATGATGTCAATTTGCCCACATATTAAAGACAACTCATATTAATCAAGTAGTATGAATTACTAAGAAGGAAGACTAGGGCCAAAGATGTTTCTAACTATATTTCTCCATTTCATTGTGGTGTGATAAGAAATAGACACACGTAACTTAGACACTGCATTGTAAGGTCCATTGTTAACCCATGCAAAATAGATAACGTGAGCCTATTATATTTGAATCATTAGACCACCTTGCAAAATATGACTAGTTCATTATTATATGGGCCCATTTAGTTGTCTGGACCTACCTCTTTATAAATGAATATGATATATTACAACCTAAACCTCCCATATAAGGAAACACATTAATATTTAACTTTTATATATTTAAAAATTAAACCACATTAGCACATGATAGAGGGTTCTTATTAACACATAATCCGTAGTGGAGGAAACAATCACACCCAACATAAATGCCTATACATTTTGACACATTTGTAATCAAATAGAATTATGTGTCAGACCAAAATTGTATTTTTTGATCATCAAAAAACAAACACAAGGAAAACACATGGCATCCATGCATAGAAATTCAACCTTCTAAAAAATAAAGTGTGAAGACAAAGGGTAGAAAAAGACACTTTTAGAACTAGGATGTCATTACTAAAAACTTGAACCTCAACGAATACCCATAATGGATATTTCACACAAATATTGTCTATGATATTAATAATAGGGCTCCCTTAGATTATTTTTCAAAAAATCAAATAACCACACTAGTAATAGAGACCAAGAAATGTACAATGGAATAAAGTACACTATTGAAAGGGTGTTTTATAAAATGTTGTCTTATGAGGCACAATATAGGGTCCTAATAAAGATTTCTCAAAATAATTACAAATATGAATGGCACCAAAGGAGTATAAAGGACAATTTTTAGATTATATGAAATCAAGTGTCAATAAGGTGAATTAGCAAGGTAATAAAAAATTAAATCTTTGAATTTGAATATGCATAAGACAAATTTACAGTTACAAGGATACTCTTTGTGACTGTAAAATTGCTAGATAGATTAGATAATGAGTTAGATTAGAGTATATAATAAATACATGAATATAAGTGTGTGCATTGGTGTCATAATCAAGAAAATGAAGAAAAGATATAAAGATGTGTGCATAGAAATGAATAGGAGAATGACCTAACTTTAAACAAAGATTAATCTATTTATCATTTTATACATTTATCAAGATAGTTTTTGAAAATAGGTCTGAAATAAAATGAGAAATTACGGGAGTATGCAAATCTACAAATAAAATGTTATATGATTAGAAAACCACTTTTCTGAGTAAATGCCAAACACCATGAGTAATTTAGCATGCACCGGGCCTTCTGTATCCCTAGACATAATTTCGATATATACACATATTTGCAACTAATTTGGGTCAGAAAGTGATAGCGAGCGGCTTTCTGAGCTGGTGGAAAGTGATATCGATGTTAAGGATGAAGTGATATCAGCAGTAAGACGGTGACCACCATACATAGGCACAAGAAATTGTAGAGAAACATGAAGCAACGATACTCCTCGTTTCAAAATACCCACCACTATTTCCATTTTCAATCTGCCATTGGCATAGGGATGAGAACACAACAATCCCACTTTCATAAGCCGTTCCATTTCCTCACCATTGAAATTTCCACCCAGTTTTTCATCTGCTGCATCAAGAATCATGTGCTGTTCATGCATGATTCATTGTTGTATTGGGCAGACCTCTGAAAAATTTGTACCTTTATCCTTTTTAACAAATAAGAGTCTACCAATTTTTAAAAATATTCTTCCATAATAAAAAATCACTGCAATGTATTAATATTCTTGACTCACATTCAAGGGGTGAAATATCTAAAGCACATGTAAGGGCCTCTTACATTTTTTGTTTATCAATAGAGAAATTATAACTAAACATGTTCATAATATTCAATGTTGGTGGCAATACTTAATAATTGTGGCCTTTCATCAAATGGACCAAGAGACCTACCACCTTCACTACTTGATGATGCATGACAATGATCTACTTCTAATTTTGAGTTAACCATCAAATGTACTCTTTGACATCATATCCCACTAAACGCCATACAACATTAAAACATTAAAACACACAACATTATAATAATTTGAAATCAAAAGCAAGTGCCATTTCCAAGGGACTACATAATCGATATTTTAAGAATTCATTTTAGCTAACTCTAAAACATTAGAAATTGAAGAACGATTTTACAATTCCTCTAGATATGAAGTGTCAATATGTCATAAATTCAAAATATTTCCTTTGTGAAAATTTTGAAATTGCAAATATTTGAAGTTGATTAATAAATACATTTGTTGTTGGTCGTGGAGATGCTTTCTTTGTTTTTGGTGAATTTTTTAAGATAATCATATGTGATATCATTTTATATTATAATTATTTTTATTATATTTTTACTTATCAATAATATATATTACTATTATACTATCTTATGTTATCTTGCTATAAAAGGCATATAACAAACATAAAATCCATGCAATAGCCTCAAACAATATATTGTAGCAACTTGAGATATAAACGTCCTTTCCTATCTTGTGGCAATTTATGTTGGAGCAACTTGAGATATGGCATACCCTTTTCCTTCCTTATCAAAGTGTGCAAAGAAGAAAGGGGATTTTCCCATATTTAAATTTAAGATAAAACATTAATTTAAGCTATGGGGTAGAAAGTCTATTGGGCTGATTGATTAAGACTTTATGTCCCATGGTCACTCCTGCTTCAAACTATACATAAGATAATAGTACATAAGGAATAGCTCTATTGGGGGCTGAACAATAGCTACATGCTAAACAAATTATATAAGGTATTAGTATCAATCTCCACATGAATATCAACATGGTCTAGCTAGAGGAATTGACACAGTTCTTGAATTTTCTGCCAACCTTAACAACCTTTGTATAAGCCCCCATAGTCATTCAATAAAGCTAGGTTTGATTATTGTATTTTTATTTCCTCAATATATTTTTAAGGTCATAGTGATTTTTATTGTGTAAGTATAAGGTTTTTATATGGAACTTGGTAATACTATTATTTAGATTTTGATCCTTGTTAGTAGTTTTATTCGAGCCAATCTTATGTCATTGAAGTTTTAAATCTAAACTCTTCTATTTTAAACCCATGTACTATTGGAATATGTGGCGCGCGCACGCGCACACACACACACACACATTATAGCATCATAAATTATACACCCTTGCTAGGGTGGTACAATTCTACACTTAGTTTAGCACCCGCCTTAGTGTGTTTGCATCTTGCATTGTAATTTCCCTTTAAGCATTTAATTAAATCTAAAGTTATATTTCATCACTTCATACATACAAAAGTTTGGCCCTTTACCCTAAGTGTGCCCCTTTTTATTTTATTCCTCCATTAAATCATTAAATCATAAACCCTAATTATGTCCTATTTCGACCTTTGAGGCCTGATTTCACATATCAAACATATCAAAATCAGTTGTAACTTTGGGATTCGCTCTAATATCATCATATCTAATGGCCATAAAAATTTGGTGAAAAGCTGGTCGGACTATGTCCAAAGTGCACATGGTCCCTGACTTTTTTCTTGAAATTTTGAGAGCATAATTCTATGATATTATATTGCTTAACCCAAAAAGATTGGTAGAAAATTCAAATCCCAGGTCTTCCTAAAGATGAGATTAATATCTAGGGTTTCATACATAAGAGTTCTCTTTCTTCATTTGAAGGAAACTAAGATTTATCTACGAAAAAAGAGTTTTTGGCAAAAATAGCTAGCGAGCATAAGGAGCCTTCTATGTAGTGAAAGAGAATTCTATGTGAATTCTTCAACAACATTCAAAAACATTCATCAAGAATTCATCAAGTATTTGTCAAGCATTCATCACCAATTAGGAGCCTTGAAAAGATTGAAGAATAATAGGAGATCATCGACTGACGATTGGCTTGTACCCCTCCCTTAGGGGTTGGGTATGATTTCATGTTGTTTTCATGTATTTGTATGAGATTCATTACATCAATTTAAACATTTACATTCATTCTTTAGATCACTTTGCATCATTGATTTAGAGCATTTACTCTGTCAATTACAAGCATTTAGGGTTTCTCTAGATTGTTTGCATTCATTCTAGGGTCTTGCACACACACAAGATTACTGCACACACTATTTTACTATACAAATCGGCTATTTTTTGAAGGTGGGAATCACCAACATGGGGGTTTGACTAAGGAAAAACCCTATATAGCCACCCAAACCCTCTCTTTTTAGCTATAGTGTAAGTATAGGTACCCCGAAGGAGTTTCAGATCAGAAGAAGACACAAGAACTTCCCAGAAGCTTTAGACTGACCCAAATCCATCAGTGATAGGGGCGTGGTGCCTTGGTTCCCCTCAAATTCAATGAATTTTGCTAGGGTGCAGGTTCAAGACCTCAGGTTTGCACCCCTTCAGTTGCAGCTTTCTATAAGATTCTCAAGGATGGGGGCGTGGTGCCCTGGTCCTGGTCAGTTTGGTCCATTTTCAAAAATTAGGTACACATCCAAATTCCTCCCCCTTCTCTGATTTTAGTATCTCAGTTTCATATCTGCAAGTTTGTGCAATTTTAGTTCATATGTGCTTCATTGTTTATCTCCTAGTCTAGTTGATTAATCGACCCCTATTTTTCTCATCACATACAACAAGAGGAATAGAAACCCTAATAGATAATCCTTGGCTCTCTCTTTCTCATAAGAAGTAGCCAAAGTAATCTATCTCCCTAGGCTCTTTCATATTCCCAATGTGTTGGCAAAAGTGGGATTGGGTCCTAGTTACCTGGTCTCTCCCCTCCACATTTTGGTGAACCCGACGTGAATCCAATGTTCTTTATTTCTGATTTATCTTCTCACATTTGAGTTTTTTTTCTATTTCAAATTCAAATTTACATTTACAAGTTTCAATTCCTTGCAAATTTAAAAAAAATTGAGGTCAATTTTGTTAAAACCCTATTTTTTCAATTTAAAATTTAACTTGTGGATAGCTTAATTTGGATCATTAATTTCAGATCTGATTTAGGAACACATTTCACTCATTAATTTCATTTTCTAAATCAACATTTAGAGTGCTTGCATTAGTTAAAATTAAACATTTCCTTCTATTTTGCATATCTTATCATTTGAAAGAGGAAATTTTTGCCATGATGCATTCATTTCATAAATGTGATAATGGGTTAGCTTCCCTTGCTTTAATTTTTCCATCTCTTAAAGAAACTCCTCCTATCTATGACAACATTTTAGTTCCTAAAAGAGTTTTTACCAACCCCTTCAAAACTCTCCCATGCTCTAAGGATGAAGATTTGAAGAGTGATCTTGACAATTCTCCTAAAATGTTCCCTTCCCATCTAGCTATCTTAGAGGAAGAAAATGATATCATAAACACCTTTCTTAATGTTACTTTACCTTCCCTACATGATGTCTCTCTAAGTGAAAAGGTATTGATGGACATTGACTTATCTTCCCCTAAATCTGGTCTTACCAATGGGGGCATGTTAGTGCAACAAGAGGTTATGAGCACTTCTTTCAAAGTTCTCCTTCCTAAACATGAATCTTTGGAGAAAGATGTTCATCTCCCTGCTAAAGAATACTCCCCTCATGTGAATAATTTTGTGCAAGAAGATGGTATTGTCCCTACTTTTCCTAGTGACGACATTTCCTCTTTTGACTTCAATAAAATTCCCACTAGAGATGATGCATTAATGAGAAATGCTTCCCCTTGTCCTAAAGCTTGTCTTACCCATAAATATGCCTTAGAAAAAGAAAACAAAATCATAATCAATTTCCTTAATTCTCTCTCCCCAAAAGATCCTATTGAACACATTTTGAGGCAAGAGGATGATTTAAACACATTTAGTGATTCTCCCTCTCCTAAGGATGAAGAATTAATGAACAATGTTATCCCTTGTCCCAAAATTGGCAATAACAATAAGGACATCTTAGTGCAAGATATTTCTAATACTTTTTTCAATGACCTCACTATTTGGGATGAGCCACTAGAAGAAGGTGTTGATTATTCTCTACCCTTTGAGAGTAACACCCTTGATAGAATCTCAAATTCCATGAATCTCAATAATTTTTCCTCTAAAGGTAAGACATATCCTTCTCCCCAACTAGGTTCTATTCATAAGGATACTGATGCAGAGATCTTGTGCCTAGCTCTCCAATTCACCCTTACTCACCACAACTCCTCAACTCACCCTTCTACTCAAGCTCCTCCAAGGTAACTTGTTAGGGTACACTCCTTAGACCTCCAAGGCCTAAAATATATTGGCTTGCATCCTAGGTATAGCCTCTTGAGGTTTCTTGTTAGTTTTGACCCCAAATCTCTGATTTTGAGATGGTCTCCTACTAGTTTCCCAAAACTCCAGCTAGGCTCCAAAGACCTCCGCCAAGGATCTTCACTCTAACCATGTTCAAAGTTTGTGGTTATGTTTTTCAGGTATTTTCAAGGTCATTTTATTCATTACAAATTTCTTCACCTTCCTCCCAAGCCCTAGGCTTTCAACTTGCTTCTACCGGCTGCCATTAGGCCTAAATGACTAGCCCTTCTAGGACTATTTTTTGGTCTTTTCCCCAAAAATTTCCTAACAACCACCAGATATTTTTACATATTTAGATACCCATTTGGAATTTAAATAAGATCACAAATTTTCCCATCTGGGTTTTTCATACAACTAGGGTAACTCAAAATGAGCTATTGTTAAGGGGTTTCGGGCTTCCAGGTAGTTTTGGAAGATGTGCTCCAAACTCTTCACCAGTCAAAATATACAACCAAAAAAATATTGTATTATTTTAGTAAACCTATAGAAATTTCCAAAACACTATGGTTTTTTGGGGTATCACTTCTCCATGGCACTGAAAATGAGCAATCTCTGCTACCCCTACACACTAGCTACAAGCTTGTGTGTTGTTCATCTCACCCATTCTCCTCCTTGTGGCCTGAAAAAACACAAAATGCCTACTCTAAAAATATTTAAAGAGCCTATCCAATCCACCCAATTTATTTCAACTTGTGCCATTCATGGATGCTCAGGTAAAATGCATTTTTACAATCAAAACCCCAAATTTCAAGGGTTTGTGAGCAACTATTACAAAAACAGTGATAACTTTTGATTCAAAAAACTTTAGACCTTAATATTATACTTGTTGGAAAGGTAAATTTTTTTTATAACTTCCTATTCTACTATGAGCACTGTACCATACTGTACAGGTTGTACAAAATCAAGAATTCAAAGCAAAAACAGTCCAAATGTGAGAAAAAGCATAGGAAACCCTTGGCAAATGAATTGGATGCAAACCAAAAGTTGATTAACCTCATATAGGATATGTTTAGAAGGTTTTATACACAATTTAAATTTGGTTCCAATCAACTTCCAATGCCATTTCCTTCATGGACAACTTTTGCCTAAAAATGCAAAAGTTGTCATGACAATTTTGACAACGTTTACCTATGAGTGCAAAAACACACTCCAAGGATCTCAAGGCCTTAAAAATAACTCAAATGGCATCATAAAATGATTTAAACCATTTCCAAACATTCTAGCAAGTTTCCAGGCATCCACTTGGTACAAACCAAAAATTGACATTTTGACAATATTTCAGGATAATGACAATTTTGGATCCTGAGCACAACAAAAGTGTGGAAAACCAAAATATGGCTTCAAAAAGAATCATAGGACTTATTCCACCTTATTATGACATAAAATGACTTGAAATCACACAAAAAATCTAAAATGCAAGAAAAGACAACTTTGAGCTAGGTGCCCTGCACCAGATACCTTAGCTCAAGAATAAATTGTTAACATCTCTTTCAAAGGTCTCCCTCTCAAAGGTGAAACTTTAGAGAGTATTGTTTTTTATTAAGGGAAAATAAGGTTTTGAGGAGACTCGAAACCCCGAACAACAAGTTTTAAGGGGACCCAAAACCCCCTGGATGAAACAACATCCAGAACCCAGCACAAAATAGCTGATCAAAAGATATTCAGTGATTCCCTACAACCAACCTCAAGTGAAACTCCAGCCAAACGACAACAAAAAAATTGCTAGTCAGGCTGGACCAGATCAAAGAGTGAAGACTCTGAGGAGTAGAGCATATTGTTGATCCTTATCCTAGAGAGTCTATTCCCCATGTAGATCCTTTGATGATAGAGGATGATATGACCTTTCCCACTAATAATCTTCCTTCTAAAACATCAATGTGTAACTCCTAGTTCACCTCCTAAAATTGATCTTATCCATGATAAAATTTTAGTGCAAGAAGAGACTATCAACAATTCTTCCAACAATCTTGTCTATTATTCTTCTAAAATTCATAAGGACACCTTTGATATCCCTAAACCATCTTCAATCAATTTGATACATGATAATGAAATACCTAATAAACCCCTCTTCACAGTTCAAGGTGCTTGTCCTTCTCAAAGTTCTCAATGTAAACCTTTCTTAGTGGTTCAAGGTGGTTATGCTAATGATTCTTTATGCACTCCTAAGAAACGTGTTATTACTGTGCAAGGAGGTTATCCTACTAAGAGCCCTTATGAGTATGCTAAGAAAATCACTAAAGAGAGTTATCATACGGTTACTCATACCTACAACACAAGAAATAGTAGGCAACCTAATCCTCCTCCAGTTATCCAAACTTCATTTCCTCCCTCTTAACCTTGTCTTCCACAAGAACCTCATATATCACACAATCTTAGTAAGGAGTATGATCTGATTGAACAACTTAAAGCTACTCCTGCTAAGATTTCTACTTGGGATTTGGTTCAAACTTCACCTGCTTATCATGGGATGTTACAAGATGCTTTAAAAAACTTAGATGTCCCACCTACAGTGACACCTAATAACATGGCTTCTTTGATTGATCCTACAAACAAATCCAAAGCTCAAATTGTATTCAAGCAATATGAGTTACCTTCTCATGAAATCCAACATCAATATGATCCCCTTATGCTTGTGGTTATTATCAATGATAGTGCTATAAGACAAACCCTTGTGGACAATGGGTCTGGCCTTAATGTTTGTGGTGTGGACTTATTGGATAAGATTAATGTGGATCATTCTCTCATTGAACTTGCTTCTATTTCTATTCGAGGATTTCATAATGTTTCTAAACAATGTTTAGGTGTCATAACCTTGCTTGTTAGGATAGGTCATGTTACTTTACCTACACCTATTCATGTCATGCCTGGTAATTTGACATATAATCTTCTATTAGGGGGACCTTGGATTCATAGCATGCAAGTTGTGCCCTCAACTTTGCATAGACAAGTCAAGTTCATTTACAACAGTAAGACATACACCTTGTTAGCTAATACCAATCTTCAAGAACCATAAAAATTATATATCTTCTTGTTCAACTACTTCCCATTCTTCTCCTAATCCTTCTACTTCTTTAAATACATCTATTTTCTATAATTATCTTGTTCCTTCTAGTACTCTTGGTTCTTCTACTCAATCATAATCTCCTCCTAAAGATACCTTTTCGCCCGAAGAAGTGCTCTCAGATGATGATTGGAGATTTCTATACTTTAACCATACTTTTGTAGGAGAGTATAGAGTATCTTGGAAAAAATCTAAGACTGAGAAGGAGAAATCTAAGGAGGAACCTAAAGAGCAACCTAAAGAGCAACCTAAAGAGCAACCCACTTTGTCTAAACAACTAAGTAATCATTTTGTGGCTGCTTCTAATTCAAATAATTTTTCAAATCCTTCCTCTGATTCATATAGCATTGAGACCTATGAGGAATCACCATCTCTTTCTGATTTGGCGTCCCTTTATGGTCCTCGTTTTCACATTTTAGCTAAGAGTGGCTATTATGGCAATGTTTGTGGCACAAATGAACAATGAATTAAAGTTCCTTTAGAATATAACATGCATGAAGCTTCATTTGGACTTGGATATAATCCCTCTAAGCCAACCAAAGCATCTAAAAGACCATATCTCAATGTGAATGCTATATTTAGTAGTGATGATGACCTCACCTTAATTAAATCATCTTCTACTTCTTTCAACATTAATCCCCCTCATAAGGAAATCTTAGTGATGAACAAATCTCTTTATGAATCTCCTCAAGAGATTTCTAATCCCACTTATGAGACTTTATCTTCTACAAAACCTTCTTCTAGGAATAAGGCTCTAATGAATTATACTTATCCCTCTCCTAATATTTCTTGTGTGCAATAAAAGTATGACTTAGTGGCCTATTCTTCTCCTATAGACTTCTCTATTTCTAAAGACTTTTTAATATTCATCATCTTATACATGTTTTTAATCTCACTTATAGTAAAGAATTTAACATGTCATATTCAAATACCTCATTCAATCTATCATGTCTTTAAATAACATTAATGGTTATTAATATGTTTCTCTTCATTATGTGACATTATTAGCTCACTTATTGGGGCCTGTTTGTCATTCATGATGGTACAATTTCATGTGAAATCATACTTTTGGAAGCAACATAATAGCCTATTTATATCTCATCTATTTTCCCTATATATGGGGGGCAAGAGTGATTTCAAACATCTCTCCTTCTTAAGATTAAGAATTCCCCTTTGTGAAGTAGTGTCTTCTATAATGATTTCTTATTGATTGTAGAGGTGTATTCATATTTGAATTCCTCCTCTCATTTTGGAACAATCATCCCTAATGGGGATCTTAAGTACATATCCTTAATTGGGACCTCTTCCTTGGTGTTGGAAGTCTTTGATCATTCATTAATTTCTTTTCTTCATTGAGTAGTATCTTTTATAATAAACCCTTCTATTTTGTGAGCGTGCATGTCCCTGATGAGGATCTCTTTCTCTCTTTAGAAAAGTGTTTCTATAAATAATCTCTCTTTTATGTCATTTCAATCCTCCTTTCTTTTTCAATTTCCTTTATGGAGTTGCATTTTTAGATTATATCTCTTGAATTTGTTTCCATTTAAATCTTCCATCTTGTGTTAGAGATCTCTCAAATCCTCACACTCTTTGTTGTGTTGGATTTGAGGTTCAGTTCTCTTTCTTACCAAATGATTCTCCATTAGTTTTTTTTATCTTGTATCAAATCTCCTTGTGAGCATTTGTCATTAATCTTCTTTCACAATTCGATGTGGTAAACATGATACCCTATTTCAACTCACTAAATTAGCAAGCAGAAATAGGGGGGGCATATAGCTACCCTTGAATTTTCATTACCTTCCTTAGTAAGAATTTAGGTGATTTTGTGATTTTATCTAACATGTGGTTTTGTAGGGTGTGGTTCCTAATTGTGTACTGCAGATACCACTAGGGGCTTCGTCTGACAACTTGTGGATATATCCTTTTTTCATGAATGTTTACTTTTCTTGACTTTATCTTGCATATGCACATAGTGTCATATGTCTACTAAAGTGGGGGATAAATGTAGAATCATAAATTGTACACCCTTTCTAGGGTGGTAAAATTCTACACTTAGTTTAGCACTTGCCTTAGTGTGTTTGTATCTTGCATTGTAATTTCCCTTTAAGAAATTAATTAATTAATTTAAATAAATATAAAGTCATATTTCATCACTTCATACATCATAAAATTGGGCCCTTTACCCTAAGTGTGCCCCTTTTTATTTTATTCCTCCAATAAATCATTAAATCATAAACCCTAATTATGTCCTATTTCAACTTTAAGGCCCGATTTCACATATCAAAACATCCCAAAATTAGTTGTAACTTTGGGATTCTCTCTAATATCATCATATCTAATGACCTTGAAAATTTGGTAAAAAGTTGGTTGGACCATGTGCAAAGTGCACACCGTCCCCGACTTTTTTCCCAAATTTTCGGGAGCATAATTATATGATATTATATTGCTTAACCCCAAAATATTGATGGAAATTCATATCCTAGGTCGGCCTAAAGACGATATTAAGATCTAGGGTTTCATACATAAGATCTATCTTTCTTCATTTGAAGGAATCTAAGATCTATCTACGAAAAATGAATTTTTGGCGAAAAGAGCTAGTGAGCATAAGGAGCCTTCTACGTAGCGAAAGAGAAGACTATGTGGAGTCTTCAACAACATTCATCAAGAATTCATCAAGTATTTGTCAAGCATTCATCATCAATTAAGAGCCTTGAAGATATTGACGAATATTAGGAGATCACCGACTGACGATTGGCTTGTACCCCTCCCTTAGGGGTTGGGTTGGGTATGATTTCATGTTGTTTTCATGTCTTTGTATGAGCTTCATTTAATCAATTTGCATATTTAAATTCATTCTTTAGATCACTTTTCATCATTGATTTAGAGCATTTACTTTGTCAATTACAACCATTTAGGGTTTCTCTAGATTGTTTGCATTCATTCTAGGGTCTTGCAAACACACAAGATTACTGCACACACTATTTTACTATACAAATCAGCTATTTTTTAAGGTGTAAATAAAAAACACGGGGGTTTGACTAAGGAAAAAACCTATATAGCCACCCAAACCCTCTCTTTTAAGCTACAGTGTAGGTACAAGTACCTCGAAAGAGTTTCAGATCAGAAGAAGACACAAGAACTACCCAAAAGCTTCAAACTAACCCAAATCCATTAGGAACAGGGGCATGGTGCCCTAGTCCTATCTAGAGTAGGGGCATGGGGCCCTGAAGCCCTCAAATTTAGTGAATTTTGGCAGGGTGCAGGTTTAGGACCTTAGGTTTGCACCCCTTTAGTTGCAGCTTTCTGTCAAATTCTCAAGGACAGGGCCATGACGCCCTAGTTTTTGTCAGTTTTGTCCATTTTATGACATCAGGTACACATCCAGATTCTTCCCCCTTCTCTACTTTCAGTATCTCAGTTTCAAATCTGCAAGTTTCTGCAATTTCAATTCATTTGTGCTTCATTGTTTATCTCCTAGTCTAGTTGATCAATCAAACCCTATTTTTCTCATCACATACAACAAGAGGAATAGAAACCCTAAGAGATAATCCTTGGATCTCTCTTTCTCACAAGAACTAGCTAGAGTGAGCTATCTCCCTAGGCTCTTTTGTATTCCTAATGTGTTGGCAAAAGTGGGATTGGGTTCTAGTCACCTAGTCTTACTTTTTCCCCTCCACACACACACACAATCAAGTGAAAATGATCCATTTAACAAACCAATCTATCATGTTGACTGAACCGAGACCTAAAATATCCTTTTAACATAATTAATTCATTTATTTTTACACACAAGAAAAAAGTCTTCAATTTATTATTGGAGTAAAAGTAAGTTTCTATTTGATCTTTAAAAAATGTTCAAGATATTTTAATTTTTAAACCTTGAAAACATTTTGAACAAAAAATAATAAATTTTGTATTCTAACCTGATAATAAATATCATAAAATAATATATATTATAAATTAGAGTAAGTTATTAAATAATATATTAAAAATTATTTTTATTTATACTAATTTAAAATGCTATTTATAAGATTATATAAAAATATAAAAAGTCAATTTATGCACTTTAATAAAAAAACCATCTAAAATTAATAAGTGTTAGACAAACCATTAAATTCTAGACCTAAATGAGATCATAACCTTATTATTAGAAAATTTTAGAATTACTTATAAAGATGAATCTTCATTTCTTTTCTTTGACACATTAAACATGTTTAAAGAGTAGTTAATATATTAATAATATTATTAATGTCTAACCTTAGACTTCTGTAAGAATTGGCCAAGGCAAAAATGTCAAGTTAGAAAAGGAAAAAACATACCCACAAGTGATGGCATAGAGTGCAAAGGTGTAGGACTCTGGAAATAGTAGTGAGTAATGCATGAAGACAAATAAAGGCACAATTCCTCAACATTACATGTGTTTAGTTTAAATACAATAAATGAAGATGGAATTGGGACATTATTCACAGACCAGTAGTAGCACAACTCCAAAATTTGTGTGCATTTCTTTAACAAAAATTCAAAAGGATGCCCCAAATAAGAAATTATCCTTGCTTCTCCTCGTCTGGTCTATGCAGTCTTGTATTATTTAATGCACTTGCCTAAGTGATAGGTCCTTGGAATTTGACAGCCACCCCTACATGTCATATGATTTTTTTATGATGGTTTAGCCATTTCAATGCTTTCATTTAACGTTTTAAGAAAAATATTAAATGTCAAGAAATGTAAATGCAAAAGATTGAAGCCACCCAAAAATGTAGATGCACATCTTTCTTAGAAAGTAATTAAAATCATTGTCCTCTCTTTATTCATATAACATATGGATATCTTATATTTATATATATATATATATATAAAGAATATTAAAAATTAGAAACCAATGATAAATTAGTAACACATGCAAAAAATTTAAATTTATTAAATAAGTTTCTAAATTAATACAATAATATTTATTATATATTTACATTAAATGATAATCAATTAATTTACTAATAATAAATGTCAAAAATTTTAAATTTTATATATTATGATAATTCTCTATGAAAATATTATTAAATATATAAAAAATTAAATTTAGTAAGTTTCTTTTTTGTATTAAGTATCATAGAATCACAAAGCTCATTTTTGCTCATTCGAGCATCCACGTTACAAAATTATTACAAATACCAGCTCCCTTCGAGCAAACTTATTACAAATACTAGCTCCTTTCTAGCACCAAACTAGAAACAACAATTGGAAGACCAAGGGTCACAATTAAGAAATCCACTTTAAACAACAATGGAAGACCAAGAGTCACAACTTAGAATTCTACACAAAGGTGTCCCTCATGGGAGTTGAACTTGGGTCTCCACATTGAGAACCCAATGCTTTAACCAACTAAGCTCAACCCCTTAGACAAAAAAGAAAGATTATTTTATCCCCTGTGGGATTTGAACATATGACCTCTCTTTCAAGAACACAAGTTCTCCACCACTAGGTGAGAAAGAAGACTCTTACTAAGTTTCTAAAGTAATATATGAAAATAGAATATATCCTAAAAATTCATATTAAAATATTATAAAATTAGAATAACTATATCCTTCCATTTCAAAATATTTTAAATAAATTTCTAGTTTTGTAATAAACATTCTAAACTAATATATATCAATATTATAAATTATAGTATTATATGATATATATATATATATATATATATATATATATATATTATGTACTCTAATTATTTACAGTTTATTAATAATTTGAAGTGTCATATATACAGTTTTAGAAAAAAAAATATGTCAATGCATATGGTCCAATAATTTTTTAAGCTATCAAATACGGTTCAAAAATGAAAAAATGACCATCTAGCCTATCAAATTTCAGGCTTGTTGAGCGGTACTCTTTTCCAAGGGAGAGGAAAGTGGCAATGATTGTGGGAGGGAAAACAAATTGAGTTGGAACAACTATTTGTCAAAAAAGGGACTCGTAGAAAAGAAAAAGAATGGTCGACAAAACAATTGAAAAATTATATTAATTTGTCAACACGAGACATGTTTTTGGTGGGGAGCTCCTCACAAGGAATAGTCTATCAGCTAAATATGAAGGGTACTAAAAGAGAATAAAAGGAAAATATTTAATATTTAAAGGAAATACACGAGCAAGAAAATGAAAAAGAAACCCAAGTAAGTATGTTGACTGAAGTAATTTTACCAAAGTAGAGAGAGAATTGAGAGCAATCACCCAAAACTTGATGAGAAGACAAAAGATCTTTTGAAAGGGGAAATGCAAAGATAAACCCCTTTATGTATTATGAATGAAGGAAAAGTCTAGAGAGAGAGAGAGAGAGAAGCTCATTACAATGATATCAAAAGTGAAAAATAAGAGGAGAAACATCTCTTAAATAGAGATGAGGAGAGGAGTTACAAAGTAACTCCCATTTCTACGAAAGCCACCATTCACAATATGTGTATGCAATATGTCACAATCCTCATAAGGATGAAATCTAATATTCCACATATTTGGAATAAATAAAAATGAGTTATGAGAACTAAAATAAGACAAAGGACTTGTAGAGATCCTTTAGAAATATTTCTACAAGAAACAAATAAAAGGAAATTGACTTTACCAAACAAAGATTAATTCCTATCACCCCCCTTAAGCTTTACGTGGGGAGTTTACATAAAATCCTTCAATGGGTTGCAAACCAAGATTTTTACAATGAAATTGGAACTTCTCTTTACAAAGTGGCTTTGTTAGAATATCAGCAATTTGATCTTCACTCTTGCAATATAGAAGTGAAACTTTATTATCTTCAATTTGTTTTCTCATAAAGTGAAGTTGGAGAGCAATATGTTTGGTACTTGCATGGAAGATAGGATTATTAGCCAAGGGAAAGGCACTTTGATTGTCACAATACAAAGGTGTTGGATCTTGTTGAGGTAGTCCCAAATCTTCAAGAAAACTTGTAAGCCATAAGGCTTCTTTAGAGACATTAGCACATCCTTTATAGTCAACTTTAGTGGAACCAAGGGAAGTAGAATTTTGTTTCTTACTATTCCAAGAAATGACACCCAAACCAACAAAGAAATAATATCCACAAGTAGATTTACCATCATTGGGATCTCCTCCTAGATCTAATTCAATAAATTCTTTCAAAGTACAATCACAATTTGCATCATAAAATAAGCCAACATTAATAGTTCCTTTAATATATCTCAAAATTATTTTTGCAACTTTAAAGTGAGTTTTTTGAGGTTTAGACATAAATGTAGAAACTAAACCCACACTATAAACAATATCTGATCTATTAAGAGTTAAAAAAATTAAACTTTCAACTAGTTATCTATATAAGTAGCATCAACTAAAAGAGTTTTCATATCAAGCATTAACTTTGTGCCTAATTCACATGGAGTAGAAACATTCTTAGCATCATTAATTTTAAACTTGTCTAAAATTTCTTGAGAATATTCGCTTTGAAATAGAAAAATACCATTACTTGTTTGTCAAATATGCATTCCCAAAAAATAATGTAAAAGTCTTAAATCAATCATTTGAAATTTTTTATTGAGTCAAAACTAATTTCAGAAATCAAATAATGGGAACTTGAAGTTAGAATTAAATCATCTACATATAAAATAGCAATTACAATGTCATCTTCATTATGTTTAATATATAAATTTGGATCATTTTTGCTTCTAATGAAACCTTAAGAAAGAAAGAATGCATTTATCTTAGAATACCCTTCTCTAGGAGATTGTTTCAAACCATAGATTGATTTATTTAACTTGCAAACTAAATGCTCATTACCTTCTTTAACAAAAGTTGAATTTTGAGACATAAATATTTTCATGTAAATCACCATTTAGATAAACACTTTTAACATCCATTTGATGTATAGGGAAATTCATATTAGAAGCTAAAGCAAGAACTAGTTTAATAGTAGGAATTTTGTGCTACATGAACAAAAGTTTCATTATAATCTAAGCCTTCAATTTGAGAAAAACCTTAGATAGCAACTAATCTAACTTTAAACTTATTAACTTCATTATTTGCATTCAACTTGGTTTTATATAACAACTTACAAGAAAAAATATTTTTACCTTTAGGTAAAGGAACTAAATCCCAAGTTTGATTACCAAGCAAAGTATCATATTCTTCTTGCATAGCTTTTTTGCAATGAGATTGATCATTAGCTTTCTCAAAAAAATTAGGATCATTCAAATTCATAATAGTAGACATCAAAGAATAATTGCAATAATTTATTCTTCAAGCCTTAAGTTTATCCATTCTAGCTAAATAGTAATCACTTTCTTGAATAAAATTTTTAAACCATTTAGGCTTTCTTTACAAGTAATAGAATCATGACTAGAAGAAGAATCATTAGGAGTAAAAATATAATGATCATTATCACCAACACTAGAAGGAAGAGATGCATTAGGAGTGGGGTTTAGAGAAGGAGTAAGGTTGAAAGGAGGTTTGTCTTCAAAAACTAAAACTTTAATTTCAACGAATTCATTATCTTGCACTTTAGAATAATCATGAATACCATTTTCAACTATACAAACATCTCTAGCAAATTTAACTTTATTAGTGATAGGATTGTAAAATCTATGTGTTTTTAAATGTTCATCATAACCAAAAAATATATAAGGAGAAGATTTAGAATCTAATTTGTATCTCTTTTGTTTAGGTTTATGAATATAAGTAATGGAACCAAAAATCTTTAAAGTCTTTAAATTGGGCTTTCTACTAGACTACGCTTCTTCAGGAGTTATATCCTTTAAGGCTTTGGTAGGTGTTCTATTAATGAGATAAGTAGCACAAGCCATAGCTTCAACCAAAAATTTATAATCCATATTCTTAGCATACAATAAACATCTAGCCATTTCAACAATGGATCTATGCTTCCTTTTCATTACACCATTTTGTTGAGGTGTATGGGGAATAGTAAGCTCATGTTTAATACAAAAAACAAAAAAAAGCCGTTAAATTCATTATTAACATATTCCTTACCATTATTAGTTCTAAGTATTTTAATCTTAAAACCAGATTGTCAAGTTCAACTAGCATATGAAATTCAGTCAAAACATCAAGAACTTGATCCTTACTATGAAGAAAATAGATACAAGTTCTTGAAAAATCATCAACAAACGTAAGTGCATACCTTAATCCTTGGATGGAGGTATTCTCCATGGGTCTCAAAAGGTCATTATGAACAAGGTGCAGCTTATGAGTTGCCCTCCATGATTGACCATGCAGAAAGGGCTCCCTATGCATCTTACCACTAATGCATCTTGTGAATACAATTTTAGAAGGAACAATGCTAGGTAATCCATCTACCATATTTTCTTTTTGCATCAAAGCAATATTATTAGCAATTATGTGACCAAGTCTTTCATGCCAAATATTAAAATGAATGGTAGTGAGCAAACAATACTTTAAATGAGCAAACTCAAAAAAAATTGAATAAGTTATCATTGTCCATTTTGGCATGAGCAATAAATTTGTTATGCTTTGGATGAATAATATAACACATCCTTATAGAATCCAATCTTATAATCTTGGCAAAGCTTAGCAATAAAAACAAAATCTCATTTTAATTCAGGAATATAAAGAACATCATGTAATTTATCATTAGGAACATTGACATCACCAATAGCCTCTACTTTACAACTATAATTGTTAGCAAGTTGAATAAGAATATTCAAAGTACCAAGATGAATAGAATCATAAATTTCTTTATGAGAAGTGACATGTTGAGATGCACCAAAATCAATAATCCACTCAAGAGGTTGAGAAAAATTATAACTACATGTAAATGCATGACGAGATGCGTTATAATTATTATTTCCTTTCTTATAATTAGGTTTATGTTGTTGATTATTTTTATTATTTTGGTTCATGGGATTTTTACCATTTTTCTTCTTAAAACAATTATTAGTGAAATGACCATCCTTACCACAATACATACAATGGAGCCTCTTAGATTAATTATTCTTTTGACTATTGTTAGAATTGTTATTATAGGATTTAGAATGAAACTTATTATTAGAATAATGATTATTATTATTGGATTTAAAATTATTATTATGATTTTGAATTTTAGACATAAAAGCATGTTCAATACTTTTAAGATTGCCAAACTTAATTAATTTAGCTTCCTCTTGATGTAATAAATTATGAAAAAATATCATAAGTTAATTGACTAGCTAAACTAGGAATAACAAGTTGAGCATGAATATTAGCAATGAACTACTGAATTGTCTAAGAAGACATTTTTTAAGAACGAGATGAATTAAATACATATCATCTAGTTTACTCTTAAACCAATTAATTGACTATTAATAGAATCAAACTTTAATAAGAATTCATCCATGGTTTTAAAATTCATATACCTGAGGTCTTCAAGTTGATCTTGAAGCTGAATTTTTTGGGATTCATTTGAACTATCATAAGTTGTTTTTAAAATTATCCATGTTTCATGTGCATTTGAATAGTTTCCAATAAGAACATACGATTTAGGAACCATCAAAATACTAATTAACCCAAGTGCTTTCTCATTCTGAGTCCTTCATTTATTTTGGTTAGCTTGAGGTGCAGTTGAAGTGGGCTCTAAGTTTTAATTAGAAGCAACATCCAAAAGGTGCTTGAAATGAAAAATAAACAAGATATGTGTTGTCTGTGAATGATAATTAGATCTATTTTATTTGATTTCTGCAATTAAAGTAGACATGATATCAAATTAAAATTGAACAAATAATGGTTAGAATTGAAAAAAATAACCCGAGCCATTAATTAAAAACAGCCTCCTTGATTAAAATTTTAATAATTTTTTAAAATAAAATAAGAAAAAAAATTGTTTTTAAAGTTTGTTTAGCAAAAAAGTTAGTTTTAAATCTTTAATAAAAAATTTACTTTTAACAGTAAAAGTGATATGGTGGATATTCACCTGCTTCTGGCTAATTCCACCTCTAGTTAGGAAAAATGCTTTCATTGGGTGATTAGTGAAATCCTCTTCATCAAACAAGGAATAAATGATATTATCAACACCTTCACTGAGACCCCAATGCCTAATAAAACTAATAAGGTCCATAAATAGACCCAGAGATTGATTGAAGACGTTAAAGCTAAGAAAATAGAGCACAAAACCAGAATTGCCAATGTGGAGAAATAATTGGAAGACTTTAAGGGAAGTCTCAGGAATTTGGTTGAGATCAATAAAAAATCCATGAATAACAGTGTTGAAGGCCTTAAAAAGTTGAATGAGAAAATGAAAATCCATAAAGCTCAACCAATCAACAGTATTTCGACATCTGCTACTACATCTAGAAGGAAAAACCTAGTTACTAATCTACAGGGATTGGAGGTGCACATTTCTATGGACCATCTACTAGGACCAGGAGAAGGAATCAAGAGAAAAGAATCACAAGGAGCATCATGGAGGAACTGGTAAACATCAATAACAAATTTGTTGAGAAACATTATGAGCTATTAGGAGCTCTTGTTTAGCTTTATGTTGGTTTGTTCGAGGCTTTAGTGTATTTTTTTAGTTGGGCTCTATGGGGGTTTACCCCTATTTCTTTAACTCTTTGGCTATTGGTTCTGGACTTTCTCACTGCTATTTTTCTTTTTCTATATTTGGATTTGGATTTTGGGTCCCTGTAAAATCCATTTTATCTTTTTAAAAAATAATTTTAATTTTACAAACTTTACTTTTATTTAAACAAACTTTATATTAAGAAAAAATTGATTAAAAAACCTTATTAAAAAAATTATAAAATTTTAATTTAAACTTTCAAACTTTTTGTATATTAAAAATTTAATAAACTTTTTGAAAACTTTTAAGATATGTAAAGGATTAAAAAACCCAAACTTTTTATTAAACTAGAAAACGTAAAGTGACAATGAGTCACACAAAGACGTTAGGATAAAAATAGAAAAATAAAATTGTTAAATTTAAAACCATAGAGATGTTACTACTAGAAATAGAGAAAGGAGATTGCAATGACTAAAAAGAAATGTTACAAGCCAATGTTACAACAAATGCATGAATGAGTGATATACGAGATAATAAGTTACATAAGTTTGTAGAAAAAATGTTAGAAATAGCAAGAAAAAGGTATTAAAAACTACAAAAAACTGATAAAGATGTTAAATTATCAACGTATGTTATGGACTGCAATATGCACAAAACAATAGACAGCTGAAATTCAATTAATATAGACTAATATATAAAAAAATATTGAGCTAGTATTTTGTACGAGAAACCAAAGAAGAGAAAAGTTGCAAACAAGATTAGTTAAAAAAAGAAGAAGATATCAATAACTAATTAAGCAAAACAAAATCCTGCAATACACAAACTAGTGAATTTAATATAAAAAACAAAGATAACTAACTATATGAAACTTCTTAGTTTTAACAAATAAAAAAATCTACAAGTAAATGAGATGTTAGAATTTGCAAGCAAATCAAAGAATGTCTTGGCGGCAAGCCTTCCAAAACAAGTTATACAAAATGGGTTTGGCGGCAAGCCATCCAAAACAAGTTATACAAAATGGGTTTGGCGGCAAGCCTTCCAAAACCAAAACTCAAACCAGAAAAGAAAATAAACTTTGGTGGCAAGCCTTCCAAAGTGAGTTAGCATGAAAGAAAAAAAAATAAAAAAATACCGATTTAAATCGAATCTTCCACAATAGAAAAAATTAATGAATAAATTTCTTCTCTTCTCTCAAAGAGTGCCTCCAAGAAAAGTGAGCTTCAAAATGAACAGTGACGACCTTCATCAACGTCCACTTAAACAAGGATTAGTAACTTGCTCTAATACAATGAAAGGAAATACAAGAGCAAGAAAATGAAAAATAAACCCAAGTATGTTGATTGAAGTTATGTTACCAAAGTATAGAGCAACTTGAGAGCAATCACCCAAAATTTGATGAAGAGAAACAAGAGCTTTTGAAAGGGGTCCATTATAATGATATCAAAAGTGAAGAATAAGAGGAAAAACATCTCTTAAATAGAGATGAGAAGAGAAGTTGCAAAGTAGCTCACATTTCTATGAATGCCTCCATTCACAATATGTGTGTGCAATGTGTTACAATCCTCATAAGGACGAAATCTAATATTCCACATATTTAGAATAAATAAAAATGAGTTGTGAGAATCCAAATAAGACAAAGAACTTATAGAGATCCTTTATAAATATTCCTACAAAAAACAAATAAAAAAAATTAACTTTACCAAATAAAAATTAATTCCTAACAATTATATCAAATCAAGTGTTAATAAGGTAAATTGAACAACTTGAACAAAATTTAAATCTTTGAATTTGAACATGTATAGAACAAATTTACAACCACAAAGACATCCTTATGACTACAAAGTTGCTTAGAGTATATAATGCACTAGATTGGATATATAATGCCTACATGAATATAAATGCATAAAGATGTGTACAAATATAAAAGATATGATAAGGTTTAATAATAAATATAAGAATGTACGAGTATAGAAATGAAAGGGGGAATGAACCTAACTTTAGAGAAGATTGCACTATTTATCAATATATAAATCTATACACCATGAGTAAGTTAACGTGCAGCAAGCCTTCGTCATCCCCTTGATATAATTCCGATTTATACGCATATTTGGTCCGAAAGTGATAGGGAACGGCTTCGTGAGCTGGTGGAAAGCTTACTAGACGAGTACAAAACTCCATCGACTGTCGATGTTGAGGATGCGGTGATGTCAGCAGAAGGACGGTGACCATACACAGGCACAGGAAATTTTAGAGAAACATGAGGCAACTCTGCTCCTCTTTTCAATATATTCACCACTGTTTCCATATTTGGTCTAGCATTGGGATCGGGATGAGAACACATCAATCCCACTTTCATAACCCGCTCCATTTCCTGAACATTGAAATTTCCACCCAGTTTCCCATCTGCTGCATCAAGAATCCTGTGGTGTCCATGCAAGTCCCAAACCCATTCCACCACTCTGCAATTGTGTTCAATCAAGCTCCAGTCTGCCGGCCGTCTTCCACATGCAATTTCGAGACTCAGGGCTCCAAAGCTGAACACGTCGGCCTCTCGAGTGGCTTTTCCCGTTGTTACGGACTCTGGTGCTATGTACCCTATTGTTCCTGCGGGCACAGTAATATGCCCTCCCTTTTCACGTTCCATGACTCTCGCAAGCCCAAAATCACCCAGCTTGGCTTTGAAATTTGAATCCAGCATCACATTGCTGGCCTTTATGTCTCTGTGCACAATGCTCTCATGCCGGTCCTCATGAAGATAAACCAGAGCCGAGGCTACTTCACAGGCTATTCTGTACCTTCGATCCCATTTCAAAGCACTAGCCTGTGTCTCCCCAAAAAGATATTTATCAAGGCTTCCATTTGAGAGAAATTCGTAGACCAGAAGCAAATCGTCCTTTCGATGGCACCACCCAAGAAACCTTACAAGATTGTGGTGTGTAAGCTTACTGTTTATAATCACTTCTGAGATGTACTCATTCTTACCTTGACTGGCCTTTGCAGATATTCTTTTCACCGCCACAGCTTCATTTGTGCCAGGCAAAGTGCCTCTGTATACACATCCAAAACCGCCGCTTCCAATCTTGTGAGCGTCGCTGAAGTTGTTGGTGGCGGCACTGAGATCAACATATGCAAATGAGCGAACGGACTGAGAAGCCTGGCAAAGCAAATTGTTGAGCTCCTCGTCGTTCTTCCGAGCCTCACCTCTGCTCTTCCTCTTGATGTAACACCTGCGTCCAATGAAGATAAAACTGCATATGGCGGGCACGAGGAATATCAATATAATCACAATATTAGGTATTTTCCACGAACCTGTTACGTCTGATCGAAGTAAGAAGAAAGACCGAGACCGAGATAAGGGAATGGTGCCGCCAGGCACCGGAGCTGAGGTGGGGCTAGCGTTGGGCAAAAAATGAAACATTAAGGAATAGGCTCAAATAATTCTTTCCTGTAACTATTGCTAATCACTAATATAATGCGGTTGTCTCCTACCTCAGTCAATTATGTCAGATTTACATATAATACGATTCGTTTCATATCTTACATGTAATTCGGTTGTTTCCTATCTCAATTAATTACCCATGGAAGAGAGTCACACATCAACCCAAATTTTAATATGCAAACAGAATTGACCCGGCTTCAGATGGGAGTTCTTTCCACACCAATTTCCTGAATAACGAGTGTAACGGATAAAGTTTGTTTTACGTCGTTGCTCGGTTTTCTTCCCCTGCAACTACGTACCGCGTTTTCTCGTGCCTTGTCATCTTAAGTTCCGCGTGAACTCCGCGTAGTAATTGAGTACAACTTAAAGGGGCGTACTGTCTTGAGCATTTTCTAAATAATTTCAGTGTGATCATGATAGTAAGCACTTAAGTGCAATTAAATCACTATTATCTGTGCTTTCTCACGTCAAAGGACTTCGTCGTCATTGGCACGTTGCAACTTTGCTACGAAGTTTCTTTCACTGCGTAAGCCTTGGTTTATCTTCTTTTTATCATTGAAATCTTTCGATACGATTAGTGGGCTTCCATTTGCTTCCATATGTCCTATCATAGCTTGGAATTGATGAGGATTAATGTCGTTTGGGGCTAGGGATTCTTGTAAAAAACAAATTCTATGGATGCGGGAAGTTTCGAGGAGACCAACGATGATATTTGTGTGAGGGTCTTTCTAAGATGGTCGAGGAGATTATACTGGGAAATGGTTGGGAAGAGGATGAAGTCCCTTGGACAATTACCTGACCACGACATGTAGTTACATTAAAATTAGGTCTCAAAGTTTGGATTGAATTTGTTTGATCCTATCAACTACAAAGTCATATGATGTGCAGCCATGGATGTTGTTGGACGCAGAGGATCCACCTGGTTCATGCTTGGCTGTATCATGACCTTTTATTCAATGCTATTCAAAATATTTGTTGTTCTTTATATCATGTGGGTTAAAATTGGTTTTCATAAAAAGCTATTGTCACATGCACTTTGATCATGTTTTCTTGGATCAATTTTCAAAAAACTTGTTTTATGGGTTTCCCACTGTAGTGTATTTATGTTCAGGATATTTTGTTTTTTTTGGGTTATCTTTGTAAAATGATAACATTGTTTTGGACAACTTGGATATTTCAATTTTATATTTTATATTTATTTTTTTGGATGATGGTGGTGCTGCAGTTTGAATGTGCTTGTAATATTTTATGATTATGTTTTTATTTTTTATTTAGAAATGAGGTTTTTAATAAATTAAATATTGTTAGTATCTTTGTACTCTCTGTAAATTTTAACTAGTATTTTAATAAGAAGGGTTTTTGTACATTGATGTTTTTGTATATGGTTTCATCAAAATAATTTATACATTATAATTATAAATGAAATTTCATTTTTTGATTAAGATTTTGAACAATCTATTGACAATTTTTTTTTTAAGAATGAACTATAGAAATCTATATACAAGCTATCTCCAATATTGTAGGAAGGTCACAATTTTTTTACCTATTGATGGTGGTGTTAGCATAAACACGCATGAGTAAATGATGATCAATTACTCCTCTTGAAAAGTAATACAACACACTCTAAGATTCCTTTTAAGCCAGGTCTTGATCATGTTGGGATAACCTAGTGGCCTATTTGTTAGTAATACTAGGTGTAAGCTAGAAATTGTACATCTCAAATTCTTCTTGTCTCCAAAATTGTGTAAACATAGAAGAGTTATAATTAAAAAAACTTAAGACATTCATACACATTCCAATGTAAGCAAATCTGAACATTTAAATGACTTTTAGTGATTTAAATTATTCTAACATGTGAGTTAAAGAAATAAAAAAAGATATAAGTTAACAAAAAAATAATAAAATAGATCTAATCTAACATGATAATGGTAGTAGTGATTCACTTGTCAAATCTAAATGATTAGGCATAATTAAATAAACCAATGCAATGTTTACAAACTTCACATAATTAAACAAAACATTGATGCAATCATCTACAGGAAAGTAAGAATTTCATCAAATCGTAATATCATAACCATGTGCTAATGTATGACAAAACCCTATGCAAACACATTCAATCATTGATTCTTCTAAGCTGTCCATTTTCAGATAGGAAAACTAAAGGATACAAATACCAGTCAAGCATAATATCATCCAAAATAAACAAACATTCTCCTTTGCATCAATAAATGTGAAAGCTCATATAAAACCTAGTAGGTATTACATGTTGAAGATTGAAGAAACTCAATTATTGCTTTTGGATTCGATTGTTTATCTATACAATAGAATGACTTTCCAACTCTAAATCTAGATGCCAATTGAAAAATAAATAGAGGCTCCAGATCCAATGGTTTATGGATCTAGGATGTCATAACTCAAACCACAACTAATTAATAAAAAAACTAACTACGAATCTAATAACTCAATGATGAATGGTAGGTACCAAACCGATACTGAGAGAGAGGGGGGGGGGGTGAATCAGTACAGGCACAAAAAATTTTCCCGAACTAGTTTGACTGCAAATAGTGAACTCGACTGGCAATCACTAACACCAATCTGAACCAGATTACTACCGGTTAAACACAATGAAACTGGGAAAGACATAAACTAGGATCACTTAGCTTTCCATACAACCTACTCCCTCATTTCTACTTTATCCTTATGCATAAACAGATAATCTATCATCAGAGATACAATAATTTACTAGCATAACATGATTCACCGCTTGACAGAAAATAACAAAACATCATATGAAAGAGGCATCACACATGACACATATATTTTTCACGTGGAAACCCAACTGGGAAAAACCACGATGGGGATGAATACCCACAAGCTATTTTTGAACTCTGTAGAAGTCCACTCTGTTAGGAGCCTAGTCTGGTTAAAGACTGTTACAACAGGTTCTGTTAGGAATCGATCCTGTTAGGGATCACCCGGTTAAGGGATGGCTAGAATACCCGGTTAAGGGTTAAACCCTATTAGAGGTTACCTTGTTAGAGGATTTAATGAACTCAATGGCTTTGAGTCACCCTGTCAAAGGATTTACAACAAGCTGGTTAAAGCTACCTAGTTAAGGGATTTTCCAACTGTTGAAGTGGTTAAAGATCAACAGGTATTACAATGATCTAGTAATAGCACTCAATGCCAATGTAGATCCACTTTAGTTCCTTCCTTCTGCACACACACTATGCAGGTATCAATCCTCTCATCTGGTCTAGCAATTATCACGTATCTCTGCACTTAGATACACACACACCATTTGCCAACAACCTCAGTATGAGACACAACATCGACCTTATAGGAAACAGATAGGTCGGCAGCATAAACCCTAAACCCTAAACATTTAGGTTAAGCAATTGATCGGTTCAATCCTGACCATTGAACACTTTGCATTTGAATACAATGATCTTGAACAGATCTCAAGGTATTCTTCATCGTTCGTTCTTCACTGCTTCATGGAGGCGATAACCCATCACGCGTTCTCCACCGTTTACAGGGACTTCACACATTCCCGAGGTAGATGGGATCAATCTCCTTCATGCAAGATCCTTCACGCGCACAAGGCTGACATGGCAACACGATCTGATCTTCATTATAATGATAACTCATCACATGATGTCATCAGTTGAATCACACAGGCTTGGAACACTTCAACCGAAAACCCTAAAGCTAAGACTACCAACCGATAGTCCTACCACATTCCATGTACCGGTTCACATTTCAACATACCAATTTACTTGGAGAAACATACCACTTCACCTATTGCTCATATACTGGTTTACAACATCATACCAGTTCTCTTTGCCAGCTGCTTAGCTTCAATATACTAGTTCACTTCTTTGCACATATATCGGTTTACACCACCATACTAGTTCTCTTTGCCAAATTCTTAACTGGTAAATGCCTAACCGGTTCACTCTTCAGCATATTGACATCAATGACAACATAATATCATCATGTCAACATACTCTGCACAAATGCCAACAATCTCCCCCTTTGGCATTGATGGCAATATACAAAGATATCACTCTTTCTGCATCACATCTTCTTCCTTAATAATACAAATATTTTCTCTGCTTCACATCTTCTCCCACTTTTATAACAATGCCAAAGTGGAGGTAAAAGCTTCCCTATTCCACTATGCTGCTCCCCCTGAGGAGTAGCATCCTTCAACACATCAATCCTAAAAAATATTGGACACTGCAATACCTGACTAATGTGGAGCACAAACATTTAGTTTACCTCTTGAAGGGGCAACACCCCTAATTCACCTCTCAAATAGGTAAATGTAACCTTTGGTAGAGGCTTGGTGAATATGTCTGCTAACTACTCCTTACTAGAAACATGTTCCAATACCACTTCTTTGTTCTGAACCTTTTCCCTCAAGAAATGATACTTGAGTTCGAAGTGCTTGGTTCTAGCATGTAAAACTGGATTCTTGGAAACGTTAATTGTACTTGTATTGTCACAAAATATGCTTACCGGTTCAGAAACATGAATTTTGAAGCCATTCAATACATGCTTCATCCAAATAGTCTGGGTGCAGTTCATAAAAGATGCAACATACTCCGCTTCTGCTGTAGACTGAGAGATACAACTCTGCTTTTTACTCATCCATGAGACCAGTCTACCACCGAGAAAGAATGCACCACCAGTTGTGCTCTTCTGGTCATCTACATTACCAGCCCAATCAACATCTGTGAACACTTTCTGGTTGAAATCATTATTGTATGGATACCATAACCCATAGTCAATAGTTCCCTTCAGATATCTAAGAATCCACTTGACTGCTACCAAGTGGGATTCTCTTGGACTTTGCTTAAATCGAGTGGTAATACCCACTGCATGTGCAATATCCGGTCTGCTATGCACTACATAATGCAACTTACCAATCATTGATCGGTAATCCTTCTCATTTACCACTGCTGTGTCATCCTCTTTTGGTCATTTACAACTGGTCACCATTGGTGTACCAACCGGTTTACTGTCTTCCATGCCAAAAGTCTTCAACACTTCTTTGACATACTTGGACTGAGTAATAAAGTTTCCATCTTTCATTTGCTGAATCTGCAGTCCAATGAAGAACTTAATCTCCCCTATAAGTGACATTTCAAATTCTTTTTTCATCTTATCTGCAAAATCATGACTCATCTTGTCATCTCCTCCAAAGATGATGTCATCAACAAATACTTCGTAGATCAAAATCTGATCTCCTTCTGATTTCAAGTAGATATTGCTATCTTCACTTGTTCTTTCAAATCCAATCTTCACAAGATGGGAATGCAAGCATTCATACCATGCTTTCGGTGCCTGCTTTAGTCCATACAAGGCTTTATGTAGCCTACACACCATGTCACTGTCTTCTGATAGGACAAACCCATCTGGTTGCTCTATATACACCTCCTTTTCAAGTATTCCATTTAGGAATGCAAATTTTACATCCATTTGGTATACCTTGAATCCTTTAAAAGCTGCATATGCAAGAAGCATACACACTCCTTCCAATCTTGCTACTAGAGCAAAGGTTTCTCCATAGTCTTCTCCTTCTTCTTGGGCATATCCTTTACACACTAGTCTGGCTTTGTTCCTTACCACTGTGCCATCCTCATTTATCTTGTTTCTGAAAACCCATTTGGTTCCAATGATATTTTTATGCTCCGATCTGGGTACCAAAGACCACATGCCATTTTTTTCTATCTGGCCAAGTTCCTCCTTCATTGCCTTGATCCAGTCTTCATCTTTATGTGCCTCTTTGAATGATTTAGGCTCAAATTTAGAGATCATAAATGAGCTTTCTCTGACCTTTCTTCTTGTAAGAATTCCTACATCTTTGTCTCCTATGATCTTCTTTGGATCATGATTGAGTTTGACATACCTAGGTATGTTCTTAAAAGATTCCTCTTGCTTTTCTTCTTCTTCATCCTCATCTTCATCAGCATCAGCATCCATCGGTGTAGGAGCATAATCACTGGTACTAGGCTGATTTGTAACCGGTTCATCTCCTACTTGCTCACTGTCAGTTTCCTCAGGTTTCCCAGAGTTTTCATCAATCCTAACATTGATTCTTTCAACAATTCTCTGAGTCCTATTGTTGAATCATTTGAGAGCTTTACTCTCGATGGAATATCCTAGGAATATTCCCTCATCACATTTAGCATCAAACTTGCTCTGATGTTCAGTCCTCTTGATGTAACAATTGCTACCAAACACTCTAAAGTAGCTTACCATTGGTGTCTTACCGGTCCAGTACTCATAAGGAGTCTTATCCTTTCCCTTTTTGATGAGTACCTGGTTCATTGTGTAGACTGTAGTGCTCACCGCTTCTTTCCAAAAGGTGTGAGCGACCTTTCCTTGGATCAACATAATTCTAGCCACTTCAACCACAGTCTGGTTGTTTCTCTCTGCTAGGCCATTCTGCTGTAGAATCCGGGGGGCAGACAGTTGCCTCTTGATGCCATTTTCTTCACAATATTTGTTAAATTCACCAGAAGTGAATTCCCCTCCTTGATCAGTTCTAAGGCATTTGATTCTTCTACCACTTTCCTTTTCTACTAGTTCTCTAAAAGCTCTAAACTTTCCAAAGGCTTCTAACTTGTCTTTCAAGAATGTGACCCACATCATTCTTGAGCAATCATCTGTAAGAATCATAAAATACCTATCTCCCTGCACACTCCTAGTTTTCATAAGACCACACAAATCAGTATGTACAAGATCAAGTAAGTTGTCAGCAGTGAAAGATTTACCTTTGAAGGTTGAGGAAGACATTTTCCCCAGTTGACATTCTCTACACAAAGGATTTTCCGGTTTGCTCAGCATCAATAGTCCTCTAACTACCTTGACCTTACTAGCCTTTATTATGTTATCAAAGTTTACATGGCAAAGTCTCCTATGCCATATCCAACTATCATCAAACTTAGCCATAAGACATGTACTTATATTTGCATTTAGCTGAAATAAGTTACCTTTGGTCTGCATACCGATGGCCATCAATTCACCATTCTTTCCTATGATTTTGCACACTCCATTTTTGAATTCTAGAGTGAGTCCATTGTCATTCAGCTAGGCAACACTCAATAGATTGTGTCTGAGACCTTCCACCCAATACACATTGTCAGAACTGCTCTTTCCATTCAGAGAGATGGACCCTCTTCCTTTGACCATACACGGTGCATCATTACCAAAGCGAACCACACCACCATCATATTCTTCCAAAGATAGAAACTTGCTCTGGTCACCAGTCATATGGTGAGAACAACCACTATCAATAATCCACTCATTGGAATTATCAAAGCGAGAGACAAGAGCCTTCTTGTCTGACACATCTTCCTTTACTGCAACAAACACAATATCTTCATTTTCTTCATCTTCCGATTCCTCATCTGTGACTCCCTCATCAACTGCTACAAAACAGTTTCTTTGGTTTCCTCCTTTCAATTTCTTGAACCTTTCTGGTTTGTCCTTGTTGTCACCGTTAGGGCAGTTTACAACAATATGTCCTATCCGGTTACAAGAAAAGCATTTCAAAGGGAGCTTATCTCTGTATTTACTGGTTCCCTTAGGAAGTCTCTTGGCAAGAAGAGCTTCAAATTCCATCAGAATCTCCTCATCATCCATTTCTCTGCTCTGTCTTGGTTCACTATTGGTGCTTGCTTCTTTTCCTTTTCTAGATGGTGTAGCAGATGCTTTAAAAGCTGATTCAATCTTTTGAACATTGCCATCAAAACTATTTAGCTCATAGGCTGTCAACTTTGCAATGATGGAGTCTAGGGATACCTTATTCTTGTCTACTGATCTCAACTCCTAAATAGCAACAACCCTTACTGCATAGACCGGTAATAAAGATCTCAAAACTTTTCTTACCATAGTGGAATCTTCCATTTTACCACCTGCACTCTTGATATCTCCAACAAAAGTTTTGATTCTTATTCCATATTATTGAATGGTCTCACCTTCAACCATCTACATGTCTTCAAACTTCCGTCTAAGGCTTTCTTCCTTAGCTTGTTTTACATGCTCATCGCCGCCATAGATATTCTCAAGAGTATCCCATACTTCTTTGGGATTTTCTTTATCTTGGACATCAATAAACTCAATGTCAGATAAACTGCTGATTAGGGCTTCCATGACTTGCCCATTCTCCTGAATCTCTCTCTTTTGATCATCGTTGAGAATACTGGTAGGGATAACATAAGCATTCTGAACATAACTCCAGTGTTGAGCACCCATGCTTCTGATGTATATCTTCATTCTGTCCTTCTATATTTTAAAGTTATCTCTGTTGAACTTTGGACCTTCCCTCTTCATCATTACAATAGGTTCTTTCCCTCAAGCGGTTAAGTTTACAACATAGAGGTCCTGGAGGATGCTCTGATACCAATTGATAACTCAATGATGAATGGTAAGTACCAAACCGGTACTGAGAGGGGGGGGGGTGAATCAGTATAGGCACAAAAACTTTTCCCGAACCGGCTTGACTGCAAACAGTGAACTTGACTGGCAATCACTAACACTGATCTGAACCAGATTACTACTAGTTAAACACAATGCAACTGGGAAAGACATAAACTGGGAACACTTAGCTTTCCATACAACCTATGCCCTCATTTCCATTTTATCCTTATGCATAAATAGATAATCTATCATCAGAGATACAATAAATTACTAGCATAACATGATTCACCGCTTGACAGAAAATAACAAAACATCACATGAAAGAGGCATCCCACATGACACATATATTTTTCATGTGGAAACCCAACTGGGAAAAACTACAGTGGAGATGAATACCCATAAGCTGTTTTTGAACTCTTTAGAAGTCCGCTCTGTTAGGAGCCTAGTCCGGTTAAAGACTGTTACAACAGGTTCTGTTAGGAACCGATCCTGTTAGGGATCACTCAGTTAAGGGATGGCTAGAATACCCTATTAATGGTTAAACCCTGTTAGAGGTTACCTTGTTAGAGGATTTTATAAACTCAATGGTTTTGAGTCACCCTGTTAAAGGATTTACAACAAACTGGTTAAAGCTACCCGGTTAAGGGATTTTCCAACTATTGAAGTGGTTAAAGATCAACAGGTATTACAATGATCTAGTAATAGCACTCAATGCCAATGCAAATCCGCTTTATTTCCTTCCTTCTGCACACACACTATGCAGGTATCAATCCTCTCATCTGGTCTGGCAAGAATCATGTATCTCTACACTTAGATACACACACAACATTTTCCAGCAACCTCAGTATGAGACACAACATCGACCTTATAGGAAACAGATAGGTTGATAGCATAAACCTTAAACCTTAAACATTTAGGTTAAGGAATTGATTGGTTCAATCTTGACCATTGAACACTTTGCATTTGAATACAATGGTCTTGAACAGATCTCAAGACATTCTCCATTGTTCGTTCTTCACCACTTCATGGAGACGATAACCCATCATGCGTTCTCCACCGTTTACAGGGACTTGGCACATTCTCAAGGTAGATAGGATCAATCTCCTTCATGCAAGATCCTTCACACGTACAAGGCGGACATGACAACACGATCTGATCTTCATTATAATGCTAACTCATCACACGATGTCATCGGTTGAATCACACAGGCTTGGAACACTTCAACCGGAAACCCTAAAGCTAAGACTACCAACCGGTAGTCCTACCACATTCCATGTACCAGTTCACATTTTAACATACTGATTTACTTGGACAAACATACCTCTTCACCTATTGCTCATATACCGGTTTACACCACCATACCGGTTCTCTTTGCCAATTGCTTAGCTTCAATATGTCGGTTCACTTCTTTGCACATATACCAGTTTACACCACCATACCGGTTCTCTTTGCCAGCTGCTTAACCAGTAAATGCCTAACCAGTTCACTCTTCAACATATTGACATCAATGACAACATAATATCATCATGTCAACATACTTTGCACAAATGCCAACAAAATCACTATCAATTAGCCTAACTATACCAAAAGATGAACTCTAAAATATTAGTGGCTAAGGATTCCAAAGTCCATATCGTATGACTAAAATAATATGTAGTATTCTAAAATTAACTTTAAGTTGATGTGGCCTCTAGTTGGTTAGTGAGTATGCCTAGGAATCACAAGAACTCTTAGTTCACTAATAGCTACACTAGGAATAACATGTGACACTTTATCTACTTAGTTCGTTTATCTAGAAATGCTTCCAAGAAAGCGTTCATTGTTTCATTGAAGTCATCCAAACTTGACCCTTTGACATAGTTCATTTTGATCTTTTGACATAATTCTTAGACCTCATGACAATCCATAACTAATTGTGTAAAGATAAACCTCCTAAAATTTTACATATTTATCCTATCAATGAGTAAGAGTCTATAAAAAATTCCAAATGTTCCCTACAAACCCTTTTAAACCATTAATGCTAACCATGCAATCAATTGATAGACTTGTAAAAACATATATGTGAAATCCCTTTACCATTTAACCCAGAAAAATGAGACTTAAACATGTTTATAACAGTCAATATTGATGATGATATATGATGCTTGTGAGAATCCATTAAATAGACCAATGGGACCCATGACCTCCATTTCTTGAAGACACATGAAAATATTCGACTTACTTTTGAGTTAGCCCCCTAATCTACTCTTTGATACAATCTCCCACCAAAAACCACGCAAGGGCAGTATAATCGTTTCCATCAAATAAAACCTATGTAAGCACATATAGAATAATAACCCAAATGTCTTTGCCACATCTAACACCCTAAAACATGTGTAACCTCTCTATTCGTCCACATTACATGTAACCACAAAGTTGTCAACTAATATAATCACGGCACGTTAGACAAATAATGCATTGAAACTGCCGTCTTTCTTTTATCATTTCCATAACATTTAAGCTAATGAAATAGGCAATATATTAGCTAATTAATCTTGTTCAACTAAGATCAACGACTAGGAAAGAATAGTAAGGCCAAAGATTCAGACAAGTATATCTCGCCATTTCAGTGTGGTGTGATAAGAAATGAACATGTAGCTCAACTACCACATTGTATGTCCCACTGTGAACCCATATAGAATAGATAATTCAAGCACATTATATTTGAATCATTAAACTACCTATCAAACTATGACCAGATCATTATTACATAGGCCCATTGAGGAACCTGTATACCAACCTCCTGATAAACGAATATGATACATTTAAGCTTTCCATTTGAACGTTAATCAACATTAGCATGTGACACATTTTGATATTTGAAAATGTCAATTAAAAAGTTTAATTATTACACCACTTACACATTAAGCTAAATTATCTCCCTTTTTTAAACTCTAAGAAACTTGTGATCACAAGAATTTTGTATATCTGAAATTCTTGAAATAATTTTATTTTTTTAAATTTCAAAATCACAAAATTCTTTAAAATAATTCTTGTGAAGATTTTCATAATCTTGCAAATCTGCAATTCCTTCAATCTTACAAATCTAAAATTCTTTAAATAATTCTTCTCTGCAAAAACAAAATGATCTTGTGAATCTACAAATAAAATGTCTTACAAGTAGAATGCCAGTTTTCTAATCTTCCTCAACTGGTGGAAATCTCGACAGAGGATGGAACCCAGAACTCCATCGTCTGTCGAGATTGACGATGAGGTGATATCAGGAGGAGGAAGTTGACCATACACAGGTACAGGGAATTCTAGAGAAACGTGAGGCAACTCTGCTCCTCTTTTTAATATACCCACCACTTGTTCTATACGCAATCTGGCACTTGGATCGGGATGCGAGCACAACAATCCCACTTTCATAAGACGTTCCATTTCCTCACCATTGAAATTTCCATCCAGTTTCTCATCTGCTGCATCAAGAATTCTGCGCTGCCCATGCAAGTGCCAAACCCATTCCACCACTCTGCAATTGTGATCAGTCAACCTCCAGTCTGCCGGTTTCCTTCCACAGGCAATTTCGAGTGCGAGAGCTCCAAAGCTGAACATGTCGGACTCTCGAGTGGCCTTTCCCGTTGTTACGGACTCTGGTGCCATGTACCCAATTGTTCCTGCTGCCACAGTAGTATGCCCTTCCCTTTCACGGTCCATCACTCTAGCAAGCCCAAAATCTCCCAGCTTGGCTTTGAAATTCGAATCCAGCATCACATTGCTAGCCTTTATGTCTCTGTGCACAACGCTCTCACGCCGGTCATCGTGAAGATAAACGAGAGCCGAAGCTACGTCACAGGCTATGCTGTATCTTCGATCCCACTTCAAAGCAGCCTCCGTCTCCCCAAATAGATATTTGTCAAGGCTTCCATTTGGGAGCAATTCATAGACCAGAAGCAAATTTTCTTTTTGATGACACCAACCCAGAAACCTGACAGGTTATGGTGTGTAAGCTTACTGTTTACAAGCACTTCTGATACGTACTCTTTCTTACCCTGCTTGGACGTTGGAGATAAACTTTTCACAGCCAGAGCTTCGTTTGTGCCAGGCAAAGTGCCTCTGTAAACACTCCCGAAGCCGCCGCTGCCAATCTTGTGAGCATAGCTGAAGTTGTTGGTGGTGGCTCTGAGATCTGCATATGGAAATGAGCGAACGGACTGAGAAGCCTCGCAAATCAATTTGTTGAGTTCCTCGTCGGTCTCCTCAGCCTCACCTCTGCTCTTCCTCTATGTACCACCTGCTGTCCAACGAAGATTATAGCGCCTATGCCGATCATAACGGATATCGATATAATCACGCTATCAGGTATATTGAAGGAAACTTTTTTGGGCGGGAGCGGGGAAAATGAGGGAGTGATGGCAACGGATAGCGGAGGTGAGGAGGAGCTAGCGTTGGGCAAAACCATTGCCAACGCCAGCAGTGCTGTTATCTGTAACTTAACGCTTCTCATTTCCACCTGCAAATTTCTACATAAATCAAACAAGACGTCTAAATGTCTCCTATTCTGAACCATTTGAACTATAATATCGATATATCGATGAAATCATAGCTCTTCCAGGATGAATTTATAGTATTGAAAATTAAAAAGAATCTACTTTCTTTTTATTTAAATAGTCATTAGGAAATAGTCTTCATGCTGGTATTCGATGCATTTTCACAGCTGTCTTATTCATGTGAGGTGTATACATTGCCACAAGGCTTACCTTGGTTTATTCTAAGCACTCTTTTATTTCCTGGAAATTTCGTTCGACCTAGTTTTCTCTTCATTTGTTTGAGTAATAAGCAATGTGGGAATCTCATTCTATCTAGTCTTTTATTAATTTGGGAATTTCATCTTTTTTTTTTTTGTTGTTGTTTATGGGAGAGGATTCAGTAGTTGAACACTTTAATTTTGTATTTCTCAAAATCTTACATGGAAATTTCAAATCACTCCCATTTTTTTACAACAGCTTACTTGACAAGTCTCTTACTTATAACTAAGATTTCAAGGCCACATCATCAAATATGATGCCAAGGTGTCCAAAACAGTCCAAAAACCAAGTGAGACCAATACTTGTGCGCTGATATGGTATCAGATGATTCGTTACTTTTTAGTGCTTATGTGTACACTTCATTCAATTATGTGTAGTCATCATCACAATAACAATTTTAAGTCACAACTATTGGTGCAATATTGTCAAAAATATTTGGTATTAAATCAACAAGTGTGGGCATTAAATTGACAAATGTTATTATAGCCATTGGAACACACTCAACTATTGGGCCATTTCCCCTACTTGGTTTTATGAATGTCCAATACAAGTTATACATAATGTAGATTAGTGTATTCAAGATTCTCTTTCATCTTTATTTTTCTTAAGAATTCAAAGGTTGAAATATGAAGCAAATTATATAATCAATATTTTTGAAAGCATTTAATTTTTGTTTTTAATATATCTCAATTTTGTAAAAGGTTTATATTTATTTTGAATAAAAATAATTATAACTTATTATTTGATGATAAGAGTAATCAATACTAAACCATGCTAAGAAATATTTGTGATAATGGTATGGTCAAAGGTAAGTATTAATAGTAATGGATGACATTTTGGTGGATAACCAACCTTGTATTAACAAATTATTGTAGACACCTTAAATCCTCCACATCCAACCACACCAACTCTTATTCCCTTCTTTCATTAGTTAAATATACTTAAATTATTTATTTAATTAATTTATAATTTATTCTCCTTCCCTCCATAGTCGCTTCAATTAAATTTACATTTTATATCTCTATCCTCCAAAAATTAAATAAGTGCATACTATTAATTTCATTCCTCCTTTTTCCACAAGCCCTTGGTTGACTAAATCCACCCAATTAACTAGTTAATGCACTTCCACATCCTAAAGCATATTCAAGCTATAGTCACACTTGACATACACTGGTCACATCTATCCAGCTTCTTCAAAAATTCTTTCATAAAATCTAAACCATCCATTTCTTCAAGAAGATATACTCTCCCTTGTTAATGTTTCCAATTGGTTACTTGGTTATCTCTATAAAGTACCTATCTTTAACTATTAAGACTCTCAAATTAGTGGTAAAAAAATAGGAGACAAAACATTTTTCTCCTTTGCGCTTTAGGTGAGCCTCTATTTCAATATCTAAATGATAACCCTTTTTTTCAAGAGATATTGATTAAATGAAAAAATGTTAGAAATATCACTAAGATTGGTATGATTGTTACAAAATTAGCTAGATCCTTAGTAGTTTTTCATTGCAATACCTTGAGAATAGAGTTGAACTTAAATAACTAAAATAAATAGAAGTATTGAAATGATTTTGTATTTAAATTTTTTAGATTCAAACTTTGGACCAAAAATAACCTTGATCAATGCCTAGTCTAGGGCCATAGACTCAAATTATTCTAAGAAAGTGCCTATTTATGACATACAAACTTCAAATTAGAGGACTTTGTTATATTACTCTCTTACAAAGACACATCCTAGATAGGTTATTTTCTACAACTCTTGTTAAAAATCACTCAATACAACACACAACCGTCCATATCTTATTCAAAAGCATGTTTAATAGATTAATTGAATAGAAAAAACAAATAAGATACACAATATAGAAAATGTATATAGATAAACTAAGAAACCCTTGATTTCTTTATTTAAAAGGAACTTGCATGCACTCAAAGAGACAATCAGAAAGAACACACAAAAAGTGTTTTTCATATCATTCAATCTAAACTTTAAACATGTCATATAGAGATTTCCACTTACATGCAAAATTTGTTACGCAACTCAGAATTTTCACTTTTCAATTGAATATCTCTAGTGTACCAAAATTAGAATAATATCCCCCCTTTTATTGCAAGTCTCATATTTAGAAAAACAAACATATCTGCCTAGAAACCTAATGATAACTTTTTTTTACATTTTTTACTTTTCATTAAATAAAAGTCACTTCCAAAGACTTGTTCCCATTAAAATATGATATTTACATTTGAAAATAAAATTAATGGGTCACTTTTTTCCTATGGAGATAACCAATCTTGATGCTTGAACCACTTGATGAAGCCAAAAATGTTGCACTATCTAAATTTTTTCAAAATTAGGTTATCTGTTGATATGGATTATAGTTGCCAAGAATAAATGACCAATTGAAATATAAATATGCTCAATCATTATATTTCTCTTCCCAAGAGGCATACATCTTCTTAGTAGGTCATTGAAAAGTAAGAATCCTAAATACCTTATATAATTTGTTCCATATTTTCCATCTAAAATTGCCCTAACTTCGTTACCAAAACTATAAAAAATTACCTCTACAAAAAAATAAATCATCCAATACATAGTGGTGAGCATTCACACATTCAATTCTTCATTAGCACATATAGAGGATAAAAAATTAGGCCCTATTATGTCAAATTCACCTTGTCATTGGTATAGGATTTTGACTTGACTCTTCTTATCCAAAATGTCTAGCATAACCCTTTTCTAGCTACTTCAATTGCGACCCCAATTTATCATTTACTTTCTTACCAGCTTGCCAATTATTTTTTATAACCAATATTAAATAAGATCTACCACCAATTTACCAATTATCTATATTTTTTCTTCCTTGGCTCATTTAATTTGTTTCTTTAGATCTTTAGTCTCTATAGGGAAATTCTCCCTATTTGATGGAAATAGTTCAACTGAGCTTGAAGGGCTATAAATTATTGGCACTAGTGCACTACTATATTCCAATTAGAGAGACCTCAATTGATTATTCTCCACAACCACATTCATATATTTGTACATTTTTTTCAAAATCTCCTCGTAGCAACTTTTCACTATAGCCTTTCTGAATAGAGTTGTATTCACTACTAATGTTGTCTCTTGTGAGGCTGGAGTATATGAAAATCTTTTTGTTAATTGTATTACTAATCGATAGACCAATTTTTTAATGTTTCAAACTTAGAGCTAAACCTTGATCCTAAAAAATACTTGTTTTACTTGCTCCTAAGTAGTGAAAACTTCATGTTCTTGTCTTCTTATTGTGGAAATAACTCGTACAATCATAATATCCTAGTTTGTGAGAAGAAACATACCATTATCCTACACTAATTTATTTCCTTCTTTAAGTGTCGTATTACCAACCTTAACATCTATCTGTTGCAACACATTCTTTGATATCTCATCCCATTGGGATGGATCCACATTATTTCTTGCTTCAAGTAAATCTCTTTTGGTATTAATCCTACCTAACCCTCATGAAAAAATTCTTTGGATTCTTTGGTCTTAATACAATCATCATCTACTAGAAATTGTTGGCATGCCAAGGCTCTTATGTCATTGGTATTATCTTTAGAGTGCTTCAAAATCTCAACCATTCTACTTTAGGCATAGTAGGCACAAAAACTCTTGTAGGTGAAGACATTGGCTACATGACTTTCTGGTATTCAACATTTTTTGCAAGGTCTTCATGTAGATAGCCTTTCCATTCTCTTCAAGGTTAACGACCTTTAAAATTTTAGCAAGTTGCTCGTTAAGGTCAACATCATATTGAGATTTCTCTTGTGCTTTAGATTCATATTTTTCCTTGACATAAGGCTTAAATAAATAGAGGAATGAGATCCCCTTTATATACAGTCCCATCCTCTTAAGGATAGGATAATGTTTCAACATGAGCAAGCATCCATTTAATCCTCTAAATTAGATCTGTCTCTTTTGCAAAGGCATCGGGGTGGTCAAGATTCAACCTCTTCTTCTATTCTTCTCCCCTCATTATGACCATCCACTTTCTTCTTTTCTCAATAACCTTCTCAATTATGAGGCAATTCATTATCACATCTTCCTCATACATAATTTTCTTGCAAAAATATTAGCCTTTGAATTCTTATTCTTACATGACATGTATGAAACCTTTAGGATCAAAGATCCTTGCGTACTAAAGACTCATTCTATAAGACAACAAAATTGCATAATTCTTTTCCAATCTATCCTTCTTGGCTACCAAGAAGTTAGAAAGCTTAAGAAAAATTGGAAAGAATGATCCCTTATTATATCATCTCAAATGCTCCTAATCTGACTCCTTGAACTACTAGACAAATTCAAGATTGAAATTCATTTTGAAACAAACCTAGACAAAATATGGGGGCTAACCAAATACCCATAAACTTTGAAAGTAGCAATGTAGATATACAAGAACTAATTACCCCATTTTGACTAATTGATCACATCAAAAACCTCCCATGATGATGAATATAATAGTTGTGTAGATCCTTTGCCGTAACCCTCTTTTTCATGTTACCACTAATAACCATGGAGAGATTTGTGAACCTTATTTTTACTATAGAGAACTTGTCACCCTCACTTTATCTATACTTGAGGAAATAGCCTTTGAGTCACTCTGCATGATTTTTTAACCTAAGAGAAGCCATAGTAGATAGAATATCTTCACCATTAATGGCTTTCCATTTTCCCTTTTGACACTTGAAAGAAGCCTCCAAAAAGAAAAAGGTGACAAACATTAAAGCACATTCTTGCATGGTATCCTTGGCTTCTTTAGAGACCTTGGCATTGGGAGGGGGGATCTTATGCATGATTTTGCTTGCTTTAGCTATGGGAAACAATGTATCTTATTCTCTTATCTATCCTTCTTGACCACTTATTCTATTAGCATTGAGTGCAATACAAGGAGGAGTGCAAAGAATGCTCAAATCTAGGTTCTATTTCCCATTTTCCCTTAACACCCAAAAAAGACATGGCTACCTCATAAATATGTACTACTAATATTACAAAGGGTTGTTTGTGGGGGATAATATATGCTAAAAAGAGAGGAAACTACTATTATGACCATATTATTGTACCATTGTTTCCATTTGTCATTTTTGTATTACACACATTTGTCTAAATATTGTTTTTTCTTTAATTCTTTATTCACTTTGAGCTCTTGTGGTAGTAGGTTGTAAATAATAAACTACAAATATGGAGATGAAACAAATTAAATTCCTAGAACATAAGGCTAAATAAATAAGAGATTCTAAATTAAATGTCACTTAAAATTCTTAAAAAGTAAGAAATATATATATATATATATATATATATATATATATATATATATATATATATATATATATATATATATATATATGCTTAAAATACATTATTACTGGGTGTAATGCACAAAACATTGATTTTAGTGCATGGGTTTATAAGATAAGGCAATTTTGACATTGAGTTGTCTTTTATTTATACTTTTTATTATCAATGATTAAATAGGTTATGTATTATTCAGTGGTCTTCTATTTAATTTTTTATTATTATGATTAAATATCTTTAAGCATTTTCAAGTGGTCTTTTATTTATTAGAAAAGGTAAATAGTTCTTCAAAGATTTATATGAAAGATCAAATCTTCTCATATATAAATGTATAAAACATTTGATGAGATCTTCAATCTTTGTGTGTGTGTGCATATATATACACACATATAAATATATGTATACACACATATAGAAAGGGTTTGAAACGGTCTCATAATTTGTAGAAAATCTAAAAGAAATAATAGCAAACATAAAATTTGAAGAAACATAAAATTATAATACATCTTGAAAGAGTCGCATAGGATTATTTGAGTCAAAAGAGAAAATCAAATCAACACAAACCATCAAAAAAAAATTCACATAAAAACAAGAGTAATCAAATTTGAGACATTTCATTTAGAATATTTCAAAATAATAATTAAAAATTTAACCATCAAACCACTTACACATTGATAAACAAACTAAACTATGTCCCTTTTTTATTAAACTAAAAGAAATTTATAATCATATTTTGTAAATCTAAAATTCTTGAAATAATTATTTCTAACAATTTCAAAATCTAAAATTATGTCAATGGGCCCTTGGTCTACTAGTGAAGTTGAAAGACTCTAAATGAGCCTAGTAGAGATCATGTCTTGCTGAGTGCAAGGCTTCGACATCATAAGGGATGAGACCGGGATCGTGCCCCAGGCGAATTTGGCGGAATGGATACCCCCAATCTTTGGCTCTTAGCCGAAGAGGTTCAGCCTTCTGGCTTGAGCCCCAGTATTGGGTGGCAAAAACTACTTCGTGCAGGGCCTTGCTGGGTTGACAGCTCGCAGGCTTCATACACTTGCTGGACTGGCAGCTCGCAAGTCTGAACCTCCATTAAAAAAAAAAAAAAAATCTAAAATTATTTATAAAAAAATTTCCTAATCTTGCAAAACTGCATTTTTTTCATTCTTGCAAATCTCAAATTCTTGAAGTAATTTTTCTTTGTAGAAAAATGATCTCGTGAATCTACAAATAAAATATCTTACAAGGAGAAAGCCACTTTTCTCAGTAAAAGTCAAACACCAGGAGTACGGCAAACACGCAAGCCTTCCCCATCTACCTGCATATATTGTGCAGCTAATTTGGGTTGAAAACTGATAGGGAACATCTTCCCAAGTCGGTGGAAAACTAGGCTATTACACGATTTCATCGACTGTCAATGTTGACGATGAGGTGAAATCAAAAGGAGGAACGTGACTATACACAGGCACAGGAAATTCTAGAGAAACACAAGGCAATTCCATTCCCCTTTTCAATATACCCACCACTTGTTCGATCTGCAATCTGGCATTGGGATCGGGATGCGAGCACAACAATCCCACTTTCATAAGCCGTTCCATTTGTTCACCATTGAAATTTCCACCCAGTTTCTCATCTGCTGCATCGAGAATCATGTGCTGCCCGTGCAAATGCCAAACCCATTCCACCACTCTACAATTGTGTTCAATCAAGCTCCAGTCTGCCGGTCTCCTTCCACAGGCAATTTCGAGAGCTAAAGCTCCAAAGCTGAACATGTCGGACTCTCGAGTGGCCTTTCCCGTTGTTAAGGACTCTGGTGCTATGTACCCAATTGTTCCTGCAGGAACAGTAGTATGCCCTCCCTTTTCACGTTCCATCACTCTGGCAAGCCCAAAATCCCCCAGCTTGGCTTTGAAATTCGAATCCAGCATCACATTGCTAGCCTTTATGTCTCTGTGCACAATACTATCATGCCGGTCATCATGAAGATAAACGAGAGCCGAAGCTACGTCACAGGCTATACTGTATCTTCGATCCCAATTCATAGCAGCCTCACTCTCCCCAAATAGATATTTATCAAGGCTTCCATTTGGGAGCAATTCATAGACCAGAAGCAAATTGTCTTTTTGATGGCACCACCCAAAAAACCTGACAAGATTGTGGTGTGTAAGCTTACTGTTTATTATCACTTCTGATACGTACTCTTTCTGACCTTGCTTGGAGGTTGGAGATACTCTTTTTACAGCCACAGCTTCGTTTGTGCCAGGCAAAATGCCTCTGTATACAGATCCGAAGCCACCGCTTCCAATCTTGTGAGTGTCGCTGAAGTTGTTGGTGGCGGCGCTGAGGTCAACATATGCAAATGAACGAACGGACCGAGCAGCCTGGCAAAGCAATTTGTTGAGTTCCTCGTCGGTCTCCTCAGCCTCACCTCTGCTCTTCCTCTTAATGTACAACCTGCGTCCAACGAAGATAATAGCGCCTATGCCAGTTATGACGGATATCGATATAATCACGCTATTAGGTATTTTGAACGAAACTTTTACTCCACTATGAGAGGGGAGCGGGGCAAATGAGGGAGTAATGGTGACGGCCGGTGGAGGTGAGGAGGGGCAAGCGTTGGGCAAAACAAGTGCCAACGCTACCAGTGCTGTAATCTGTAACTTAACGCTTCTCATTTCCACCTGCAAATTTCTACATAAATCAACTAAGCAGTATATAAGTATCTGCTGTTCTGAACCATTTGTATTATAAGCTCGATATAGCCGATGAAATTATCATCTGTCTTATGATGTCGATATAGTCAATGAAATTATAGCTCTTGCAGGATGAGTTGATTACAGTGTCGAATATTTAAAATTCCACATTTCTATTTATTTAAATGGTCATTAGGAAAAGGTCTGTATTGGGCATGATGGATTTTCTCAGCCGTCTTAATCATGTGAGGTGTATACGTTGCCACAAGCCTTACCTGGACTTTATTCTGTGCATTCTTTTTCTTCCTGGAAATATCATTTTACCTACTTTAATTTACTTGACAAGGCACGTGGGAGACTGCTATTTCCGGGCTTTGACTGCCCACTCTAACATTTGAGCTGACATTTCCTGTTCACAGCGTTCCCATTTTCGGATATTTGGTTTCCACCGTTTCACACCGTCCATTCCCTCCCGTCCGTTCGGTTCAAATAATAGGAGCAGTTAACATTTGAATTTGAAAACTTCCCGCGGAGGAGTTTGAAAGCGTTGGATGGCATAAAAAACCCGGGCACTCTCATTGTTTCACTGCTGTCATGCAAAATTTTTGCCGGGTGCAAAGATTTCCATAACTGCTAGATTGCTTATGCGAGTGGTTTCTGTAGCAGACAGAAGACATGGGCATGCTCACGATGCAGATGATAAATGAGAGTTTTGGAACAACGTATAGGCATCCTTCAAAGCATAACAAAAGGGTAATTACTGTCAGATCTTACAATGGGCAATACATGTATCCAAAATGTAGAATATAGACGGGGCACATGATTTGTTTGACCAGATGCCTCAAAGAAATGTGGTAGTAGGGAACCTATTTGATGCACAAAATGTATTTCTCGGAAAAATTCATAAAATCTCAATCAAATGTGATTGGTAGTTGTAAATTGGATGGTTTAAATCACACATTAAACATTGATTTTTATATTTAAAAGTGTTAAACACTTAGAGTTGCTGATATTTTTTAGGCTTAATATGTTGATTAGTGTGTGTAATTTAAGGCTGGCCGTTATAAACCCATACTCCACTCTGACAAATTAAATTTGAATGAAATTTGTGGTTTTCTATGCGTGTACAGATGAGTCAACCTTGTTATTAGAAACAATATGAATTGGAATCTAACCATTTTCAAGGAACAGAAGAAGTGGTTCCTCTTATTCAAAGTTATCCTAACCTGTTTCCCCATAACATTTGGTTTTGTATTTAATTTGCAAGAAATGCAAAAGTTGTACAAATTTATGGTGTATGATACTATAAGTTCTTTACAAATAGATTGGAACAAAGCAACATCCATTTTCAACCCCATGTTTATTTTTGTAGCTAACATAACTTGTAACTGATTTGTCAATTCGTTTCAATATTTAAAAAAACAATAATTCCTGACATTTAGACATAAAGATGTTATTGTAATGATCTTTAGCAACTTGATGTATATATTATGAATTAGAAACAAAGATATTTTTTTTTTTATGCATTTTTTGTGTACTTGGTTTTTCTCTATGTGTGTTTATTTATGTGTTAGGGTTGTGTTGTTGGATAATTTTTTAATAAACTTTTTGTGTATGACTGCATCAAATAGCATTGGAGCTTGAGTTACTATGAAATAAAATGATAACCCCACAATAAAAATACCATGTGTTGCAATATAAATGATCCATAGAAGTCTCGTAAAGAAACCCTATGAGCATATGACACCCTAGGTGACCCATAAGAGAGTTAATTCACAAAAAAAAAAAAGTGTACACATGTCTTTTAGTACTATAATGTTAGGTAGAAGATATGCGTGTGCGAACATACTCCAATAAATGCATTTCAGAGAAAGGATAAAATATCCTCTAGTACCATGGTATTGGAATAGGGTTGTTAACAAAGCACTAAAAGTGAAGCAATCAACACTAATTGGCATTAAAATTTAGTTTTTTGAAAAGGGAAATCTATCAAATTGAGCACCAATCTACAAGATTTAAGAGTGACATCATTTTTTGCAAGTTGTACTTGTGAGAAATGTGAGCAAATAGAAGCACCAAACTTGAAGCAATATTCAAGGGGTATGTAAGTAAATTTATCGTAAAGGGTAATTTAAACTAAGAAATAACTTGGGGTGCCTTTTCGACATGATTTTGATTAGAACATTTACATGGTTAGAGGTAGAGTTATACATTTTATCTTAGAGAGATTCATAAAGAAGAAAATCGAAAATAATATGAAAAGCTGATAGAGATCATGAAAAACATATTTCCCTAAATTTGTCACTTAGAAATTAAGTAGATAGAAGTGATGGAACATGATGAAGAATTAAAAGATCCCATGAACACTTTTGCAAACTAAATTTCTATTTTTAATGCAATTTGAAAAGGGAGTAATAGCGCATGATGTGCTAATGGATGTATGATGACTCAACTAACATCAAATAAAGTCAAAAATCAATCTCACTATAGGAAATAATTGATTGTTCTAATGCATAGTTGTGGTATAGTAAGAACAAATGACAAATTTGATTTAGTGAATAATGTTGTAGGTAATTCAAAGAAACTAGCAATAAGAATCATGCTAATGGCTAAAGCCCTTAGTTCAATAGGGAAAGTTGCAAGGTGTGCCAACATATAGTCTTCTAGCAAATGTGTGGTACGATGACCAATATTAAGAGGTAATGAAGATGAGTTTCTCAATTGATATCAAGTGGGTGTTTTAAGGATTGGAGAAAGTTATAGAGGTCATGTGCATAACCAAAAGAAGAGGTAATGATCACTGTTGAGGACCAAGGGACAAAATCGATGAAATAATATTGGAATAAAAAGTAGCATTAGAGAGTTGTGGTATCCAAATTATTCATACCTAAGGAGTGTTTGTATTAACATTTGTGAGGCCCCTAAATTGTATAATTGGTTTAAGTTTTATCTTATTTGTAACACTTATATTAGATCAAATAATATTTTTTATGGGCCCTCATTATCAAAATCATCAAAAACCTTTTAATAAGTCCTAAATATATTTAATCTCATATGAAATTAATCAATAATACAATTCTTTAACCTTGGACCACTTTATTATTTCATTTTGGCTCAAAATACCTAAGTTTCAAAGGGATGCCTCAACATAGAGAGGTGTTTTTTCTTGTATTGAGAAAGGTTGTGATGTCATGATGTTATGTTATTCAATAGCACTATGCATAATAAGATTACAACCTTTCCAACAACATAGACATACTCTACTATTTAACCTAACTCTCAAATCCTAAGAAATTTTTAGTCTTTAGGAGAATGACACTTAACCTATTGGGATAATTCGTATAGATTTTATGGTTAATTTATCATGCTAGGTACTTAAATCCCATTCACCATTAATATTGAGAATGGTTATAAATTAATAAATAAATATTCTTTGTTCCTTGCATGTAAATCGATTTGTATTTCAACATGATTGTAAGAGTTATCCAAGGAGAAGAAATGCATAAAAGATGTAGGCAACTACTGCAAAGTAAAAATTAAATGACTCATGAGTTTAATGCTAATTTGTATGCCCCCTTCAAGTTGGTAGCAAGTTTTTGGGGATACCTAAGGTGAAAAATCTCATTAAAGGGAATGAAAGTAGAAGGATAGAGAGTGTTTACAAAAATAATAGAAGGAATAAATTATTCATATTTGAAGCCATCAAGTTTCAAGTTCCATTTTGGGTATTATATTTTGATAGTATGTTCGTGTGGATTTGTTTGAATTTTGTAATAAATTACATGTAGCCTCTAAATATTGAATGTAAAGTGCATATTCAACCTTAATATAGTGTATCCAATTCTAGCATATTCATTTCTAGTTATATTTGTGATTAGTTAATCAAATAGAAGATTGTAGAATATTGACAATGTTTTTATGAAATATCTTTTCAAAATAATAAAGTAAATGTCCATGTTATATAGGGATTACTAAGTATTTATCTTCTAATAGGTTATAAATCTATATATATTTCTAAACATAACTATAGAACCTAGTTTGCTTGTATGTAAATAAAATTGTATAGTCCTTTGTGGGACCTTCATTAAGATCTCAATTTTGGTTTCTATGGTTGCATCATTTAAGTAAATTCAATTAATTTATGCCTAGTTGAATGGAAACATCATTCTATTATTTTTTGCTATCTTCCATCACCTTAACACACTAAAACAAACAAAACATTTTATTGATTATCAATTTGTGTTTTTTTAGCATTTCTTAACTTTTGTATATTCAAGTGTATCAAGTGTATATTTTCTATGGTTGATTTATTTAAGTAAATTCAGTAAATTTATGCTCAATTTAATATAAACATCATTCTATTATTTTCTCTATATTTTTTCACCTTAACACATAGAAACAAACAAAACATTTAATTGATTATCAATTTGTGTAATTTTAAGAATTTTCTAGCTTCTCTATAGTGGATTGTATAATAACAATAGAAGGTTATAACATTTATATCTTCAAACATCACCTATGGTAATCCTTCATCAATTTATGTAATGGTGCTTGACCTTGCATTCTCAAACTAGCATATAAGTACATTGCGACAATCAAAATGGTGCTACACTATGCATTGGGTATGATCTATAATTGTGAAATAATTTATATTTTATGATTTCATTCTACTACAATGTATTAGGAAAATCCCCTCAATTTAGTATAACTATAAGTGAAGAAGGTTTTATCCACCTTAAAAATTGGTCCAAATTTCCTTACTTGATCATAAGATTGAAGTTTTCTCTTGAGCTTTGATACTCTTGTGTTTCAATAAAGAGTATTACCTTTAGTTATGCGACACATAATTTTTATCACCAACAAATTATTGTTTTTACCAGACCATAAAAACTTGAAGATTATTTTGACACCCTAGTTAATTAAAACCCAATTTAACAATAAAAAGTTACCATTCTTAAGTGATTATTTAAAGATATTAACTCGTAAAGAAACATTGTCTCTCCTAGTTTAGAAAGTGGTGAATTTGTTCAACATCAGACCTAAAAATGAGATATAAATTGACAATTAGAAATGGAAGTCAGAATAAGACTCAAATATCAATACAAATAAGAGGAGGGTTTTGCTAATACAAGGGGAAAACAATCTCAATGGAAAGCTAAAAATATGGTTAAGTCATCGACATAATATCTTGATGAAAGTAAAATATTTGGTAAATTTGGAAAACTAATACCTTTGATAAGTGATTAGTATCAATATACTTTAGATGGCTCTATTGATAGCATGGTCATAAATAGTAATAAAAACAAATTAAATTTAAATATGATATGCCATAGAATCAACAAAATATGGGAGTAATAAATAAAGTGTCATCTCATGAGTTCCAGATTGAGAATGTGAACACAAATTTTTATCCACCCACATGTGTGAGAAACTAAAGGGACACTCCATATTATTATGCTCATGCCATCTCTTAAAAAATTGAACCTAAAAAGAATAGGAATCTCCCTTCCATGATGTCAAAGATACTATATAATTAGAAATGGAACATATAGGGAAATATGGTTTGATCAACATGTGGACATAATTGAATGATTCAAATAAATTCAATGCAGAATGTAGTAGTAAGATCAACTTCTTCAATAAGACTTGCAAATAAACTAGAGTCAAAATGTTGCTTAAAAAATAAACAAGAATGAAACCATATCACTAAACATTCTAGATCAACAAGAATAAAAACTAAAATATAACCAAAATGTTCCTAATTAGTAATATTAGCAGTGAAAAAATAATTAGGAAAATCTAAGAATAGATCCTAGTATGTATGCTTAGAGGTTATTTCCAATAAGACAATCTTTAGGAATTGATAGATAGAAGTAGCTAGATATCTATAGCATCCCTAATTGTCCTAATCTGATTCAAAATGATATTAGAGGAAAACTGCCAAAATTCCAAGGTCATAAAATTTCAATAGTGACAACCACCTAAGATGTTCCATCAATGTAATTGATGAGTATGAAATAGAAGATGCAAATATCATAATGAAAATCTTTGTGTCGTCACTAGAAGAGTGTTAAGAAATAATATAGGATTCTTCCAAAAAACAACATAAACTCATGGGATGACTTTATGAATTTTTAAGATTATAATTTAGAGAAAGGATTGGCCCTAAATATGAAATCCAAGAGCTGACTACTATTAGGAAAGGAGCATGAATGAAAATGTTGTTTAATTTAATAGTATGTTTATGGTGATGATAAGAAAGGTGCCTCCCCTATAAGGATAGATTGAATCCATGTGACTAATGTTGTACTATAGATCATATGATATAAATTTGGGTTATTGTTTACACAATTAGAATACTTGAAATTTGAGGGAAACTTATTTTTAGAAATCAGCATAAGGTGAAACATGAGAGAATATAAAAAGGATGTTAAAAGAATTTGTATTAAACTACTAAGTCCAAATACAACCACTACAATTAAATCTCTCTTTGCTAAGCATAAATTTAATAAATTATTAGGGTTTGTGAAGGATATATCAGACATGGTTACAAGAAATGACAAAAAAATGCCTTCTAATATTATCACCACATACTTCAATGAAGGTCAAATCCTACACAACCAACTTTATAATCATGGAATGTCTGAGAAGCTTGGATAAAATATAAATCAAATAGTTCTAAGACATCAAGGGTGTCACAAGATAAACACCCTTGATCCCTCAAGAAAGAACAAGTGAACCTCCAAAAAGATGCATTATAAGGTGAAAAATATTGAAAATTTGATTATATAGTTTTATTATATGTGTTCATGATCCTTGCATTTCATGAAACTAAATATATGCGAGGTGTGGTGTAGAAAAGTTTGTTCATGTCTTATCAACATTTTCATTCCTTTCATTTAATCAACTTGTGAAAGGTACCAAGAAAAATATGAACCAAAAACTAATCTCTCTAATATTGTTCCTTCAATACTTCATAATTAAATAAAAAATAGAACCAATAGTTCACATGCATTTATTTAATCCCACTCCTCTCATGCATTGTTCTATCTTTTTTGTATAGACTAGCCTCATATTACAAAGGGCCTTCAAAGTTATTTTAGGTGATGATCTTCAAGACCGAACCAAGATATTCTAATACTTTTGCATTTTATCTAATTTCATCTCTAGCTATATGGATTTGGTATAAGATATAGGCTTTTTAAATACATGGGAAAGTTTAGGATTTTCTACTACCATTGATAATTTATAGTCAAATTATGATTGTGTACATGATGATATAATGGTTGTGTTGGAAGCTTGAGTTGCCGGGTTGTGTTGTCATTGATGTCAAATTGTCTTGTATTGTTATTGATATCATTGTGTTGCAGTTGGTCCTAGTTGGTTTGAAAATAAATGTTAGGATATTGTTATGTGGCGTGGTGAAGATATTGAGGATTTCCAGAAGGTTGGTGTAGTGGAATTTTCAATATGCAAGAAACAATATTTATGCATGAAAGAGTTTTTAATTTCTCAATGGAAGAATGCTTTGTATTCCTTTGGTATGTAAAGATTATAGAGTGTGGTTCAGGATATAATGTTTATGATCTATGTAGGTTGTGTGTGTGTGAAAAGTGGAATAAGTATCTGCAAGCTGTAAGACACAACACTTCAATTAAGTCATTGCATGCACGGTTGGACATATATAATCATCAATATAAAAACAATAACAAATTGACCTATTGCCTTCTAAAAGATGCGAGTATGGAATTGCTCTTAGATTTGTCTAAGAAATACTGGTGACTAGACTACACCAAGATGAAGGATTTAATCAATATGAGCACAAAAATAAGTTAAATGTATGCAAGATTAAGCTAAATGAATTCAAGCAGTCCTAATTAAACTAAATATGCAAAAAGCTAAACTAAGATGCAATAATCTCAAAAACACAATATTTTCAATGACTCTAGAGCAAAAACTACATAATAACAATAAATCTCTAGGGTCCTTGATTAGGAGATGAGAGCCTGAATTTATAGAAAATTCAGAAAGAAATCGATGGCTGAGATCAAATGATGATAAGTGGTCAAGATTTTCCAAGAAGAAGCACAATCCAGGTGAATTGATGTGATTGGCTGCTTTTCTCAGTTTTAAAGGAAATTGAACTAAAATTAAGATAAACTCAGAAAAAAATTGATTTATTCTCTATTTTATTCAATTTTGAGATTTAATTGCTTTTCTGAGATTTTTTTCAATTTTTAATTTGATTTTCAAGATTATCTCCATTTGATTTCTTTTCTCCATTTTAATTCTTTTTTTTTCAACTAATTCCTTTTTTTTTGCAGATTAATTCCTCTTTTTGTGATAAATCTCTTTTTGTAAATTAATTCCCTTTTTTTGTGATTAAATAGCAAATTTATTAATTAATTAAATATGCTAGGATATTTAATTAAATAAATAGGATAATTGATCAAAATGATTTACTTGGAATGATTTAATTAATTAAATAAATAATTCATTAATATCGAGTGATTAATTTGCCATGTGACATTAATGATTGAAGAATTAATTAATTAGGTGCTCAAGGTTGATTTAATTACCTTTGGTTAGGATCTTGGTGATGTTGTTGATATTAGGGGCCCATGGTTTAGGTGACCATTTTTAAGGTATTACATTTTCTCCTCTTTGAATTAATGTGTGAGCAACATGTTGGTTCAAAGAATAGTTGATATCAAATAGATATCAGTTCTAAACTTGATGGATCACAAACCGATGAAGAGCGAAATGTTTAGCTTGATTTGAAGTGATGAAAATGAAAAGATTGATTAAAGCTATACCGATCTTGAACTTGATTGAACAAAGAGCGACAAAGAGTGATATGTTGTTCTTGAACTTTTTTGACCAAGAAACGAGCATTGATCTAGAAATTGATTAAACTAGACTGAGAGAGAGACGCAACAGATTTTGAACTTGATTGAACAAGAACCGACTAAGCAAAGTGATATAAAACTGATTCTGAACTTGATTGAACAAGAACCGATTAGCAAGAGAGAATGTCCAACTTGATTTGATCATGTGATGAAACTGAACATCAATTTAAAGATTGATTCAAATAAGGACAAATATTGATCTACCCCTAGAGATTGCTCTATTTGACATCGAAGAATCTCAACTTGATACGACATGATTTAGTTAAGATGCCCCTAGTAACAAGGTTTGGTTAATTATCTTTGGTTGAAAAGATTTTTGCTCAACTTTAGATGAAGATTTGAAAATTTTCTAGACTTTTGATGATGATAATCACTGAAAAGATGTTGAGGTCATGAGTATGCCCTCTTGGGAGCGAAATCGAAAGATAGCGAGGGTACAATGATTTTAGGCAATTTTTGGTGATGATAATTATTTGAGCATGAAGATTGATGTTGAAGAATTAAAATCAGAGTTGATTTGAGAATAAAATTGAGATTTAGAATTGAATTGAGTGCAAAATGATTTGAAAATTGATTTGAGGATGAAAGTTCTAAGTGGTCAACGTCATGGAATTTTGACTAGAGAAGTGATGTCAGATTTCAATTCGATCCCGAAAATGGACTTAGAGCAGTTGATTTAGCTTAGGGTACAAGTTTTACATCCATCAGAGCAAGTTGAAAAATTAGGGTTTGGGCTATATAAGGGGTTCATGTGTCATTTTCAAGTCATTTTCACCTCTCAAAGTTTGAAATTTGAAAAACCCTCTGCGAAGAAAAATGGCTATTTTGATCCGGGAGCATCAATTTGAGTGTTAGAGATGACATAATCGACCATGGAACTATGACCCAGCGGTAAGTGATCATTCTTAAGCCTTTGCATTTCTTAAATTTTGAATTTTTGTTGAATTTTTTGCATTTTTTTCGTTTGAAGTCGTGTTGCCTCGTTTTGTCATGCATGTTAACACCGTTTTTTGTAAGACAAACTGTTCATCTTCTGTTTTTTTATTTGAGCATATAAATTTTTTCATCTGGTTTGGTCCCATTACTCGTACGAGATTGCTCTTGGTAGACCATCGTATCGTGCGATAGGTTATGTTTTATCGTATGTGAGTGTTTACTCGTACAGACTGTAATCTTTACTTCGTACAAGTTTTTGCTTGTTCGTGGAAACTCATATGAAAAAAAACAAGAATTTTTGAGGGTCTAAACATCAATTTTTGATTTTGCATTTTGTATATTTAGATTTGCGAGCATGTTTAACATATTTTTAGTGCAATTTGGATCACGTGCTAATAATTTTTTATGTTTGATTTTGCAGATTCGGTTGCCATATATCCTATTTCGGTGTGTAAATCCATCGTCGATGAGGCTAGTCCGTGGGTTATTAGATAAAGAGAGAGCACATATTGATTTGTGCAGATTCAGATACCTTCTACAGATGCTTGATATCCATGTGAATCACAGGATGTTGACTGCATTAGTCAAGTGTTTCCATTCAGAGCATAACACCTTCCATCTACCAGTTGGAGAGATGATGAACGTATATAGGATTTTGAGGATTCTATTTGTTGGAGACAAGGTTGATTATGATTCTACTCAGTGACCAGGTGTTTTAGTATTGAGATAGACATTCCATGATGAGACTATTCTTTGGGATGATCTAATGAGTAGATATGGTGAGTAGTACCCACCGACATGTGTTTTAGAAAGTATTATCAGTTGTTTTGTTATGCTTGATAGAGGACAATAAGGTTTTCTGATGCTTGATAGGTTGCTGACTCATCCTGAGAGATTAGGGTGGGAATCATGTTTGCTTGCCCATATGTATCATGAGATGCATGAGATGGTGTATCAAGAGGGTAAGAGCATAGCAATAGGTGTTTTAGTTTTACAAATATGGACATGGGAGCATATCCCAATATGCAGACTGATAGTAGATGATTCAAGAGAGGCACACCAACCTATTGTTTATTTTTATTTAGGTTATGTTACTCAACCCCATTTGGGCAAGACGAACTATTGGAGGAGGCAGCTGGATGATTTGATCATGGTAGTATGGAGACCGTATAGGGGTCTAGAGCTGTGGGACGATTGAAGAGCTTAGAGGAAGAACATGTTCATGACTTGACCTCTTATTGGCAAATTAGTGTCTATCATTGAGCGGTTTGTAGTATCTAGGGTGATGAGGCAGTATGGGAGACCACAGGGTATATCCCAACAGTTCACAACATATGCCCGATATGGAGAGGAGGAGAGATGAGGATGGGCACTGAGGATATCATATGCACTGAGAATGCATGAGTTAGTGGGTTTACAACTGCAGAGGTGGGATTTCTTAGAGGATTTTGCAGACGCGAGGGTATTGCCCTAGTACAAAGATTGGTTTCAGAGGCATCCATTCCCTCGATTTACAGATCTAAGAGAGAATGCACCTCTTATAGAGGAGGTTGAGGATGATGCACCAGCATAGGCATAGGTACCAGGTCAAGTACAAGGATGACGACTGGTGCAAGGATAGAGAGCAGATGCACCTAGGCGGGCAGGAGGTGATCATGGGGCTAGTAGAAGCAGGCTACTAGTGGGAGCTAGACAATGAAAAAGAGGGGAGGGTGGATCTTTAGGAGTTATTGGGGTGGAGGCTGGTGGTGCTATGGAAGCAAAGGGTGGAGGTGAGGAGGAGAGAGTGGCTCCTAGAAAGGTTAGGCAGCGGAGAGATGAGCAGGGAGGTGGAGAGGGAGATGTTGGGAGAGAGAAGGGGGTACTGGATGAAGTACGGTCATTGAGATTGAGGTTGATAGGTTTACAGTCATAGTTGACAGTGGCGCAGATGTAGCTGGTAGAGCGGGACCAATAACTTGTAGAGGTTAGAGAAAAGTGTGATCCACAACTTATTGAGTTTAGAGCATAGCGTGATGCTCTTCAGTGAGAGGTGTTACATCAAACGAGTCAGGAAACGTATTATGTCATCACTTATAGTGTAGCGGTCTAAGTGGCACATCAGGTTATTCTGTATTCATAGTATATGGCTCTATTTGAGGGAATTAGGGCACCTAGACAGGATGTAGATCAGTAGGCACCACCTCCTCCACCCGGCGATGAGGGAGAGGTAGAGATATAGCTTTGTTATATCTCCTAGATTTTGTTATATACCTCATTTTTGTAGCCTATGCGATTCTCACTCTAATGAGACATTGTATTTGACAATTGATATCATTTGTACCGTGAAACACTGAGATTATGATGATATATACGATATCTTGGTTTGATTTCATCATACTTGTGTTGATTAGTTATGAGATGTCTTTCTATATGCTTTATCCTATATTGATACATATCTTTTCAATACGAATGTATGCAATGGAGATCTGTATGGATGTTGTTTTTTTGTTTCTTTTCATATGCAAATAAATGATGAAAATGAGTAATGAGTTATGCAAATGTTTATTTTATTTTTTTATGCAATAACATGAATGCAAACAAGTATAATGAAATGTATGGATCTATATAAGATGCTTATGTATGAATCTAACATCTCAATACACAAGTACTCGATCGGAGAAATGATGATAAAAAGGAGACCACTTAGCTGAGAAATGATGATTCTTTATGTAGCTAGGAAATCGGAAATCATCAAAGCATTATAAACATTAGTCATAGCTCAATCACAAAAGCTCAAATGCAATGATCAATCCTAAACACACTCAATAAAGACATGAAAATAAAACATTCAAAACTAAAAACTAAGCAAACCAGATGCAGATTTGAATGTCTCCTTCATGCGGCTCCATTGTCCTTCTTTCTTCTCCAAATAGCCTTTGTTTGTGGATCTCCTCACCTTCAAGTGCATAAACCTAATGTGAAAGAAAGATTGATATTGGCACAAGAATACTCAAAGCGTGATTGATTCGACAAAGTAATTCAAACAAGTGATTATTAGCTGAGATTGAAGAAATTCATCCAATTTATAGATAAATTGGAGAAATGATCAAATTAGCATGATTCAATTCAAATGGAAATTGTAAATCAAAAATGTCAATTATGACAAATTATGCACTTTCTATGCAAAATTGATTGATTGATAATTTATGACAAATTATGACAAATTTCTATGTCAAAAATTGATTGATTGTCAATTATGACAAATTATGACAAATTGAAATGTCATTCCCATGAAATTAGGAGAAAAATAGGAGAGAATTGAGATTAGGAATTAGAAAATTAGAAAATTAGAAAAAGAGGGAAAATTAGGAATTAAGATAAATTAGGTGAATTAATTAATAATTTGTCATTTATTAATTAATTCACAAAAAGAGGAATAATTAGCCAATTAAATGAACATTTAATTGCGATGAGAAGACTTAGGATAAATAAATAATTTATTAATCCTAAAGGGAGAAATGACAAACAAGGTTAAATGATTAAATCATGAAACCCTAGAAGATGAATTAGCAATGCAAGGATGACAATTAGGTCTTGATGAAAGATAATTGACTCGATCATGATTCTAATGAACAAAGAACCAATGTGATAAATGATTTGACTGATAAATGTGCCAATTGACGAGGAACAATGACAAATTGATCCAAATTGATAAAGATGACGATCGATGGCAAGTTGATCGCAAAATGACAAAATTGACAAGAGGACAAGGATCGATGACAAAATAGATTGCAAGACAACAAGATTGAAAATGACCACGATCGATGACAAATCGATAGCTAGATGACAAGATTGATAAGAGGACAGAACCCTAATTAGGATTGATGATGTCCAAAATGATGACAAATGAGCACACACATTGATGCGACAGGATAAGATCGATCAAAATCATGACTGGATAGTGTTGTCGACAAGACCGAATTTGAGAGCGAGACGAATGAAGAATGTAGAAGAATGAATTGATGCTTGCAAATGATAAAGACCAAGTGTGAATCATAGGAGAAATGTTAATGCGACGCAAAAACCTAAAATGAGGCAATGCGCAAATGTTAAAGTATGACTCCGCAAGCGTTGACCATTTTTAGGTGTCTACATTTTGCCCCTCTTTGAGACAATGCGATTTTAAGCATTGTTTCAAAGAACGATGATGAAAATACCCCAGATGATAATAATGACATATGCATGCCCCCTCGAGGAATTGGTCGGAAACATGCAGAAAAGAGGCCAATTGATCGATAAAAATGATAGGATTGAATGAACTAACAATCGGGGATCGGATGCAGGAAGGAAAAGCAATGAAAGACACAAAAGACCACGACCAACATGAGATGGAGAGAGTGCACGTCCATCTATGCACTGACAAAGATCTATAAATGACGCAAAGAGAATGAAATTTGCTCATTTGCACTAGCCCAAGAAGAGGATTTGTTGGTCTAGAAAAGGACACTTGCAGAGAGATGGCGAACATTCCAAAGGAAGATCACCTTGGAGAATGTGTACGCACATTCAGATGACTGGACGATGTAGGAGCAGCGGTATGTATCTCAAAAACCCATGTTTTCAATTTTATGAATTTGACTTGCTTGTGGGACATTGCAAGGCCCACAGGGAATGCAGAAAGGGACTTCTGCACTTGTGTAGGGCGAATCTTGCACTTATGTGATGTCTTCTATGCTTGTGTAGGGAGACACAGGCATAGGACATGTGACACAGGTGCAGGACTCATAACACAGGTGCAATTGTGCATTGGCAACCCTAATTTTGGTCAAAACAACATGCAAATGATCCGGAAAGGGGGGATAAGGGTAGGATAGGTCAGAATAGCTTAGAAACACCCTGATTTGGTGATGAAAGTGAGGAAATGCAACCCATAGGAGCAAACCCTAAAACTGACAAAATATGCCCCAATTGTGATGCAGAGTCGATAGTATCCATTGATCACGCGGGAGAACCAACTAGACTGCTTCATGTTATGACATAGACTCAGAAGCACAGACAAAGATACATTAGTAGGACTTGGGATATACTATGTTAGATTCATGCCCGAGATTAGGGCAAACACAGGACTGCTTACTGCATTGGCAGAGCGATGGCATTCAGAGACTTCCTCATTCCATCTGGCGACTGGAGAGGCGACGGTGACACTAGAGGATGTATGGCGTATCCTCCGCATTTCGATTCATGGAGAGATGGTAGAGTATGACCTAGTGACAGGGAGAGACGCGCTATGCAGATTATTTGAGTGCGACGTAGATGATCTGGATATCATGGAGAGGGAGATCGGCTGGGAGACCATGGCATCAGAGTATGATAGATGATATGTGGTGATAACAGTGGTGATAGCTTGCCTACTAGCAGGAGACAGACGAGGACATGGATTCCCTATTGGATGGGGAAGAGTGCTAGAGTGGATGGCGACAGAGGGAACGGTGTATGCATGGGGACCATGTGTACTGGCTATGTTGTATTTTCAGTTGCATCAGATAGCATATCAGGGAGTTCAGACTTTGAGCTGTGGAGTCACACTGCTACAGGTATGGGCATTTGAGCACATAGCCATATGTCGACCGATTATAGAGAGACAGGTAGTACCACATCGACCATATGTGTACTACTATGGGGGAGCACTGAGACAGGGTCCTTTTGGATACATATTATATTGGTGACACGAGCTAGACAGACTGAGAGAGTTCACATGGAGGCCATATCGTGATTGCCCTGGATGGTCAGATGATAGTGATGAGCTACCATATTGTAGACAGGAGAGGTACCTAATTGGGTGACCAGTGAATCGCCAGAGAGTGATTGAGTTGTACCTGCCAGAGAGAGTCAGACGACAGTTTGGAGAGAGGCAGGATGTACTTAGGAGGACTGCACACTTTGCCCGATCTCACAGAGAGACGAGTCAGTGGGGGAGTATGATTCAGCCACACATAACATATGCTGACTTCTCATAGCTACAACAAAGATAGTGGGATTGGAGATCAGATGTGGTGGATGTCAGGACGATAGAGGAGTATGAGAGATGGTTTGCATGACGGCAGCCAGTGCCATTGATAGATCCTGATATTCCAGTACTGAGGAGACAGGAGGACTTCCCACTCACAGGAGAGGAGGAGGGAGATGATGAGGACAAGGAGGATGAGGGCGGGGATGAGGATGAGGGGGATGACGAGGATGAAGATGAGGATGGGGATGACGAGGATGAGCCAGATTCAGGTGAGCATGAGGCATTGCAGGATATACCCATAGAGCCGGAGACAGCTAGCATAGAGGAGATGGAGATGTGCAGGGCTACCATAGCGAGTCAGCATGATCATATTGTGACATTAGAGAAACAGAATGATCAGTTCAGAGCGAAGATAGCCAGACTCATAGCAGCTCGAGATGCAGCAATTGCTCAGGCACAGCGAGAGGAACAGAGAGTCACTGAGTACATTGGGTCGATTCGGGATGCCAGTGTGCGTGAGATGACACAGATGTTGGTAGAGACTGGAGAGGAGATACGCCATTAGAGGACACTATATGAGAGTGCAATTCCACCTAAGCAAAGAGCAGCATCATATCAGGCACGATCCAGGACAGAGAGCAGAGCATGCTCTTGGAGGTCATTGAGCAGCATGGGGGTGAGTGGACCTATGAGACCACCATAGCCAGGACCAGGAGGGACATCATCCACGAGACATGGCAGGGATGAGGAGGACAGAGGGAGCACCTAGTGACAGAGGCACATGCTCCTTAGGACATAGACAAATGTAGTTTGACATTTTGTAGTCAGCCTGCGGGCCATACTTAGGACAGACAATCCAATTTTGTACTCCGATATTATTGTGACATATGATATGATATGCATCGAGATGATGGAAGGCAATGTCTTATGACTTATGTTATTTTCTATGTATGGATGGCATATGGATTATTTATGTACCATTGTGGAACATGTATGGATGTATGGATGTATTTATTTATTTTTTAATGTGTTTTTGATGCATTGATAATATGAAATGGATAAAATGCTTGATATGATGTTTGATGTAATGCAAATGTACTAACCAAATGGATGCAAGATGCAGCATATGTGTGTGGAGAAATCGGAGCACTAAACCGAACTGACTATCTGAACTGACGGAAGAAATGTTAGTAAAATGAAACAGAGGACAGTTAGAGATGAAGAAAAACTTGCTTTCAGTATTGCACTTTGTAGGTGAGAACCTTTATTTTAATGTAGCAAAATGGATGCGTAGCATCATGGCATTGAAGGCCAGAGCTGAAATGCAACCCTTTTTGCAAAAGAAAGACACATCACAGACAAACAACAATCACAACAAAAAAGAAAGAGACCATGAACCATCCCGATCACTCTAAATCACTCAGTGACATCATCGAGCAACATAGGAACATGATCGAAGATAAATCCATAAATGATAAGACTCGCCAATTCCAACAAGTCAAACAAACATCTTGATCTTCTTTGTCAAAAGTTGAAAGTGTTGATAGGACGATCATGCTATCTGGTTTCAGGACATGTGGTACCCCGTATAAGACAAGACACAGTATGGTTTCGAGTATACCACACCCTGTATAAGACCCATGATAGTAGAGACAAGGACAAATGATTTTGAGGTTGATTGATATGACAATTTTGATTAGTTGAAATGTCTAGTTTGATTGAAAAGTTCATCTGTTTAAGCGTGATTTCAGTTAAAGCACAATGGTGGATTGCGTGTCATTGGATGTATGCTCAACGATCTGTCTATGCACAAAGGGATCATTTATGTTTTGCTTTTCGAGATTTTACAATTTTTTTTTTTTTTGTTTGGTGTTCATCTTTTCAGAACTTTTATTTGACTTTGTAGGGAGTTTTTCAAGACATTTTTCAATTTTTTATGATTTTTTTTCAGGACATTTTCGAATTTTTTTTGAATTATTTTAGGACATTTTTCAATTTTTAGAGATTTTTTTCAAGACATTATTTGATTTTTAGAGATTTTTTTCAGGACATTTTTCAAATTTTTATGATTTTTTTTAGGACATTTTCCAATTTTTAGAGATTTTTTCAAGACATTTTTCAAATTTTTTTGATTTTTTTCAGGACATTTTCAATTTTTTTTGAATTATTTCAGGACATTTTAAATGCAAAAGTTCCAGTGATTGATCATGATAAGGGGAACACACCCAATGCATAGCAGAAAGACATATAAAGTGACCAGGACAAAAACATATGCACAAGAAATGGAGTAGAACAATGATGTTGACCAATCACAGGCCTGGAACAGAACATTGGGTCAAGACAAAGATAGACGTGACAAACCGGCTGAGAGAAAGCATAGCTAGAGGTCATGACAAATGACGGAGCAATGATCTTGTTACACATGGCGCCTGTTTGCCAAGTTTTCACCATGGTACTTGCCCAAAGCCCCTATTTGCTAGGTTTTCACTAGAGGGCGAATCATTTTTCTTTACTTTTTTGCTCTTTTTCCCTTTTTCTTTTTATTTTTTTTCTTTTTTGCTTTTTCAATTTTCTTTTTGTATTTTTTGCTTTTTTAATTTTTTTGTATTTTTTCAGGATCACACTAGAAGAAGTGCTGATAGAAAATTATGCCCAGTACTTGCGAAGATGCATGCTATTTACAGGATCAGACAGAGGTTCATCTTCTGGTGTGGCAAGAGACTGTGCATTCTTAGGGTTCAAACTTACCTTTGATGATGTCAGTAGACTGTGCATTCTTAGGGTTTGCCTTTAAAACCAGATCTCCCACTTCAAAGTGTCACCCTTTGACCTTCTTATTATAAGAGCGATGAAGACGGTTTTGATATGCTTGCAAATGTGTCAGGGCTGTCTAACGTTTCATCTAACATCTCAAGCGGGTGCAACCGAGAGACTCTGTGTGTCTCATCATCAATCAGATGTTGCAAGGAAACACGCAAGGAAGGAATCTCCACTTCCAAGGGTAAAATGGCTTCCGCACCATACACCAAGGAATAAGGTGTTGCACCAGCAGGTGTGCAGATAGAAGTGCGATAAGCCCATAGTGTTGGATTCAACTGAACATGCCAATCTCGACCAACGTCATTGACAACCTTTTTCAGGATCTTGATAATTCCCATGTGGATAGTATGGACTGGAGAAACGGTGTTGGATATGAAACTTTTCACAGAGTTCCTTGACATCTTTATTCTTAAAGGGGCGACCATTATCTGTGACTATGGCAAGGGGAACCCCATATCGGCATATGATATAATTCAATAGGAATTTTGAAATTTGCACACCAGTGATATAGGTCATGGGGATAGCCTCGATCCATTTTGTAAAATACTCTCTGGCTGTAATGATAAACTTGTGTCCATTTGCAGATGTCAGGTGAATCTTGCCAATAAGATCCAATCCCCATTGAGAAAAGGGCCATGGAGATATGATAGAATGAAGCTCTTGGGCTGGTGTATGAATGTAGTCTACCATGAATCTGGCATTTGTAGCACTTCTTAACAAAATCATGAACATCTTTTTCTAGAGTGGGCCAATAATACCCAACACGAATCAACCTTTTAGCTAAGCTCAAACCATTGAAATGGCCCCCACATATACCATCGTGAACCTCGTGTAAAGCCGTTTGTGCTTCGTCAGAATCCAAACACTTGAGGAGGGTATGGTCAAAAGAACGACGGTAAAGGGTGTCAGCAATGATGACATATTTGGCCGTCTGTCGGATGAAGGCTCGACGTTGGTTAGCGAAAAGGTTAGGTGGTAAGGTTTGGGATTTCAAGTATTGATATATATCATTGTACCATGGGGAGTTGGGACCAACAAGAATGCACATCACATCTGCTGTTGGAATGTCAAAAGAAGGAACCAACAATTGTTCAACTAAAAATTCACATTTGTCCATATTGTGGGGCATATTCAACATGGAAGCAATCGTAGCCATCGCATCTGCCGACTTGTTTTGCATTCTTGGAACTTGATTGAAATGGATAGCCGTGAATTTTGTCTTGAAGAAGTATACCATATGCTTATAAGGAATAAGCTTTTCATCTTTTATTTCGTAGTCATCATTCACTTGTCGGATAACTAACTGAGAATCTCCATAGACTTGTAAATGTGTGATATTCTAGTGGACCACTACTCGTTGTCCTATGACCAGTGCTTCATACTCTGCAATGTTATTGGTACAATGGAAAGTGATTCTATAGGACTTGGGAATAGCATCACCTTGAGGGGTGACAAACAAGATGCCTGTGCTGGACCCGAACTTGGTATGGGACCCATCAAAGTATAACTTCCATTCATTAGAAGATGTAAGAGCAAAGACTGATTCATCTGGAAAATTAGTCAACATGGGATGATCATCATAAATAGGAGCCTCTGCAAGTTGATCTGCGATGAATTATCCTTTTATCGCCTTGCGCTCCACATACTCAATGTCAAATTCACTGAGGATCATAACGCACTTTGCTAGGCGACCTGTCAAAGCTGCTCTGCTAAGCAAGTATTTTAGGGGATCAATTTTTGCAACTAGCAATGTTTGGTGATTTATCATATAATGTCAGAGCTTCTATGTTGCAAACACCACTGCTAAGCATGCCCATTCAATAGTTGAATAATTCAGCTCATAGCCTACTAGTGTCCGACTGATATAATAAATAGCTCGCTCTTTGCCGTTCTCATCCTGTTGGGCCAAGAGAACTCCTAGTGTCGTTACAGTTGCAGAAATATACAATATAAATGGCTTTCCTTCTATAGGAGGCATTAGAATAGGCGGTGACAACAAATAGTCTTTGAGAGCTTGAAAGGCTGATTGACATTGCTCAGTCCATTTAAAAGTGACACCTTTATGCAATAGATGCTGGAATGGATGACATTTGTCGACCAACTGAGCTATGAAGTGGCGGATTGACTGTAGCTTTCCTTGTAGACTTCTTAATTGCCAGAGATTTGAAGGTGGAGGCATATCCATTATTGCTTTAACCTTGGCAGGGTCAACCTCAATGCCTCTGTGAGAAACAATGTACCCTAGTAATTTGCCAGCTGTGACACCAAACACACACTTCTTTGGATTGAGTCTGAGCTTGTATGTCTCCATTCAGTCAAAGATTGGGCCCAGGATGGCTAGATGACTATCTCTTGTGACAGATTTGCATAATAAGTCATCAACATAGTCCTCCATCAAAGTATGCATGAAATCATGGAAAATTGTCGTCATTGCTCTTTGATATGTTGCGCTTGCATTTCTAAGACCAAAGGGCATCACATTCCAGCAATAGGTACCCCAAGCACAGGTGAATGTTGTCTTATGTTGATCTTCAGGAGCAATGTGAATTTGGTTATAGCTGGAGAAACCATCCATTAATGAAAGCATCTCATATCCAGCAGTCATGTCCACTATGATGTCTATGTTTGGCAATGGAAAATCATCTTTAGGGCATGCTTTATTGAGATCCCTAAAATCTGTATAGATTCTGATGCCCCCAGTTACTTTGCTAACTAGTACCAAATTTGAAATCCAGTCTGCATAATCGATGGGTCTGATAAAGCCCACATCTAGTAATTTTTTTAGTTCTACCTTGACCAAAAGAGCCACCTGGGGATGCATCTTTCTAAGTTTTTGTTTGACAGGCTTGGCATCTACTTTCAATGGCAAATGATGAAGGACTAATTCTAGATCAAGGCCAGGCATGTCTGCATAGGACCATGCAAAGCTGATCTTCTTCTCAAGAAAGAAATTGACAAAATCTATCTTTTCCTGTTGTGATAAACAAGCAATAAAATGAATGACCTTAGGGTTGTCAGGTGTACCCAAATTGATTTCCTCGGTCATTTCCACAAGCAATGTTGATTTGTCCTGACTTGATAGGGGTATGTCCACTCTTCCACCTGTGGGTGCCTTAGAGAGGTTTTCACCCGCAGGTACATCTTTTATTTTTACTTTTTCATGGTCAGAGAGTGCCTTACGGTTTTCACTCAAAGACCTATTCTTTTGATTTTTTACTTTTTCTTTTCTTTTTTCATTTTGATGACTGGAAGAGGGAGTTGACTCCCCAAAATATGCTGTGGAATCCAAATCAATAGAAAATCCTGCCTTATGATCACCTTGTGGCATGCCTTCCCGTAGTCCAAGGAATTCTGCAATTGCTTCGTCATTTTGAAAATAGTCCAATGTGAGTGGTTCTTGTTGGTCATGTTGGATAAGCTGGGGATAGATGAGGGGCATGTCATCATCAGTTGTAAGGAGAGAAAGGGCTGATATGGTAAAGATGTAAACATCTGTGGTGTCACTATCCGAACTACTTGTATCTGATTCAGAGCTTGGATCCCAGAATGACTCTATCCAAGCATTAGGACATGTTTTAGGGAGAGGAGTTATTTCATGTTTGTCTTCCATAGGCAAATTATCAGGGTCAAGGAAAATATTGTCAAGGGCATAGGAGCTAGAAGAAAAAGAACTCCACTCCCATTCATTGGAATCCGTTTCGAGTCAGGTATCCTCAGGTGTTATTTCATCATCAGAGTCATGCCCTTTTCTACACGTGGGCACTTTGGTAGATGAGGATCCAATTTGCAATGGTACAAAACCTAACCCTAAAGTTGGAGGTCGCATCTTGGGTATAACAGGTTCTAGCCTTCCATTGTTGTTTAGGCCTAAGCCACTGCAGCCGTCATATCCTTTCTTTTGTAGCATAGTGAATCCTTTGCCGTATCGTTCCACTGGCTACCTGACAGGTGGGGTCTCAGTTGGATCTTTGTAAAGCCAATCTATGACATCATCATCTAAAGTTTCTTTGTCAAGTTCACCCCATCTTGTAAATGTAGTGGGAGGCTGATATTGAATAACAACCGTAGGTTCCTTTTGCAATAAATGCGGTTTGCCATATGATTTTGGAGATATTGGTAAATTCCCTATGAGGAATGTTTGATCCATTGAATATTCTCCACATCCTTGGTCCTATATCTTCAATTTTCCTTTGACAACATCTAGCAATTCATTAGGATCCACATAACTATGTGATTTGGCCTCTCTATTGACTGGGACTTGCTGCTGAGGGGTATCCTTTAGATTAGCACAAAATTGAAATGGATTAGGATCTCCTAGAATGGTTATCTCAATTCCATTGTAAGGATATTTTAAACATTTATGATAGGTGGATGGAACTGCTTTCATTGCATGGATCCATGGACGGCCAAGAATCATATTGTAAGGGAGATCAAGGTCCGAGACCTGCAAGAAAGTGTTTTCTGTCACTGGACCGACTCTGATAGGTAATGTAATTATCCCTTTGGATGGGCACTCAACATCATCATATGCTTTGATTGTTATTCTTTTGGAAGCATCAATGTCATTTGCTATATAACCAAGGCCAATGACCACTCTCAAGGTACAAATATTAAGACTTGCTCCGCCATCTATCAAGACTCATCAGATTTTGAAATTATGGACAAAGACTTCAAGGTGTAAAGGATCATTATGAGGGAGCTTATCAGGTGAGATATCATTATCAGAAAATGCAACATTTTGGGAAACAGCTAGATGTCTAATCTGGGCTTGAAACTGGTCAACATCAATATCTGTCGGGACAGTGGACTCAATTAAAGCTTTATCTAGGACTGCACGATGCATGGGGGACATTTTCAACAACTCAAGGATTGATATTTGTGTAGGTGTCTTTCCTAGATGATCCAAGAGATTATACTGACTTGCAGGAGTTGGTTTGGAAGGAGTTGCAGGAGCTCCTTTCAGGACTATTTTAGATCGACGAGTGGTAACTGCGCAAGAAGGATCTTGTCCCTTTATTCTTAGGGTGGAAACATACTCATTTGACGTGCGAAAACAATTGATGACATTGTTATAACCAGTATTTGCATAATTTGCTGTTTGGGTAGAGTTTGAAGAAGACACTTTACCCTTGTCATGATCAAGCAAAGGAGTTTTGAAAATAGTATGATCAGTGTTAGAGGTTGCATGGGGTGGATCTACCTCAATTACTCCTTGCTCTAACAAATCTTGAATCATATATTTCAATTGAAAACATGACGCGGTTTTATGTCCTTTGGACCGATGATACTCACAGTATGCATTATCATTCTACCAATGCGGTTTTACCACTGGTTCTACCTTGATATCTGGTAGCTTAATAAATTTTGCTTGTATTAATTGCTTCATTACCGACTCAATAGGCTCTCCCAATGGCATAAATTGTCAAGGAGGCCCATCCCTTGATCGGAAAGGTTTGCGCTGTTGGCTTTGTTGCTGGCCTTGTTGTTGATTATATTGTTGAAGATGCTATTGGTATTGCGGCTGTTGAGTAACATTGCTCGCTGGTGTTCGATTTTGTTCCATAGTTGACATATTAGGAACACTCAATTTCTTGATCATGAATGGGGGTTGATTTGTATTCACTGCTCTTGCATCAACAACTCCATCATTAGTGACATTCTTGTTCTTATACCAAAATCTATTTCTATCCCCTGAATTGTTCGTGTTGTCATTGTCTTTGTTAAGCTTAATGATTCCTTTAGCTACAAGAGCAGTTTCAATATTCATCCCTTTCTTAATGAGTTTCTCAATAGTACTGGGACTTTTCAATTTTAGTTCATACATCATTTCTAGGACCAAATTTTGGATAAACAGATTCACTTGTTGTTCTTCAGGTATATCTAGGGAAGAACGACTATACAAGCTTCGCCATCGTTGTAAGAAAGTCACTAATGGTTCACCTTGCTTTTGCTTGGTGTTGCATAAATCTGACATGGTCACATCACTGTCGATGTTGAATGAAAAGTGAGATATAAACTTTTGAGCCAATTTAGACCAAGTCTTTATATTTCCTGGCAGATGTGAATACCAATCCATGGCTTGTCCCGTGAGACTTCGTGCAAATAATCGCATTAAATATGTCTCCTCATAACTCACTTCAGTACATGCCGCGAAAAATGCTCGAATGTGATCTTTTGGATTGCCATTCCCTTTATATTTTTCAAAATTAGGTGCCTCAAAATGTTTAGGGAATGGAGGCATGTATAAGCTCTTATCAAATGGATTAGGACACAAATCCTGATATGTATACAACTTCTTTGTTCCTTTAGTTTCCAATGTGTCAACTTGTCGTTGCAATTTCTCAAGTTGTTGCGCAATTGTATCAGATTTTGGAGGTCCATCATTAATCCCAGTGGGTACTCTTTGTCGATACGTCGTATTTCCGATCGGTTGTTGATGCTCTAAAATGACCATTTTTGGTGTCTCCGGCATATAATGTTCTTGGTACATCTCTTGTTGTTGTGGTTGTGCCATGCCTTGATATCGACCTTGTTGTTGTGCTTCTTGTAGCCTAGGTTGATATTGCAATTGAGTATGTTGTTGATATTGCACAGGCGCCAATTGCGGTTGTGAAGTATGATAGCTTGTTTGCCTTGGCACATATTGAGGCACATGTTGTTGATGCTGACGAGTTAGAATTTGTTGACTTTGTGCCAATTGTTGTCGCGGTGTATATCCCATCATTTGCAAAAAACTTTGTTTAGGTTATTTTTGTTGTTTCTCCTTAAGATGGGGTATAGCACTTGCATTAACTTGTTGTGTGGTTTGTCCAATCCATTGTGATGGTTGCAAGTTTGCATTAACTTGTAATGGTGCCGAAGGCGTTTCAATTTGTTGTCGAATGCGATATTGTTGTTGTTGTACATTGCTTGTTTGCACATTCGACTATACCTTTTGTGTATTACTCAATTGTTGCAACAATTTTTGTTGGTGCAAACCACTATCCGTAGCTCTTTTTGTCACCATTATCGAAGGATCTATCGCAATATTGTTTGGTAAATATATTGAGCTTAACGGGACATAAGAACTTTGTTGCATCCTGGAATTGTTTTGGACATTGGTGATATCAGGCATTCCAGTCGTGAAGCTTTCTTGCATCTTAGATGTTGATCCAATTTTATGCATGTAAGGAACCACTTCTTGTTGAGGGATAGTTGTCAATATTTGCGCGGTCTTCATTTGATCTTGTTGCACAGGTGTTGTGTTGAATAATGGATTATTTATTGTTTCAAATGGTGACTTTTGAGGAATAGTCACTGTCAATGCTTTTGAAGAACATTTACTCATCAAGGTAGGTTGAGTTTCTTGTTGCATATTTCCTTCATTTGGATGCGGAGAGAAACTTAACAGCTCACCACTTTGTTGTGTTTGCACATTAATTTGCTCGTTTGAGGAAGCCACATTACTCATCATGTTAAGATATTTTTGCGGGAACATCTTAAAGACCTTGTTCAAGAATTTATCCATCTTTTTCGTCAACTTTGGATCTTGAAGGAACATGTCAACATCATTAGAAGCATCAGAATCAGATGAAGAATCTGGTTGGACATTTGGATTCATTTCTTGTTGAGTGCCTTGATCTGAACCAAATCCTTGTGAAAGGGTCTATTCCTCATGTAACGTTTGAATTTCATGTTGCAGGTTTGGTTGATTCCAATTGAAAGGTGCACTTCCTCTTGGAGTTGGTGGAACACTCCCATGTCTTGGTTTCATAGGTACAAACATTGGTTCATATAATGGAGGTGGTCCAAGTTGAACCATTCCATATGGTGGTAATGATGTGTTTGATAAATCTTCAATTTGCATTGCTTGACTAGTTTGAAACTACGAATTTGATATGTTGTCAATGGGTTGATATGTTGGTTCACCCATCTTTTTAGATTTTGATCTTGTTTCAACAGGCATGTCACTTATGCAAATGCAATATTTTTGAAAGTTTTCAAGGACAATATATGATATGCAACTAAATGTGAACTAAATGAATGCGAATGCAATCTATGGCAAGAATGTAACCTATGTTTTTGGTTGTTTTTCAAGATTTTGAGAAACTTTTTGGAATGCAAACCTAAGAAAGAGACCCTTAGGAAATTGAAATGATGTCTAGACCTCAAAGGACAAAAGGACCAAGTGACAAAAGGACACATGAAAAAGTCTCCCCTATATGCTTGGATACTAAGCTAGGTTTGACCAAATGACAATAATGACATAAAGAGAAAAGGTTTGATAACGTCTAGACTTCTTAACAATGACTTAGGGTTTATCAAAAATTTGGATTACTCAAGTATGACAAAACTTAGTTTTGGCACTATATGCTAAGGGACAATTACTATGCAAGTGACCCTAATATGATATGATAATGACCTAAGCTTAATGAAGAGACCTAGGGTATGCAAGTATGAGTGTATGACAATGGTATTACTCTAATGCAAGAGGACACATGCAAATGGATGACCCGTATTGATATGCAAAGGAGTATGACTTAGGTGAAACCTAACCTTGGTACTTGACAATGACTTTGCAAAATGCAAACCTAAGATGAACCTAAATCTAAGTGACATGAATGTTGAGACAAGATTTTGAAAAATGTTTGACAACCATGTTTGAAGATGTTTTGAACTTTGTTGGATGAAATACTCTTGTGTTTAACCTTGTTTTGAATCAATTTGACTTGTTTTTGAAATGAGATGCAATTCAACTTTTGACAAGCAAAGAAGACAAGATATTTCAACTTAGACTCAAGACAATCATGCTCACTCACACATTTCTTATGGTAGGCAAGGACATTAGGTACTTGAGAGGTAGACTTGTTATGGGATTCAAGGAGAATACATAGATGCTTGACCCCACAAGCTCCCCTCCACGACACTCACTTCTCAAGGCAGCCAAGCATCAGTCCCCATGGAAATCTCCCCATGGCGAACTTAGTATCTCTTCCAAGTATCCGAACTTGTCCTTCTCAAGCAACTAGAAGGATTTTTAGCTTCTAAATACAAGGTGTTTAGTCAGGATTTCTGTTAAGCATTACTCCTTGATGTCACGCAAGCGTGATTAACACATTAAGCCCATCAAGATACCAAACAAATGTAGTCGCGCAAGCACGATTTAGACTGTGAGGTCCTACTTAGATGTTGATATGAGAAAGAGTTCAAGGGTCATCACTTCCCAAGTAACTGCAATTCCCACGTAACCCTTCCTTCAAAGATTTCGCTCATCAGGTATTTTTTTATAGTGAGTTAGAATGCCAAGGTATTCTAGCCGTACTCACTTTGGGTCATTCCCTTCTCATGATTATCACTTGCTTGCAAAAGCAAATGGTCGGGAAGGTAGGCCCTCTAAAGGTGACACACAATCAAAGACATGAACATGGTATTGAAGATCTATATTTCTAATCACCCTAAGAAGGATGAGAGCATACTCTCCTACTCCAATGTCAAACTCAACAATCAAAGAAAACATACATTTATTCCATCCTATTTAGAAATCACTAGGTGCCTAAACATTAATTTCAAACACAAAGTTTAGTTGTATTCCAAGGCAACCTGCAAAACCCAAGTCAGAAGTTTGATATGTTTAGTCTTTGACTATCAAACCTGCACAAAAATGTGTTAGTAGTTTCATTTGTTTGTCTTTGCCATGCGTATGCCAAGGTTCTGCATAGAGAATTAGTACCAACAAAACCAAAAAAGCAGAAACAGAATGCAAAAGAAAACAACTTGCAAGTGAAAAACACTGTCTTTTACCTCTGTTTCTGGACTTTACACAGGCACAGAAGTCATGACACAGGCGCAGATTGTCTTTGACACAGGCGCAGAATGCATAACACAGGCGCAAAATGCTTGACATAGGCGCAGAAGTTCCCAGAAAGTCCTGCACTACCCTATTTCTTGGGTTTTTGACCTACAAATCAACTCAAAAGCACTCAAAAACACAGTTAAGGAGTTAGATGGTTAGTGTTCACGTCAGGTTCACCAATTAATGTAGCTAGAAAATCAGAAATCATCAAAGCATTATAAACATTAGTCATAGCTCAATCACAAAAGCTCAAATGCAATGATCAATCCTAAACACACTCAATAAAGACATGAAAATAAAACATTCAAAACTAAAAACTCAGCAAACCAGATGCAGATTCGAATGTCTCCTTCATGCTGCTCCATTGTCCTTCTTTCTTCTCCAAATAGCCTTTGTTTGTGGATCTCACCTTCAAGTGCATAAACCTAATGTGAAAGCAAGATTGATATTGGCACAAGAATACTCAAAGCATGATTGATTTGACAAAGTAATTCAAACAAGTGATTATTAGCCGAGATTGAAGAAATTCATCCAATTTATAGACAAATTGGAGAAATGATCAAATTAGCATGATTCAATTCAAATGGAAATTGTAAATAAAAAATGTCAATTATGACAAATTATGACAAATTATGCACTTTCTATGCAAAATTGATTGATTGATAATTTATGACAATTTATGACAAATTTCTATGTCAAAAATTGATTGATTGTCAATTATGACAAATTATGACAAATTGAAATGTCATTCCCATGAAATTAGGAGAAAAATTGAAGAGAATTGAAACTAGGAATTAGAAAATTAGAAAATTAGAAAAAGAGGGAAAATTAGGAATTAAGATAAATTAGGTGAATTAATTAATAATTTGTCATTTATTAATTAATTCACAAAAAGAGGAATAGTTAGCCAATTAAATGAACATTTAATTGCAATGAGAAGACTTAGGATAAATAAATAATCTATTAATCCTAAAGGGAGAAATGACAAACAAGGTTAAATGATTAAATCACGAAACCCTAGAAGATGAATTAGCAATGCAAGGATGACAATTAGGTCTTGATGAAAGATAATTGACTCGATCATGATTCTGATGAACAAAGAACCAATGTGATAAATGATTTGATTGATAAATGCGTCAATTGATGAGGAACAATGACAAATTGATCCAAATTGATAAAGACGACGATCGATGGCAAGTTGATCGCAAAATGACAAAATTGACAAGAGGACAAGGATCGATGACAAAATAGATTGCAAGACGACAAGATTGAAAATGACCATGATCGATGACAAATCGATAGCCATATGACAAGATTGATAAGAGGACAAAACCCTAATTAGGATTGACGATGTCCAAAATGATGGCAAATGAGCACGCACATTGATGCGACAGGATAAGATCGACCAAAATCATGACTGGATAGTGTTGTCGACAAGACCAAATTTGAGAGCGAGACGAATGAAGAATGTAGAAGAATGACTTGATGCTCACAAATGATAAAGACCAAGTGTGAATCATAGGAGAAATGTTAATGCGACGCAAAAACCTAAAATGAGGCAATGTGCAAATGTTAAAGTATGACTCTGCAAGCGTTGACCATTTTTAGGTGTCTACACTTTAAACTCTCATTCAGAAGATAAAGAGATCATTGTGATCATGCCGAAATCACTTGAAATGCATAAAATTTAGAATGAATGCAACCTAAACCTAGTCACTAGATTTGGAATGCTTAATTTTCATCATTGAGCATTTACAAACAGAGTAGGAAAAATAGAGTTCCTTTCTTTTCATATGCAATATTAATTATCTTGTTTGCAATTACCCTTTTGTTGTTCATATCCTTGAACAGATTACACATGCATTCAGATTACACATTAAATAAATTCCCTCAAAATAGAAAAAAGAAATAACTCCAAGCTCCCTTTATCATACAAATAAGCGGAGTCAAGGTATGTGTAGTGATTTCACCTTGATGTGAAGGCACTTATCACAGACCCCCAGCTAATTAGATGTTTCCAGATCATCGGATTCATTCCTACAAGCATAAAACAAAGAAAAGTATTATGCCCCCAATCCTTGCTCCTCTTATTCAAGATAGAATTCCCTGAGTTACTTAGAGGGAATAATAATCTAAAACCAATGTAAAATATAGAACACAAAGAAAATTTCAATCATATCTCAAACAGTTTAGTGAATGTTTTCAGTAGTCTTGTTTTGCTTGTTTACTTAGTGATAAAACTCTTCAGTAGTTAGGAGACAGGTGACTGACTTAGATTGGATAACCTAGTACTACCAACAGAAAGATGACTTGGTTGATACTGCTTAGGACATGTAGATTGATCGGTCGATTATCCTAAGACTAGGACATTGACCAGTTTCAAGCCATGAGGGTTCCAAAAGAAGCATAATGTCACAAAAGTGACTAAAAGATATGTACAAGTGAAAGCCTTGCAACAAAGTGGGAATGAATAGGAAATTCCAAATTTGCATTAATAGATAAAGCACTTGAGTACAAGAGGCGACTATTTACTAGGTTTTCACCTACTTGGCAAAGATCCTTTCTCTTTTTTTTTTCTTTTTTTTTTTTCATGACTTTTTATGATTTTTAGAATTTTGTTTAGGACATTTTATGATTTTAAGGATTTTCTTCAAGACATTTTATGTTTTTTTAAAGGATTTTCTCAGCTATGCCCCTAGTATGTAGACCTATATGACATGATGATCTGTAGAATTCATATGGAGACAATGATTTTTTGATATGACCTATGTTAATGCAATATGCATGATGAAGATGCATTTCCTATTCGAACAAGGATGATCATGTTTGTTCAGTATTTTGTAATACACCAATTGAATTGGAGGTACACAACATTTCATAGATAAGTGATCAATTGATCCTTAAGGTCCCTTGAAACATCCAAATTAACACACTTAGTGACTAGGATTTACAAATGGAGACACAAAAAACTTCCCCATAGATTCTTGAAACTTTGATCTTATTTTTCCCATGTGATTGCAAATGAGTTAATTCCTGCTCTTGTGTTCACTAAAGATCCTTAGCATCCTATATGACTAACTAAATGGATTATTATATCTTAAAAGCATCTTGAATAGAGCCTCACTGCCAACAAGCTTTTAGAGCTTCGATGAGGTTATAGACTGCAATCTCTCAAATATTGCTCCATTGCCAGTAGGTGTCCATAGCCCTGATAGAGTTACTCGCATGTTCCCATAGTCAAGATTTTTGTCACACTTTGTATGCGTGATATTTTAGTTATATATCATATCATTTCTCTCTTGCCTTGAGATGAATATTTGGCATAGCAATTTTTTTTTCTTGCCTTGACTTGTAAGTAATGAAACCTACTTGGGTGAGACAATTACAATGGCCCTGAAGTAGAATTTTAGATTTTTCACTACTCATATGATCAACAAGGTGTCTATAATGAACTAGAGATTTTGTTAATGTGTTTGAGATATAGCAATTGACAGCTTTTAGGTTAACAAGTCTCAAATAGTGAAATCACTACCCAACCATATGTGAAGTGTAGTACCCCTTCTCGATCAAACTTTTTTTAAGACTCATGTTTGACTTCAGTAGACTGTTTAGTGGATACATTATTGTTATATTTTATTCAGACTTTATGCAATGTTATTACATGCTTTAAGTTGATTTGTAATGTATGCTTCCATACAGTATTTCCTTGTGTTAAATGTGATTTTTATGGATTACTGTCATGGACTGACACATTTACTTTATATGTGTGATGCATTATTTACATGTTTTGTGTTTGCAAGTGTATGGGATGCAAGGGGATGATTTTCCTTCACTCACTTTAGTGAGACAGGGAATGTCACATTTCTCCTTCATCGGTGTGTGTGTCATGTCTGTTTATATATTTGTCTATATGCACGTGTGCTTCTTTGATGCATGACATTGCAAGTACAAACACTGGGTAGGTACGAGGTATCAACTCCACCTAGTTTTAGAGGTCTGAGCGTCCATTATTTGTTCGATGGGAGTGGAGGAGATAGATGTTGGACCCTAAATTGACCCACAGTTACACTCACGGGAGTGTTGCCAGTCGGTCGTCTTTTCCCGTTTGACCGGTATGCGAGTCATAGTGCTTTGGTATTTTTGTTTTGTGAGTCATCGTATGGTCTTTTCTTGTTTTGTGTACTTCCAGTTATTTGAAAAGATTTAATTTGAGTGAATTGTGTTAGTTTGTGTTGGTATAATTAGTTTAATTATTATGCCCTTGAGTTTATTGTTTTAATTAAATAAATGGAGTTGTTAAATTAAATAGTTAAATTGCATTTTATATTGTGAAAATAGTTGTATTAAATTATTTAAAAAAGAAATAAGTTAAATGTTATGCTATTTCAATTTTAGTGCAAATGTTGAGTTAAATTCTTATGGGAAAAAGAATATAAATAAAAAGTATTTTCATTGACCTTTTAGTTAGCTTTTAGATTTTTATTTTTGTTTAAAAGAATTGTGTCATGAAAAAGGGGAAATAAGATTTTTTACTTTTAAAATATTTTATTCCTATTGGTTGAGGAAAACTTTTAACCTAAAAGTTTAGGTTGAAAATATTTTTCCTATATTACCTATGAGGTCACGAGAACTAAAGAGGCATTTTTGAAAACCAAAACTTGGAAACCATTTGGAAGGAGAAATTTGGATTTTGGAATTGGTGTGCAGGATTGAAGCTCTTCTACAATTTTCTTCCTGAGTTGTTTTTCAAGTTGTGTAGATTTCTCCCTTTTGTTGCAATAAAAATTTAAATGTTTTGAGCTTTTTCTTGTGTGTGTGATTGAAAATTGTTAAATCTTATTGGAAATTCTTGTTTGAAGGTTTGGTTTGGAAATAGAATAGTTTTCTCTTGAATTTAATCAAATTCCAAATCAATGTGTTCTTTGTTGATGAAATTGTCCAATATTTTGTTGGTTGTGTGCTTTCAAGTTTTTGTAAAATTTAGATTTTGATTAATCTTCTCAATTTGAGTAGTAAGAAATAGATTTAGTTTTCTGAATGATTACAAGTTTTTATTTGTCTAAAATTAGGGGGTTATGCTAGCAAAATTTTGTGAATTTGCCCTCTTTGTATGATTCAAATATTTTTCACGTGTGTGAAGAAATGAAAAATGAATCAAATCCTCTCTAATTGCTCAACATTCTTTTGAATTTTTGCCCAATATCTTTAGATTTGGGTCTTTTATGCTTTATTTTATAAATATAAATCTCTATTGATTTCCATTAAAAAAATAAAAATTGTTCATTGTTAATTTTTATCAGTGATATTTTTACACAATGGGAAACTATTTATTGTATGTAATTTTTAAAACAAAAATTTAAAAAAATTATATATTATAACCCACCACATGGCAGGGTATACCCCACCATGTGGGATGGTAGCTTCTGCTACCATAGGGTAGCACTGCTATCGCTTGGTAGCAGCTTCTACCATATGGTAGTAGTGCTACCATTTGGTAGTGACTGCTACCGTATGTTAGCAACACTACCAAGAGGTAGCGACTGCTACTGTATGGTAGCAACACTACCAAAGGGTAGTGTCTGCTACTATATGGTAGTAGCACAACCAAAGGTAGCATCCGCCACCAAATAAAACAAATCCCCAATGCTTCAATAAAATTGTTTTACTTGAAAAATAAAGGGTGTGTTCGCTGTTTTCTAAGAGCAGTGTCATAAATTTATGTTTTCATTTCATTATTTTAGTTTATATATATATATATATATATATATATATATATACACTTTTTCATCAAGGCATTAGTTTTATGTGATCTATTTAGTAAATTAGATTTATTCTGGAAGTAGATTAAATATTTCAATATAATTCATATATTATATTTATATATATATTTAATATGAGTTTTTATTATTTTATTAGGAATATTGTGAATGACGTCTTTAGGAAGATGTATTATTTAATATGTGGTGTTTTATTCATTAAAATGGTTATGACTGTTGCTTGTTCAAATTGAAAAGAGGTTAATTGATTATTTATGATTAGTTAGATTTCTAGTCTTATTAGTTCAATGATGACTTGAATTTCTCTTAATCATTATGGTGGTATTTAATTAAATTTTAATTGATGAATTTGCAAGTGTATATGATGTTATTTTCAAAGATTGTCTGAGTTCGGTCTTAGTGAATTTAGCATTTCTTGCAAGGGGCTTATCTTGTTGTAAATTCTTGTCTATGTTTAGTCGTCTTGTTGTGGTGTTTATTGTATCTCTTGATTAGGTGTTGTATTTATGACCTTGTTGTTTTAACCATATCATGCTTATTCCTTATGGTTAACCAAGGGTCAGTAAGACAATGTTTTTGGTCACCTGTATTTTTGGTAGTGGTGTTATGGCTGTCTGTTTTGCCATAGGGTCCTCGTTGAGTGACCATGTTTGTTTAGTGTCCTATGAGAGAGTGGCTTTTGAGTGGGGGTCGCATCCAAAGTGGTTGGTAGGATAACCCCTTGAAAGTCAGATAATAAGTGATAACCTAATAATTGATTGGGGGTAGGTAGTTCTTAACATTAATTAAGATATTATACCCCGTGCATGGTTGACTACTCGTATAGGCTCAAGATGTTGTGGGAAGGCATGGAATGGAAAACCGACCACCTTATCTTCATGAAGGGTTGGTAGGGTCCGCATGAGACTTAGATGGAACCGGGGGTTTAGGAAAGGTTACTAGGATAACCCAGGATGGGGGTCGGGACCTATGGAGGCCTACCTAGGGTAACCATCATAAGCTATGCGATGATAATCTCTCTTTAGGGTCACTAGTGTTTTGTGATATTGAGTTCACCTGGATTATTGTGGAGTCACACTTGTATTGCCATCCATGTCTTTCTTATGCTTGCTTGAGGGTCTTCTGCTATCTCCTAGCATGGTGGGGTGATTTCATTTTGGGATCACATGGTCAGGTGGTAGTGCCACTTCCCATCAGATGTCTTTGTTTGTGCCTTCATGCGAGGATTGGCTTCACAGATATTATTGTGGTTTGTGCTTCATGCATCATCTCATGTTGGATATTATTGTCCTTTTGAGACCTATGTGGTCATTTGTATCAATGGTTTTATGTAACCTTGTATTTGGTAAAGATGTAAATTTTATATGTATTATTCGAAGCCATGTATTTGATGAACAATGTAATCTTAAGTTATTGGATGTTATTTTATCAGTTATCCTTATGCTTTGTGCAAATGCTTTATTGAAGGGAAATTTATAATGTAATACTTTCAATCTTTAAATGGTGTAATCTGTTATATGTATATGGTTTATTATGTTCAATGAGTAAATGATGGTTAATTGGATTAATCTGAATTGTGGAATTTAACTTTTTGTTTGACTCTTCATTTGTAACCCTTTAGGAATACTTGTGTTAGTCTTTCTCTTGTGTTATTAATGTGCAATGTAGTAATTAAAGCAATTAATGTGATTTATACTTAAAAAAAAAAAATTCACCCTCAGTTGCTTAGTTGTGTGATTATTCCTTTGGGGTTCCTGGTGGGGCATTACATAAAGTGTCGTCACAGAGTAATGTTGAAAATGAATGACCTTAGGACCTCAAAGACTTCATGTCTGAATATCTAAGAAAGGAGATGACCTTTGTTTGTCTTGAATGCAAACAAATGATAAACGTGTATAGTTGCCTTGTTTTACAAACTCCCAAACTTAAATTCAAACTCAAAGTAAACTTATCAACAAAACAACTCTATCAAGATCAATACTCATAAGATTACTCAACATCAATCGGTTAACTATTATACCAACTTAATAGTAAACAACTTCAATCTTGTAAACATCAAAATTCTCAACCATATGTCAACATATTCAATCTCTCAAATTGATGGTATGATGAAAGAATAAGTATCCAGTAGATTACTAAGAGGGGGGGCTGAATCAGTAATCTAAAAAACTGATACAAACTCCCAAACTCAAATTCAAACTCAAAGTAAACTTATCAACAAAACAACTCTGTCAAGATCAATACTCATAAGATTACTCAACATCAACCAGTTAACTGTAATACCAACTTAACAGTAAACAACTTCAATCTTGTAAACATCAAAATGCTCAATCATATGTCAACATATTCAATCTCTTAATGCTTCCAATTATCATGCCTTATAAGAATAGTTAAGTAGTTAATCAAATCAACAAATAAGATCATAAGCACAAAAGAATTCACCATATGACACAAATATTTATACGTGGAAAACCCAAATAGGTAAAAACCATGGTGAGATGAAACTCACAAGATAGCTATCTGAACTCTTATGAAGTTCGCTCTGTTAGGAGCCAAGCTTATTAAAGATTTTATAATAAGTCCTGTTAAGAACTGATCCTGTTAGGAATCACCCAGTTAAGGGATTTACAAAATGCCTTGATGAAAAGAAAAATACCCTGTTAGGAGTAATCTTGGTAGAGGGTTTTAGAATCCAATCTAATGGATCACCTTGTTAGAGGATTTAAGAAGTAACCAAGCTTGTTAGATCTTACCCGGTTAGGGGATTTCAATTTTGTTGTGATTGTTAGAAAATAATAGGTTTTTCTTGATCTGTCTGAATAGCACTACATCTTCTTGATCATATCCTTTCTAAGATTCAATCTGCCTTTACTCAAACTGTAGATTCATTCTCCGATTAGGCAACCACACACTCAACTGGTTTCTGCCAACTTTGTCAACACTCAAATAAAACAACTTCATCAACCTTAAATACAAATCAATTAGGTCGGTAACACAACAAAAACCTAATTCTCATCATTGAGATTACAAACAAGTCAGTACAAGCATGACCGTTAGATCTCATAACAATCTCTTCACATTAATCAAGAAAACCTCAACCACTCCTTAATCACCAGTTCATCGGACTTGTAACTCATCACGCGCTATGCATTAGATGCAATCCACTTTTCTCCTTCCCTAGACAATCAAACTTGCCAAAATAACTTGAACTCATCATCATACATTGACCAAACATGTCACCATCATTACCACTCAACATCAGATCTTAGACCAACAAATATGATTAGTTAGGGTTTAATAAAAACAACTAGTAGGGTTTACCAGCTACACAACATAGAAAGGGTTTAACCTTATACACCGATTCACCAGTTCAACTTCCAAACATACATACTAATTTACAACATCTTCCACAAAGTTCATCCTACCGGTTACAAGACAATAGCAATAATAACAATAATATCAACAATATCATGAATATCATTTACCGGTTCAATTGACATCAATGACAACATATCATTAATTCAATCTTTATGCAAAATGACAACAATCTTCCCCTTTGGCATTGATGGCAATACAAATATCAATGCCTCTGATTTGTTGTTGTGATTAGTGAATAGGAATCCTGGTTTACATACCAAGTATTCACGATGCTTTGTCTATCATCATCTTGTCATTGGTTCACCTTATCAATCACATAACTCTTCTCCTAATCACATAATTATTCTCCCCCTTTAACAACAATGCCAAATTGAAAGTAAAACATGTAATTTCAAGTTCTCATTGTGCATCAACATACTACAACTTGATGCTCCCCCTGTAGAATACATCCACTTCTGCATCAATCCATGTAAAATTATGCAATTAATTCAGGAACTGATGCAATTAGCATCATGCTCAACTGACCTCATGAAGGGGTACAACCCCTAGTTGTCTTCTAAGACACTCAAATGTAGTCTTAGGCATAGGTTTGGTAAAAATATCTGCAAGTTGCTCCTTGGTAGAAACATTCTCTAAGATAACATCTTTTCTTTGAAATTTTTCCCTCAAGAAATGATACTTAAATTCAGTGTTCTTTGCTCGAGCATGCAAAAAATGATTCTTAGAAATATTTATGGCACTTGTATTATCACATAAAATCTTTATAGGTTCTAAGATCTTCATCTTAAAACCTTCCAAAATGTGCCTCATCCAAATAGCCTGTGTGCAATTCATGCAAGCTGCAACATACTTAGCTTCAACAGTAGATTGTGAAGTACAACTCTTCTTCTTACTACTCCATGAGATAAGCCTTCCTCCTAGAAAGAATGCTCCACAAGTAGTACTTTTCTGGTCATCAACATTTCTTGTCCAATCAGCATCTGTGTACACCTTCAAATCAAAATTTCCTCCATATGGATACCATAACCCATAGTCAATTGTACCTTTCAGATATCTAAAGATTCTCTTGGTTGCTATCAGATGTGCTTCCTTTGGATTCTTCTCGAATCTAGCAACTATACCAACTGCATGGGCAATATCTGGTCTGCTGTGAATAACATAGTGTAATTTTCCAATCATTGACCTGTATTCCTTTTCATCAACAGACTTAGATCCATCTTCCTTGGACAATTTACACTCTATAACCATTGGCGTTCCAACTGGTTTACAGTCACTCATGCCAAAAGTCTTCAAAACCTCTTTCACAAACTTAGATTGAGTAATGAAAATACCATTCTTCATTTACTATATCTGCAAGCCTATGAAATTTTTTATTTCCCCTACTAAAGACATTTCAAATTCATTCTTCATTTCATCTACAAAACTATGAATCATGACATCATTACCAACAAATATAATGTCATCAACAAATACTTCACTAACCAGTATTTCATCTCCTTTAGACTTGAGATAAATGTTGCTATCATCACTGGTTCTTGGAAAGCCTATCTTCATCAGGTGTGTATGAAACCTTTCATACCATGCTCTGGGTGCCTGCTTTAATCCATATAAAGTTTTATGCAATCTAAATACCATGTCTTTCTCATCTATCAAAGCATAACCATCAGGTTGCTCTATGTAAACCTCTTCTTCCAATATCCCATTAAAAAATGCAGACTTAACATCCATCTGGTATACCTTGAACTTCTTATGGGCTGCAAATGCAAGTAATGTTCTGACACCTTCTAGTCTTGCTACTGGTGCAAAATTTTTGCCATAATCTTCTCCTTCTTCTTGTGCATAACCCTTGCAAACTAATCTAGCCTTATTGTAAACTACAACACCATCTTCATTCAACTTGTTTTTGAACACCCATTTAGTACCTATGACATTCTTTTTTACCGGTCGTGGTACCAGGATCCAAGTGTTGTTCTTCTCAATTTGATCCAATTCCTCCTCCATTGCTTTAACCCAGTGAACATCACCAAAAGCCTGCTTAGTGCTTCTTGGTTCAATGGTGGATATCATGCAAGAGCTCTCTCTTATTCTTCTTCTAGTTAGTACTCCAGCATCCTTATCCCCAATAATCTTTTTCAGGACTATGATTTAGTCTCACATATCTAGGAATAACATGATCATTCTCTTTAGGTTCAACTACTTCATCATTTTCTTCATCTGAATTTATCTGTTCTGGTTGAACAGGTGCATCAAAATTTGCTTTGCCAGTTTCTGATTTACCATTTTTTAGGTTCCAAAAGCAAAATGCAAGGATCTTCATCCTTTTTCTCCGAACTGGTTCCTTCTGAAACTTTAGGACATTCATCTACTTGAACATCAACACTCTCAACAATTCTCTATGTCCAGTTGTTGAAACATTTGTAGGCCTTACTCTTCGTGGAATAGCCAAGAAATATGCCTTCGTCACTCTTAGCTTCAAACTTTCTAATGTAATCACCTCTTTTAATAAAACATTTGCTACCAAAGATCTTAAAATAGCTAACATCAAGCAATCTTTCATACCAATATTCATAAGGAGTCTTGTCCTTACCTCTTTTCACCAGAACCTAGTTCATTGTGTAGATAGTTGTACTGACAGCTTCTCTCCAAAATGTTTTTGCTACACCTCCTTGTATCAACATTGTCCTAGCAGCTTCAACCACTAATCGGTTGTTCCTCTTTGCTATACCATTATGCCGTGGTGTCCTTGGTGCAGAAAGTTGCTGCTTGATACCATTCTCATCACAATACTTAGAGAACTCCTCAGAAGTAAATTCACCACCATGATCTGTTCTTAGACATTTTATCTTTTTGCCACTCTCTTTCTTAGCTAAGGCCCTGAATGCCTTGAATTTTGCAAAAGCTTCATTCTTATCCTTCAAGAATGTGACCCACATCATCCTTGAACAATCATCAGTGAAGATCATGAAATATCTATCACCTTGAATGCTTCTTATTCTTATTGTTCCACATAGATCTGTATGAACCAAATATAACAAGTGCTTCACTGAGAAGGACTTTCTCTTGAAAGTTGAAGAAGTCATCTTCCCTAACTAACATTCTTTACAAAGAGCATTAACCAGTTTGTCTAATTGAGGCAGACCTCTTACTGTCTTGGACTTTCTTACTTTAACAATGTTTTCAAAGTTTATATGACAAAATCTCCTATGCCAAAGCTAGCTATCATCTATCTTTGCAATCAAACAATTGCTAACTTTAGGATTAAGATGAAATATATTACCTCTACTTTGTTTCCTAGTTATAATGAATTCACCTTTGTTGTCAAAGATTCTGCACATACCATTTCTAAACTCCAATGGGTATTCTAGACACCTAGAAATGTCTTGTCTAATTAAATAAATATTTTATTTATTTAATTATTTTAGCCTAATTCTTCTATTAATTAAATGAATATTTATTTATTTATTTAATTCATTTATCCTCTTCTAGCCTTATTTCTCATTTAAATACATTTATTTATTTAAATTCCCCTTTTCCTAAATTAAATAAATATCTTATTTATTTAATTGATCCTATTTCTTCTATTAATTAAATGAATCTTTATTTATTTAATTAATTCATTAACCTTTTCTACCCATGACACATGTCATTCATCTCTTAATTCCTACACTACCTACCCTCTCATTGTTTTATTATTTCCTTTACCTACCCTCTAATCATAGCCGACCATTTATCAATTACACCTCTCAATCTTATCCCTCCATTTCTTATAGTGTCTTCTATATAAGAAGATGCTTCTCTCATTATCAAACCCCCAATTACTGACTACCTGACTACTCTACGCTTTTGAACTTTCATATGTGATCAAGCCTACTTGCAACTGCATTTTCGTTCTTTGTTGAGCTCTTGTGCACACATAAAATCTGAGAGCAACTATATCAAGCAAGATCAATGGAGATAGGAAGAATGGAGATTCAAACCCTATTGGAAATGTGATGGTATAATCTTTGTGATTTCATTTGATTTGCATTGTCTTAGGTAATCTTCATATGTTATGGTGGATCTTTGTTGTTGTTAGGCTAGGGTTTTGTGGTTGAATTCATTTAGTCTTTCAATATTGTTTTTATCCACTTTCACCATAAACATTTTAGCATGCCCCCTAGGACACGGATTTTTGTTAGATCTATATTTTTTGAAGGTTTTCCTAACCCTATATTGCTATTTTGTAAAACAATTTGGAGAATAACCTTGTGTAGCTAGGGTTTTGGACACAAAATCAAGATCTTGGAGAGATTTGATCTGATCTCACAAACGCCTTGGAATTTTTGCACAAATTTTTTTTGACAGGTTGAAGATAGTATCAAGAGCTCGCAATCCAAAATTTAGAATTTGTGGAGCACATTTTCATTTTCTATGAATTTTTTATGATTTTTCATAAAAAAATAATTTTGAGAGAAAATCAGCGAATTTTTCGGATTTTCTTACATTTTTGGAAATATCTCATAATTATACATAGGATCAGTTCTTTGTGATTTTAATTTTGATGCAAAATATTTCCTTAAAAATCAGATCTTTAAACATTAGGGTTTTTCATTATTTTTATCAGTTCTCACAAACGGCTTAGAATTGTGGCATAAAATTTGTTTTGCAACTCAAAAACATTATCAGAGGTTCTAAGTAAAAATTTCAGATTTTTTGGAGCATATTTGAAGTTTCTATGAATTGTTTATGTATTTTCATAAAAAAATAATTTTGAGAGAACATTAGCGAATTTTTTGGATTTTCTTACATTTTTGGAAATCTCTCAAAATTATACACAGGATCTATTTTTTGTTATTTTAATTTTGATGTAAAATCATTCCTAAAAAATCAGATCTTTAAAAATTAGGGTTTTGCATTATTTTGTTCATATCTCACAACTGCTTGGAAATTTTGCAGGAATTTTTTTATGTAGGTTTGGAAGGTCATTAGGAGTGTCCAGTAAAAATTTTAGTTTTTTTGGATCAAGTTTTCATTTTATATGTATTTTTTATGTTTTTTCATAAAAAATTAATTTTTGGAGCAAATTAGCAAATGTTTTGGATTTTCTTACATTTTTGGAAATTTCTTGAAATTTTATAGGTGGTGTTTTTTTGTGATGAATCAAATCTTTGAATTGGTAAAAAAAACGCATTGTTGAAGGCCCCTATTTCACAAAGTCTTTTGGATCTAAAATTTACCTAACTTGTGTGCTTGTAGGAAGGGGTGATTATTTGAAACAATCCAAACTACTAATAGATCTTTGTTGCAGGACCTTGGCAAGGGTTTTTGATCTTTATTGTGTGCCTTGTTTTCATAGACTAGAAAACACTTCAATTGGTGCACTAAAATTGAACCAGTGTCTTTTGTGTCTTGGGCAATAGGCTCTTTTTGTTTCATCTTTAGAGGGCCTGTCTCCCTATGTGGTCATTAGGACTACTAGTGAGGAGAGAATGACCCAAGTGGTAGCGAGGAAAACCCACCTCTTCCGAACCACTATAAACAATTGTATTCATGGTGAAAGCTATGGATAACGTGTGTTGATTAGTTCATACCGGCACTATGTCTCCCCATAAACCCATTTCATCAAATTTATTTGATCAGTTGTAGGGCGTAACCCCTACTGGCTGGGAGCCTTCTATATTTACAGAGCTAAAAGTGTCACATGTATGGCCACACGAGCGGATTCCCTTACTAGCACCTTTTTGTTTTAGAAATCCAAAATCCTTCTAGTTGTTGGGTCAGGAGGTCGGACCTCTAGAGTGACCCACACACATACGGTTCTTAGTAGAGATACAAAGTTTGCCACAGGGAGTTTTCATGGGGATTGATGCTTGGCTGCCCTGAGAAGTGAGTGCCGAGGGTGGAGCCAGTGGGGTCAAGCATCTAAGTATCCACTCTGAATAGCGTAGCCTCAAGGGAAACCCCATGTGGGATCAACAACTATTGTCCTGGCCAGCCATAGGAATTGTGCTTGTCTTCTTTTGAACATTCAAACATTCAAGATCAAACATAAAAACATTGTGTCTTTTGTGTCTTCAAGTGTATGCACAACATTTTTACATCAAACTACACACTTTTCTTTGAGTCATTTTGAGTCTAAACACTTGCAAACATTGAGTCCTCATCAACATTGTGTCCTCTTGTCACGAAAAATAGTCAAAAATTTAGATTTGGTCACAACAAACAACTTCAAAAATTGGAAAAATTCATAGTCCAACAAACAAGAGCAATCAGTTTCAGAATTCTTGAGCTTCCTAAGCTATCTCTTCAGGTTTTCATCTAGAATTCAACCTATCTTTGGGTCTCACAAAGTCCATCATTGCTTTACACCTTACATTACATTCACATTTGTCTAAACTTGAGTCAAAAGGTCACTTGCTTGTCCTCATCATACTTTGTCAACACATTACATACAACAACATTTTGCTAAGCGGTCCCTCATCAAGGTCTATCACCTTTGGGTCTCATTTGGTCTTACTTAGAGTCGAGGTAAACTTACCTCATCAAGAGAAACTATCATCTCTTTGGAAGTCACACCTACTCTACTACATGCATACTTGGTCTTACACTTTGGACAATGCAAGTACACTTCAGATTCATTTACATTCCATCCAACTCTTGGTCTTTCATATCTTTCCATTTTCATTTAGTCTCACACATCTTGGTCAATACCTAGTTCATGGTTGAAACCCGTTCCCAAAAATCTAGGAGAGAAGATAAAGAGGCTCAAGAGTCCGTAAACATGAGTGCCTATGAGTATGACAATGATGTCTTTTTCAATTCTGACCATACTACATTACCTGACATGGATGCCTATAGAAACATTCCAAATGTTGAGAACATGGACACTACAAACAAAAATGATACACATAATGACAATATGGACAACATTTTAGTACCTTCAGCAGAAGTGGAAGACTCCATTATGGATCCCCGTTTCAATCGATTGGTTGAGGAAATAATGAGGAGAGATAGAAAATACTTCTTACAAGTGATGGCACAAAGTGGAGCCAAGATACCTCATGATTTTAACATGTCTCAAATAATGGAAAATCGACCTTTGCAACAACCTCACCTCAAAATGGATCAAAGGAGGCCTAATAGTGGAGGTAATAGAGGACCACATTTTGTGCCTGAATCACCATCATCTTTGTTTCAAAAACCAGAGGTCCCATACACACATGGTCAAGCATATGATACTCACCTTCGTAGACCATTATGGAAGTCTTATGCAGAAAAATATACTGAATCACATACCAAAGCTAAGGACCAACCACCAAAGCAATTGGATATCCAAAAGCATGTTCAAAATTTGGATGCAAGGAAACCCCGCGTCCAATTTGGGGGCAACACACTAGAACAGACTCATGACATGCCTGCAGAGTATGGTATACATAGACAAAATAGATATTCCATTCCTTATCATGACTCTATACCAAGTGGTCCATATACACAGCATCACTATAGACCTCCTCCATATGAACATGTGTATGATCAATACCATCCATATATGCAACATGCTCCTCCTCCACCAGGTGGTTTAGGCATAGGATATGGTCTAAGAAGTCAATCTCCACCTAAGAACAATTTGGAACAACAAATTAAGGACTTACAAAAGAAAATGGAGGACACAAATACACCGAAGTCAGCTTACAAAATGAGAGACATATGTCCCTGTCCATTTGACAAAAGCATTCCAATGCCTCCATTTCCTACACACTTTGTGACATGTAAGTTTGATAAGTACAGAGGAAAAGGGGATCCTAAGGCACATATAAGACAATTTTTCATAGCTTGCATTGAGGTAGCAGCAAAAGAGACATATTTGATGAGATTATTCCCACAAAGCTTAGGTGATCAAGCTATGGAATGGTTCTCCCAACTCCCACCTGGAATTAAGTCTTGCAGTGATCTAGCATAGGCATTTATCCAACATTTCTCATACAACATAGAGACAGACATATCAGTCACTACTTTGTGCAACACCAAACAAAAGGATGGAGAATCTTTTTCATCATTTTTACAAAGATGGAGAAATCTAGCTAGCAGATGCTCTTGTGAAATTCCACAAAAACAAATGGTAGAGATGTTCACTCAGAATGTTAATAGAGAAAATGGTTATGACCTGAGAAAAGCTTGTTTGTCCACCTTCAAAGACATCATTGAAAAAGGCTTAGCAATAGAGAAGGTCCTAATTGAGCAAGGCATCATCAAAATATTCAAAGAAAACAAAGAGGACTTTAAAGGAAAAGACAAGCCAAGATTTTGGAAGAAAAACAAGAACATAGTCAATGATGGTGTTATGGATGCCAATATAGTGCGAGCCAAAATTGTTTTTTCAGGATCGATCTCTGCCAACAATCAAGTGAATACTCAAACAACTTCAAAATCACGAAGGAAGTACACTCCATTGGGAGAACCACTAGAGTCAATTTTCAAAAAGCTAGTGGCAAACAAAGTAATAACAATTCCAGATATGCCTCCATATGAGCCAAAGGTCAAACCAAATTGGTGGAATAATGATGAATACTACGAATATCACAAAAGAAAGGGACATAAAATAGGAAATTGTCATTGGCTAAAGAAAATCATACAAGATCTCATTGATAGAGGTGGCATTGAGATTGAAAGACACTCATCCAATCAAGAACATGAGATGTTTAAGGAACCATTCCCAAAACATGACAAGGGAAAAGCTAAAGCCACAGATGAGTAGACCAACTATACAAGAGCATCCTATAACTATGATTCAACTGTCAATCACATTTCAATGGATAATTATGTCTTTGCCATTATCATCAAGGACAAAAGACCCAAGATTGTCCTAAAAGGCATTGGATCTTCTTCCAAACCTACCTCTGAATGTAATGTTACAACTCGTCGAGGTAAATTCACTTTGCAAGGTGCTCCAGCTAAAAACGCCGCTTCCTCATCAACCAAACCTGAGTATGACCTTGTAGAACAGTTAGGGAAGACACCCGTGCTTATCTCCATCCTCGAGCTCTTACGCATATCTCCTGCACATAAAACCATTCTTGACAAAACTTTGAGAGACACTTTTGTCCCTACTGATCTGAACGTGGACTAGTTTCAAGCCATGGTGGGATACCTTTCCATTCCACACTCCCTTACATTCACAAAAGTTGGCGATGCCTCCATAAGCCAACCACATAACAAACCTTTGCACATTGAAGCCTTCCTACACAAACATCAAATAAAATGAGTCCTGATAGATGGAGGAGCTAGTCTTAACATATGTACATTGAGAACTATTAAACAATTGGGATATTCAGATAAAGCTATGAATTCTACAAACAAAATTACCATCAAGACATATGATGATAAAGAGCATTCATTCAAAGGCACAATCACCTTGCCTCTCAGAGTTGGACCAGTTACAAAGGATGTGGTTTGTCATGTCCTTGATCTAGAGCTTACATACAACATATTCCTAGGACGTCCATGTATTCATGAGATGAGTGCAGTCCCATCTACATATCATTGATGTATCAAGTTTCCTCACATGGAGCTGAAGTGACTGTCAAAGCTAACCTAAATCCATTCATATATTGCAACAATCTGCGACCTAGATCAGAAATAACAATTCCAGCCAATCGAGAGGCTATTCCTTCATTGGCATATGAGGATCCAAAATCCTTGAAAGCTTTTACATCAAAACAAGTAGAGATAAAAGAAAAGTTCAAGATTAAAGACCTAGGATGTGGTGAGTATATCTTTCATGTTGATCAACTCCCACTATCTCCTAAGAGATTGAGTCAAGAGGAACAATCTATAAACAATTTGTAAGGAATTGGGTGTGAACCACCTAGTCTTGTGACTACTAAGTTTGAATGCAAATCTCCTCTAGTGGTGCAAGCAACTCTTGATATCAATAGTCCTAAGAGTGGTTCCAACAAAGAATCTATTGAGCATATCACCAAACCTCTTGATAACTCACATATCTTTACCATATCATCCACTCATTCCATTTCCACTCCACATCCAAACTTGGATCAACAAGAATCACAAAAGCCCTCACTTATTGGGGATCAAAAATCAAGATTTGAAAAGAAAAATCTAAAAGTCAATAATAAAGAAAAGTCCTTTAGTCCAAATCAAAATCAAAGTCAAGGATAAAAATCCTATGAAGCAAAAAGAGAAAGAGTTGATCTCCCCTAATATCAAAATAACTGGGGGCAAAAGTTCTAAAATTTCAAGTCAAAAAGCATACTTGTTGATCCTAAGTCTCCATCATGCTATCCTACTTTCACTTCTTTTCACAATCATAAGCCTTCATCACTCATCTACTTGTTCCACACATCCTTTCCCTTCTAGTGATACATCATGGACCTTTAATGGAGCTTCCTTGAAGGACTTTGTTATCAGGGATGCCCAAACTTCTTCAGGTGACACGCATACGGGCCTGTGTAGTCCACACACTAGTAATTCTATCTCAGTTCCTTCATCAAGGAAGACAGTCACTCAAGATACACATAATTCAGTCAAGGAATGTTGCAGTTACAATCATAAGGTTAAGCCTCACACATTTGAGGTGGGTGCCTTGGTTCTTAGATAAAATCCTAAAAAATAGCAGGATAGAGAGAAGAAGGGCAAGTTCGAACCAAACTAGCTTGGTCCTTACATCATCACAACAACATATGGATTTGGTGCATATCAACTTTCAACTCTAGGTGATGAACCTTTGGAGGATCCTATCAATAGCATGCACCTTCATAGGTTTTACATATAGCTCTTTAGAGTATCCTAACTCAAAATACAAAAAAATCAAAAAATTCAAAAATACAAAAAAATACAAAAATACAAAAAAATCATAAAAATAAAAAATCATTTCTTGGTAAAAACCTAGCCAACAGGTGCCTTGTGAAACAAAAAAATTTGAAAAATAAAAAAAGTAAAGACAAAACATTTCATCCAATGGTGAAAACCACTTTGGTGGCGCCCTGGGCAAGTACCATGGTGAAAACTGGGCCACCAACACCATGTGTAGAGACATTGCTCCTCCCTCCTTCAGGATTCCATTTCATCCTTTCACTTTGCACACACTCACAACCTATTCATTCATCATAAACTTACCCATTCCCATCATGGCTTGTTATTGATCTACCCAATATTGGTTAGCCATTCATAATAACATTCCTTTTCATCCCTTTCCATCCATAATAAATCAGCTCCTATCTATGGCTAAGGAAAATCCTACTTCTAGTGATGGGTGTGGAACTAAGAGCATCACCTATTTCTAAGGAGTATAGTTTCTTCCAGCTTTCTTCAGTCTATTCGCGCACAATCTGTAATAAAGTAGTACTTGCATCACATATCCACAATAAAGTTTCATCTTCTCTGCAATAAAGTATCAGTTTCATGGATTCAGTCAGTTTCAGATGAGACACAGTAGCAACAATGGGCTTCAACAAATCAAAATTTTCAACAGACTTAGACAACATATGGTTCAGTGCTATCTATCTTTTTTGTGAAAGTAAACATTGTGACCACAATCAAATAGACTTATACAAGTGACAAGAGACACTAAACTTGAGGACTACAGTGGATGTTGGTGTCGAGTCTTGGTTTTCTTTTGATTTTAATTTTCTGGTGACATGTCTTTTATCTTTTCCAGGATGTCTTTTACTAGAGATTTTATCTTTAGGATGTCTTTGACTATAAAGGCGAGGATGGGGTACCGTCACCTATTTTCTTTGTTGTCTACGGATTTTCTCTTAGTAATGCTATGACTTGTCCAAGGATATGAGGACACTGTGAGTCTAGTGTGAACTGGGGCATTCTTTGTTTGCGACTATCTAATCTCCATGCAAACAGGTACAATGACTTTCTGGGTCGAACATATGCCTTGATCGTCATAACCTATTTTCCATAATAAAGCTCAATGATGATAACGCACAAGAAGCTCTTTCACTTTCATATCTTCTATCTTCCATCCCCCTTTCTTGATTGACTTCCATCGCCCTTCTCGAGTCCATGTAGCCTGCTATCACATGACTAAGTATAATGACACACCAAAAACATTTGCATTTCATGTAGTTGCACCTGCATTACCACTTATTAGCATTTCATACATACATATAGATATCACAATTGCATCACTTCCTGCACATAACACATGTTAGCACATTTTACATTCTTATCATGTAAATATTTATTTGCATCATCATATTCATCTGCATTTCATACATTCACATTTGCATTTGCATAACATATAAAACATAAAAGAACAAAAATATTGCATTTCCTCATGTACATATTTGCATTCATATCATAAACATCACATAGAAACATACATCATGAAACATCTCATCACATAGGTACACATGCATTTATCTTTCGCAAGGATCATCTCATATATATATATAATCATAAATGTCATGATACAATGATGTCAAAATCATATGGCTACAGTCACCTGAAGGTGTCATCATACAAAATGGTACAAAACTGATACATAGGGAGCCCTCTAAGGCTATGATGAACTCCCTCCCTCGGAGCTGCCTAGCCTCGACGGAGTCTGAGCCCTAGAAGGACCCACCCTAGGATCATCTCTCCTATCCCCTCTATCTGGTGGTGGTGGACGACCCATGACTCCACCACTCGATGTCTGTCTCCTGTCCCTCCCTCCAGTGTTCGTCGCTGTCCGTAAAGGTCTATAGAAGCTCCTAGCCCATTGCTCTGGTGGCACCACTCCATAGTATAGGTCTCTCCAGTAGCCTATCTCCTCCCCTGCCCATAGAACATAGGCATATCCTACCCCTGTGTCCTCTACTGCCTGCCTCCTTGCCCTCAGTGCTATCTCAGCCTCTATATAGCGTCGAATAGTTTGATCCTTGTCCTGCTCAGTATCCCTCAGCTATCTCTTGAGTCTAGTTGTATCCCTCTCCAGAGTCCTCCCCTATCCCACAACCAACCCTCATGTTGCTCTATATCCTTCAAGAATGTGACCCACATCATCCTTGAATAATCATCAGTGAAGATCATGAAATATCTATCACCTTGAATGCTTCTTATTCTTATTGGTCCACATAGATCTGTATGAACCAAATATAACAAGTGCTCTGGTGAGAAGGACTTGCTCTTGAAAGTTGAAGAAGTCATCTTTCCTAACTAACATTCTTTACAAAGAGCATTAACCAGTTTGTCTAATTGAGGCAGACTTCTTACTATCTTGGACTTTCTTACTTTAACAATGTTGTCAAAGTTTATATGAAAAAATCTCTTATGCCAAAGCTAGCTATCATCTATCTTTGCAATCAAACAATTGCTAACTTTAGGATTAAGATGAAATATATTACCTCTACTTTGTTTCCCGGTTACAATGAATTCACCTTTGTTGTCAAAGATTCTGCACATACCATTTCTAAACTCCAATGGGTATTGTAGACACCTAAAATTGTCTTGTCTAATTAAATAAATATTTTATTTATTTAATTATTTTACCCTAATTCTTCTATTAATTAAATAAATATTTATTTATTTAATTAATTCATCTATCCTTTTCTAGCCTTATTTCTCATTTAAATACATTTATTTATTTAAATTCCCCTTTTCCTAGATTAAATAAATATCTTATTTATTTAATTGATCCTATTTCTTCTATTAATTAAATGAATCTTTATTTATTTAATTAATTCATTAACCTTTTCTAGCCATGACACATGCCATTCATCTCTTAATTCCTACACTACCTACCCTCTCATTATTTTATTATTTCCTTTACCTACCCTCTAATCATAGCCAACCATTTATCAATTACACCTCTCAATCTTATCCCTCCATTTCTTATAGTGTCCTCTATATAAGGAGATGCTTCTCTCATTATCAAACCCCCAATTACTGACTACCCGACTACTCTACACTTTTGAACTTTCATATGTGATCAAGCCTACTTGCAACCACATTTCCGTTCTTTGTTGAGCTCTTGTGCACACATAAAATCTGAGAGCAACTATATCAAGCAAGATCAATGGAGATAGGAAGATTGGAGATTCAAACCCTATTGGACATGTGATGGTATAATCTTTGTGATTTCATTTTATTTGCATTGTCTTAGGTAATCTTCATATGTTATGGTGGATCTTTGTTGTTGTTAGGCTAGGGTTTTGTGGTTGAATTCATTTAGTCTTTCAATATTGTTTTTATCCACTTTCACCATAAACAGGTATCCTCTGTCATTAAGTAATGCCACACTCAGAAGATTGTGCTTTAGTCCTTCAACCCAATAGACATCGTTAGGACTACTCTTCCCATTAAGAGAAATAACTCCCTTACCTTTAACCATATAGGGTTAGTCATTGTGAAATCTGACAACACCGCCATCAAATTCCTTCAAGGAAATAAATTTTCTCCAATCACCAGTCATGTGATGTGAACAACCACAATCGATGATCCAATCATCAGAGTTATCCATCCTGGACACTAAAGCCTTTTGGTCTGATAATTCTTCTTTAATAGCCACAAACACAATATCTTCACTAGCATCATCATTAGATTCATCATCTGTGATACCACTGTCAATTGCTATAAGACAATATCTCTTGCCTTTACCCTTATACTTCTTAAATTTGTCTCTCTTGTGTTCATTTTCACTATTAGGACAATTTTTTTCTATATGACCAATCTTGTTGCATGCAAAACACTTTAAAGGTAGCTTACCTCTGTATTTGTCAGTGCCTCTAGGCAGTCATTTTGCCAACAATGCTTCAAGCTCCACTAAATTGTCTTCATCATCAACATCTTTGCTAGATTTGGATTCACATCTATGGTCGGTATCTCTACTTCTTCTCACATATGGGTTAGAGACAGAAGCTCTAAATGTAGATTCTGATTTCTGTACACTACTATCATAGTCATTTAATTCAAAAGCAGTAAGTTTGCCAATGATATAGTCAAGAGTTACCTTTGTTTTGTCAATGGATTTCAGCTCCTAAATAGCTGCAACTCGAATAGCATAAACCAGTAGTAGGGTTCTCAGTACTTTACTGATCACTATGGCATCTTCCACTTTCCCCCCCACACTCTTTATTTTACAAACTATCTCTTTTATCCTTTGACCATACTACTAGATATTCTCACCTTTAGACATTCTCATGTCATCAAATTTTCCTCTTAAACTCTCCTCTTTAACAATCTTAACATGCCCATCACCGTTATAAATCTCTTCAAGTTTTTTCCATACTTCATATGTAGTTTCAAGACCATAAACATCTACATATTCAGCAATGAGACAGGGAACTGATAATAGCCTCTAATGCTTGATGATTTTCTCGTTGTTCTTTCTTCTGATCATCAGTCAGAGTTCCAGTCGGTATAATATATTTAGTTTCTACATGATCCCAATATAGACTTCCAAGACTTGATGTAAATCTTCATTCTGTCGCTCCAACTTCTATAGTTTTCTTTGTTGAACTTCAGACCTTCCTTCTTCATCATGATCTACAAGACCTTTTCCTCAAGCTGTTAGGCTTAGATCTAAGAGAACCTAAGACACTCTGATACCAATTGATGGTATGATGAAAGAAAAAGTATCTAGTAGATTACTGAGAGGGGGGGGGTGTGGATCAGTAATCTGAAAAACTGATACAAACTCCCAAACTCAAATTCAAACTCAAAGTAAACTTATCAACAAAACAACTCTGTCAAGATCAATACTCATAAGATTACTCAACATCATCCGGTTGATTTTTATACCAACTTAACAGTAAACAACTTCAATCTTGTAAACATCAAAATGCTCAATCATATGTCAACACATTCAATCTCTCAATGCTTCCAGTTATCATGCCTTATCAGAATAGTTCAGTAGTTAATCAAATCAACAAATAAGATCACAACCAAAAAAGAATTCACCATATGACACAAATATTTATACATGGAAAACCCAAATGGGTAAAAATCACGGTGAGATGAGACTCACAAGATAGATATCTGAACTCTTTTGAAGTTTGCCCTGTTAGGAGCCAAGCATGTTAAAGCTTTTACAATATTTTTTGTTAATAACTGATCCTGTTAGGAATCACTCAGTTAAGGGATTTACAAAATGCTTTGATGGAAAGAAAAATACCCTGTTAGGAGTAATCTTAGTAGAGGGTTTGAGAATCCAAGATAATGGATCACCTTGTTAGAGGGTTTAAGAAGTAACCAAGCTTGTTAGAGCTTACCTGGTTAGGGGATTTCAATTCTACTGTGATTTTTAAAAAACAATAGGTTTTTCTTGATATGTTTGAACAAAACTACATTTGCTTGATTAGATCATTTCTAAGCTTCAATCTGCCTTTACTCAAACTGCAAACTCATTCTCTGGTTAGGTAACCACACACTCAACTGGTTTCTGCCAACTTTTCCAACACTCAAATAAAACAACTTCATCAACCTTAAATACAAATCAATTAGGTCGGTAACACAACAAAAACCTAATTCTCATAATTGAGATTACAAACAAGTTGGTACAAGCATGACCTTTAGATTTCATAACAATCTCTTCACAATAGTCAAGAAAACCTCAACTGCTCCTTGATCACCTCTTCATCGGACTTGTAACTCATCATGCGCTATGCATTAGATGTAATCCACTTTTCTCCTTCCCTAGACAATCAAACACGCCAAAATAACTTGAACTCATCTTCATACATTGACTAGACGTGTCACCATCATTACCGTTCAACATCATATCTTAGACCAACAAATCTGATTGGTTAGGGTTTAACAAAAACAACTGGTAGGGTTTACCGATTACATAACATAGAAAGGGTTTAACCTTATACACCGGTTCACCGGTTCAACTTACAAACTTACATATCGGTTTACAACATCTTCCACAAAGTTCATCCTACCAGTTACAAGACAATAGAAATATCAACAATAATATCAACAATATCAGGAATATCATTTAACGGTTCAATTGACATCAATGACAACATATCATTAATAAAATATTTATGCAAAATGCCAACAATAAGGTTATTACGTTCAATGAGTAAATGTTGGTTAATTGGATTAATCTGAATTATGGATTTTAACTTTTCGTTTAATTCTTCATTGGTAACCCTTTAGGAATACTTGTGTTAGTCTTTCGCTTGTGTTATTAATGTGCAATGTAGTAATTAAAGCACTTAATGTGATTTATAATTTAAATTTTTTTATTTCACCCTTAGTTGTGTGGTTATTCCTTTGGGGTTCCTAGCGGGGCATTACATAAACCATCGTCACAGAGTAATGTTGAAAATGAATGACCTTAGGACCTCAAAGACTTCATGTCTGAATATCTAAGAAAGGGGATGACCTTTGTTTGTATTGAATGCAAACAAATGATAAAAGTGTATAGTTGCCTTGTTTTATTAATGCTGCTATATGCAAATGCATAAATTTTGTGAATGCGATGCATTTAAAAACTATATGTGATGCAGTGCTTTGAATAAAATGATATGCAATGCAAAAAGAAAATACCAAACTAACCCAACCCTTAGATATAATATCTTTTAAGGTGCATGTTATTCATAGGGTCAAGGAGTTTTGTGTAGGTAGTTCATTGGTCTAGCATAAAGATGTCTTTCCAAGAAGGACTCGGCTAAGTGTATATGCCTACCATCTCCAATGTCGATTTCCTTAGTTTTTGGATTTTGTGATGAAACTAGGGTAAAGCTTTATGTATAGGATTGGATAAGGGGTATGGAAGGATGAAAAGGAGGTGTTGGATAATGGATCAGATATTGAAATTTTGGTGCATGAGCGAATGGAAACGTTTGCAGGATTACCATTGACACACATCTTGAGGGATGGTGGATTGATGGACAAAAAGTGGATCTCATATTTTGAGATTTGGATGGAGAAACAACTAGGGATTTGGGGACATAAGGATCCAAAATGGATGAAGGAGGTGATGGTTGAATATATTTGGAAGGTTTGGATGGAGGAACAACAATCTTGGATGTTAATTTGGATTTTTCTTTAGACTGTTGTGCTTCAAGAAGATGCTTAGGGATCCACATGGTATTTTATTTTTCATGCTTTTGCAGTTTCTTGGAATGAATTACTTCTACAAGTACCTTAGGAGCCCATATAGCTTTTGATTTTTCTTTCTTTTGCTTAGTGGGCCTTTGTGTCCTTTCAGATGGATGGAAGGTGCGTGAATATGTACACCTTTGTTGATCCTGCACAAGGGATGGAGGAATATAGGGTCCTAAAATGGATGGAAGAGATGAACGGGAAGTTGTGTCTTTGGAATTGGGTTTAATAGGGGTACCAATATTTTGAGGAATGTCATTGAGACCATGACTCTTAATAGTTTCTTTAACATGGAGGGGTTCTTTCTTGTGAAGGTCTACCCCTTTGCGTTATAATTATTTTGACTTGTAGGATCATGAGAGGGCTTTGTAGGCATGACGGATCCTTTAGGTGAATATAAAGTATTATGACAAGGAGATGAAGGTGTACTTTTATCTTGACGTAGAAGAGGACCATTGGATAGAGTAGCAAGGGTGTTTAACTCTTCATTTTGAATAGGATCATTTGAAAACGTGGAAGAGGCATCATGATATTTCTTAGGAAGTATGTTTTTCTCTTGAGATGGAAGGGGATCATCTTGGAAGAAATGGAAAGTTATAATGGGATCCTCATGGGATTCTAGGGAGGTAAGATCCTTTTCAATCATTAGATGGGATGGCCCTTGAGATAGCCCTTGAGGGTCAACATGAAAAGTTTCATCATTAGGTTTATTATTTGAGGGATATGATATGGACTGTTGTTGAGAATCCTTAAGAGATGGAGGTACCATGGAAGAGATGGAGGTGACATGTGGGTCATTGATAGACATAGGTTCACAATTTTGATCATGCTTGGTAATGACATCCGGTTTCTTCTTAGGTGAATTTTTAGGATCTTAAATTTCAATAACACCATCATCAAGGAGGTCTTGAATTTTATATTTTAATTCCATACACATTGAAGTCTTATGTTTGTTATTCCTATGGTATACATAGTAAATACTCAAAATTTCACATCTCTATATGGTCTTTTTAGGCAATATGATAAGATTGTGCTTAAGAATCTCTTCCAAATATGACTCAATAGATTGCCCCAAAGGTGTAAACTATCTATCTAGGGGATAAAAGTCTTTTTGTCTTCGTGAAGATGTCTTATGATCTTGTATGAGATTTGACTTTTGATTTTCAATTAATTTATGTTCCACCTTGTATAATTGTTTTAGCATTTCTTGAAGTCTAGCGTTCATAATATCATGAAATTTTATCTCAAAAGGGGTCATTGAATCTTGTTGTTGGGCTTGAATGTCATATATTTCTCTCCTGAGATATTGAATTTTTTGATCCAAGGTAGTCATGGGCATCTTGCTTTTGTCATAATTTTTAGAAGAGCTTTTGGTTTGAACATACATTTACAACTAATGGGACCAAGAGCTAGATGTGTTGTAGAAGTCAAGATCAAATTGAAGCTAGTTTTTTGTTTGACGTAGTGATTGAGGAAAGTGACTAAGATTCATTATGGTTTCAAGAACAATCTATCCTATATAAGACGTGATCTAAGTAACTTAGTTTGATTTGAGAGAAGTTACTAAGACTCGGTCTAGTTTCAAGAATGATGTATCATGTATAAGACGTGATCTAAGTAACTTAGTTTGATTTGAGAGAAGTGACTAAGACTCGGTCTGGTTTCAAGAATGATATATCCTATATAAGACATGATCAAAGTAACTTAAATTTGATAAGTAGTTGATTGAACTAGCTAAAAGATGATTGACAAAATCGTGCAACACAACGACAGGGGTACACTATCAATATTGTTTATGCTCATAATTATGATGACCGAATTTATGCTCGCTATAGAATGATAAGGCAATTAGATAGATTAAATAACTTTAAATATTCTATAAAAGTGTGTAGACAAACAAGTTTCTGGACTGACAAAATTAGGAATTCATACGATAGAGTTTTCAGACCCAGACAACAAATTAATAGATCCCAGACAATAGAGACAATTTCTCGTACGAGTTGCTGCCTAAACTTGCACAACAATTTAGTGCTCTTCAGATGACAATATGATGAGGAATATGATTATTCATACAATAATATGTCAAGGGACATATGAAAATTCTTTAATAGAAAAATGACAATTCTGATAGGGCCAGACGACAAACTGACAAGACTAATGAAGACTCGTATAACAATAGGTATGTATATAGATGACAATTCAGTAGATGCATACAATAGAGGATTAGACAGAGATGAGATTCTGACACAGATAGAGTTTTGACGATTAGCAGAGACCAGTTTTTGATAAGACTGAGTTTTTGATGATTGACATAGACTAGTTTTTTTTGAAACGGACAAAGTTTTGGTCATTGAGTTGTTGATGTTGTTGATTTGTTTTCTCCAGTTTTAGTATTTAAGTTTCAGTTTCAAGGATGAAAACACAGTAAACATGCAAGATGTATTATGACTTTCAAGAACAACATGCTAACCCTATGGAAGTTGGCTTAGAGAAGAAAATCTTTGCTTCCAGACTTAGGTACATACCCAATAGCTAATCAGAATATGGTTGCTAAGTCTCATGCAATGGATTCTCAACATTGTATTAGCCTAATCCAAATGCTAATTGGGGCATGATATGGCAAGTGTCTTGGGAGCAAAGTTTACTTTAGTGGAGAATATTCGCCAATGGAGAATTTTTCACATCGGTCACTTGGGAAATGGTGAATGTTTTGTATTGATTGCGGGTGGCCATGTCACTAGAACATTATCAATTTCCATCAAATTCACGGCCCGGTTGCCATTTGTTTTATGTAATTAAATTTTTCTATGTGAGGATTTTACCAATACAATATATGGTGGACACACGATAAATTTAATTTTTTCGCCTACACTCTTTGAGGTTGCCTTAATAGACAACCATAATTCACCTATAGGCATGTGAATATTTGTTAACCAAGAGGACCCAATTTTGCCGAAATTTTGGCGATGCATGTCTCCATTCACCCCAACTTTTGCCAACTATATTATATTTGCCAATTATTTGGACGATCCATAATCACCTCAAAAATTACATAAGTCATGTTATAGTTACGCGGTATTAGCCAAATATTTGTATAACATATAAAATTCCTCAGAATTTGCCATATAAGGATTGGTATAAATACATGCAAAGATCAAATCTATCTCAACACAATCTGGTGGGTTCTAGGCTCTATATTATGATCAATAGCAAAGTTTCAGACCAAGGAAAATCATTGTTGTTGACTGCATTGGCGACTGCTAGTGACCTAAAGGTGAGTGGTCATATTTTTGAAGTGTTATAATATTATTCTAAATTTAAAGATATATTTGTTTGCACTATTGAGTTCATTTTTATTCAATGGTGACCCGTCAGTGCCAAGTGGTCACTCGGGACATTCAGACCTCAGACATCTAGATTGTAGGTTGTAGGGCTAATGAAACATATATTATACTTTATAGTCTATTATTGCTTCTTCAACAAATTGATATTTTTTTGGCAGCCTTTATTTTGTTGGAGATGTCGAACAGGAAGAAGGGTAGGAAACCTGAATGTGGGGAAGGCCATGAGAGACCAACAAAAATCAGAACATTGTCTTTGTACTTTGGCTTTGGAAAAGATTGTGGTAAAAATTAGGAAGGTACATCATCACAAGTACAAGTACAAAATTTGGAACCTACACCGCATGTTGAAGACGACAACAAACCTGATATGTCAAATTAGGTTGATCTTGAAGAAGATTATCTGGTAGATGCCCAAGTTATCTAGAATGATATAATCGACTTGGGTGATAATGCCATTGATGATAATGAACGGAAGGGGAAAAGAAAAGCCAGATCAAAAAAGGATGAACCACAATTAAAAAAGGATCTGGAGTGAGATATGTCAGTGAGGAATTTTTAAATTAATTGGGCATCAAAGTATCCATTCATTGAACCAGTAGAGAATCCAATTGCAGGTGAGATTCCAATCGAATGTAGGTGTAAGATTTGCACTTGGAAACATAACAAGGAAATTAGGTTGCAGTTAAAATTTGACACCATAGAAAAGCATATGGGTAAAGTTTATGAAAAATAAATGATAGACGAATTTGAAAAATCAATAATAAGATGGAAAACAAAGGAGGTATGTAAGCATGTGAGGAATTTTGAAGAGTATTATTTTCATGAGAAAATACAAACAAATCTTGCTGAAGTTAAAGGTTCTATTGAAGCTAGTTTTGAAAAAGCAATGCAAATAGAACAACTGGGAAAAGTTGTTCAGTTAAGCATTGTTTTTTATATTTTGAGCAGAGGACGTGCTATGATAGATTTCCCATTAAATAGTAGTTTATTACACTTTTTGAAAGTTCCCAACTATCATAATAGACACTGATCAATAAACAGTGGATGAGAATGGGCAAGTTGTCTTGATGAGTTTGAAAAAGAAGATGTAAAGGAAAAAATAAGAGAGTCAAACTTTATTGCATTTTCTTTAGATGAAATTACGACAATAAACAATACTTCATGGGTATGCGTGCATGTTTATACTGCACAGAATCATGCATGCCAAACTCATCTACTATTTGTTGCTTAAATGAAGGAGACTGCGACAGTGGAAAATTTATTTCAACTAGTAAAGAGAAGTTTAAATGAATATGGAAGTATGGATGACATGACGATTGCCAAAACATTGGTGTATGTTGGAGAAGATGGAGCTTCAGTAATGCAAGGTCACAAGAACGGTCTTTGTACAAAGATTGAAACTTCATTTGCACTGTACATTACTGCAATTCACTGCATGGCTCACATAATGAATCTAGATTTTGGAATTGTGAGCAAGTATGCTTCAATAAAAAAATTAAAATTTTAATCAGAGAGCTCTACTCACACTTCTGTCAAAGTCCCAAGCAATTTATGGAATTTAAACACTTTGCTGATGGAATAACTGATGGGAACAATCTTCTCAAGGATAATGATACCAGATGGATCTCTTTGGTTGGTTCGATGCATCGAGTTTTTTCAAAATATCCATCCTTGATTGGACTATTTCACACAACTCGCGATGAATCAGAGCAACTAAAATTTCCTGACCTTCTTCAGAGGTTAAGTAATCTAGAGACACTCTTAAGTTTAGCAGCTCTTCTACCCATGCTAGAGGAAATGAGGAATATTATGAAGGTTGCCCAAAAAAGAGCTCTGTATGTTGCAGAATATGCTATGCTGCATAAGATGACATGCATGACCCTCGACAATCTCTATCAAAATCAACCAACACTATCTGATAAAAAAATTGTTAAGTGGTGGACACTCACAGATTTGAACAATCCTGATATTTTTTTACAAATTGGTGTAAACAGGGAGGTATGTGCCAATGTATAGGGATTTGAGATAACAATGCACTTCTATGCCATGATTGACCTCGAGGAACCAAGAAAGCGCCCCAAGAAGCAACTAGCAAGAGTTACAAGGGAAGATTTTGACAAGATTGTTGAGACTATAACTACTTCTGTGAAGAAAATTGACTATGATCTTTCCTCACAAATTAGAAGTAGATTCCCTCCTAACAACGTCTGCGAAGCCATGTCTATTGTGTTTCTTCAATATTGGAGCCTGAACAGTGCAACTGATTTTCGAAGTAATCTACTGACTTTGATAAAACAATTTTTCATATCCAGAGAATTGAATGGAGTAACTATAAATGGAATATTAGATGAAACTTGTCTTTGAGAGAAATCATCTTGTTTTGTATACTCTATGAGAGAACAATATGACACAATGGACAACCCCCGCGAAGAGGGATCGATAACAAGGCTTTGGAAATATATTGTTGAGAACACAACTTTTCGTGATTCAATCCCAGAATATTTGAATCTTGTTGATTTATGTCTTACCATGATATTGGGTTTGGTGGAAGATGAGAGATTTTTCAGTGCTTTGGAGTTCTTAAAATCAAAGCTAAGAAACAAACTAGACAAAAATTTGGAAAATTGATTGAGGCTCTATACATCTAGGTATGATGTCCACACTTTTCCTTACAATAGGGCACTACAAATCTAGAGGTCCAAATGTGAAAGAAGAGGTTTGGGCAACACTTCAAACCGTGGGACTATTGACTCATGTACAGGACCTACTGGTAGCATTGGGATGTAGTTCAACAAAGGTATGCAGACTCAGAGTGAAGAAACCACAGACAAGAATCAAGAAAGCTCTGAATTTGATGAGGATGAATGGAAACTGTAAGAGATTGGTATTTATTAATCTTATTGCTATATCTCATCATTCATATTACAAAAGCATATTATTATGGTTGATAACTTGATGATATTTTATGAGTTTGTTAACTTTTTGCAATTATAATTTAATATTGATTTGTAAATGTATTTTTCAACTTTCTATTTCCAAATTTAAAATAGCATAATAAAAGACCATAATGTGTTTATTGATATAGAGATGTTTATTTAGACATATTTGAGAACTTAGATTTTCATTAATTCTTTCAAAATATAGCCATATGATACAATTCATTCAATCGTAATACACCAATCTGTGTGATTCTCCATGCAAAAGTCAATACAAAGTTTCAGAACCCTTTGCAATGACCCTGGATTCTCTTTTATAGAAACAAGGGAGCAACAACAACTTCAGGTCGAATTGCAACATGTGAAGACTCAACATCAAAATCACAAACTCAGTATAGATTTACATGGCCATCACAGGCTGGATTAGTAATTTAACAACTGCTACATGTCTGATGTCTGATGTTCAAAAAATAGAGTTCAAAATTAAATATTAATTCAAGCCATGACAATTTAAATATAGATAATAGTAGTGCCCAAAACCTAGTAATCAGAAATAGAGAAATGCAGAAATGTTAAAATTTGGGAGATTTGAGAATACAAATTTACAGGCTGAAGTTTTGCACTGTGCATCATAGATTCATAGGTTGGATTAGCAGTTTAGCAATAGCGAGTGCTGATTTTTTCCTATTCATAAAATAGAGTTATTTCAAGCAATGCCAAATTCCAAACAGAAAAAACATAAAACCTTGAAATTAAGAGTAAAAGAAGAAAATTGTGCAATACATACTATGATTCTTAAGATTTCCATGCTAGTTTTTGTAGGGTTCTCCACTCTTCGTCTGATGGAAGGTCAATATTCTGTAAACTATGGAAAGTCAGTTGCAACTTCGTCAACAATTCATATTTAGAAGAGTGACTTGACATCACTGTTTCATCCAATACCGCATTGAGATTTGTAAATGGTTGGATGAATTCCAGAAATCTTGGGGGAGTTGTGTTCTTAGGAAGCAAGTCTAAATCAAAATTCATTTTTATCTCCATGCTTTTTTTGTAAGCTTCTTTTCCAATGAATTTATTTGATGGGTCAATGGTCTTAGGCAAACCAAGTTTAGTCAAATTAGTTTTCTTTTCTTGCAGCTTCAATATCTTTTTGCCACATTTATCCATAACTTCTGATGTTTCCCTTAGTTTTTGGCATTTTTGAAGGATAGATGATATCTTAACTGTGGAATTAATGCGGCTCTTGATTCCCTTGGATGCCAAGTAGTTGTCACTGGTACTATAGACTACTTGTAGAATTTGTTTTGCCATATCCTCTTTTGAATAAACATGTATGCTCTTCTCAAAGTGCCCTTTGATTTTCATATAAATTAATCTCAGACTTCCATTTAATTGAAACCTTTCACACAACTTGTCACTCCTCTGCATTATTTGTTGCCAAATGTTTTCTTGTATATACTTCGTTGTATTTTTCATATTATCTTTCAATCTATCCTCCAAAGTTTTAATTTTATCATTTGCATTGTGCAGGTCTTCTTTCATTTGTGCACATTTTTTTTCTTTCTTCCTCTACTTCCTCTTCCAAATGTTTTGCTTTTTCCTTCTCATGATCGAATAGGTCCTGTATTTTTCTTATTTTAATAGCAACAAACTCATAACTTTTGTATAATTTTTGAAAATTGGCTCTTTCCTAATCAAATTTTTTACTACTTTTAGCCAATTTTTCTCTTAGGTCCTTCAATTCTGCATCTATTTTTTCCTTCTCTGCAATTTCTACTGCAGAGTCTGATTTTTTTATCCTTTTCTATAAATCATTGCACTTGTTATTTGTTGCTTTCCTCTTTGATTTTTTCATTTGTCATGTCTTCCTGTAACTTTTCTATTTGTTTCTCCAGTTTATTTTTTCTCTCTCCACCTTTAGCAGTGAAGTGTAGACCACTTCATTAGTCCTTTTTGACACACTAATTTTGTCCACATTATGTACTTTGGAAAAATCCATTTGGAGGGTGCTAACTTGAAATTCAGAGGGATCTATCTAACTATGTGGTGGATTTTTATCTTTAGTTGGGGGCATAACAACCATGAACTCCATAATATCTTTGTGTGGGTCATATGTTGGAAATAACTTGTTCCTTGCAAGTTGTTCATCTAAAACTTCAGTCAGGGCAACCCTATGAAATGCTCTCTTTTTTACTTTATTTGCATTTGTTGTGTGTTCAAATTTTTCATAGTAATCATGAAATTGAAAATCTGGGCTTGCTAAAGCAATTAAATGTTTGAAAGGTGAAATAGGAATAGGAGAGGCTCCAGTTCCACTTATGCCTGTGGTTTTAACTAATGCATTACTAGGATTACCAACAACCATTCCTGATCATGTCTCACTGACACTTTCATGTGTAGTTTTTATAATCTTTTGAGGTGTGTGATTTGAAGCTGTAAATGATTGATTTTAAGTGTCAGTGGCACTTGATATAGGATTTTGAATAGTATGAGTATCTACCACTAGTGGCCTCTTCTGAGAGATATTTTGTTGTTTCTCTTGTCCAACACTAAGATAACTAGTATCAGTAGTAGTACCCATTCCAACCCCACCAATCATAGTGGCACTTGACTGAATACTAATAGGAATACTATCCCCAGATTCCCCACTAGTGGCAATGACACTTGATTTACCACCAATGGGAATACCATGATGTGGTGGTGGTTGTGGATTTGAACCTGAAACAAATGGAGGTTGACCCTGAGGGTAATGAGTAGTACCTTTCCATGATGAATCTAAAGAATCAAGTCCAATAACTGGTTTAACAGGAGATGTTGATTTTGACTCTGATGGAAGTTATACCTCAAGTGGATACCAAATGCCTTCTCCTCTCGGCCCTAGACCACCACCTACAAAATCCATTTTTTCCACAATGTTTGCCCCTTTGCTATATTTTTCTTTCATGGAATCACTGACTCCACCTAATATTCTAGGGACTGTAGTAGTTGTTGGAGTGGGATCAAGCTCATACTCATCATCTTCACTCTTGTCATATGTTGTTGTGGGATTCTCCATATTCCACAATTTACTAAACTCTTCATCCTTGTTGATGGTCTCAAATTCTACACTGGTCTTTGGTTCACCAAGATTCTTCCTCATAGTCCAAAAATCATTTATTTTGGTTTGAGTCCAATAACTCTCTTTACATTCTTGTAGAATTGATTTGGGAATAGATTTGTTAGATGGATTAGCATATTTTTGGTAGAAATAGTAGGAGCTCCTATTTTGGATGCCCTGGCCCTCCTCTATTGTCCTGTCTATGTGCAATGCCATAATTTGTGATGACATTTCTTCTATTGAAATGTTATTGTTAGTGGTAATTTTTGCCATCTCTTTTTTTACCTCATCCCAGGAGTCCATGTTTCTAAACTTTAATAGCAATGGTTTAATTTCATGTTGACATAATGCTAAAGAGTTCCCATTTTTCTTAAGCCTTGCTTGAATTAAACTGATTGGATCATACTGCTAGAGAAACTCATCACCAAAGCTAAAAACTGTCAAAAAATCATATACCATATTGAATGATTTTCTCTCAAATGTGAACCCTCCACATGAGAAAGGAAAGGAAGGAAATATGCCCTTCTTTTGCTGACCATGGAAGTTCCTATCTGTGCTCTCCAACTTTCGTACATATTCCAATGCAAATACCCTCTCTGTCACATGTATTGGAAGTTCGTATGGTTTTACTGTAATCCGTAAAACCTTAACATGATGTCTTCTTCCATGAAGAACCAGTCAGCCAATTCTATTTGACTTCCGAGTTGAATGCAATCTCTACAAGACACATGCAATCTAGGCATTGGAGTGCTTGTAATTTCACTATACATTAGTGCCAAAAAGAAGTCTAGAAAATCGTTGTAGTTCTTTTTTGTTATCATGCATCCTTATCTTTGGTGTCCATTCATATATTGGACACTTTATTCTATTATGATTCTTCTCATCAATCTTATAGTTCACAATTTGAAGGTTGTTGGTCTTGAATATTGCATGATACTTGGATAGAAGGAGATAGCACAAGTAGGATGAGAACCTAAATGTCTTACAGGAACCTTTTTTGATCATTAGTAATTATTTTTGGATGGATTGAACAATGTGCTCAAAAAAATTATATCTTACTGGCTGAGCTACACAATAGATATTATAAATAATTTCAAGAAGGCTTGCACCCACTTCCTTATCATTTTCCAATCCCAAGAAAAATGACAGCAAGGAAATAGTATCCCTAACCCATGGAACAAAAATGTTAGAATCATAAGGAGGCTTATGATTTTGATCGAAAAGAATACCACGCTTTATTAGAGCTTTGATAAATGAATCTCTGTGACTTGGATCGAGACTGCCAGCTTTCCTAGGTCAATTTGGATGTTTGAGTTTTGTGCTTCAAACCCTAGGTTCAACAAACGAGCAAATTCTCCCACGTTTATGGATAGAATTTCCTCTTTTGTATTTTTATTGACAATTTCTTTTTTATCTTCATCATAATTTTTGGTGCAGACCATGACAAAATCAGGGCAAGGGAATACTTTAGGTAACACCATGCTTCCCAATCCAGCATCCCACGATGAGATTTTATTTGTTCTTTGTTTTAACATTGTATTGAAAACAATAAATATTGTCCTAGTTGGATCTGTTGCCTTACTAGACAATGCATATATAATATCTATGATATGCTTTTCACCATGGATAACAAGGTCATAAATATCATGGTATTCATCAGTGAAACTTGGTGTTTTAACCAGTTCAGTTAGGTACATTTTTTTTCACTTGGCTTCTTGTTGAACTACTGCTTCCTGTTTTCCCCATCATTGTTATTGTTAATAATTCAAAATAATGCTAGATGTAAACCTAAAAATGCTAACCCTCAAATTGGACCACGAGATTAAAGAAAGTAAAAAAGACAGGATGTAGGTGTTCTAGATTTTACCTGAAATTTCTATTTCACTAGATTGGCGCATACAGTCTCTGTTGCAACTTGCATTCCTCAATATAGTAGATGTTTTTGAATCTCCCTCGATTTACTAGTTTATCCATGAAATGAAATATGATTATAATTTATGAGTCACTTATTTTGAAAACTCTGAAAAACTACAAAAGTAATACCTAAAGGGAAAAATATCTAGAATCATGTTGTAATTTTATTAATTATTATTAATATCTATTCACCATCAAAGGACAAAACATTCATTACTTTAGTCTAAATTCTGAGGACATTAAATGTAAAACGTTCAATTCTGAGTGAAGTTCTCACAAATGTGTTCACTTCCCACATTTGGGCCGAAATCCACCCTAATTCGTTGATGTGTACTCATCCAACAGACGATGGTATCTGTTGTCAATTGTCGTGGGTCCCATTACTTTTTCCATTTTTCAGGCACGTCACCACACTCGAGTCACTTTTCCAGACTATTTTTTAAGTCTCTTTAATCTGTCAACTTCAGCCCAAAATAGAGCTTTATAGACTTAATTATATAAATGATTTAATGTAAAATGTTCAATTCTGGGTGAAGTTCTCACAAATGTGTTCACTTCCCACATTCGTGCCGAAATCCACCTTAAGTCGTTGATCTATGCTCATCCAATGGACAATGGTATATGTTGTTAGTTGTCATGGGTCCCATGACTTTTACCATTTTTTGGGCTCGTCACCACACTCGAGTCACTTTTCGGGAATGTATTTAAGTCTGTTTAATCATTTTAAACTTCCGCCTGAAAAAGCACTTTATAGACTTAATTATATTTAATTAAATGTAAAACATTCAATTCTGGGTGAAGTTCTCACAAATGTGTTCACTTCCCTCATTCGGGCCAAAATCCACCCTAAGTTGTTGATCTTTGCTCATCTAGCAAACAATGGTACCTATTGTCAGATGTCATGGTTCACATAATAAGAGACATTTAAAGATGTGCAATAGTTTGAGATAAATATTAAATATAATGTTAATATTATTTGTAAGATATGAAATTCAGAAATAGTATAGAACATGAAATTTAGATTCTAGAATTCAAAAAATAACTAAATAAAAATATAAATTTTGATATACAATTTGAAAAGTAAAAGTTTAATATAAAAAAAAACAACATTCAATGTTAAATCTAAAATATTAATTTAAAGTTTAACAAAATTATTTAAAAGTATGTTTACGATATATAATTTTGAAAAATATTTTAAAAATATATATAAAAGTTCAACATAAATTTAGTGTAATATAAATTTTAATTTAATAAATAAATAAAGAGTAAAAATATATATAAAATTTCAACATAAATTTAGTTTAATATAAATTTTAATTTAATTTAGTTCAAATTAATTTAATAAACAAATAAAGACTATAAAAAATTTATATGATTGTATTTACAACAAAGTTTATAGCCTCTATGAAAAATTCACCCTAAGCCATTGATCTAATTGAGTCTAGAATCTTTAATTTTCTTCTAATGACCTTGGCCTTGAGTCTAATAATCTAGTGAATCTTATTGATAAACCTGCACCTCCTAAGGACCTATGCAATATGCATTACCTTTGATCCTAGTGAGACTATTGAAACACCCGATGGCCCACTACAAGTCTATATATCACTGCAAAGATCAAAGACATACTCTCATGAGGGGTTCTCATTGATGATTGATCCAACATGTATGGTCAATGTAATAACTTAAGAATATATTTATACTTTACAATTGCATGAAGTAACATATTGATATGATAAATTTGATTTAGTGGTTAAGATCTTTGATGGTTTCTCTTGTCCTACTATAGGTTCTATTACTCTTCCCGTTAAGGTTGGTACTAAGTGCTTATATATCATTTTTGCTATCATTCCTACATCAGATCAATTTTGTGTGAAGTTGGGGCATCCTTGCCCTTGGTTCTCTTCCATGAAAGTGATCCCATCTACCCTTCATAAACGTCTCAAATTTCTTCATTATGAAAAAATATTAACTATAAATCATAGCATGTACCCAGTACCAACCCACATATGAACTAGTTCAAAACTTCAACAACAAGTATGTTGGACTTTTAATTCACTTATTTTTCATGAGATAAACATCTTTATATATATATATATATATATATATAATAATCAACCATAATCAATGTACAAATAATTAATGGAATGAATTGAATTTTTAATATATATATTAAATATAGAGGAAGGAGCATTAGATAAATAGACCAAACTATTAAATTTATTTCCATTGTTTAACAACATATTGAAATAACGTAGCTCATAGATAAAAAGAATTTGAAAAACTTTCATTAATAAAAATGAAATAGAAAGCATTTTAATATCCATAAGAGGCAAACTGAAACAAATTGGAATTTGAAAAATTATCATTAATATTTATGCTTTGGAAATTTACAATTTTTACATGTCTGAGACTTGAGTCCCTCAAAAACTTTAAAGCCAAAATGAGTGAGCCACTGAGCCTGTGAGGTTTCGAGGACATAGGAAAAAAACAACTACGAGGGGGTCGGGGCTAGGGAACAGGTAGTGGATGGTTTATCCTAAGAATCTGGCCATCCCTCCATGTAGAATTCACAATATAAGTTGAGAGAATTCTTCAAGCCACCTATAGTTTGGAAAGTCGTCCAGGAGGAACCATTTTCGAAGAAAGTCCTTTCCAATCTGCGCCCATTTCCTATGACATGTCAACTGCTCCGCATTCAGGTTCAGAAGAAACGGTTGCCTGGCCACTGGCACTGTTTGGTCAGGGAGGAGAAGCTTGGTTAATTCACTCTCCCAAGGGATCCCCACCCCTACTTCTACAAGGATGACAACAGTAATATCGTCTCCAAGGAAGTCTTCCTTAAACACCTTCCTTCACAGCATCAACATATCCACCTTGTCTCCTCCGAGGTCTAGAAGAGACACCAAGAACCAAGATGTAATGTCCATGTTAACACGGTATCTATTTTTGTTTCGCAGAAAGTCTCTGCCCAGCACCATCCGCATAGCCTCATTGGTGAATGACCCAACCTCCTTGTAGACTGATTAGAGGGTTGGGTCTTTAACGGAGCCCAAAAAAGCCCTCTGGTCCTCTGTAGAAATGCTTCTCAAGCGAATTGGAGTGTCCATCTTGAGAAATCAAATTACCAAATTAAACAATCTGAGCCTATAGACCTAAAACAGAGGCAGAATTTAAATACCATGAGCTCCGATGATTTATCTACCAAATGGAAATGGCTAATTGAAGATGACAAAAGTAGAGATCATATATAAATAGTTGAAGCTCTTGATTGTAATAATTTCTTCTCTAACTGTATTAATTCCTTTAAATTTTGTTAAATCTTTTGTATCTCTGCAAATTTTTCCCATAAATGCACTAGTGTGTGAAATTGGAAACTGCTATAAACTAGTACCAAGTTGGAAATTACCACATTGGAAGTCATGGGGACAGAGCGAATTGCAGTTAGTGACTAAATATATATTAAATGACCAAAATTATCGATCGTGGCATTTGATACATGTCTATTGAATCCAATTCTGGGCATTTTCTGATGAGCTATGTTCTCTTCAGAAAATTGGGCCGAAATAAAAGTTCTACCATTGATCTACGATCATCAAATGGTTTAAAATCATTGATGGATTTTAGGTATGTGTCACCCTTCACATGTCAAAGAGGTTGTGCTTATTGATACATCATGCAAAGTCTAGACTCAATGTGATGTACTAATGTGATGTGATGTGCCTTGTCTATTAATGGCAATGAATTCATGAAATCGCCAATAAATTATATATTTTTTCATAAATAACAAAATATTAGCCAAAACAAATTAAATAATTTTCAAGCGGTGGATAAAAATCGGCAATACATTTAAATATTTTTTCCTAATTCGAAGTAAAAAAAATTTCCCATACAATAATTATTCGCCTCCTACAATATATATTTTCCCCATATAACAAGGTATTATTCGCCAGAAATTTAAGGAATTTTCATACCCTAGAAAAAAATCGCCAATAGAAAATAATTTTTTTCCCTATTTTGAAAAACAATTTCACCATCAATATGAAAATTTGCCCAAAAAAATAATGTCTAATTTGCCAAGATTTTACATTTTTTCCCGAGGGGTGGTTTCTTAAAGTTATCCCTGTTGGGAGAGTTACTATCTCTCTTGCGCAAAGATTATCCCCCTTTCGGAGGTGAATTAGGTAGCCTCTATCTTATACTTCTTAGTCAAGAATTTTGTTTGAATTACCCCTTAAAGTCACACAAGCATGATTGAGGCCTGTAGCCTGACAAGGTAGTGAAATAAGTTGTAGTCACGTAAATGTGATTGAGACTACGAGGCCCTACAAAATGCTCTATATGAGAGATCTCATAGAGAAAACTCAAATAATCCCGTCCTCTGAGAATTTAATCACCAGAGGCCTATTTATTATAGTGAGTTGGAATGCTCAGGTCCAATTGTACTCACTTGGGTCATTCTCACAGGGTGATTACTTTTCCCCACTGTGACAGGCTCGCTAAAGGTACACAAATCTCAAACTTAGAAAAATCTTCGAGGATCTGGATTTCTAATTGTTTGTGCAGACACTAGCATACTCTCCTACCTCTTAGATTTTTCTTAAAACACAAAAGACAGATTTGTTCATTAACCAGATAGCAATTTAGGTGTCTAAAAATGAATTTAAAGAATACATGATGTTCACTTCAATCTCCTTGGGTAGCCTACAAAAACAACGAATCAGTAATCATATTGTTTTTTATTCTTTGACAGGTGTATGTTTGATTGATAAATTATTTGACAAGCATTCTGCAAGAAATCAATTAGGTTGTGAAAATCTCAGGCAGGCAAAAGGCAGACCGGGGTTAGTGTCAATAAAATCCAAATTCAATTCACGAAAAGAAAAAAAACCCTAACAATATATTGTTTCTAAAATGAGAAAACAAAAATTTGTATGACAATATATACCTTCTCGTACAATTATTCCCACAAACCCGAACGACAAAAAATAGAATTAGATATACAGAGCAGAAACTCATACGAGTATTCTCTCTGAACTAGACGATAAAAGATAGATCTCAACAGAACTTCATATGATGAAGGATAAATACTCATATGACCTTTCACAAAGGTTGTACAGACGAGACCTAAAAAATAAAGAAATGATTTTGAGGCCAAAGGATTGAATTTTGAGCCCCACGGTGGGCGCCATAAATGTGTGTGTGAAAAGTGAAATAAGTATCTGCAAGTTGTAAGACACAAAAATTCAATTAATTCATTGCATGCATGGTTAGACAGATATAATCATGAATATAAAAACCATAACAAATTGACCTATTGCCTTCTAAAAGATGTGATTATAGACCTTCTCTCGGATTTGTCTAAGCAATACCAGTTACTAGACTACACCAAGACGAAGGATTTAATCTATATGAGCACAAGAATAAGCTAAATGCATGCAAGATTAAGCTAAATGAATTCAAGCAATCCTAATTATACTAAATATGCAATAAGATAAACTAAGATGCAATAATCTCAAAAACACAAAATTTTCAATGACTCCAGAGCAAAAACTGCATAATAACAATAAATCTCTAGGGTCCTTGATTAGGAGATGAGAGCTTGGATTTATAGAAAATTCAGAAAGAAACTGACGACCGAGATCAAATGATGATGAGCGATTAAGATTTTCCAAGAAGAAGCACAATCCAGGTGAATTGATGTGATTGGCTGCTTTTCTCAATTTTAAAGGAAATTGAACTAAAATTAAGATAAAATTAGAAAAATTGATTTATTCTCTATTTTATTCAATTTTGAGATTTAATTGCTTTTCAAAGATTTTTTTCAATATTTAATTTGATTTTCAAGATTATCTCTATTTGATTTCTTTTCTCAATTTTTAATTCTTTTTATTTTCAATTAATTCCATTTTTTTGCAGATTAATTCATCTTTTTGTGATAAATCTCTTTTTGTAAATTAATTCCTTTTTTTTGTGATTAAATGGCAAATTAATTAATTAATTAAATATGCTAGGATATTTAATTAAATAAATGGGATAATTGATCAAAATGATTTACTTGGAATGATTTAATTAATTAAATAAATATTTAATTAATATTGAGTGATTAATTTGCCATGTGACATTAATGATTGAAGAATTAATTAATTAGGTGCTCAAGGTTGATTTAATTGCCTTTGGTTAGGATCTTTGTGATGTTGTCGAGACTAGGGGCCCATGGTTTAGGTGACCATTTTTAGGGTATTACAGGTTGTACTGTCAATTTTATAGGTCCTATTTTTTTCAAATGATAAAGTTGGAACTATTATTGTTTCTAATAGTTCATGTCTATTAGAACCAATCTGAAAAACCCCCGGCATTCTTTCCTTTGGGGATTCAAGTGTTGCAACTTGGAGTACATGTTCATTTGAATTGTGTAATGTTCTAGTTCAATATTCTAATGATGGTTTGATTGGAAAGTGAAGGTTATGATATTTTGAGTTCTATGTTATCAATCAGGTTGGTTTCCAGTTGACTGAGGTGATGTATCCTATTCGGATCATGCCCTTTTGTTCTGGATATGCTCTGGTGGTTGAATTTGTATTTTGGTATGTGTCTCATTATGGCATGTAGATTTACATTGATTTTTCTAAATTGGAATATTTTTGAGCTAGCTACTTGGCATGCTACATTATTCATCTACATTTTTTATTTGTTATCAACCTTGGAGGATGTGTTAGCATGTGCAGCTCATTGTAATCATTTGGAAAGGATGTGATGCGATTTTTTTGGGTCCCCTCTATCTCTTGGAGTGGACGAAAATGGATATTATAAGTCCAGTTGGCCAAATTTATGTGAATCATTTGGAAAGGATGTGTTGTGATTTGTTTGGGTCTCCTCTATCTCCTAAAGTGGACTGCAATGGATATTATAGGTTTGGGTGGCCAAATTTATGTAATATTATTTATTCTATTTATGGTCAACCCTCAAATAAGGTTTAAATAAATTATCTTGTATATATAGGAGCGTGAATGTAAGATTTGAGAATGGAATGCATGTGAATTGATGTGAAGTGGACTTGAATAATGCACAAGAAAATTTGCTATAGAAAAATTGTGAAAGATAGTTGTGGAGAGCTTTGAGACATTGTTTAATGCCAGATATGTTTGTCATGATATTGGGTGCTTGACACAGTGGTTCAAGGATAATTCCAGTATCAAGAGATCTTGTTCATTTTAAATTCATTGATCCTCTACACCTACCAGAAGAAGATCATGTTTCTTTTGGTAGTCAATGCACTCATTTGTATCTTGCATTAAGACAACTTTTCTCAACATTGTAAGTCCTTTATATCTTGCCTTAAGAAGCCACATATCTTTAATTATACATTTTTGACATATCCACACCCTTAGTATGTAATAAGACGTGTTGAGAGGCTTTTTCCAAAGTGTCTCTCAACTTGGATGCACTACTTCTTTAGCTCAATTAGAGGTGCATTTAGATACAAGTTAAATGCTTAGATTTTTGTATTTGAGTCTATCTATGCTTTAACTATTTTAATTTATGCTCTGGCATGCCTAGTGGGAACTCACATCACAAATCTATCCTTCTTTTGAGATTTTGTAAAGTTTTTTTTTTTTTTTCGGTTGGTTCTATGTGTCCACCCTTGCTTTAACGCATCTTATCTCACAACCAATGTATCTACCTTTAGTGAGCTACATCTACTTCTATGTTATGAAATATTCCCATTGAGAACCATAACTTTAGTACCTCATCTTTATGATTTTAAATAGGTTCTAGTATTATTTTGTAGGGTTTTCATTTTTAATATATTCTTTACTTTTCCCTAATCATTTACTTTTTTATCTAACTCCTATCTTCCATGTTTCATTTTATTTTCTAGCCTTAAAACATTAATCAATAACTTTGTGTCAACTTCAACATGTTTTCTTTCATAGTCTAATGGATCTCCTCTAGCAATTGTTCTCCACTTCTAGGTTAGAAAGATTTCCCTTTGCCACATTTTAATATTTGAAATATTTTTGGGCTTATTTTTGTATGTATTTTCACTCCTACTCTATTTATCATGATTTATTGAACACGTTTTCTTGCATATTTTACCCTTATATAATATATGTTTTGTGTATTTTTTTACCTTAGGTACAATCAATGTGTTCGTTTTTGCTTCTATGTATATTTTTTCATAGTTTCACTTGTCCACCTTTTGTTAGATGTACCCACTTTTATGATGGAAAACACTCTTTATCTCATTTTTGAAATTCAACAAGTTTTTGGGCTTATTTAGTTAGGCATTTAAACCTTGGTCTATTTATCATTACGTCATAATAATTTTCTTGAATATTTGATCTCTCTCTCTTATAGGTTTTATCTCATTTATTTTCATTAAAAAATAATCAAATACATCTACCCATACTTAGACATCCACCTCTACCAAGCTACATCCATGTTTTTGGAATTTGATAAGTTTTTGGACTTATATTTGTAGGAGTTTTACTCCTATATTTATCATGCTTTCCTTATTATTTTATTATAGATTTGACACCTACCTTGTAGGTTTCATATCATTTCTTGTCCTTCAACATGAAATAGTACATCTATCTATAGTTCAATACATCCACCTCTACCTAGTTGCATTCTCTTGTTCGTTGAAAAACCTTCCCTTCAATGCATAAGATTTTAACAAGTTTTAGAGATTTATTTTTAAGGATATTTATTTATAATATATTCTTCAAATTCCCGTAATAACTTTCTTACATATATAATCACTATTTTATAGTTTTTTCACATTTTTAGCCTCCTTTGTCCTAAGATGCTTTTGGATTTATGAGGCATTTTTACAATTTAGAGGTATTTTTGCCAGTAAGCTTGAATAAAACCACTTTTGGGGGTTATGAATATTTGATTAAAAATATTATATAGATTAAACTCTCTTTCTTGTAGCTAAATCATGTATCCAAGACTCCTTTAAGAAATTACCAAAATTTATTTTCTAGATTATTTTCTTATCAAAGGACAATTCAATTTTCTCAAAATCTAATTGTACTCTTGATTTTTTAATAGTGAATAAATATTATGTTTAATATTTTTGAGAATAAATTGATGTGTATTCTCTCTCCTCATATTCAAAGGTGACCTTGTAAATAAATAATCATTTTTAATCTTTATCATTTTCAATCCCAAGAGAGCCAAACGTGTATGCTCTCTCTTCAAAGTAAAGGGATATTAAAGATCTAAAGAACTTGGTGATTATTTCCCCTTTTGGGCCTAGATCTTAGATTTCATTACTACAAGGATGAATTCAACTATTATGTTTTAGCAAGCCATACAAATTCGGGATAAAATTGAACTACTCTCCCATCAGGAGGACACTTATCATTTGGATATTCTTGCAACTTTTTAACTCAAAAGGTGAAGGATGAGTATGAGTTACTCTTGTTAACTAGACCATTATTCATACCCCCTCATAAATAGAATTAACCCTCATGTACCTTTAGTTATATTGATGTCATCAACTAGTAACCTTTTTTTTTATCCTAGATAGGAACCATCAACCATATTTTTTTGGTATCTCATACTCATCAAACATCAACCCATAAAATATCTAATCCAAACTCAACCTTTCAGAACTCAAAATCAAACTCCAAAATAATCTTACAAGTCAAAGGAAATGAGTGAATAGACTAAGCATCTTGGCAAAGAACTTTATTTATCTCTTACTAGATCTCCTTAGCCTAACCTTTATTTTCCTCTTCATGTACCACTTCTCTCCAATATATGATTACTAGAGCTTGCACCTCAATAAGGTGCAATGGTTGAATCAATAGTGATTTATATAATTTATTTATCTTTATAATTTTAATATAGAATTTTTTCTTTATTTTTTATATTATTAAATTAAAATTAAAAAATATAATATAAGAACAAGTTGAGAATTTTTTGCTCACCTTATTTTTGGCTCACCTTGATGACCTCCATATTAGTGTTACCTTGCTTACAACCTTTTCACTACTTTAAAAGGAAAAATACAACAAAAATTATTTTACTTAATTTATGAAAAAGTATTCTCAATATTTTTTATTTTTTATTATAGATGATAAACACAAAATATTTTTTTAAAAATTATATTTCATTATTTTACATTAATATAAATATAATTTTGATGTAGTTTATGCTGAAAAACCCATAATTATATTGGTTATTCCTTTATAAACTATAAGAATTTTTTTAATGTCTACACATGTTCCCTTCTCTAAATTTCTTATTTCTCATGTAGATATGTACAAACCCTAAAAAATAGACCTTATAGGATCTAACATCATATATATGACAAAATACCTTTTTATATTCAACATAAAAGCTAAAAACTCCTAACTAAATAAATAATAATATGATTAATTAAAAAAAGAAAAAAGAAAAAAAAGAAAAAACTTTATACTTAAAATGTAAAAATGAGAATGGCATATGTTGCCACCCCCACTAGCCATAAACATATTATTTAACAACAAAATACATGTCTATATGAGTTTCTAGATTAGATTGTGTAACCTTTTTTGTATCAACGTTTCGGATCACACTCTATGATCCATCATTTTTCTCCTTGTGCTCTCTCTATGCTTTCATCCTGATGATGGATCACATTGTGTGATCTGAAACATTGATACAAAAAAGCTCACACAATCTAATCCAGAAGCTCATATAGACATACATATGGATTGTGGAAATCTACAGATATTAAGAATACATCTTTAACTATCCATTAGGATTGTAAATATATATTTTATAAATTTGTAACCTTAAAAATTCATATGTAAAAATATAGCATGAGTGTCTATTTTCATTTTTTGTATTGATTCTCATAGCCTAATCTTAGTAAAAGTATTTTAAAATGAAACTAATATTAAATTATGTTGGTCCAATCTAACCCTAATTGAATCTTAATTTTAATCATAACTCTAAGATTACCCCCGAATCAAATACTTAACCTAACCATAACCCTAAATGTTTGTGACACTAAATCTATTTTTTAATATAAATATAGTAAAAAACATATTATTTCCATAACTATTTCACATAATTATTCTAGTATTAGTTATTATTAGTACTTGTCTCATTATTCAATTGTTTCTCCACCAATTAAACCTACAAATGTTTTGTTCATATATTTTTTTAAAAAAAATTATAAAGTTAAGATGCATGATTTTTAAGTTTGTAAATGATAGAAATGATTTTTCTCCAATATAATTGGCTTGGAAAATTTACATCTTATTACCAAATTTCACAAATGCGTTATCTGAATGAATTTTTCCAGGCAATTTTTTAGGTACTTTAACAAATAATATTTGGTATGTTTAAATTTCATAACACTTCTACCAAACAAATATTTAACAATTTATTTTAGTTATCTTCATATCTAATAAATTAATAATATAGTACTAATATATTAAAAATTTATACAATAATATAATTATAATATATTAATATTATAATAATTAAAATACAATATTATAAGAATCCTAATGTTTATCTACATGACTATAATCCTAACTAATCTTAAATCTAATAATATCTTTTAAAAAAGAGCCTTAACATATTTATCCTAAGCCTAACCTAACACGAACTTTAAACATAACTCTAATTTAACTATAATCCAAACTTAATTTTTCAATTGTATTTAATATATCATGTATTTATAGTATATAATTAGCATATATTAATAATATAATAATTAAAATACAATAATATAAGAATCTTAACATTTATTTATAAAAGAAAATTTTCATAGTAAAATAAAATTATTTTTTAAATAATAAAAATAATATAATATCTAGAATACCAATATATTATTTATTATAATTTAATATTATATCACTTATAAGTGGAATGGAATTAGATAATATTATACTATATCATATTATTTCTAATACAATCTCATTTCTCAAAATCAAAATTAAAATCAAATTACAATACATATAACTTTAACCTACAATACATATATTTCTAAGTTTCACTTATAATTCAATGACTATTTTGTTAGGTCCAATATAGAAAGCTAATGTACTGAGAGGGGAGGGGTGAATCAATACTCCAAAACTTTTCTCTGATAATAACCTTATTGTTATACATAGACAGAATAGTGCAGTAACATAAAATAAAACTATAATCAACAGATAACAATCATGCATGATTCACTCCATAACACATATATTTTGGTCACACAGAAACTCTTGGTTAGAGAGAAAAACTGCGGTGGGGATGGCACCCACAACTTCACTACTGCAATAATAAAGAATGCTCAGTTAGAGCTACATTTAGCTATTTCTAATAGCTTACCCTGTTAGGAGTATCAAGATCAGTTAGATCTACCTTACTAAAGGATTTTTACAACACTATATAAGTGTAGCACCTGGTTAAAGGATTTACAATTTATAGACTTGGTTAGCGTCTTTTACCCTGTTAAAGGTTTCTCTTACAACTTCAAAATATTATAATAAAATCATTACAAATATCTGCAACTTTACATCTGAAATGCTAAAGCAGATTCTATGTGCTCTGAATAAGATTACCTAGCTTGTAGCATGCCTTGGTAACCCATAATGAAACTTGGTAAACCCTTCTGTTTACTCTGTTCTTCAACTACTCACTAATAACCTTCTCGGTGACCTCTCTATGTCTCTGTAATAGTCTTCCTTCATGCATACACTCTGTTATCTCTTATTGCATCTCATATATCTAACCCTAGAATCATGTTGTATAAATAGATCTCTTACAACGATGATCTGATTCATTGCTTCGATCTTACAAAAGATTCTTCGAATGAATAACTAAACAAAATATCTCATTGGTTAGATTGGTCTTGTAATCATACACAATCTCATAGTGCAATTCCCAATGTAAAAACGGTTAGATGTGCCTCGATGTTGTAACTCATTTTCATGTGCATGTCCAGGTTCAATGTATCTTGTAAAATGTTTCACTCGGTGAATATCAACTCAGTGAGTTAACTTTACCACTCATTAGCCATGAAACTTTACTCTGTAAACAACTCAGTGAATACTGCATTCGATGACTGCTTTCTTCTGTAACCGACTAGACTATTCATACCGACTTCTCTGAGTGTACCGACTGCATGATTCGGTAATACTAACCGACTAGAATATATAGTATGACTTTGGATATGAAACTAATGGCAAGTTGATAAGTAGTAACAATCTCCCCTTTTGACATTAGTTGAGATGTTTGACAAAAACTACTTACAAAGTCATAACTCAAAAACTATATACTTGACAAAATGACTATACTTGACAATATGTACAATAGTCAATAAAATAGTATATGCAGATATACTCCCCTTATCATTATCCTGTACATAAATCTAAATTTTGCATGTTCGGTTCTATTTTGTACTTGTGTTCTTTGAGTGCTCTGTATATTCTGCTCGGTATACTCCCCTTGTATACAATAATCAAAATTGAGTTATCAAAACTGTACTACTCTCTAAGTGTAGAATTACTCCCCCTTTGCTGGGCTTTCCTCTTTGTAGTATCACTTTGTATATTCTGCTCGGTATAATCCCCTTGTATACAATACTCAAAATTGTGTTATCAAGATTATACTACTCTCCAAGTGTAGAATTACTCCCCCTTTGCTGAGCTTTCCTCTTTGTAGTATCATAATATTACTCCCCCTTTTTGACAAACATTAAAAACTTAATTTCCATCCGGAGGTGGTAACTGATCAAAAATAGTCTTATACTTGGTCCGGGCATCAGTGAGGGCGACTAAGAGTGAGGCCTTGAGACTTTCCATAAGGTATTTTTGTGCTTGAATATCAGATAAGAGTGATATCAAGCCATAAAGAGTGCTTCCCTCTTGTGCAGTTGATAAGCTTGTAGCTCGATTGAGCTACTGTTGTACTGATGATAGATGAGGAAGGAATAATGTTTGAAGGGTCATTATATCCATCCTAATTTTATGCTCTTCATTCCTCAGTTCTAACTGTTGAGCCATGAGTTGTTGTAGCTTTTTGTAAAAATTCTGAACTGAATTGGGCTCAGTGGTCAACTTGGATGAGAGATCGGTGATCTCTTTCTCAATTGCATCAATTTTATTTTTGATATCTTTAATAAATAAAGAAAATGTACATAATTTCTGGAATAAATAAAGAATGTGCTTGAGTTGAGGGGACAACTCAGCAATGAATTTGACAAGTTTTACCTTGCCAACAACAATTGATTTTTGTACTTCCTCTATCATTTTTGTTGTAAGCTCTTTATCCTTGAGCTTTCTTAAGTACTCGGATGCATCAACTCCAGATGTTTCAATCTGATTAAGGAGTTCATCCAACTGAATATGGATGGCTGCATCGGTTGACACTGTTGCCAATGGTAGCATTTCTGTGAGTAGTGTCCTATCCTTTTGAAGTACTTTGTTCTTTTTCTGTATGGCCAGTTACTTCTCCTGTTCGGCCTTTGCTTTGCATAGTTCACCGAATTTAGTGAGTGCTTGCCCTTTCAATTTGGAAATGTCTACACTGGGCAACATGATCAGTTTAGATAATTCAAATTTAAAACCATTCTTTCTCACCTTCTTCTCTTTTCCTTTGTTCTATGGCACTAAGACAAGTGCTTGTGAGGCTTGCTAATCCTCGGTAGGTTTCTTGGTAGATGCAACACTTTGGTCTGTACCTGTAGCAGTTGTAGTGTCTTTGGGTGGTTCGGTGCTAGGGGTCTCAGCTGTAATAGTTGCAGTGCTTGTCTATGCTTGAGACGTTTGATCTTGGGTTGTGTCACCTACAACTTCAGATTTGTTGCCTTCAATAGCTTGCTCAGTGTCCTTGGGAGCTTCAGTTGAGACTGGGGGCTTCATCAGCAGATAAGGCTGAACTTGTTCTAAGACAGATTCACTAGAGACAAGTTTTGCATAAGTGGTGCCTTCAATCATTTTCTGCTCCGGTGCTGCTTCATCCATTACATCTTCATCAATTTGTATAGTGTCAATTGGGTCTAGACCTTGCTCGGTGACATCTGGATCTTGCTCGGTGACATCAACAATTTCAATTTGAGATTGTTCACTGACATCCTTTTGTTTGAAGATCTCCTGCCACTTGGCTTTAGTCTCATTTTCCACATCAATATATAGCCCATTCATCAATTTTATGGCTCTCTGTTTCATAAGAAATTTTGAATTGTATGTGGACAAATGCTCCTTGATTTCAGCTACGGTCATGTCAGGAAATAGATGGACTAGACTTCTTTCTCTTATTTGTCTCCCTGAATCCATTGCATATTTCCATCGGTTGTCAATATGTGAGTAGAGTTCACTCGGAAGTGACTTTGCTAGTTCTAATGGTGCTAACCGAAACTTCAGAAGTGTACATATGACAGCTTCTTCAATCTGTCATTTCTCATCATTATTCCTAGACTCATACTTAACATATCTGAATCCTACAAATCCATCGTATTCTTTGAGATTGGCACAAAAGTTTTCAACATTGTGAATGTTTACCTTTTTGCTTTTCACAACCTGGAATTTGTTTGCATCATCAGACTCTGTATCACTCGACTCTTTTGCCAAAATGAGTCTCTGAGTAGATTTCTTGTAAGTCTTAGTTACCTTAGGAATGACAACATTCTTTTGTTTCTTGCTCGGTGATGCAGCTGATGCTCTGGTGTTGGGTTGCTTTGTTGGTGGAGTCGGTAGGGCCTTTGTGATGTCCTGTTTCTTTCTTTTTAGAAATTTTCCCTTTGGAAACTCTGTGCTCAATGTTATTGCAGCCTCCTGTGCTTCTAATTCTTCCTCAGCAATGGCAAGATTGCCTTTTACAGGTGTAGAGGAGGATTCTTATCCAAATTTTTCAGATAAAGCCTTTATCATCTTTGTAGCTTTTCTTGTAGCCTTAGGAACTACAATGCTCATTTTTACTTTCTCCTTCACCTCTTCATAGGTTCCATACCTTAGTTCGGTTGCATGCCTTGGTAATGATAAATAGGCATCAATTTGTTACTATGTAATATCATAATCAATTTCATAACCCACTGGTTGCAACAATTGAGTCCTCGGTTCAACAACATTTACATAGCAATAATCAGTGTCGACTTCAAACATATATTGTCCTTATATTTTTTGACCAGCTGTGGTGGGATCCTGTACCTGTTGTGCATTTTCTCTTGGAATTTGCTAAAGTAATCATCCATGATATCATTAAAGTTATCTCCTAACTTCTTGATGTAGTCATTGATCTAATGGGTGATAGGTTGGTGTAGCTCCCATACTACTTTACTAACTGAGGGAAAGAACTTCTCAAAATAGAAAAACATACATACAAGTAGTGAACCGAACTTTAGTGTGTTTGCTAAGTTTCTCTTCTTCGGCTTCCTTATCGTGTTCGGGTTCTCAAATAAGTTCTTTAGTAGCACTTCACATAAGTCTACTTTCATTCCCTTCTTTACTATTTTGTAGCCCAGGTCCACTGCAACACATGGTACACTGTTTTCCCTTGCAGATTGGAAGAAACAGTAACCAATAACTCTGATTGCAAATTTTAGTTCAGCATCAGTGACATTATTCAATTTTAGTCCTCCGTAATCGAATTCTACTCCGGTTAGACTGATTAGCTCCTTTTGTGATATCATTTTCTGCGCATGAGTATGATTGTAGATGGGATATTCGATGATCAAGTGAATGACTTCCTTCGTGATCTTGAAGAGTTGCACTTGTAGCCACATGAAATCATCATGTACTCTGCTCAATACAAACTTAACCCATTGGGTTTTGAACACACGGGGATAGACTAGGGCTTCAGTTAATCCCTTGATTCTGATATGCTCGAATTTGCTATCCAGTTTGCCATCAATGCAAAGTTCATCATATGTGTCACTAATCTCTACATGACTGAGTTCCTCAACATGGCATTTGGTAAAGAATCTGACATCTTCTACCAACAAGACTCAATCCAAGATGAGTGAAAATGCAGTTTTATCATCCGGTTCTAAGGCAACTTTAGGAGTTAGGGAATATTTCAGCGAGGGCTTCTCCACATTTTGGACAACTATAGGGTCTTGGATCTTGCGTGCCATGGTAGATTTCAGGTAAGATTCGACAAGTTATCCTTAGGGTTTACAAGTGACTGACTCTTCACACTCGGTAGACAATAGCAATTTGACTAGATCGGAAACTAGCTAAACAGTGTGAATAGATTGATGTAAATACCTCAAAATTTTCTCTAAATGAAGTTTGATCGCTTTGATTCACTTTGCTCTGCTTCTCAAAAACTTGGGTGAATGAAAATGACCATGAAAACTTTGTAAGTACTCAAAAATACCTTATCGGGCTTCGTGCAAGTTAGGTCAAGATATTAAATGCACTCGATTCACCTTTTACCGATTTACTCCATTTTTTGTTTTCACTGAGTACCCAACTTAGCTTCATTAACCGACTTGACAGGTTTCCTGTATACACTGACTTGACAGGTTTCCTATATAGTATATAAACTAACTAATTGCATCTTAACTATGCAGATTTTGAATTTTGTACATAATAGAATAGGAATTGTTATGATTCAACTTTTAAAGAATGCAGTCCCTTCATACCTTTTCTTGACTAATTTGAAATAGGTGCACCTAACTTGGTAGGTAAGGTTCTTTCTTCATCAGACATAATTTCTTTCTTTTTCCAAATCATCTTGAATTTTTCTTTTATCTCTTTAGTGTCTCTTCTCGGTTGATCTCTGCAATCTCCAGCTAAATGTCTAGCTTTGTGACAATGAAAACATGTCATACCAGGATTTGTCCATGATCTTTGGTTGTTCATTCCAAACCTTATAAAACAGTTGGCACTTATATGTCCATATCTTCCACAACATTCGCACCATATCCTTGTATTGTAATCCCATGGTACTGTTGTATATTGTCGATAAGGATCTATGTGAGTTTGGTAACCTCCAGTGTTTGCTTGATGTGGATACTTCATGTAGTTCTTTTGCTTAAACCAACACTTCTCGGTACTATGTCCATAGCTATTGCAGTTTTTATAGAACCCTTTGAATTTTGCCTTCAAATAGTTTTTAATAGACTTTGTCCTACATTGATTAGGTGTGTGACCATATTTATTTCAATTATAACAATATCCATTGGACTTAGAGATATTCGGTTGCTTACCTTTTCTAATCTGGCATATGTTGGCAGTATGACCTTGATTTCCACAGTAGTAGCAAATAGGCTTCTTCCTTTTGATGTTATTCCTTTTTCCAGCTTGTTTTGATGATTCTCCTCTCTTGGTAGTATGAATTCCTTTCTTGGTAGAGTCTTTTCCTTTGTAACTGAGTCCTCCATCTTTGTAGAGTCTTCTTGTATTCAGTTGCTCATCCAACATCTTTGATGCTTCATAACCTTTTTTCAATGTTTCTTTGGATTTCTTTTCTGTTTCAAGTTCACCAGTCAACCTTGATACTTCAAGTTTCAATGATTGATTTTCATCATTCTTTAGAGTTGCTTCATGATGTGCATAACCTAGTTGATCTGCCATATTTTGTTGAATACCAGTTAACCTTATGATTTCATCATCCTTTTCAGATACTAGAGCTTCAAGTTGTCGTTTCTCTCTTTGTAGATTTCTTGCTTTATCCTCAGCTATCCTTAATGCATCTAGATTTTCAGTCATTTGTGTACTAAAATATTCATGTTCTCTTTTCATTGCTTTTAGTTGATCAGCCAATGCTTTGTTCTTTTCTTTCAACATTCCAATCATTTCTTCAGTCTCTTCAGATATACTGTTCTCAGATGATGTCTCGATTTGTTCTACTAGCTCTTGAGAATCCTGCAAGTCATCAGATAATCTTCTCCTTACTTTCAGAGATTTTTGCATTTGCCTCTACATGTCTGCAATCACTTGATTTGCATTATCCATCTCTTCTTGAAGATGCACAATCCTCTAAGATTGTTTGTAGCCTTCCATTGCTAAGATCTTTCTCTTTAGGTAGTTAAACCCTTTTCCAAGATTCAAGCTCTGATACCAATTGTTAGGTCCAATATAGAAAGCTAATGTATTGAGAGGGGAGGGGTGAATCAGTACTCCACAACTTTTCTCTGATAATAACCTTACTGTTATGCATAGACAGAATAGTGCAGTAACATAAAATAAAACTATAATCAACAGATAACAATCATACATGATTCACTCCATAACACATATATTTTGGTCTCGCAAAAACTCTTGGTTAGAGAGAAAAACTGTGGTGGGGATGGCACCCACAACTTCACTATTTGCAATAATAAAGAATGCTCGGTTAGAGCTACATTTAGCTATTTCTGATAGCTTACCCTGTTAGGAGTATCAAGATCAGTTAGATCTACCTTACTAAAGGATTTTTACAACACTATATAAGTGTAGCACCTGGTTAAAGGATTTACAATTTATAGACTTGGTTAGAGTCTTTTACCCTGTTAAAGGTTTCTCTTACAACTTCAAAATATTACAATAAAATCATTACAAATATCTGCAACTTTACATCTGAAATGCTAAAGCAGATTCTATGTGCTCTGAATAAGATTGCCTAGCTTGTAGCATACCTCGGTAACCCATAATGAAACTTGGTAAACCATTCTGTTTACTCTGTTCTTTGAGTATTCACTAATAACCTTCTTGGTGACCTCTCTGTGTCTCTGTAACAGTCTTCCTTCATGCATACACTCTGTTATCTCTTATTGCATCTCATATATCTAACCCTAGAATCATGTTGTATAAATAGATCTCTTACAACAGTGATTTGATTCATTGCTTCAATCTTACAAAAGATTCTTCGAATGAATAACTAAACAAAATATCTCACTAGTTAGATTGATCTTGTAATCATACACAATCTCATAGTGCAATTCCCAATGCAAAAATGGTTAGATGTGCCTCGATGTTGTAACATGTTTTCATGTGCATGTCTAGGTTCAATGTATCTAGTAAAACGTTTCACTCGGTGAATATCAACTCGGTGAGTTAACTTTACCACTCGGTAGCCATGAAACTTTACTTGGTAAACAACTCGGTGAATACTACATTCTGTGACTGCTTTCTTCTGTAACCGACTAGACTGTTCATACTGACTTCTATGAGTGTACCGACTGCATGATTCGGTAATACTAACTGACTAGAATATATAGTATGACTTTGGATATGAAACTAATGGCAATTTGATAAGTAGTAACATATATCTATTTTTAAAATCTTATATACCTATGTTATTACATTTATTACTCTATTAAAATGGCAAGTACTAGTGACTACGTGACACTTGTTCTTACATAAAAGCTTTCTTAATGGACAACATTATCTATTATTTTTAGGTTTAAACTATTTGATATTATGGTTTTAAATTTAATTTTTAAAATTAACATAATAATAAATTTATATTTAGAATTGATGGTTGATTTAATATGGTAATGTTTTTATATATGTTATAGTTTTTAAATTAATATTGATTGTTAATTCTTGTTTCTTAACTAAATTTTATGTAGTGCATTTTGAAGAGGAGATGCAAAATGATTTTCATTAAAAATTATAAATACTATCATTTATAAAATTTATGAAAAAAAAATTAAAGAAGATATTGTAATAACAATATTAAATAAAATTTGAATATTTTTTATAAATTATCAATGTTATTGGTCATGATTTTTGATGCTATAACTATGGTTGGTTTTGTAGTTGTACCTTTTAACCCAATTTCTTGACAATAGAAAGAACTTGGGATAACTTTGGAAATTATTTATATTAAAGACATGACTTTTTTATATTGAACTAAAAATGCTTAACAATAATCTGCAAGCTACCAAAATACATATATATTTTTCCTAAGTGACGTTATAGGTTTGTTATTTTCTCTTCTTTATTTTTACCTACTTTTTTTTTGATAGATAATGGACCTTTGGTTGAATAATTATATTAATTGAATTAAATTACATAAATTTTACAACCCGATTCAGTGTGGGCACCGATAGGAAAGAATCGAGTGAAGAAAACCTCCGATCTTGCCCAAGGAAAAAATTTCCTGGAAATAGTTAGATAAAATACAATAAGTGGCCAATTGTCATTCCAGAACAATACATTTGATAATTCCTATCAAATACATCATACTAATTCCAGTGATGATGGTTGTAGAATTTGAGTGCAATAATGCCATATTTTGATCATGTTAGGATGGGGTAGTTCTGAATAAAACATGTTGAATACCTCCACCTGAATCCTGCAAAATCAGATTGCCAAAACAAACTACACATTCTTCCTACATACTATTAGACTAGTCTCAATCAAAAAGTAAATGCAATTGTAGCTAGATTTGTTAAATTCCCCTGTGTTATCTAAATATAAACATTTCCATAGCTTTCCAATGTGACAACGCACCAAAAGATACCCCATAGAATATCATAATACTCTTGAGCCAACCTGACCAATTCTTACCAATAAATAGAAGAGTAATCGAGGTAAAGAAAGACCCAAAGAAAGATTTAGTTGTTGAATCTAAGTAAACAAAGCATATCCCAGTCTAGGGCCATGACAACCATAGACTAATTAAAGAATCCTAGCCAAGGTAAAACTAACAAAGAAAGCAAAAACCAAACCTGCAACTAACTACAAGAAGAAAAGGATCTATATCCATATGCATATATATTTATATATATAAGAATAAGAAAAAAGAAAGAGTAAATCTATGAGCATAAGCAAGGACGAAGAGTAGACAAGCAGACAAGGGAACAAGAGCTAGAGAAAGTTCCAAATGGATGAATGAACATGATTATATATATATATATATATATACACAAAACCGTCTGCTTAAAGAATGAGTAACCCAAAGGCTATACCATCTGTATCAATATATACATCCATATATATATGCATAAATATGAGAATACATCCAAATCAGAGAAGACTTGCAATTAAATTTGAGACGAGATGAAAAAAATACTAAGAAATAAACAAACTAACCAAAAATGCTAAGCTTAAGAGAACATTATCAAAACAAACCCATATGTCTATATTGCCTTCATCAGAACTTACAGAAAAATTTGTCATTAGGTATCAAAGTTTCCCTATCAGAGCCAAGAGAGACGATATAGTTTAGAGTATACCAAAAGAGAATAAAAAAACTACCTTGAAGAAAGAAAACAAGCCCTAGGATTCAGGAGAAGCCCGACTTCTTTTCATTCGAGCCTTGCTTGCTGACAGTCCTGGACTACCAAAAGATTCTCCTGGGCTAGGTACAAAAGTAGAGGGAATCTCTATGTTACTAGGCACTACTTCAATGCCTTCCGCCTCCAAATAGTTAGCAAGCCATTTATTACAAGTCAATTTTTTAACATGTAGAAGCCACATAAGGAAGTAGAAATTACGCTGCCTTATCAAATTATAAGCCACAAAGGCAGCCTCATCTTCTATTTCCAAGATTGGAAATCTTGAGACAAGTTTATTCTTCCACATGAACCTGTCATAGTGTTTTGGCTTAGGGATAATTAGATACTCATCCACATTGATGACAACCCTATCCAATTCACCCAACAAGTCCTTCTTGAAAACACTTTGACATAATTTCATAACCCCCTCCCTATCCTTCTCAAAGTGCATGGCCACTGCAAGAAACATCGTAGCTATGTCAAAATTGGCCCTGGTTCGGTCTTCATTATTAATAAATTCTTCCCCTAATGTTTTATTAACTGCGCGAATAACCAAGACATTAGGAAAGACAAGAATACCTTTCAATCTATCCTCTTTGACTTCCCCTATAAATGTCATTTGTCTCTTAAGCCCTACTAGCCTCAATGGTGTCTCCATATTGTACTCAACTCTCACATAACAACAAACAACCAAATTTACACTGAGGGAATCGACTACTTTATAAAGAAGATGATGGGAAGCCACTACTTTAGTAATTGTGCATAGAAATCCATCATAAATGATAGCTCTACTAACTTAAAAAAAAGACATGCTAAATCGCTCAAGAGTGTCAGTGAAGGAAGAATGAAGGGTCGCGATGCATAGATAATGCTGAGAAATGATCTTCGAGATCAAGGTAATTAATACCGATGGTGATATTTGAAATCCCTACGTACTGATAACATCCTAAAACAGCTAGCACGCAAGATAGGAGAGAAGTCTAATCAATGCATCTATAAATGTCACCGGAAAAGAGGATCTAAGCAACGCAAAAGAATGTGTGTGTGTGTGTGTGTGTGTGTGTGTGTGTTGGTCCCAACCGGTGTTGAGAGGGGAGGGGTGAATCAACACTTAATCACATTTTCACAATTTAACTTTTAACTTAAATTGGCATTCATCTAAAATCCAACAATACACTTAATCACTGAAGTAAAATATGCATGCATGGAAAGTTGACAATGACACCAAAATGTTATCTCGTGGAAACCCAAATGGGAGAAAACCACAGTGTGAGTAGGAACTCACAAAATTTGTACTCTTCTAGAGTACACCCAGTTAAGAGCCATCCCTATTAGGAGATTACAAAGAAACTGTTAGGTGCCACCTGGCTAAGGGATTTTGATCAAGGTTGGTTAGTGCCTTTACCCTGTTAAAGGTAGCCTAGTAAAAGGACTTAGAACATCAATTAAGATGTCACCCAGTTAAGGGATTTTACAAAAGGGACCTATTAAAGTCCACCCAGTTAAGGGATTTATGTTGCAGTGGTTAGAAAGAAACTGATGGATGATCTACTGAATTAGCTACCGATAGCTTGATCAAATCTCAATTTGCATCGCACTCAATGCACACTAGTTGTGTCTTCTCTGCACAAAACCGGTTTTCTTCTTACACCTTTGGCTCTTCACTCAGTCGGTCACCTATTCCTCAGCACTGTACTCTATTGGTCCTTTGACCTTCGGATCTACACTCTGTTGGTCCTCTAGCCTTTGGCTCTGCACTTAGCCGGTCCTCTGTCTCTTGACTCTGCACTTAGTCGATCTAACTCAAACACACTCTACTGTGCTAACACCTCTTAGCACTTCCTCTCTCTTTGCTCTTCACCTTGGATCGCCTTCAACAAGATTTCCTTGTTTCAAATTTCACGATCAAAAAATTCTTAATGAGCTCATGAAAACTATACAATTGTTGTTGATTCATTCAGGAATTCCCTCAATCAAAGCAATCATGTATTTCAGAAGATTTCAAATTCAAAATCTCCCTCACTTTCTCTACGCAGCTTACAACAATTCTACCAAGTGTTCAATATCTTCTGCGACCGCATCTCCTAAAGATAAAAACTTCTGAGATGTGTTCAGTCAAATAAGTGCGAACCAAAAAATCCGCATATAATCATGTTTGACTACATGATAATTGAAAGTTGACCTTACCAACATGTGATTTGGCGTAGACACAAGATCACCAACTCATCCTTTGCCACCGCAACTGAATAACCGATCACCACTTTGAGATTTATGGTGATTACCTATCTTCCTTCTGTCATACCAGTGTACCAGTATGCCATTGCACTTCTATATTACTGATTCATCCTTTAATTATCGTTTTGTTGTGCTAACATCAAGTCTCTTCCCCTGTTTGCCAATGATTTACCGGTTCATCCTTTAATTGTCAGTTTGTTGTGCTAGCATCAAGTCTCTTCCCCTGTTTGCCAATGAGTTATCGGTTTGCATACATTTTCAAGTTTTCTTGCCTAAGTCACCTTTTGTGACTTCATTATCATCAAAGTGACCGATCTTCCTGAATGATAGACCGGTTGGCTTAGTCTATCTTTCCTTGAGTTGATTAAACCTTTGATCATTCAATACCAATGTTGTTTCCATGTATTGTAAGTCATCACTTTTGCTTACTAAAAAACAACACCACTCTACCTATACCACTTCACCGGTTAGTGTCTTCACTGGTAGGTGTTGGACATCAATGGCAAATCTTAGCACATATACCAGTTCTATGGATTGACCAATTTTGTCAATGCTAACAATCCAACAATAGATACATTATCTGTATGTATACATATATATACATACATACATACATACATACATACATACATATATATACATATGTACATATATATGTGTATATATCTATATATATATACATATATATGTGTGTATATATATATACATATATATACAGATACACACACATATAGATATATGTATGTATAGATATGTGTGTGTGTGTATGTGTATGTGTATATTCTTTTATTAATATGTGTATAATTATATATACAAATATATAAATAAATATACACACACATATTTATATATTTATATGTATTCATTTATATATTTGTATATATAATTGTACACATATTAATAAAAGAATATATATATACATATATGTATGTATGTGTATATGTATATATGTATATATAGGTGTATATATCTGTATCTATATGTGTATATATGTATATAGCTGTATATATATGTGTATATATATGTATATATATGTATATATGTGTGTGTATATATATATGTACATATGTATATACATGTATATAAATATGTAAGTACATATATATATATATATATATATATGTATGCATACATATATCTACATACATATATATATACATATATATTTATATGTATTTATTTATATATGTGTATATATAATTGTACACATTAATAAAAGAATACACACACACACACACACACACACATATATACGTTAATATATATACATATATACATACATAGATATACATATATGTATATATGTATATATGTGTGTGTATATATGTATATATGTGTATGTATACATATATATACATATATATACATATATATATGTACATATGTATATATATATATACATATATATATGTACATATGTATATATATATATACATATGTATGTACATATGTGTGTGTGTGTGTGCCTACACACACACACACACATATAACCATAAGAAAAATATCAATCCATATAAGATAAGTATGTGTATATATGAGGTAAAGGGACATCTCAACCAATCCCAACTTTTCCTTCCCAAACACGATCAACAACTTGGTTCGCTAAGGAGTCGGCAACCATATTTCCTTCCCTATAAATGTGATTTATTGTAGTGTTTTTGAAGTATATGAGAAACATTGTGACTCTAGACACTAGGTTGTTTGAACTCAGGTTTGGAGGTTTGCCTATCCTAATTGCATTAATGGTGATATTTGAATCTCCTTCTATAACCAATCTTCTAATGTTTAAGTCCTTTCATAAGAGGAGTCTTGAGATAAGGGATTCTAGCTTTTCCTCATTATTTGTATCCCAGCCTATGGGTTTGGAAAACTGTGCCACTATTTATCCATCCCAAAGATGGATCACTCCACCTATTCTTGCAACGACAGGGTTGCCTCTAGAGGCACCGTCGAAGTTTAGCTTGAACCAGACTTTACTTGGTGTGGACCATTTGTATTCTTTCCTTAAACCTGAAGATATATCTCCCCTAAGGCCATAAAAGGGAGTAATTGTAAGTCCATTCCAACACTTTCTAAGGTAGTCATCCCTTGTAGTAAAGGGAAGATTATTGCTATGACAATTTTTCAATATGTTGTTAGCTACTTCTATGATAGATGCTTCTATTTTATTCCATAGTCTATCATGGGGCAAGGCCTTGTCTTTAAAAATCCTTCTATTCCTTTCCTTCCATATTTCCAATAAGAGAATCGATGGAGAAATAATCCAAAGTAGTCCATAAAGACCAGTTTTTAAATGGGATGGCCAACACAGCATAAGATCCATCAAATGGTTTGGAAGGGTAGTGACCCAGATTGATTTATTAATTAATTATCTCCAACATATATTAGACTAATTGCAACTTAGGAGCAGATGGTCTATAGATTCTTCGTTGCTAAGACACGGGGGACATCTACTAGGTCCTGCATAACCTAGCTTCTTAAACCAGTTTGACATCAATATCCTCTTATGTATTTATGACCATAAAAAAGACCTTCTTTTAGGAGGCTCAGTTTTTCCCAACATAGATTATTAGGTAGTTTTGTTTTAGAGGGGTAAATCTTATTGCAGAGGGAATTGCATCCTTCCTTGGCTCTGTATTCTCCAGTAGGAGAGTTGGACCATATAAGACAATCATATTTATTGGTAATTGTTAATTTTCTTTGTGGAAGAATCTCTACAAGTTTTTTACCCTCCTCAAGAGATAAGCCCAAGTCCTCAAATGATTTCCATCTCTAACCCAAGGTTGGGTCGACTGGATGACTGACAATATAATCAACCATAGTATTACCAATTTTGTCTACCAACCTATTTTTTAAAATTTGATCATTAAGGATTGCATTAATTGGTGGTTATCCCCCCATGAATCTTCCCAAATTAGTGCTTTATTCCTAGACCCTACATTCTAGGATAGATCATGAGTGAGAAAATCCCTACAGTTAAGCAAAAATATTCAAATTCTAGAACCATGTGGGGGATTAATTATTCTAAAGATGCTAGTTGGGTCAGAAGAATCTAAGTATTTACTAGCGAAAAATTTTACCAATCTTTTGTCTAGTTCTTGGTAGATTTTCCATACTATCTTAGCCCCTAGAGCCTTATTTTGTAGCTCATGGCCTCTTATTCCTATTCCACCCTGATCCTTGAGTCTGTAGAGTTTCTCCCAAGCTATTAGTGTGAATATCTTCTTGTCTACTAGTCCTTTCTAGAAAAAGGTTCTAATTTTTTGGTCCAAATTCTTTTTCACTCCTTTTGACAAAGGAAAACAGGTTATTTGGTATTGGGGAAGGGCAGAGAGAACAGAACACAACATTATTACTCTACCAGTTACTGACAACCATTTACCTCTCTAGAATTGAATTTTTTGGTCTAGCTTGGTCATAATATGCCCCCACAGATTGGATGATCTAAGCCCTTTGTCCACAGGTAGGCTTAGATATTTACAAGGGAGTGTCCCAATCTAGAAGCCTAAAATACTGACAATATCTTTGGATAGCTTCTCCTCCATATTAAAAAAATACAGGTTTGATTTATCTTTATTAACCTTTTGACCTGAGGCTTTGGAAAACCAATCTAGGATAATGTTAAAGTTTCTATCTTCTATCATGTTGCTCTTCCCAAAGAGGAGGGTATCATCAACAAATTGCTAATGAGTGATAGGAGGAATACTATTGGAAATTTTGATTCCATCAATATTTCTCAATTCTTGAGCTTTATGAATGGTCCTACCTAAAGCTTCAACCATTATGATGTAGAGGAAGGGAGATAATGGATCTCCTTGTCTCAATCCTCTTGACATACTAAAGAAGCCTTCTGGCTACCCATTGACTAGGACTGAGACTGCCTATTGACCAAGACTGAGACCTTGGGTGTTGATATGCATTCAAAGATTAAATTAATCTAGAATTTGCTAAAACCAAAATCTTCTAGGCATTTACAAAGAAACCTCCAATTTACCATATCATATGCTTTCTTAATGTCTAATTTGATGAACATACTAGCTTGGTGATTATTTTTAATAGAGTGCATTAACTCCTATGCAATGATGACTCCATAAAAAATAGACCTATCTAGTACAAAACTTGTTTGTTCTTCAGAGATGATGCTTGAAAGTACTGACTTTATTTGGTTTGCTAGAAATTTCAAAAAGATTTTGTAGATGGTGTTACACAATGAAATAGGTCTAAAATCGCTCATACTAACCATTGTCCCCTTTTGGGGGATAAGTGCTAAAAAGTGTGGTTTATCTCTTTAAGAAATCTGTCAAACCACCTTACACCTTCCAAATCATCCCCTAACTCATCACCTATAATATACCAACACTTTTGGAAGAAACATGTCGAGAAACCATCCAGACCAAGCGCCTTGTCAGGGTGAAATTGGAATAGGGCCTCTTTTATCTCTAACTTGGTAAACTTTCGGTTAAGAAGTAAATTTTGATTTTCATTAATAATTTTGGGAATATTGTTGATCAAACTGGTCTGGGCTATCAAATCCGATATGGTTTATTTTCTTAGTAAGTTCTCGAAGAAGGAGTCCCCCTCAATTGCTATACTTTTAGGGTCATCTAGTACAAACCCAACCTCACTTCTAATATTGGTTAATCTACTAATTGTGTTCCTACTTTTTGTGGTAGCATGAAAAAACTTGGTATTTTGGTCTCCTTCTAAGATCCAAGTCACCCTAGAATTTTGTCTCCAATAGAATTCTTCCTTTAACAAAATTTCTTCTTGTCTATGGAGAAGCTCTTTTTCTAGCAAGAAATTGTTTTGGTCCATGCCTTCACTGATCACTTTTTCATTAAGTTGTGCTATAGTTGTTTCTATATCCCTTTTAATGACAAAGATATCTCCAAACTTGTCCCTATTCCAATTAATAAGTTTTCTCTTAACATATTTCATTTTGGTAACAAAACAGTATAATTTTGATCCCGTTACTTCTATTTCTTTTCACCATGATCCAATGTTTTCCATCAGAGACTCATCCTTCATTCATATTTTTTTTAATTTGAAGGGGAACATCTTAGGCTTAACATTTTCCTTAATGGTTAGTTTCACTGGAGACTGATCAGAGCACGAGATGGGGAGAATTGAGGACTCAAAAATATAGTTGAAGGTTAAAACATCACCTATAAATAGAAACCTATTGAATCTTTCTGCTATGTTGTTGAAGCCTTTCCTTCTATTATTCCAAGTAAAGATGCCATTGTCTATTTTTATGTCTACCATATTGTGATTATTAAACCATTCTCTGAAATCTACTAAAATTTGATGTTCTCTACTTATACCACTTTTTTTTTCCAGAGAGATCAAAGATAGCCTTAAAAACTCCTCCTAGAAAGAAATTCCACTTCGGGTGGGAAGTTAATACTATTCCTATTTCATTCCACAATATTTCTTTCTCATCTGTCAAAACAGGACTGTAAACATTATGATGGTATGATGAAAGACTAAGTATCTGGTAGATTACTGAGAGGGGGGTGAATCAATAAATAGAAAAACTGATACAAACTTTCCCAATCTCGATTTCAATCACTCAAAGTAAACTTATCAATGAAATACCATTGTCAAGATAAAAACTCATAAGATAAACCGGTTGACTGTTACAACAAATTAACAGTAAACAACATCAAACTTATAAAAATCCAGATGCTTTATCATATGTCAACAAACTTCATTTCTCAATGCTTTCGGTTATCATGACTTATCAAAATAGTTAAGTAGTTAATCAAATCAACCATAAGATCATGATGGGGTTCTCCTAGCTTGCTCACGCTTCACCTAGTTAATGTTTCTCAATTCCACCAACCTCACCAGGTCTAGCTATGCTCTAAGACCTCCAAGTCCTTCTCAATCTCTTATAGGGATTTCATCTTTCCAATCTCAAGGTTTTTGTAACAAGTGTTTAACTAGGAACCCTACCAATTCAAAGTGTTTCCCATATGCTCATTCTTGTTGTCTTGACTTTAACTTGTTAATTTCACCTCCTGTTGTTGTGAGTCATTGCAAAGGTGTGGAGGTGGATTTTAACATGAAATGAACTCCATTTGGGTCCATTTTTGGTTTGCATCCATTATTCTTCCTACCGATTTCACCATTTTGCCTATAAATAGGGCTATAAGGAATGAGCCCCTATTAGATATCCAAAATCCAATTTTTGTGGGCTTAGAGGAAAACGGTCCAAAAGACCCTGAAACAAGGTTTGATTTTCCTCAATTATACACCTAGCCCCAAGTGATTTTGGAGGTTTTGGTTTCCCAACTCACCGTACAATGCCCTAACCCAATAATGATGGTTTTGAAGGGTTTAGGTCTCTTAATTGGTAGTGACTGGTCAATTTAGTGAAATAGGAAAATAGAGGTCTTTTCAAGGCTTCTCCTTGCAATGGAAACTCTTTATGGACTTCATTGACCTCTTCAAATGATTCAGTTGTGGTTTTGTGTTCACCTCTATACTATGCACTCAAATTTCACCCTGTCTTCTCTAGCTGGGTTGCCCCTGGACTTGCCTAGAACATGGTGGTAGCCATATCAATCACCACTTCTATAAATTATCCTTACATATGTACACTGTATAGGTGGTTTCCTTAAATCTCCCAATAGGCCATGATGGTAGCACAAAGGGATTCTATGGTGCAACCATTTTACAAGAAATTGCTATATACAAGCCAAAGCTGACTGATTGAAAACAAAACTATGAAAACACCAACACACACTAACTAAAAAGATTTAAATGAATCAAATTACTTTTGAAATACACCAAAGAAACTCAATCCATAACCGGATCAATGGATTCAATCTATTTTTATTCACATTGTAGGCAAAATAAGCCAAAAATAGTGATAACAGTCTGAAAATTAGTAGTTTTAGATTGTTGATCATACAAAAACAAACTTCCAACCTTGGTAACCATGAAAGATGAGGTTTTTATAGTATTCCCCACATTTGGAGGCATTCTATGGCATTTTTCTATCCCTAATTCCTTCGCTAAGCACTTTTAGGACAAAAGTTGTCATGACAACTTTTACAATTTTTCACCTTTTGCTTTGCCAACCTATATAACCTATTTAAAGTCATTACTCATGAATCTTTAAGCATTCCTAAGACCATTCTAAACCTCTCTAATGCTTATACTAAGTTATGCCACTTTTGACCATCAAGAAGGTCAATTTCTTACTCAAACCACTACCTATGCACAAAATGCAAACCTAGGAAGAAAACTAACTCAACTAGGCCTACACTTGACTCAAAAAAACATCACACTCACTCTTTGGACCCTCCTAGAGTCCTTATTAGGAACCTTACTTGGCTAAGGTTAGTACAAGACAAAATTATGAAAAGCCTATAAGCCTCAGTCCTAGGTGCTCCTGCACCATTCTCCCAAACAAAAGATAAGTCACCTCTTTGGGGATCAAATTCTAATCAATGCCTAACTTTTTAAACTCTAACTCAAGCACCCATGTAGCTTTAGCATCATCCATACCCTGCCACTTGATTAGGTGCTCCCAATAGATTTGGTGCCTTGTCTTCTTAGCGATCCTTGAACTCAATACCTTTTCAGCTTTTGGATTTGGTTTTGGTGGTAATTGAAGGTTGTTTGCATCATCTGATACTTCTGAGTGACTACAAACTAAACCTTGAATTGGTCCTTTGTAAGCAACTAAGTCTGCTATGTTGAAAACCAGTGACAATCCTATGTCATTAGGTAGGTCCATCTTGTATGCATTTTCTCCATACTTTGCTAGAATGGCACATGGACCTAACCTTCTCATCTGCAACTTATTAGGTACTCCTTGTTGTAGCCTTGGTTTGTTTAGATGCACCATGACAAGATCTCCTACTTGGAATTGTAGGTCCTTCCTTCTCCCATAAACATTTTGCTTAATTTTACTTGTGTTCTCCATCAATGCTTGCTTGACTAGTTCATGCACCTCCTTCACTGACTGGGAAAAGTCTTCTACATATCCACTTCTTCTTTCTGCATTACCTAAGTCCCTTAACTCCAATATATCCCTTGGGTGAAGACCATAGACCACTTCAAAAGGACTCTTGCATGTGGTTCTATTTATTGTGTCATTGTAAGCATATTCAGCTTGTGGTAGCACTTGACCCCATGTCTGACCATACTCTTTGGTAAGGAACCTCAATAAATTTCCCAAGCTCCTATATTACCACTTCAGTCTACCCATCTTTTTTGTGGATGGTAGGTTGATCCAAAAGAAAGGTTGGTGCTAAGCTTTTGCCAAAGTGTCTTCCAAAAATGACTCATGAACTTTGAGTCTCTATCTAAAACAATGCTCATGGGTAAACCATGTATCCTTATCACTTCCTTGAATAACAAATGAGCTATATTACATGTATCATGAGTAGTCTTACAAGGTACAAGGTGGGCCATCTTACTAAATCTGTCCACAATGACATAAATGCTGTCAAATCCCTACTTTGTCCTTGGTAAACCTACTACAAAGTCCATACTAATGCACTCCCAAGGTCTATTTGGTATGGGAAGAGGTTGGTGTAAACCGGCATTTGAAGAAGTGCCCTTGGCCTTTTGACAAACAATACAAGTCTCCACATACTTTTTCACATCTTGATTCATTCTAGGCCAATAGTAATACCTCTGAACCAACTCTTGAGTCTTATTGACTCCAAAATGACCACTAAGGCTGCCATTATGCTTCTCTTATATGATATTTTCTCTCATTGACCCCTAGGCACACAAAGTTGTCCACCTCTAAACAATATTCCATCTTGCAAAGTAAAATCTGAATACTCACTATGAAAATGATTTTGGTATTCTTTGCACACATTGTAGGCATTTGAAAAGTCTTCATCCTCCAGGTATAGGTCTCTAAAACTGTCAACACCTATGCTCCTTAACTGAATTTCTTGGACTATCAAGAGTCTTCTGCTCAATGCATCACAAGTTTAACTGTCCTTTTTTGTGCTTGATTGTGAGTGTGTAAGCTTGCATATACTCTACCCATTTCATGTGTTTATGACTAAGTTTTTCTTGTGAATTTAGAAAGTTTAGAGCTTTGTTGTCCATATAGACTACAAATTCCTTAGGAAGGAGATAGTGTCTCCACTTTCTCAAAGCCTGTACTAAAGCATATAATTCCAAGTCATAAGAGGAGTATTTCCTATTTTCATCACTTAGCTTCTCACTATGGAAATCTACTAGTCTTTCTTCTTGGCTTAGGACAACATCTACTGCAACATTTCTTCCATCACATTCCACTGTGAAGAGTTTCTCAAAACTAGGCAACACTAACACCGGTTGAGTAGCTATCTTCTCCTTCAAGGTTTCAAAACCTCTATTTTCTTGTTCATTCCACTGAAACTTTGCCTTCATTCCACTTCTAATGGTTTCTAATATTGGTGCACATATAGCACCAAATTGCCTAATGAACTTCTTGTAATACTGAGCTACTCCATGGAAGCTTCTCACCTCTGTTGTTGGCTTAGGAGTAGGCCAATTTAGTATGGCTTCAACCTTGTTGGGATCCATCTTGAGGTTTCCTTGAGACAACACAAACCCAAGGTAAACCAACTCCTACTTAACAAATTCACACTCGTCCAAGTTCATGGTTAGCTTCTCTTCATACAATCTTTGCAGTACATTTTGCAAATGATTAATATGATCTACCCTATCCTTATTGAAAATGAGAATATCATCTAAGTATACCACCATAAATTTACCTATGAATTCCTTCATCACCTCATTCATGAGTCTCATGAATGTTCTTGGAGCATTGGATAAGCCAAATGGCATTACAAGCCATTCATAAAGACCATCTGTTGTCTTGAATGCAGTTTTCCATTCATCACCCTCCTTAGTCCTAATTTGGTGGTATCCACTTTTAAGGTCAATCTTGGTAAAGTATTTGGCTTCCCCTAAACAATCCATTAGGTCTTCTATTCTAGGAATTGGAAACCTATATATGATGGTGATCCTATTTATAGCTCTAGAGTCAGTACTTAATCTCCAAGTACCACCTTTCTTTGGAGCTAGCACGGTAGGTACAACACAAGGCCTAATGCTTTTCCTAATTAGGCCTTGGTCTAAAAGATCTTGGATTTGCTTGGCAGTCTCAACATTTTGTTGGGGAGAGTCATTTTGTAAGCTGCCTTGTGAGGTAAGGATGCTTCGGGAATGAAGTCTATTTGACGGTTTATGGTTTTTTTAGGAGGTAAGGTGGTTGGTTGTCCATCACTCACTATTCCCTTGAACTTCTTCAATAGGTCTTGAACCTCTATTGGCAAATCTAGTTGTTCTTTCTTGTTTTCCTCTTTAGGCTTCATTACTAATGAAAACCCTAAACCTTCACCTTCCTCAAGTGTCTTGAAGAATTTTTTTCACTCACCAAAAGGACATTAGGACCTACTGCCCTTTTTTCACCTTCCTCAAGGATGGATTGGATCTTGAATGTGACTCCATCTTTCTTGAATGAGTATGCATTCTTGGCTCCATCATGAATAGCATGTCTATCAAATTCCCATGGTCTTCCCAATAGAAGATGGCATGCGTCCATGGGTAGGACATCACATAACACTTTGTCCTTATACCTCCCAATGGTAAAATCCTCCCATGATTGCTCATTGACTAGGACATGTTGGCCTTTGTTCAACCAAGTGACTCTATATGGGTTGTTGGGAGGTATTCTTTGCAATTTAAGCTTACTCATTGCCTCTTCTAACACAATTTTGTCTGTTGACCCTGAATCAATGATCACTTTGCAAACTTTGTCCATAATCTGGCATTTCATTCTAAATAATGACCTCCTTTGGCTAGGCTCTTCTCTGACAGGTTCTTTTATCAAAGTTCTCCTTATCATCAAGTTGTCACCTACCTCTGATTCTAAGGCAACCTTTGAATTCTTGCTGCTTGAAGTCTCTTCTTGAAGGTAGTTCACTCTCCTTTCACTATTTTGTGATGATGATCCCTTCTCTGGACACCTATATGATGGATGAACAAGTTGGTTGCAATGGTAACACTTCATTGATGATAAGTTTGAGGAACCTCTACCTTGTCCACTAGACCTTCCTCTAAAACCACTATTTGATCCCCTTCCTCTATTGAATCATCCTTTACTAGTGCTACTTTCTTTCTTCTCAGTTAGCTTAGGCTCACCTTGTGTCCTTTACTTTGAACTTCTTCCTCCAAAGCCTCCCTTATGGCCTCTATTTTATTTTCCTCTACCCCTGCCCCTATTACTACTTGAATCATGTTTTCTTTTTAGTTTTTCTTCCACCTTAAGGGCAAGTTGATAGCTTTGATGAACTGTCTTTGGGCTCATTAGAGTGATTTCTTCTTGGATGTTCCACCATAGACCATTTAGGTACCTAGCAAATTTAAGACTCTCTTCTTCCACCACATGAGTTCTAAGGCTAAGTTTGTGAAACTCCTCTATATAACTACTTACATCAAGGTTCTTTTGTCTTAATTTTTGCCTCTTCCTATGAATTTCCACTTCATAGTCATCAGGGAGATAGACTTCTTTGATTTTGACTAACATCCATTTCCAAGAAGAGGTGGGTGCTTTTCCCATTTTCTTTCTCTCATCTTGCACAAATTTCCACCATGTGAGAGCAACTCCTCTCATCCTAGACTTGGCCACTTTAACTCTTTGGCCTTCAGTTATGCCTTCACACTCAAAATGGTTCTCCATGCCTTCTATCCATTCTAGAACCACTTCTACTTCTATTTTACTAGTAAACAATGGCAATCCTTCTAGTGATTTACCACTCAAGGCTTTCAATGCTTTCAGGAAAGGTTCTTGTTCTAAAATAGGATCAGGCTCAGGTACTTTGTCCATCTCTGACACCTCTTTACCTTTACCCTCTACTCCTTCAACCCTTACCAACATCTTCATATGCCTTGGTTTCAACTACACAAATCTTGCTTTCCAATTCTATCAACCTTTCCTTCAAGAGTCTATTCTCTTCCTCCTAATCATCCACTTTCTTTGCCAACTCTGCATTGGTCACCATGGTGTTGTCTCCTACAGATTCCACTGAGGACATTAACTCTTCTAGCCCAAATCTTACAGGCTCTGATACCAATTTCATGGGGTTCACCTAGCTTGCTCACGCTTCACCTAGTTGGTGTTGCTCAATTCCACCAACCTCACTAGGTCTAGCTATGCTCTAAGACCTCCAAGTCCTTCTCAATATCTTCTAGGGCTTGCTTCTTTCCAATCTCAAGGTTATTGTAACAAGTGTTTAACTAGGAACCCTACCAATTCAAAGTGTTTCCCATATGCTCATTCTTGTTGTCTTGACTTCAACTTTTCAATTTCACCTCCTATTGTTGTGAGTCATTGCAGAGGTGTGGAGGTGGCTTTTAACATGAAATGAACTCCATTTGGGTCCATTTGTGGTTTGCATCCATTATTCTTCCTACCGATTTCACCATTTTGCCTAGAAATGGGGCTACAAGGAATGAGCCCCTATTAGGTCTCCAAAATCCGGTTTTTGTGGGCTTAAAGGAAAATGGTCCAAGATACCCTACAACAAGGTTTGATTTTGTTCAATTATTCACCTATTCCCAATTGATTTTGGAGGTTTTGGTTTCCCAACTCACCGTACAATGCCCTAACCCAATAATGATGGTTTTTAAGGGTTTCTAGGTCTCTTAACCAGCAGTGACCATGCAAGACGATGTTTTTATAGTCTTCCCCACATGTGGAGGCATTCTAGGGCATTGTGCTATCCCTAACTCCATCGCTAAGCACTTTTAGCACAAAAGTTGTCATGACAACTTTTACAACTTTTCACCTTTTACTTTGCCAACCTATAAAACCTATTTCAAGCCATTACTCATGACTTTTTAAGCATTCCTAAGACCATTCTAAACCTTTCTAATGCTTATACCAATTTATGTTACTTTTGACCATCAGGAAGGTCAATTTCTTACTCAAACCACTACCTATGCACAAAATACAAACCTAGGAAGAAAACTAACTCAACTAGGCCTACACTTGACTCAAAACAAACATCACACTCACTCTTTGGACCCTCCTAGAGTCCTTATTAAGAACCTAACTTGGCTAAGGTCACTCCAAGCCAAAATTGTGAAAAACCTATAAGCATGAGTCCTAGGTGCTCTTGCGCCAGATCATAATCACAAAAATATTCACAACATGACACACATATTTTTAAAGTGGAAACCAAAATGGGAAAAACAATGGTGAGATGAGACTCACAAGATATTTATCTAAACTCTTTTGAAGTTCACCCTATTAGGAGCCAAGCCTAGTAAAGCTTTACAAAAGTCTTGTTAAGAATCACTCGGTTAAGGGATTGATGAAAAATGTGTCTTGTTAGGAGCAATACCCTGTTAGGAGTACCCTCAGTAGAGTATTTGAAAATCCAAGGTAATGGATCACCTTTTTAGAGGATTTGAAAAGTAACCAAGCTTGTTAGAGCTTACCCAGTTAGGGGATTTCAATTCTGCTATAATTGTTAGAAAACAATAGGAGTTTACTTGACCTATCTAAATAGCACTACACTTGCTTGATCAGATCCTTTTTATGCTCCTATCTGCCTTTACTCAAACTATAGATACATCATCTGGTTCGGAAACCACACACTCAATTGATCTCTACCAACACCTTAAACAAGACAACTTCATCGACCTTATAAAAAAATCATTTAGGTCAGCAACACAACATAAGTGAAAATCTCATAGAGATTACAAACAAGTCGGTTCAAGTATGACCATTGGATTACATAGAAATCTCTATACATTAATCAAGAAAACCTCAACAACTCTTGATCACCTCTTTGATCTTTGTAACTCATCATGCATTTTGCATTAGATGCAATACACTTTGCTCATTCCCTAGACAAAAAATAGTTACAACAATGTGCCAAAAACACTTTGAAATCATCTTCATACAATGACCATACGTGTCACTATCATTACCGCTCATCATCAGATCATAAACCAACACAACCAATTCAACAACCTTAATCGGTTAGGGTTTAACAAAAACAACACATAGGGTTTACCGGTTACATCAAATAGATAGGGTTTAACCTTTTACCAGTTACTGGTTCAACTCACAAACTTACATACCGGTTTAGAATTTCCTTCACTAAGGTCATCCTACCGGTTACAAGACAATATCAACAATATTAGCAATAACAACAATATCATTAGTGGTTAATTGACATCAATGACAACATAACATATCATTAATGCAATCTTCATGCAGATGCCAACAATCTCACCCTTTGGCATTGATGAACATACAAGTATCAACACCATTGATTGTTGTTGTGGTTGTGAATAGGAATCTTGGTTTACATTACCAAGTATTCACCATGCTCTCCATGTCTTCAGCTTGTCACTGGTTCTCCTCCTCGTAATCACACAATTCTTCTCCCCCTTTGAGAACAATGCCAAATTGAAAGTAAAACATGTAATGTCGAATTTCACTATGCAACAATAATAACAATCTACAACTTGATGCTCCCCTCGCGGAATAACTTCCACTACTACACCAATCCTTCTGTAAAATTCTACAAGTGGCTCAGGGACTCATGTAATCTACATCATGCTCAACTAACCTCATGAAGGGGTACAACCCCTAATTGACTTCTAAGATACTCAAATGTATTCTTAGGTAGAGGTTAAGTAAAAATATCTACAAGTTGCTCCTTGGTAGAAACATGCTCTAAGATAACATCTTTGCTCTGCACTTTTTCGCTCAATAAATGATACTTCAATTCAATATGCTTGGTTCGTGCATGCAAAACTATTAGGCCCAATATGGAAAGCTAATGTACTGAGAGGGGAGGGGTGAATTAGTACTTCAAATCCTTTCTTCAACAATAAATTTACTATTATGCATAAACCAAAAACTGTTGTAACATAACATAAAGCTAAAACAAATAAATAACAATCATACATGATTCACTCCATAACACATATATTTTGGTTACGCAAAAACTCTTGGTTAGAGAGAAAAACTGCGGTGGGGATGGCACCCACAACTTCACTACTGCAATAATAAAGGTTGCTCGGTTAGAGCTACATGTTTAGCTATTTTTGATAGCTTACCCTATTAAGAGTATCAAGATCGTTAGATCTACCTTGCTAAAAGATTTTACAACACTTATTCTAAATGTTGCACCTGGTTAAAGGCTTTACAATTTATAGAATTTGTTAGAGTCTTTTACCCTGTTAAAGGTTTCTCTTACAACTCAAAATATTACAATAAAATCTTTACAAATATCTGTAACTTTACTTCTGGAATGTTATAGTAGATTCTATGTGCTCAAAATGAGATTACCTTGCTTATAGCATACCTTGGTAACCCATAAAGTAACTCGGTAAACCTTTCTATTTACTCTGTTCCTTGACTGTTCTCTGAAATCCTTCTCGGTGACCTCTGTGTCTTTGACAATCACAATACTCAATGCTTCCTTATCTATTACATATGTCTTGCTTCATACACCTCTATGTTTGATCCTTAATTCATGTTGTATAAATAGATCTCTCATGTCGGTGATCTGGTTCATTGCTTTGATCTTACAAACATGATTTATCGAATGAATAACCATACAAAATATTTCATTAGATAGATGACCTCAAAATCATACAAAATCTTTAAGTGCAATTTCCAATGAGATAACGGTTCTTTGTTCCTCGATCTTGTAACATGGTTCCACACACGTGTCTAGGTTCAATGAATCTATTAAAATGTTTCACTCGGTGTATATCAACTTGGTATATCATTTTTGCTGCTCGGTAGACATAGAGTGTTACTCGGTAGAAAGCTCGGTGTATACTAAGCTCTATGACTACTTTCTTCTATAACCGACTACTTTGTGCTTACCGACTGAATATTTCGGTAGTAGTAACCGACTAAAGTATATAGAATGACTTTGGATATAAAACTAATGGCAACTTAATAAGTAGTAACAAAAACAAGATTCTTGGAAATATTTATGGCACTTGTATTATCACATAAAATCTTTATAGGTTCTGAAATCATCTTAAAACCTTCCAAAATGTGCCTCATCCAAATAGCCTATGTACAATTCTTGTAAGTTGCAACATACTCACCTTCAGCAGTAGATTGTGAAGTACAACTCTGGTTCTTACTACTCCATGAAACAATTCTTCCTCAAAGAAATAACGCTCCACCGGTTGTTCTTTTCTAGTCATCAACATTTCCTGCCCATTTTGCATCTATGTACACCTTTAAATCAAAGTTTCTTCCATATCAATACCATAATCCATAGTCAACAGTACCTTTCAAGCATCTAAAAATCCTCTTGGTTGCTATCAGATGTGTTTCCTTGGGATTCTTCTGGAATCTAGCAACTATGCCAACTACATGAGCTATATCCGGTCTACTGTGAACAACATAGTGCAATTTAGCAATCATTGACCTATATTCCTTCTCATCAACAAACTTAGATTCATCTTCCTTAGACAACTTACAACCTGTAACCATTGGTGTCCCAACTGGTTTACAGTCACTCATGCCAAATGTCTTCAAGACCACTTTCACATACTTAGACTGTGTAATGAATATACCATTCTTCATTTGTTGTATCTACAAGCCTATGAAATTTTTTATTTCTCCTACTAAAGACATTTCAAACTCATTTTTCATTTCATTTGCAAAACTATTTCTCATGACATAATTACCTCCAAATACGACATCATCAACAAATACTTTGCTGACTAGTATTTCATCTCCTTCAGATTTGAGATATATGTTACTATCATCATTGGTTCTCAAAAAGCCAATCCTCATCAGATGTGTATGAAGCCTTTCATACCATGCTCGGGGTTCCTTCTTTAATCCATATACAGCCTTATGCAATCTGCATACCATGTCTTTATCATCAGTCAAAGCATAACCATTTGGTTGCTCTATGTATACTTCTTCTTCCAGTATCCCATTCAGAAATGCAGACTTAACATCCATCTGGTATACCTTGAATTTCTTATGGGCTGCAAATGCAAGTAAAGTTCTGACACCTTCCAATCTTGCTACTAGTGCAAATTTTTTGCCATAATCTTCTCCTTCTTCTTGTGCATAACCTTTACAAACCAACATAGCCTTTTTGTGAACTACAACACCATCTTCATTCAACTTGTTCCTGAATACCCATTTAGTACCTATTACATTTTTATTTACCGATCATTGTACTAGGGTCCAAGTGTTGTTCTTCTCAATTTGATCCAACTCCTACTCCATAGCTTTAACCCAATGATCATCACCAAATGCTTCCTTAGTAGTTCTTGGTTCAATGGTGGAGATCATGCAAGAATTTTCTCTAATTCTTCTTCTGGTTAGTACTCCAGCATCCTTATCCCCAATAATCTATTTAGGATTGTGATTCAATCTCACATATCTTGGAATGACATGATCATTTTCTTCAGGTTCAACTTTATCATTATCATCATCTTCAGAATTTATTTGTTTTGGTTGAACAAGTGCATCAAAATTTGCTTTACCGGTTTCAGATTTCATAGTTTCTGGTTCCAAAAACAAAATGTAAGGATCTTCATCCTTCTTCTCCAAGATGGTTTCCTTTGAGACTTCAGGATATTCATCCACTTTAACATCAGCACTCTCAATAATTCTTTGTGTCTAGTTGTTAAAACACTTGTAGGCCTTACTCTTGGTGGAATAGCCAAGAAATATACCTTCATCGCTTTTAGCCTCAAATTTGCTAATATAATAACCTTTCTTAATAAAATATTTTCTTCAAGATATCTTAAAATAACTAACATCAGATGATCTTCCATACTAGTATTCATAAGGAGTCTTGCCCTTACCTCTTTTTACCAAAACTCGGTTCATAGTGTAGACAGGTGTGCTGATAGCTTCTCTCCAAAAGGTTTTCGCTACACCTCCTTGTATCAACATTGTCCTAGCAGCTTCAACAACTGACCGGTTGTTTCTCTCTATGATACCATTTTGTTGTGGTGTCCTTGGAGCATAAAGTTGTCATTTGATACCGTTCTCTTCACAATACCTAGTGAATTCCTCAGAAGTAAATTCACCGCCTTGATCTGTCCTCAGACATTTTATCTTCTTACCGCTCTCCTTCTAACTAATGCCCTAAATGCCTTGAAATTACCAAAAGCTTCAGTCTTATCCTTCAAGAATGTGACCCACAACATCCTTGATAAATCATAAGTGAGGATCATAAAATATGTGTCACCTTGAATAATTTTTGTTCTTATTGGTCCACAAAGATCTATATGAAACAAGTCTAACAAATGCTCCGCTGAAAAATATTTTCTCTTGAATGTTAAGGATATCATCTTTCCTAACTGACATTCTTTGCAAAGAGCATTAACTGATTTGTCCAACTGAGGAAAACCTCTCACTATCTTGGACTTACTCACTTTAACAATGTTATCAAAGTTTATATGACAAAATCTCTCATGCCAAAGTCAGCTATCATCTATTTTTGCAATTAAACAGTTGCTAACTTTAGGATTAAGGTGAAACAAGTTACCTTTAGTTTTCTTCCCGATTGCAATCAATTCACCTTTGTTGTCAAAGATTTTGCACATACCATTTTTAAACTCTAGTGGGTATCCTCTTTCATTGAGTTGTGTCACACTCAAAAGATTGTTTTTTAGACCTTCAACCTAGTAGACATCATCTGCACTGCTCTTCTCATTAAGAGAAATAATTTCCTTAACTTTAACCATGTAGGGTGAGTCATTACCAAATCTTACAAATCCACCATCAAATTCCTTAAAAGAAATAAATTTGCTCCAATCACACTTCATATGATGTGAACAACCACTATCAATGATCCAATCATCTAAGTTATCCATCCTAGATACTAATGCCTTATGGTCTGATATGTCCTCCTTAATAGCTACAAACACAATAGCATCACCATTAGATTCTTCATCAATGATACCACCATCAACAAAAATAAGACAATCTCTCTTGCCTTTACCCTTATACTTCTTGAATTTCTCTCGCTTGTGTTCATTTTCACCATTAGGACAGTTAGCAGCTATGTGGCCGATCTTGTAGCATGCAAAACATTTTAAAGGTAATCTACCTCTATATTTACTAGTACCTCTAGGAAACTGCTTTTCCAATAATTCTTCAAGCTCCACTAAACTGTCTTCATCATCAACATCTCTACTAGATCTGGATTCATAACCGTGACTAGTATCTCTACTTTTTCTCACAGATGGGTTGGAAAGAAAAGCTATCATAACCTTTCAATTCAAAAGTAGTAAGTTTTCCAATGATGGAGTCAATAGTTACCTTAGTTTTGTCTATAGACTTCATCTCCTGAATAGCTACAACTCGGATAGCATAGACTGATAGCAGGGTTCTCAATACCTTACTGATCACTGCGGCATCTTCCACTTTCCCTCCTGCACTCTTAATTTCACCGACTATCTCTTTTATCCTTTGGCCATACTCCTAGATATTCTCACCTTGAGCCATCTACATGTCATCAAACTTTCCTCTTAGACTCTTCTCTTTAGCAATATTAACATGTTCATCACCGCTATAAATCTCTTCAAGTTTTTGCCATACCTCATGTGCAATTTCTAGACCATGAACATCTACATATTCAACATCAGACAGGGAATTGATAATAGCCTCTAATGCTTGATGATTTTCTTATTGTTCTTTCTTCTGATCATCAGTCAAAATCCTAGTGGGTGCAACATATTTAGTATTGACATGTTCCCAATACTAACTTCTTAGACTCTTGATGTAAATTTTCATTATGTCTATCCATATCCTATAGTTCTCTTTGTTAAACTTTAGACCTTCCTTCTTCATCATGATCTACAAGATCTTTACCTCAAGTTGTTAGGCTTAGATCTTAGAGGACCTGAGATGCTCTGATATCAATTGATGGTATGATGAAAGAATAAGTATTTGGTAGATTACTGAGAAGGGGGGGTGATTCAGTAAATAGAAAAACTGATACAAACTTTCTCAATCTCAATTTCAATCACTCAAAATAAACTTATCAATGAAATACCACTATCAAGATAAAAACTCATAAGATAAATTGGTTGACTGTTAATCAAATCAACCATAAGATCATAACTACAAAAACATTCACCACATGACACAAATATTTTTGACGTTGAAACCCAAATGGGAAAAACCATAGTGAGATGAGACTCAAAAGATAACTATCTGAACTCTTCTGAATTTCACCCTGTTAGGATCCAAGCCTGTTAAAGCTTTACAAAAGTCCTGTTAAGAACTGATCCTTTTAAGATCCACCCGATTAAGGGATTGACTACAAATTCCTTGTTAGAAGCAATACCCTATTAGGAGTAACCTCGGTAGAGGATTTTAAAATCCAAGCTAATGGATCACCTTGTTAGAGCTTACCCAGTTAGGGGATTTCAGTTCTACTTTAATTGTTAGAAAACAACAAGGGTTTACTTGATCTGTCTGAATAGCATTACACTTGCTTGATCAGATCCTTTTTATGCTCCTATCTTCCTTTACTCAAATTGCAGACACATCATCGGGTTTGGCAACCACACACTCAACTAATCTCTGCCAACACCTTTAAAAAAACCTTCATCGACCTTATAAACAAATCAATGAGGTCGACAACACAACATAAGTCAAAATCTCATAGAGATTACAATCAAGTCAGTTCAAGTATGATCATTGGATTACATAGCAATCTTTGCACATTAATCAAGAAAGCCTTGACTGCTCTTGATCATCTCTTCAATCTCTGTAACTCATCACATGCTTTGCATTTGATGCAATACACTTTGTTAATTCCCTAGAGAAAAGACAGTTACAACAACACACCAAAAACACTTTGAAATCATCTTCATACAATGACCATACGTGTCACCATCATTACCACTCATCATCAGATCATAAACCAACATAACCAATTCAACAACCTTAATCGGTTAGGGTTGAACAAAAATAACACATAGGGTTTACCAGTTACATCAAATAGATAGGGTTTTAACCTTTTACCGGTTACCGATTCAACTCACAAACTTACATACCAATTTACAATTTCCTTCACTAAGCTCATCCTACCAGTTACAAGACAATATCAACAATATCAGCAATAATACCAATATCATTACCAGTTAATTGACATCAATGACAACATAACATATCATTAATGCAATCTTCATTCAAATGCCAACAAATTAAAAAGTATAAAGTTTAAATTGCAGTTCAAAAGTTTGATAGCAACAACCATCTAATTCTTGTTACTGGCTATGGAATCGACTATGATCCGCCTAGGATCCCATATAATTCCCAAGCCCCTAGAGTTTCCCAATGCAGGTACCGCATCTAGTTGTAGAAGACCCAAATTCTTCCTGAAGATACCAATTTCCAATTGACTAAGTTTTGTTTCCTAGATTAAGGCTAGATCTATTTTTGAAGCAAAAATGCAATGCTTTAGAATGTGTTGCTTGTTAGGGGCATTTAGGCCCCTAACATTCCATGTTAGGACCTTCATGGTTGTGTGGGAAGGAACTTCCCCTTCCCTGCATTCACGGTCGATGTAATTTTTGTCTGTCTGAAGGATTCCCTTGCCATATTTCTAAGCTCAGCTATTGATTTCCTTCCTTTCTTCTTTGGAATTAGACCACATTCAGATTTAGTTTTCTTTCCCAAACAAGGACCTAACCCAAGCTTGACCTCACTTAAGGCTTTGTTGTTGGCTCCATGGGACTGACTACCTAAGGGAGTTGCCTCATCATCATTTATGTCAGTGAATTGATCGAAAGGACAACCCATCCCAAATGTAGGGTCTAGGTCCTTCATCACCTAGTCATTGTTAGGACCAATATGGAAAGCTAATGTACTGAGAGGGGAGGGGTGAATCAGTACTTCAAATCTTTTCTTCAATAATAACTTTACTGTTAAGCATAAACCAAAAACTATTGTAACATAATATAATGCTAAAACAAATAGATAACAATCATACATGAATCACTCCATAACACATATATTTTGGTTACACAGAAACTCTTGGTTAGAGAGAAAAGCTGTGGTGGGGATGGCACCCACAACTTCACTACTGCAATAATAAAGGTTACTCGGTTAGAGCTACATGTTTAGCTATTTCTGATAGCTTACCCTGTTAGAAGTATCAAGATCTTTATATCTACCTTGCTAAAGGATTTTACAACACTTATTCTAAATGTTGCACCTGGTTAAAGGCTTTACAATTTATAGACTTTGTTAGAGTCTTTTACCCTGTTAAAGGTTTCTCTTACAACTCAAAATATTACAAAATATCTGCAACTTCACATCTAAAATGTTATAGCAGATTTTATGTGCTCAAAATGAAATTACCTTGCTTATAGCATACCTCAGTAAACCATAAATTAACACAGTTTACCTTTCTGTTTACTCTGTTCCTTGACTATTCTCTGAAATCCTTCTCCGTGACCTCTGTGTATCTCTGTCAATCGTAACAGTCATAACTGTTGGTATTTTGGTATGGTTTTGTCATTGATGTCAACACCTACTAAATACACCTACTTTGGAGATCCAGCAACATTCACCAGCAAACAGTAAACTATGCAAACAGTCACCGGTATATGGTTAACCGGCAGGATATAATGTTCACCAGTAGCTGCATTGACATGGAAGACACTTGGTAATGTTGAAGACATCATGTGGACACTTTACTTTGAAGTAATAATCATTGGTATATTCTTATTTGCATATTTGCTTTTACCGGCAAATAGGTCCAGGTTATCTAGGGTTACACCGGCAGGTTTATCTTTTCCAGATCAGCATGGCACGCTATGGAGATGATTTATTATTGTTGTAAATGCACTAAGTCGACATGTTCAATCGATTATTGCATCGGATATTGTATTATTTGTAAAAAAAATTTATTGTAATATCTTGTAGAGCCGACCTACTAAAATTGGTCTTAGGGTATGGTATAAATGTAAGATCTTATTTGTAAGATCAAGTGTGGAATGCGAAAAGATTTAAGGAAGGGTATATGCGAGATCAAGCAGAGATATACATGAAGACATCATTTGAAGGTGAAGTTAGGTTTTTGTAGAAGCATATCAGCATTACATCGGTACTGAATCTAGCATATGAAGATTCTATTTTGTGCAGTACATTCTCATTGGATTTAACCATCCAACTATAGTCAGTGTGACTCCCATTTGTGATTGAGTAGTGAGCTCTAGGCTGTTGGCCTTTCTGCATGTGCAGACCCCTTTTTGTACACTTACTATCTGCAGTAGTATCATCTGATTATGGGTAAGGTTTCCCATCATGGTTTTTCCCCTTACAGGGTTTCCACGTACAAATATTGGTGTCATGTGTTGTGGATGACTTTATGTTTATGTTTCATGCATTAATTCTTACCGGTATAGCAATTTTTTGTTAACACTGTTTACCGACATACTTAACTGTCTTACCGGTATTAAGCATTAAGATGGTTAATAAGATTTTGGTTTGAATTTATTAGACAACTGATTCACCCCCCCCCCTCTCAGTTGTCTCCAAGACCTACAATTGGTATCAGAGCCTAGTCCTCTTTTTGCAAGAAGTTTAACAACTTGAGGAGATCCAATGTCTACTAATTATTTCAGAAAGGATAGTCCTAAACGTGATGGAACCAACTATGGGATATGGAAAATCAGAATGGAGACACATCTAAATTGCATTGGTAAAGACATTTGGGAAGTTACTAAGAATGGTTATACTACTGCTGTAGCTAGTCAGACTGCTCCCATTACTTTAGCTAAAGATGAAGAAAATGATTGCAAAGCAAGAGAAGCACTTTTGAGCGCATTATCAGATCAACAAATCGTGGGATTATTAGATAGATCCATTGCAAAAGCTATTTGGGATCATTTGGAAACATTGAATGAAGGGGATTCCACAGTCAAAATTGCAAAACTTGAAAGCTTCTGAGTCAGGTATGAACATCTGAAAATGGAAGAAGATGAAAGAATTTCTGCTTTTATGGAAAGAGTAAATGAAATTGTTTTAGGTATCAAATGTTGTGGAGGAACCTTGAGTGAAGATGAGATTGTTTCAAAAATATTAAGAGGTTTGCCACCGCCATATAAAATGAAGGTGACTGCTATTAATGAGTTGAGAACAATGCCTAATACATCAGTAACTAGGGATACATTGATTGGAAAACTTTCAACTTTTGAAATTGAGGAATGTGGTCCTGTTGCTACTATAAAAACTGATTTGGCCTTCAAAGCATCAAAATCATCTGCTCCATCTTTTGACAAATCAAACTGGAGAGCCTTTTACGCAAGAGAACTTGAAGAAACCAGGAAGGAGAATGAAGAGCTTGAAGAACTTGAAGCACTATTTGCAAGAAAAATGCCAAAAGGTCCCATTGGAAGTAAGTATGAACGTAAAGCACCCTTTAAATGTTTCAACTGCAATAAGATTGGTCATATGGCTTCAAGATGCCCTGATAGACATGCTAGACTAAGAGAAGAAGCTAGAAGGACATACAAACCTAATCCTGAATATCAGAGATATAGATTTAAGAAAAACAAAGATAAATCTTGTTACATTGCTGATGAAGGTGTGACTGATGATTCTGATGAGGATCCAATAGACAACAGATGGGTCTTTGTTGCTATAATAGAAAATCAACCGGTACCTATTTCTCAACCATTAGAACAAGCCCTAGCAACTAAAGTGTAATCAAAGGATGAATGGATTATTGACTCAGGATGCTCACAACACATGACTGGAGACAAAGGTAAATTCTTGAACTTTCAAGAATACAATGGAGGTTTAGTGAGATTCGGAGATGACAAAGCCTATTCAATCAAAGGTAAGGGTTCAATATCTCTTGATTGTAAACATAACATTGACAATGTCTACTATGTTGAAGGATTAAAACATAATCTTTTAAGTGTTGGTCAATTAGTTGAGAAAGGTTTTCAGTTACAATTTAAAAATGGAAAATGCAAAATCATGAGTAGAACTGGTTTGGAATTTGCAACCGGTAATCAGACTAGAGGTAATATCTTTCATTTGAATAACAGTGAAAAGGCATGCTTAATTGCTCATATAGATGAAAGTTGGCTATGGCATAAAAGACTATGTCATGTAAATTTTGATTGCATGGTAAAAATCAATAATTCTAAGGCAGTTAGAGATCTACCTAAAATTATGAAACCTCAGAATACAATTTGCAAGGAATGTCAATTTGGAAAACAAGCTAGAGCTAGTTTCAAAAGTATTCCAGAAAAATCCAATAATGCTCTTGATTTAATTCACACTGATTTATGTGGTTCGGCTAGAACTAAAAGCTTACAAGGTGATAGATATTTCGTGCTAATTATTGATGATTATTCTAGAATGTGTTGGGTTACTTTTCTCAGAGAAAAATCAGAAGCACTTGGGAAGTTCAAGCTATTCAAAGCAATGGTTGAAAATGAAACCGGTAAGAAAATTAAATGTTTAAGATCAGATCAAGGAGGAGAATTCACATCTAGAGATTTTAATACATTCTGTGAAGTAAATGGAATCAAAAGACAGTTATCAGCACCTCGGACACCACAACAGAATGGAGTTGTTGAAAGGAAAAATAGAACTATTTTGGATGCAGCAAGAAGTATGTTATCAGAAGCAAATCTACCACATGTGTACTGGAGAGAGGCAGTAAGCACTGCTGTCTATACATTCAACAAAGTTCACATCAAAGGTGAAACCGGTAAGACCCCTCATGAACTATGGTTTGGTAATACTCCTACTCTTAAGTATTTCAAAAATTTTGGAAGTAAATGTTATATTATAAGAGATGAGTATATTGGCAAGTTTGATCCTAGAAGTGATGAAGGAATATTTCTTGGTTATTCATCTAAGAGTAAAGCTTATAGATGTTTTAATAAAAGATTACAGAAAATTGTTGAAAGTACAAATGTAAAGATTGATGAACAATTCAGAGGAACTTCAAGGTATATAGACTCTGAACCAGTAACAGAAATTATGACAAATGAACCAACAGTAAATCCATCGGTACAGAATGATGATCCAGTTACTCCGGTATCATCAGAGAATTCCACAATAATTGAAGAACAACAACCGACTAAGAAACCCCGGTATGTAAGACTGAATCATTCTGAAGATCAAATAATTGGAAGCAAATTTAAAGGAGTCATGACAAGAGGAAGATTGGCAAATGAAGAGGTATGTCTTATTTCTCAAATTGAACCATTATCTATCAATGAGGCATGTGAAGATAAATTTTGGATTAAAGCTATGGAAGAAGAATTAGGACAAATTGAGAAAAATAATACTTGGACATTAGTTCCCCGGCCTAAAAATAAAAATGTAATTGGAACCAAATGGATATTTAGAAACAAACTCAATGAAGATGGTAAGGTTGTCAAGAATAAAGCAAGACTAGTGTGTAAGGGATATTCTTAGAAAGAAGGAGTTGATTACAATGAAACCTTTGCACCAGTAGCCAGAATTGAGGCAGTTAGATTATTCTTGGCCTTTGCAGCTCACAAGGATTACAAAGTTTATCAAATGGATATTAAATCTGCATTTTTGAATGGAGATCTTGAAGAGGAAGTCTATATTGAACAACCTGATGGATTTTCTTTGACAGATGACAATGATATGGTTTGCAGATTAAGAAAAGCTTTGTATGGACTAAAACAAGCTCCAAGAGCCTGGTATGCAAGATTGGATAGGTATCTTTTAAAAATTGGTTTTACTAAAGGAAATGCAGATAGCAATTTATATTACAAAGTAACTAATGATGACATCTTGATTATGGAAGTATTTGTTGATGATATAATCTTTGGAGGAGAAGATGGATTATGCAAAGAATTTTCTCTTAAAATGCAGCATGAATTTGAAATGTCTATGATTGGAGAAATAAAATTCTTTTTAGGATTGTAGATCTTACAGACTAATAAAGGCATATTTTTTAGTCAATCTAAGTACTTGAAAGAACTACTTAAGAAATTTGGGATGGAAAACTCTAAACCAGTAAGCACACCTATGACTACAAATGACAAATTATCTCAAAGGGATGAATCTACACCTGTCAATCCAACTAGATACAAATCTATGATAGGAGGTTTACTGTATTTGACACAAACCAGACCTGATATTATGAATGCAGTATGTATAGTTTCTAGATTTCAGAGTAATCCTAGGGAAAATCATGAATTAGCAGTAAAAAGGATTCTCTGGTACTTACAAGGCACAACAAATCTTGGATTATGGTATCCTAAAGATGAAAATTTTGATCTATATGCATACATAGATGCAAATTGGGCAGGAGATGTGGATGATAGAAAAAGCACCACTGGAGGAGTATTCTTTCTTGGAAAGAGATTAGTTTCTTGGTTAAGTAAGAAACAGATTTGTACATCTTTATCAACAGCAGAATCAGAATATGTTGCAACAGCAACAAACTATACATAGGTACTTTGGCTTAAGCAAATGTTGAAAGACATAAAGGTAAAATGCAAGGAACCTATTACTATATATTGTGATAACACTACAACAATTGATATATCTAAGAATCCAGTATTACATTCTAAAACAAAACATGTTTCTATCAAACTGAATTTTCTAAGGGAAAAAGTTGAAGAAAAGGAGATAAAACTAGTTTATGTGAATACTAAAGAACAGCTTGCAGATATTTTCACAAAACCTTTGCCTAAGGAAACTTTTGAGTATCTCAGAGATCATCTCGAAGTCTTACCTCCACTGGTAGAGACTTAGACAGTTGATGATTGTCATCAACTGGCAGAATTAAATGGACAAATCCTTTATTCCGGTATTTGATGAGGAAGCTACCTCCTAGGGGGAGTAGTTGGTATATTGAATTGATTGGTATTTTGTATGAACTTGACTTTTTGTGACTTTGGCATTTGATGTCAAAGGGTGAGAGATATATGGAAAAAAATTAGGGAGAGATGTATGAAAATACATTATCTTTTTGAAGAGAGATTGGTATGAGAGTTTGGAATAAACACATATTACTCCCAAGGGGAGAAATGGAGATTGTTATTTTTTTTGTACTTGGCATTTCTGTTTTGGCGCTTTGATGGTTTTTCCATCTTGTGTTGCCATCAATGCCAAAGGGGGAGATTGTTGGTATTTTGGTATGCTTTTGTCATTGATGTCAACACCTGCTAAATACACCTACTTTGGAGATCTAGCAACATTCACCGGCAAACAGTAAACTGTGCAAACAGTCACCGGTATATGGTTAACCAGCAGGATATAATGTTCACCGGTACCTGCATTGACATGGAAGACACTTGGTAATGTCAAAGACATCATGTGGACACTTTACTTTGAAGTAATAATCATTGGTATATTCTTATTTGCATATTTTCTTTTACCGGCAAATAGGTCCAGGTTATCTAGGGTTACACCGACAGGTTTATCTTTTCCAGATCAGCATGGCATGCTATGGAGATGATTTATTATTGTTGTAAATGCATTAAGCCGACATGTTCAATCAATTATTGCATCAGATATTGTATTATTTGTAAAATGTTTTTATTGTAATATCTTGTAGAGTCGACCTGCTAAAATTGGTCTTAGAGTATGGTATAAATGTAAGATCTTATTTGTAAGATCAAGTGTGGAATGCGAAAAGATTTAAGGAAGGGTATATGCAAGATCAAGCAGAGATATACATGAGGACATCATTTGAAGGTGAAGTTAGGTTTTTGTAGAAGCATATTAGCATTACACTAGTACTGAATCCAGCATATGAAGATGCTATTTTGTGCAGTACATTCTCATTGGATTTAACCATCCAACTGTAGTCAGTGTGACTCCCATTTGTGATTGAGCAGTGAGCTCTAGGCTATTGGCCTTTCTGCATGTGCAAACCCCTCTTTGTACACTTACTATTTGCAGTAGTATCATCTGATTGTGGGTAAGGTTTCCCACCGTGGTTTTTCCCCTTACAAGGTTTCCACGTACAAATATTGGTGTCATGTGTTGTGGATGACTTTATGTTTATGTTTCATGCATTAATTCTTACCGGTATAGCAATTTTTTGTTAACAGTGTTTACCAGCATACCTAACTGTCTTACCGGTATTAAGCATTAAGTTGGTTAATAAGATTTTGGTTTGAATTTATTAGACAACTAATTCACCCCCCCCCCCCCCCTCTTAGTTGTCTCTAGGACCTACAATAACACTCAGTGCTTTCCCATGATTTTTCTTTTCACATATGTCTTGCTTTACACACATATATTTGATCCTCAATTCATGTTGTATAAATAGATCTCTTGTAATGGTGATCTTGTTCATGCTTCAATCTTACAAACATGATTCATTAAATGAATAACCATACAAAATTATTTCATTGGATAGATGTCCTCAAAATCATATAAAATCTATAAGTGCAATTTCCAATGTGTTAACGGTTTCTTGTTCCTCGATCTTTGTAACACGTTTCCCATATGTGTCTAGGTTCAATGAATCTGGTAACACATTTCACTCGATGTGTATTAACTTAGTATACCATCTTTGCTGCTCGGTAGTCATAGAACGTTACTCGGTAGATAGCTCGGTGTATACTAAACTTTGTAACTTCTGTAACCGACTGCTTTGTGCTTACCGACTAAATATTTCAGTAGTAATAACCGACTAGAGTATATAGAATGACTTTGGACATAAAACTAATGACAACTTAGTAAATAGTAACAGGTCCTTCATCACCTAGTCATTATCCGCAGTCTTACTGAGTTCCATTTGTTGTTCAAGTAAGTTTAGTTGTTCTTACACATCCGCTTTGAATTCTTATGCACCTATTAACAAAATTTGAAGTTCTGCTTTACTATTGAAGTGGTCATCCTTAATACCAGCAATCTTATTAAGACTACGAGCTCCTTCACTTGAGAGGCCTAGAGGGATATCTTGGTTGGTGTCATCTACAAGATTTTTTGCTTGAGCCTCATAAATGTCCAACCTTAGTTGAGTAGAAGGCAAGGGAATAGCTCCTTCCAAATTAGGTTTATCCTATTCTTGACTCGTCTCCAACTCCAACACAATAGTTTCATTTAAAATATTTCCCTTGAATACTCTATTATCGAAATGAGGAGGGAGACTCTTTACTAATTTCTGAGAAAAGGATGCTAAGGGCACCGAAACGAAACCATCACCTTTGTTTTCCATGAAATTAACAGTGTATCCAGGGAATGTCTGTGGTTCCATTTTGATTTGAATGGACTCTTCAATCCCAGAAACTTTAATTAAAATATCTGATATATCAATGACCCCATTATAAAGGGACGAATTAATCGTCCAAGATCCTCGACCTAATAGAATTTCTATCAGATTGAAATATTTAACATGTGATTTTAATTCTATAAGTAGTTGTAGGTGCCCAGTTGTTTCCCTATGATTTCTAAAACTTGAGGGAAATGATATTCTACAGGAAGAGGGCCTAGAATTACCCATATCCGAATCTTACTAGGTCTAAAAACATACGAGTCAAAATTCGAATACCATTCCACAAAAGAAAAGCAATGCCCTCGGAATAATCTAACTTTGCTCGAAAGAATTTATTTCTTAGTGTCTAAATTCTTACAAAAAATGAAAAAAATATCATTGTCAAGATGAGAAATACGTACATCTCAGGGAAACCATGAATACCACCAATCAATTGCTTCCCGAGCCGGGAAATCCTTACCGTTCCATTTAACTAGAAGCCTTAGCTTTTAAAGACAGATTCCATATTGGATTAAGCATTTTTTAGGATAATTCAACTATATTATTGGCTTTTGGTTGAGAAATTGGTTCCTTGATAGCAATTTTGGATGAAAAAACCTCTTATTTCCCCAGAGGAACCACATTTGAAACAGAAACTAGAGGAAACCCTAGATTTTGACCTTGTTTGGCCCAGATTTCCTTTGAATTTTACCAGCTTTGTTATTAAAGGGTTTGATAACCTCAACATTGGATTTTAGGTGGGTAATCAGGTGAGATGAGGTGCATTTATCCACCCAAATCCTATTTTCAAACACCCATTGAGGGCGGTGAATGTTATTCGGACTAGGTTTTCGGAGATTCACAATAGAGGATTTTTTGAGCTTGCTTCATTCTGATACTGAATCATGCCATGAATTTCTAGGGTAGAAAGGATTGCCTTCAATTGAGAAATTCCCACGGGGATCAGAATGACCTTGAAAAACCTAAATGTTGTTCGTTCTTTTTTGTTTCTTACTAACCACAATCTGCCAATCCCCGTAGGTGTCGCTCTAAGAGGGAGCCACTTTGTGAAGATGATGTTGCGTAATTCACATTTTTTTGCACCAACCAGAGAAAAGAGTTTTAAAATATGAATTTCTATTTCTTGTTATTTCATCCAATATACATTTTTGTTGTAAAACATGTTACCTGACATAGAAACCATGATGAATCAATAAAGAGCTTAAATATACAAATTTCAAAATTCAAATTTGTAGTGGAATTCTTTTGTCCTCGTAGGAAGCCTGGAAGGCAACCATGTTTAAGCACCCAAATTATGGAAATTAGAGAGGTTGCGTACATTAGGAGAAAATGAATCCATTGCAAAACCAGAAAAAATAGGGTTCGCTTTGGGTAAAGCAATCAGGTAGCAAGAAAATTTCCCGACAACCACAATCTTTTCTTTTCTAACTTGGGAACAGTTTAACCCCAAGACTAAACCAATGTCATTTGGGGCAACACAAATTCCATAATCAGTACATTCTGTTTCTTTAATTCCAAGCAATTCACTCACAATTTTAGGTAATTTCAATGAAGTTGTTATGTCTGAGGGACTTAAAGGAGTGGGACGGTGAAGATGAGATGAGGCAGGGATAACATTGGATAAACCTATGCCATTGCCACCAGTAGTGTAAAAAACTAAAAGATAGTTGAAGGAGAAAAATAGAAAAATCTCATATATAATTGAAATCTAGAGGTGAATTATGAAAATCTCATACCTGCCATATGAAAATGTATCTAACACTAGATATATAATGCATCAAACACCTCATATATAAAGAAGATTAGTGTAGAATTTTGAACCTAACCTATCCTCTTTGAACCAGCTGATTAGCAAACAATAACCTGTAGGCTGAATTAGTTTTTCTCCAATTTCTTCCAAAACTTTTCCGAGCCAAAGAGCTTGTGTACCTGTTGAGGTAATTGCAACATACTCCACTTCTGTAGATGAGAGGGAAACAATACTTTTCTTTTTCAAGCTCCAGGTAATCAAACCAAAGCCAAAAGAAAAACAATTTCCAGATGTAGATTTACGGTCATCCATACTACCTCCCCAATCTGAATCACTAAATCCTACCAGATTGAACTTTTCAGAAGAGTAGTAATGAATACCAAAACTTAAATTCCCTTTCACATACTTCAAAATCCTCTTGGCTACCTTCATATGTATTTCAGATGGATTTGTCATATACCTTGAAACAAGTGAAACTGAATAGGCAATATCAGGCCTCATGTGGATTAGAAACATCAAGCTCCCCACAATACTTTTGTAAGCTATCTCATCAACTAAATCAAAACCATCATCTTGACATAACAAAACTCCATGAGCAGTTGGAGTGGAGGCAGGGTTACAATTAGTCATATTAAATTTCTTCAGCATATCTTGTGCATACTTTGTTTGACAAATGAAAATCTCATCCTTACTTTGATAAACCTCCATTCCTAAAAAATATTTCATCAGAACAAGATCTTTCATCTCAAATTCTTTCATCATAGTAGCTTTAAATTCATCTTTCATCTTAGAACTACTACCCATATAGAAAAAAATCATCAACATACAAACTTATGATGAGGATATCAATACCTTCTTGTTTGTAGTGAAGGGTAAGATCACTCTTACTTCTCTAGAAGCCATTCTCCTAAAAGTATCCATCAATCCTGGCATACCACACTCTTGGTGCTTGCTTGAGGCCATACAAAGCCTTCTTCAACTTGTAGACATAATTATCTTTTCCTTCCACTTCAAAACCTTGTGGCTGCTCCACATATACTTCCTCTTCTAAGTACCCATTCAAAAAGGCACTTTTCATGTCCATATGATGTATGCTCCACTTCTTTTGAGCTGCTAATGAAATCTGCATTCTTATGGTCTCTTGTCTTGCTACTAGTGCAAATGTCTCTTCATAATCAATTCCTTACTTTTGTGTGAAGCCTTTAGCAACTAATCTCTCCTTGTGTCTTTCAACACTCCCATCACGGTTAAACTTGGTCTTGTAGACCCATTTGGTGCCAATCCTTTATTTGTAATGTGGAAGTTCTGTTAACTCCCAAGTGTCATTCCTATGAATGGAATCCATCTCTTCTTCCATGGATTTCACCCAAACCTCATTAGTACATGCATCTTCAAAACATGATGGTTCAAAATCAGCCTTGGCTAATAAAGAGAAATTCACTGTCTCGCCTATTGGGTTTTCTTCAAGTACTTGATTTCCACTCCCCTGGTAGATATCACTCAATCTCCTTACCTTCCTTGTAGAACTTGGAGAAGAAGTTGGATTTGAACTTGGTACTGAAGAACTTGATGAAGGGCTGCTTGGTGGAGTTAAACCACTAGATACAGAAACATTACTTGGCTGCTCATGATCAATATCAGCAATTATATCATCATTCAAAACATATTTTGGCTTCTCAACATAGCCTTTTTGATGACCATAAACTCCCCCTTCATCAAAAATCACATCTCTTGAGACAATAAGCTTGTTAGTGAGGGGATTATACAATCTATAAGCCTTGATTTTCTCACTATATCCAATAAAAATACATGACTCACTCTTTCCATCTCACTATATCCAATAAAAATACATGACTCACTCTTTTCATCTAATTTCTGTCTATTTTGATCAAGTACATGCACATAAGCCAAACAACCAAAAACTTTTAAATGATTAACATTAGGCCTTTTTCCATAACAAGCTTCATAAGGAGTCATCTTTTCTAGTGCACTGGTGGGGCTACGCTTGAGGATGTACATCGTTGTAGCAACTACATCTCCCCAATAAGAATTGCTCAATCCCTTGGTTTGTAACATGCACCTTGCCATTTCAACCACAGTACGATTCTTCCTTTCAGCTACTCCATTCTGTTGAGGTGTGTATGTAGTAGTAAGTTGCCTCTTGATGCCATTAAAATCGTAATAACTTTGGAAAGCCTTTGAGAAAAAATTTCCTGCATGATCATTCCTTAAACATTTGATCTTGCACCCTTTCTCATTTTCCACAAGGGCTTTAAACTTCTTGAATGTATCCAAGGCTTCATCTTTGGCATTCAAAAAATATACCCAACAATTTCGTGAGTAATCATCAATAAAAGTGATGAAATATGATGACTTACCCAAACTCTTAGTCTGCATAGGACCACATATATCTGAATGAACAAGCTGAAGTGGGTGATAAGCCCTCCATGCATTTCCCTTTGGAAACTTTTCTCTTCCATGCTTTCCTTTAGCACAACCTTCACAAACCTCCTTGTGTTCCTCAACCATGGGCAAACCAGAAACTAATGCATGCGAGGTTAGAAACTTCAAACTATGAAAATTTAAATGCCCAATACCTAAGATGCCATAACCAACTTGAATCCTCATAAGTATATTTGTCAAACTGTTGTTATGTTCACCAAACCTCATGGGGAACATCCCATTTCTTGTCATAGGAACAACAGTGATCACCCTATTACCCTTATTCTTATCATAGATAGTACATGTCTTATTCTCAAAGAATACTTTATAATTTTTCTCACATAGTTGCCCAACACTTAAAAAATTGTGCTTCAATTATGGAGTATAATAAATATCATGAATACTCTTTATACCTTCTTTTGTTTGGACCTCCATAGCTCCTTTGGCAACAACCTCCAATGATTAATGATCACCAAGCTGGATCTTAGATTTGAAACTTCCATCCTTTGTTGAGAACAACTTCTCATTCCCTGTCATATGGTTAGAGCATCCAGAATCTAGGTACCAAACATCTTTACTATTATTTTCACCCTTTGCATAAGATAAAAATAAGTGATCAGGAGGATTCTCACTACTTTCTTGAGCATAGTTAGCACTTTTACCTTCTTTCAATCTGCATTCTCTTTCAAAGTGGCCACACCTGTTACAATGGTAACATTGAACATTTCTCTTATCAAATCTACCTCTACCTCTTCCTCTGAAACCACCACTTCCTCTTGAGTGACCTCTTCCTCTACCTCTTGAAGAATTTTGGCTTTGCCCTTTACCTTGGCCTTGATTGATTTTGGCATTACTGCTGCTTGCATCTTCATTTTTTGTGATTAGCAATTTAGAGGAAAACACTTTCTCTACACCTTCAAAAGAATCTTTCAATCTTTCTTCATGAGACATCAGGGATCCAACCAGTTGATCAAACTGTAGTTTTTTCAAATCCTTGCTTTCTTCTATGATTATTGCTACATGATTCCATCTGGGTGTCAAAGATCTCAACACCATTTTTATCAAAACTTAATTGCTTACAATTTCCCCAAGTGTAGTCATTTTATTGACCACATCTTTGACTCTGACACAATAATCACTTATACTTTCATCTTCTTGCATCTTCAAATTCTCAAACTCTTGCTTAAATGTCTGAAGCTTGACCACTTTAACTTGATCACTACCCTAGTAAGCTTCTTGTAGAGTCTTCCAGGCATATTTGGCAGTTGTTGCTCCTGATATTCTTGGAAATAAGATCTTATCAAGAGCTAGTTGAATGTGAAACAAAGCTTGAGCATTCTTTTTCCTTGCTTCCTTTCTTGTTGTTCTTTCATTGGCTGTAAGGGCATTCCAATCAGCTAGCTCCTCATAACCTGATTCAATAATCTCCCACAAATATTTTCCAATCAAAAAGGTCAGCATCTTAATGCACCAATAATCATAATCATTCCCATCAAATTCTGGAATGGGCATATGGTTAAAATTCGACATGATTAACTTTGGCGAAATTTCAACAATAAAACTTTAACCCAAAACAATTTTACCTGTTCTAATACCACTTGTAGAATTTTGAACCTGACCTATCCTCTATGAACTAGCTGATTAGCAAACAATAACAACAAAAAGAATAAATTGCAAAAAGAAATCACAATTCTAAATAAAAAACAAAGTGCCCTATTTTTTGGAATTGCACAAACCAATTTCTTTACTGAAGCTTAATTAAAAAATTACATAGAGGTTGTATATATAAAGAATTTGTAGCCTAGAAGAATTAATAATAACTGCAATTCTAAATATATTCCTAGCATTACATGGAAAGCTACTAAGGCTCTCAAACTAAAAAAACAAACTACTCCCTAAATCAAGAATACAATAAGTGCATGCACAACATGCTTTATTTACTAAAAACAAACTCATGCAAAAAACAAAACTAAAAATAGTCCTACGGATTAATGCATGCTGGAGTACATGCTTTATTTGCATGAATAAACAAAAAACTGATTTAAACTAAAAATAGCTTATGCATGGTGATGAATGGATAGATTCATGTCCAAATTAGAGTTGCATGGTGCTGCATGCTAAAGTAGCATCAATTATCAACAATTAGTCTATGGTCTAGATTCTCTTTCATCTTTAAATTGTGTTTTTGAACAATTCAAAGTTTAGAATAGAAGTGAAACTTTATTATCAACCATTTATTTTTAAACTTTTTTTTTATGTTTTAACTTCTCAAGAAATAAATTTTTATTTTAAATAGATTTTTTTTAATTTATGATTTGTTCATAAATGTAACTAGAAATATTTAGTTAAAAAATATTTGTCAAAATTTTATTGGCCAAAGGCAAGTACTAATAATAATATACCGAATTTTGACATCAAATCATTTTTATGTCAAAGTTCAAAAAAACTTGTAAAACCATTTTTTAGTGTAGACACATAAAATCATGCACATCCTAACCACATCTGATTTTATTTCATATAACATTAATTAAATAAGATCAATTATTCAACAAATCTTCTCATCACCCTCATAGAATTAATTAAATAAATTCAAATTATTTATTTAATCAATTTATAGTTTATCTAGTAGTAAAGTTTTAAAGAAGCTATAATTTTTCTGTTAGGTAAAGTGGCACTCAAAGGTCTATTTTTAGTATTTACCTTCTTTTGATCATTTAACTATAGTCACCTCAACTTAGGAACCATAACTAGATTTTATGTAGACATCAAAATCATTGATTGTATCTTCATTACTATTTTGGATGTTGGCATCAAAATTCCTACCCTCATTAAGAGTATAATTCATAATATTAGCAAATGGAAAATCTATTCTAGGCTTTAAAGTGTGCTCATTATTGTCCTTCACATTTCCATTTCTAAAGGAGGAAGCATAGTTTTCTACATGGCCTGTCTCATTTATCTTTCACTCTTCCCTCTTATCCTCCTATTTTTTTAATAAAATAACCTCATTAATGCACTCATCAAGCCATTTTAAGGGATAATACCTAAAGACCTATAAGTTGACCCTCTATGATTACTCTTGACATTTGGTTCAAGGTCTCTTCTTGAATACACAAATCCTAGGGTTTAAAGGATATGTATAGTCCATCACCATTGACTATCATCATAGTTTGTTATTAGGATAAACAGGTTTTGAGGGGACCAAAAACCCCATACAACAGGGTTTGAAGGGACCTAAAACCCTGTAATTTTTCACGGATTCGAAATCAACAAAGGGATGTTGCAAATAGATACAACAAAGCCACAATCAACCCAAAAGGATTAAACTTTACATCTCGTGTGGCACATAGCAAAATGAAACTACCTCCAGCTAACACAAAAGAAAGACAATACAAACTAGGCTAGCCGCAACAACAAATCTAAACCACCTTATAGATCTAATAAACAAAAGATGAGGGTTTATCTGGCACCCCCAGCCAAAAGTCAAGGTTTTCCCAGGCTCCCTTAACCTGTAATAGAGTCTCCAGCTCACCAATAGAAAAACCCGAGCCTAACCAAAAATACAAGCTAACCAAATTGGGCCCTTGAAAACTGTCAACATCCAACCTAACCATGATAAAAGAAAAATACCAAGGGTTTTTCCAAGATCCATCAACCATGAGAGTGGGTTTTAAGAGGCTCCCACAACCTAACAGGGTACTACTAGCATCCAACAAAGTGGGTTTTACAAGGCTCCCACAACCATACAGAAAGTAGATAACAACATCAAGTCCTAAAGGTACAATATAGGACATAGGGTGCAGATCAGGCACCCATAGCCAGCTGCAAAAAAAACAAAAGGATTTTGATAGGATACCTCAACCAGCACCACCAACAATAGCAACAACAACCAAAAACCTCCCTCACACCATCTCCCCACCTCAATAGGAGAGAAAGCCACCGCAATAGACTAGAAAAGAGAGAAGATCAACTACCCAGCTAGCTTCCTCACAACCCAAATCACATGCAACCTCTCCACCTCCATAGGAGAGAAGAACACCACAAACAAGGTTCCAATAGATTGATCTAGAGGAACAAAAGAAACCCCCGTCATAGAATAAGCAACAAAAGAATAGAGGGTCCACCCCAAATAAATAGGTCTCAAATGGGCCAAAAACTTCTCCACCTCCAAAATAAAGAGGGAGAAACCAAACCCAAAGCCACCCAAAGCCAGAGTAGCCACTATCCAAAAACAACTCTACAGAAAAGGAGCAACCATCTTTACCCACAAAAAGTGTCTCCACCTTAATAAGAGACATATTCAACAATATAACCGTAGAGAATGAGGATGGAAGTCTCCAAAACACCCAAGCCCTACGTTTTTTCCCCGCAATCCCTTCCACCTCTATAATAAGGGAGAACAACTCCGAAAAAGAAGTTGAGGGAAAAACCAAAGGCAGGATGGTGAAAGCCCACAAAATGAACACACTAGCCAAAAAAACTTAGGGCTATGAACCAAACGAAAAACCCCACCACTCCTCTGAAAGGAGAAGCAATAACCACTTGGGGCCCGAACAAAGCTAAAACCCTGACCCAGAGAGGAGCTTGTCAAGGAAGAAAGATTCCCCCATCAATAGAAGAAAATTCGTTCCATAGCACATAGACAAGGTCAATCCACACTCTGATCGCAGAACCGGCATAGCAGCTAACACCAGTCACAACTAAAATGGGCGCCCACCGCCACACGTTGAGAGTAGACCCCACAGACCAGAAAACACCATTCTCAACAACAGCGGGCACCCACCACCAGGGATCAAAGAATGGGTAATTGAAAAAAGAGGTCACCTCCCCACACCAACTGAAACACGCAACAGGCCAAAACAGGGGGCATGGACCACCTAAGAATCCTCGCCAATTGTCTAGATTTGGATCGTCTTTGCTTCCCACACCATCTCCACTAACAGGAACCCCAACACCACTCCCGCCTTTCCCTCTCCCTCCGCGCTCCATTCAAACTCCCTCAACTACAATTCTATCATAGTTTATTGTCATTTTGTTTAAAATATTTCATCATTTTTACATCTAAAAATTAATTCTTTTTTCAAAGACTCTTTGTACAAGTACAAACCTTTAGGGGTTAGGCATTCTTATTGGCATTCTTATCTAGGGTCTTAAATAAGATTTTCTTCTTTTTATTTTTTCTTTGACTTGATGATGGATTCAAGAATTGGAAGATGAAAGAATAAAACATTTTCATGATAAAGCATTAAGTTGTAGGATTTTGGCTTCACAAACCTAACAAACTTGGTGGACCTGCAAGGACTATATGGGTTTTGGAAACTTTCATCACTCTACTACTAGTACATCATATTTATTTATATTTATTGAGTCTAAGATCTCCAAAGATAGAAAAAATCCTTCACAATCTCTATAACATTCTAACACCTATGCATGTTGATCTTTCCTTATTCACTTCCTTATTAACATAGGGTATAGATCCCTTAATCAATAACTTTCGTGCATGACATTATTTACTTGTAAATGCTCTTGTAAAAACTTAACAAGTTATAAAAGAAATTTCCATGACAATGCATAATTTTAATAAGCTAAGTGAAAACCCTTAATGTTGTTCAATACACCCCAAAGATAATAGAAACCTTCAATCACTAGTTTCCTAAATAGTTCAATAAAAAATTTCAATTGAAAATATATGCCTACTAAGATCTTTTTTGGGCTTCTTAGGGCCAATTGTGGTTGGAAAAATATACATAAGGTTTTTATCAATATTAGGGCTTGAAAATATTTTAGTCTTTATTTTGACAATAGGATTGTATTAGAGAGAAACCTTTGATCTACTTATTTGAAACATTCCTATATTTATAATGCATATTTTTGAACTTGAAAGTTTTCATGATTGACTTATGACTACTCATATCTAATAGAATAGTCCATTGAATAGCTTTGCATAGACCTTTAAATGATCCTTACAATCTCCTTATCATCATTGCAAGGTTTTGACACTACTAGACTACAAAACTCAACAAAGGCTCCAGAGACATAAAAAACTTAGAGATGAGATATATGATGTGCATTTAAATGAAAGATATTTTATGACTAAGAAGACTCCCTACTTGATTTTTAATGATTTTACTATATGATTACATTATGAAATCTCTTAAATGGCTTCAAAGGTTTGACAACATCAATGACCCTTGACTACCCTTATGTCAATGTTTTCAAATAAAATTAAAGGGATTCTAATGATACCAATCTCTATGAATTTTAAAAGAGAAAATAATATTATATAGGATTATAATCTACATATAAGCTCCTTGAATGTCCTTGCATAGGCTTAAGCCTATTTTTTCAAAGCTTCCATAACACATAGCATATCTGGAGAGTTTTAGAATGCATCCCACACATGAATCTAATTTTGGAGACATATGATCATGTGAAAAGAGCTGTTATGAGATCCTAAAACTTCTCCCTCTTCATGCAATATCTCATGTACCTTCCTCCTAGTTTTGCAATGTGCCTTTAATGTAGAGACAACAAGGTAGCCTCCATGCCATCAAAGTAGCTCAAGTATTTCAATGAAACCAAAATAACCTAACCCTATAGACTTCTATAATGCATTGACCACTTCAAAATATGATTCATTTGTAGGTGTGGGTGTGATTTTATGAGACAATAAAGATTCTTCTCAACACATAGGACTTTGAAGATTAGTTGACAAACCAAAGTAATACTATTTTACCTTTTCATTACATAAGACATTTATATCATAGCCAATGCTAAAAAAAAACTCATGACTTCAACATTACACTCCTCTAAGAGTAAAACATAATTGAGTTAAAGAACCAAATCAAATCAAAACAAACCATCATAAAACTTTCATATTAAAAAAAAGTCACCATCAAATTCTAGACATGCAACAACATTGTAAAAATCGCATTTATGATATTTCAAAATGACAATAAAATGTTTAACCTTTACGCTACATGCACATTCTTTGAACTCAAAGAAATATATAATCACTCAAGTTTTGCAAATCTGAAATTTTTGAAATAATTATTTTTCAGAATTTCAAAATCTTATAATTCTTGATTAATTCTTTCAAAAATAATCATAGTCTTGCAAATCCACAATTCTTTCAATTTTGCAAATATAAGATTCCTTAAACAATACTTCTCTATCTTCTTGACTCAACCCTCCAAAAATTTTTTTGCGAATCTACAACTTAAATATTCTACAAGTAGAAATCCACTTTTCTCAATTAAAGTCAAACTTCATGAGTAAGTCAAACTCACAACAAGCCTTCCTCATCCAAACATACTTCAAATATATACAAATATTGTGTATTTGAAAAAGTTGTTTCTGAATTAGATTGTGTGATAATTGTTTAGTCAACATTTTGAAAATGTTGATACAAAAACTACCAAACAATCTAATCCAAAAATAACTCTTCCAAATTTCATAGATTGTGAAAATTTAATGTCTACAATATTGTAAAGTAATTGTGTTAGGTATATGGAAATACTATTTAGCTAATTATGTCGAGAATATAACAAATAATCTAAGCTAATTTGGGTTGAAAACTGATAGGGAACATCTTCCAAGGCAGTGGAAAACTTACAAGACTATCACACAATTTCATCGACTGTTGGGGAAGGTCGGGGGAAATGAGGGAGTAATGGCGACAGTTGGCGGAGGTGAGGAGGGGCTAGCATTAGGTGGCGGGTCTGAGGGACAAGCATTGGGAAACAAGCAATGTGGGAATCTCATTCTATATACTCTTTTATGGAAGGGAACAAAAATTGTGCATAGAGATTATCTAAGTTAATTTGATTTTAAAAATGTCATGATTTTCGCATAACACAAAGTAAAATTGAAAATTACAGTTCTCAGTCGTGCTTGGTAGAATTAGTTGTGTCTTTCATTTTATAGTTGTGTATAACACGAAAGTTAATTAGTCGTCTTGTTAGTCATGTCCCTCTGACTCCCTAACTATATAGCTATAAGTGAGTTCCTTCTTTTATTTAACTTTTATATGTGAAAATTTTATTTTGCTTTCATTCTATCTATTTTCTTTCGTTTATTTATTTAACTATAGAAATGTCAAATGCAGTTATATGTAATGCAAATTAGTGTATTCAAGGTTCTTTTTTTTTCCTTTATTCTTTTTAAGAATTCAAAAGTTGAAATAAGAAGCAAATTTCATAATGAATATTCTTTAAACATTTAAATTTTGTTTCTTTTATATATCTCAATTTTGTAGAAGATTTATATTTATTTTGAATAAAAATAATTATAACTTATGATTTGTTGATAAGAGTAATCAATACTAAATAGCTAATAAATGCTTATAATAATGGTATTATTAAATGTAAGTAGTAATAGTAATGAATCACATTTTGGTAGGTAACCAACCTTATATTAACAATTTTTATTGTAGACACCTTAAATCATCTACATCAAACCACTCCAAATTTTATCCTCTTTTATCATTAATTGAATATATTCAAATTATTTATTTAATTAATTTATCATTTATTCTCCTTCTCTCTGTAGTCCTTTCAACTAAATTTACCTTTTATATCTCTATCGTCCAAAAATTAAATAAGTACATACTATTAATTTCATTCCTCTTTTTTCCTCATGCCCTTGGTTGACTAAATCCAACCAATTAGCAAGTTAATTGACTTGCACATCCTAAAGCATAATCAAACTATAGTCACACTTGGCATGCACTTGTCACATATGTCCAACTTCTCAAAAAATTCTCACATAAAATCTAAACCATCCATTTCTCCAAGAAGATATACTACTTGATTATCTCTATAAAGTAGCTATCTTTAATTTTCAAGACTATTAATTCAATGGCAAATGAATAGGATGCAAAACCTTGTTCTCCTTTGCACTTTAGGTGAGCTGCTAGACCTAGGGGATTAGCCCTTATTGTAATATCTAAAAATGATAACCTTTTTTATGTAGGGATATTGACTAAATCATAAATATTGTCACAAATTTCACTAAGATCTACATGATTATTACCAGATTATCTAGATCCTTAGTAACTTTTCATTGCAATACCTCGAGAATAGAGTTAAACTTAAATAAATGAAAGAAATAGAAGTATTGAAATGATTTTTTATTTTAAAGTTTTAGATTCAAACCTTGGACCAAAAATACCCTTGATCAGTGCCTATTATATGGCCACAAAGTCAAAATATTCTAAGCAAGTGTCATTTGCTGACATCCAAACTTCAAATTCAAAGGACTTCAAGATATCACTAGATACCTTGTCATTATGTGTTGCATATTTTGCATAAAAAATTGCCTTAGCATCCTAACTGATACTATAAAAGATTACCTCTATACAAAATAAATCATCTAACATAGTGGGGAGCATGTTCATATTCAATTCTTCATTAGCACATATAGAGGATAAAATATTAGGTCCTATTGTGTCAAATTCACCTTTCCATTGATCTAGGTATTTGACTTGACCCTTCTTATCCAAAGTGTTTATCATAACCTTTTTTCCAATTGCTTCAATTTAGATCCTACTTTATCATTTACTTGCTTATCAAGCTCCAACATGTGCATAACTGTTTCTTCAAGGAAATACCATCATTTTACTGGTTGCCTTTATTTATGTAGGAGTTTTAGGATCAAATTTGGAACATTTGAAAATATTCTTTGTCATTTTTGTAGGTGCCCACATAAATTTTACTGCCTTAAGATTATCTTCCATTTCATATTTGGCAGAGGCAGACTTTAAATTTGAATACGTTTTCCATCTATCATCAGCCTAGCCATTATTTTTAATAACCTATATTCAATCAAATATGCCACCAATTTATGAATTATCTACATTTTGTCTTCCTTGGTTCCTTTCATCTATCCCTTTAGCTCTTTAATATTTGTAGTAAAATCCTCCATATCTGATGGCAAAGGTTCAATCAAGCTAGAAGGATTAGAAAATACCGGTCATACTGCACTAGTGTATGCTAATTGTAGAGACCTCAATTGATAATTTTTCACAACCACATTCATGTATTTCTATAGTTTATCAAAATCTCCTTGCAACTTTTCACTATAGCCTCGCTAAATAGAGTTGTATTCACTACCAATGTTGTAGCTTGTGAGATTAGAGTATATGAAACCCTTTTTATTATTATAGCACCTCTTTGCTTCTAAATATCATTGAAAACACTTGGATTATTTTTATTAGGAGCCATAGCCCAAATTGTCAATATTTCAAACTCAGGGCTAAACCAATACCATAAAAAATACATGTTTTGCTTGCTCCTCAATGGTGAAAACTTCTTGATCTTTTCTTCTTACTATGTCAATGGCTAGTACAGTAGTAATATCTCAAAGTTGACTATGAGATTTATTATCCTAAGTCAAATTAAGTAAAGTGTAATTATGAGACATAATTTACACCAACACCCCCTCTTTAAGCACAACTTAGGGGAATGTAAACCCAATCTAACAATTTAAGATGGGTCCTGACTACTAGGCCATGTTTAGTACCCATGTACAAATGCAAATGTAATCAAAGCAATATAAAGAAATCTCTCACAAACAGAGAAAGGGAGAAAACCCTGTGGTAAAAAACTCCCCCCCAAAAGAGAGATTAATGATCAAAAGAACTCTTAAATAAGAAGGACAAAACCTCAAGAGAGAAAAAATTTCCCCCCAAAACACAAGAAGGAGAAGGAAGTTGATCCACCCTAATGAAATATCTCGCACCCCCAAGAGAGTTGGTAACTGATGAAACTTACTCTCAATGAAGGGTTTGGTGAAGATGTTGGCAACCTACTCTGTTATAGGACAATACTACAAATCAATGACCTTCTCCTAAATCAACTCCCTAATGTATTGCATGTGGATTTAGATGTGTTGGTCCACTGATGGTGGATCAAGTTCTTTGAGAACTCGATGGAACTTTAATTATTACAATGAAGAACTGTTGGTTGTGGAGTGGTGAAGCCAAATAGACTTAGTTGCTGCATTAACAACCCCTCAATACTCAACCTTAGTCAAAGAAATTAAAATAGCATGTTGCTTGCTTTTCCAATAAATGGCCCCAAACCAAGGTGAATATTGTAACCTGAAGTGGACTTATGATTGAATCAAGATCACCAACCCAATCTGAGTCTATGTAACCAACCAAGCAAAGTCTTGTGCCTACTGCATAATGAATCCCATAGTGATGTGTAGCTTGCATGTAGTGGATCTATTTGGTAGCTTTCCAATGAAGCTCATGTGGTCCCTGCATAAATCATGAAAGTATACCAACCACAAAGGAAACATCAAGGCATGTATCAATCAAGTAGATGAGACTCCCAACAAGCTTATTATACAATTTGGCATCAACAAGTGGAGTGGAACACTTAGCCTCAAGCTTGCCTCCTAAAAGAAAGAGAGTTGGCACTATATTAAAATCAGCCATGTGGAACCATATAAGAAGATCAAGAGCATACCTGAGTTGCGCAAGTGTAATCTCAAAAGGTGACTGTGAAATCTCTATCATGAGAAATTAGTGCAAAAGACCCAAGTCAGTCATATCAATCTCTCATTCAAAATAGATTTGACATTGTCAATGATGAATGAGGTGCTCCCCATAATGATAAATTCATCAACATAGAGCAGAAGAATCAAGTGGGAGTCATCTTGTCACAAAATGTAGACATTCAGATTGAAATAACACCTATTGAATCTTGTAGAGAGAAAAAAGGAATCCATCTTGGCATAACAAGCCCTAGGGGCCTCCTTAAGGCCGTAGATAGACTTTTGCAATCAATAAATTGATGAAGAATTTTGAATGAATCCTTATGGTTTCTCCATCTGAATCTCCTCTTTGAGATCTGTGTGAGGAAAGGCACTATACACATCCATATGTTGTATAGCCTAACCATGAGCTACAATAATAGAAAGTGTCAAGAGAATGGAGTTAATCTTGTCTACGAGTGCCAAAGGTCTCAGTATAGTCAACACCAAGAACCTGTGAGAAACCTTTCACAACAAGCTGACCTTTATATTCATCCATACAACCATCCGATACAAACTTGTTCTGATAGATCCACTTGCATTGAACAATCTTTCTACCCTTAGGGAAAGGGACTAACTTCCAAGTGTCATTCCTCATCAAGGAACTATACTCTTCCTCCATGGCTCAATCCCACTTGGGAATCCGTGATGCTTCCTAAAATGTTTGTGGATTGAAAGAAATAGTAATGTAAGAATGTGAAATCTCCCAATGCTTTGACTGAGTTCTTTGAGTATCTAAAGAATCCCCAATATGAGAACCCATTTACTCAAGTGTCTATCAAGCCCAACGAGTTCAAGGCAGAGATGGAGAATGAGTTTCCTCAACTGCAAGTGGACCTTGTAGAGGTGTGACCCTATGAGTCAAATTTGAGGGAGTATCATCATCTGATTCACTATTATCACTATCCAAAATGGAGAAAGGAGGAAGTGAGGCCAAGCTAGGAGAGCTTTCCTCAAAGTGGGCACTCCTCTCAATGAATACCTCATGTGTCTCTGAATCCATAAGTTGATATTCCTTAACACCCTCATGATATCCAACAAATATGCAAGGCCTACTTTGAGGTTCCAATGCCTTGTGTTTCTACGGAGGAATGTGAGCCCATGTTGGACACCCAAAGACTTTAAAATGTCTCACAATCAATTTTCTACCACAACAAACCTCAAAAGGAGCGATTATCTTCAAATTTTTGTGAGGAACCCAATTTTGGATATGTGTGGCATAACTGATAGCCTCTGCCCAAAAGGTTGGTCCATGAGAACGAGCATGAATCATGTGGCCAATAATCTCTTTCAGAGTTCTATTCTTCCTTTTTGTAACACCTTTATATTGTGGAGTGTAGGAAACTAAGTGTTGAATATCAATCCCCTCAAGAGTATAGTGTTTCTCAAGTCTCTTTTTCATGTATTCCCTTCCATTGTCTATGTGAAGTATCTTGACTAACTTTCCTAATTGCTTCTCAACATGAGCATTGAAGGCTAGAAATATGTCAAACACTTATGATAGGGAGGATCTCACAAAAGAGTTGCACCTTGATTAGTAGGTTGGTAATATATGTTATAGTGGGCTTCCATACTTGTTTACACCCTTCTCTTCTCTTGTGTTAATCCCAACACCTAACTCTTTTTGAAATCTCTCTATCAACTTGTTTGCTCCCATTACTCAAGATTATGGTTGGGATTCACTAGGGTAAATCCAACCATCAAGTTGTCAAAACCTTCAACATTAACTTGCAATGGTCTAAGAGGATGTTGAGATGGTGTTTCAATTCCTATCATGGGGTTCTATGACTAGTTTCACTCCATTTCCCCATTGCTTTCACTAGTTCCTATTTTCTAGGCCAAGAAGCCCTAAGAGCCCCTTTTAGCCCTACCTTCACAATTTTTGTTCAATTGCTTAGAAAACCTCCAAATACCTCCTAAGATATTTAGTGATCAGAGTAACCTTTTGGACAATCTTTGAGATTTACGAGGTTTGGTTGTTTGATACGTCCATACATGTACGGACCCCAAAATGGCTTGTTTTGAGGGTTTAAGGGTTAAGAGCCTTCTCCAATAGGGTTTGTTGATTCCCACACTATGTCACACCTCCATTATTATACTGAGACTCTTTTAGGATTCCTTCTTCCATTCCAAACACTCGGCACAACCATATTTGATCATCCTTGCAAGGAAAAGTGCACATAACAGTCAAGTTCCCTAGTCAGGCTATGACAGAGCTCGCCTAGGGCTTGATAGAAAATTATTTCAAAGAAACCTCCAACGCATAAAAATGGATATACACATTGTACACAGGCTCCATGACTTGAATCCCAAGGGCCATTGAGAAAACACAATGGGTTTTCAAGTTGGAGCCATTACTAGGGTATTAATCCCTTGCTCAGGCTGAGAGCAGTGCAGTTCAAAATAATTTACATAAAAAGCACTAATCCTGCACTATGAAAGAGTATAAAAATTTCCTAAGAACCACAACATAGTATGCTAAACCACCATGAAAGGATAGTACCAAGATCATTCCATCTGGTATGGACTACTATAACCAAAATTACAAGTTTTATACAAAAATCTTAAAATTGCTTTCAAGTGTTATTCAAAATTTTCTCTTGGATCTTCCTATTGGAAATGTGCCTCGAATTAACTTGATATGTGTTCAGACTAATCGAAGTAACCTATCCCAATGGAATAGATGTCAGTGTGATTCTTGCCAATGGGCTGATGGAACCCTCTTCTTGTGATCAGCTATTGGGTGAGCAAGTCCAAGATGATCCAATGGTTGTCGCTATACCGCGATGGGAAGATGATCGAAAGTTATTCCCCGTGGCTTGGCGACAAAGCACATGCAAAAATAAGCGAGTTAAAGACCATGCAGGTTGAAGGTGGATCAACGACTATCACTATACCACTATGGTGAGATGCATGAATGTTATCCATCGTGACTTGGCAACCAAGTGGTGGGGCCTGACAAGAGAGAAGCTCAGGTGAGATAACGGTCAAACAAATCAAGGTTATTCCAACAGTGGTCGCTAGGTCACGATAGGAAACTGCTCAATAGAATATCCATCGTGACCCAGCAACAAAGAAGAGCTTCATTCTGGTGGATAGTGAGGTTGAGCTAAGGTGGCAGGGAAAGGACTCTGGAGCCAATCGAGAAGTGACATGTGGCATAAGTGAGCGGCCCAGATGAGATAAGGGTCGTGCAAATCGAGAAGATCCAACGGCAGATCCGAGGAAGATCAACAGTGGAGTAAAATTCTAGGACTATTAGCGGCTGTCGTTGTACCGAGGTTGTGAGGTACTCAAAATGTTATCCCTCGCGACATGGTGACCAAGTGGTGGGACCCGACAGGAGAGTGTCTAAGGCGAGTTAAAGGCCAAGCAGATCACAAAAGATCTGACGGTGGTTGCTAGGTCACGATGGGAAATTGCTAATTAGACTTTCCATCGTGACCCAACGACAAAGAAGAGCTTCATTATGGTAGTGAGTCTGTGACAAACTGGTAAAGATGCGAGCTAGAGGTCGAGCAAGTGGAGTAGATACCGACTACAGGTGTGCGCTCGAACCGGAGTCCAAAAGATAAACACTTGGACATTGAAGATGGTCTTATTGGTGTATATGAATATGAACCAACCTGACTTCTTGGTGCATGTGGGATATTGTGTTTCTTATGAATGCAAACCAACACAAACGGTTAGACTTCAAACTATTGGTGCAGTTTCTCAAATGAACTATTGAAAATCTGATATATGTAGCCATTGGATAACTATGGTGTGACTGATATCCTGGATCCGATTGTAGTGTCCAGTTCATGAGAATTTGAGAACGAATACCTGTAGTTGCAGACTGAAACTTTATTGTAAATTCATTTACTGGGAAAAAAGTGTTTCAATTGTTGGTGGTGGGTTTTTTCCCGAAAGGGTTTTCCCATGTAATTCTTGGTGTTCTATCTCTGTGTGTATTCTATGTGTTTTATATATGTTATTCTTAAGATTCTGTAAAAATTTTAAACTACATTCTTGCATGATCTTCCTTGTTAATTGACATTAGGAAGGCATTTCCGCACTGTGCTTTCCTTACAAGTGGTATCAGAGCTTGACCCATTTTGTTATCCTTGTTGGGTAGGGTTATTTTTTTGTATCAGTTCTATTTCAGTGGGAGTCTTGCAAAGTGTCTACTTGTTTATTTTACAGGTTAAGATGGTGAGCACCTTAGGGCGCATAGACATGGAGAAGTTTCATGGTTCTAGTTTTGAACTATGGAAACTCAAGATGGAAGACTTGTTGGTCAACCGAGACCTTTGGATTGCTATGTCTGGGCAGAAACCTACAAGCATGAAGCAAGAGGATTGGGAATTAGCTAATCGAAAGGCAAGGGGTCTAATCAGGCTATGTCTTGTTGATTATGTTCTATTAAACATCCATGAGGAGAAGACTACACATCTTCTCTCGAATAAGTTGGGAGATATTTATCAAGGCAAGTCCTTGGTGAATAAACTTTTCTTGAGGAAGAAGTTGTACTCTCTGAAGATGGATGCAGGAACACCATTGGTAAACCACTTTAATGCATTCAACATGGTTCTTGAACAATTAACTTCTGTTGGTGTGACCATTCAGGAAGAAGAACGTTGCATGTTGTTGTTATGTTCATTTTCTTACTCTTGGGATCACTTAGTGATGGCTATCAGTAGTACTACGACCCAATTCAAGATGGATACTATGGTTAATACTCTTTTGTCAGAAGAAATAAAAAAGAAGTCTTCTGAGATGAAAAAGATGCACTTTTTGTTCGAGGCAGACCAAAGGACAAAGACAAGAAGAAAGGAAAGAAGTCCAAGTCCAAGTCTCAAGAGAGATCAAAATCTCCAGGCAAGAAGTCAAAGGTGAAGTGTTGGAACTATGGGAAAAAAGGGCATATCTGAAAGGATTACAAGGAAGAGAATAAGAAGAAGTATTCTGACACTGAATCTTCTTAGAGTGATGCATATGCATTTGTAGTAGCCCTGGAAGTTCCTACCTTAGATGACACCTGGTTAGTAGATTTTGGCACATCATTTCACATGCCCTCCCACAAGGAGTGGTTCTCGAAGTATGAACCGTATGCTAGTGGAAAGGTATACTTGGCTAGTGATTCTACGTTTGAGATTGAGGGAGAGGTAGAATTAAAATTCAATTCCCAGATGGTAGAGTGAAGGGGATCAATGGAGTTCTTCATATACCAGGTTTGGCAAGAAACCTTCTCTTTGTAAGTAAACTTAATGATGTTGGAGTACAAGTTACATTTGTATCTAGTGGTTGCAAGATGACTAGGGGTTCCATTGTATTGGCAAAGGGTGATCACATTGGTACACTGTATAAGTTAAATGCTGAACCTATATGTTGTAATGCAACCTTTGAAAATTCAGTTAAGACAACTGTAATGATGCATAATGCTAATTCATTGGAAGCTAAACTTCCTGAAGAGAAAGCAATGCTCTGGCATAATAGGTTAGGCCACATAGGTGAAAAAGGTTTAAAAGCTTTGAAGAATATGAATGTGGTTGAAGGTCTAGATGATTGTAGTTTTGAGTTTGATTTCTGCGAACACTGCATATATGGAAAACATAACCATGTTCAATTTTATTCCAGTTCTCCTAAATCTTCTAACATTCTGTATTATGTTCACTCTTATGTGTTTGGTCCAGTAGAGGTTCCTTCTATGTCTAAGTCTAAGTATTATGTATCTTCTGTAGATGATTATTCAAGAAGGGAATTTGTGTACTTTCTTAAAAGTAAATCAGAAGTGTTCAGTTGGTTTAAGGAGTTTAAGAACCTTGTTGAAAATCAGAATGGGAGAAGGATTAAATGTTTAAGAACAACCAACGGTGGTGAATATTGTAGTGCAGATTTTGACAAGTACTGTGTTGATCATGGAATTAAGAGACATAAGACCGTACCTTACACTCCACAACAAAATGGATTTGCTAAAAGATTGAATTGGTCTCTAATGGAGAAAGCAAGAAGCATGTTGAGCGGAGCTGGGCTAGAACAAAAATTCTGGGCTGAAGCAGTTACTACATCATGTTACCTACTAAATCGCTCTCCTACTTCAGCATTGGTTGAAAAAACACCTATGGAAGCATGTTCTAGTAAGAAACCTTCTTTAAGGCACCTTCATGTTTTTAGTGCAGAGGCATATGCTCATGTGCCTGATGTTAATAGATCTAAGTTGGATAACAAAGCTATAAAATGTATCTTCATTGGCTATGGAGTTGGTGTGAAAAGATACAAACTTTGGAGTCCAATGACTGGTAAGGTTATGTACAATAGAAGTGTGATTTTTTATGAGATGAAACCTATGTCACTAGATCACCACATAGGAAAGCAAGGAGAAGTTGAGGTTGAAATTCCTCCAGCTAAGGAAGAATCTCCATAGATACCTAAAGATGAGGAGAGTTCAAGCAGTTCAAGTAGTTCTGGAGAAGAACATGATGATGAGCCTCTTGTTGAACCTCAAGAAGCCTCAACACCAGAGTTGAGAAGATCTACTCGAGAGAGGCGAAAACCTAATAGGTATACACTTAATAAGTACAATCACTCTATGTTGAATGCTAATTGTGCTTATGCTTTACTTGCAGATACTGATGAGCCTAGGATTGTTACAGAAGCTATTAAAATGCCTGATTTAGATTCCTGGTTGGAAGCCATGAATGATGAAATGTCATCATTGGATAAAAATGGAACTTCAGATTTGGTGTCATTTCCTAAAGGCAGACAGCCTGTAGGCTGCAAGTGTGTGTTCAAAAAGAAGTATGGTCCAGATGCAACATTGACAAGTACAAAACAAGATTGGTTACAAAGGGGTATTCTCAAAAGGAAGGTATTGACTATGGAGAGATCTTTTCTCCTGTGGCTAAGTTGACATCTATCTGATTTCTCTTGTCACTTGCAGCAACATATGATTGGGAGATTGAGCAAATGGATGTGAAGACAATGTTTCTTCATGGTGATATTGAAGAAGAGATTTATATGTCTCAGCTTGAGCACTTTGTGGAAAAAGGTAAAGAACATTTGGTATGCAGACTCAAGAAGTCTCTATATGGTTTGAAATAGTCTCCCAGAATGTGGTATCAAAAATATGATACATTTGTTTTGTCCTTGCGATTTCTGAGATCAAAAGTTGATCACTGTGATTACTACAAAACTGAAGGTGATAGAATTCTTATCATAGCTTTGTATGTAGACGACATGTTGTTCATAGGAAATACAAAAGGTATGATCTCAGATTTAAAATCTTAGTTATCTATGAAATTTGAAATGAAGGACTTAGGAGCAGCAAATTACATTCTGGGAATGGAGATCAAAAGGAATAGATCTAAGAGGAAACTTTGTCTCAGCCAGAGAAAGTATATAACCCATGTTCTTGATAGGTTTCATATGTTTGACTGTAAATCATAGGTTGTTCCCATCTTGTAGGGAACTAAGCTATCTGTGTTTGACAGTCCGAAATCTCCAAAAGAGATAGAAGACATGAAAAGTATACCTTATGCAAGTGCTATTGGCAGCTTGATGTATGCTATAGTCTGTACAAGACTAGACATTGCCCAACTAGTGGGAGGACTTAACAGGTTTATGTCGAATCTAGGAAGGCTGCATTGGGATGTTGTAAAGAGGGTGTTTAGATATCTAAAGGGAACTTCAGATTTTGCTATGTGCTATCATGGTCATTCTGATGATTCAAAGAAAAATCTCAATGTATGTGGTTTTGTGGATTATGATTGGGCAGGAGACATAGACAACAAAAGATCCACTAGTGGATATGTTTTTGTCATGACTGGTGGAGCAATTAGTTGGATGAGAAAGCAGCAATCTGTAGTCGCTTTGTCCACTACAGAGGCAGAATACATGGTGGCCACACATGCTTGTAAACAAGTTGTCTAGCTTAGGCATTTGAGTTCAGATATTGGTTTTGATGTAAGGTGGGTTGAAATTTGGAGTGACAGTCAGAGTGCCATATGTTTGGTGAAGAATCCTACTTTCCATGCCAGATTGAAGCATATTGATGTTCAGTATCACTTTGTTCGTGACATGGTAGAAGATGGAAAATTTTATCTTAACAAGGTAGACACTTTGGAAAATGTTGCAGAGACCTTGAAAAAACCTATGAGCACTAACAAGTTCAGGTGGTTTTCTAATTCTATGGGTCTTGATACCCATGTTTCTCAATAACGTCTAGAATGGTAATTGGTCCAATGAATTCCTCGTCAAGTGGGAGTTTGTTGGAAATGTGCCTTGAATTAACTTGACTTGTGTTCAGACTAATTGAAGTAACCTACCCCGATAGAAAAGTTGTCGGTGTGACTCTTGCTGATGGGCCGATGGAACCCTCTTCTTGTGATCAGTTATCAGGTGAGAAAGTCCGAGATGATCCAATAGTTGTCGCTATACTGTGATGGGAAGATGGTCGAAAGTTATTCCCCGTGGCTTGGTGACAAAGCATGTGCACAAATATGTAAGTTAAAGACCGTGCAGGTTGAAGTTGGATCAACAACTGTCACTATACCGGTATGGCGAGATGCACGAATGTTATCCATCGCAGCTTGGTGACCAAGTGGTGGGGCTTGATAAGAGAGTAGCTAAGGTGAGATAACGGTCAAGCAGATCAAGGTTGATCCAACGATGGTCACTAGGTCACGATGGGAAACTACTCGATAGAATATCCATCATGACCTAGTGACAAATAAGAGCTTCATTCCAGTGGATAGTGAGGTCATGCTAAGGTGGCAGGTCATGGACTCCGGAGCCAATAAGGAAGTGACACATGGCATAAGTGAGCGGCCCACATGAGATAAGGTTCATGCAAATCAAGAAGATCCAATGACAGATTTGAGGAAGATCAACGGTGAAGTAAAATTCTGGGACTATCAGCGACTATCGTTGTACTGAGGTTATGAGGTGCCCGAGATGTTATCTCTCGTGACATGGCAACCAAGTGGTGGGACGTGATAGAAGAGAGGCGAAGGCAATTTAAAGGTTGAGAAGATCATAGATGATCTGATGGTGGTTGCTAGGTCGTGATGGGAAATTGCTCGTTAGACTTTCTATCATGACCCAGTGATAAAGAAGAGCTTCATTTCAGCAGTGAGTCCATGACAGACTGGCAAAGATGCGAGCTAGAGGTTGAGCAAGTGGAGTAGAGATCAACTACAGGTGTGCACTCAAACCGGAGTCCAAAAGATAAACTCTTGGACATTGAAGATGGTCTTGTCAGTGTATATGAATATGAACCGACCCGACTTCCTAGTGCATGTGGGATATTGTGTTTCTCATGAATGCAGACTGACGCAGAGGGTTAGACTTCAAACCGTTAGTGCAGTTGCTCAAATGAACTATCAAGAATCTAATATATGTAGCCATTGGATAACTATGGTGTGATTGATATCTGGGATCCGATTGTAGTGTCCAGTTCATGAGAATTTGAGAATGAATACATGTAGTTGCAAATTGAAACTTTATTGTAAATTCATTAACTGGAAATAAAGTGTTTCAACTGTTGGTGGTGGGTTTTTTCTCGAAAGGGTTTTCCCACATAATTCTTGGTGTTCTATCTTTGTGTTGATTCTATGTGTTTTGTCTATGTTATTATTAACGTTCTGTAAAAGTTTTAAACTGCATTCTTGCATGATCTTCCTTGTTAATTGACATTGGGAAGGCATTTTCGCACTGTGCTTTCCTTACACTTCCAACCCATTTACAATAATTTAAAAAGTATTTTATATGTCTCATTTCTCATAACCAATCCCCCATCGGTTTCTTAACCACCAATTTGATCAATTTTTGAAAAGTTGCTCCAAAAGTTGCAAAAAGTTGTCAAGCAACAATGACAACTTTTGCTCCACTTTGCATTTTTGGAACTTATGCATCTTTACTCACTCTAAACCCCCTAGGATGGTTCCCTAACATCAAAATAACATGTCCAAAAGACTTATGAGGCCTTACAAAGAGTTTTACACAGTTTGCAAAATGATGCCATTTTTGGCTTACAAGGGCACATTGGCCAAAACTAAGAAAACAAACTAACACTAGAGACAAACACACTTCAGATAACCCTAAAACACTATTGTGGACCTGCCAACAGTCCATTATTCATTCATTGATCCTATTGAGGATCATCCATTCTAATATTTTGAGAATTTAGCAAGAAATCAAGGTGCTTCTGCACCATATTCCCCCAATGACAAAGAAGTCAAGTGACTCCTTTAGGAAACAAAGAGAGGGAAATTCCAAGATTTGGAAAGTCTTCTTTAGGTACCCAAGTGGCCTCAAATTTTGGAAGGTGCTGCCACTTAACCAAATTCTCCATATCGGCGGTATGCCTAGTCTTCTTGAGGATTCTATAATCCAACACCTTCTCAGCTTGAAACCTAGGTGTAGGTGGTAAAGGCGGGTCTGAAAGTGATTGAGAGACCTATGAGAGTCTACTGCATTCTTGTGTAAGTGTTCCTTTATACTGCACCAAGTCTACAATATTAAAAATAGGAGACAAAGCTATGTCTCCGGGTAGATCAATCTTATAGGCATTTTGCCCATACTTCACCAAGACCTTACAAGGTCCAATCCTCCTCATTTGAAGCTTGCTAGGGAAACCTCTCTAAATCCTTTCTTTTCTAAAATGCACCATCACTAAGTCACCAATAGAAAATTGCACATCCCTCCTCTTTTTAGCCACTTTGTCCTTGATTCTTTGAGAGTTGTCTTGTAAAGCCTGCCTTACTTGCCCATGAATATTCTTCATGGACTGAGCCATGTCATTAGCATGTCCACTATTTTGTTCCATACTCCCAATGTCTCTAAGCTCCAACACACCTCTTGGATGAAGTCCATAAACTACTTGAAAAGGACTCTTATCGATGGACCTATTCACATTGCCATTGTAAGCAAATTAAGCTTGATGAATAATCTGATCCCAAGCTTGTCCATACACCTTTGTCAAACATCTAAGAAGGTTCCCAAGTGTCCTATTTACCACCTATGTTTTTCCACCCATTTGGGGATAGTAGGATGAAGCAAAAGACAAGTTAGTACCCAATCTCTGCCATAAAGTTTTTCAAAAATGTCCTATGAATTGTGTATCTCTATCTAACACTATATTGATTGGTAAGCCATGAATCCTAATGACTTCCTTGAAAAACAAATGAGCAATATGACTAGCATCATGAGTCACCTTGCATGGAATTAGATGGGCCATTTTACTAAATCTATCTACCACAACATAAATGATATCAAATCTTGATTTGGTCTTGGGTAAACCAACAACAAAATCCATACTTACACACTCCCATGGCTAGTTTGGGATAGGTAAAGGCTGATAGAGTCCAGCATTAGAAGAGGTTCCTTTTGCTCATTGATAAAAAACACATTGCTCCACATATTTTCTAATATCCCTCTGCATCTTTGGCCAATAGTAGAATCTTTGGACAAGTTCCAAAATGTTATTCAACCCAAAATGTCCACTTAAACAACCATTGTGCTTCTGTTGCATCAAAATTTCTCTCATGGACCCTCTTGGTGCACAAAGTTGTCCTCCTTTAAATAAAATACCATCATGTAAGGTAAAATCTGCATATTCACCATGAAAATTATTTCTAAACTCTTAACAAACCTTGTAGATGGCAGCAAAATATTCATCACCTTGATATAGCCCTTTGCAACTATTAACTCCAATGCTCTTGAGCTGCACTTCTTGAAGTATTAGCAACCTTCTACTTAATGCATCAACAACCTTATTACATTGACCTTTCTTATGCTTAACGGTAAAAGTATAGGATTGAAAATATTCTACACATTTGATATGCCTATGATTGAACTTGTCTTGGGAGTTGTGAAAACTAAGAGCTTGGTTATCAGTGTAAACCATAAATTCTTTAGGTAATAAATAATGTCTCCATTTCCTAAGTGATTGAACAAGTGCATATAACTCCAAATCATAAGTAGAATACATTTTCTTGGCTTCATTGAGCATTTCACTGAAAAATGCAACCGGTCTATTATCTTGATTGAGGACTACTCCAACTGCTATGTTGCTTGCATCACATTCTATGGTGAAGATTTTTTCAAAGCTTGGAAGAACAAGGACATGTTGAGTGGCCACCTTTTTCTTCAAGAGTTAAAATCTTTTTTGTGCCTCTTTTGTCCATTGAAACTTAGTCTTTACACCTCCTTTGATTGTATCAAACATAGGTGCACATATCTCACTGAAGTCCCTGATGAACTTCCTGTAAAGTTGTGCCACACCATGAAAAATCCTCACCTCACTTGTTGTCTTAGGTGTAGGCCAACTGATTATGTCTTCCACCTTTGAGATATCCATCTTCAAATCACCACTTGAGATGACAAACCCAAGATATACCAACTCTTGTTTCATGAACTCACATTTCTCCAAATTGATAGTTAGTAGCTCATCGCATAATTGCTTCAATAAAATCTCTATATGCTTAAGATTTTCTTCTTTAAACTTACTAAAAATCAAGATTTCATCTAAATAAACAACAACAAATTTACCAATTTAATCCTTGAGTACTTCATTCATGAGTCTCATGAATGTGCTAGGGGCATTTGTGAGTCCAAATGACATAACAAGCCATTCATAAAGGCCTTTTGTGGTCTTGAATGTTGTCTTCCATTCATCTCCCTCCTTGATTCTTATTTGGTGGTATCCACTCTTGAGGTCTATCTTGGTAAAATACTTAGCACCCCCTAAAAAATCCATCAAATCTTCAATTCTTGGAATAGGAAACCTATACCTGATTTTAATTCGGTTAATGACCCTTGAATCAATGCAAAGTCTCCAAGTACCTCCCTTCTTTGGTTCTAAAACAGTGGGAACTGCACATGGGCTAATGCTCTTTCTTATCAGACCATTGTCCAATAGTTCTTGGATTTGTTTAGTCACTTCTTCATTTCGCTCCAGTGTCATTTTGTAGGCTGCTTTATTAGGCAATGAGGCTCTGGGTATGAATTCAATTGGATGACTCATGGCATGTTGAGGAGGCAAAGTACCAGGTGTTCCACCACTTACAATTTCCTTGAACTGATTTAGTATCTATTGCACTTCATCAGGAATACATACCTTCTTGTTCTTTTTTTCCTCTTTTGGTTTCACAACAAGTGCAAACCTTTCTCCCTCTCCTTTCTTGAGAGTGTTTATGAACTCCTTCTCACCAACTAGTAGCACATTGGAACCTTTAGATCTGCTCTCTTCTTGATCCCCTATGGACTAAATTTTATATGTAACTCCATCTTTTTCAAAGGTATACAAATTATTTTCCCCATGGTGTATTAATTTCCTATCAATTTCCAAGGCCTACCTAGGAGTAAGTGGCATGCATCCATTGGTAAGATATCACACAAGATATTGTCTTTGTATACCCCTATAGTGAACTCCACCCAAGTTTGTTCATTCACCAAACCATGTTGCCCCTTATTGAGCCAAGTAACCCTATAAGGATCACTATATGAAATTATTTGCAGGTTGAGTTTGCTTACTGCTTCTTCTGACACTATGTTATCATTGGAACTTGAATCCACCACTACTCTACACACTTTACCCATGATCTTGTACTTTATCCTAAACAAGGCTCTTCTTTGACTAGGTTCCTCCTTAACTAGTTCTTTGATCAAAACTCTTCTTATCATGAGATTCTCTCCAACCTCAGAATCTAAACTTACTTCTGATGTCTTCACATTTGCTGTATATTCTTGAATATAATTTACTCTCCTTTTACCTCCTTGGGATGAAGAAGACTTCTTAGGACATCTATAGGTCGAGTGTCCAAGTTGATGGAAATTGTATCACTTCATTATGGCAAAATAGGACCCTCTTCCTGATCCACTCGACCTTCCTCTATTAGAGTTACTAGATCCCCTTCCTCTATAGCTTCTCTTGCCATTGGAATCTCCACTTTTCTCTACCAACTTGGATTCCCCTTGGGATCTTTGGTCCACACTTATTCCACCATAGCTACGTCTATGACCTCTACCATCTCTTCCCATACCTCTACCTTTATTTCTTTTCTCTTGTTTCTTTTTACTCTTCTCCTCCACCTTGAGTGTCAATTGATAGCACTTGTGGATAGTATTAGGACACAACAAACTTATCTCTTCTTGGATATTACATAGCAAACCATTCAAGTACCTGGATACTTTGATACTTTCATCTTCCACCACCTTGGATCTCAAACACAACTTGTGAAACTCTTCAGTGTAGTTGCTCGCATCCAGTTCTCTTTGTCTCAAATTTTGTCTCCTCTTGTGTAATTGAATTTCATAGTCTTCAGGGATATAGGCTTCTCTCACTTTGTCTAGCATTCCTTTCCAAGTGGCAATTGGGTTTTTACTCTCCTTTTATCTCTCTCCTCTTGGATGAACTTCCACCAAGTCAAGGTTCCTCCTCTCAACCTAGATTTGGCTACCTTCACCTTTTGTGCTTCACTAATTCCATCACATTCAAAGTGATTCTCTAACCCTTCAATCCACTCCATGACCACTTCTGGTTCCATTTTTCCACAAAAAAGTGGCACTCCTTCTAGGGACTTCCCTCCTCAGGATTCAATGGCTCTAAGGAAAGGTTCTTCAGGAAGAATAGGATCTAGTTCAGTTGTGCCATCCTCTTCTACCACTTCTTTACCCTTTTCTTCATTGATTTTGATAGTTAGCTTCTCAACTTTGTTTTCTACTTCACCTAGTTTGTTCTCCAATTGTTCTAATCTTACCCCGAGGAGTCTATTCTCTTCCTCTTAGTATTCTACCCTTTTGGCTAACTTGGCATTAGTCGCCATCTTGAGGCTATTTTCACCTACTGACTCAATCTCTAACATCAACTCGTTTCTTCCCAAATCTTAGCTGGCTCTAATACCACTTTGATAGGGAGGATCTCACAAAAGAGTTGCATCTTGATTAGTAGGTTGGTAAAATATTTTATAGTGAGCTTCCATACTTGTTTACACCCTTCTCTTCTCTTCTGTTAATCCCAACAACTAGATCTTTTGGAAAGCTCTCTATCAACTTGTTTGCTTTTGTTGGTGTAAATAATTATTCATCTTGGATATTATTACACCTTACTTAAGTTTACTTAGGAAATGCATTTCATAGTAGTTTGGGTATGAGACACTTGGGTGTTTTTGCCACATTGGGATAGTGTGTGTAGGAGAATTTCCACCTTTTATGGTGTGATCTTGTAGTTACACTCCACATTTAGTGGGTGATCCACCTCATGTGGAATATTATATTGTTACTCCTACCTACCCACACCTATTTCCTACCTACCCTTGTTTCTTATTGAGCCACATGTCATGTTTTTGTGCTCACATCCATATAGCCTTGCCTATATAAGCAGGCTCATATTCATTGTATGTAACAACGTTTGATGATCCAGTTGATCAATATTTTCATCTTGATAGAATATAGTTTATTTCTATCATATATTTTGTCTCTCTTATTTGTGCTTTCCATTGCCTCTTGATCTTGGCAAAATCTCACATGGTATCAGAGTAGGTCCATGTCTCACATGGTATTAGAGCCATTAGAGTGTCATTGGTTTGCTAATTGAGAGAAATTTGATGCTATTTGGGGTTGTGTATTTTGGACTTTTCTATTGCAAGTTATTATTGAAGCTTAATGGGTCAAATCTGACGTCATCATTGGATTGAGGAGGTCCAAGAAAGTCAGTTTTTCCTTTTGTTTCATCCAAATCGAACTTCGGAGGCCAAATCTAGAGGCATTTGAAGTTTGACGCTATCGCGGAAATTTTCCAGAAATTATAATTTTGAAGGCATTTTTCAAATAGCGATATCTCACTCATCTGGGCTCATTTTTTTGAGCAATTTTTTTTGTTTTGGCGTAGAATTTCATGATCTATACAGTGGTGTAGGTGGTTTCTAATTTTCAAATATAGGTTTTTTGAAAATTATGAAATCCCTATTTTTACAACTTTGGAGGCTTCGTTTGGGCTCATATGGACTCCTTTTCAAGTGCCGTTTTTTTTTAAAGTGCATATTTTTTCATCTACTTTCATAATCTACCATCTGTTTGTAGTGATTTTAAGTAAAAATTGTACTTTTAGTATTTGGCCATTTTTGGCATATTTGGTACTTGCATTTTGCTTGGATCTTAGTTTACATCACTAGCAGTATTTGTTGAAGTCTCTTAGATCTCATTTTGAGAAGTTGTAAATTGAAATCAGAAGTCCACTTTGCCTTGTTTTGCAAGTGGCCCATTGTATACGCACTAAGTATAAAGTGCCAAAATCACCATTTTGGGGGGATTTCTTGATTGAGTATTTTGGGGGGGTGTCTTGTGTGATTGTGCCTCTCTCTATCTTGTGTTTTTTCATTTTGGTGCTATGGGTTCTCCTAAATTTCCACTTTTAACTCCTCATAATTATGCATCATGGAAAATTAAGGCATGGAGTAAACTAATGGAAAAAGGACTCATTCATTATGTAAATGAAACTATTGTAGCACCACCTGATCCTAAGGCTAATCCTAATGCTCAAATTGAATGGCTTACTAAGAATGCTATGGCACTTGGAACACTTAGAAAGTATGTTTCAGATGACCTCATTTTCCACATTGATAAGTGTACAACAATTAAAGAGGCTTGGGATATTTTTAAGAAATTGTATGGTCAAGTTGATGAGATTAAGGGCTACAAGCTTGATAGTGAACTCACAACTTTGGATCCCAAGGATTTTGATACAATCCAAGATTATGTCACAAAAGCAACTGAGTTAAGAGCAAAGCTAAAGGATCATCGAATTGACAAAAAGGATGCTCAATTGGTTTATAACTTGTTGGACAAGCTTCCTTCAGAGTATGTAGCCTTTGTATCTAGCTTTCATACCCATAGGTTAGCTCAAGGTTCCTCATACACTTCTCCCTCATTTGATTCATTCATGGAGATGTTGATACTTGAGCAATCTAAGTTGACCACGATGGGGATTCTCAAATCTTCAAAGTCACAAGCTTTGGTGGCTAACAAAGGGAATCAAAGTAATCAAGGAAAAGGCAAGAATCAAAAGCAACTTAAGTCAAAACAACAACAAGATGGAGCACAATCTTCCTCTCCACAACAAGGTGATTCACCATTCTCACCTAAGAGGAAATCATATAAGGACAATCTTTTTTATGGATATTGCAAGAAGTCAGGACATGATGAGCATCATTGTTATAAGAAGGATATTGATGAGTTGAAGAATCTTCTTGAGAAGAATAGAATCAACCTACCTTCTAGAATGTCTACATTAGCTTCTTCTTCCAAGGATAAAGGAAAGGATCACTCTTTTGGGATAGACAAAGGAAAGGCACAAGCTCTTTGTGCTACTACAAGTCATGATACAGGGAGATGGCTTCTAGATTCAGGGGCTTCACATCATATGGCATCTTCGCAGTCTATGTTTTCTACATTTGACCTTGCCACATACCACATATTTTGATGGGAAATCATACATACATGGATGTGATTGGGAAAGGATCTATTGCCATTGGGGATAACTCCTTCAATGATGTGTTGTGTGTACCCTACTTGACAAATAATCTTCTTTCCATCTATCAAATCACACATGGGGAAACTAGGAAAATTGTGGAGTTCACACCTGATTCAATTATCATTAGAGACTTGGAGAGTGGAGCTATCATTGCGACTAGGGTGGTTGATCATGCATCTCGGTTGTACTCTTTTTCACATTTTGGTCCTATTGATGAGGTTGATTCTTCCTATGTTGATGATTCAAATTTTGAGGAGAACTTTGGACATTTGAACTTGGGGATTCTCACATGTGACCCCATTCTTGACCCTTGCATTTCATCTCCTTCTATTGATATCACACCACCTATTGCACCTACTAATTCAGCTAGTGCGACAGTTTTGCCTTCTTATCATTCAGTGTAGCAGGATATTTCATGTCTTCCAGCTTCAGTTGATTGGGATGCCTACTTGACAGACATTATAGGTTTGTTTGTGGACTCCTACATTGCAGATTTGGGAGACACCATTGATGACATTCATCTTCTCTTTGATGAAGATGATCCTTCCTTGATTGTTGTGAGGGATCACTCTGACCCTCTTGTGCAATCTCTACATGATCAATCTTTAGAGGTTGACATGATTGTGGATACTTTTGTACAACACTTGGAGGAGGTCTCTTTATCTTTTGAGGAGACATATGAGTCTTTGGATATTGTTCTACATTCATCTCCACTAGATCTTGGAGTTCCTTTTTAAGCAGTTTGGTACAGTTTACCACCTTTGGAGGGGCTACCTTTCAGCATCGACATGGGGACACTTGAGCAGTTTTCAAAGATTCCTTTCATCATGAGTATTTTTGCTTCATCTTCCCTTCATGGTTGGGGAGAATTCATGGATACACCTTTGGTTTTGTTTCTTCCTAAGGGGAGGAATGTGGTTCGACGTTCATGGAGCATTTTCTTCATTCATCTTCGAGCTTCTATCATTGGTGCATATTCCACATTGAGGGGGGGCTTCCTAGTCTCTCTTCTTCTTCTTCTTCTCTCATATGGGGGGGACTTTTTCCTCACATGGGGTTTTGTCCTTCACATACTTCTATGAGAGTTCTTTGTATCTAGTTTCCATCTCTCTTTTGGGGGAGGGTTTTTTCCCATTGGGTTTTTCTCTCTTTCCCCACTTTTTGAGAGATTTCCTTGCATTGGTTTTCATGCATTTGCATTTGTACATGGGTACCTAACATGGCCTCGTAGCTGGGACCCATCTTGCATTGCTTAGTTGTATTGTAGACTTAAGTGCATTCCCCTAAGTTGCACTTAAGGGGGGGTCTTGGTGTAAATAATTATTCATCTTGGATATTATTACACCTTACTTAAGTTTACTTAGGAAATGCATTTCATAGTAGTTTGGGTATGAGACACTTGGGTATTTGTACCACATTAGGATAGTGTGTGTAGGAGAATTTCCACCTTTTATGGTGTGATCTTGTTGTTACACTCCACATTTAGTGGGTGATCCACCTCATGTGGAATATTATATTGTTTCTCCTACCTACCCACACCTATTTCCTACCTACCCTTGTTTCTTATTGAGCCACATGTCATGCTTGTGTGCTCACATATCCATATAGCCTTGCCTATATAAGCAGGCTCATGTTCATTGTATGTAACAACGTTTGACGATCCAGTTGATCAGTATTTTCATCTTGATAGAATACAATTTATTTCTATCATATATTTTGTCTCTCTTATTTGTGCTTTCCATTGCCTCTTGATCTTGGCAAAATCTCACATGGTATCAGAGCAGGTCCATATCTCACAGCTCCCATTACTCAAGATCATGGCTAGGATTTACTAGGGTAAATTCAACCATCAAGTTGTCAAAACCTTCAACATTCACTTGCACGGGTCTAAGAGGATGTTGAGATGGTGTTTCAATTCCTATCTTGTGGTTCTGTGACTAGTTACACTCCATTTCCCCATCGCTTTCACTAGTTCCTATTTTCTAGGCCTAGTAGCCCTAAGAGCCCCTTTTAGCCCTACCTTCACAATTTTTACTCAATTGCTCATAAAACCTCCAAAATACCTCCTAAGCTCTTTAGTGACCTGAGTACACTTTTGGACAATCTCTGAGATTTAGGAGGTTTGGTTGTTTGATACGTTGGTACATGTATGGACCCCAAAATGGCTCTTTTTGAGGGTTTAAGGGTTAATAGCCTTCTCCAATAGGGTTTGTTGATTCCCAAACTCTATCACACATCCATTCTTCTACTAAGACTCTATTAATATTTCTTCTTCCATGCCAAATACTTGGCACAACCATATTTGATCATCCCTGCAAGCAAAAGTGCACATATCAATCAAGTTCCCTAGCCAGGCTATGACAGAGCTCGCCTAGGGCTTGATAGAAAATTATTTCAAAGAAACCTCCAAGGTACAAAAATGGATATACACACTGTACATATGATCCATGACTTTAATCCCAAGGGCCATTGACAAAACACAATGGGATTTCAAGTTGGAGCCATTTCTAGGGTATTAATCCCTTGCTCTGGCTGAGAGCAGTGCAGTTCAAAACAATTTACAAACAAAGCACTAATACTACACTATGAAAGAGTATAAAAACTTCCTAGGAAACAAAACAAGTTATTATAAACCACCATGAAAGGATAGTACCAAGATCAATCCATCTGGTATGGACTGCTATAACCAAAATTACAAGTTTTATACAAATTCTGAAAATTGCTTTTAAGTGTTATTCAAAATTTGCTCTTGGATCTTTCAACCCATTTACAATTATTTTAAAATAATTTTATATGCCTCCTTTCTCATAACCAACCCCCGATTAGTTTCTTAACCACCTATTTGATCAATTTTTGAAAAGTTGCAAAAAGTTGTCAAGTAACAATGACAACTTTTGCTCCACTTTGTATTTTTGGAACTTATGCATCTTTACTCACTCTAAACCCCCTAGGATGGTTCCCTAAAATCAAAATAACATGTCCAAAATCCTTATTACAAATATTTTTACACTATTTTGCAAAATGATGTCATTTTTTGGCTTACAAGGGCACATTGGCTAAAACTGAGAAAACAAACTAACACTAGAGACAAACACACTTCAAATAACCCTAAAACACTATTGTGGACCTACCAAAAGTCCATTATTAATTCATTGATCCTATTGAGGATCATCCATTCTAAAATTTTGAGAATTTAACAAGAAATCAAGATGCTTCTGCACCAACTTCACTCTTGTGAACAAGAAAGTAGGCCCAAGTGAAGTGGGAGTACTCATCAATTAAGGTGAGGACATATCTTGGTAATTGATAAATGAAGGTATTAAAAATGGACTTGATACATTGATATTAACAAGTTGAAGAACTTCCAAATCTCTCCAAGATTTCCCCTTATCAAACTTCTCTTCACGATGCTTTCCCATGGAATACCTTAAATATATACCCTCTGAAAACATTGATTTGAGGTATACCTATGACCATGTACTTGGAGCTAAGTTGTTAAATATAGAAGTAGTTGAGGTGACCAAAGCTCTCATTCTATATCTTACATTCTAAATTTGATGAGTGAGCGAGGTCGTGGAAGGAGATAGGGGCACAAAGTGGGAGAATGAATAAGTTGTGAATTAGGATTGGCTTGTCCCACTGCTACCAAGGGATCATTCCCAAATTCTTTACCATAACTAAATCAGGTGTAAACTCAACTTTCTTCCCATTCCATAGTGAGTGATTTGGTAAATAGAGAGAAGATTGGTGGTCAAGTTAGGAACATAAAGAACATTCTCAAATGTTCCATCATCCATAGCAACTAAACATTTTGCTTCAACCTCCACTTGTGTATCATCACCAATGAAAATGTGAGGTGCCTTTAGTGGCTCTAGTGAAGAAAATTTCTCCTTTGTAGAACCCATGTGATAAGATGCACCTGAGTCAAGTATCCATTGATGTGAAGAACCTGTTTTAGCCACAAATTCTTTCCCTTTTCCCTTTGACTCCTAGGAAGTGAAAGGATATGATTCCTTCTTCTTGTAGGTAGATGGAAAATTGATTTTGTTCATCTAATTGGTGTTGGTTAACTCATCAATCTTCTTGGTGTGGCAATAATGCTCATCATGACCATTTTTCTTGCAATATGCACAAGGTTGTTACTCCTTCTTAGGTGTATACCTCTTATTGGAAGAGGAACAATTGCCTTGTTGTGGAGAGAATGATTGTAATTTATCCTAATGTGTCTTTCGCTTGAACTACTGTTTCTTATTGTTGGAACCCTTTCCTTGATTCCCTTGTTTAGCAACCAGAACCTTAGACATTAAAGGCTTGAGAATCCCTATGCACAACAAATTTGACTTCTCTAACATCAACATCTTTTTTAATGCATAAAATGAGGGCATAGTGAAGGAACTACCCATTGTCAATCAATGGGTTTGGAAGATAGAAACAAATGGACTACATATTCTGATGGAAGCTTTCCCAACCAATTGTAGACCAATTGTGTATCCTTCTTGTCAATGCCACAATCCTCAAGTTGCACTCTTAGCTCATTTGCATCAGTGACATAGTCTTGGATTGTATCAAAATTAATAGGATCCAACATATTGAGATCATTATCAAGTTGATAGCTCCTAATCTCATCAATTTGGCCATACAATTTTCCTAAGACATCCCATGCATCCTTAACTATTTTACACTTCTCATCATGAAAGACATGAGATCTTTTGATACATACTTCCTCAAAGTTACAAGAGCCATAATGTTTTTAGTGAGTCATTCCATGTGTGCATTAGGATCAAATTTAGGATCTAAGACAGTATTGTTATAGTTCCATCAATATAGTGAGTTAATCCTTTTTCCATTAACTTACTCTATACATCAATTTTCCAAGAAGCATAGTTATTTGGAGTTAAAAAATGGAAATTTAGAAGAACCCATAGAAAAAATGAAAGAGCACAAGGAAAAAAGAGGCACAATCACACAAGACAACCCCCCAAATTCACTCAATCAAAGAACCCCCACCCAAAAAAATAAAATAAAAATCAATGATTTGGCACTTTATACTTAGTGCGTGTACAATGGGCCACTTGCAAACAAGGGAAAAGTGGGCTTATAATTACAATCTTACAACTACCTCAAATAGGCTAGAAGAGACTCAAAGAATCAAACCAATAATACAAGAGATCTAAACTGAGATCCAAGCAAATTACAAGTACTAAATAGGCCAAAAATGACCAAACTTTGAAAGTATAATTTCTACTCAAATTGGTGAAAAACTAATAGTACCATGTGAAAGTAGATAAAAAATTATGCAGTTTCAAAGAAAACAACACCTATAAAGGAGGTCATATAAGCCTATATGAAGCTCGAGAAGTTGCAAAATTGAGGATTGGACAGGTACAGTTGAAAAAACTAAAACAAATATCGACAAAAATCATAAACTAAACACATCATTATAGAGAGCATGGAAAGTTATCCCAAATATAAAAAATTGCATTGAAAAAAGCCTTAAAATGACCAAGACATGAGCCTTCAAGGTTGGACTACAAAATCAAAAAGCTTAATGGCCTACTGACTATGCAGGTTGGCATGGCACTTCATACAATGACTGGGCAGATATAGACAAACTAAAAGGTGACATGTGCTTCTTAGGTGGCGTTGAATATTTTTCATTTCAATTGCATAGGTGAATCAAATCTCGCCACATGGCATTATGGTATCTGTGCCTTGTTGTACGGTCAAATGTTGACTAAGAAAATCCAGTGAGTAGCCATCTACCAAATGACACCTACGTGTTTTGTGTTTACAAATAGGAGATCGTCATGTGTAAGGAATGGTCCAAGGTGGTAGTGAGGTTGTCAATAACTAGGCAAGGCAATACAATTGGGTGGTGGTTTCAGGCACTGTTAGACGAAGAAAGGCCAGAGTGACAAGGTGCAACCTAGGAAAAAATAATGTGGTTGAGCAAAGGTGACACCCACCATCAGCAGAAAGAGGTTGTTGATGGAAGGATTTGCAAGGCCCAGTTATGGAATACAACATAATAAAAAACAAAAATCTATGGTAGGTACCTTGTAAAAGATGACATAGGGTATGGTGTGGGGGGAGAGGGGGGGGGGAGAGGGCGGAAAACAACAAACCCCCCACAATATATATATATATATGTGTGTGTGTGTGTGTGTGTGTGTGTGTGTGTGTGTGTGTGTGTGTGTGTGTGTGTGTGTATACATGTATATGTATATATACATGTATACATATATATATACATGTATATATACATATGTATATATACATGTATATATATATATGTATATATACATGTATATATACATGTATATATATACATGTATATATACATGTATATATACATGTACATGTATATATACATGTATATATACATGTACATGTATATATATACATGTATATATATACATGTATATACATGTATATATATATATACATGTATATATATACATGTATATACATGTATATATATATATATATATGTATATATATACATATATATACATATACATATACATATATATGTATATATATATATGTATGTATGTATGTATGTATGTATGTATGTATTTAAATTTAAAAGTTTTACAGTATAATAAAAAAACTAAATTTTTTTTTTTTTTTTGAAAAATCATACCGTACAGCCTAATAGGCTAAACTTATCCTCTGATGCCCCAAAATTAACTCTCACCAAAAATAGGTGAATTTATACTTAAAATTCATGGAAATGGCCTCTTAGACTCAATGGAAAGGTTGAATTCGACATAGGATGCTCTCAAATTGTGCTCCTCCTCATATCCAAAAAATGAATGCTCCAAGATCTCTCCAAAAAGACTACTTAATGAGGCCCCAATGGCTCTGATACCATGTAATAATTTGTCAAATATAACCAATATCTAGAGCTCAATTAATATCACAAACAAGAGAGACAATAGATTGATAAGAGTAAACTATATTCTCATCAAGATGCAAAAAAAGATCAAATGGATAAACCATACAATGAAGATGACCCTTTTTATAAAGGCAAGGCCATATGGATATGTGAGCACATGATAATGAAATGTTTCCCAATAACAAACAAGGGTAGGTAGGAGAAATAATTAAATATTCCACAAGAGGTGGATCTCCCACAGAAGGTGGAATTCAACAACAAGATAAGACCACAAAAGGTGGAATTTCTCCCACAAGTAACTTCTATATGTGCACACTTCTCTAAGTTTCTCATATGCAAACTACTATGAGATGCATTATTATAAGTCAACATAACTAAATTGTAATTATGAGACACAATTTACACCAACAATAAGGCTTAACTAGAGTAGTGGGATCCCCTTCATATATTGTCCTACCCTCTTCAAAATAGGTTAATTTTTTAGCATGAGAAAGCATATGTTGAATCCTCTAAATTATATTTTTCTCTTGTACAGAGGCACCAAGGTAGTCAATATTCAATCTCTTCTTCTATTATTCTCCCCTTATTATATCCATCCACTTTCTTCTCTTCTCAATCGCCTCCTCAATTATGAGGCAAATCCTTAATCTCATCTTTCTCGTACATAAAATTATGCAAAAATGCTAGCCTTTAGATGCTTATTCTTACATGATGTATGAAATATTTATGATCAAAGATCCTTGTGTACTTAAGGCTTATTCTATAAGACAACAAAATTGGATAATATTTTTCCAATCCATCCTTGTTGGTTGCCGAGAAGTTTGAAAACTCAAGATAAATAAAAAAGAATGATCCCTTTTTCTATCCTCTTTAATGTGCATTATCTAACTCCTTGAACTACTAGATAAATTCAAGATATGTAATTCCTTTTTTAAGCAAACCTAGGCAAAATATGCATAAACTCTAAAAGTAGTGGTGTAGGTGTGCAAGAAATAATCACCCTGTTTTGGTTAATTGATCACACCAACAACCTCCCATGATGATAAATATAATACTTATGTAGATCCTCTGTTGCAATGCACTTTTCCATGTTGCCATTACTAATAATGAAGATATCTATTAACCCTCATTTTATAATAGAGAACTTGTCACCCTCACTTTATCTATACTTGAGAAAACAACTTTTAAGCCACTTTGCATTATTTTTAAATCCAAGAGAAGTCATAGAAAATAGAAAATTTTCACCATGATGGTCTTTCATTTCTCCTTTTGAAACCTGAAACAAGCCTCCACAATGACAAAGGCTATGAACTTAAAAAGAACATTCTTGCATGGTACCCTTGCCTTCTTTAGAGACCTTGGCATTGGGAGGGAGGATTTTATGCATGATTTTTCTCACATTGGTTATGGGAAATAATGTATACTATGCTCATATCTCTTCTTCTCCACCACTTTAGCCTTAAGTGCAATACCAAGAGGAACGCAAAGAATTCTCAAATCTAAGTTTTGATTTCCCATTTTCCTTTAACACCCAACATAGAAATGGCCTCCTCTTAAATATACACCACTAACCTTAAAAAGGTTGTTTGTGGGGGACAATATATCTGTTAAAAAGAGAAGAAACTATCATTATGACCACATTACTATACCATTATTTACATTTATTATTAAATTGTACTACAGACTGCATTGTCCAAATATTTTTCTCTTTCACTCTTTATTCACTTTGAGCTCCTACACTAGTAGGCTATAAATAATAAAATACAAATATGGAGATGGAATAGATTAAATTCCTATAATGTAATGGTGATAATTTCTACATGCTCATTGGTAGGCTTATATCAACAAATAAAGTGGACTTAATTAGTTTGGTTACTAACCAAATTGACATTTAATGTGTCTTTATCATTCTTGAACTATGCAACACTATAGAAAATAAGAGATTCTAAGGTCAATGTCACTTAAAACTCTTTAAAAGTAACAAATAAATAGATATATAAAATATGGTTAAAATACATTATTACTAAGTGTAATGTATGAAGCATATTATTTTAGTAGGTGGGTTTATAAGATAATGTAGTTTTCACATTAAGGTGTCATTTATTTATACTTTTTATGTTACATATTATCTAGTGGTCTCCTATTAATTTTTTATTATTATGATTAAATAATTTTAAGCATTTTCAAATGGTATTTTATTTATTGGTAAAGGCAAATAGTTTTTAAAAAAATTAAATGAAAGATAAAATTGTCCCATATAAAAATCCATAATACATTTAATGAGATCATCAATCTTTTTTTAATTATATATATAATATAAATTAAGGGTTTGAAAAGGTCTCATAATATTTTAGAAAACCTCAAAGAAATAGGAAACATACAATAGGAAGTAACATTAAATTATAATACATTTTGGAAGAGTAAAATAGGATTATTTGAGTCAAAGGATGAAATCAAATCAACACAAACCATCATAAACATAAGAGTGGCCTGAAAACTCTAAACATGAAACCACCTTGTAAAAAATTCATTTTACGGTACTTGAAAATGTCAATTAAAGATTTAACCATTACACCCCATATATGTTGAAAACTAAACTATCTCCCTTCTTCAAACTAAAAGAAACTTGTTATCCCAAGGATTTTGCAAATATGAAATTCATGAAATAACTATTTTAAAGAATTTCAAAATCTTAAAATTCTTATAATTTTTTCTTCAAATACAATGTCTTACAAGTAGAAAGCTACTTTTCTCAAAAAAAGTCAAACACCACAAGTAAGACGAACTTGCAAAAGGCTTCTTGATCTACTAGCATAATTTGGATATATACATGTTGGAATCACTATTGCCATTATGCCAAAAGGTTGAGCTGTCAACGAATGGGAGAGCAGTCAGAGACAAGGATCCATGGGAGGTGGGAGGAAGCACATGTCATAAATCTCGAAGGAGGTACTGACCAAGTCAACAATCTCCCCCTCGGCATCGACTGAGGGTTCTGCATCAATGGAATGAAGGAAGCCTCCTAGGATCCGAACCTGTAACCCAACACTCTGATACCAATTGTTGGAATCACTGTTGTTGTTATGCCAAAATCTCAAGTTGTCAATGAAGGGGAGAGCGACCAGAGACAAGGATCCATGGGAGGCGAGAGGAAGCACATGTCACGAATCTCGAAGGAGGTGCTAACCAAGTCAACAATACATATATTGTGCATCTGATTGGGTTGAAAACTAACAAGACTATCACACAATTTTATCGACTAGAAATGTTGACGATGAGGTGATATCAAGAAGAGTAATAGCTTTAAACTTAAATATAATATCTATAAAATAGAAAAAATGGATATTTTTAAATAGAAATAGTTAATATATTTATGTTAATATAATTGGGAGTATCTGTAGTCACTCATGTTGACAAAGAAGAAAAATAGAATACTATACAATAATTTGAACTTAAGAAAACTATTACATGTTATTTTGATCTGGGCATAAACAAATATTTGTAAAACTAGTTGTTTTATTATGTTGTCGTCAAGTTCGATCTGACATTTGTAATTGTTTTGGGCAACCGATTTCGAATGAGTAAACATCATTTCTTGTTTTTCCCAAAAGGTTATCGTTTAATTAATTTAGGCAATATTTTATTTATATACATTAAATCTTGATTACAAATATATTACTATTCTGGGAGGGTTGGTAGAGTACTAAAAGTGATATCTATATATATAAAAAGATGAATATAGTTGTTGATATAAAAAATATTTTATATTTAGTTTCTTAATATACTTTATTTGTGTTTTGGTTTATATGTGTATCATCATGGTATAAGACTGTAAGTTTATTTATTTTACTTGTATGGTTATTACTTTTTATATAAATGATTATAAAATGTGTTTTTAATATATATTGTATTTTAGTTTTTGTGTACAGTCATATCTAAAATATGTTTATTTAAATAACATAAATAAATCAGTTTAGAGTTAATTTATTTTTAGTCTAAGAATTATTTTTTTGAAGAATAGGATAAATAAATTAGATAGGAGTATAGGAAAAATTACAAAAAGACTTCCAAATAGTGACAATTAACACTAAAGTCTTAAGAAAAAATCCAAGGAAGCTTTTCAAAAATCTACCAACCTCAAAAACTATTTATTTTATTTTATTATAAAAGGGTGAAAATGAAGTTATTAAAATAAAGAGAACATGTTACATTTTACAATTTTCAGATTTTCGAATGGCAAGAACCATGGTTAAAGTGGGCAAAGCGAAAAACCAAGAATATTTTCCACTATCCTAATTCAATAAAATTTAGAAAAAAAACATATAACAATAACCATTGAAGGAATGAAACCCTTATTCCTTTCTAATCTAGTCATTGTGAATTGGCTTGGAATAGCTAAGAAGATTTATAGATGGCAATGACCCTAACTTCGATTTATCTCAAAAATAATTTTACTTTGGAGCTCACTTAGTAAGGAAATCTACTATAACATTTACTTCCCTAGGAATATGAACAAAGCAAACTGCTGAAAAATTTAAAGAGAGATGAAGTACCTATTGTGGTAAATAATTCTAAAGGATCCCATTTGTTTAGAACAAAAAAAGTATTAAACAATTTAATTCACAAACATGCTTCTTTCAACCCAAGTCACATGCATTTTCAAGAGACACTAGAATAATCGTAGCCCAAAAAACATGAGATGTGTTTTTTGAATTTAACCTATTTGTAGCCCAAAAAAACATCCATCATGAAAAAAATCACAACCAAGGAAAGGTCCTTGAAAAATGAGTCTTCACCATATGAGTTTTAATGGTGCATGAGATTGTTCATCTAGAGTAAAGTTTATCTTTTTTCCTTCATCCTATGCTTTAGCACTCCATACCAAGACCATATCTCAAATCTTAAACTTTCTAACATTTTCCCTCTTATCAAATAGGTATTTTACCTGCTAATGATCCCTTTGTTTGTCACTTGAACCTTACTCCTATCTCATCAAGATCAACCAATTACTTGATCTTTAAAGTCATAACATCACTAACTTCTTCATTGAATTCTAACATAAATTTGTAGACCAACAATAAATAACACTACATCAACTCTATACACAATCTCGAAAAGGTGACTTGCTAGTGTATTTATTTGGTGTTACCCTACTTCTCATATGACAAACCTCAGTTTTAAGTTCCATGATTTCATGTTCTAGGATAAGTGCACCAAAATGGTGAACAAAAAGGGGGTATAAGTGGCCACTTTTTTTTCTTCTGAAAACAAGTAAACCTGAACTTCAAAGAGATATTTGAAGTTCATGCACTCAAAACTAGGAGTTCAGAAAAGAATAAGAATTTTAGTACTCTGAATCTAGATTCTAAACTACTTAAGTTTTTTTAAAACTGGATAAGATTAAGAGGGTTTTTATGATTTTTTGAAGTGACTGCATCCTGAAAATTTGGTACATGTTCATGCCCTGGGCATAACATGCATCAAAATAATAAAAAATGCAAACTTCTTTTTTTAAAAGTGTATAGAATCTAGTATAGAACAATAATATGTAATTTATTTTAAATTTGGTCAAGTATATCAAAAGTTATTAAAAAATTGGTAGACATATGTCTGTGAGGATTGTCAAGGCACTGGTAAAGAAAATTAAAGTTTACTATGCTAATGTTCTCCAAAAATAGAAAAATTTATATGGTCAGAAAACTGAGAAAAGTGTGAGATTATGGTGCTAATTTTAGAGATACCCACTTGATCATTTATAAACCTAATGACAACGAAGTCAAGAAATCATGTTGGAAAATGAAAAAACATGTAAAGGGACAAAAATGAGGGGAAAATGGGCTTACAAGCCTTAGGGTTGTTTTCCAACTCTCTTACCAGGCCAAAACTCACACGGGTTTTGAAAAACAAAAAGTACTATTCATAGTTCTACATAACCGTACGGGTTATGTAGCACTAAAACCATTATTTTGTGTTTCACAAAACCCGTACGGGTTATGTAGAACTAAAACCATTATTTTGTGTTTCACAAAACCCGTACGGGTTATGAATACATAAATATGTATGCTTGTAAACTTATCATTTACTACACATATGTATAGACATACATATATAATATGTGTTTGTGTATGTATATATGCATATCTATAGCTATAAATACACATTTTTATATAGATATATGTATATATGTTTGTATACATGTATCTCTTCTTTTCCTCTCTCTCTCATCTTCCTTCTCCCATCACCATCTCTGTCTATTCTGAGCCCTATTATCCTCCTTGAGTTCTATCTCATCTCTCTCCCCCTCACACTTCTCTCTTTGTCGGGTCTCTCACTTTCTCTCCCCCTCCCTCTCCCTCTCCACCCCTCTCGTTATCTTATCCTACTCTCTCTCTCTCATATACTCTCTCTCCCCCTCTCTCTCCCTCTCTCTCTCTCTCTCTCTCTCTCTCTCTCTCTCTCTCTCTCTCTCTCTCTCTCTCTCTCTCTCTCTCTCTCTCTCTCTCTCTCTCTCTCCCCACTTCATATTTGGTCCCTAGTTCTACATAACCTGTACGGGTTATGTAGAACTAAGGCAGAAACTTCTAGTTCCACATAACCCATACGGGTTATGAGATTGTGAACATTCACATTAGGTTTCCATAACCCATACGGGTTATGGTAAAATCTTAATATATTTTAGTTCCAACGGCCTAAAAACCAACATTGCAAGTTGTTTGAAGGCCCCACTGCTTTTGTTAATGATTTTCTGGAACAGTAGCAGTGATGTTTTCATATTTTTTTGTCACTTTTTCTTTGAAATGATTGATTTGTTTCTTATATTGGAATTTTTTAAAATTTATTTTATCATTGTTACTTTAGATTATAACAAAATGATGATCATTTGTTGTCTTTTTGCTTCGATCATGATTGATTTGTCTTGTATTTTGTTTTTTTTAAAGTTATTTTATTATTGTTACTTTAGATTTTAACAAAATGATGATCATTTGTTGGTTTTTTTCTATTTGATTGTGGATTGTCATCATGATGTTATGTGTAGGACAATGGGAAAAAACAAGAGACACAACAAAGGAAAGAGAAAGGGAGCGTATGAGGAGATTATGTGAAGGTACGTCATCTAATGCACCTAATGAAAGTGATGACCATTCAACAATTGAAATTGATATAATGAATGCACCAAATAACAATGATCAACATACACCAATTCAAATGCATATGATGAATGCACCTAATGAATGCAATGAGCATACACCATTTAAAAATGATTTGGTGAATGCACATTTTAATGAAATTGAAGAAGATATACCATTTGAGTTTGATGTGATCAATGCACATAATGCACCTAATGAAAATGAAGAGCATGCACCAATCTTAACACCTCTTAGAATGATTTGTAGAAAACCAAAGTTCCTAATAGACATTGATGAAAATATTGTGAAGTCAATGCATGATAAAATTTCTGAAAGAACTTGTAGAAGAACACTTAGAAGAATTTGGAATAATTATTTTGAAAACTTAAATCAAAGTGGAAGATACCAATTAGCTGTTGAAATGATTAAAAATCTGAAATTTAGAGAGACAATGAAAAATTTGGGGTTAAGAATATCCAAAAATAATAGTGAACGAACCATTTTGAGAAATATTTTTGATGCATACCAAGCCATTGGTTTGAAATCATGCACTAAAGATACTAATGTTACTCGTCATGTCCTCACATCAACCATAATGGGAAGGAAAATTAAAAAATCTCATTTAATAAGCAAAACAAGCAAGTCATTAAGGATAAGTAGAGCCACATTATACTATGCCTTAGAGACCTTTGAAAACCCTAGATACATATCAACTTCCTAGAGCACTAAAAATGAACCAAATTGAAGCATCAATGGATTTTGACCATGTATTAGACATAGTTGAACTAGGTAAAGGGTTGCAATTTGTTACTTGGGTAAAATTAATTTTAAGATCAATTTATTAGTATTAACTTATGTTGATTTTTGTATTAACTTATATCTTCCTATTAAATGTAGGTCATGTATATAGATTTATCGCGGATGAGAACAACGAAGAAGGAATAGATTACTTTTTGTGTCATTGAATTGAGGCCAAAAATAAATTAACTTCTACAGTGGTTGATCGAGAGGGTATTGAGTACCCAATAGGATCCGTTTTTGTGACAGGGACATAGCTTAGAAGGTACTGTTGTTGTGTCAAGTTGTATTGAAACCTCTTAAACTTGTTTATTTATCAATCATTGTATTTATTTTGGCATTAAATTATCCTTCTATAAAATGCAGGTACCCTATCAAAAATTCTAATGCCTGGTTGTTTGAGGACTTTGAGACACATAGACATATTCTTCATTACTCAAACCTTCGTGTTGCAACAAATATTCATTTGATTAAATATCGTATTAGACCTCATAAAAAGGATTTATGGAAAGTTCGTAAATCTAAACATGAGGCAATACTTGAGACACTAAGGGTTAGAGATGATCCAGAAGGTTCACTTGATTGATTTTTGGCCATCTAGAAGAATAATTCTATAATATGGTAGAATAATATTGACAATTTTGTATATATCTTTTGCGAAACGTTGTAACTTCTCTTTTTTCGACGTGCTTGATGGGGTGGGGTTCTCAAAGAGAGTATATCCTTACTCAATAGGAATTTGAGAGATGTCTTAGTGGGATCCCTTCACTCTACACTGGTCTTTCAAAAATTCAAAACATTTAAACTCTCTAGGACTGCTCCCAATCAAATTGTGCTCAATGATTGCTTAGGCATGGTTGAGATTCCCAAGGGTAAATCCAACCTCAAACTACCAATCTTCTAACATATGCTTACAAGGGTTGTAGCAGGTCTTCTTAAGGTATTTCCATGACAATCAACTAGTTTTTCAATTGGGTTTTATTCATTTCTTCATCGCTCCCTCTTTCTCCTATTTTATAGGCCTAGTAGCCCTAAAGCCCCAATTAGCCCTACCTAACCGGTTTTTGTGGAATTACTCAAAAATGTCTCAGACCCTGGAAAAAAAATTTATGATCTGAGTACCCTTTTGGATGAACTTGTAGATTCATCAGATGAGAAAATCAGGTATGTTCGTACAGCTACGAAACCTAAAAATGGCATTTTTTGAAGGGTTTTGGGACTTTATGGGCTTCTTCAAAGGGTTTAATTTATTCCCTAGTCTTCCACACCTCCAACCTTCCACATAGGATCTTCCACACCCTAATTACTCATGCCAAACACTTGGAATCTTCAAAACTGATCAACCCTACAAGCACTTGCAAATTTTCAATCATTTTCCTAACCGAGCTATGACTAAGCTCACCTAGGAAATGATGTCAAATGGCCTTCTAATGCCTTCCAAACCAAAAAAAGGATTATATACAATTTACAAAGGTTCCATGGCTTGATTCCTAATGGTTATGGAGAAAAACTCAACGGACTTCAAGCTGGAACCATGTTTGGACTCTAAAACCCTTGCTCAGGCTGAGAGCAATATAAAAGCAAATACTCAATTAAAACATGCACTAAAAACTAACTCAAATACCTTCTGAGCACTAAAAATAAATGTATAAAGTAACCATGAGAGAACAGTAATGAAATCAATCCATGAAGTACAAACTATTGCTCAAAATTTGCGAAAATGCAAGGTAAAATTTGGAAAAAGGTCTTCACAATGTAGTCCAATTTGCTCAAGGCATTCACCAACCTGTTTACATTCATTATCAAAGCATTTATATTCCATATAGATCCTAACCACCGATGTGCTCAAACTTTCAAAAAGTTGCTCAAAAGTTATAAAATGTTGTCGAGCAACATTGACAATTTTTGCCAAAAAGTGCATTTTTACATTTTATGCATTGTCACTCAACCTAAACCTCCTAGAATGACTTAAAAACAATAAAATGATATTTCTCAATTCCAAATGAGGATTTTCAAGACATTTGACACCAAAAAACAAGTTTATGTCATTTCAGGCTTACAAGGGCTCATAAGCGAAAATTGATTAAATACATGATCTAATTGGAATTCATCCTCCAAATGCATATCAAACATATATGTGGACATCTTAGTAGTCCATTATTAACAAGCCTCAACAAAAATGAAGGCTATCACACCAAAATATAGGAAATGCACTCAATACTAGGTGCTCCTGCACCATACTCCCCCAATGAGAAAGAAGTCAAGTGACTCCTTTAGGAAACAAAGAAAAGGGGAAATCCAAGCTTAGAAAAGTTAGTCTCAAGTATCCAAGTAGCCTTAGATTCTGGACGATGCTTCCATTTGATCAATTGCTCCATATAGACAATATGCCTTGTTTGCTTGAGAACTCTAGAGTCTAACACCTTCTCGGCTTGTGGCATGGGTACAGGTGGTAAAGGCAGGTCTGAAAGTGCTTGAGAGACTTTTGGGATTATACTTCATTCCTCTAGAAGTGTACCCTTAAACTGCACCAAATCTGCAACATTGAACATGGGAGATAAAGCCATATCTTTGGGTAGGTCTAGTTTGTAAGCATTGTTGCCATACTTTGCCAAGATTTTACAAGGACCAATCCTCCTCATCTGAAGCTTACTAGGGACACCTTTTTGAAGTCTTTCTTTGTTCAAGTGAAAAATGACCATGTCTCCAACTACAAATTGTATATCCTTTCTTTTCTCATCTACTTTCTCCTTGATTCTTTGAGAGGTGTCTAGTAGGGCTGTCCTAACCTACTCATGAACCTCTTGCATGGATTGAGCCATGTCCAAAGAATGTCCACTCTATTGTCCCATCTGTCCAACATCTCTGAGTTCCAAAACACCTCTAGGATGAAGGCCACACACAATATCAAAAGGGATTTTACCAATGGATCTATTCACACTGTCATTGTAAGGAAACTTAGCTTGATGGATGATCTGATCCCAAGCTTGTCCATACTCCTTTATCAGGAATCTAAGAAGGTTTCCAAGTGTTCTATTGACCACCTCTATTTGGCCATCCATTTGGGGATGATAGGTTGAACTGAAAGACAAGTTAGTACCCAATATCTACCACAAAGTCTTCCAAAAATGACCAATAAACTTTGCATCTCTATCTGATACAATGTTGATAGGTAAACCATGAATTATAATAACCTGCTTGAAACACAAATGAGCAATGTTACTAGCATCATGAGTGACCTTACATGGAATAAAATGGGCCATCTTGCTAAACCTATCTACCACAACATAGATGCTATCAAAACCTGATTTGGTTTTAGGCAAACCAACAACAAAATCCATACTTACACACTCCCATGGTTGTTTTGGGATAGGTAAAGGCTGATAAAGAACAACATTGGAAGAGGTATCTTTATCTCTTTGGAAAACCACACATTGTTCCACATATTTCTTGATATCTCTTTGCATCTTAGGCCAATAGTAGAATCTTTGGACAAGTTCCAAAGTCTTGTTCAAACCAAAATGTCCACTTAGGCATCCATTGTGCTTCTCTTGCATCAAATTTTCTCTCATAGACCCTTTAGGTACACATAGTGTTCCTCCTTAAATAAAATTCCATCTTGTAAGGTGTAATTTGCATATTCACTATGAAAACGGTTTCCAAACTCTTGACAAACCTTGTAGGCAGTAGCAAAGTCTTCATCATCTTGATACAAATCCTTGAAACTATCCACTCCAATACTTTTGAGTTCCACTTATTGCACTGTCAGCAACCTTCTACTTAATGCACCAGCTACTTTATTACATTGTCCTTTCTTGTTCTTAATGTTAAAGGTATATGACTGCAAATACTCTACCCATTTAATATGCCTATGATTCAACTTTTCTTGAGAATTGAGAAAGCTAAGAGCTTGATTATTAGTATAAACCAAAAATTCCTTAGGTAGAAAATAATACCTCCATTTCCTAAGAGATTGAACAAGTGCATACAACTCCAAATCATAAGAGGAATACCTTTTCTTTGCATCATTGAGCTTCTCACTAAAAAATGCAACCGGTCTATTGTCTTGGCTTAAAACTGCTCCAACCGCTATGTTGCTTAAATCACATTCAATGATGAAGAGCTTGTCAAAGCTTGGAAGAATGAGTACCGATTGAGTAGCCACCTTTGTCTTCAAAAGATCAAATCCTCTTTGTGCTTCCTTTGTCCACAGAAACTTGGTTTTCATACCTCCATTGATTGTATTAAGCATGGGTGCACATATCTCACTAAATCCTTTGATGAACTTTCTATAGAATTGTGCCAAGCCCTGATACTTCTTACTTCACTTGATGTCTTAGGTGTAGGCCAACTGATTATGGCTTCCACTTTTGAGGTATCCATCTTCAAATCACCTCTTGAGATTACAAATCCAAGATATATCAATTCTTGTTTCATAAACTCACATTTCTCCAAATTGATGGTTAGTTGCTCATCACATAGTTTCCTAAATACAATCTCTATATGATTAAGATGTTCATATTTAAACTTGCTAAAAATCAAGATGTCATCTAAGTAAGCAACAACAAATTTACCAATATAGTCCTTGAGTACTTCATTCATGAGTCTCATGAATGTTCTAGGAGCATTTGTGAGTCCAAATGGCATAACAAGTCATTCAGAAATTCCTTTTGTGGTCTTGAAGGTTATCTTCCATTCATCACCCTCCTTGATTTTGATTTGGTGGTAACCACTCTTGAGGTCTGTGTTGGTGAAGTATTCAGCACCTCCTAAACAATCCATCAAATCTTCAATCCTTGGAATGGGAAACCTATACCTGATTGTGATCTGGTTTATGGCTCTAGTGCAAAGTCTCCAAATACCTCCTTTCTTTGGGGCCAAAATGGTGGGTACTACGCATGGGCTAATTCTCTTTCTTATTAGTCCATTGTCTAAGAGTTCTTGTATTTGTTTGGCTACCTCCTTGTTTTGATCCAGTGTCATTTTATAGGTTGCCTTATTGGGCAATGAAACTTTGGGTATGAAGTCAATTTGGTGACTTATGGCACGTTGAGGAGGTAAGGTTGTTGGTGTTCCATTACTAATAATGTCCTTAAACTGATTTAGGACCTGTTGCACTTCTTCAGGAATGCATACTTTCTTCTCCTTGGTGTCTTCTTTTGGTTTTACCACAATTGCAAAACCCACTCCTTCTCCTTCCCTGAGTGTGTTAATGAACTCCTTCTTTCCAACTAGCAACACATTATAACCCTTTGATCTTCCCTCTTCTTGGTCTCCTATGGACTGAATTTTATAGGTGGTTCCATCCTTTTGAAAAGTATAGGCATTCTTCTCTCCATGGTGTATTTCTTTTCTGTCAAACTTCCATGGCCTATCTAGGAGTAGGTGGCAATCATCCATCAGAAAAATGTCACACAATATTTTGTCCTTGTAGCCTCCTATAGTGAACTCCACCCAAGTTTGTTCATTCACAAGAACATGTTGCCCCTTGTTGAGCCAAGTAACCCTATAAGGATCACTATGTTGTAATCTTTGTAGGTTGGGCTTACTCACTGCTTCCTCTGACACTATGTTATATGTGGACCCTGAAACCACCACCACTCTACATACCTTTCCCATAATATTTCATTTTATCCTAAACAAGGATCTCCTTTGGCTAGGTTCCTCCTTAACCAATTCCTTAATCAAGACTCTTCTTATCATAATATTCTCTCCAACTTCTGAATCTAAACTTACTTCTGATGCCTTCATGTTTTCTGCATCTTCTTGAGCATAATTTACTCTCCTCTCACCTCCTTGGGATGAAGAAGACTTCTCAGGACATCTATAGGTTGGGTGTCCAAGTTAATGGCAATTGTAGCACTTCATTATGGTGAAATAGGACCCTCTTCCTGATCCACTAGACCTTCCTCTACTAGATTTGCTAAATCCCCTTCCTCTATAGCTGCTCTTGCTATTGGAATCCCCACTTTTCTCTACCAACTTGGATTCCCCTTGGGATCTTTGGTCTAAACTTCTTCCACCAAAGATACCTCTTTGACCTCTACCATCTCTTCCCCTACCTCTAACTCTATTGCTTTGTTCTTGTTTCTTTTTTCTCTTCTCTTCCACCTTAAGTGCCAATCAATAGCACTTATGAATGGTACTAGGACATAACAAGCTAAACTCTTCTTGAATATTCTACCTCAAGCCATTCAAGTATCTAGCCACCTTGATGCTTTCATCTTCTACCACCTTGGATCTCAGACACAACTTCTGAAATTCCTTAGTGTAGTTGCTCACATCTAAGTCTCTTTTTCTCAAGTTTTGTCTACTTTTGTGCAGTTGGATTTCATAATCTTTAGGGATATATGCTTTTGTTACCTTGGCTAGCATTTCTTTCCAAGTGGCTATTGGGTTCTTACCCTCCTTTTACCTCTCCTCTTGGATGAATTTCCACCAAGCCAAGGCTGCTCCTCTCAATCTATATTTGGCTACCTTCACCTTTGTGCCTCACTAATCCCATCACATTCAATGTGATTCTCCAATCCTTCAATCCATTCCATGACTACTTTTGGTTCCATTTTTCCACAAAAAAGTGGCACTCCTTCCAAGGAATTTCCTCCTAAGTCTTTGATGGCTCCAAGGAAAGGTTCTTCAAGTAAAATAGGATCTGGTTTAGGTGTGCTATCCACTTCTACTACTTCTTTACCCTTCCCTTCATTGACCTTGATTGTCACTTTCTCAGTCTTGTCTTCAACTGCATCTAGTTTTCTCTCCAACTATTGTAATCTTACCCCGAGGAGTCTATTCTAGTCCTCTTGATCTTCTACCTTCTCGTCTAACTCTATATTGGTCACCATCCTTAGGCTATTTTCTCCTACTGACACAGTGTCTGACATGAACTGGCTTCTTTCCAAATCTTAGTTTCTTTGATACCACTTTGATGGGGAGGGGTTCTCAAAGAGAGTTTTTCCTTGCTCAATAGGAAGTTGAGTAATGTCTGAGTTGGCTCCCTTCACTCTACACTAGTCTTTCAACAAATCAAGACATTTAAACTCTCTAGGATTGCTCCCAATCAAATTATCCTAACATATGTTTTCTAGGGTTGTAGCAGGTGTTCTTAAGGTATTTCCATGCCAATCAACTAGTTTTTCAATTAGGTTTTATTCATTTCTTCATCCCTCCCTCTTTCTCCTATTTTATAGGCCTAGTAGCCCTAGAGCCCCAATTAGCCCTACCTAACCGGTTTTTTTGGAATTACTCAAAAATGTCTCAAAGACCCTAGAAATTTTTTTTATGATCTGAGTACCCTTTTGGATGAACTTGTAGATTCATCAGATGAGAAAATCAGGTATGTTCGTACAGCTACGAAACCTAAAAATGGCATTTTTTGAAGGGTTTTGGGACTTTGTGGGCTTCTTCAAAGGATTTAATTTATTCCCTAGTCTTCCACACCTCCAACCTTCCACATAGGCTCTTCCACACCCTAATTACTCATTCCAAACACTTGGCATCTTCAAAACTAATCAACCCTACAAGCACTTGCAAATTTTCAATCATTTTCCTAACCAGGCTATGACTGAACTCGCCTAGGAAATGATGTCAAATGGCCTTCTAATGCCTTCCAAACCAAAAAAAGGATTATATACACTATAAAAAGGTTCCATGGCTCGATTCCCAATGGTTATGGAGAAAAACTCAAAGGACTTCAAGCTGGAACCATGTTTGGACTCTAAAACCCTTGCTCTGGTTGAGAGCAATATAAAATCAAATACTCAATTCAAACCTGCACTAAAAACTAACTCAAATACCTTCTAAGCACTAAAAAGACATGTATAAAGAAACCATGAGATAATGGTAATGAAATCAATCCATGAAATATGGACTGTTGCTCAAAATTTACAAAAATGCAACATAAAATCTGCAAAAAGGTCTTCTCAATGTATTCCAATTTGCTCAAGGCGTTCACCAACCTATTTAAATTCATTCTTAGAGAATTTATATTCCATATAGATCCTAACCAACTCTCCATCGGTTTCCTAGCCACTGTTGTGCTCAATCTTTCAACAAGTTGCTCAAAAGTTGTAAAATGTTGTCGAGCAACATTGACAACTTTTGCCAAAAAGTGCATTTTTGCATTTTATGCATTGTCACTCAACCTAAACCTCCTAGAATGACTTACAAACATGAAAATTACATGTCTCAATTCAAAATGAGGCTTTTCAATACATTTGACACCAAAAAACAAGTTTATGCCATTTCAGGCTTACAAGGGCTCATAAGCCAAAATTGAGTAAATACATGATCTAATTGACATTCATCCTCCAAATGCATATCAAACATACCCGTGGACCTCTAAGTAGTCCATTATTCACAACCCTCAACAAAAATGATGACTATCACACCAAAATCTAGGAAATGCACTCAAGACTAGGTGCTCCTACACCAGTGCTCTACATGCATATGAGTTGTAATATGCATATGAGCTTTAATGTGCATATGTAGATGCCAAGTTTTGTATATTAAAACATCAATGAGGTGTAATGTGTGTATCTAAATACTAAATTTTGTATAAAAAAACAACAATGAGTTGTAATGTGCATATCTAGATGCTAAATTTTGTATAAAAAACGAGTTGTAATTTGCATATTTAGATGCAAAATTTTGTATATATAACAGTAATGAGGTTGATCATTTATATTAGATGCTAAATTTTATATATAAAAGTGCCCATGGGGCTGATTTGCAAATTTTGAGAGCTCAAATTTGTACCATTTGATTATAAATTTGTACTATTTTATTATAAATACATTTGAAGTATTTTTTATGTATTGATGGATATTCAATCAGAAATTTATCATGTTCTCACTTTTCTTGATGCCATAAGGTCAAAATGTCCAAATTAGTCAAGTTTAACAAATTCAATTTGAACTCCAACAGCTAATTGGTTCAAATGGTAGTTAGGGAGGTTGTTTTCGGTTTTGGAAGCCCAAATAAGTTTAAAAACCTAATTATCACGTGTGGGAGAGGATGTTTAAGGTTTTTGGTGGATGTTGATGTTGGTTGGATGTTGGCATATGTAAAAATAACCATTTGCAATAAAACATATACGGTTCCCTATATTTTGTGTGTGAATTTGAACTTCCCTTTGGTTGTACAGACCATATAGGGTGCTATTGGATTGGATTATCATTGAAAGATATAGGTAAATTTTATAATGTTCATTTAACACTAATTTGAATGTTTAATCAATCCATTATGTGTACATATTGTTGACTATCCCGAATTATGCCATTTTGACAATTTCGTGAAGGTTTTGAGGGTCATAATGTTAAACTGACACATTCCACCTTATTTACTTTTTGTCTCTCATGGAATTATTATATAAAAATTTATCATAGCCTCTCATATTGGTTTATGATAGGGTTTCTTTGTAAAAGTGGCCTAATCAGGCCTAATCCTAGTAGGACAGGGTGTTGGTTCAGAAAGTTGGTCCAAAACAACTATGTTTGATTCTGGCATATGTTAAATAAATTTCAAATGGGTATGAATATGCAATTTTTTTCCAAGTGTTTTGGTAAATTTTTATGTTATTGTTGAATTACCCGATTTGAAGGGCTAGTAGGAATAAGCCTCCTAAGTGTAGTTTTGTGTATTGGGAAGTGAACCAGTAAACTTGGGAATATGGAACCTTGTTTCATGGTGTCATAGGTGTGTTAAAACCCTTATTTATGTTTGGTTATTTCGTTGAAGTTGAAAACCCCATTTGAGTGGTTGGGTGATGCCTTGAGAGTGCATTGAGACAAGGTGTGAAAGGGTGAGAAACCTAGTATTGGATGATTGAAGTTTGATTCTCTTTAGGTAAATTTAGTGTGATTAGAAGAAGGCACAAATATTTGCATCAATAAGTGCCATGACCTCCGAGTTACACGATGTCAAAGTTTGAACGATTTTTCCATGTTGAGCGCTCAAGGGAAAGCGCCGCTACGAGGTGGCGTGAAACAATCGGACATCTTAAGGAGAGAGACAAGGGCACACCTAGTGTAAACTTGACCATCCGGATGCACTCATGCAGATGGCTCATTTCCATGATGAGAAGAATGAAAGATGCACTATTTTGTCACCTTTCACTAACGATTTTTGACAGTTTTTTATGCGACAAAAAAATTATCACCACAAGAAACCAGAATCGAGTTGTCTTAAACCAAGAGAGGCTTTTTTAGGAAAAAAAACACAACCACATAGGTTCAAATGAACCATCCATAAGTGCCACCGTCTCTGAGTTACGCGACATCAAAGTTTGACCATTTTTTCCACTTTGAGTGCTCAAGGGAAAGCGTCGCTACAAGGTGGCTCAGAACGATTGGACGCCAAAGTTTGAACATTTTTGCCACTTTCAGCGCTCAAGGGAAAGTGTTGCTACGAGGTGGCGTGAAAAAATCAGGCATCTTAAGGGGAGAGATAAGGGCACACCTAGTGTAAACCTGTCCATCCGGATGTACTCGTGCAGACGATTCATTCCCACGATGACAAGAATGAAAGATGCACTATTTTGTCACCTTTCACTAATGGTTTTTGACAGTTTTTTATGCGACAAAAAAATTATCACCACAAGAAACTGGAATCGAATTGTCTTAAACCAAGAGAGGCTTTTTTAGGAAAAAACAACATGACTACATAGGTTCAAATGAACCATCCATAAGTGCCACGGTCTCTGAGTTACGCAACATCAAAGTTTGACCATTTTTTCCACTTCGAGCGCTCAAGGGAAAGCATCGCTACGAGGTGGCTCAAAATGATTGGATGCCTCAAGGAGTGAGACAAGGGAACACCTAGCATAAACCCAGCCACCCAAATGCACTCACGCTGATGGTTCATTCCCATGATGAGCAGAGTGAAAGATGCACTATTTTGCCACCTCTCACTGATGATTTTTTACAATTAGAAATAATATCACCACAAGAAAATGGAATTGAGTTATCCGACACTAAGAGAGGATTTTTTAGGAAGCCACAACATGACCCCATAGGTTCAAACGCCTTGTCCATAAGTGCCATGGTCTCTGAGTTACGTGACGTCAAAGTTTGACCCTTTTTCCACATTGAACAATCAAGGGAAAGCATCGCTACGAGGTGACTCAGAATGACCGGACATCATGGGGACAGATACAAGTGCACACCTAGCATAAACTTAGCCACCCAAATGCGCTCGCACTAATGGTTTGTTCCTACGATGAGCAGAACGAAAGATGTACTATTTTGCCACCTTTCACTGACACTTTTTTATGTGAAAGAAAAAATCTCACCACAAGAAAACTGAATCGAGTTGTCCGAAATAGAGAGAGGATTTTTTAGGCAAAAACAACACAACCCCATAGGTTTGAATGGCTCATTCATAATTTCCATGGTCTCTGAGTTACGTGACGTCAAAGTTTGACCATTTTTTCCACTTTAAGCACTCAAGGAAAAGCATCACTACGAGGTGGCTCAGAATGATCGAACATCTTGGGGAGTGAAACAAGGGCACACCTAGTGTAACCTGACCGCTCGTGCTGACGGTTTGTTCCCATGACAAGCAGAACAAAAAATGCACTATTTTGCCACCTCTCACTTATGGTTTTTGATGTGACAAAAAAAATATCACCACAAGAAAACGGAATCGAGTTGTCTAAAACCAAGAGAGGATTTTTTAGGAAGAAACAACATGACCCCGAGGTTTTAACGAGTCATCCATAAGTGCCATGATTTTTGATGTACGCGATATCAAAATTTGACCATTTTTTCCACTTTGAGTGCTCAAGGGAAAGTGTTTCTACGAGGTGGCTCAGAATGACTGGACGGCTTGGGGAGAAAGACAAGGGTACACCTAGTGTAAAACCGATGACCTAGACATGCTCATGCTGATGGTTGGTTCCCACGATGAGCAAAACAAAAGACGCACTATTTTCCCACCTCTCACTAATGGTTTTTTACAATTTTTTATGAAAGAAGAGATAATTGGTTTGATTTGATGTTAAAACAATTGCTTCAAGTCTTATTTTATAGGCAATTTGGATGAATAGGTGTGTCTCTTACCCTAAGGTCGACTTTTTATGGAAAAAAAAAAATGAAAACCTTACCTTAGCCGACTCATCCTTTCAAATCTACTTTGGGTGCTCAAATCTTGTCTTAATTGATTCTTGAAATAATGAAATTTCCTCCATAATATCAATTCCTGAAGTTATCTTGTTTTCTCTTAACTCATGAAGTAGTAAAACTTCACTCTCCTTGTTTAATACATGAAAACTTCACTCCGAAGCATGAGTTATGAAATAATAAATTCACTCCAATCTCTTCATGCACAAAGTTTGCTCCTTATCTCAAACATGTGAAGTAATAACATCATTTTAAATTATGATACATGAAGTAACAATTTAACTTTCAACTTTCAACTCATGAAGTTGTCATTTCTCTCTTAATTATTTGAACTTGAAGTTCACTCATATCACCTCGAAGTTGAAGTTTTCTCTTATCATCTCAAAGTTGAAGTTCACTCATTCTTCTTTGAACACGAAGTTAAAACCTCACTTATTCCCTTTACTTCAAGAAGTAAGCAATTCACTCCTTTCCTTTAGCACATGAAGTTGATTTAACTTTACCGTCAAGATCGCTTTACCTTACTAAATCGGGAACTTCACTCATCTCTCTTCCAACACAAAGTTCGCTCATCTCCTCTTGAACATGAAGTTCGCTCATCTCCTCTTGAAGTTGATGTTCGCTCATCTCCTCTTGAAGTTGAAGTTCACTCATCTCCTCTTGAAGTTGAAGTTTGCTCATCTCCTCTTGAACATGAAGTTCTCTCATCTCCTCTTGAAGTTGAATTTTTCACATCTCCTATTGAACATGAAGTTCTCTCATCTCCTCTCCAACACGAAGTTCGATCATTGTCCTCAAAAGTGAAGATGAAGTTCACTCTAATATGTTTGAAAATGAAGTTGAAACTTCACTCCTCACACTCAACTCATAAAGTATATACCTTCACTCATATTCCCAAATGTATGAAGCATAGGTTCCCTTCATTTCTCCAATTCATGAAGCAAAAATTTTGTTCCTCCTTAGTAACCCTTGAAGTGAATGATTTCGCTCCTCTTAGGTCAAACATGAAGTAAATAATCTCATTTGAAGCTTGTAGCTCTTAAAGTTATCAACTTCACTCATAAACACTGATTCATGAAGCAAGAAACTTCGCTCAACACTTTTGATACCTGAAATATGCAATTCGCTCCTAGTTGCTTGAAGCCAAAGTTCAGTCCTAAACTCTCACACTTGAAGTTCACTCCAAAGGTGAAGTTATGAAGTAAAACTTTGAAATCCAAGACAGACTCAAAGGTGATGCAAATTATGAAAGAGCTAAAGATTACTTCATTTCACATTCAAATGTTCAAACTCATGCAGCTTACTTTCATCAATACTCAAAAGGACTCAAAGAAAATTCACTCAATCAAAATATACAATATGAGCATTACCGGTGTTGGTACTTGGGTACATGGGTATACACAATATGATAAACCTAGTTTAAAAGTATATGCCATATGAGTTACATGTAATGAACAAAATGGATCACATTTCAAGACATATACACAATGAACAAGTTTGATCACATTTCAATAGCAAATAACTAAGTTTCAAGAATATCAAGTTATATATCAATGAAAAAATTAGATTGTATATCAAGTTTCATATATATATCAAAATAAATAATAATCGTGTACATATCAAAAAATGACATAGATGTTGATAGCCCTAAAAATTGATTGCTTTAAATTTTCAAATTTAAGCCCAAAACATTGATTTTTAAATTTCTTACTTATATCCTCTAAGAATGATTCAAGGTCTAGGGTTTAGGGTTTGTCAAAACTTCTTACATTTTGCAAAGAAAGCACTAGAAATGATATATTTTGTTGTTACTGTTCCCACTTAGGACCGAGGGTATCGTTTCCATGAGCAGGGCCATCTTATTTTCTAGACAAAGTAGCTTTCAACCAGTTCATGAAATGAAATTTCTTAAGTCAAGTGCATAACTTCCCTCTTACCAGTCCTCTTCTAAATATTTATGCCCGCATTTATATTTTCCTAAGTCTGGCAAGTACTAATACCCTGAGTGCCTATTAAAGAAAGGATAGATCCAATGGTTGGCACTTCCCCGCAATGAAAGATGCAAGGATTTTAGTGAATGCGGGATTGCGAGATTGTGTTGTGTGTTCTTAGCAGAAACTGACAGGGTTAGCAGCATAACCGGTTGAAAGCATTGTAATACTAGTTCGCAGGCAGTAAAGGTTGGTTTGCTAATAGTCCCATCAATTTGCACATGCCTAGAATGAATGAGGATGTTTTATCCTGAGGTAAAAGGTGCTCGACTTTTAAGTCCTAAAGGAATTGACGGGCAGTATGCAAAGCGGTAAAGATTTAACAGATCAAATGGCCCTCATATTCTCGCAATAGAAGTTGTGAGGTGGTTACAAACTACGACATCACGAGATGATGACATGTGTCCTTGGATGATTAGGAAGGCTTATGGGGAGTTTGCTGATGGAGCTTGGTCAAAAAGTGATATGGCACCATCCAGTCAAGACATTGAGGGTCCACAGATACAGTTGGAAAGTCAAACTGCTAAGTTGGCAGGAAGTGGCCGTTAGATTTGCCAAGTTGGATGAGACCTGCAGCTGAGTTTCAAATGAGAAGTTTGGAGGGATTATTGGGAGATACCAGTCATGGATCACGAGAAAGAGCAAAATGAATGGGATTCAGACTTTTCGATTCAAGGTTGATTTGACAGTCAAAGATAATAGCTCAGAAATGTGAAATGATTTGGATAAGTCTCTAGTTCATGTGTGATGAATCACAAGTTCTTTGATGGATTCAAAGATTTGCTTGTCGACAGAAATCCTGAAGCATGAGATTATACATTGAATAGAGGAATAAAATCGTTCACATCAAGAGAAACTTGATAGAAGAATGCAGTAGATATGATATGCATGAATTCTAGTGTCTATAGTTGACTGATTGAATCAGAAGCTCCCAAGTGATGATGTTTCATGAGCAGGCACTACTTGATGAAGTATGGTTCAGCTATAAATACAACAGGGTGGTGATCAAATTGGTAGGAGAGTATGAAGCTTTTTCATTCTCTAAAAGCAGTTTTTCCTTCTGCAAAGGGAATGTTGTTTAAGAAAGTTTATAGATGGAGTTGTAATATACTTTGTGATACTGGATAGAAATTTTCTCTCATGTGTGAGTATGTCTATTGCCATAGGGGATGTGAAAGTGGGGAGGATTTCCATAGGGGGTGTGAAAACCTTTTATTGAGAACAAAGGTCACGCATGGCACAACCTCTGTATCCACTCAGTCTCTAGGTGGCAAAGGGTTCAGAGATAAAGCCCACAGAGAAATGAAAAGGGGATATGTCTGGGTAGGGAGTGGCAACAATCCATCTATGTAGCTGTATGGAAGTTGTGACCCCTCCCCAACATATTACATTTACCCTCTAACTCCTCCTCCCGCTGCCTCTCATCCTGGGCATGAAGGTTCAACTCCTCCTCTAGTTTGAGGGGCGACTTTACCTCTTTTTGGGATCCTGTTTCCCTTTCTAAGGAAGGGAAATGCTCTATGGGACAAAAATGCAACATCTCACATGCCATCTAAAGGTATCAGGGCGACAATGACATGGCTCAAACGATTTTTCTTCTATCGATTTCCAATTAAGAATGATGATTCACAAGTGTGAGCGCATGGACATAAGGACATTTTGCAGCCTTTAGGGCTCGGTTCTGATGACAAGTGTCTTATGGCCTGAAGATTGTTGCTCCCTTATTTTCTATAAAAGGTAATTCAAGGTGATTAGTTAGGGTGTGAATTTTCTAAGAAATATCTCTGTAAAATAGATCTTTTCTATAGGGTTAGGTCCAAAATAGTTCTAGAGAGTCATAGGAAATAACAGGGACTATAATGTCATTTTCCAGAGCTAAAAAGTATTAGAACAGTTGTAGGTTCCCCTTTCTCAAGTGGGTCATTTTGTATTTGAATTTGTTGGCTATCATTTGATAAAAGATAGCTTATGATATTAATGCAAATATAGTTTCTTAATCTTTACTCTACTATGTGTGATTTTATCTTCTTTTGAGAAAATGGGATCAAGGGTTTCATTTGTTTATTGCATTGTTATGATGTATGTACTCTTCTATTCAATTCTTTAGTCCAAGGGGTTAATTAAAATTCTTGAATAAGATTACAGAGGAAATAAGGATCACCATAGGATTTGATAAGTAGTTTAGATGAAGGATTATAAGCAGAGCAATATTGTAAGGTAGTAATGTTTCAGGCTAAACCAGCTATTAGATGAAGTTTATCAGATTTTCAGTAACACTTTTTATAGACTCAGTAACCCGAATGAATAAGGCATTGGTATTCGCTAGCAAATCTCATTAGGTTATCAGTTTCTAGTTTTATTTTCTTTATGTATCTCTCAGAGTGAATCTTATAAACAATCAGAACAATCATTTGCTAAGATTTATGTATTTTTTGAAAATAGTCTCACCATCTCTCATACTCTAGTTTAAGGTTGAGGATCACTGAAGGATTTTCCATCCTTGAGAATTATCCCTCTTTGTTGAGTCTTATTATGAGATGATCTTCTTTATTTTCAGTAAGTTTCCTGAGTATCCTTGCAGAGAGCAAGTATTTCTTATGGAAGGGATCACCCTACATGGTTCTGTGGAGCGTAAAGCGCAGAAGGACTTTTTGTCCTTGTTATTGTTGGTCCAAGCCTGACAGATATTGATAGTTGGAGGTGGCTCTCCATAGATATTGGGAGAAAATCAGCTTGGTCTCTGCCCTATAAGAAGTGTAAACCCGTCGTCCATTTTGGGAACCAACAAAAATTGGCGACTCTGATGGGGAAGAAGAGTTGAATCGTAAGAGTCTCTGGTTAGATAAATTTCTTAACGTATAGTGGAGATTTTGCCCACAGAGTGAAGAAGCTTCTTAATCTGTCCCTTTGTCAGTTTGATTCAATTCTCATAAATGTCGTTAAGAATCTGCTATAGTTCTCGTTCTATAAAGAGTTCAATCTAGATATGTCCATTTTTCAAGATTACATGTAATACCTCGCAAGCGTGATTGGCGACTCTGAGATTCTGAGTTTTATGCACCAATGTGTGTCTTCTTGAAAAAGAACCAAGAAATTTGCAGGAAGGATGAAGTACCCCGACAAGTTGAGGATAGAATTAGTAACACCATTTGATGTTAAGGAAATGTGGTAGTGTTGTGTTGAAACAAATCTTACCTGTGAAGAAATTTTAGTTGTTTGAGTATTAAGAAGGTGGCGACTCTGTCAAAAGATCAATGTTAAAGATTTGAAGGAGTGAAGGTGATTTTGCAAACCCCGGGTTGAGGGTAGCAACATTTCCAACATTTTTCAGGTATTTAGATTTTCATGAGTCAGGTGTATTTTCATGAAAATTGTAAAAAAAAAAATGTGTTCCCTAAATAATGAAAGAAGCACTAAGGGAATGGTAGTGATTATTTCACATGCTCCTGTGATTCGATTTTCATCTTTTTGTATAAGATTAGTTGGAGTATGTTTTGAGCTTCGTAATGAAATAGTTCAAGAGAAGGGAAAGAAATAAGGGAATGAATGAAAATATGTATCATATGTATGTGTTTCCTTATGAAATGTCAAAAAAAAAAGTGCAATCTATGCAAGTCATCATAGAGATTTCTTTAAGGAAAGGTATAAACCATTGAATTTTGATGGTATCCAAAGTTTCCCAAATCCTTTTCCTATAGGGGTTAGGGAACAATTACCAGGATTTAATGGGAAGAAGTTAGAATCAACATGACAACATTTGCAGGAGTTTTTTGAATTAATGGAAGATTTTGAAATAAATCAGGAAGATATTTTCATGAAGTTATTTGTTAAGTCTTTGAGGGAAAATGCTAGAGATTGGTTCTCCTACTTGCCAATATGTTCTACCTCATCATGGGATGAGTTGAAGGTAGCATTCATGGAACAGTTTGGTGAGAAAATTGTTCCAAACTCAGTTATGAAAGCATTCATGGGCACTCAGAAAGAAGAAGATGAGTTAGTACCTTCTTTTAATCTCAGGTTTGCTAGGGCATTAGATAGGATTCCTAGTAGTTATAAACCAAATGATGTAGTATGCCTAGTTGTTTATTTGGCTACATTTGAAGAGGAACAAAGTTATTTTCTAAGAGAAAAGGATTCTAAATCCTTGCATCAGGCTTATAGGATAGCAATGGAGATTGAAAAAAAATTGAAATATGGGATCCCTAGGGGATACCTATCTGCAAAGCTATATTATCCTAAGATGATAAGGTTTGAAGTAAAGCATGAATCTAAAACTCAAGGACCATGTCAAGGCTTTTATACTGGTTACATTAGCCCTGTTATTGATTGTGATTTGAACAAAATATGAGTGAAGAGAACTTGTCCTAGGCAGTGGTTGCTCCTCATATTGATGAAAAAGAGGCTAATGAGAGAGTTTCTGACATATTAGATGTAGAGACAGATATGGTGTCAATCACTTTATTGAAGAAAAACAACAGTGATTTCTCCAAGGAGAGTACCTCATAGAAAATTGGTTTGCAGTCTTGTGTTTCAGATAGATATGATAGTGAGTATGAAGAATTGGAAAGTTGTATGCCTAAAGCGGTTGCAGGTTTGCAGGACTATGATAATAAAGGTTCAAATGATGAGATACTATCAGTTTTTTATGATAAGATCTATGAGGATTGTATCAATGGGTGTTGTTCCAGTTCAGATTCTAATTCCTTTTTTCCTGATAAACCTGAAGGTGAGATCAGAAATAACTTTAGTGAAAATATCAATGCATTATTTGATGAAGATGTAGAAACAATATCAATTGGTGCTCTGTTACAATATTTTTGAGAAGGGTCTTCATGTTATTCTTAATCCTTTATATGAAGAAACAAATGATAATTTGGAGATTATTGCATCAACTTCTAAAATAGAATATTATGAAGGTGAAGGTGCAATATCTAATTCAAAGGTAAGTAACAATGAACAGTCTTCACCTATTGCTGATATTATTGACATTAGATTAGAAACAGAGAAAGAAAATGAAACATATGAAGAGATCATCTATGATCCTTTCCTTCCCCTTAATAATAGCTTGCTTACTATGATCAGTTTGAACGAGGATTCTTCGGAAAGTCCTCATTTATGTAGGCAAGTTGATAATGCAAAAGAGGCATATATTTTCAGTTATGTGCAAAAATATGAGATTTTACTTTTTCAACAAGATGATGTATTTCCAGAAAAGGATATTAGTTGCAGTCAGGATGTGTGCTCTATTGAGTATATAGCATATATGTCACAAAATAGCAGATGTTCTATATCATTGCACAGTTTTCAGGTTTTCAGTAGTAAGTGCAATGATGAAATTAAGCATAGTGGATAGACAGAAATAGCTTGCAAATTTGAAAAAAAAAAATTCACGTATGTTATTGGACTATATTCGATGCTTTCAAAATAAAATCATGTTTATGATAGAGGAAAGAAAAGGTTGACATTGGTGGATGGCTTTGGGCCATCAAGCTTAGTCTTATCCTGCAGGCCACAAGTGAGTTGGGGTAGAGTGGTTTTCTTTGACTCTATCCCCAACGGAGTTATGAATAAATCCCCTCTTAATTGTCTGTTCATGGATAATTTTCAGGTTCTACTTTTCTTAAAGTAGTTGATATCCATGAGCATTAGTTAGGTTTGCTTTGGTAGTGTAGTTTCTTCTTGTTGAAATTACCCTGTCCAAGTAATATCTTCTTGGTCTGCCCTACAGTTGGTCTGCTTTACCCAAATATTCTGGTCACTCATTTCATTCTTGAGAAATGAGCATCCACAAATAGAGCCATTGATAGCCCTAAAAATTGATTGCTTGAAATTTTCAAATTTAAGCCCAAAACATTGATTTTCAGGTTTCTTACTAATATTATCTAAGAACAATTCAAGGTCTATGGTTTAGGGTTTGTCAAAACTTTTTATATTTTGCGAAGAAAGCCCTAGAAATGATATATTTTGTTGTTACTTTTCCCACTTAGGACTGAGGGTATCCTTTCCATGAGTGGGGCCATCTTATTTTCTAGACAAAGTAGCTTCGATCAGTTCATGAAATGAAATTTCTTAAGTCAAGTGCATAACTTCCCTATTACCAGACCCCTTCTAAATATTTATGCCCGCGTTTATATTTTCCTAAGTCCAGAAAGTACTAATACCTCGACTGTGTGTTAAAGAAAAAATAGATCCAACGATTGGTGCTTCCTCGCGATGAAAGATGTGAGGATTTTAGTAACCACAACATCGCGAGATTGTGTCATGTGTTATCAGCGGAAACCTGTAGGGTTAGTAGCATAACCAATTGAAAGATTTGTAATACTAGTTCACTAGCGGTAAAGGTCAGTCTACTAACAGTCCCATCAATTTGCACATGCCCAAAATGAATGAGGATGTTTTATCCTGAGGTAAAAGGTGCTCAACTTTTAAGTCCTAGAGGAATTGACAGGTAGTATGAAAAGCGGTAAAGATTTAACAGATCAGATGGCCCTCGTATTCTCGCAATAGAAATTGTGAGGTGGTTACGGACCATGACATCACGAGATGATGACACATGTCCCTGGTTGATCAGGAAGTATTACAGGGAGTTTGCTGATGGAGCTCAGTCGAAAAGTGATATGGCACCATCCAGTCAGGACATTGAGGGTCCATAGACACAGTTGGAAAGTCAAACTGCTAAGTTGGCAAGAAGTGACCATTAGATTTGCCAGGTTGGATGAGATCTATGGCTAAGTTTCAAATCAGAAGTTTGGAGGGATTTTTGGAAGATACTGATCGTGGATCGCGGGAACGAGAAAAATGAATGAGATTCATAATTTTCGATTCAGGATTGATTTGATAGTCAAAGATAATAGCTCAGAAATGTGAAAAGATTTGGATAAGTATCTAGTTCAGGTGTGATGAATCACAAGTTCTCTGATTGATTCAGAGACTTGCTTGTTGATAGAAATTATGAATTAGAAGATTGTACACTGAAAAGAGGAATAAGATCAGAATAAAATCATTCGCATTAGGAGAAAATTGACAGAAGAATGCAGTAGATGTGATATGCATGAATTCTAGTGTCAATAGCTGACCGATTGAGTCAAAAGCACCCAAGTGATGATGTTTCACAAGCAAGCACTACTTACTGAAGTATGGTTCAGCTATAAATACAGCAGGGTGGTGATCAGATTGGTAGGAGAGTATGAAGCCTTTTCATTCTCTAAAAGCAGTTTTTCCTTCTGCAAAGGGAATGATGTTTGAGCAAGTTTATATATGGAGTTGCAATATACTCTGTGATACCAAATAGAAATTTTCTCTCATGAGTGAGTATGTCTATTACCATAGGGGATGTGAAAGTGGGGAGGATTTCCATTGGGGAGTGAAAGCCTTTTCTTGAGAACAAAGGTCAAGCATGGCACAGCCTCAGTATCCACTCAGTCTCTGGGTGGCAAAGGATTCAGAGATAGAGCCCGCAGAGAAATGAAAAGGGAATATGTCTGGGTAGGGAGTGGCAACAATCCATCTATGTAGCTACATGGAAGCTATGACCCCTCCCCAACATATTACATTTACCCTCTAAATTCTTCTCCCACAGCCTCACATCCCAGGCATGAATGTTCAACTACTCCTCTAGTTTGAGGGGCAACTTTACCTCTTTCTGGGATCTTGTTTCCCTTTCTAAGGAAGGGAAATGCTCTATGGGACAAAAATGCAACATCTCACACACCATCTAAAGGTATCAAGGCGATAACGACATGGATCAAACAAATTTTCTTCTACTGATTTCCAGTTAAGAATGATGATTCATAGGTGTCAGGGCATGGACATAAGGACATTTTAAAGCCTTTATGGCTCGGTTATGATGACAAGTGTCTTATTGCTTGAAGCTTGTTGCTCCCTTATTTTTTATAAAAGAGAATTCAAGGCGATTAGTTAGGGTCCAAATTTTCTAAGAAAGATCTCTGTAAAATAGATCTTTTCTATAGGGTAAGGTCCAAAATGGTTCTAGAGAGTCGTAGGAAATAACAGGGACTGTAATGCCATTTTGCAGAGCTAAAATGTATTAGAGCATTTGTAGGTTCCCCTTTTTTAAGTGGGTCATTTTGTATTTGAATTTGTTGGCTATCATATGATGAAAGATGGCTTATGATATTAATGCAAATATAGTTTCCTAATATTTACTCTCCTGTGTGTGATTTTATCTTCTTTTGAAAAATGGGATCAAGGGTTTCATTTGTTTATTGTATTGTTATGATGTATGTACTCTTCTATTCAATTCTTTAGTCCAAGGGGTTAATTAAAATGCTAGGATAAGAATACAGAGGAAATAAGGCTTGCCACAGGATTTGATAAGTAGTTCAGATGAAGGATTATAAGAAGAGCAATATTGTAAGGCAGTATTGTTTCAGGTTAAACAAGCTATTAGATGAAATTTTATCAGATTTTGAGTAACACTTTTCATAGACTCAATAACCCAAATGAATAAGGCACTGGTATTCGCTAGCAAATCTCATTAGGTTATCAGTTTCTGGTTTTATTTCCTTTATGAATCTCTTAGAGTGAATCTTATAAACAATTAGAACAATCATTATAACGATCCTTGAGAATTATCCCTCTTTGTTGAGTCTTATTATGAGATGATCTTCTTTGTTTTCAGTAAGTTTCCTGAGTATCCTTGCAGAGAGCAGGAATTTCTTACTAAAGGGATCACCCTCCCTAGTTCTATAGAGCCTAAAGCACAGAAGGACTTTATGTCCTTGTTATTGTTGGTCCAATCCTGACAGATATTGATAGTTGGAGGTGGCTCTCCACAGATATTTGGAGGAAATCAGCTTGGTCTCTAACTTGTAAGCAGTGTAAACCCATCGTCCATTTTGAGAAGCAACATATGTCAAATCAATAATAGTTAAAAAAATGTGTCATGTGCCATGTCTGTCAAAGTTGATATATACATATACAAATGTTGAATATATAAAAAAATTAGTCCTTCAATGACCACAACTACAACTATATGTCTCTATCGGTATCTATGACTATGATGGATCATCAAAATCGAGCCTCTTCAAAGCAATACGTGGCTCTGCAGGTGGCTACACAAGGACAATTCAAATGTCAAATCAGCTATATTTTTTGAATATAATATCAAAATAACTAAATATTGAACTCTAAATTGTTTGAAGTTGAAATGTTGATTACCTCATCTCTATCTTCTGCAATTTGATGAGGTTGAGGATGCATGGGAAGTTCTGAAGGGGGCTGTAACTTGTAAAACAAGCTAATAACATATATGTCAAATAACACATAATAAATAAAAATGAATAGACTGAAAAACTAAAGCATATCGGAGCCTTAGACGGCTGTGATATGCTTGTAGGAGGCAAAGTAATAGATGAATCAGTTACGATCATTTCCTATATCCATGGTAAGTGATCCAAAAGGAGTTAACAAGAGGGTTTCAACTTCATTGTGCACTTAGTGAAAAGGAGTTGATCTAAGACAAGCATAACTTTTCCCTTTGTTATGTTGGTGTAGTGTCATAAAATTGCGACCCCTGCAATTTTAACCATATTTGGTGTCCTCACCTTGGCGACGGCATCTACTTCCTTAACTAAGACCTATTTTTGCATTTCCAACCCTTCTCTCTTCCTCCTTCATGTCTTGTGTTTTCTTTAGACCCTATCTGGGCCCCAAAATAGGGTAGGAAAGGGGCGTGGTGCCCCTATCCACCCTAGGACAAGGGCGTGACACCCCTGTTCCCCTAGGATAGTGGTGTGGTTCCCCTGTCCCCACCTCCTAGAGTGGCCCTATGTTTGGTTTGTCCAGGAACCTATGCATTATTTGTCTTCGGGGTTTGCAATTTCTCTTTGTCAGCCTTCGGTGGTTGAAAGTTAGTCCTTGAGGCATGTATAAAAGGGAATTCGATACCCTCATTTGGGGACAGATGAACAATGAAAGGACAAATAGAGAGCATAAGGAGACGATACAAGATTTCAAGGTCATTATCAAGCGTTCAAGAATTCAAGCCTTCTTCATTCATCCATGGGAGCAACATTACAACATTCATTTGCAAGCATGTGTGTGTGTTAGGGTTTTGTTATGTTACATGCCATTTCATACAACATTTGTGGTTAAATTCAAGAAGCAAAGAAATCATCATCAACAAGTTGCAAATCTACAAGGTATACATCTCCATTGTTTACATTCAAGCATTTGCAATTAATTTCTTTCTAGGTTGATTCCTCAACCGGGGTTTGACTAAGGCAAACCCCTATCCACAACCCCCCTTTCTTCTCTTTTTTGTGTGTAGATTGTAGGTGTGTAGCTATAATTGCAGGTTTTGGCTTCATTTGGAGAGACGAAAGAACCCTTTTTGTTTCATGGATTTTGTGGCGGACCATGTACATTACTGCCACGGTCCCGTCGACTTCTCCAAATTTGTAGGGTAGATCCGTGTCAATTTAATTAGCTCAGATCCAAAGTTACAGCATGATCCCAAACTAGTAACACCTCATTTCACTCATTTCCTCTCTCTTTTCCATGTAGTCAACTTTCTCATTTACAAAAGAGGGTAAATCACACTTCAACCACTTGCAATCCACTCAGAATTCACATCCTTGTTTCCCTCGGATTTGGATCTAGTGGATTCAATCCCTCTTTTGAATGTAAAGTTCTTCCCAAGTGAAAATCAACCTAGTGGCTTCCTTTTTCTCTCCTAGGTTGGGAGTCACTAGGATCCAATTTTCCACTTATAGTTGGATCCCATATTATACGTGTAGGACTTATAATGAAATGGATTGGTAGAACATCAATAGGAAGTTTGGAAGGGGGTTGTAATAGGTTAAAGACAATTATACAAGTTAATAATCCAAAGTTGACAAAATAGATAGAACAAATATTTTTAACATACGTAGAACAAATACATACTGAAGCCTCGTATAGTTCTCCTATAACCTAAGGAGGCCTAGTCGAATCTGATGCAGCTATTACCATTTCCTATATGAAAAAGGATAACATGTAATATAGACATACAAGGATTTAGTTATTTTGAACAAGCAAGAATGCAATCCAAAGTGAATATGAAGATATGATATCTTCCCTCTGCTAAACCTCATCGACATCAAGTGCATTCATTAATTATGTAAACCCCATATGTTTATGTATATAGAACAAATAAATTAAGTGCATTTATCACTATCTATATATACATGTTTAATCATAATACATTTCAACAAATAAATTTAAATTGTACTAAATTACCTTTTGTCATTTGGGTGTTCGGGAGGATATCTTTTTCTACCTTGGAGTGCTAGAGGATGGCTTTCTCACATGAGATGTCCTTAAGGTAGGTGGGGTAAACTAGCAGAAAAAAATTAACATAAGGGAAAAAAGTATGTATTTAATATATCACTTAAGTCAAAAATATATAAATCGAAATGGTACCACAACTATCTTGGCCAAAGTCAATGGTTGAAAAGTGATATCATCAAGTTGGGATATCTCAAGCCATGATAAGCCCTACAAAACACCAAAGTAATGATAAATATATATTAACAAAAGATATTTTTAAACCAATGTATTATTATATTTTTAACAAATTTACAAATCTTTACCTCTGGTGGCGAAACTACTCGTCACTGTGGAGTCGACTAAAAAGTATGTGGTGTACTCCCACCACCTATTGCACCCTACAATGCATTTTATTTATATGTCACTATAAATTGTTCTAAAAATAAAAATTCATTTCTTTTAATAAGATTTAGTTGCTTAATTGATATCATGACATAAACAAAATTAAACGCATGTGTCTGATAGCGAGGGAACAACATACTGATCAGGTCGTCAGTGAGGGCCACATCCTCTGTAGTGGAAGTATGGCATCTACTCCCGCAACATGTACACGAATGAGATGTCAAACCATCTTCATTCATGTTAGTTTCTATACCAGGGCATACTCCCTGGCAGGTGTTGCACATATGTTGAATGGGCTAGCTTGTGACAAATGATGCATGAAGTGACGCTGATGAACGAGGTGCCATGGATGAAGGTGGTTTTGTAGGTGCTAGTACATCCTCTTCTCTGACCAAGTGTGTGCCATGTTGAACAATGACATCAGTCAATGATGTAGCTACCTGAAGAGTCTGCAATCCCATAGACTCCTTCAAGCATATAGCTACAGTAACATGAAGCATGGGTTTAGGAGTTGTACGCCTCCTATGTTGTGGTTGTACCACCCTGTGGGGCCTAGGTCTATCCTGCGCAGAGCCTCTCCCTCTACCCTGAAATTGTCGGATGTCAAATTAATTCAGCTTCTTGCCGAGGATAAACTCACCATACAACTTTCTCAAAAAATATAGAGGCACCTCCCAATTATTACAAGGTGGTTGATCAAAGACCATATAGCACCTATCCCAAAAAACTTCTTTCAGCCTAGCATGAACACACTAATGTATAGAAAACCAAGTCATATTTAGATCTAGGTTGTTATTGGTAATAGGATCAGTGAAAAGAGCACATGTGTCATCTTTAAGTATGCCCTTTTTTTTACTTGATCATATGACAACCCATTTGCATAAAATGTTCGACATCTATCATGAACCCATTTCGTAACCTCCATAGATACCTCATTTACACTATTGGTCATTGTTTATAGCGTTGTGCCGAGGGTTGAGTGGTGCTCAAGACTAGAGGACCTCAACCTATTCACCAATATAAAAATTTGGGCACTATTTTGTGTAAGGAGATTGATGAGATCCTCTTGTGTGGCATCTACACGATCTAATGGAGGACGTGGAGGGTTTTGAGGTGGCGGTGGTTGTTGAGGAGAAACATTTTGAGGATTTTATGGTTGTGGAGCAACGTCTTGAGGGTTTTCTTGTTGCTCATGTGCAATTTTTTAGGGTTTGTTTGTGTTGCTTGTGCAGGAGGAGGTCTTTGTTGTCTATTTCATTTTTGGGGATTGCTTGAAGAATTTGACATCAAATTAATAAAAAAAAAACTTAAATCAAATAAAAAACCCTACTTCAATTAAAATGAAAACAAAAATAATCAAACCAATCAAATCTTACCTGTTTGATGGGGTCCATTGTTCAAAATTGCTCTTAATGCTAGAAATATCCAAAATGATTCCAAACCCGTGTGGGTTTTGTGGTTTTTTGGCTTCCTTTTGCTACTGTTCCACGGGTTTTGGTGTTGAAAATGGCCAAAACCCGTGGGCTACCAAAAAATATAATGTTCCTCAAAACCCATACTGGTTTTGAGGAACTTTTGATTTTTTATTATAAAACATAATGTTCCTCAAAACCTGTACGGTTTTTGAGAAACTTTTTGTTTTTTTAATTATTTTTTGCTAGCATGTTTTGAATTTTTAGAACCCACATGGGTTATGAAAATTTTGGTTTTTTTTTTGCATGTGGCCTCTTTTCTGTTCACTATCTTAGTGCACTTACCCTCTAGCCAAGTATGCTCTCAATAATCTTCATTAAGATCTTATTGCTTGAATCAACTTGTCCATTCCCCTATAGATGGTAAGTAGATAAATGGGAGATGATTCAATCCTTAGAATAGATATTAATAAATTATATTAATATAAAATGCGTTGTATTGTCATCTATTAAAAAAGAAATTATTCATATCAAGAGTGAAATCTATCACTACCTTACTTGGATCCCTTTTGATATGAATTGTTTCCACCCATTTTTTAATGTAGTCTATAGCAACAAGAATCGACTTGATGCCTCAAATAAAATTCTTAGCACTGATAAAATCTCACGACCCTTTCTTGAATTTAATAATTTGTTTATTTTATATTTATTGATTTTATTATGTGAAATTATAAATGCTTTTTAGATGACGGGTTACTTTAACCATTAATTACTCTTGCATAACGATTTCTTGCATACATTTGTTTATTTTATGATCATGAATGAAAAGAGTCTATTTTTGGAGAGGACTCAACGGCACATGATAATAAGAATTGATTGTTTTCTTTACAGAGTATTAATAAAGATTAAAAGAGAAGCTTTTGAGGAGGTCACATTATCATAAAGAAGGGAAGGGTCTGGTAGAGGAGGTTGCAATAAGAGAGAGAAAGATTTTTACCTTTACACCAGATAACAAGAAGAGTTGGAAAGATTCTTGATAACCAATTTGCAACGATCACTTTGATACTTACAAAGTCTTCTTCCTTCTAATCAGGAGCTTCTATGGATGGTGATGGTGACAATTGTGCCACTATGATACAATCCTTCAATGATTAATGTGAGGAAAAATACAAAAATAAAGCTTAGTTGGTCAAGCCCAAGGCAGAAGGACCTCTTTGCAGCGTTCAAAAGTTGGCCAGGGATGTGCTTTATGGAATGATATATGAAATGATATAATTTATTATATAAAAATAAATAAATAATATATAAATTTATTATTTATTTATTTTATATAACAAATGATATGTATATGTGAGAGAGGGGTATATAAAACAAAATAAAAACGTTAGTGGATACGAAAAGCCGCTTGTAGACGACAATTTTTTTTGAAATGAGTGTTCTATTAATTCTGCAAGCAACCCAATGTCTATGCAACAAACTAAATTGCATTAACTAGACAATTTATTTTTAATATTAATTAAATAGATTAAAATAGAACATGATATGTTTTGACTTTTATATATGTTAATGTATGTGCCTATGCACTTGTATGCCATTTTATGGCTTAAATAGCGGTCTCCCACGTGCCTTGCCAAGTAAATGAGAGTAGGTATAACGAGATTTCGAGGAAGAAAAAATAGTGCACAGAATAAGGCGAGGAAAGGTTTGTGGCAACGCATACACCTCACATGAATAAGACGGCTGAGAAAATCCACATGCGTTCCTAATGACCATTTAAATAAATAGAAAGTGGAATTTTCAATTTTCAACACCGTAACTAACTCATCCTGAGAGAGCTATAATTTCATCGACTATACCGACATTATAATAAGATGATAAATTCATCCTCCAAGAGCTATTATATAATCGGCTATATCGAGACTATACTGCTTAGTTGATTTATGTAGAAATTCCCAAGTGGAAATGAGAAACGTTAAGTTATAGATTACAGCACTGGTGGCGTTGGCACTTGTTTTGCCCAACGCTTGCCCCTCCTCACCACCGCCGTCCGTCGCCATTACTCCCTCATTTCCCCCGCTCCCCTCCCGCAGTGGAGTAAAACTTTCGTTCAAAATAACTAATAGCGTCATCTTATCGATATCCGTCATGACCGGCATAGGCGCTATTATCTTTGTTGGACGCAGGTTGTAGATGAAGACGAAGAGCAGAGATGAGGCTGAGAAGACCAATGAGGAACTCAATAAATTGCTTTGCCAGGCTGCTCAGTCCGTTCGTTCATTTCCATATGCAGACCTCAGCGACACTCATAAGATTGGAAGCGGCAGCTTCGGATGTGTATATAGAGTCATTTTGCCTGGCACAAACGAAGTTGTGCCTGTTCAAAGAGTATCGCCAACCTCCAAGCAAGGTCAGAAAGAGTACGTATCAGAAGTGATAATAAACAGTAAATCTTGTCAGGTTTCTTGGGTGGTGCCATCGAAAAGACAATTTGCTTCTGGTCTACGAATTGCTTTAAAATGGAAGCCTCGACAGATATATATTTGGGGAGGCAACGGCTGCTCTGAATTGGGATCGAATAAACAGCAGAGCCTGTGACATAACATCTGCTCTGCTTTATCTTCACGATTACCTGCATGAGAGCGTTGTGCACAGAGACATAAAGGCCAGCAATGTGATGCTGAATTCAAATTTCAAAGCCAAGCTGGGGGATTTTGGGCTTGCCAGAGTGATGGAAAGTGAAAAGGGAGGGCATACTACTGTGGCAGCAGGAACAATTGGGTACATAGCACCAGAGTCTGTAACAACGGGAAAGGCCACTCGAGAGTCCGACATGTTCAGCTATGGAGCTCTCGCACTGGAAATTGCATGTGGAAGGCGACCGGCAGACTGGAGCTGGATTGATCACAATTGCAGAGTAGTGGAATGGGTTTAGAAGTTTTATGGGCAGCACAGGATTCTTGATGCAGCAGATGAGAAACTGGGTGGAAATTTTAATTGTGGGGGAATGAAACGGCTTATGAAAGTGGGATTGTTATGCTGCCATCCCGATGCCAGTGTCAGACTGCGTATAGAACAAGTGGCGGGTATATTAAAAGGGGAGCTGAGTTGCCACATGTTTCTCTAGAATTTCCAGTGCCTGTGTATAGCAACGGTCCTCCTCCTGATATCACCTCATCGTCAACATTCACAGCCGATGAAATTTTTTGATAGCCTAGTTTTCCACCGACTCGGGAAGGTGTTCTCTATCAGATTTCAACGCTAATTACCTGCACAATATTTGTATACATTCGAATTATGCCGGTAGATGAGGAAGGCTTGCAGCGAGTTTGGCTTACTCGTGGTGTTTGAATTGTACTGAGAAAAGTGGCTTTCTACAAAGAAAAATTATTTAAAGAATTTGAATTTTGTAATTGAAAAAATTGTAGATTTGTAAGATTATAAAATAATAAATGTGTAAGCGGTGTAATTGTTAAATTTTTAATAGACATTTTGAAAAATTGTAAATGAAATGTTTAAAATTTGGTGGTCATTCTTGTTATTATATGGATATTTTAATGATGGTTTGTGTTGATTTGATGTTGTTTTCTGACTCAACTAATCTTATTTGACTCTTTCAAGATGTATTATAATTTTATGTTTCTTTCAACTCTATATTTACTGTTATTTATTATAGATTTTCTATAGAATATGAGACCCTTTCAAACCTTTTATATGTATGTATGTATGTACGTGCGTATGTAAGTACGTACATACATATATATTTATATACATATGTATTGCATACATACATACATATGATGATGATGATATATGATGATGATGATGATCTCATTAAATGTATTATACATTTATATATGAGAATATTTGATGGAATGTTTCAATGGACCTTCATTCAAAGGTGGACCTTCAAGCACGGTTCTTGCAAAAAAATTATTCTCCACTTGGAAAAAATTTGTGTAGCAAGTTTGTAAACCATAGTTTTGGGTTTACCTAAGTCTTAAATAAATGAAAAGATAAATTAGTGAAGAACCAAGGTTCTATAAAGAAGGTGTTGACAATGAGGAATTTGTTGGGAACCTTTTTTGCACCTTCTGGGAAACACTTATAATAGTTAGATCACAAACAAAGATAGCCTAATGGTTCCTAGATAAGATTTACAAACTAGTATCTAAGGAGTTTATTAATGGAACGATGCATCAAAGGGCAAAAATATAGCCATTCTAAGAAGATTTGGAATATTTCAAGGAAGTATAGAGGAAATTGGGTAAATCCACATATTTTCAATGGATCAAAATGAAGCACATGCAAAAGAGCTAGATCTGGATGACTTGAATGAAATAGTGAAAACTTTCATGGAAGCATATCCAAATAAATAAACTAAGTAGATAAAATGTCACATATTGTTCCTAGCTTGGTTGTTAGTGTACTGGGAGTTCTTGTAATTCCTAGGCATAGTGACAAGTCAACTAGAGGCCACCTCAACTTAGCATTAATTTGAAGCAATAGATATTCTTTTAGTCATGTAATAAATCAATGTGGCCTTAGGAATCCCTGGCCATTAATATTTTAGGGTTGATCTCTTGGTATAACTAGGTTAATTGATAGTGTCTCATAATTTTTTGATTGATTAGTTGTACTTTGAGCTATGGCATCCCAGATCCACAAATCATGGATTATGGTTTTTAATGTTTATATTAGGGTTTGGAAATTCATTCCATTGTATAGAGAAACAATTTCTTCAACCTACAATATCTACTAGATTTTGTATGACATTTGAAATTTATTTATGTAAAGGAGAATGCATGTCTATTTTGGATGATACTCAAATTGATTGGTATTAGTATGCTTTAGTTTTCTTATCTAAAAGTTGATAGCTTAGAAGAGTCAACAATTGAATATATTTGCATAAGGTTTTGTCTCAAATTAGAGCATAATTTTGACATTTTGATTTGATGAAACGTAAAATATTCATTCTTTTTTTTCCAAAACTATTAATTATTACTTTCCTTCGATGAATATTGCATCAATGTTATGTATAACTATGTCAAGTTGGTTAAAATTGCATTGGTTTATTTGATTCTACTTAATCATTCAAATTTGGCAAGTGAATGAGTGATACCATTGTCCTATTAGATTAGGTCTATTATTTTATTTTTTTGTTACCCTATTTGTTTTGTTATTTATATATGTCACATGTTAAAATAGTTAAAATCATTAAAGAAGCCTTTAAATGTTCAAATTTGCTTACATTGGAATGTGCAACTACTAGCTTATACCTAGTATTACCAACCAATAAGCCACTAGGTTATATGGAGCTCACAAATCTTCCAAGAGGAGTGATTCACCAACATAGTATTACTCATGATTCAACAACATAGTATTACCACCCAATAAGCCACTAGGTGAATTTTATTACTTTTCAAGAGGAGTGATTGATCATGATTCACTCATAGTTGTCTATGCTAACACCGTTGTTAATAGGTAAAAGCTTTGTGGCCTTCTTACAATATTGGAGACAGTTCGCATGTAGATTTACATGGCTCATTCCTAAAAGGAAAATTGTTAGCATATTTGTTCAAAATATTGATCAAGAAATGAAATTCCATTTATGATTCCATTATGTAAACTATTTTGATAAAACCATAGATAAAGGCATCAGAAAAAGCCCTTATTGTTAAAGGATTGGTTAAGATTTAGAAAGAGTCCAAAGACACTAACAATAACTAATTCATGAAAAACATCACGTTTAAAACAAAAATCAAAAACATAGTCATGATGATGTTACTTATGACAAGCACATTCAAAACATCCAAACTCCAATACTATCATCATCAAAAGATAATCTAATATCTAAATTATCGAAAACAATGTTACCATTCCAGAAAGATAGCCCAAACAAAACAACATATCTTGAGCCTAAATCCATTCTAGTAAGAAACCCCTAAAAAATCATTTTTTCTTAAACCAATCTAAGAAAATATGATAAAAGTCCCTATGGAAATACATTATTGTGAAAACCAATTCAAACCCACATGATATAAAGACAACAAATATTTAAAATATCATTGAATAGAAGACCGTGATACCAACAACTATGGTTACCTATTATACTAGTATACCTATATTCTAAAAAATAAAGACGTAAAATAATGCTGAGAGATATCACATAATTGTCTCGCATGTTTATTAGTTGTTAAGGAGGACATGGAGCTGAATAATGTTGCACTCTTTCACTCTCATTAAAGATGTAATAGTTTCATATACTTAGAGACAAGTGGCAATGATTCTATTTTATTCAAAGTAATAAATAATACTTATAAAGAAACTGAAACATGCATACATTTACTTATCATCTACACATCAAATTTATTCAAAATCAATTTTTTGTGTACAGTTTGTATGTCAATGTAGATACCTCTCAACATAATGACTTTATAGTTGATAGGATGAAAGAAATTCATTCTAAAATAACTACAATTAATATAAAAAGCCTAATTTTAATGTAACTACGTGTTTTTGGTGAGGTAATTGTGCAAGGGATTTCATCTCTTCCCGACCATTCCTTCAATATGATCTCCTCGACCATCTTAGAAAGACCACCACACAAATATCATCGTTGATTTCCTCAAAACTCCCCCCATCCATAATTTTTTTTTACAAGAATCCTTAGCCCCAAACGACATTAATCCTCATCTATTCCGAGCTACGATAGGACATAAGGAAGCAATTCAAAGCTCACAAATCTTATCAGATAATGCAAGGCTTACGCAGTGAAAGAAACTTAGTAGCAAAGTTGCAACGTCCCAATGACCACGACTTCCTTACGTGAAAAAACCTAAATACAGTGATTTAATTGCACTTAAGTGCTAACTATCTTGATCACACAAATTATTTAGAAAAAGCTCAAGACGGTACGGCCCCTTCAAGTTGTATCGAATTACTACGCAGAGTTAACGCGGAATGTAAGATGAAAAGGCAAGAAAAACCGCGGTATATAGTTGCATGGGAAGAAAACCTAGCAATCACGTAATACACTTTATTTCCTACTGTTCCATTTTTTGCCTCTAGCTTTTTATTTTCGAACACTCTAAATCCATCCTTCAAGGGCTATTATTTCATCGAACACTCTAAATCCATCGTTCATTTGCATATGCTGACCCCCAGCGCCGCCACCCACAACTTCAGCGACGCTCAAAAGATCGGAAGCGGCAGCTTCGGATGTGTATTAATATGAAGTGTAACTACTTTGTGGTAGGGCAGATATGCGCTTCGACAATGTTCTCAATCAAGAAGTGTTCGAAGGAGATAGATGTCAGAGGTCCTATCATGACTGCCTTCATGATTTGTCTTTTATGTATTCATGGTAATTGATCTTGTGATCTAGTGTAAATGATTATGTTCTTTATGTTTTACCTTGATATTAGTTTATGTACTAATCCTTATGTACTCCAACTTTATGTCAAAATATAATTTTTCAATTCTAATATTGTATATTTGGACACATGGCATTGATATATTGTTATGTGTAATTTTGGTGAATTGTGTTATTATGAAATTATAGAGGTCCTTATACATAGGCTTAAGCCTATTTTTTCAAAGCTTCAATAACAAATAGCATATCTGAAGAGTTGAAGAATGCATCCCACAAATTAAAACATTGATGCAAAAATTACGACATAATGTAATCCAAAATCAAATCTTTTAAATCTCATAGATTATGAAAACTTAATCCTAGCTAATTATATCAGATATATACAAATATTATGTGGCTGATTAGGTTAGATATATACAAATATTGTGTAGCTAATCTGGGTTGAAAACTGATAGGGAACATCCTCCTGAGCCGGTGGAAAACTTACAAGGCTATCACACAATTTCAAAGACGAATCTTTTACGTCTGTGGGATGAAAGCCGAAAGTGGTGTCGTTAGGCGGCGGGTCAGAGGGGCTAGCGTTGGGAAAAACAAGTGCCAATGCTATCAGTGCTATAAATTCCCATTTCCACCTGCAAATCTCTACAAAAATCAACTAAGAAATCTAAACGTGTCGTCTTCTGAACCATTTATGCCACAATCTCCCTATATTATAGCTCCTGGAGGATGAATTTAGTGTTGAAAATAAAAACAAATCTACTTTATTGTTATACCATTAAAAAAGACTATTCAAAGTCACCATTTTGAATTTTCTCAGTTGTCTTATTCATGTGAGGTTTACAGTCCCACATGGCTTATCTCGACTTAATGTGGAAATCTCATCCTACCTACTCTTCTGTTCGATTAATTGTTTAACAAGGCATGCTGGAATCTCATTCTATCTACTCTTTTCTTCGTTTGCCTATTCAGTAAGGTATGTTGGAATTTCATTTTATTTTTATTTATTTTTATTTAGTATGTATAAATGAGTGAAATATTTTAATGATGTTTATGAGATTGATTGATCTAAGGGTTCCAGAATCACATCTTTAAGTAATTTTCAATATTTTTTTGACGTCAATTTTTTTATAATAAATCTCAATCAAGAAACTGGTCATCTAACTAATCTTTTCTTCCTCAAATAATTCACGAAGGCTCCTGACATTCAAGATTGTATTTGTACTCTATGCAGATTTTCCCAAAGGTTGTACTTTCTATGATAGTGTCATTCTTTCCCCACCATCCTTTTGTAACAAAAATTGTTATGTCTTTGTTCCCAAACATTCTTAGGTGTAGTCCATCTCTTAACTAGTCTTACACCTAAGATGATGTGATCCAATCCTCAACCATGCAATTAACAATCTTGTTTTTTTCTTAACTATTGCTCCCAAAATATGTTTTATCATTGTGTTTCCGAGCTAGGTCAAACTCTTTGATGTAGTGAGATTTCTTTTCTCCAATATGCTTTTCTCACATGACAATCATAAATGCTTTGGTAAGAATGTCAAACATAGTATATGTAATGTAAATTAGTTTATGTTCATTTTTTATTTTATGTTTGATTTTAGTTTATGTTCAGAGGTTCAAGCGAAGGGGGGTTCAACTAAACCCAAAGGGTTTGATCAAACCCCCTTCGCTCGAACCCCCTAGGCAAAATAATGACATGTACTTTTATGTAACGGTCGAGTTTGAACGAACCCGACCTTTTGTAACTGTCGACATTCGTTCGAACCCTGACCGACCCAAATTTTTTTTTTTTAACATTTTAGTATAGTCATATAAATATACATTTTTATTTTTTTTTTTTACACACAAATGATCAAAACAATTCGCATTTTTTGATGAAAGAAGACTTTTGAAAGTTATTTTGAGGGCAATAATTTGAAGATATTTGAAGGTTATTTTAAAATTATGGGGGACAAGAAGAGAAGGCAAAATAAGACTTCAAGGAATTATTCACCCAAAACGGAACAAAAATATCGAGAACAAAGAAGGCAAAGATATCATGATACAAGTATGTATTTTTATTTTTATTTCTATTTAATTTTATATGTATTACGTACCGAAAATTGTGTTTATTTGTTAGTATTAGTTAAATATTTTTTATCTAATATTTTTTATGAAAATTATTTTAAATAATATTAATTAAATTAAATTAATTTAATTTATATAATAATTCTATCTTAATTAATTCTAAATGATGCTATTTTTATTAAATCAATTGAAAATGTTAGGATTAAAATAATCTCATTTTATCTAAAAATAATTATTTTTTAATTTGGAATAATATGTGTATTTGCATTTCAAATTCCATTAACTTGCTTGTTGTGTAATTGACATTTTCCCTCCCCACTTAATTCCATTTATAATAGATCATGGTTTTAATTTAAAATTTAGATCTTTAGGACCCCTCTCTTTCCCATTTATAATTTATAATTTAATTTAGATAGCCCATAAATATATAATTTAATTTAGATTTTGAAACCATGTGTCTTTATAGTTTAACAAGCACTTCAATTGGTGCTCTAAAATTAACAAACTTGTCTTTTGTGTCTTGAGCAATAGGCTCTTTTTGTTTTATCCTTAGAAAGGGGCCAACCTCTCAAGTAGCCCTTAAGGCTCGGTGAGAGGGAACGACCCAAAGTGGTAACAAGCTAAAGCCAAGCTCTTCCAAGCCACTATAAGTAAATGTGTTTGTGAATAAAGTTGCAAGCAATGGGTGTTACATGCTACTATAACGGCGTTATGACTCCCCATAAACCCTATAGAGTGCAACCTCTATAGGCTTGAGAGGCCTTCCATTTAACAGAGTGTAACATGTTGTTGATTATAGCCACTTGAACAGATGCCCTTACTAGACACATTTTTTGTTAGAAGCCAAAAACCTTCTAGTTGTTGGTCCAAGAGGTAGGACCTCTGAAGCGGCTCACATTCTTACGGTTCGTAGTAGAGATACAAAGTTCGTCACGAGGATTTTTCATGGGGACTGGTGCTTGGCTTTCCTGGAGAAGTGAGTGTCATGGAGGGGAGCCAGTGGGGTCAAGCACCTAAGTATCCACTCTGAATTGTGTAGCTCGGGGTAACCCCCCAAGTGATATTCAACAACTATTGTCCCATCCAGCCCTAGGATTTGTGCGTACATGTTCAAAACAATCAAACACTTTCAAATAAACAAACATTGTGTCTTATTTGTTTTCAACTGTATGCAAAAATATTTCACATTATACTTGAATCCCCTTAAAACCTATATTATGTGATACTAGGACCTATTATGTGATATTAAGACCTATTATATGCGATAAACCTATCTTAAATATGACATAATATGTCTTATTGTGACTTAATAACATGACCACATATGCAAAAATATTTCACATTATATACTTCAGTCTGGGCCTAAAGACCTCTATTTATGAGATATTAAGGCCTATTGTGTACATGTGATAAATTAGTGACCTATTATCACATAATTTAGGTTCTAATATCATATACATAATAGGTCCTAATATTTGCATAATATAGGTCTTAAAGGGAGTCAAGTATAATGTGAAATTTTTTTTCATGTGTGGTCATGTATTAAGTCATAATTAATAAGACCTGTTATGTCATAATAGGTTCTAACTTATATCGTATTTAAGACCTACTTAATTACATGTGATAGGTCCTTTAATATCACATAATATATTTGTCTTAAGGGGAGTCAAGTATATTAATGTAAAATGTTTTTGCATAAATGGTCATACTAAGTAATAATAAGCCCTATTGTGTGATATTAGGACTTATTATGTGATAATAGATCTTCAATATGACATAATAGGTTCTATTTATATGACTAAACGTATGCAAAAACATTTTACATTATACTCAAGAGTCCCCTTAAGACCTATATTATGCAAATATTAGGACCTATTACATGTGATATTAGGACCTATTATACAATAATAGGTATTAAATATGACATAATAGTCCACCTATTATGACATAATATTTAGGTCTTATTAAATTACTTGAAATTTTGGTTTCAAATTAAACTTGGAATTTCATTGAATTGCAAATATTCTTTGTCATCTTAAATTATGTGCAAAACGGGCTCCAAAAGAAGGGAGTTCTCAAGTGGGAGTTGAGGCAAACAAACCTGTTGAAGAACACAATATAGTTGATGAACATAGGGAGGATCTTGCCCAAGTTGAACCAATGGAGGTTGAAGGAGAGGGGTCAGGCTCCTTACCTCCTACCACCGGTATGGATGATCATACTGTGGATCTAGCTAAATAGGTGAAGAGAAATATTTCTTGTAAAAATTTAGATCATTTACTTGAAATGGATGTGGATGAGTTGAAACATCTCAGTGAAGAACCTAAACATACTAAAAGGAGGTCAATGAATAAAAGTTTAAAAGAAATAATGTCTCATTTCAACAATCTTGATACTACACTAGAGAAAGCTCAATTGTTATCAATTGTACTTACTCGTAAAGACTTAATAGATCCACTGAAATTGTTGGGTATAGATACAACAAGTCAAAAGAGGAAAACTTCTCAGCTACAAAAATATGGTATGAACTATTTAGTAAACCAAAGTACATGTGTTTGAACCCATGAATTTAATTGATACTTGATAAATTAGAACTTAACTTGTTTTCAAACTTGGATAAATTATTAAATACATTAAAGTGTTTGAATTTAATATTATATTATATATATATATATATGGCTTGTGTGAACCATATTGTGTAGTTAAATATAAAAAAATTAATTGTATTAAATTAGGATGTATGACTAATATACATGTTAAATAATACTTATGTGCACGTATGTAAACTAAATTGGGACATGTGGATGAGTTGAAAATGTGTTGACGAGATGTGTCAACTTGATTAGGATGTATATATCTAATTCTAAATGCACATGCATAATTTGTAAGTTGTTAAAATATTTTAGCATGTATGTATGTTTTAAGTAAATTAGGATGTATGTACTCATTTAATTGTAAAAATGCATTTGTATGAAATTTGATATTAAATTAGGATGTATGTGTGTAAATTTGAATAGGTCTTAAGGGGGTCACATGTACAATTAGGATGTATAGAATCTAATTCTAAATGCATGTATCCATAATTTGTAAGTTGTTAAAATAATTTAGCATGTATGCAAAGGAAATTAGGACATGTGTTTATTTAATTAAACATGCATGTGAAAATTTAATTAAAAATGCATATTACATTAGGACATGTGTAAATTTGATATTAAATTAGGACATGTGTGTAATAATTGAAGAGAGGTTTGAACCACTTGATGTCATGTGAACTATTTAGTACACCTAGAAGTACATGTGTTTGAACCTACATGTATGATTTTTTTATTTTTAATACTTTAGAATGTTCACTTCTACTTAACTTGTTCCAAATGAAACTTCTAGAATTTGAATTATTGAATATGTTCATTAACTTGAGTTTCTTCATTTGATATGAACAAGTGTGATTTTTATATTGTTCATGGCTTGCACAGTGGACTAGATATATTGTTCACAAGTTCATTTAATTTCAATAAATATCTACATATACATGTTACATGTAGTAAAATCTAAAATTTAAATAAACATATCAATCTTTTTTTAATCTATCTACATGTACACAAATTCAATCATGGATATATAAATTTGAAAGTTTTAGAGTCCTTAAAAAGATTTTTAAATTGAACATTTACACCAATTCAATCTAGATGATCTTATATAATATAATTTAAAATAATAATCAAACATGCATACATACACATGTGATCTAATAAGTTACATATAATCAAACACATCAAACTTAAATAAATATTTAAAGTATATATATGAAACGTGCAAATATGACCAAACACAAACTGTACATTATATATATATATATATATACAAAGTGTGTAAGTAATCTAACATGTGCATGATCATGTATAATCTGAATACAAATGATGTAATATATAATCGAGGATCAAATGTACAAACTGTATATAAAGTATAAGCTAACCATACATGCATGATATATATAATCCAAGATCAAACACAAACTATATAAAGTATAATCTAACATACATGCATGAAATATATAATCTGATCAAACACAAACTGTATAAAGTATAATCTAAACTTCATGTGCATAAATATGTAATATGAAAGTCTAAAATGTTCATATATAAAAAGATAAACAAATGAGCTATAAAGTCCAGCAAATCAACATGCATCATGTCGGCCACGAACAGAGTGACCCTCTAAGGGAGAGTCCTGGTGAGAGTCTAGATGTCCAATAGACCCCTACAAAAGTAGAATTTATTTAAATATTAAATATATATTTTTACACATATACATATGTGCATATTTTTAAATATAATCAAATCCGACTAGTTAAATTTAAATTAAAATATAAATTGTAACGTACATGTTCATGTACATATACAAAAAACCATAACTAACCTGTCCACTAGTAGCCTGTGTAGCATCGAAAGAATCTCTCCTCCTCACATGCTCAAAGATCAAGCTAGGAGTGATATGAGCTAACTGTTATACATATGTATACATGTATTTTAATAGGATTAATCTAATCAATTTAAATGATACAAAAAACTTCTATTATTTATTAAATGATATATAGATTTATCAAAAATTACAATATATACATCTTTTAAAAATTTAAACACACATGTACATACATGTGTATCAGGAGTAGGTTGTATAGTCTGATCATGTCTTGTGATCATATCAACCACATCACTTGTGCCTGCATATCTCTCTCCGGTTGTACGTATGACTCAGGAGTGTAAGGGCCTAACTAGATGACTACATATCGTGGATGAAGTGTCTGACTCTAGTATCATATCAATAAACCCAGTATGGCTCAAACCTCGCAGTTGCTACTCAAATGAATCCAAGCCCTCATCTGTGATATGGACCTGATCAACTTGTATCTCCTCCTCTACAGCAACAGAGTGATCTGTAGAGTGGGTAAGTGCCTAGAGCATGCATAGAGTGATGAGAATATTGTAACTGCCTCAGGATATGCATCGATGCAATGGTAGCCTGCCCATCTCTAAGAATCTCCTCTCTAACAGCAGCCAATGTTATCCCAAGTCAGAATGAAATAAAATGGTAAGAATGTAGAAGGTCCTCGACTAAATACTGTGATTATTTGAACATGTCTACCACCTCCTACTATAGCCGCTACCTCATCTGGTGAGGGGATGCCAGTAGGTAATATACTGATCATATAAATCTGAAGCCACCCCATGACTAAAAGATGCATGATCTTGTATTGTGAGTTTTTATGATTCACCCCACCACCCCCCACCCCCCCCCCCCGCTCTCTCATCTTAACTAACTATTGGTATCAGAGCTTTGGACTCTGAAAGAAAAGTTTAAAGGTACTTGAGGCAAGGTCCGAAGATGTATAAAAGGGATGCACCAAAGCTGAACAAGTCAAGTTTCTCCACATGGCAAAAAAGGATGAAGTTGGATTTATCAGGAATTGGAGAATATGCAACATATTATCTAGAGAATGATTGCATAGCACCTAACACCAACCCGATGACAATGGAAGAGATAAAGGCATAGCAAGAACATATTCAAGCTATGATCGAAATAACATCAACATTAACCGACTCAAAGTTTAATGATCTAGAAGGCTGCAATGATGCCAAAGTGATGTGGACCAAGCTTATATCTGTGTATGGTGGTAATGAACATGTTCAGAGAGAAAAAGTAGACAGTCTAAGAGGTCAACTTGAATCCATGAGAATGAATGAAGGTGAGAACATAACCCAATATAGTACAAGGTTAAAGGAAATTGTTAATCAAATCAAAGGAGCGGGAGGAACTATTGAAGAAAAGGATGTAACAAGTAAGTTGCTTAGAACACTTCTACCTACTTATGCCATTCGAGTCTCTGCAATCAATGAATTAAGGTATGTGCCAAACATGTCAGTCTCTTTGGATGCTACTATCGGTAAGATACATGCATTTGAGTTAAGTAATTTTGATAACAGTGGGTCCTCGGTAAATAAAGTTGAATCTGCATTCAGTTCTTTTCATATTGGTGAATCTGAAGATTACAATGATAGAATGTATAAATATACTGAAGGAAATCATAGTGGAGCAAGTGAAAGATTTCGCAAAAACATGGAAGAGGTACACAAACTATATGAAGAAATCAGAAAGCAAGAAGAGTTTGAAGCATTATTAGCCAGAAGGTTACCGAGAGGCAAAGGTAAGTATAAAGGAAAGTTACCTTTAAAATGTTTTAACTATGATAGAATAGGACATATGGCTTCTAACTGTCCTGAGAAATAATCTAGTGAAAAGAGAGAATACCGAGATGACAGACAGAAAGACAACCAATACAGAGGACACTGAGACTTCAGAAGGAAAGATAGAAAGACATGCCTAGTAGCTGATGAGGAATCCAATGATGATATATCTGATGGGACTGATACAGAGGAAGTTCTTTATGTGGCTATCAAAGATGGATTAGATGAAGAAAGTTATGAAGAAAAATCCCTAATATCCCACATGAATAAAAATGATTCTTGGATCATAGATAGTGGATGCTTACATCACATGATAGGTGATAAACACAAGTTTGTTAAATTAGAAGACTATGATGGAGGATATGTAAGATTTGGTAATGATGCACCATGTCTGGTGAAAGGTAAAGGATCTATAACACTTCTTGACAATGCTAAATGTGATGATGTATACTGAGTTGAAGGTTTGAAATACAATTTGTTGAGTGTAGCATAGCTAAACAATACTGGATACTGAATAGAATTCCAGAAGGGATGTGTCAAAGTTCATGACAAACATGGAAAGTTGGTTGCTACCGGAACACAAACAAAAGGTAATACATTTCATCTTGACTCAACTTGGAACAATTGTCTGTATGCTAAACTAGAAGATACCTGGTTATGGCATAAAAGGTTTTGTCATGTAAATTTTGATAACCTGATCAAAATAAGTAAGAGGTCTACCGAACTTGGAAAAACCTGACAATGCAATATGTCGATGATGTCAGATGGGTAAGATGACAAAGTCAAGATTTACAAGTAAGTTCTACACTTCTAAAGGAATTTTAGATCTAGTCCACACTGATCTTTGTGGTCCTATGAAAGTTCAAATTTATTATGGAGATAAATACTTCATATTATTTGTGGATGATTACTAAAGAATGATGTCAGTCATGTTTTTAAAAGAAAAATCAGAAGCCTTTCAAATGTTCAAATGGTATAAGGCTAGAGTTGAAAAAGAAATAGGAAGATAGTTGAAATGTCTAAGATCTGATAAAGGAGGAGAATTCATTTCTGATGAATTTAACCTATTTTGCAATGATCATGGTATAAAGAGACAAGTGTTTGCACCAAGAACACCTCAGCAAAATGGGATAGCTGAAAGAAGAAACAGATCAATTGTAGATTGTGCTAGAACCCTGATGATAGAAAAGAGGGTACCTCAAACATTTTGGAGAGAACCAATCAGCACTGTAGTTTACACCCTGAGCCGAGTACAACTAAAGAAAGGAACTTTGAAGACACCATATGAAATCTGGTATGATAAGAAACCTAATGTAAGTTATTTTAAAATATTTGGAAGTAGATGTTATATTCACAAAGATGACAGAAATGGAAAGTTTGATCAGAAAAGCGAGGAAGGAACATTTTTTGGCTATTCTTCTAGAAGTAAAGCATTTAAATGTCTGATCAAATCATCTAACAAAATAGTAGAAAGTGAAAATGTGAAAATTGATGAATTTGTAGAAAGAAATGATGAAGGAAATTCCAAAGAACTAGAAAATTATGAAGAATTTGTTTATGTTCAACTGAGAAATCCTACCGAGAAATTTGATGAAGAAAATGAAGAAAATACTCAGTTACCGAGTGATGAAGAAGATCAAACAGAGCATATCGAGCCCATATTAGCCAAGTATGTTAGAAGAAATCATGCATCAAGTCAGATTATAGGAGATAAGGATGATCCAGTGATGACAAGGAACAAACTGAGACAAAACACATGTCTGATATCTGAATTTGAACCGACAATAGTAAAAGAGGCATTTAGTAATGAAGATTGGATAAATGCTATGACAAAAGAAATTGAACAAATCAAGAAGAATGAAACATGGACACTGGTCCCAAGACCAAAAGAGAAAAATGTAATCGGTACAAAGTGGATTTTCAGAAACAAGCTAAATGAAAAAGGAGAGGTCATTTGGAATAAAGCAAGACTAGTTTGCAAAGGATATGCTCAAGAAGAAGGAATTGATTATGGTGAGACTTTTGCACCTGTGGCAAGACTTGAAGGAGTAAGAACATTGTTGGCATATGCTACTTACAAAAATTTCAAGGTATATCAAATGGATGTTAAATCTGCATTTTTGAATGGTATACTAGAAGAAGAAGTGTATATTGAACAACCTGGAGGATTTATTGAAGACAAGAATAAAGATCAAGTATGTAAGCTAAACAAATCTTTATATGGTTTAAAGAAAGTACCTAGAGCATGGTATGAAAGACTACACTCTTATTTGATCAAGATTGGATTTATAAGGACAAGTGAAAACAGCAACATGTATATGAAAAATGATGAAAACAATGGTATACTGCTTTCAGCCATATTTATTGATGATAATATTTTTTGTGGAAATGACGCCTTATGCAAGAACTTTGGAAATGAAATGGGCAAAGAATTTGAGATGTCATTAATCGATGAAATAAAGTATTTTATAGGCTTACAGATACTACAAATGAAAAATGAGATTTTCATTACCCAATCCAAGTATATAAAGGAAATCTTGAAAAAATTTGGAATGGAGGATTCTAAACATGTAAGTACTCCTATGACTACCAATTTTAAACTATCAAAGAGTGATGAATCTGCATTTTTTGATGAGACACTTTACCAATTTATGATTGGAAAGTTGTAATATGTGGTTCACAGCAAGCCAGATATAGCACATGCAGAAGGTATAGTTGCAAGATTTTTTGCAGATCCCAAAGAAACTCATTTGACAGCAATCAAGAGAATTTTTTAGATATGTGAGAGGCACTGAAGATTGACTTAAAAGTCTATACTGATGCTGATCGGGCAAGAAACATTGATGACAGGAAAAGCACAAGCGGTGGAACTTTCTTTTTGGGAGATAGACTAGCAAGTTGGCTTAGCAAGAAACAAGGATGCATTTCACAGTCAACAGCTAAAGCTGAATATGTTGTTGCAGCATTGAATTGTACCAATATAGCATGGATCAAACAACTGTTGGAAGGTATGAATGAGAAAGTTACCGAGCCAGTAACTATATTCTAGGATAATACTAGTGCCATTAACATTTCAAAGAATCTGGTAATGCACTCTAAGACAAAGCATATCTCTATAAAGTATCATTATCTCAAAGAAGAAGTTAAAGAGAAGAAAGTTGTGTTGGAATATATCAGTTCAAAGGAACAAATAGCAGATATTTTCACAAAGTCATTGCCAAGGTACACTTTTGAGTATCTCGGAAGTTAGTTAGGGGTCCTACCCCTATCTAGTACTCACTGACAGAGTTCGGTAAAAGCATCAATTCTATGAATCTAAAGGATAACTATTTATGAGTTGATGTTGCTTTACACACTTGAGGAGGTTGCCTAAAGTTGTACAAGAAAAAGTGATTGAAGACAAAGATGCTCTAACCATGAATGAGACTGCAAGGAAATTACTTCACAAAGGAAGAAATCATGAATTAGTTTTTCCTTTTGGCATTGTTGTCAAAGGGGGAGAAGACTAATTTGTAGGGAACTAACAGAAGAAGCTGGGAGAAGACTAATGACTGGGGGAGAATTCTAGAAAATTTCAGAGAAGTTTAAACAGCAATCTGAATCAGAATCAATTGAAATAAATCATGTTGGTATTGCCATTAAAGTTGGTTTTGACATCAATGCCAAAGGGGGAGATTGTTAGCATCTCAGTAAGTTTGTTGGTATGAGGATATTGAGAAGGTTGTTGGAGATTGTTGATATAATTGAGAAAGGATGATTACTCTCTTAATAACATTATTTTGTCATTGATATCAAGCAATTGATTTTCTGATTCAGTATGATGTTGCCATATCTTAATGAGTATGTTTTGATAAGTATAAAGATGTGGGTAAGAGACACAAAATGAATGTGAAAATAAAAGGGGAATAATAAGTTATTCAATGGGAAACTATTACCGAGTTAGACAGTGATGAGATTATGTTGTTTTGATTGTTTTGATATCCTATATATGAGTATTCAAAGACTGAACAAGAAGGAGAAAAGATTTCAAGCTATAGAATTAGTTAAGGCTTGATATTGTTCTATGTTACCGAGCAAGATGCTAGTCAGTAAACCCTAAGGTTATCACTATCGGTTAAAGAACGTAGAATATCTACCGAGTAAAGTTCAGTATTTATCGAGTAACAACCGAGTAATAACTGAATGCATTGGATGGATAAATACATTATTAAATGTAGAATACCAATGAGTTGGAGTTGATCAGATGATTGGTATGTCATGCAAGAAGTTTGTTGAGGATCTACGACATCAAAAATATAAGAGAAAAGATCTACAATGTAGATTGAATGGTCATAACCTAGCACAAGTTCCAAGGCAAGGTAAAACGTTTCCAGATCGAAGGATACAATGAACCTAGTCACATTTTAAGATCTGATGGCTAAGATTAATCATGGGAAATGTGATCAAGGAGATTAAGTGGTTAGGTATTGTTCATAAATAAGAAACTATTGATGAACAATGAATGCGGGCAAAATAGAAGAACAGTGACACGATAGTAGTGATCACCGAGCATAGAAGATTGAAGATCTGATTGAAGAACAGATTGACAAGCCCAGCAAGAAGCAAGATAAGTCTTATGACAAGATTGTTTTGAGCATATAGAATCTGCTTTAGCATTTTAGATGTGAAGTTGTAGATATATTTTATTACTATTATTTATTTTGTAAGTGACAGGAAATCTCTTAACCGAGTGGACTTAACAGTCTTATTTGTAAACCCTCTAGCAAGGTAACATTCTAAATGAGTGTTTGAAATCCTTTGAAAAAGGTCACTTTTAACAAAGTGCAAGACTCTAACAAGTTTGAGGGAAATCCCTTAACCGGGTCACATCTAGTAATGTGTTTTTGTAATCTGCAACTGGATTAGCTTTTAACCAAGCATACTCTAGAAGGGTATATTTCTTAGTGGGTCTGAAATCCCACAGTGGTTTTTCCCTATTTGGGTTTCCACATTAAATCTAGTGTTAAATGTGTTATGATGTTTTAAGTGTATCTATTTATGAGTATTGAATGATTTACAGTCATAGTTGCATATCAGTAAAGGCTACCAAGGTTGAATCTAGTGAATATATTGTATTTTGAGTTTTTTATGATTCACCCCCCCCCCCTTTCTCTCATCTTAACTAACAATTTATGGATTGGTTATTGTTGTTTGGGTCTTAAGCTGACATGGCATATCATTGTGATATGGATTTATGTAATGATCTTATTATAATATCTTTTAGGTGGCCGACCTAATTGATTTAGGCCTTAGGGTTGGTATAAAATAATGTAAGATCTAATTGTAATAAGTGTTTGTGGTCGTGGAATGTAATATCATATGCGAAGGAGATTTGGTCAATCATAGGTGATCGAATTGGGATTAAGGAAGAGGTCAAAGGCCTTCGGTATTTAGCTTAACCGAGACTATAATCAAGAATGGTAGATGCTATCTTTGGCAGTTCATTATTCTAGATTGTTGTCCATTTATCTTGAGATGGTTGTAGCCTCTTTGTAGTCAGTGAGACTCTTTTGTAATGAGTAGTATGCGGCTCTAGGCAGTGTGCCTTCCTGCATGTGCAGGCCCCTCATTGTAACACAAACTTTCTACAGAAGTATCATCTGACTATGGGTAGGCTTCTCACCATGGTTTTTCCCTTTTCAATTTTTCCATGTACAAATCATGGTGTTATGTGGTATGGTTGTTTTGCAGTGATTATTTGTTTAATTGTTAAGTTGTATTGTTTATTGGTATTTGTTTCTGCTCTACCAGTACTTAATCTAGTTAAAAGTTTTTAAGTGGATTAAATGATATAATGTATTAACAACTGATTCACCCCCCCTCTCAATTTTTCACTAGTTATCCTAACAATTGGTATCAGATCTTTGGTCCTCTTTTGTAGAAGCTTAACCGCTTGAGGTAGATCCTATGGTAGCTAACACTTCAAATCCACTGGCAACTATTTTTAGAAGAGAAATCCCTAAGCTTGATGGAACAAATTATGGGATATGGAAAATTCGAATGGAGACTCATCTTAGATGTCTTGGCAAGGATATTTGGGAGATCATTGAGAAAGGATACACACCTTATGATATGACATCTGGCAATCCTACTCCTGCAGACTTGGACAAGAATATTGAAAATGATTGCAGAGCTAGATAAGCCATCTTGTGTGCACTTATTGATCAACAGATTATGGGATTGATTGATAAATCATCGGCAAAGGTTTTGTGGGATAAATTGAAAACTCTTAATGAAGGTGATCCTACTGTCAAAATTGCTAAACTTGATGGTTACCGAGTAAGATATGAAAACTTGAAGATGGAAGATAATGAAAGAATTGTTGTATTTATGGAAAGAGTAAATGAGATTGTTATGGGAATTCAATATTGAGGAGGATTTTAAGTGAAGATGAAATAGTTTCCAAAGTCTTGAGAGCCCTTCCACCAGCTTACAAGATGAAGGCAACTACAATTAATGAGTTGAGAACAATGGCAAACACTTCAATTAACAAAGACATTCTGATTGGGAAATTATCTGCTTTTGAGCTTGAAGAATTTGGATCTTCTAGAGCTGGAAAGTCTGTACCTATTTTTCATGCATCATCATCATCATCATCTACTGGCAAAAGTGATTGGAAAGTCTTATATGCAAAAGAATTGGAAGACATGAAGAAAGAAGATGAAGAATTTGAGCAACTTGAAGCCTTCTTTGCTAGAAGAGTACCTAAAGGTCTGACAGGAAGTAAGTATGAAGGAAAAGCACATTTTAAATATTTTTCATATAATAAGATTAGTCATTTTGCATCTAGATATCCTTAAATGAATGCAAGATTTGAGGAAAGAGTTAAGAAAGCATTTAAGCCTAACCAGAACAAATATGGATTCAAGAAAAGTAAACAATGCTACATAGCTAATAAGGAAAGAGTAACTGATGACTCTGGAGATGAACCGGCGGAAGACTCTGTTAGTGGATCTGACAATGGAAAGGAATGGGTGTTCTATGCTTTAAAATAAGATGAACCAAAATCAGCTATCATGAATGAAGAAAAGGCCCTGGAAGCAAAAGTTGATGATAAGGATGAATGGGTAATTGATAGTGGATGCTCACATCATATGACTGGTGATAAAGGAAAAATTTTGTCCTTGCAAGAATACAATGGCGGTCAAGTTAGATTTGGAGATGACAAAGCATGTATGATCAGAGGTAGAGGTATTATTTCTTTGGATGGTAAGCATAACACTGATAATATCTATTATGTAGAAGGTTTAAAGCATAATATTTTGAGTGTTGGTCAATTGGTGGACAAGGGTTTCCAACTTCAGTTTAAAAATAGAAAATGCAAAATCATTAATAAGACTGGTTTGGATATTGCAACCCATATTCAGACTGGAGGTAATATCTTTCACTTGAACACTGGTAATAAGAAATTTTGATTGCTCATATTGATGAGAGTTGGTTATGGCATAAGTTGTGTCATGTTAATTTTGATTGTCCTATTAAGATCAATTCAACTAAGGCGGTTAGAGATATACCTAAGATTATGAAGCCTCATAATCTAGTATGTAAGGAATGTCGAATGGGAAAGCAATTTACAACTTCTTTTAAGAGAATACGTGATAAATCTAATGATTTACTTGATTTGATTCACACTAACTTATGTGGTCCAGCAAGGACTAGAAGCTTCCAAGGTGATAGGTATTTCATTTTGAGTATTGATGACTATTCTAGGATAATGTGGGTGACTTTTCTAAGGGAGAAATTTGAAGCTTTTGAGAAATTCAAGATCTTTAAAGCAAAAGTTGAAACAGAAACTATATTGAAAATCAAATGTCTAAGATCAGATCAAGGCGGTGAGTTCACTTCTCATGAATTTAATAGTTATTGAGAGACAAATGGAATTAGGAGATAGATATTTGCACCTAGGACCCCTCATCAAAATGGAGTTGTGGAAATAAAGAACATAACCATTTTGGATGCAGCAAGATATATGATGATGGAAGCTAAATTTCCTCACATCTACTGGAGAGAAGCAGTGAGTACAGTAGTCTACACATTCAACAAAGTTCACATCAAAGGTGAAACCGGTAAGACCCCTTATGAATTATGGTTTGGACATACACCTGCTATTAAATATTTCAAAATTTTTGGAAGTAAATGCTATATCAAAAGAGATGATTCAATTGGAAAGTCTGATCCTAGATGTGATGAAGGGATATTTCTTCGTTATTCAATTCAAACCAAAGCATATAGATGTTATAATAAAAGATTGCAAAAAATAGTGGAAAGTGATAATGTGAAAGTGGATGAGTAGTACAGAAGTCAATCTATATCATATGACACGGAAGTAGGAGTGGAGATGATCATAACTGAACCGACAATTCCTCAACCGGTATAGGAAACTGAGACAGTTACACCGGCCCACAATCAAAAAATTCAACTATGGCTGATGATTAGAGCAGTGAACCTGAAGTTCAGAAGACACCAAGGTATGTAATATTAAATCATTCTGAAGATCAAATCATTGGAGATAGGAACAAGGGAGTTATGACAAGAAGAAGATTGGAAAATGAACAGGTATGTCTTATTTCTCAAGTTGAACTGGCAACTATTATTGAAGCTTGTAAGAATAAACATTAGTTAAAAGCTACGGAAGATGAATTAGATCAGATAGAGAAAAATGAGACTTGGACTTTAGTTCCCCAGCCTAAAAATAAGAATGTTATTGGAACTAAATGGGTTTTTAGGAATAAACTGAATGAGGATGGTCAAGTTGTAAGAAACAAGGCTAGATTGGTTTGTAAAGGATATTCTCAAATGGAAGGAATTGATTATGGTGAGACATTTGCACCCATAGCTAGAATTGAAGTTGTTAGACTATTGCTTGTCTATGCAGCTTATAAGAACTATAAGGTTTATCAAATGCATGTTAAATGTACATTTTTGAATGGTGAACTTGAGGAAGAAGTATACATTGAGAAACCTGATGGATTTTCACTTACAGATGATAAAGATATGGTTTGTTGATTGAAGAAAGCTTTATATGGATTGAAACAAGCTCCTAGAGCTTTGTATGCAAGGTTGGATAAGTATCTTTTGAAGCTTGGCTTTACTAAAGGCAGTGCTAATAATAATTTATATTATAAGATCACTGATAATGATATTCTTATTATTGAAGTATTTATTGATGATATCATTTTTGGAGGAGAAGGTAAATTGTGCATGAAATTTGCTAACAATATGAAGAATGAATTTCAAATGTCCATGATTGGTGAGATGAAATTTTTCTTAGGTTTGCAAATTACTCAAACTGACAAAGGCATTTTTATCTATCAAACTAAGTATCTGAGGGAATTGTTGAAGAATTTTGGTATGGATAATTTCAAACCAGTAAGTACTCCTATGGTGACAAGTGAGAAATTATCTATCAAAGATACTTCTACACCGGTAAATCTGACAAGGTATAAGTCTATGATTGGTGGTTTGTTATATTTGACTCAGACTAGACCATATATTATGAATGCAGTAAGTATTGTTTCAATATATCAAAGTAATCCTAAATAAAATCATGAATGTGCAGTAAAAAGGATATTTTAGTATTTGTAAGGAACAACAGAATATGGTTTATGGTATTCTAAACATGATGATTTCACTTTATCTGCATATATTGACTCAGATTGGGTAGGAGATACTGATGACAGGAAGAGAACTTTTGGTGGAGCTTTCTTTCTTGGAAAGAAACTGGTTTCATGGATCAGCAAAAAACAGTCATGCATTTCTTTATCTACTACAGAAGTTCAATATGTTGCATCGGCAACTAATTGCACTCAAGTCTCGTGGATGAAGAAAATGTTGAAGGATATCATGGTAAATTGTAGTGAACCAGTAGTTATCTACTGTGATAACTATATAGTTATTGACACGTCTAAGAATCCGATATTTCACTCTAAGACTAAACATATATCAATAAAGTATAACTTTCTGAAGGACAAGGTAGAAGGAATGGAAGTCAAATTGGTTAATGTGAACACTAAAGAATAGATTGCAGATATATTCACTAAACCACTATCTAAGGAATCATTTGAGTATTTGAGAGACAGGTTAGGGGTTTCTACCCCTCTGGTAGAGACTTGATTAATGCAATTTGTCATCAGTCTGGCATGCATTATCAGAGACATCATTTATTTCAGCACTGATGAGTGGTGCTACTACTCAGGGGGAGTAGTCAGCTTTGAGATTCAGAGGTTTACATTATTGCTTTGATATTTTTGTTAGATTTCTAGCATTGATGTAAAAGGGGTAGAAATATTGATTTGAAAATTAAATGAAAAAAGGGAGTTGTATACATTAGGGGGAGAGTTACTGATATTCAGGAGTTAGTTGGTTGTCTTCCACAAGGGGAGACGTGTTTGCCATTTCTTGGTACTTAGATGTTTTTCACATCTAGTGTTTCCATCAATGCCAAAGGGGGAGATTGTTGGCATTATGGATGAATTGATTATGTGTTGTATTGATGTTTTGTCATTGATGTCAACACTAGCTGTTATGGTTGGTTACTGACAGACAAGTTTTGGTTACCAGTAGAAGATCTAGTGTTACCGACAGAAGAGACCATCTATTGGACACTTCTGGCATGTTTGGATCAATGGACTAAGTTTGATTTTATGTGTTACATGTTCCTTGAGCATGTTTTGGTCAATTGGTATTGACTTGGTAATTGGATGATATCATACACTCTTGTAAACCCTTACTGTCATTGGTTTAAGGTTTAACCGGCAGAGCTTTCACTGAGGAATCTTGACAGGATGCATAAGTGGTGCTGGTGTGGTTTCTAGATAGATTTCAGGATGTTGATGATGTTTTGTGATCGTGCTTCTACTACTTGAAGACATTGCTTTGGCATGGTGGACCCAAAATAGGTCCAGTGCCTATCTAAGTTATGGACCAGTATCATGTTAATGTGTGCTCTACACATTATCAGGATGTTTTATGGATTGGTTATTGTTGTTATGGTCTTAAGCCGACATGGCATATCATTGTAATATGGATTTATGTAATGATCTTATTGTAATATCTTTTAGGTGGCCGATCTAATTGGTTTAGGCCTTAGGGTTGGTATTAAATAATGTAAGATCTCATTGTAATAAGTGTTCATGGTCGTGGAATGTAATTTCATATGTGAAGGAGATTTGGTCGATCATAGGTGATCGAATTGGGATTAAGGAAGAGGTCAAAGGCCTTTGGTATTGAGCTTAACCAGGACTGTAATCAGGCATGGTAAATTTTATCTCTGGTAGTTCATTATTCTGGATTGTTGTCCATTTAGCTTGAGATGGTTGTAGCCTCTCTGTAGTCAATGAGACTCTTTTGTAATGAGCAGTACGCTCTAGGTAGTGTGATTTCCTGCATGTGCAGGACCCTCATTGTAACACATACTTTCTGTAGAAGTATCATCTGACTATGGGTAGGCTTGCCACCATTTTTTTTCCCTTTCTGAATTTTCCACGTACAAATCATGGTGTTATGTGGTATGGTTGATTTGTATTGATTATCTGTTTAATTATTAAGTTGTATTGTTTATCGGTATTTGTTTCTTCTCTATTGGTACTTAATCTAGTTAAAGGTTATTAAGTGGATTAAATGATATAATTTGTTAACAACTAGTTCACCCCCCCCCCTCTCAGTTGTTCACCGGTTATCCTAACAACGATATGCATCTATGTCAGCAATCTTGCCCCTCCCCTATCCATAATATGTTGGAATATCAAGGTAGTTGGGTTTCATCTCACAATGAATCTCAGCAAATACCTTTTGCATAATGATATCCAATAGTTATTAGGATAACGACCATGGGCAGCTAAGAAGTGTGGTTAAATCAACGATGCAACTTGTGGATCAATACATATCGTAACCTGATATCCTCTCACCTTACTCTTCTCCTAATACTGTGGAAAACATCTCTCCTTGATGGTCTCCTTCAATACCACCCTCACCACATCAGCAAAAGAAACACGACCCCTCACCTCACTCCTCAACTGTTTATAAATATCAACTATAACCTATAGTGAAAATGAGGTGTGACTAACTAGGCAATCCCTCAATGTCAACAAACTATCAAAAATGGATTCACATGTACTCTTGTACATGCCATCAGTCCATGGGTCATCTAGTATGACCCTCAATCTCTATAACTCATGGTCACTATAGTGAAAGATGATATCAATATCAGGCAACGAGGGATCCTAGTGTGGAGGATCTATATGATCATGTGGCTCTTGATCAGGATCCTGTGCAGGTGGATCCCGATCAAGTACATGATCATGGCCTAGATCCTAGGATGCCATCTATCTAGGTAGGTCATGAAGTTACAATAAATATGTAAGCACGCACAAATGAAGTGCATTCAATTTAAAACATTAAAAATTAAAATCAGTTAAATTCTAGAGAGAGAGGTTGTTAATCTTGAGCTCATTAAAAATTAAAATGTACACATGTGAAGTTCTCGTATAATTCATAGATATATATACATGAAGTTCTCGCATAATTCAAATTTTTAAATAAATAATTTTAAAGCTTGAGCAAGAGGGAGATCATTAAAAATATATAAATTTATCTATATAGAGATTGCATGCATATATTTTAAATCATTAAAATATTAATGAGAGAGAGAGAGATGGAGATCATTTTCATGAAAAAGAGAGATAACATTAATTTCAGAGAGAGAGAGAGAAACCATTAAAGATATATACATCATGTACTAAATTAAAACATATATAAATTTATCTATATAGATCGTATATACATACATTTTAAATTATTAAAATATTAATGAGAGAGAGGGGGGGAGATCATTAAAATCATGACACATCTAGAGAGAGATGTTATAAGGGGTACATGTGTGACCCCTTAGGACCACATATGACCCCTTAGGACACTATGTGATCCTAAGGGGTACATCTCATACACACTAGGATGTTATAAGGGGTCATATGTGGTCCTAAGGGGTCACGCATGTGTTAGAACACACATGTGTGACCCCTTAGGACAACATATTTAACCCCTTAGGACACTATACATGTGATCTTAAGGGACTGTATTTCGTACAAGTGAGGATGTTATAAGGGGTCATATGTGGTCCTAAGGGGTCATGCATGTGTTAGAACACGCATGTGTGACCCCTTAGGACCACATATGACCCCTTAGGATACTATGTGATCCTAAGGGGTACATGAATTATATACACTAGGATGTTATAAGGGGTCATATGTGGTCCTCTTGGGTCACGCATGTGTTAACACATGCATGACTCCTTAGGACCACATATTCAACCCCTTAGGACAATATGTATAATGTGATGTTAAGGGACCATATGTCGTACAAACTAGGGTTTTATAAGGGGTCATATGCGGTTCTAAGGGGTCACACATGTGTTACATGCATGACCTCGTAGGACCACATATGACTCCTTAGGACACTATGTGATCCTAAGGGGTACATGTCGTACACACTAGGATGTTATAAGGGGTCATATGTGGTCCTAAGGGGTCACGCATGTACAATGTTAGAACACACATGTGTGACCCCTTATGATCCCTTCTAGGACACTACGTGATCCTAAGTGGCACATGTTGTATACAATAGGATGTTATAAGGGGTCATATGTGGTCCTAACATGTCACACACGTGTTAACACATGTGTGACCCCTTAAGACCACATATGACCCCTTAGGACCACATATGACCCCTTAGGACACTATGTGATGGACTAAGGGGTATGTCGTTCACACTAGGATTTTATAAGGGGTCATATACGGTTCTAAGGGGTCATGCATGTGTTCTAACACATTTATGACCCCTTAGGACCACATATGACCCCTTACGCCACTATGTGATCCTAAGGGGTATGTCGTACACACTAGGATGTTATAAAGGGTCATATGTGGTCCTAAGGGGTCACACATTTGTTAACACATGTGTGACCCCTTAGGACCACATATGACCCCTTAGGATACTATGTGATGGACTAAGGGGTATTTCGTACACACTAGGATTTTATAATGGGTCATATGTGGTCCTAAGGGGTCGTGCATGTGTTCTAACACATGTGCGACCACATGCACGACCCCTTAGGACCACATATGACCCCTTAAGGTCCACTATGTGATCCTCTATGGTCCTAAGGGGACATATATTGTCATCAGGGGCATATGTGGTCTTAAGGGGTCCTAAGGGATCATGTTGTGTGTGTAATAGGATGTGAAAAGGAGTCATAGAGGTTTTATTTTGTATAATTTGTTTTAATTTGCTATCTAAGTTTTATAACATTTTTTTAAATTTAAATTTATTATTTAATTTTTCTAACGTTTTAATTTATTATAATTAGTTTTGTAACATTTTTCTAATTTTTAATTTTGCTAATGTTTTTCTTAACATTTTTCTAAGTTTTAATTTACTACCTTAATTTTCTAAGTTTTTCAAATATTTTTTTTTAAAGTTGAAAAAAAATACATATACAGTTATTTCATTTAAAAAATAAATTGACGTTAAATTGAAACATTAAATTAAGTTTTCTAACATTTTTCTAAGTTTTAATTTTGCTAATTTTTTTCTAAAAAATTCCAAACATTTTTCTAAGTTTTAAAATTTTAGTATAGATATGTTTTCTAAACTTTTGATAACGTTTTTCTAAAATGCTGAAAAACAATAAATATACAATTATTTAATTAAAAAAATAAATTAACAAATAAATTATTTATTAATTTTTAAATAAATTAATAAAAAATAAATAAATAAGATTATTAAACAAAAAAAAGGTTATTTTCTGCACCTGAAATAATGTAGGTTGAAAGCTTAAAGGTGAGAAGAGTTGGCTGCTACTACCAGGGCACTATGACATAGTGCTACCGTAGGGTTCTCTCTGACCCCCTCTGGACACAGAAAACTCCAAACTTGAAAATGACAGTTAAACTATCATTTTTCAGTTTTTATAGTCATTTAAAAAAAAAATTAAATGGGTTCAATCAAACTAGGGGTACGATCAAACCCATTAAAAATAAATATTTTAATGGGTTCGATCGAACCTATGTCCGATGGCGGGTTCGATCAAACCCTACGAGGGGGTTCACTCGAACACCCCCAATTCGTTTGAACGCCCCCAAAAAGAAATTCCCCAACTCCACCAATTTCCTTCATTGGCAAAAGTGGGAACTGTGTGTGTGAAAAGTGGAATAAGAATCTGTATTTGCAAGACACAACACTTCAATCAAGTCATTACATGCATGGTTAATTAGCTATAATCAATGAATAATAAACCATAACAAATCGACCCAATGCCTTCTAAAAAATGCGAGTATAAGATTGCTCTCAGATTATTTAGCAATACCAGTGACTAGACAACATCAAGACGAAGGGTTTTATCTATATGAACATGATGAATGCTAGATGGATGCAATATTAATCTAACAAGATTTAAGCAATATTAAGCTAAATGATTTAATCAATATGAAATAATAAATATGCAATATCTCAATGAAATCCTAGAGCAAAAATAGTATAATAATGATGTATTCTCCAGCCTCCCTTTGAATGAGAGATGATCCTGAATTTATAGAAAATTCAGAAAGAAACCAACGGCTAAGATCAACTGATGATGAGCGGTCAAGATTTTCCAAGAGGAAGCACAATCCAGGTGAATTGATGTGATTGGATGCTTTTCTCAGTTTTAAAGGAAATTGAACTAAAATTAAGATTAAATCAAGAAAAAATTGATTTAAAGGAAATTGAACTAAAATTAAGATAAAATCAGGAAAAAACTGATTTATTATCTATTTCATTCAAATTTAATATTTAATTGTTTTAATTGCTTTCTTTGAGATTATTTATCAATTTTTAATTTGTTTTTTCAAGATTGTTTCCAATTGATTTATTTTCTCAATTAATTCCTTTCTTGGTCAATTAATTTCTTTTTTGATTTATTTCAATTTTGAAGATTTGTGCTCATAATTTCCAATTCCTCTTTCTTGATTTGTTTCCTTTTTGAAGATTTGTGGCAAATTGATTTATTTAAATTGATTCCTCTTTTTGATGATTTAATGGAAAATTTATTTATTTAATTAAATATGCAAAATATATTTAGTTAAAATAAATAAGATAATTTACTTGGAATGATTTAATTAGTTAAATAAATATTTAATTAATATTGAGTGATTAATGACATTTGATGATTAAAGAATTAATTAATTGTGTGCTCAAGATTGATTTAATTGCCTTTGGTTAGGACCTTGGTGATGTTATCGAGATTGGGGGCCCATGGTTTAGATGACAATTTTTAGGGTATTACATTTGCTTCTCTTTGAATTAATGTGCAAGCAGCATGTTGGTTCAAATAAAATTTGATGTCTAGGAGATGTCAATTCTGAACTTGATTGATCACGAACTACATAAAAAAGTGAGGTGTTTAGTTTGATTTGAAGTGACAAAGCTGAATAAAGTCTGATTAACGTGATACCGTTCCGGAACTTGATTGAACTTGGGAACAATAGAAAACAAAAGATACCAAACTTGAACTTGATTGGTCAAGAAGCGGATCTTACTAATCTAGAACTTGATTGAACTTAGACACAGCGAGTGATGATAAAAATCGATCTTGAACTTGATTGATCAAGATACGATGAGTAAAGATAAACTGTCCAGCTTGATCAAGAAATGAATAAAACTAAACACCTGCTTAGATTGAGCATGATCGAAGATACTCTTTAAACCCTTGATTGAGTTTAAATGAATAATCAGCTTGATGAAAAGCAATGGAACTGATTAACGTAAAGAGATTGATTCAGATAAAAGACAAATATCAGCTTGATATGAAGCGATGAAACTGATATGCCCCTAGAGATTGATTTAATTTAGATGATTGAGAGATCTCGACTTGATATAAAGCAATGAAGTTGAAATGCCCCTAGCAATGAGGTCTTTTTTGATTTTCTTTAGCTGAAAGATTTTTATTTGCTCGACTTTCGATGAAGATTTGAAAATTTTCTCAACATTGAAGAATGTGAGGTCATAAGGTCACAAGTATGCCCCCTCGGGAGCGAAATCGAAAGATGGCGAGGGTACATGATGATTATAGGCAACTTTTAGCGATGATACGTTGTTTGAGCACAAATTGATTCAGAGGAATTTTTGAAATTTTAGCGAGAAATTGAGCGCAAAGTTGATTTGTAGAAATTAAAATGAGATTCAGCGTTGATTTGCGAGAAATTGAGTGCAAAGTTAAAGAAAGAGCATTTGATGAAAAGCGCTAAGTGGTCTAAATTTTTAAATTGACTAGCAAAATGATCTCGATTTTCGATTTCGATCCCAAAAATGGACTCAAGACAGCTGATTTACAAGCTCGTGATTTGATTTCATCGTACTTGTGTTGATTGATTATGAGATGTTGTTCTATATGCTTTATTCTATATGTATGCATTTCTGATTTAGTATGAATGTATGTAATGTAAATGATCATGGATGTCTATTTTTTCTTTTCTTTTCATATTCAAATCAATGATAGTGCAACTAAGTAATGAATAATGCATTTTTTTCATTTTTTTATGTAATAAGATGAATGCAAATGAATGATAATGAATGTATGAATCTATATAAGATGGTTATGTATGTAGCTAACATCTCAATACACAAGTACTCGATTGGAGAATTGATGAAAAGAGACCACTTAGCTAAAAAATGATGACGCTCCGACTCTCATTCAACAGACAAAGAGGAACCATTGTTACTATACCGAAATCACTCCAAATTCACAAAATGCAGAATGAAATGCAAGATGAGATGCAAAATGAGATGCAACCTAAACCTAGTCACTGGACTTTGAAAAGGTTAATTGTCATCATTGAGCATTTTACAATTATAGCAGGCAGAATAGAGTTCATTTCTTTTCATGTGCAATATTAATTATCTTGTCTACGATGACCCTTTTTTCGTTCATATCCTTGGACAAATTACGCATGGACTCGGATTGCACAATAAAGAAATTTCCTCAAAATAGATAAAGAAATGATGGGAACCTCCCTGTAGCATTCAAATAAGCGGAGTTGAGGTATGTGTGGCGATTTCACCTTGATGTGAAGGCTCTTATCACAGACACCTAGCTAATTTAGATGTTCCCAGATCATTGGAATCATTCCTTCAAGCGGAAAACAAAGAAAATATTATGCCCCAATCCTTGCTCCTCTTAGTCATAATAGACTTCCTCGAGTTACTCAGAGGGATAATAATCGAAAACCAATATTAAAGATAGCACACAAAGAAAATTTCCATGCATATCTCAAACAGTTTAGTGATTGTTTTCCATTATGTTGTTTTGCTTGTTTACTTAGTGGTAAAACTCTTCAGTAGTCAGGAGACAGGTAACTGACTCAGAATGGATGACCAGGTTTCACTGACGTAAGGTTGACTTGGTTGATACTGCTTAAGACATATAATGTGCTCTTGTCGATTACCTAAGACTAGGACAATGATCGGTTTCAAGCCATGAGGGTTCCAATGAACTAGGATGTCACAAAAGTGATTGAAATATGTACAAGCGAAAGCAAAGATGCGTGAAAGCGAGAATGCCAACGTTGCATTGATAGATGGGGCGCTTGAGTACAAGAGGCGCCTATTTGCCAGGTTTTCACCTGCTTGATAGAAATTCATATATATTTTTTTTTACCAAGGTGCCTATTTACCAGGTTTTCACCAAGGCATTTTCTCTCTTTTTTCCTCTTTTTTTTTTCTTCTGTTTTTTTTTTTTTGAATTTCTTCAGGACTTTTTCTGATTTTTAGGATTTCTTCAGGACATTTTCTAATTTTAGGATATTTTAATGTTTGCCCCTAGTGTCTAGGAAGGCAAAAGGGATTTTGAGTACATGAATGGATAAGCGAATGATGGTGGACGCTTTCAAGGACTATCTCACAACATTAATCCAAGCACATGTTCCAGATATAGCAATATAAACCAAGGATTTTAGTGATGTAAAGCAAGGATTTTAGCAATGTAAAGCAAGGATATAGCGTAACGAAGCCATATGGTCCAAATAAGTGGCCATGTCAAGAGGTTTGTGGAAAGCATATTTTTGCATTTTGTCCATTGTGTTGATCAAGATCAAGGGATGGATTTGGATAGGAGACAAATAGGATAATCAAGATCAAAGGTGGTAATGACGGATGTAAGCAAGAAATGGATGGGAGCTAAAGGGTCTCGATCAAGTGTAATAGAAAAGACACATGAAGCCTGCAAGGATCCTTAACCTTGTCAAGATCAAAGGTGGAAAAGGGATATGAATGTAGATAGAGCGAATGAGGGATAATGGAGGATGAAGGATAATGGAGAAAGAAGGATAATAGATGGATGTACATGGATGGAACTTGCCCCTAGTGTAAAGTGCAAAAGGATAATGGATTACGCATGACACCCGTTTGCCAGGTTTTCATCATGGTACTTGCCCAAGGCACCACAAGAAGTGGTTTTCACTCGTGGACGAAATTATTTCTCTTTACTTTTTTTTTCTGATTTTTTTTTTTTCATCATTTTTTTCTCATATTTTTTTGATTTTTTTTGGAAGATAATGGGGGCATGACAGGGGATGGAAGGACCCCAACGTCTCGCTGCTTTGGATGTTACCCTTAGAATATGAGTTGCAATAGACAATGGATATGGAGGTATGCTCAAAGATGTTGGCAAGATAATGAAATGAAACTAGGCCAAGGATTTATGCAAAGGATTGGATAAGAGGGATGGAAGAGTGAAAAAGAGGTGTTGGATAATGGATGGGATGTTGGAAGAATTGTGTATAGATAGATGGAAATGTTGGAAAGATCAACATTGGCACACACCTTGAGGGATGGTGGACATATGGAGGAGAAGTGAATCTCAAATTTTGAGATTTGGATGGAGGAAAGGTTACAGATTTTAGTGCATAAGAACCCAAAAAGGATGAAAGAGGTGATGGAGGAATAGACTCAGAAGGTTTGGATGGAGGAACAACAATTTTGGATGCCAATTTCAAGATTTTTCTTTAGACTATTGTGCTTCAAGAATCTGCTTAGGGATCCACATGTTTTTTGTTTTTTTATGCTTTTGTAGTTCCTTAGAGCGCATTGCTTGTACAACTGCCTTAGGAACCCATATAACTTTTGACTTTTCTTCTTTCTTTGTGGGCCTTTGTGGCATTTTGTATATTTTTTTTTCTTTTTGGATCATATTTTGCTTTGTTTTTACATGTCGATTAGATGGGACATGTTGATCTTTGAATACATGTGGATTACTTAAGTTATGACTTTTATGCTTGGCATCCAAATTGCTTGGAGAAGGAAAAGAATGTATGAATGGATAGGAATGATATGGAGGTATTTTAGATGGATGGAAGGTACTCGAAGACATGTGCCTTTGTTGATCCTTCATAAGGGATGGAGGGATATAGGGACCTAGAATGGATGGAAGTGATGATGGGGAAAGTGTATATTTGGATTTAATTAGAGAAATGTAGGATTTATGAGGGATACCAACATCTTGAGAGTGAGAAATGTAGCCATTATAATCAATATTTTCTTTTATAGTAGGGGGTTCTAATATACCTTGTCCATGAATGTCTAACCCTTTTCTTTGATAATGCATGCTTTGAAAGATCTTTTTAACAAAGGGTTTCTTCTTACTTTTGATGCTAGAGGCAAGTTCATTTTGAGGTGGAGGTGTCTTGAAAGGAATAATAGGATCGTGAGAGGGCTTTATAGGCATGATGGATCCTTGAGCTGAACATGGAAGATTATGACAAGGAGATGAAGGGATACTTTGATCTTGACATGGAAGAGGACCATTGGATAGGGTGTTTGACTCTTCATTTTGAATAGGATTGTTTGAAAAGGTGGAAGAGGCATCATGATCTTGCTTTAAAGGAAGTGGATTAGGAATGGGGTTTGGAAGGATTCTTTGCTCTTGAGATGGAAGAGGGTCATCTTGGAAGAAATGGAAAGGTATAAGGGAATCATCATGGGATTCTAGGGAAATAGGACATCTTTCAATCATTAGATGGAATTGAGGAGTTTTGGTGACTTGATCTTGATTTATGATAGGACTTGTTTCTTCATTTTTCAGATTATCCACTTGACATGGAGTCACTTCTAAGGAAGGGATAGGATTTTGCATAGGCGTGGGGGATTCTTGGAAGGTCTTCATATTTTGGCATGATGGGGAAGAATTTTGAGTGGGACTCTCTAGAGTGGGTACATTTGGAATTGGAGTGCATGATGGCATAGGATCCGAGATTTTTAAATCTTTAGAGGAACTTGTATCAATATTGGAATTAACTTGGATTTCCATAAGAGGTAGCCCTTGAGGGTCAACATGAGAAGTTTCATTATTTGAAGGAGATGGTATGGATTGTTGCTGAGAAGTCTTAGGAGATGAAGTCATCATGGAAGGGATGGAGGCTACATATGGAGCCTTGCTAGACATAGGTTCATGGTTTTGATCATGCTTAGAAGTAGTTCCTTCTTTTTCTTTAGGTGAGTCATTAGGATCTTCAATTTCAATGAAACCATCATCAAGGAGATCTTGAATCTTATGTTTTAATTCCATACACATTGAAGTCTTATGTTTTTTATGCCTATGATATGCACAATAACTACTCAAAACTGCGCATTCCCATGTGGTCTTTTTAGGCAATATGATAAGATTGTTCTTAAGAAGCTCTTCCAAAGCTGACTCAATAGATTGCCCCAAAGGTGTAAATTGTCTATCTAGGGAATAGATGTCTTTTTGTCTTGGTGAAGGTGTTTTGTGATCTTGTACGAGATTTGGTCTTTGATTGTCAATTATTTTCTGGTATCTAATCATCAAATCGCCTAATTGTTTTAGCATTCCTTGAAGTTTCTCACTCTTGGTATCATGCATTTGTTTCTCAAAAGGAGTCATTGATTCATTTTCTTGGATTTTTAGGTCATACATTTCTTTCTTGATATCTTGAAGCATTTGAGAAAAGGTAGCCATGGGAATTGGAGTTAAGGTATCCATGAGATTCTTACTTTTGTCAAGAAAATTAGAAGAGCTTTTGGTTTGAACATGCATTTTTAACCAACAGGACCAAGAGTGAGATGTGTTGCAGAAGTCAAGATCAAATTGTAGCTAGTAGTTCATTTAACATACTAATTGAGAGAAGTAACTAAAGATCTGGTCTGGTTTCAGGAATGATCTATCCTGTGTAAGACGTTATCTAAGTTAACTTAGGTTTGATAAGATGTTTGTTTGAACTAGCTTAGAGATGATCGACAAAATCGTGCAACGCAATTGCAGAGGTACACTATCAAGGTTGTTTGTGCTTTGAATTACGATAACCAATTTTATGCTCATTGTAGACTATTTTAGACAATTTTGACTGACAAGATCAGGAATTCGTATAACAGAGGATTGGACAGAGACGAGATTCTGACAGACAAAGTTTCAATGACTGACGACTACCATTTTTTGATAAGGATTGATGTTTCGATGACTGACAAAGACCAGTTTGGACACGGATAGAGTTTATCACTAAATTGTTTTGATATTGTTTTATTTGTTTTCTCTAGTTTTAGTATTTCAGTTTTAGTTTTTAAGGACGAAAACATAGAAAACACACAAGATATATAATAATTCAATCACAGCACGCTAACCCTATGGAAGTTGGCTTAGAGAAGAAAACCTTTGCTTACTGACTTAGGTACACACCCAATAGCTAATCAAAATACAGCCGCTAAGTCTCATGCAATGGATTCTCAACGTCGTATTAGCCGACTCCAAACGCTAATGGGGCACGATATGGCAAGTGTCTTGGGAGAGTTACTATCTCTCTTGCACAAAGATTATCAACCTTTCAGAGGTGAATCAGGTAGCTTCTAATCTTATAGTTCTTAGTCAGGAATTCTATTTGAAATTACCCCTTGAATTCACGCAAGCATGATTGAGGCCTATAGCCCAACAAGGTACCGAAATAAGATGTAGTCATGTAAACGTGATTGAGACCGTGAGGCCCTACAAAATGCTCGATATGAGAGATCTCAAAGAGAAAACTCAAATAATCCCATCCTCTGAGACTTTAATCACCAGAGGCCTATTTATTATAGTGAGTTGGAATGCTCAGGTCCAGTTGTACTCACTTGGGTCATTCTCATAGGGTGATTACTTTTTCCCACTGTGACAAGCCCGCTAAAGGTACACAAATCTCAAAACTTAGAAAAAAGTTTCGAGGGTCTAGATTTTTTATTGTCTATAAAAGACAAGAGCATACTCTCCTACCTCTTAGATTTTTCTGAAAACATGAAAGACAGATTTGTTCTTTAACCAGATAGCAATTTAAGTTCCTAAGAAAATACTAAATGAATACACAATGTTTAGTTGATTCTCCTTAGGCAACCTGCAAAACCAATATGTCAGCAGTCATTTTCTTCTTGATTCTTTGGCAGGCATATGTTTGATTGATAGATTCTCTGACAAGCATCCTGAAAACATTAAAATCCAAAAATTAGTTTCCAAAATAACATTAAAAATAATTATCAAAAGAAAATTATAGCATGCAAACTATAACTTAAACTAATCTAACAAGAATTTCCATTTTTATGACTATCCTAGTTATGACAGTTTTGATAGGACTTCACTCTGTCATTTATAACTTTTGAACCAAAGATAATTTGGAAACTCACTTTGGTGGAAATGTGGAAAACTTGGTTTTACAAAACATATTAAAATTTGGGTTATATCCAATGGTTCAATAAACAGTTATACTCTCTGAACCGAGACCATTTTTTACTGTCACAGAAAAATGAGTAAAATGACAGTCCTACACTCTATCAATAATAACTTTCAAACCTTAGGAACATCCCTTCAGTGAACCTGTAGAAAACTTTAGTTTAAACAACATATCAAATATTGTTTGAGATCCAACGCTTCAACAAAAAGTTATTCTCTCCAAACCGAGACCATTTTTTGACTGTCATAGAAGAATGAGTAAAATGACAGTCCTGCACTCTGTCAATCATAACTTTCAAACCCAACATATTTAGGAAAATCCCTTCAGTGAACTTGTAGAAAACTTGATTTTAAACAATATATCAGAAATTGGTTGAGATCCAACGGTTCAATAAATAGTTATGCTCTCCAAACCGAGACCATTTTTGACTGTCATAGAAGAACAATAAAAAAGAAAGATTTTTATTTGCAAATTTAACACATGTTTATTAGTTATAAAAACCAAACATTAAATTTGTTCAAGAAACATTAGAAATCTTATAGTTGTGGATTCGAGCCCTACGGTGGGCGCCAGAGATCTGTGTGTGAAAAGTGGAATAAGAATCTGTATCTGCAAGACACAACACTTCAATCAATTCATTACATGCATGGTTAATCAGCTATAATCAATGAATAATAAACCATAACAAATTGACCCATTGCCTTCTAAAAAATGCGATTATAAGATTGCTCTCAAATTATTTAGCAATACCAGTGACTAGACAACATCAAGACGAAGGGTTTTATCTATATGAACATGATGAAAGCTAGATGGATGCAATATTAATCTAACAAGATTTAAGCAATATTAAGCTAAATGATTTAATCAATATGAAATAATAAATATGCAATATCTCAATGAAATCCTAGAGCAAAAATAGTATGATAACGATGTATTCTCCAGCCTCCCTTTGAATGAGAGATGATCCTGAATTTATAGAAAATTCAAAAAGAACCCAATAGCTAAGATCAACTGATGATGAGCGGTCAAGATTTTCCAAGAGGAAGCAAAATCCAGGTGAATTGATGTGATTGGATGTTTTTCTCAGTTTTAAAGGAAATTGAACTAAAATTAAGATTAAATCAAGAAAAAACTGATTTAAAGGAAATTGAACTAAAATTAAGATAAAATCAAGAAAAAACTGATTTATTATCTATTTCATTCAATTTTAATATTTAATTGTTTTAATTGCTTTCTTTGAGATTATTTATCAATTTTTAATTTGTTTTTTCAAGATTGTTTCCAATTGATTTATTTTCTCAATTAATTCTTTTCTTGGTCAATTAATTCCTTTTTTGATTTATTTCCATTTTTGAAGATTTGTGCTCATAATTTCCAATTCCTCTTTCTTGATTTGTTTCCTTTTTTGAAGATTTGTGGCAAATTGATTTATTTAAATTGATTCCTCTTTTTGATGATTTAATGGAAAATTTATTTATTTAATTAAATATGCAAAATATATTTAATTAAAATAAATAAGATAATTTACTTGGAATGATTTAATTAATTAAATAAATATTTAATTAATATTGAGTGATTAATTTTTCCATGTGACATTTGATGATTAAAGAATTAATTAATTGTGTGCTCAAGATTGATTTAATTGCCTTTGGTTAGGACCTTGGTGATGTTGTCGAGATTGGGGGCCCATTGGTTTAGATGACCATTTTTAGGGTATTACAGGAACCATTATTGTGGGATAACCCATATATTTTAACTTTGTAAAATATATATATATATATATATATTTATTTTTAATTAAAATAAGTATAATTTATGATTTGTTGACGAATGTAATAAAAAATAACTGGTTTAGAAAGACTCATCACAATGGTATTGGTCAAAGATAAGTACTAATAATAATAAACAGTCAATTTTTCGTATCAAATCACTTTTTTGGCCTCCTTCATCTTGAGATGCTTTTGCATTTAAAAGACATTTCTATGCTTTAGAGTTATTTTAGTAGGTAAGCTTCAATGGAGCTATTTTCTTGGGGTATAAATATTTGATTAAAAGTCTTATATAGATTAAGCCATCTTTCTTGTAGCTAAATAATTTATCAAATGAATTTGTGGCTATAAAAAGGGTATCTCCAACCTCCAAGAAAGGTCTAAAAGAGTACATATCATAAGTGATAATAATAATAAACACTAAGCTTACACACCATAATCTTGTCAGGTTTGTGGGGTGATGCCATCAAAAAGACAATTTGCTTCTGGTCTACGAATTGCTTTCAAATATATCTTTGAGAATATCTGATTAAATGTATTATACATTTATATATGAGAATACTTAATCTTTCATATATATTTTTTAAGAACTATTTACCTTTGCCAATAAATAAAAACCATTTGAAAATGCTTAAAAATATTTAATCAGAATAATCAAAATTTAAATACAAGACCTCTTAATAGTACATCACACTATTTAATCATCGATAATAAAAAGTACAAAGAAAAGACAACTCAATGTCAAAATCATCTTATCTTATAAACCCGCCTACTAAAAAAATAGGATTGGTGCTTTACACTTAGTAGTAAAGTATTTTGAACAAATTATATATCTATTTGTTTCTTTTAAAAAAGTTAAGTGACACTGACATTAGAAATCTCTTGTTTTCTATAGTGTTGCATAGTTCAAGCATGACAAAGATACATTAAACCCTAATTTAGTTAATAACCAAATTAATTAAGTCTTCTTTACTTGCTAATATAAGCCTACCAACTAAGTTAAAATTATTATCCATACATTTCAAGAATTTTATCTATTCCATCCCTATATTCATAGTTTATTATTTACACCCTACTAGCTAGGAGCTCGAAGTGAACAAAGAATAAAAGAGAAAAAATAAATTATTTGGACAAATGCAGTTTGTAATACGAAAATGACAGATGGAAATATTGGTATAATAATGTGGTCATAATGGTGGTTTCTCTCTTTATAATTTTTAGGATATATCGCCCCCCACGAATAACCTTTTTTAAGCTTAAAAATGCATATTTGGGAAGCAAACATGCCTCTTTTGGGTGTTTAGGGGAATGGGAAACAAGAATCTAGATTTTAGCATTCTTAGCACTCCTATCGGTCTTACACCCAATGTTAATAAAACAAGTGGTGAACAAAGAGAGACAAGAGCACAAGATACTTTTCTTCCCATAGCCCATGTGAGAAAAATCATGTAAGGTCCTTCCTCCCAATGCCAAGGTCTCTAAACAAGCTAAGGATACCATGCAAAATGTGCTTTCAAGTTCCTCATCATTCTCATTGTGAAGGTTTCTCTCAAGTGTAAAAAGGAGAAATAGAAGATCATCAATGGTTAATATCTTCTCTCTATAATGGCTTCTCTTGGATTCAAAAATCATGCAAACTGGATCAAAAGTTATCTACTCAAGTATACAGAAAGTGAGGGTTACAAGTTCTCTATAATAAAATGAGGGTCAGTATATTTCTCTATTATTAGTAATAGTAAAATGGAAAAGTGAGTTGCAACAAAGGATCTACTTCAATATTATATTCTTTGCAAAGTTTATTTTCAATTCAACTCAAGGAGGATTGAATTCACCTTGTGCTTAGTCCTTTTCAATCAAATTTGAGATTGAGCCAAGTGGATCCATTCTCCTTCTAAATGCAATCATTAGAGATGGGTTTAATTCCTAGTTTACATGAAAAAACTTGTGAACCCTATTTTACAAACATTACAATATTGAAATTCAATTTTTGTTTTGTTGGAACAAGGACATCAATGCCTAGTGCATAAACATTTTTTAGAATATTTTTCACCAATTTAAAAAATTTCCACATGTGTAGAATAGAGAATTCAATGTTTGGTGAAAAACTTTGGTTCAGTAAAACATAAAAAATTATCATAAAACCAAAATATATTAAAATTATTCTTGTTAGAAAGCTCACTTTGAGGCCTATGATCCTGCAACTTGGTTTATCAAATTGATTCCATTTGGACCTTCAACCCAAGCATTGAAAGTCAATTTTTTGAGTAAAATTGAAGAGGATGGAGGGAGAGGCCTAGCTAAGGATGTTCGCTCAAAGGTAAATTCAAATGAATATACCTTCAATCGAATGTATTATGTACCTTTTAAATAAGGTAGATTCCTTTGAAGGTAATTTTCATAATGTAAAAATATATTAATACCTTCTAGTGAAGGTAAGGACCTTCACTTGAATTTTTCAATGGACCTTCAAGCAAGGTTCTTGCAAAAAAATTTGTCTCCACTTGGAAAAAGTTTGTGTAACATGTTTGTAAACCATAGTTTTGGGTTTACCTAGGTCTTAAATAAATGCAAAGATAAATTGGTGAAGACCCAAGGTTTTACAAATAATATGTTGACAATGAGGAATTTGTTGGGAACCTTTTTTGCACCTTCTGGGAAACACTTGTAATAGTAAGATCACCAACAAAGATAGCCCAACAATTCCTAGATAAGCATTACAAACTAGTATCTATAGAGTTTATTGATGAAATGATGCATCAAAAGGCAAAAATATAACCATTCTAAGAATATTAGAATATTTCAAGGAAGTATAGAGGAAATTGGGTAAATCCACATATTCTCATTGGATCAAAATGAATTGTGTAAAAGGGACAAATCTAGATGACTTGAATGAAATAATGAACACTTTCATGGAAACATTTCCAAATATATAAACTAAGTAGATAAAGTGTCACATATTGTTCCTATCTTGCTTGTTAGTGTATTAGGAGTTCTTGTAATTCCTAGGCATAGTCACTAGTCAACTAGAGGCCACCTCAACTTAGCGTTATTTTGGAGTATTACATATTCTTTTAGTCACATGTGATAAATCAATGTGGCATTTGGAATCCTTGGCCATTAATATTTTAGGGTTGATCTCATGGTATAATTAGGTTAATTGATAGTGACTCATAATTTTTTATTGATTAGTTGTAGTTTGAGTTATGGCATCCCAGATCCACAAATCATGGGATCTTGAAACTCTATTTATTTTTCCATTAATGTCTGGATTGGGGGTTGGAAATTCATTCCATTATATAGACAAACAATTTCTTCAATCTTCAACTTGCAATATCTACTAGATTTTGTATGACATTTGAAATTTATTTATGTAAAGGGGAATGCATGTCTATTTTGGACAATATTCAGATTGATTGGTATTGGTATGCTTTTAGTTTTCTTCTCTAAAAGTGGATTGCTTAAAAAAAAAATACACAATTGAATATATTTGCATAAGGTTTTGTCTCAAATTAGAGCATAGTTATGACATTTTGATTTGATGAAACTTAAAATATTCATTCTTTTTTTTCCCAAAAATATTCATTATCAATTTCCTTAGATGAATCTTGCATCAATGTTGTGTATAACTATGTCATGATGGTTAAAATTGTATTGGTTTATTTGATTCTACCTAATTATTCAGATTTGACAAATGAATGAGTGTTACCATTATCCTATTAGATTAGATCTATTCTTTTATTTTCTTATTACCCTATTTATTTTGTTATTTATTTAAGTCATATGTTAAAATAGTTTAAATCATTAAACAAGCATTTAAATGTTCAAATTCGCTTACATTGGAATGTGCAATTTCCAACTTATACCTAGTATTACCAACAAATAAGCCACTAGGTTATACCAACACATACATAGCTTAAAAGGAACCTAGGAGTGAGTTTTATTACTTCCCAAGAGGAGTGATTGATCATCATTCACTCGTAGTTGTATATGCTAACATCGTCGTCAATAGGTAAAAGCTTTGTGGCCTTCTTACAATATTGGAGATAGTTTGCATGTAGATTTCCATGGCCTATTCATAAAATGAAAATTGTTAGCATATTTGTTCAAAATATTAATCAAGAAATGAAATTCCATTTACATTTCTATTGTGTAAATTATTTTGATATAACCATAGACTAAGGCATCAAAAAAAAAAAAAACCTTATTGTTAAAGGATTGGTTAAGATTTACAAAGAGTCCGAAGACACTAACAATAATTAGCTCATGAAAAACCTCATGTTTAAACCAAAAATAGAAAACATAGTCATGATGATGTTATTTATTACAAGCACATTCAAAACATCAAAACTCCAACACTATCATCATCAAAAGATAATCCGAATATCCAAATTGTTCAAAACAATGTTACCATTTTAGAAAGATAGCCCAAGCAAAACAGCATATCTTGAGCATAAATACACTCTACTAAGAAACCCCTGAATATTAGTTTTTCTTTAAACTAGTCCAAAAAAAAAAAAAAGATAAAAATCCCTATGACAATACTTTTTTTTTTTTTATAAAACCAATTTAACCCCATGATATAATGACAACAAATGTTTTGAATACCATTGAATAGGAGACCATGATACCAACATCTATGGTTGGACATCATATGACTTTGTAGTTGGTAGGATGAAAGAAATTCATTCCAAAATAGCTACAATTAATATAAAGAGCCCTAATTATAACTACGTGTTTTGATGAGGTAATTGTGCAAGGGATTTCATGCTCTTCCCAACCATTCCTAAAGTATGATCTCCTCGACCATTTTAGAAAGACCACCACACAAATATCATCATTGATTTCCTCAAAACTCCCCCCATCCATAATTTTTTTTTACAAGAATCCTTAGCCCCAAACGACATTGATCCTCATCTATTCCAAGCTACGATAGGACATAAGGAAGCAATTCAAAGCCCACAAATCTTATCGGATAATGCAAGGCTTAGGTAGTGAAAGAAACTTAGTAGCAAAGTTGCAACGTCCTAATGACCACGACTTCCTTACGTGAAAAAAACCTAAATACAGTTATTTAATTGCATTTAAGTGCTAACTATCTTGATCACACAAATTATTTAGAAAAAGCTCAAGACGATACGGTCCCTTCAAGTTGTATCTAATTACAACGCAGAGTTAACGCGGAATGTAAGATGAAAAGGCAAGTAAAAACGCGGTATATATTTGCATGGGAAGAAAACCTAGCAATCACGTAACACACTTTATTTCCTACGGTTCCATTTTTTGCATCTAGCTTTTTATTTTCGAACACTCTAAATCTATCCTTCAAGGGCTATTATTTCAACAACTATATCGAGATTGTAGTACAAATGGTTCAGAATAGGAGACATTTAGACTGCTTAGTTGATTTAAGTTTAATTTGCAGGTGGAGATCAGTAGCGTTATGTTACAGATTACATAATGTCACTGGTTTTCCCCTACCATAGTCCCATCTCAGCTCCGTCGCTTGGCGACATTATAACCTCCTCATCTGAGTCTTCCTCCTTACATCCATCAGACGTAACAGGTTCGTCGAAAATACCTAATATCGTCATTATACCGATATGTGTTGTGCCCGCCATATGTGCTTTTATCTTCTTTGGACGTAGATTTTACATCAAGAGGAAGAGCAGAGGTGAGGCTCGGGAGAGCGACGAGGAGCTCAACAAATTGCTTGGCCAAGCTGCTCAGTCCCTTCGTTCATTTGCATATGCTGACCTCAGCGCCGCCACCAATAACTTCAGAGACGCTCACAAGACTGGAAGCGGCGGCTTTGGATGTGTATACAGAGGCACTTTGCCTGGCACAAACAAAGCTGTAGCTGTAAAAAGAGTATCTCCAACTTGCAAGCAAGGTAAGAATCAGTACGTATCAGAAGTTGTAATAAACACTAAACTTACACACCACAATCTTGTCAGGTTTCTGGGTTGGTGCCATCGAAAGGACGATTTGCTTCTGGTCTACGAATTGCTCTCAAATGGAAGCCTTGACAAATATCTGTTTGGGGAGACGGAGGCACTTTTGAATTGGGATCGAAGATACAGCATAGCCTGTGATATAGCCTCTGCTCTGGTTTATCTTCACGAGGACCGGCATGAGAGCGTTGTGCACAGAGACATAAAGGCCAGCAATGTGATGTTGGATTCGAACTTCAAAGCCAAGCTGGGGGATTTTGGGCTTGCCAGAGTGATGGAGCGCGAAAAAGGAGGACATACAACTATGGCAGCAGGAACAATTGGGTACATGGCACCAGAGTCCGTAACAACGGGAAAGGCTACTCGAGAGTCCGACGTGTTCAGTTTTGGTGCTTTAGCTCTGGAAATTGCCTGTGGAAGACGGCCGGCGGACTGGAGCTTGATTGAACACAATTTCAGAGTGGTAGAATGGGTTTGGCATTTGCATGGGCAGGGCAGAATTCTTGATGCAGCAGATGAAAAACTGGGTGGAAACTTCAATGGTAAGGAAATGGAACGGCTTATACAAGTGGGATTGTTGTGTTCTCATCTCGATCCCAATGCCAGACCGAATATGGAAACAGTGGTGGGTATATTGAAAAGAGGAGCCGAATTGCCTCATGTTTCTCTAGAATTTCCTGTGCCAGTGTATGGTAACCGTCCTTCAGCTGATATCACCTCATCCTCAAAATCGATAGTCGATGGACTTTTATTCTCGTCTAGTAAGTTTTCCACCAGCTCACGAAGCCATTCCCTATAACTTTCTCATCCAAATTAGGTATACACTATGTGTATAGATGCGGAAAGCTTGCTGCGTGTTCACCTTACCCATGGTGTTTGACATTTATTTAGAAAACTGGTTTTCTACTCGTAGGACATTTTATTTGTAGATTTGCATACTTATATGCTATTCCTTATTTCATTTCTTGAGAACAAGTTATTTTAGTTGAGAAAGTTAACTATAATTTTTGCTTTTTTTCTAGATTAGTTTAGAAAGTGATTTTCCTATAAACAGTTGAAGTTATTTTAGAAACAGATATTTTTGAACTAAAAATCATTTTAAAATATGTACAAGTGATCTATAATATTCTTGAACTTTATTTTGATTATATTTTTTATTTTACAAACTTTAACATCTATGCATTCTCATTTCAAATTATTTAGAAGTTATTAATAATATTTTTGGTCTTTATTTTGATTATGTTTTATATTTTTCACACGTACACATTTGTTTCTTATATGCAACCTCAAGATATCTCGTTTCTCATCATGTTATCATTTTTGTTGCGATTTTCATTTCTTGTTTTTGGCAACGTAGATCTTCATAAATGTATATAATTATAAATAGTGCAATCTTTTCTAAAGCCGGGTTCATTTTCCTATCAATTTCAATATACATTCACTCCTATGTTTATTATTAAATCTTATCATATCCTTTATATGCACACATCTTTATACATTTATCTTATTTAGTTGATTGTCACACCAATGCATTCCCTTATATTCATGTAGTCATTATATACTCCAGTTTTTGTCCATTATCTATTCTAGAGCAACTTTCTAGTCGCATGAGTGTCCTTGTAGTTGAAATTTGTCCTATACATGTTCAAATTCATATATTTAAATTCTATTTAACTTTCTCAATTAACCTTATTAACACTTGATTTGATATATCTTAATATTGTCCTTTATAATCTTCTGGTACCCTTCATATTTGTAATTCATTTGAGAAATCTTTATTAGGGCCCTATGTTGTATGTCATAACTTGACATTTTTTTGAAATACCCTTTCAACCTTGTGCTTTTTCTCATTGTATATCTCTTGGTCTCCGTTGATGATGTGGTTATTTACTTCTACCAAAAAAGATTCAAGGGAGCCTTACTATTCATATTCTAGCCAAATTATGTGTGAAATCTCCAAAATGGGTATTTTATGAGCTTCAACTTTGTAACTATGATATTTTGGTTCTAAAACTATCTTTCTTTACACTTTGCCCACACAACTTAATTTTATTAGAATGTTAACTTTCTATTCATATTTTTTGTAGTATTTTTCTTATGTTTTTTAATGATCAAGAAATTAAAATTTGGTCTTGCACATAATTCTATACAGTTGCATATGTAACAAATCATATCTAGGCATGTGCATGTGGTGTGATTGTTTCATCCTTTACTATTGATCATCTATTAATCAACACCCTCTATCATGTGTTAATGTCACTTAATTTTTAAATGAAAAATTCAAATGTCAATGCATGTCCTTCTACACAAAATTGAGGATAATATGTATCATATTTATTTATAAAGAGGTAGGTACACAAATGTTTAGATGGTCATGCATACTATTGAACTAGTCATAGTTTGCAATGTGTCCTAGTGACTCAAATATAATAGGCTCATGTTATCTTTTTTGCAAGGTTTCACAATGGAGCATGCAATGTGGTGGTCAAGCTATTTCATCCATTTCTTATTACACCACAATGAAATGGTGAAATAGAGTTGCTCAAATATTTGACCTTAGTTTTCATTCCTAGTCATTGATCTTAGTTGAATAACATGAGTTGTCCAATATGAAAGGTATTTAACAAACTTGATGGTTGTAACAAAACTAAGGTATCAAAACCTTGCCCTCCCCTTTATCTAGGGTTCTTGAAGGTTCTAGTGAGTCTGAGGATGATGACCATGTTAGCCTTTCCTCTGATGAGGAAGAATAGAATATTGGGATGGAAGAAACTGATTATGGGTTAGAGTCTTCCTTGAAGATTGGTCACAAAGTCAAGAGGAGCAGAGTTTTCCCTATTTCTACCTCCAACTCCAAATCTTAGCCCTCCCACAACTCTATCTCGGACAAGTCTTCTTCGGCCCCTTCCAAGAGTGATAGACCTCCTTTCCTGAAGGACCTCAACATTGATTCCTCTTTACTCAACCTGGATAGGGAGAAACCAAATGATTTCCTATCCATTGCTCACGGCGCTGCTTTGGATAATGTCAAGATGTTGACATGGGCCTTCCATGAGATCAAGGACATCAACATCAAACTCAAGGAATTTAATAGAAAATAAGAGAATCAACTTACAGAACAGTGGATAGTGGACCAGAGAAAATCAATTGTGGACTCCATGTAGAAGATAGTGGGTACGGTAAGTGATATGAAGAAAGACTATGATAGCAGAATTTCCTTCTTGGAAGACAATCTAGAGAAAGAATTTGAGGGTAGATTAAGTCAGATGGAGAAGAAATTCTAGAAGGTTAATAAGAATCTAATCTTTTGTCACTTACAGTCACAAAGTGGTGAAGAATTATGTTGAAAGCATAAATACCATGGTTGGAAAGCTTAAAAATCTCCATCATGAAGGCAATGTTGTTGATGTGGCCTTTGACAAAAAAAAGGAGGAAACAGTTGAGCCTTGTAAAAGAACTAGAGCCAACTTAAAGAAAAAATCTGCCAACCAATAATTTCAAGTGCTCAAGAAAATTGCTCTAACTATGACTCAGCTAGAAACTGAGGTCGTGGAGGCCCAAAAAAAACCTATACTAGTTTTTTCCTTTCTACTGTCTCTTTGCTAGGTTTTGGATTTTTGCTAGTCTTTTGCTAACTCTGAGCTCCTTTTTTAATGGTTATATTTGTATGCAGCTTCTTGATGTAAATGGTTGTTAAAGGGTTTTGGGTCCCTTCAAAACCTGTTTGTTCCGTAATTAAAAAACAAAACTAACTTTCAATCCATATATAGCTTAATGTGCCTAGAATATATTGATTAGTAGATGATTATATAGACAACACTTGTGCATTTGAATTTTATATTGACCAATAGAGGAGTGTTGCATGGTTTATGATGGTAATTGGGTAATTGTTCTATATATGTGCTTGCATAGATTTCATTTAATAAAAAAATTTATACCAACATTCTATGGTGTTTAGTGGACTATAATATCAAGGCATGCATTTGATTTGTTGGCTCAAAAATATTAGTAGATCATCATCATGTACCATCAAGCAGTGAAGGTGGTGCATCTCCTTGGTCTATTTAATGGAGGCCCAATAGTATTATGTTTTATCACCAACATTAAATATTATAAACATGCTTAGTTATAATTACTTTATTGGTAAACAAAAAAATATAAGGGGCACTTGTATGTGATTTAGTTGTTTTTTATTAAAATAAGATGGGAATAGCCCCAACCAATTATAAATCTAGCACAAACCATAAAATAAAGTATAATTCAAACATAATTAGTCACAAAGACAACAAAATAGGGCAACCAACCAAATCAAAGCTAGCACCAAATAGATAACATCCTATTTTAAAACAAAGCTTTGGGATTTCTTATCTAACATCCCAATTTAGGATGGATCCATTTTTACAACTAGAACAATGCTAACCCACATAAAACTTGGGTCATTAGCATCAGGGACAATAACATTATCAATAGAAACCATAGTAGTAGTAATAACAACATTATTAATAGAAGAAACAATAGAGGCTCTCACAACATCAATTGGAAAGACAACATACCCAACACCACTCATTTTATCATCAAAAGAGGATTTGGACTAGCAAACATCACCAACAGTTAAATCAGTAGCAGGTTGGATAGGAGTGAAAGAAAACAAAGCAAGAGACTACCCTAGGTGGAAAGATAGCTCCACAAAACTAGGAGGAGAATGTTATTTAGATGTTTAACCTCTAGGCATTCATCATACTTTAATCAATGTGGGCCAACAATTATAGTTAATATTAGTGCATTGTAGTAGTTTTTCAAAGGGATTATAGGAGAATCTTTAAAAGGATTGGTAGGTTCCTATTTGTTAAAAGGATAGAGGTGCAAATTTTTAAGAGGTCTATACATACAACAATGAATCATGCATTGTCATGTAGTCTAAGGTGGCATATTTTGTAGGCCTTGGATTTATTATCTTTACAACCAAAGTGAAAGGTGCATATCTTTGTTTGGTGAAATAAATTCAAAAGGTAAGTCATTACATTGGTGGTTGATGCACTCATTTGTTAAAATACCAATATGTTATATCTTGGTGTGACTATTTCTAATGTTTGTTCCTCTAATGATAAAACAATAGTACCTTGAGATTTTAGGTGGAATATATGGATAGTCAACATAATTTACATGAAAAAGGGATCAACTACATGTTTATAAATATTTTAGTGATGTAATACGGGTGATGTGTTTGTCAATTATTACACAGTGGTGAAATGGTGAATAGTAATGACCTTCACATTCGTTTTCAGTAATTCATCATTAATCATTAATCTTGTAGAAATCCATTTGGGCTATTCATCAAAGACTAGAGTTTCAACTAGTTAAGTTGGCTTGCTAATAAAAATGATATGCTGCACGAATGTAATCAAAGAAAATTTATAGGAAAATTAGCTTATGAGGTTATGATTTTAGTGATGCTCGTAGGATTTAATTATGAAGAGGCCTAGAAGTCTCAAGTGTTGAGTTCCAAATCAATGATAAGATTAAATTTTTATAGAGATAAACTTGATTTGTGGAGTAATGTTATAGAATTAAGAGGGTGTATCTAGGGGGTTAGCTAAAATTGAGTGAAAGCATGTTTTTTATTGAAATTGAGAAGGATGGAGAACTTATAGAGCATAAATTGTCTTTCATTAATTAATTGACACTATAACCAATAATATTAAGAACTTTTTAGCTAGCTTGTGTTGATATTTGAAGTATATTTTTCTTTTTGTTTATATAGATTTAATTTAGGAACACATTTTACTATACCAAAGTTGTAGGCATCATAATTGACACCTATCAACTATAAAAAAATTCTTAGTGAAAACTTAATTTAATGTGTTGCATGACTTTAGTAAAATAATACCTTAACAAAAATATTGTTAAAAACTTAAGAAAATGTGTATTGCATGCAAATAACATAATTGAAATATGTGTCAAATATACCCTATTCAAACTAAATACATGCAAACCTCTAAATGATCAAGTGATTTCGATGAGTTGATAGATTGGATATGGATACTCATGATTCAAACACCATGACAATATGATTGAGATGATTCAATAGACAAATGGATAGTGTAGCAATATGATAATGAAATATTATCCTGAATGGGATGGGATGCCTTTAAATTATAGAATTCCCAAGAAATAAATCAATGGTCTAGATGGATTTGTTGATGGCTTCCTAATATTGATTGAATATTGAGATTATAATCAAAAGTTGTAGTTATATGACAAGTGTTAAATGAGGGATAGGATTTGATTGGGGCATATATCCTTAAGTGAATGGTTGAGATTTGGAGATGTAGTATTCAAAATGGATGGATGAGATCCAAAACTAGTTTTACTTTTGCATCCTTTCACATGTGAGGGGATAAAGGTGGGAGGGATACTTGTCACATGATGTAAATTATAGATTGTGATCCATGTGAATGAATTCGATGGCTAGGATCAAATGGACAAGGCAAAGTATGTAGTTTTCTTGTCATGTTGTTTCAAAAGTTTCTCTCTATGATTTGTATGTCTCAAAAATTAACCGACTTTTAGGGAATGAATACATTTTCATTGAGGTTATATTTTTAACTTGATCTTCACTCTAGTTAGTTGACTATTATAGTAGTTTTAAAACATGTTCAAATTTTATTAAGAATCTTTTCATTATAATATAGGATTAATTATGGATGGTTAAATTATTTTTAGAACCTTTTCAAAGTCTATGAAGAGTCTTTTCACAATAATATAGGGTTAATTATGGATAGTTAAATAATATTTGATTATGTGAAGTTTCTTTTTTTTTTACATTATATTTAGATCAAATGTGAGAAGCTAGTACGATAGTGTTATTTCTTTATTATATATTTGCATGATTTTTTGCATTTTATTTAAAAAATTTACTCTCTCCCAATAAAATAAGTATAGTTCATAAGTAACTAAATAATGAAACTTTATTTTATTAGATCACCCTTTATTCTCTTTGTATATTAGTGTAGTTTAAGTCCTTACAATTTTCATGACTCAATAATAAAAACTTGTACAAAATATTATAAGAGATTATATTTCACATACATTCAAATGGTTATGCATGTTTAATTCTCATGTTGCATAGGAAATATGAAAAGTATAATGGGGTTAATCTTATGAGATGTGAATTATGTTCACATATTTTACTTACAATTGTAACTTGATATGGTATAAAAGAGATCATTGTATAAAAATACAAAGTTGTCACCAGAACCAAAATACCACGTCTAACTATGACCGCCTCTGTAACACCAATGATGCCCACTCTAAACACCCTTTCCTCCAAGGTAAACAACTTGAAAGCCAGTGGGCAAGAAACAACAACAGAAAAGGGCCCCAACCTCCTCATAAAAATAAAACCCTCTTCCAAATAGGAAAACTCCACCTCTATAGGAGTTTGAACAGAGAAAATAGAGGAGTAAATAGAAAAACCTCATAAAAGCTAAAAAATCACAAAGATCTAGGTGGTAGAACAACCCAAAGAGAAGAATGACCCATCCCACCACTAGCCCTCAATTAGATCCATGCAAACATTCTCTACAAGAACTACGAAGATACAACACACACACAAGACATTTGGCAAGGAGGGGGACGAAGTAGGGACACATGCCTTAATGATCCTAAAAAAAACCCTCTACATATCATATAGGACAACCTAAAGGAAGCCTAACTTCCAACACAAAAGCCCCTACAAACAAAAACCATCAGCAACCACCATAGACCCAACAAAATTAACTAGGAAAGCCTAGAAAGGGAGCAAAGCCAACAATGAGACATAAAGTAGGTTGTCCACCAACAATCACACAAGGAACAAGCTTTATCCCACCCCAAATAGGGCCCCACGTAGTTGAGAAAACACTGCAAAGCCAAAAGGAAGGCAACCCACAAACGAGCCACATTGTAGGATAGGCAATAAAGCCATCCATCATCATCTTCATCAATCTCACCATCACCATCATCCTCATCTGCTTCCCTTGCATCATCTACACCTCCCAAAACTCTAGCACTCGACCTGCTCTCGCTCGACATCATGTAACATGATAAGATAATGTTTTGATACTATAATTAAGTTGTTAATAAAATACTAAAAATGAAGTTAAATAGAATGTAAAATTATTTTTTCTTTGATTTTTTTAGTGTATTTATTATTTAAAACTTGAGTACATCGGTTTGTTTTTTTCCTTATTTTGATAAATATATTTCTAAAATAAATCTAAAAAATGTCATACATTAAAAATTAAAACTATTTCCATGGGACGTCATATTTTGTCATAACTATTCATCCAAAATAGAAAAAATAATATCATCTATATATAAAATCTTTTATCTAGTAGATTATATTTTTAAAATTTTAAAATAAATTTAATATTTTTTCACAAGATAATTAGCATTATAGTTTGGGGTTGATGACCTAATTTTATTAAAAATTAAAAATATATAAAAAATAATTAATTATTATAAAAACATTGTTTTTGAAAACTTTACTATATTTTCTTGGCTTTGTAGTGAGCATGTCATACTACAACTTTCAATATGATCCTTCTATCCCATGCTCACATTTAATATGGTCCTTTAGCATTTTCTAGGCCTAAGGGACTTTTTTTCACCCCTCAACTTTTTATTCCTTTATAGTTGTTGTTGTTGGGGTTAAAAGCTTGATGGAAACATCCCATGTCTCTCTTTCTCAAATGACCCAAGAAATTCATCTTGAATGTGTTTCATAAGGTAAGTCTCTTGATCCACCTCTAGATATTGTTCTCCTAATTCCATAGTTTGACAAAGCCTGCAAATGGCTTAAAAAATTCACTCTTGTTGGATATTTCATGGGTAGGGTCCACTTTGAAAGTGTTCTTTACAATGATTTGATTAACAAATATTAGACCCCACATGGTATCTGTCTCACTACCATACAAAACCTCGTGAAGTTTTTTTTCCTTTTTTCTTTCTTAATTTCAATTATGCTCAAGTTGTTCTCACTCAATGCCTATGGATTTTTTGTTCCTCTCTCTTCATGTTAAACCTTGGACCCGTGAATTTTTAGTCACATATAAAAAATCTATGTTATAGTTTGGGCTTAATTCTTATTTGTACCTTTCTCTTTCTAGAGCTTTCATACCCAAATTGCCTCCTTAGTGGGTTTTATTGATTTTTGTAGAATGTAAAGTATTTTATTCATCTCACACTAATAATTGTATATGTGTTGAAGTTGACCTTTATAAGGACCTCAAGAAAATAGTTGATAGACAAATCAGCCAAACATGTTACTCCTAGAAAATCGACTATATTAGTCTCTCGAACACTTGTTATTGATGTCAAGCCTTAAATGACAGTACGATAAGGATTGTTTGTTAGTTTTTTTATTTCCTAAACACACTCCTTAGCCCTCTACTAGGTTTCCACCTCTTTCTAAGGAGGAGGGCTGGTCTATAGTGGTTAACTGCAAAGTTGAGAGTGCTAGCACCTCTAAACCTACCCTCAAACTCTTAGGGAAAGGAGTTTCAATTCTAGAGGTTTTAAATATTGTCAACATATATGTGTTGGACATGACAACATTTATAAAACCTAGCCTAATTTTGTTGCTTTGCAACCTCTTATTGGTTAATCTCGACATATTTCCCCACATTTGGTGGATCAAAGTAGATCTCAAAGCCAAGATGAGGGGATTTGGAAGAAAGTGAATTTGTGTCATGACATTGACAATCAAACCAACTCAATGTTAAAATTCATAACTACATGGCACTCAACACCATGGTTCATTCAATTAATTATCTAACTAGTTGGTTTTAGTCGACTAATAACTGAGGTAGAAAAATGTGGAATTAAATAAATAGTTTACAGTACTAATTTATTTTTTGGATAATATGGATATAGAAAAATTGATTTTAATTAAATAGATGTGAATTTATATAAGATTGTGGACTATAAAGAGAAGGGGTAAAATGATAAATTAATTAAAATAATAATTTAAAATATTTAATTAATGCTAGGAGAGCAATTAGGAAGGTTAATTAAATAATTGGCATTATTTAATTAATATTAGAAGGGTATAAAATCGATTGTGGTTAGAATGTGGATGAATTTGGGTGTCTTTAAAAAATATATTATTGATACGAGGTTGCTTACATCTTTAATTTAAAAATGATTTGATACAAGAGTTTGATATATTATTAGTAGTACTTTATCTTAGACAAATACTATTTTGACATGTACTTCTTAACTAGTTACTACTATTTATTCTTGTCATCAAATCATGTTATAATTCTTTTCTATTCAAAGTATTTATCTTTGTAAACCTAAAAATAAATGATTGATTATATGAAACATTTTAGAGTTTTGACTCTTATTTCAAACTTTGAATTATTTAAAAATATATATTTTAAAGATGGGGGAAGATCTAGAACACGGACTAATCTACACTACATTTGAGATATTTGGCATTCCTTCATGTAGGAAAATGAGGAGAAGAGTAATTAGAATGAAAACAAAATGAAATCCCCACATACCTTATTCAATGGGTAGATGAAGAAAAGAGTGGATAGAATGAGATTCTTACATGCCTTGTTAAACTATAAATAGGAGACATTTAGACTATCTCTTCCTACCCTATTCCCACTCACTTAACTTTTTTATAATGTTGAATGCTATTCATAGTTGTTCATGTGTTTGTTTTATAATGATAAAAAAATAGAATTTTGGGCTTGCACATAATTCTACTTTGTTACAAATGTGACAAAAGGTATAGGCATGTGTGTCCTCCATTAATAATTGTGTTAATTATCACCCTCTATTTGTCTTGATGCGGCGAAAAGTCCAATAATGTATGTATTATGGGAGATGTAGTTCAATATATAGGTACAGAGAAGTTTAGATGGGTCTATGTAATAATGATTAGTCACAATTTGTAAGGTGGCCTAAGGATTCAAATATATCAAGCTCTCATAATCTATTTTGCATGGGTTCACAATAGAGCATATAATGTGGTGTTAGAGCTACGTGTTCATTTTTTATTACACTATACAATGAAATGGTGAAATACAGTTGTCTATACCTTTAGCCCTAGTTTTCACTCATATTCATTGATCCCTATCGAATAACATGAGTTGTCCAAAATCTAGGGAATTTAACACCATTCACAGTAGTAATAAAAGAAAAGGATAACTTTCAATGCATTTATAGCTTAATGATCCATTTTGTATTGGTCAATTGATGAGTATGTGAGTAACTCTTCTGGGTTCATGTTATATCAACCTATAGAGGAGTGCAACATGGTTTAGGGCGGTAGATATGCCAAGCACATTTGTGTAATGCATATGTGCTCATATAGGTTTCATATAAGAAAAACACTTATATTTGGTGGGTTGATGTCAAGGAGTACATTAGGTAATTGATTTAAAAATAAGTAGACTATTGTCATTTATCATTGAGCAATAAAGGTGGTGGGTCTCTATTGTATATTTAATGGAAGCCGACAAGTATTATATATCTTTGCTAAGATTGAATGTTGTGAATATATTTAGTTCTCATTTCTTTGTTGGTAAATGAAAAAAGGTAAGGGGGGCGCCTTATATATGATTTTCATATTTCACCCCTAGTCATTAGTCAAATTTTAATCATGTGGCCCAATGATCATAGTTGAATGCTAATGCATTGTGTGCACCTGATTTGTTGGGTGCTTGAAAGACGACAAGCAAACATCAAATCCACCCATGAAACATTATATCAAGAAATCTAAATGAAGAAAACATGTTCATCAAATCAAATTGCTCAAAATTATCTCATGGTCCTCTATCTCCAAGGATCTTCAAGATTCAAGGCGGCTCTTATCTTGGAAGAGCACTTGACCTTTTAGATGACAACCTAAAGAACGAGATTGAAGGATGATCTAGGATCAAAATGGATGCAACTAGATCCTAGTGATTAGATGAAAAACTATTGATATGATATGGATGAAGAACTATGATAGATGATATGCAAGATGGAGGTGTGTTTCCAAATTGAAAGATTAAGTGATGTAATTAACCTAAGATGAAGATGAGATATGAGAATGCTATGGAATTGATATGAAATTAAGATAAATGATCATCTAAAACATGATATAATCTAAACTATGATGCAATTAGGATGGCCTAGATGCTTGAGGGTGAACAATTGGAGCTCTTTGATAACCTGCGCAACAAAATAACTATAATATGGATGCAAAAGACTATGGATCAATAGATCAAAGAAATGGGCTCTATTTATAGATAAATGGATGATTGAGATTGAGCAATCTCAACAAGGGCTAGGATTGAAAGTTACCAATCCATGGGAGGAATTCAATCCAATCCCAAGCTGACAAATGTCACCTTGAGATGGCTTGAGAGGATGCTAAGCAAGCATTAGGGATACCATCAAGGGATTACATCATTGGATAATGTCATTATCCAAGGGAGAATGCTATTGTCCAAGAGGTAAAATCTTGTGCAAAGTCGAGGGATGGCCAAAGGGATAACCATCATGGGCTAGGGTGATGTCTTGTAAGAGGCATTAAATGCTCTTTGAAGACTTGGGAGGGTAACTTGTCGAAAGTTAGATAACCTTACAAGTTAGGAAGACTCAACAAGTTAACTTGTTGAAGAAGGTAGAGTCTTCAAGACATTTTGAAGACTTTCCCCAAATTTGGAGAAGTGACTCCCCCAATTTTTGGGATGTGACATGATTAGAGGAATTAGGCTAATTAATGAGAGGTTAGAGGGGTTCTAGAAGAATATTAGCATGCTAATGGAAAATGTAGGAGAATGCAAGTGGAGGAAAATAGGTATTTTTAGATAAAATAAAAGATTTATTTTAGCCAAAAGGGATGCAATTTGCATTTGTAGGATTTTGCAAGTGGGGGGACTATTCACAAACAAATAATGATTTATTCAAATGCAAAGGGATTTTAATCAAAGGTAAATTCAATAAAAAGGAAAAAGGGGTTTTAATTAAATAAATAAGATTTATTCAATTTAATGGCTAGAGGGTACTTAATCAAACCTTAGTTTAATTAATAGGTTGGGCTAGAAGAAAAGGATTTTAATCAAATCTTTAATTTTACTACAAGGCTGATTGGAAGAATATGGATATTAACTAAACCTTAGTCTAATTAATAGGCGAATAAATGATGATTAAATGAATAAAAATCAAATTCATTTAATTAGTTGTGCAAGTTTTAGCTATCTACACATTGCAGTAATAGTTCAAAATGGGTTATGAGGGAATATTTGGCATTGTTTGTAGACTCCTATTGATAAAAGGATAAATGTGCAAATCTTTTAGAGGTCCATCCCCTTTGTAATAGTGGATCATGTATTTCCATATGGTCTATGGTAGCATATCTTGTTATTTATTTTCTTTGTAACTAAAGTAAAAGGTGCATAGCTTTATTTGGTAAAATAAATAGAAAAAAGGTCATGACATTAGTGGTCAATGCTCATTGGTTGAAAGACTAATATGTGATTTTTCATGTGAATTAAATTTCTAAGGTTTTATTCTCTAATAAAAAAATAATACTCTCATGTTGTCTTAAGTGGCATGTTTGATAATTTGACACAAATTGCATGGTGAAAGGATCAACTACATATTTATAGCCACTTAATGATGTAATATGGGTAATGTGCTCAACTCTTATTACACAATGGCTAAATGGTGAATAGTAATTACCTTCACATTTGTTCTTCCTATTTCATCCACAATTGTTGATCATGTTGTGATAAATTTGGGCATTTGAATAAAGCCTAGAGTTTAGACTAGTTAAGTTGAATTGACAATAAAAATGACACTTTGAATGTGACCAAGGAAATATTTTAAGAAAAGTGTCATATGAGGCTATAATTTTAGTGATGCTCAAAATATTTAATTATGAAGAGGCATAGAAGTCTTAAGTTTTGAATGCAAAATCAATGATAAGATTATTATTTTTGTAAAGCTAAACCAGGGTAATTTATGGAGCAAAATTATAGAATGGAGATGATGTGTCTAGAGCACTAATTAAAATTGAGAGAGCCCATTTTGTTTATTAAAACTAAGAAGGATGAATAACTTATGGAGCATGAACTACCTTGCATTTATCAATTGAGACTAGAACTAATAAAATTAAGCATTTGTAAGTGGCTTGTGTAGATCTTTGAAGGAGAGTTTTCCATTAGTCTATATAGATTTATTTTAAGAACACGTTCTACTATACTAATGATATGAGTGTTGGAATTAATATCTACTAGAAATATTAGATTTTTTTAGCAAACCTAATTGAATGTGTTACACGACTTTAATAAAACTAATACCTTAACAAAGTTGTTGCCAAAAGCTTGAGAAACTGTGTAGATTGTAGTTTAAGTCTCATTAGCATAGAATATCTAGGGAATGATGGTTGGTCATACATACAAGTTTCTCTTGTGACAAAAATGTCGGTATCTATGCCAAACATAAATATTTTGGCCAAATATATATATAGTCAAGTAGAATGTATCCTATGGTGATAAAATGGTTTAGGTAAAGTATGGAGTTTTCTTCTTGTGGAGGAGGAAAACCAAACCAATATGAAGGGTGGTCAAACACCCTGTGGACTCAAAATCCAACTCTCCACTTCAAGAAAATATTTGGGATACCACGACCTCTGAGTATGCCCACTTAGAATGTAAAAGTATGTGTGTAGCTATGTGGTGCTAACATATAGAAATGTTTAGACCACAAAATCAAAAACATAGATTATCAAGGCCACCTAGACGACTCCATATGCTCTTTGTCTGAGACGCATGTGTGGGTCAATGACAACAACACCACACACAAATGTCCTATATAGACATGGTAAAAAATATATAAAGGTGTCAAATAATGATGCCTAGGTTCTAAGTGCTAAATGAAGTAAAAGTGAAATGACAGAACTAAAAGAAAATAACTAAAAGGATGAAGAAGGTAAAATATTACTTACAAAGGGTCCAAAAATGAATCATCTATCACACTTTACATTCTTCTCCATTCTACCTGCACTCATACAACTAAGGATGAAATGTTGGGGTGGCTATGATTAAAGGTCTGCTATAGTCAAACCCTTGTTTTGGTGTTTCCACCTCCACAAATAGCTAGATATATAGATATTGATAAAATAATAATGATAGAATGATAGATAGATAGATAATTAAAACAAGATAACCCAAGAAAGAAACACTTCCCTCGAACACCAAAAACCAAGAGCTTGTTGGAGCGAACAAGAGTGTAGACATCCCAAGTCATTAGAACTTCACTGTGAGCAATAATGGAGATGAGATGAACCAAAACAAAATGAAGATGTTGTGAGAGATTGAGAGCTTCAACATCTAATAAATCTAGAGCAAGTGAAAAAGTAACCAAAGAGCCCAAAATGAGGTGAGAATGAAAATTTTAAAGGGACCATAAAAAAAATCGGACCAAATAGTCAAGAGAATAGGTATGGAAGATGGCAAGGCAAGCTTATGAAATGGAAGCTAGTCGACCATTATCTTCAATTCAACTAAAGCAGGCACCTATGGTTTTTGGTTTTTGGTTATAATGCACTCTTTAAAACATTTTAATGGAGAATAGATCTATAGTCATATAAGTTGTGAAACCTATCATCTATGATAACCCTTGACATTTAGTCTAAGGTCTCTTCTTGAATACACAAATCTTAGCATTTAGTGGGTATGTATAGTCTATCACCGTTGACTATCATGATAGTCTTCTACAAGTCTATCATAGTTGATTTTGAACATTTTTTTAACATTTCATCATGTTTACATATTACTAAAAATCTTTTAACATTGTTCAGAGACTCTCTATACATGTACAAAACCTTAGACTTTAGGTATTTTTATCTAGGTTCTTAAGCAAGATTTTCTTCTTTTTATTTTTGCATTGTCTAGATGGTGGATTTAAAAATGGGAAGATGAAAGAATGTAACATTTTCTTGATAATTCATCAACTTATAGGATTTTGACTTGACAAACCTAAGAAACTTGATGGACCTACAAAGGCTATATGAGTTTTGGAAAATCTCATCACTCTATTACTAGTACATCATATTTCTTTGTCTTTGTTGAGTCCAAGATCTCCAAAAATAGAATGAATTCCTTCACAAGTTCTATAATATTCCAACAATTATTCATGTTGCTCTCTCCAAATTCACTTCCTTCTTCACATAGGGTATAGATCTCTTAATCAATCACTCGCATGCATGACATTATTTACTTGTAAATGCTCAAATTGTGAAAAATTAACAAGATGTTTAAAAGAGTTTTCCATGGCAATGCAAAATTTTCATAAGCTAAGTGACAACACTTAATATTGTTCAAGACCCCTTGAATATGATACATACCTTCAAATTCACTAGTCCTCTAAATAGTTCTATATAATTTTCAATTGAAAATATATTCCTATTAAGATATTTTTTAGGATTCTTAGGGCCAATGGTGGTTGGAAAAATCTTCATAAGGGTTTGAAAATATTTTGGTCTCTTCACTTTGACAACATGATTGTATTGGAAAGAAACCTTTCATGCTCATTTGAAACATTCCTAGGTTTCTAATGCATATTGTTGAACTTGAAATTTCTCATGAAAGACTTAGAAATACTCATGTATGATGGTGTAGTCCATTGAATAGATCTTGATAAACAGTTGAATGATCCTTGCAATCTCCTTATCATGAGGTTTTGAGACTACTAGACTACAAAAATCAACAAGGGCTTTAGACACATAAAAGATAAGAGAGGAGATATATGATGTAAATTTAATGAAAGGCCTCTTATGACTAAAAAAATGGGTACATAATTTTTAATGATTTCACCATTTGATTGCATTGTTAAATCTCCTAAATTGATTCAAACATTTGATAGCATCAATGACCCTTGAATACCCTTATGTGCATGTATTCAAAAAAATGTTAAAAGGCTTATAATGATAAAAATCTCTAACTTTTAAAATAGAATATAATATGATATATGATTATAATCCACATATAAACTCATTGAATGTCCTTGCATACTCCTAAGCCTATTTTTTTAAATCTTTCATAGCCATAGAAAATTTGAAGAGTTGTAAAATGCATCACCCACATGACTCTCATTTTAGGGACATGTGAGCATGTACAAATTATTGTTGTAAGATCCTATATCTTCTCCCTCTTTATGCAATATGTCATGCACCTTTGTCCTAGCACATTCAATTAAACCAAAATAGCCTAACCCTGTAGCCTATCATAATACATTGACCACTTTAAAATATGATTCCTTTCTAGTTGTGTGTGTGAGTTTTTTATACCCTAACAATTCTTCTTTTTAGCATATAGGACTTTGAAGATTATTTGACAAAGAAAAGTAACACTTTTTCACTTTTCCATTACATAAGACCTGTATTCCATAGCCAATGCTGAAGAAAAATCTTGAAATGAACATTGCATTCTTCTAAGAGTAAAACATAATTATCTAAGTCAACAGACCAAATTAAATCAACACAAACATCATAAAATTTTCCTATAAAAAATAAAAGTGATCATCGAATTCTGGACATGCAACCACCTTGTAAAATCTTATTTTATAATAGTTCAAAATGACAATTCAAGGTTTAACCATTACATTACATAGACATTCTTTGAACTCAAAGAAATTCATAATCACATGAATTTTGCAAATCTAAAATTTTTGAAATAATTATTTTTAACTTCAAAATCTCATTATTCTTTAAATAATTCTTTCAAAAAAATTCAAAATCTTCCAAATCTACAACTGTTTCAATTTTGCAAATATAAGATTCTTTAAAATAATTCTTCTCTATCTTCTCAACTCAACCCACCACCCCCAACTCACAAAAAAAAATAAAAGATTCCTGCGAATCTACATATAATTTTTTATAAACGTAGAAATCCACTATTTTCCATAAAAGTCAAACACTGTTGGTGTAAATAATTATTCATCTTGGATATCACCTTACTTAAGTTTACTTAGGAAATACATTTCATAGTAGTTTGGGTATGAGACGCTTGGGTGTTTGTGCCACATTGGGATAGTGTGTGTAGGAGAATTTCCACCTTTTGTGGACTTATCTTGTTGTTACATTCCACATTCAGTGGGTGATCCACCTCATGTGGAATATTATATTGTTTCTCCTACCTACCCACACCTATTTCCTACCTACCCTTGTTTCTAATTGATCCACATGTCATGTTTGTGTGCTCACATATCCATATAGCCTTGCCTATATAAGTAGGCTCATCTACATTGTTTGTACGGACAATCATTGAACATCTTGTAATGATCCAATTGATCATATTTTGCATCTTGATAGAATACAGTTTATTCCTATCATTTATTTTGTCTCTCTTATTTGTGTTTTCCATTGCCTCTTGATCTTGGCAAAATCTCACATGGTATCAGAGCCATTAGAGTGTCATTAGTTTGTCAATTGAGAGAAATTTGGGGTTTTGCATTTTGGAGCTTTCTATTGCATGTTATTATTGGAGCTTGTTGGGTCAGATCTGAGGTCACCATTGGATTGAGGAGGTTCGAGAAAGTTAGAATTGCCTTTTGTTTCGTCCAAATCCGACATCCGAGGCCAAATCTAGAGTCGTTTGAAGGTGGAGGGTGGTGACTTGTCCCGGCACCGATCTGCAATTTTGGAGCATTTTTGGCGAATTCCATCATTGCCATTGTGCTCAGAAGGCCCAAAAACCTCAAGATCGACTATCAATTCGTCGAAATCGGTCTCCGTTACCCCGCGTTGAAAAAATCTCCCCTCTTGGCCCGTCGTACGGACTTGCAGGTACAGGTCTGAAATTTTTTATTTATTTGTTTTTTTTCTGTTTTTAATTTTTCGAAAATTTCAAAAAAAAAATTAAAATAATTTTTTTTTAAAAGGTGGGTGGGGCATTTTTTGTTTGTTGTTTTAAAATTTAAAAAAAAAAAAAAAAAAAATTCGGGGTCGGGGTTGGGGTCACCGCAGTACTGCGGGTGACGTAGCCTGCAGTCACCGCAGTACTACGGCCCGCAGTCACTGCGGATAACCACAGTGTACCTGCAAATATAAGATTCTTTAAATAATTCTTCTCTATCTTCTCAACTCAACCCACCACCCCCCACTCACAAAAAAAAATAAAAAATTCCTGCGAATCTACATATAATTTTTTATAAACGTAGAAATCCACTATTTTCCATAAAAGTCAAACACTGTTGGTGTAAATAATTATTCATCTTAGATATCACCTTACTTAAGTTTACTTAGGAAATGCATTTCATAGTAGTTTGGGTATGAGACACTTGGGTGTTTGTGCCACATTGGGATAGTGTGTGTAGGAGAATTTCCACCTTTTGTGGACTTATCTTGTTGTTACAATCCACATTCAGTGGGTGATCCACCTCATATGGAATATTATATTGTTTCTCCTACCTACCCACACCTATTTCCTACCTACCCTTGTTTCTTATTGAGCCACATGTCATGTTTGTGTGTTCACATATCCATATAGCCTTGCCTATATAAGCAGGCTCATCTACATTGTTTGTACGAGCAATCATCGAACATCTTGTAATGATCCAGTTGATCATATTTTGCATCTTGATAGAATACAATTTATTCCTATCATCTATTTTGTCTCTCTTATTTGTGCTTTCCATTGCCTCTTGATCTTGGCAAAATCTCACAAACACCATGAGTAAGCCAAACTCGCAACAATCTTTTTCTATCAATCGATATAATTAAGATGTATACAAATATTGTGTATTTGGAAGAGAATTTTTTTTTGTAGCACTCAATCATCCTGACTGGTGATGGATCATGGAGCATGATCTAAAACATTGATGAAAAAACTACCACACAATCTAATACAAAATCAACTATTCAAAATCTCATGAATTGTAGAAACTTAATGTAGCTAATTAAGTCGGATATATACAAATATTGTGTAATTTGGGTTGAAAACTGATAGCTAGGAACATCTTCCTGAATCGGGGGAAAACTTACTAGGCTATCACAATTTCATCGACTGACAATGTTGACGATGAGGTGATATCAAGAGGAGGAAGATAAGTGTTGGGGAAAACAAGTGCCAACGCTACCAGTGTTGTAATCTCTAACCTAAAGCTTCTCATTTCCACCTACAAATTTCTACTTAAATCAACTAAGTAGTCTAAATGTCTCCTCTTCTCAACCATTTATGTCATAATCTCTCTATAATCGATGAGATTATAGCTCTTAAAGGATGAATTTAGCGTTGAAAATAAAAAATTCTACTTTATTGTTTTGTCATTAAAAAAGTTTGTATTGAAAGTCTTCATTTTGAATTTTCCCAGTCGTCTTATTCATGTGAGGTGTTTACATTGCCACATGGCTTATCTCTGGTTATGGTGGAAATCTCATCCTACCTACTCTTCTCATCGATTAATTGTTTAACATGGCATGGGGAATCTACTATTTTCTTCATTTTCTTATTCAATAAGGTGTGTGGGAATTTTATTTTATTTTCATTCTATTTATTTTTCTTGTTCATTTAATTAGTATGTATGTATGTATGAAAGAAAGAAAGATTTTAATGACATTCACGAGATTGATCAATTTTTAACTATTCTTCAATTTTTTTACAACGTCAGATTTCCTACTATGAATCTTGATCAAGAAATTGGTCATCTTCTTGATCTTTTCTTCCTCAAACAATTCATGAAGACTCCTGACTTTTAGATTGCATTTGTACTAGATGGGGATATCCCAAAAGGCTGCACATTTTATGATAAAGTGTCATTCTACCTCCACCACATTTTATGATAAAGTTTCATTCTACCTCCACCACCCATTTGCTAAAAAAAATTGCATGTTCTTTGTTCTCAAACTTCCTTAGGTGTAGTATATCTCAATCTCACATCTAAGATGATGTGATTCAATCCTCGATGATACAATTAACAACCTTGTTTTTCCCTTAATAGCTGCCCCTAGATATATTTTATCATTGTGTTTCCAAGTTGGGTCAAGCTCTTAAATGTAGTGAGCTTGACCCACATGGCAATCCTAATTTTTTTGATAGAAATGTCAAACATCTTATATCTAATGTAGATTAGCATGTGCAAATTCATCCAATCTACTTTTCCCATATGGAAATCCTAAATTTCTTGGTAGAAATGTCAAATATCTTATATCTAATGCAGATTAGCATGTGCAAATTCATCCAATCTACTTTTTCCACATGGAAATCCTAAATTTCTTGGTAGAAATGTCAAACATCTTATATGTAATGCAGATTAGTGTGTGCTCAAGATTTTCTTTTATCTTTGATTGTTTATAAAAGTCAAAGGTTGAAATTAGAAGGAAAACTCTATTATCATTTTTTATTTTTTTAAAATATTTAATTTTTTTAATATTTTAACTTTGTAAAAGATATATATTTATTTTGAACAAAAATAAGTATAACTTATGATTTGTTGACAAGTGTAATCAATAATAACTAGTTAAGAAAGACTTGTCACAGTGGTATGGGTCAAAGGTAAGTACTAATAATAATAATCAACCATGTTTTGGTATCAAACCACTTTTATATTAAAATGTAAGCAACCTCATATCAACTATATTTATTTTAGACACCTTAAATCATTCATATCCTAATCAAACCCAATTTTACTCCCTTTTATCATTAATTAAATTATTTTATTTTATTTTATTTTATTAATTAATTTATAATTTACCGACCTTCTCTCTATAGTCCATTATAATTAAATTCACCTTTTATATCTCTATCCTCTAAAACCTAAATAAATGCATACTATAAACTATCTTCCTCCTTTTCCACTTCAAGTCATTGGTTGACTAAAAGTAACCAATTAATTAATTAATCCACTTGTATATTCCAATGTTTATTTAAACTATGGTCACACTTGACATGCATTTGTCACATACATCCAACTTCTCCAAAAATTCTCTCATAAAATCTAAACCATTCAATTCTCCGAGAAGATATGCATGTTCTCCATCTTACACATATTACGCTAACACATATTTGAGATCTCTTACCTATAAAATTGCTTATATTCTACTTATGGTTTTCACATGTGTGAGATCAGGTGCATGTGACAATCACAAATCTCCATGATTCATCTCACACATGTGTGAGAACATTCAATATTTATCCCTTTTTCAATCAAAATAGTATTTTTCATTCAAATCTCTTTGATCCTTGACATCTCTAAGTGCAGCAATCACAAGGTGCCACTTAGAGGCTCCATTTTTATTCAATCAGCCTGAATTTTGTTGATCTCTTGAATCAATCTCAATTCTTAATTAATCTTCTATCCAATCTAGCAATCAAACTATCCCCAAGTCATTTTTAATAAAGAATTTTGGAATGAGGAGTCATGTCACTAGTTTAAAGAGAAACCTCGTACCTTTAATTACACATCCCCAACATATCCACACCATTAGTGTATAACAAGAGTTTTTTAGAGGTCTCTTGCAAAGTCTCTAAACTTGGAGGAACTGCTTCTTTAGATCAATTAGAGGTGCATTTTGGCTATAAGGTAAAGGATTATTTTCTTATATTCTAGTCTTATTTCTATTCTTTATTTCTTTTTATTCACATTTTGGTATGTTGAGTGGGATCTCATATCCCACATCTAATATTCTTTTGATATTTTATCAAATTTCCTATTGTGAGCTGATGGTTTGATGAATCCACCCTTGCTTCAACATAACTACTTTCATAGTCCAGTGTGTCTGCCTTTAGTGAAGTTACATCCACTTGTGTTAGGAAACCTTCCCTCTAACAACCCTAGTTTCACTTTTGACTCTTTTTTTACTATTTTAACAAGTTTTTGGTTTTATTTTGTAGGTTTTTAATTTATAATATATTCTCCATGCTTCCATAGTCATTTCCTTGTAGATCTAAGTCATGCCTTGCATATTTCTATTTTTTTTCTAGATTTAAAATCAATCAATGCATTTGCACCTACTTCAACATGCATACTTTCATAGTTCAATGCATCTATCTCTAGCAATCCATTGCCATTTCTACATTAGAAAAGTTTCACTTTGCCACAATTTTAAGGTATTGGCAAGATTTTGTGCTTATTTTTATATGGTTTTCACTCCTATTCTATTTGTCATTTTTCTCTAATCATTTTCTTGCATATTTGACCCTTATTTTATAATTTTTATATAATTTTGACATCAACATAGCCACCTCTAGTGAGTTGCATCTATTTCTATGCTATAAAATATTCCTTTTACATCATTTTAGAATTTGACAAATTTTTGGGCTTATTTTTAGGGGTTTTCACTCCTAATCTATTTTACATTCTTTTTTAACCATTTTCTTGTGTATTTGTTCCCTCTCTTATACTTTATATCTCATTTCCTAGTCTTAAACATAAATCAATACATCTACCCCTACTTCAATGTATCTACCTATAGGGAGCATCATCATCTTCTATGTAAAAAAACCTTCACTTCAACACAATTTTAAGGATTTTAACAAGTTTTTAAGCTTTATTTTATAGGGTATTTCATTTGTAACCTATTATTCATGTTCACATAATTATTTTATTACATATATAACCTCTATTTGATAGATTTTATCACACTTTTTGCTTCCATCTTGATATGTTTTTGCATTCATTAGGATATTCCATATTGTGTAGTCATTTTTATAGCTAAGGTTCAATGTTGTCATTTTATTTAAAGTTCGCTTATCAAATGACCAATGAATTGCACTAAATTTAACCGCACAATTTATTTTAAAGGGCATGAATGAACATTGTGTGCCATATTTGTGAGAATAATGTAATGAGTATGCTCTCTCCTCACATTGAAAGGCAATCTTAAAGATCAAAAATATTATTTTGTTCTCTTTATCATTTCAATATCAAGAGAGTCCAATGTGTAGGCACTTTCCTCATATTGAAAGGCATATTAGAAATCAAAAGAACCTACCTTTGATTTCACAGCAAAGGGATGACATTAATTATTTCTTTAAGCAAGGTATATAAATTTGGAAGAGAATCAAAATAATATCTCATTGTGAAGACACTTTTACTATGGATATCCTCGTAACTTTTTACAAGAACAAAAATTATAATATAACCAAAATGTTCCTAATTAGTAATATTAGCAACAAAAAAATAATTAGAAAAATGTAAGAATGCCTCCTAGGATATATGCTAAAAGGTTATTTCCAATAAGATAGTCTTTAGGAATGGATTGATAGAAGTAGGTAGAATTCTATAGAATCCCTAATTGTACTAATCTAATTCGATATGATATTAGAGGAAAAGTGTCAAAATTCCAAGGCCATAGCATTTTCAATAGTGACAACCACCTAAGATGTTCCATCAATGTAATTGATGAATATGAAATAAAAGATGAAAATATCATAATGAAAATCTATGTGTCACTAGAATAGTGTTAAAAAATAATATACAAGTCTTCCAAACAACAACGAAAAACTCATGGGATGACTTTATGAATTTTTAAGATTATAATTTGGAGAAAGAATTGACCCTAAATATGCAATCCAAGAGTTGACTACTATTAGAAAAGGGGAATGAATGAAAATGTTGTTTATTTTTATTTTAATGGTATATTTATGATGATGATAAAAAAGGTGCCTCCCCTATAAGGCTAGAGTAAATCCATGTATACGGCTAGACTAAATCCATGTGACTAATGTTGTACTATAGAGCATATGATGTAAATTTAGGTTATTGTTTACACAATAAGAATACTTAAAATTTGAAGAAAACTTATTATTTAGAAATTAGCATAGGGAGCAACAAGAAAAAACTAATGTTAATAGTTAGATTCCTTAGATATTAAATATTTAGGGATATGAACAATAATTATATCTTTAATTTGATTCAATATAAAGTAATTAATCAGTTTGGTTCCTTATATCAATGTTCATAGGTACTTATAACCAATAATTTATATATCATATTAATGATAAAATGGTTATTTCTGGTTATTTGAGGGTTAGCATTATGTAGTACGGATATGGTTATCAAAGTTTGAGCTATCATAGGTCTTGGAAGGATGTTGGCTGCTCATTATCAATGCTTGTTAGGGATTGTTATTGTTCCATGAAAACACATGGATGCATTCATGTTTTTTCTCCATGTTGAGATAATTCTTGTTATGCTTACCTTTTAGGATAAATGTGATTGAGATGGAATTGAGATCTTGAAATGATTTTAGATATATAAAATTGTTAATTTTTTCTTCTTATGTGTGTTATATGCATCTTGTATGCCCATCCTATCATTAGAATAGTGTTAGAATGAAGATATTCCATATTTCATAATTTCATTACTCCTACCATATTTGCATTGTTAGTCTCCTTCATGTTGGGTTGGAAATCTTTCATGTCATGAAAAATTTCAGGGAAGTATAATTACTTCATGGTAAGGTAGATACATGCTCCAATAATGTTCTCGCTCATGAGGTTCTCAAGGGAGCCATATGTCAAAGTTCTTGTCATGGTGGTCTTCATGATTTTTCCTTCATGTATTCATTGTAATTGATTTTGTGGTTCAGTGTAAATGAATATGTTCCTTATGTTTTGCCTTCATATTAGCTTATGTACTAATCCTCATGTACACTAACTTTATGTCGAAATACAATTTCCTAATTGTAATATTGTAGATTTGGATACGTTGCATTGATATATGCTTGTTATGTGTAATTTTGGTGAATTATGTTATTTTGAAATTATGGAGGTCCTTACACATAGGCTTAAGCCTATTTTGTCAAAGCTTTAATAACAAATAGCATATCTAAAGAGTTGTAGAATCCATCCCACACATGACTCATTCTTGAGACATGTGAGCATATGGAAATAATTGTTATAAGATCTTAAAACTTCTCACTCTTCATGCAATATGTCATGCACCTTCCTCTTGGTTTTGCAATGTGCCTAATGCAGAGACAACAAGGTAGCCTCCATGCCTTCAAAGTAATTGAATTATTTCAATAAAACCAAAATAATTATTAAAATCTGAAAAAAATTAATAACCCAGAAGACTAGTGCAAATAATAGATATCTAAACTATGAATGCAAATGATATTGAATCAAAATAGCAACACAGAGTTACAAGATTAATGCAAATGCTAGAAGAAATTTAGCATTAAGAGGATGCAAAAGCAAAAGATACAAAATACAAGCTAGGTAGCGTGCTTATATAGACCAGAGAGAGGAAGGAGGTGGCAGGACCGACCAATGAGGAGCAACCATCTATCAGACTAAAGATAGCAAAGTATATTCCCAAGATAGCTAATGGATGCTCACATGTAGGAAGGTGACACCTCATAATCCTCTCACCTAAATAAGCATGATTTATTAACCTAAGCAAGATTAATAAAAGGTGTAGGAAAAACCTAGGAATAAAGGGAAAATAAATAACCCAACTAGGAAATTAAAACCTACACTAACAATAATCTAACCCTATAGAATCTCATAATACATTGACCACTTCAAAATATGATTCCTTTTTAAGTGTGGGTGAGTTTTTGAAACAATAAAGATTCTTCCTTTCAACACATAAGACTTTGAGGATTATTTGACAAAGCAAAGTAACATTATTTCACCTTTTTATTGCATAAGACCTTTTATACCATAGCCAATGCTCAAGAAAACTCGTGAAATGAACATTACACTCCTTTAAGAGTAAAACATAATTATTTCAGTTGAAGGACCAAATGAAATCAACACAAACCATCATAAAATTTCCATATAAAAAACATAAGTGACCATTAAATTCTAGACATGCAACTACCTTATAAAAATCTCATTTTATGATATTACAAAATGGCAATTAAAGGTTTAACAACTACACCTTATAGACACTCTTTAAACTCAAAAAAATTGTAATCACCCAAATTTCACAAATCTGAAATTTTTGAAATAATTATGTTTAGAATTTCAAAATCTCATAATTCTATAAATATTTCTTTCAAAATAATTCATAGTCTTGCAAATCTACAATTCTTTCAATTTTGCAAACATATATTCTTTAAATAATTCTTCTTTGTCTTCTTGACTAACCCCCCCCCCAAAAAAAAATCTTGCGAATGTACAATTAAAATGTCTGACAAGTAGAAACCCACTTTTCTCAGTAAAAGTCAAACACCACGAGTACACCGAACTCACAGCAAGCCTTTCCCATTCATTGACATAATTCATTAACATCTAGTGAATCCGACCATGGGAAGCTAAGTTGTCCAAGGGGACCCTAGCCACTGTACAAGGGGCATACCCAATGATCAAGTAATTCCTGGAGGTGGGCCACCTCTAGTGCCACTTTATTTGCTTAACTTGGATATGAAGAATCACATTATTACAAATAGAGGCTTTAATAAAAATCAAAACATAAGTATCAATAGAATTGTGAGCAAAAATAATAGCATTCCTATCTTTCTATAAGGAAAAAAGAATCTCCACCCTGAAAGCATGTCAGATCTAGGTATATTTGAAGAGAATGTGAGGCTAATCCCCCAAAAGAACTATGTGCCAAGAAAAAGGTTCTAGTCCAAAGGGGTCAAAAAAGTCATGAGTCCAACTCCACAAGAGTTGGGCACGGTGACAGAACTTAAAGAGGTATTTGAAACTCTCTAGTTGGTTGCAGAACGGATGAGGATCTAGAACTCTCGTATGTCTAAGATGAGAGCCCATATGCAAACGTTGGAAAATAATACACCAAGTAAAATGGGCAAGTTTAGGTTCAGTGACGGCTGACCAAATGTTTATGAAAACATCATTGCCAAACAAACGCTGATGACTGCAAATGCCACTATAAGTTGAGAGCAAGCACCATGGGAAGGTGCAGAGAGAGCCAACAAAAACCTAAATGTGGATTATAATTGCAAAAGGCGGTGAGAGGATACCAATGCCAATCCTTCCACCAAAGTCTGATAGAATGAATGCCAAGTTTGTGTAGCATATTCAAAGGCAGAGCTGACACAACCGTGTCAAATGTCTATCAGTCTAGCTGTAAAAGTTGGTATTGGACTCTCAAATCTTCTCAAGAATGAAGATTATAATAGCTCTGGAGAACAAATCACGAGGCATGCAAATGCCCTTTTTATGAAACTACAAGGTACGAACCCAAGGCACATGAGAACAAATCACAAGGCATGCAAATGCCCTTTTTATGAAACTTCAAGACACAAATCCATTATAGTGAAACCTTATTTTTTATGCAAAAATGACATGTAACAATATTATCAACTATTGTAGCTATAACACCTTATCGAATGTTTGGCCATTAGTTCACTGTCAAATTGTCAGGCAGTCAATGATTTTTCCCAACCAAATCAATGGATGACAGGCTAAGGTAGTGTTGTGACGTATTCACACATCGCCCCATTACAAATGGGGACCCCTACTTTTTTGCTTTCTAGGATTGGTCCTCTTAGCTTAGTTCTAGGTTAGTGTTGAGTCTTTCGCTATGAACCTTTGCATTGAAGAGGTATAGTGGGTCAAGAGGTCAGAAGTTGATCAAGTTTGTCTCTTTAAGATGAACTGAGGTTCGACACTTGCTTTACCCAGCCAAGATTTTATCACTTCCACTTCTCCCAACACTGCCCGTGGGTGCCCAGGCCCAATCACTCTCATTTCCATTTCTTGCCTTCGCCATCACCATTCCACCCTTTCATCCTTTCATCTCTCTCTTTATTCCATAACCCTCCATCTTAACGGCTTTCCACTTCCCCTTTCCTACCATCACCATTTCACCCTACCCTTTCCACTTCCATATCCCTTACCTTCTATCTGTCTTTATCTTTTATCACCTTCACCTAACATACTCATCTACTACCCTTCACCTACATTTAATCCTACCACTACACCCTCACCTCCCTTCACTTAACTTAGACCTACCCTTCCATCTTACACCCTCACCTCCCTTCACTAACTTCCTTTCCACCTTACCCCTACCCCTATTCTATCCTAACATCTCCCTTCCCCTCATACCTTCTATCTCACACTCCCTTTAGCCTGCCATCCACACTACCTACCCCTTTACCCCTTTATTCCCCTAAAATCACCTATTCTAACCCACATCCCATAAGTCTCACTTCCTTTATTTCCCTAAGCTTACCTCTACCCCTACCCCTAACCTTCTTACCCATCTATCCCACCTTCCTTCCCCTAGTCTAAACCTCATCCCATTATAACCTACACCCCTCTACCCTTTCATTACCCCCTCATACCTCCCATTACATTTTACTCCCTAACCTTCCCTAACTCCATCCACTACCTCTTATACCTCCTAACCCAACGCCTCTCCTACTTCCATCATTTATATCCCTTCTGTCCCCCTTTCCTCCAACATCCCATTTCCCCTCTTTCTCCACGTAGCAACTTCCCTTACCACTTCCCTCACATTCCTCTCATCACCTTTTTGGGCCCCACTTTAAACTCAAAATGGAGAATTGAATTAACTTTTTATTAAAGACTAACCACTGGTTTGGGGAATTTAAATAAATTTTTTTTGTTTTTTTTTTGTCTTTGATATTAAACGGGCCCTACCACCACCAGAATTTTTGGAATGAAAGATAAGTTTTTTTTTTAATAGAAATTTTAAAAGGGAGAGCATCCACCTCACTCTACCCTTCCACCTTATTCCCCCGTGGCACTTCTTTACAACATCACCCCAGCCTCTTTGCCACCACATCCTCTTTGTTGTTACACCTTTCATCCCTTCTCACATTCGTGGCATGTTTTGGACTCCATTGAGATTCAATGATAAAAAATATAAAGCAATTCACTTCAAAGTTGATTCAAAACTTCTAGGTTTGTACCTACATATCCATCTTGAAGGGAGATATTAATCACTGATTGGCTCCAAAGGAGAGAAGATTTTCAAGCAAAAATGAGGTGAATTATAAGGGATAAGTTGTGTAAGAAGAGATTCAAGCAGGTTGGTTCCTAATCACAGGAAAATTTATCAGATCTTCTCAAAGAGATCAGGCCTCATTCACTCTTGGTTTAAATGCAATTTCCAGTGGATTAATTTCTCTGAGTTTAGACCACAATCAAATCTAAGTATTATTTCATACTCAGAAATATGATTAATGTACATGATAATTAATTCAAGTTTGTAATGTCCCCACTTTAGCAATTGACCAAGCATATGTGTGTTAGCCTAGCTCTACATGGTCCTGAGGGCTAACGAAGGGTTTAAAGGGATACTTGAGTGTTTTGGCCTCGTCAGTTTCCAGTTTAGGCAAAAACGGAGTTGATTTACTTAATTTCAAGCATACTTACTATTTTTAGTAAGTCAACAGGACACAACGGAGGCTAGTTTTGGTGATTGGATTTGATACTCCTTGGCGAGAGCTTTCCGACGAGTTATCAGTCGCGCTATTCGGAGTCCGATTGCTAGTATATTTTAATGCCTGAAGTGTTATTAAAGTAACATTTAATTTAATTGTAAAATATTAAAGTGTTACTTTAATATTTATTTTATGGGGATGTGTGCAAATCAAAGGGGCATCCAAGGGAGACATAAGTGAATGTTTTAATATGTTTTATATTGCACATGTTTTATCCCACATTGCTTAAGTGAGTTGGGTCGACCCTTGCAGAAAGAATAAAAGGAAGCTTTTGTGGCTTCATTCAGGATGTTGAATTTGAGAAGAAATTGATGTGTGAGTTGCAGATCCTTTCTTGGCATTAGAGGACGTCTATCCTCTCGTGTGACATTCTAGACGTCATTCCCTTGGGGTTTGGCCTTTGGAATCCATTGCTTTCAGCTTCATTAACAGGCAGATTGGGTGCATTTTGGGTGCATTTCCAGCTACAGGCAACAACACTATTTGGGTGTATTTCCAGCTATGGGCCGCAACACTATTCACGCAGGCACTATTCATGTGGTACTATTCATGCAACACTATTCACACAGCACTATTCATGTCATTGTAGCAGCAAGATTGGAAAACATTTGATGGAGCATTATTGCTAGAGTATTTAGTGAGTTGAAAAAATCTGCTATGTATTTCATTAATTTTGAAAATAATATCATATTAGCAGTAGTTCAATTTCCAGTTGCATATTATTGTAGTTTCATTCTTGTTCATATTCTGTGATTTCAATTCCATGTAAAACCAACCAACATTTCATTTCTGGAGCCATAAGGGAATTTAAAACATTAAACGGAGAAATAAAGAGTTGGATGCAAACTGTTTGATAAAATTCCTAGCAGCAATTGGTATGGTTTTTGGGCATTCTAAGGTGTCCATTACAAAGTTTTATGTCTTTGCAGGTATGGTTGTAAACAAATAATGGAGCACAAGGAATATAAGATGATGATAAACCAAGAATGGGGAATCCTCCACATAAGGGAAGAGATCTGATCTGTGCATCTCCACATGAAGAATGCACTCAGATAGAATTAATCCTGCAAATACAGAAAGTCCTAAAATCAGACCAAAGCTTATGAAAATCAGGCCTGATTCAATTGTGCAAGCAAGTGAATTTGATTGATCAATCATCTGCTACAAAAGAACCTCTGATGGCCGATTCAGTGAAGAAGGTTTTGACAATGAAAGATGAAGTTTTGACTGATGTAATGACCGATTTGCCTTAGGGATTAAAACTTGATGAACTTAGTTTCTAAATCTGGATGAAGCTTTGGAAAGCAAATGGATTTCAAAGGTCTTCTTGAGGTTAATCTGATATGGATGACTAAGACTTAGGATCTGAGTTGATGGAATGAGTTTCGTCAAGTGAAGAAACTGTCCAGTATTCCCAATTTGAAGCGAAATCCCTCCTAAGGCCTTCTTTAAAAGGTTGATTTGATATTTTTCACATTGGAGTGACAGAGACTTGTTTGAACGAGTTATTGATCATGAACAATGAGGAATTTGAGCTAGGGCATCAAATTCGCTCCTGACCCATCCAAAGGTACACGAGCGAATTTTCTTAGAACACCTTCTTGCTCCTTACTTGGATCCAAACTCACGCTTTCAGGGCTTGATTGAAAGAAACTTGAGTTGCGTGCCTTTAGAAGTGAATTCAAACCAAGTTGAATGATTAAGTCTGGAGAATTTGAACAATATTGTCAATTTCGCTCCTGACCATTCCAAAGGTACAAGAGCGAATTTTTCTTAGAGCCCTCCATTGCTTCTAAGTTGGACCAAAATCCTTGCTCCTATGGCGTGATTGAAGAGGAAATGATGTATGCATGCCTTGAAATTGAATTGAAACAAGTTTGAATAGCAAAACATGAGGAATCTGAGCCAAGAAGCAAAATTTCGCTCCTGACCCTTCCAAAGGTACAAGAGCAAAATCCTTGAAAGGTCCTAATTTCTCACTCAAGCAATTGAACGAATCTTATTAGGGAACAAACGGACTTGATCATGATGGAAGAAGGATTCAAAAGCTAAGTTCAAGGTGAAGTATTGAGGAATGGTGAAGGAATTGAATCAAAAGAAGAATTTCGCTCATGTCCCTCTCTAAGGGTCCAGAGCGAAATCTCTTGGAAGGTCCTCCTATCTCACCTAAAGCACTAAGAGGATCTTGTTTTAAGCAAAGTTGGGAGTAGATCGACTTGAGCACGATGAGAAGAGAATCTGGAAAATCAAGTCTAAGGCAAAGTGAAAAGAATTGAGTGTGAAGTGAGCAAAGAGAGAAATTTCACTCCTGACCCTTCCAAGGTACAGGAGCGAATTATCCTAAGGGTCCTATCCCTCTCTAAGATACCAGAGCGAAATTGTTTTCAAGGACATGTACCTCTTGAAGGTACAAGAGCAAAGTTTGTTGAGAGTAAAGTGCTTTGTGATAAACCGAAAAGATCAAGAGAAGACTAAGTGCAAGTCAACCTAGAAACATTTGATGCATTAATAAACCAATCTCACTTTGGCGGCAAAAGCAAATTCAAATTTTTAAATAGAAGTCGGCCAGCACTAAGAGGGATAATTTACAATTTTGTTTACACTAGATCAAGTCGGCCTTGCATCCCAAAGACATGTCTCTACACTAGGCCACATATATAAAGGATTTCATTAGATCATTCTAACATAAAAACAAAACAGCATCTTTTCCAAGAGCGAATTTTGTAAGCAGCTCGAACAGTCGGCGAAAAGAATTCAATCATTAGCAAGGCAAATTTACCAAAGAAGCAATAATATCATTCTCACAAAGGCAAATCAGACTTTGAAGGTGTAGACCTGATGATCAAGGAAGACAAATCTCATCATTAGACAACTCAAATTCTCCCTTAGACAATAAGGATACTTCATGGACAGTGAATTCACTTATCGAACGGAGGAATCTCCCCTATAGAAACACATATCAGACCTGCAAATGTAGAATAAGAAATCAAGTCAAAGTGGGAGTGTATAAAGGTTATATATCATGTGAGATTGATACCCATTTGTTTGTTTTGCAGGAAGCAAGGAAAGAAATCAAATGGACCAGGTTAGAGGAAGATTGGAGTAAGGATCTAAAGGAAGAGATCATGCAATCACCCTAAGGCAAGCAAGCAAGGATGGAAGAAGGGCCCAACTACATCAATAATTCTCATCATCATCACATTAAGCAATTGAATAATGTTGAGTATCAAGAGATATCTCTCAACATCCCTTCATGATGATGAATCAACTCAAGTCTACAAAGCGCAAGATTGAGGTGGCATCCTAGTCACTACTTCACCAATTCGAGGGTTCCACGTCAGCATGTCTAGATACAATGTACCTGACTCACCAGTGATGGCACAAACTCTGAGGCACTTACCCCCGTTATCCATTGGTCGAATATTCCAGAGAAGACATGTGTCCAAATAATGCAATTATTTCATTGGCCATAATTGAGTTTGTTGTAACAAACCCTAATTAGGGTTTTCATTGTAAAATCTCGGCCATTGATCTCAAATTGATCTGAGACATTGAATTGTATTTAGAGCATTATAAAAGACTCAAGCTCTTCATTTTGTAATAGTTAATAGTCGATGAATAGTGAGTTAATAGTTAATAGTCAGAAAGTAGGAAATAGTTAGAGTAGAGTAGAAAGAGAAGGCAAAGATTGTTGCCAAGATATTGTTGCAAAAGACTTGTAAACTTCATTGAAGAAATGGTGAATTCTATGGGTTGATTCAACAATTTGCATGGTCTCTATACTTCTCAAATTTGATTTCATGTTATTAGGTGAATGGAAGAAATTTGTATGATCAACGGTGAAATTCGTATATCCATACTACTAACGGTTTGTTGATTGTAGACTTGCCTTGCGTAGTCAACTAGAATCATTCAGCTTAAGCTTAACTTCAATTATCGCTTCTTCATTGATATGCATCAACCTGACGGTGTCTATGCTTGTAGCGATGATCTGAACATCATAAAGTCATCCTTAGAAGATTGCACTAACCTTGTGGAGATGATCCTAGCATGTCAAAGCAAGACTTGGTTAGAGTTTCATCAAAGGTCATTCATTGCTCTTACATTATTAGTATTAGAAATAGATCTCGTTTCAATCCTTCTCCTTTTTCCTTTTTTTTCAAAATCTAGGACCAGTAAAATCCCACGTTCTAGCAATATCCAAAGCAAATCAGACGTTCAGGCAATCAAACGTAAGTCCCCTTGTGATTCCAGCAAAATCACATCATACAACGAGAAGCTTATCCACACGTAGCGAACCTACATATCGGAACCTTGGAGTTACTCCGACTGATCCTTCGGAGAGATCTTTAGCAGTTGAGAAGCTTTATTCAAGAGAGGATAAGGTACCTTTAGGTATTTTATTCTGTGTTTGGTCGTGTACAAAATACACATCAACGGGTAGATTTGGCAATTTTTTTATGTTTGGAGTGGACAAATTTGACAGTTCTTTGATGCTTAGAGTGGACAGCATGCTAGCACTGAGAAATCCCCAATGGTGGCAGTTGTCCAAGGGTTCCTCCAAAACCTAGATTGATGATGTCAATCATCCTTGCATTTGATCTACTAAAAACTAATGCATGTCTAGCGATATGACCTACAATCTCACTATTTGAGGGATGATAGATGCTGGTGTAGTGATTTCCAAGATAGCGCCACTTAAATTTGCCCAAGAAGACCTACAACCTGATTACAAACCCTACAAAAGGGCATCAATCAACCTTGAGAGCACCCAGCTGAAAGCTCTCACAATGCCTAGTTCCAAAGGGTATTGTCCCTTTCTTAAACAAAAATTGATTGCAACAAAATTGACATCCAAAAAACATAAACTCACAATGGTACCCAAGATTAAATAAATAGCAATACCTAGTTGTAGCTTAGGTCACAAGATCCCAATTTGGATGCCATATTTCAAAATTTAGAAATACCTTCTACTTTATCTTATATTTATTATTTTCTTAATGGTGGTTCATATTAAATAGTTGTTAATTAATATATTAAGTGGTGCTAATAAACACCTTTTAAATCAAATGAACTGGAAGGGCTGACCTATTTGGGAGGGGACATGGCATTTTCTTCTTTTTAATAGGGATCTCTCGAATACCAACTTCAGTTGGAGACTTATGCATGTGTGTGCCTAGTCCCATCCTTCTATACAGAATTTTGCTATTTCGGTCATGCTTCCAATTTTGAACATTTTACTGCTACAAAATGTTGCTCGAAAATAGTATTTATCAGGAATGCAGAAAAATATAACTCCATTTATTGAGTACTATATCTTCATTAACATCTTTGGTCTAGGATAAACTGCAAGAATTTCTTGAATTGAATGTATCGAGCAATGTGGTAGCTGAAACTTTTCAACAGATAATCATTAATCACTTTATGGAAACGCAGGACATATTGCTGTAAGTACCAATTCTAGCTTCCCTCAAAGCATCATTATTCGGAGGCTTTATTCTAACATCATCTTTATCAACTCTTGTAGGACTATCTAAAGGTCAACAAGGAGCTGGTCCATCAAATGAAGATAATCCAGACTCATCACCAAGCTAGAGCAGAGCCAAGAAGGGCTTTCTAAAAACTTGGAGAATATCATCTCCAATCCTGTTTGGTTTTCTTCTGTGAACTACAGTCAAGGATGAAGACAAATTAAACTAGGCTAACTATGCCTAATTCAAAAGCGGGCATCTTATGATGCAGACCATCGCCTCCAAAATGGGAATTGAAAGCAGCACTCCTCATTGACGAATAAAGTTTTTTAAACAGCTGTTTTGTTTTGATAACAATTATGGTGATCCCCTCGTTTTGTTAATTATTAAGCTGACTCTTACGAAGCGTAATCCTTGAACTACTGTGCTCTCTGGATATGGTTTTCTTTTTTAAAAACTTTGGTCAGTGACTATTTATTTGGTACAATAATATTGATCATAATCTTCCATTGCCTAGAGGCTTAGTTTTCAGCAGTCATGGGGGATAACCCATTACTTTTAGTTACAGTCAATTGACTCATAACAATGTATTTCTATTGGAATATCTGAATTTTTACCATGACAAAAGGTTTCTTTGATAAAATATAATACCACATTGCTACATTGCTATAAATCCACTTGACCTGATACAAATGCTTTTCAACAGCAGTGAAAAATTATAACCAACCATTAAAGACTAATTATAAAGATGATCATTAGTTTTCTCAATGATAACTTCATTTGGGTCATCAAAGAGAATTGAGAAGTTACTATATGACAACTGGATAAATTAAATTAGGATAAGGTTAACTTATATTTCCAACTGTAATTCTCATACAGCCAAGCATCATACAATCAGTATGTTACAGAAAGTACTTCATGATGGTGTTTTGTGACTTTGTAAGCGCAACTCAGATGAGGAGATAGCATCTTTGTTGCTTTGTCACCATTTGAAAAGAGCACATTTATAGTTCTTGAAATTAACTGCTTTTGAAATCCTGCAGAACAATTGCTTCAAATTGTGACCATCACATTATCTGTGGGAGAGGTTACAAACTTAAATATTCCTAGGTTCATTGTTCATGCCTGCAATAAATCAATCTCTTTTGGAGCTTCTGTCGTCACAAGTCTGAAAACCTTCTTATGTCTCTTTCTTGCTGAGGTATAAAGCATGTTCTTCCAAATACTCCTTGCTGTTCATCTCTGTCAATCTGCCACAAGAAATATAACTGAATAACTAACTAAAACCTTACAAATAAATCCCTTTGACCTGGTTCTTTGGCAGCTCCTACTTGTCTTAGATATTTCATAAATAAAAATTACGGCAAGTGTAACTGTGAGCCACATGCATTTTTTCTAGGAAAAAAATCACTTGAAAGTAATCAATTCGCAAATACACAAAAGTACCGATGGCCCTATAGGACGAGTTTGAATTGAACTTATTTCCTTTGAACCAAAAAAGATGTGAAACTTTTATTCAAGAAAACACGGGTCATTTGATAAAATATCCATTCATTAAAAACTAGTATAGCGATACAATAACCAGGTGAGACAGCAAACATCTGTTATCATCATGGAGAACAATATATATAACAATACAAAAAAGCACAATACAGGCCTTCCAATGTATTAATATGGCAGCAATTTACCATGGAATAGCTATAGTCATCAATCGAACTATCAGATAAATCTAGAGAAAATGACTCATAAAACAAGGTCTGTTCCAACTAGTAAGATATGAACTTCAGTTATGTCAAAAGAGCAATTCCATGTCTCTCTTACAAGTGACCCGTAATTGAACTAACTGTTATCACAAAAGCTTGCACCCTTGTTGAGCTATCAACTCAGCAACCTTGTGAAACATGGAAACAACCCCGAAGTGTGGGACCTTGCGCAAAGGGGTTGAATCTCCGGAGAAGGTCAGCTTCCTTCTCAATCCAAGTGCAGGTGTTGAACCAACTCAACACTCCAAATTTTACTTCTAAACTTATCCTAACAGCTTGCAGAGGAAAAAGGAAGAGAGAAAAGCTTAAAATGAAAAGAGGTGATGCACCAAGATAAGAGATGTTTCTCTCTACACCAGAAATGGCACAAAGAATCAACTAAAATACCCAGGAGATGCACAAACTTCAGTTGCATGAATGACCTCAACGCACGTATGGAAGTTAAAACTTGTTGAATGTCAAGAGGGGAGAAGGTTTCCCACAAGTCACACCCAGAAACAGGTTAACACAGCATATATGTGAAAGAAAGCCACAAACATACACTTACAATGAAGGTAAGAACACATACACAGCATGCATAAGCTGAAGTAAGGCAAGAATGATGATTTCAATTCATTATAAGGCCAATGGCCAAACTTACAGTTGCAGAAATGCAAGATAAATACAAGTCTTCAAGAGAAGTGAAAGAGCATAAATAGCTCAAGCCAGCAGGGAGAGAACCCCTTACAATGAGGCTTAACAGCTTTGATTTAGAAAACTGGTCGCAGAGGAGAGACCATTGGTCAAGGAAGAGAAGCCTTGACCCTTATGTGTGCACGGAAATATCAGTCAGGGAATGCAGGGAAGTGCATGCACCTGACATTGTGTACATGCAAGCAACCCAGCCATGCCTTGACAACGCAATCCCAAGAAGAAAGGTACTTCTAGAAGGTGGATTGTCTGACATTCCAAAGTCAAAGTATGCAATCATGACATAAGCAACCACAAATAAGAAGGCCTTGTACTCCACCTGATGAAAATCCTGCAAAAATTATTAAATGCACCCATGTAGCTCCACAAAAGAAAGTGTACAAGTCGCAAGAGTTGGTGAAGCATTAAAGCTTTGAGTGTTGATCATGCCATCTGGAAGTGTTGCAAGCCGTCGGAAGTCGGAAGACTTGGGAAACCTGGGTTTCCTAAGTTGGGAAGACGGAAGACTTCGAAAACATGGGTTCCTGAAGTTGGGAAGATGGAAGACTTCGGAAACACGGGTTCCTGAAGTTGGGAAGACTTAGGCTTTGGGATTTCGTGATTCTGGGATTCTGGGGAGACTGAAGACTTAAGAACTTGGGAACCTGGGGGTTCTGGAGTTCTAGGGTTGAGGGAGATTGTAACTGGGTAGGATGCGGATTCCAATTGCCTTAAGGCAACATTGGAATCCGCCAAGGGCTGGGCCCTTCTCTCCCCTCTCACACGCCACTCTAAGGGAAACGTGTTCCCTCTAATAGGGCCGACCCTATAAACCAAAAGTCATATCACACAAAAGGGATAAAATAAATAAAAGGAATTAGCACCAAGCCAACCTCAAATAGGTCCCCTTGCCACGTATAAATGAACAACTACTTGACCTCATTAATATATCATATCTTTCCTCACATCATGTGAATTAGCTCTCAAGTTGAAGCAAAAATAGTCGGTTATCTGTTGTGCATGAATGCGAACTACATCTGCTGCCAAGGTGTAAACTTTAGGTGTGAATATCTCCAGTGAAAGGTGCAAACTGCTGTCAAGAATAAGGCGTCAAAAGTGCAGACTAGGTTACTGGTTGATGAAGACAAAAGTGCAGATCTGAGGTGTAGACCTGATACTGATTAGTCATCTACATTAGATCTAAAGTGTGGCCATATCAGACCTCCTAAAGAGATAAGTGTTGTAATCAGAATATTGTATAATTCATAATCAGATCTGAGGATCTCTTCTTGCTGGGTTTTTCCTCCTAGGAGGTTTTCCCAAGGTAATGTTGTCTTGTCTCATTTTCATCTATTTTGGTTGCTCTCTGTCATTCACTAAGTTGAAAACCTTAACAGAAAAATCTATTTTCTGAGTTTATTGTTAATCTGAAAGTAAAACTAACATGGTATCAGAGCCCTAGGTTATATATATATATATATATATATATTAACTTTCAGATTTCAGTACTCTTTTATTTCCAGTTTGTTGTTTCATTTTCAGTCAGGACAATGACAGGGCTGAAAGTTGAAGATAGGCTCGAAGGGGCACTTAACTTTGCTGCCTGGAAGGTTTGCATCCTACTTGCTCTTGAGGAAGATGATCTCCTTCAGTTTGTGCAAAACGAAAAGCTGACTGCGCCTACAGATCAAGAAGAACTAAAGCAGTTTAAAAGGAATGCCCTCAAAGCCAGAAAGCTCATCATTGACTCAGTCAAAGATCACCTTGTCACCTCTATCTCCAAATTCACTACAGCCAGAGAGATATTCAAATATCTGGAAGGTATTTATGAGATCAATAACCTCAGTAGAGCAATTGCATTAAGGCAACAATTACTTCACATTAAAATGGCAAAAGAAGATTCAATTATGTCTTACTTCATGAAGATCTCTAAACTAAAGGATCAACTAGGCTCAATTGGTCATAACATAGAAGACAAGGGCATTGTCATGATCTCATTGAATGGTCTCCCAGATTCATGGGATTCCTTCATTCAATCCATAAGTGGGAGATCTGAATTCTCAACCTTTGATTGTCTTCGGAACAATTGTCTTCATGAGGAATTTCGTCTTGCCACAAGAGGAAAACTCGGGAGTCCTCAAGTGGATGATCAGCATATGCTTGCAACCCAATGCAAGAAAGGTGATAATTGGACGAAGAATAATCCTAAGAGGAATAGAGAATTCAGACCACCCAGCTCTCAGAATTCTTGGAAGAAGCTAAGAGATCTCTCTTGTGTTCGATGTTTTAGATGTGACAAATATGGTCACTATGCTAAAGAATGTCAAAATGAACCTTTGCAAAGGGAAGCCAACCTAAATGAGGTCTCAGAACAAAATGAAGACTTCTTATTCATTTCTGCTTTGTCAAGCAGCATACCCTCAGATAGTAACACATGGTTGATTGACAGTGGTGCTTCCAGACACATCACAAGCTATCGTGAGCATCTTTCAGACTTAGTAGAAAAGGATACCAGTCTACATGTGGTAATTGGTGATGATGCTCGATATTTCAGTAAAAGGTTCTGGCACTACCTCTTTAAATTTAAATTCTGGTATTTCACTTCAACTTAGTGATATCTTATTTGTTCCTGAAATTAAAAGAAACTTAATTTCTATTTCCGCTCTAGAAGATAAAGGTTATCAAGTAGCATTTTCTGAGGGTAAAGTACTTTCTTGGCCTAAGAAATCTAGTTTTAAATCTGCTCGTGTTATTGGAAATAGATATGATAGTTTGTATAAGCTCTCCACTAACCCTATTCAAGCCCTCATTAATGAGGCCCCTGAATCCTGTGAGCTATGGCATCGAAGGCTTGGAAACTTACACTTTCAAGCTCTTTCTTCCCTCAGAAGGATAGTTAAAGGTATGCCTAAACTCAGTCAATTTCATGATGATACTTATAAAGGTTGTGCTATGGGTAAAAATGTTAAAAGTTCTTTTCATAGAAGTGAAAGTAGAGCTAAAGAAAAATTAGAACTTGTTCATTCTGATTTATGTGGAACTATGTCTGTAGCTTCTCCTAGTGGATGTCTCTACTATGTAAATCTTCATAGAAGATTTCTGTAGGAAAACTTGGATTTATTTCTTAAAAGACTAAAAAATCTGATGAAGTCTTAAGTAGATTTAAAGAATTTAAAGCATTGGCTGAAAACATTTATGGTAAAAGAATTAAATGTTTAAGGTCTGACAATGGAGGTGAGTATACCTCTGGCAGTTTTTATGACTTCTGTGTTGTTAGGAATTAAGAGGGAGTTCCGTGATCCCTACAATCCTCAGCAAAATGGAGTTGTTGAAAGAAAGAATAGGACTATTGTTGAGGCTGCAAAGGCTATGATCCATGATCAAAACTTGCAGACTTTTCTTTGGGCTGAGGCTTCTAGAACAGCAGTCTATATTCAGAATAGATGTCCCCACCGTGTTCTAAAGAATATGACTCTTGAAGAAGCCTTCTCAAAATCCAAACCTGACATCAACCACTTGAGAATTTTTGGAAGTCTTGTATATGTTCATGTGCCTAAAGAAAAGTGAACTAAGTTAGAGCCTTCCGGAAAGAAGGGGATGCTAGTTGGATACAATGGATCTTCCAAAGCCTTCAGGATTTACATTCCAACTCAAAGGTATGTTGAGGTAAGTAGGGATGTTACGTTTAAAGAAGATATCGCTTTTAAGAAATCAAAAGGTTCACTTGTTGTTGATGAGGTTAATAATAATCAAGATATGAATATTGACACTAACCTTGAGATTCAGAGGGAGTCTGTTGAGCCTCCACCTCAAGAAGAGCATAATGACTCACCTGAGCCCATGAATCCCACTGATATACCTAGTGGCACTGTTGTTAGCAAAAAGAGGCCACTTTGAGTGAGAAACACCATTCAAGAAGCCGAAAGATTTGCAGCTCCCAGTGGCACCTTCAGAGAAAGCAAGAGACCTCAAGTATTCTCCAACTATGTTGCATTGATGAGAAATCTCATTGAGTCTGAGCCATGCAATGTTGAAGAAGCCTTGAACCATCATGCCTAGAAGCTTGCTATGGATGAAGAATATCAGTCAATCATCAAGAATGATGTTTGGGACATAGTGCCTAGACCCAAAGGTAAATCTGTTGTTTCCTCTAAATGGTTATTTAAAATTAAACATAATGTTGATGGTAGTATTGAAAAATATAAAGCTAGATTTGTAGCTCGTGGTTTTTCTCAAAAAGAAGGCATAGATTATGAAGAAACATTTGCTCATGTTGCTAGATATACCTCTATTAGAACTATAATAGCTATTGTTGCAGCTAGAGGTTGGAAGCTACATCAAATGGATGTTAAGACTACCTTCCTTAATGGTGTCATTGAGGAAGAAGTCTATATTGAACAACCTGAGGGTTATGAGATTCATGAAAGAAATACTCATGTGTGCCGGTTGAAGAAAGCTCTATATGGCTTCAAACAGGCCCCTCGTGCTTGGTATGAAAGAATTGATAAATACTTGTTAAGTTTAAGATTCTGTAAAAATGATGTTGATTCTAACATTTACTTCAAAATATCCAATGATGAAATGCTAATTCTGGTTCTATATGTGGATGATTTATTTCTTACTGGTAAAAATGAGCTTATCATTAGATGTAAGAAAGAATTAGCTTCAGAATTTGAAATGAAAGATTTAGGTCTAATGCATTATTTTCTGGGACTAGAAGTATGGCAAAGATCTAACGAAATTTTCTTAAGTCAAGGAAAGTATTCTATTGATATCTTGAAAAGATTTAGAATGATGGATTGTAAACCCATGTCTACTCCTATGGAATCTAACTTAAAGAAGTTGAGTGTTTCTGCAGTTAACTCTGATTTTGCAAATCCATCTGAGTACAGACAATTGATTGGATCCCTGATGTATCTAGTTAACACTGGACCAGATATATGCTATGCAGTGAATGCTCTCAGCCAATTCATGAGCATGCCTAAACATGTTCATCTTGTTGCAGCCAAGCACATCCTAAGATACTTGCGAGGCACAGTTGGTTATGGGCTGAAGTATCCACTTAACACTTCAATAACCTTGGAAGGTTACTCAGATGCAGATTGGGCAGGGAGTGTCAAGGACAGGAAAAACACTTCTGGCATCTGTTTCAGCTTAGGATCCGTAGTGATCTCTTGGGCTTGCAGAAAACAATCCTCAGTAGCACTTAGTACAGCTGAAGCTGAGTACATTGCAACAAGTGTTGCTTCTAAAGAAGCGGTGTGGCTTCGTAAGCTCCTTGCTGGGTTGTTTGGACAACCTTGGGAATCTACAGTTATTCATTGTAATAATCAGAGTTGTATAAAGATGTCTGTCAATCCGGTGTTTCATGACAGGTCAAAACATGTGGAGACTCATTATCACTTCATTCAAGATATGGTGCAAAGAGGCGCCATTCAGCTGAAGTATGTCAATACTGATGATCAAATAGCAGATATTCTTACCAAGCCCCTATTGAGAGTGAAGTTTGTGTACTTCAGAGACAAACTTGGTGTTGTGGAAAATGAAACATTGGTTGAGAAGGAGTCTCAACCTTAGTGATACATTGTGTTGTATCAACCACCCTCTGCGGGCAATGCAAGGTGGTATTCTTCTCAGGGAGAAGAGCAAATGTAACCATCCTCTGCGGGTAATGTAAGATGGCAGAAAAGATCCTCTCCACCCTCTGTGGGCAATGTAAGGTGGATCCATTCTATGCTTGTTTGCAAGATGGAAGACTATGTTATGTGATTCCAATCTATGCTTGTGTGCAAGATGGAAGACTACAACATTCTGATTATGTAATCCATTCTTTGATTGTGTGCAAGATGGAAGATTATGATATTCTGATTATGTAATTATTTCCTCCCTAGTTAAGAGGGAGTGTTGATTTTAACTAGGTAGGATGCGGATTCTAATTGCCTTAAGGCAACATTGGAATCCGCCAAGGGCTGGGCCTTTCTCTCCCTCTCACACACCACTCTAAGGAAAACGTGTTCCCTCTAATAGGGCCAGCCCTATAACTCAAAAGACACACGCCACTCTAAGGGAAACATGTTCCCTCTAATAGGGCCGACCCTATAAACCAAAAGTCATCGCACAAAAGGAATAAAATAAATAAAAGAAATTAGCACCAAGCCAACCTCAAATAGGTCCCCTTGCCACATATAAATGAACAACTACTTGACCTCATTAATATATCATATCTTTCCTCACATCATGTGAATTAGCTCCCAAGTTGAAGCAAAAATAGTCAATTATCTGTTGTGCATGAATGCAAACTACATCTAATGCCAAGGTGTAAACTTTAGATGTAAATATCTCCAATGAAAGGTGCGAACTGCTGTCAAGAATAAGGCGTCAAAATTGCAGACCAAGTTACTGGTTGATGAAGACAAAAGTGCAGATCTGAGGTGCAAACCTGATTTTGATTAGTCATCTACATCAGCCCTAAAGTGTGGCCATATCAGACCTCCTAAAGAGATAAGTTTTGTAATCAGAATATTGTATAATTCATAATCAGATCTGAGGATCTCTTCTTGTTGGGTTTTTCCTCCTAGGAGGTTTTCCCAGGGTAATGTTGTCTTGTCTCATTTTCATCTATTTTGGTTGCTCTCTATCATTCACTCAGTTGAAAATCTTAATAGAAAAATCTATTTTCTGAGTTTATTGTTAATCTGAAAGTAAAACTAACACTTGGGAACCTGGGGGTTCTGGGGTTGAGGAAGAGAAGACTTAGGAACTTGGGAACCTGGGGGTTCCGGAGTTCTAAGGTTGAGGAATAGAAGACTAAGGAACTTCCTTCTGACAAGACAACACTTCACACTTCATGATTCCATTGTTTCCTCTTTGATCAAACTGGGGCATCGCTGGTCCATGGAACATATCTCTAATTGGTTCTCACTGATGGACCAAGGGTGTCATAAAATGACAACATTTTTGGCGACCTCTGCGGGATGCTTGCCTGCTAAGCATATAGATCAGTATCATAAAATGACAACATTTTTAGCGACCTCTGCGGGATGCTTGCCTGCTAAGCATATAGATCAGTAGCCTGTATAATTCATTGGGCGCAATCACAACTACAAGAAAGAAGAAAACTCTCTCCTCTGTAACCTGCAAAGGATCAAGATCAGCCATTCTGAAGGGGAACAGCCTATGCTCATGCACTTCTTGGAAAACAAGAAACCTAACTAATATTTACATTGTTATAATAAGAGGCAACTGATGCTTTTGTTAAACAGCTCAGATAATCGGTGGACAACTGAGAGTGGGGGGGGGGGGGGGGGTTGTGAATCAATTGTCGACAGATTATAAAACTTTAAGCATTAAAACCTTATTACCGGAATACATAAACTAAATACCGGAATAGCAAATATATTAGTTAAGCACAAATATAAACCACAAAACATTTACCAACCATCCACAAAAGATAACACTAAGATTTGTACATGGAAACTCCAGTAGAGGGAAAAACCACGGTGGGAAGCCTACCCACAGTCAAATAATACTTCTGCAGTAAGTATGTGATTACAAAAAGAGGGGCCTGCACATGTAGGAAGGCCAACAGCCTAGACTGCACTGCTCGTCACAAAAGGAGCTTCACTGACTACAAAATAAATCTAGACTACAATTCGGAAAGAAGAGTGAACTGCAAGAATAGCATCTCCTATGTCTGAGTACAGTTTTGGATAAGCTCAGTATCGGAGGTCTTAAACCTCTTTCACCAACCCAATTCAATCACCTATAATCGACCAAAAATTTTGCATACGATTACAACCTTATTCGCACACAGATAGTTGCATAACCCCTAAAACCATAAACTCATAACCATAACCATTACATGATCTACAAAGAGATCTTGCATCATATTTATACCAACCCGGGACCTAAACAATTAGGTCGGCCACCTAAAAGATAATACAATAAATTCATAATATAAACCCGCAATCCAATGATCAACCAAGTCGACCTAATACCGAAACAACATAATTCAATCAATAGATCCAACCAGTAACGCTTCAAGATCATCCACCAACACATTACATAAACCGGTCCATAACCTAGCAGAATAAGATAGCATTAGGTCCGGTCCTAAATGCAACACCACCGATCAACAGGAACACGAACAAGATAACCAACAACATCCTGAAAGCCATCTAGAAGTCGCACCAACACCACTTATCAAGTGCATCAAAAGATTCCTCCAATTTGCCAACAATCTCCCCCTTTGGCATTGATGGCAACACTAGATGTGAAAAACATCCGAGTGCCAAGAAATGTCAAACAAGTCTCCCCCAAAAGAAGACAGCCAACAATCTCCCATAAAGTGATATTAAAATGAAGTTAACAAACTCCCCTTGTGAATGATATCCCTGTTAAGCTTTGATCTCTCCCCTTTGACTGATATTTTGTTAAGCTCTATTTTTCACATATATCTCTCCCCCTTTGACATCAATGCCAAAAATCTGACATAAACATCAACGAAAAATCATAAATCCACTGAACCACACAGCTGACTACTCCCCCTGAGTAGTAGCATCAACACATCAATCCGGAATGAATAGTAGCTCTGTAAATGCATATCGGACTGATGCCAATCAGCATCACTCAGGTCTCTACCGAAGGAGCAGAAACCCCCAATCTGTCTCTAAAGTACTCAAATGATTCCTTAGGCAAGGGTTTAGTGAAGATATCTACAATCTGCTCTTTAGTGTTCACATAAACCAATCTAACTTCATTTGCTTCCACCTTTTCCTTCAAAAAGTTGTACTTGATAGATAGGTGTTTTGTCTTAGAATGAAATACCGGATTCTTTGATATGTCAATAGCAGCAAAGTTATCACAGTGAATAGCTACCTGTTCATTACAATCCACCCTTATATCCTTCAACATTTGCTTCATCCATAGAACTTGTGTACAGTTAGTAGCAGCAGCAACATACTCAGCTTCAACAGTAGATAAGAGGTACATGAGTGTTTCTTGTTGATCCATGAAACAAGTTTCTTTCCAAGAAAGAAAGCTCCACCGGATGTGCTCTTTCGATCATCAACATCTCCAGCCCAATCTGCATCTGTATATGCACATATGTAAAACCATCATCTTTAGGATACCACAAACCATATTCAATTGTTCCTTGCAAATACCTGAAAATCTTTTTCACCGCGCTCTCATGATTCTCTCTAAGATCACTCTGATATCTTGATACAATACAAACTGCATTCATTATATCCGATCTAGTCTGAGTCAAATATAACAAACCTCCAATCATAAACTTGTACCTTGTAGGATTTACTGGTGCTGATGCATCTATCTTAGTCAATTTCTCACTTGTAACCACAGGAGTACCAACCGGTTTAGAATTTTCCATACCAAATTTCTTCAACAACTCCCTAGCATACTTAGTTTGACAGATGAAAATACCTTTATCAATCCGAGTAATCTGCAAACCTAAGAAAAATTTCATCTCCCCAATCATAGACATCTCAAATTCATTCTTCATATTATCAGAGAATTCCATACATAACTTATCCTCACCTCCAAAAATGATATCATCAACACAGACTTCAACAAACAACATGTCATCATCAGTGATCTTATAATATAAATTGTTGTCAACATTACCTTTAGTGAAACCAAGCTTCAAAAGATATTTATCCAATTTTGCATACCAAGCTCTAAGGGCTTGTTTTAATCCATATAAAGCTTTCCTTAACCTACAAACCATGTTTTTGTCAACTAAAAGTGAAAATCCATCAGGCTGCTCAATGTAAACTTTTTCTTCAAGATCTCCATTCAGAAATGCACACTTAACATCCATCTGATAAACCTTGTAATTCTTATGAGCAGCATAAGCAAGAAATAATCTCACAGCTTCAATCCTAGCTACTGGAGCAAAAGTCTCATCATAATCAATTCCTTCCTTCTGAGAATATCCTTTACAAACCAATCTAGACTTATTCCTCACAACTTGTCCATCTTCATTCAATTTATTCCTATAAACCCATTTAGTTCCAATAACATTCTTATTTTTAGGTCGGGGAACTTAAGTTTATGTGTTATTCTTTTCTATCTGATCTAATTCCTCTTCCATAGCTTTCATCCAACATTCATCTTTACATGCTTCAATTACTGATGCCAGTTCAATTTGAGAAATTAAACATACCTCATCAGCTACCAACCTTCTTCTTGTCATTACTCCTTTATTCTTGTCTCCACTGATCTAATCTTCTGAATGATTTAACCTAACATACTTAGGAGTCTTCTGACTTTCTGTTCCTTTGCTCTGATTTTCAGTTACTGTTGAATTTTCTGATACTGCCGGAGTAACTGGTTCAACATTCTATTCCAATGTAGGTGCTACCGGTTCAATTATGATCATTTCCACTACCGATTCTCTCTCATAAGTTCTGATTTGACTTCTATTCAGCTAATCCACTTTGACATTTGTGCTCTTCACAATTCTCTGCAATCTTTTGTTATAACATCTATATGCTTTGCTTTCATTAGAATAACTAAGAAATATCCCTTCATCACATCTATGATCAAACTTTCCAATGGAATCATCTCTTTTGATATAGCATTTACTACCAAAGATTCTGAAATACTTAACTGTAGGTGTATGACCAAACCATAACTCATAAGGTGTCTTACCGGTGTCTCCTTTGATATGAACTCTGTTGAATGTGTATATCGTCGTGCTCACGGCTTCTCTCTAGTAGATATGAGGCAAATTAGCTTCCATCATCATAGTTTTAGCCGCATCCAAGATAGTTATGTTCTTCCTTACCACAACTCCATTCTACTGAGGTGTCCAGGGTGCAGATAACTGTCTTCTTATCCCATTCTTTTCATTTCCGGATCCACTAGCTGAATCTTGTGTCGGTTCATCATCAGAATCAGTCGCTCCTTCCTCATCCGCACAGTAGTATGATTTGTCTTTGTTCCTCTTGTACTTATGCTTGTTCTAATAATCATGGTTAGGCCTAAAAGATCTTCTAGCTCTTTCTTCAAATCTTGAATTCCTTTCAAGACATCTAGATGCAAAATGACCTATCTTATTACATGTGAAATATTTAAAAGATGATTTTCCTTCATACTTACTTCCTGCCAACAGGGAGAGAACCCCTTACAATGAGGCTTAACAACCTTTATATGGAAAATTGGTTGTAGAGGAGAGACCATTGGTCAAGAAAGAGAAGCCTTGACCCTTATGTGTGCAGGGAAATGTCAGCCAAGGAATGCAGGGAAGTGCATGCAACTGACATTGTGTACATGCAAGCAACCCGGCCATGCCCTGACAACGCAATCCCAAGAAGAAAGGTACTTCTCGAAGGTGGATCACCTGACATTCCAAAGTCAAAGTATGCAGGCATGACATAAGTAACCACAAATAAGCATGGCCTTGTACTCCACTTGATGAAAATCCTGCAAAAATCATTAAATGCACCCCTGTAGCTCCACAAAAGAAAGTGTACAAGTCGCAAGAGTTGGTGGAGCATTAAGGCTTTGAGTGTTGATCACGCCATCTGGAAGTGTTGCAAGTCGTCGGAAGTCGAAAGACTTGGGAAACCTGGGTTTCCGAAGTTGGGAAGACGGAAGACTTCGAAAATATGGGTTCCCGAAGTTGGGAAGATGGAAGACTTCGGAAACAAGGGTTCCCGAAGTTGGGAAAACTTAGGCTTTGGGATTTCTGCATTCCAAGATTCTAGGCAGACTGAAGACTTAGGAACTTGGGAACCTAGGGGTCCCGGAGTTACAAGGTTGAGGAAGAGAAGACTTGGGAACTTGGGAACCTAGGGGTTCCGGAGTTCTGGGGTTGAGGAAGAAAAGACTAAGGAACTTCCTTCTGACAAGACAACACTTCACACTTCATGATTCCATTGTTTCCTCTTTGATCAAACTGGGGCAGCGCTGGTCCATGGAACATATCTCTAATCGGTTCTCACTGATGGACCAAGGGTGTCATAAAATGACAACACTAACCTTCTACATAGATCTGTCAACATAACTAATACAAACTTACATGAAGACCTCATATTTAATTCACAAGACCGAATCAGTATCAACTATCAACATTGCAGAAAACAATTTTTGTGAGACTAGAGATTACTAGATACAACTATGATCTTGTGTACCATAATTATCAATCAGTGATAAAACAATGCAACTTACCTAAGACTTAAATTGGTGCATATACATAGACAAGGTTTCAACTTTCCATAAAAAGTTTAAAATTTGTACCTGCTAATGGTTCGATCTTTTGCAAATCCCAATTCATTGTCAACACAGATATCTGCATCATCATTCTTCCTTGACCGTGATGAAGTTCTTGGTGCCATCCTTTTTGCCTCAGCAATTGTAAGAACCCGTTCAAAGAGATCTATTGGAGATGCCTCTGCCGTGCACAGAAACCTGGCTTTGTTTTCATACATAACCTGCAACAGATAACATGAAATGTCAACCATGCCTGCTGTTACACTTCTAATTAATAATTCAAAGTGTCAAAATATCAATCCAGAAAATTGCAGCCACAAGATAAAGGCTCATCTTAGTGAAGCCTATTCTTCAAAAGACAACTTTGTGCCATATGCCTTGATTTTCTTAGTTACCAAAACTGGTAGCTTACCTCTATTATTTAGACATATCCCACAATCCTTGGTAGATGTACCCATGTAAACAGTTTGAGAGTCAACAGGTGACATCTATAAATGGATTCTACTCAGGACTGAATTCATTTAATTAAATTTATTATTTTCAATTTTGACTGTTCTGCATTTAATACATGTGTGGTTTCCCAGTTGATTCAACTCTTTAATAAGAAATCTAGAATGGATTCCTAAGAGTGCTAGCTCTAGTATTTCAGACACTTGGGCACTGAACAGACAACATAATCAATTACTTCCAACGTTTTTGACTTTTTGAGAGAACAAATTTCCACATTCTGGATGCATGCAAAGGTACAGGCACATTCATATACATAAGGGCACGGACATGCATGCATGGCCAAATGTATACACTCACAGCCAGAGTTATGGATGCACTCATGATCAGAAATTAAACTTGTGTACAAAGACACACTCATAACCCAGCATACCCAAAATTCAAAAATGACATACAGTGACCCATGCCCATCTACCCAGGTAACCATGGGAATCAATTTGCAGGCATAAAAAGAGCTGCTCATGTCAAATACAATATGTCAAAGCATCCAACATGCTCAAGCCTCCTTCCCAGACAATCAAAAAAGTGAGAAATACACACATAGACAGGAGATTAACCAAGATCAAACGATTACCTCAAACCAATTCATACGACGTGAAGGCAAATGAGAAACATTGTCAATATCATTCAATACACTGTCTTTGGCAATATAAAGACATAATTAGACATATAGAATGAGCTCATATTGTATCTCCAATTTTTTCAAGGAAGTAATTACATTCAAAGATCAAGGAGAGAGAAAATACATCAACTAATGTGACGAATCGATAAGCTTCTGTCCTGTTGTGTGCCCCAAATGTGGGTACACCTTCAAGTGCAAGAGTATGGAAGTGCTCTGGATACAACCATCCTTACAGTTATGCATCAATGGGCTAAAATTGAATAATAAAAGAGAACCAAGATGAAAATAAACTCAAATGGCAATACTTTATAATCAAAAATGCATAGGATTCAATACCAAATAAGTAAAAATGTCTCTCTTGTGAAAATCCAATGTGCAAATTTTTAAAACCATTTGACCTACAAGAACAAACTACTCACTGAAAAGTCCAAAGTAATCTGCTGCACCCAGAGGTTTCCCACAGAGATCATTGAACTGAAAGTAAGCACAACCATTTGCTCCAAATGGAATCTGACAAATGGATGGATGAGATTGCATCAATGCTCAGTAATAATGATCAGACAATGCAGGAAAGTACATACAACCTAACCTATCTGCTACTACAGCTACATGATGATGACTGGGTGTAGAATACATAAAAATCAAAATATGCTTTCAAAGAAATTACCCTCAAAGATCATTATCTACAAGAAATTACCCTCAAAGACAATTATCTACCAATCCAAACCTGTAACTTTCGCCCCATGACAACTTCTACACTTGTTGGGGTGGCAATGCATCCACCTATCAAACTTCGGAACTTTTCTCTCAAAAGTTGAGAGGCTCCTTCACCACAGAAATAGAATCCTTTTTCTGCCTGCATCAGACCATATAATTAAGATAGCAATAATGAAGGTAATAAACACAAGAATCAGAAGAGCAACCTTCTGCAGTAAATGCCATATAGTGCAGATAGTTATACGATGCATAAGCTCAACCTCCCTAATTAGGAAGGACCTCAAGTTCTCTTTTGTCTGATTTAATGGTTGTCTACCAACCATAAGACCAACCCCAATTATCCCAATATGCAGAACATTTTATGTATGTGCTATGCTATGCTCACAAGTGGAATTTGATGCAGAAAGAATAATCAACTATCTAAAACTTGATATCACATGTTTCAAAATTTCAGAGATGCAAGAACCTTACTGAAGTGAGCTTTCTGTAGTCAGTGGATGAACCAATTGGATGAACTTCACATCGCTCCTACAACAAGAAAACTCTAATTAAAAAGCAATTTCCAGAGTGACTCCCAAAGTATTAGCCTGTATTAGAATATAAAATTAGAAGGTTTAATTTTATATTTAATATGCATTAGAATATAAAAATAAATGGTTGAATTCTATATTTAGGCAATCTTTATTCAAAGTTAGTTTCCTGCTCTGCACCTTCAAAAGTGAGATGAAGGGTAAGAATAAATTTCTCTGCAGACCGCCCTCATATAGCTGATCAGGAGGCCTGTTGGAAGTAGCAACTAAGATCTGAAATCACAGCAAGATCATCTTCAATTGACATATGACAACTTCTAATACACTAATTAACATTCCAGAAATGCAGAACTAATTGTACCTATTCAAGAAAAACAAAGAAATTCCTTGTATGAGTATTATAGTTAACTTCTTGACAACATAAAAGGTGAATTGGAAATACTTACAATTCCTTTATTAAAAAGATGTCCAAACATTCTATTCAATATCAATGCATCAGCTACATCTGTTACCTACAACATTGAAAACTGAAGGTAAAGGAAAAACATTCCTCAAGTTTTCTCCTTGCAAGTAATGGAATCGAATGGTAATAGCATATGCTACTTACTTGCCAAAGAAATATAATCTGAAATTTAGGAAATCATCTAGGATGAAATTATTACCATGAACTCATCAAGGCACAATAAAATTGCTTCTCTTGAAATCTCCTCAGCAACAGCATCCAATGGATCACTAACACCTTTATGTCTCTGTAGTCATTATCTAAACCATGTGAATTCTACCAACTCTAATAAATCCATATAGAAAAAAACAATTAATGCAGGAAACCTCATTATGATTGTAGGATATTAAAAGATGTGACATATTTCATCATCAGTATGCATGTAAGACACTAAAAAGGCACTTGAATTGATCTTCTTTAGGACGGTAGAAATCTTACTTGCAAACGGCTATGCACATCCAACATAAAGTCATGAAAATGAATTCTTTTCTTTCTCCAAGTTTCAGGCCTATGAAAAGAACAGATTCAAACCAATTTTAAGCATACACTGTGTAAAAAGTGTTCACTAGAACAATTAATTAGCTTCTGCTGAATATATATTTTAACTTTCCTCCAGCAATCACAGAGATAAATTTTTGTTTTAAATGGCATTTCCATTAAATTGTATCAACAATAACCCAAGGAAAGAGACCTTCACCATATCTACTCAGATGACAGCAAACCATTTTGCAATAGAAGAATATTACAAATGATTCAGGAGAAAAAAAAACTTCTGAATCACTCATTTTTCCATGGTGTTACAATTATTTATCATAATCACTCCTTATATTAGCTCCTAGTAAGCATAAAGAGATCTTAGATGACTCATGATAAATTTCTAGAATGGATATTTAAGTCCAGTATAGCATAATGCTAATGAGTTTGGTCATGGTCGTTATTTAGAATACAAAAATTAGGAGCTGCTCTGATTTTGTACATTGTCCATCCTCATTCAAATGAGAAAATCTATTTATTTAACATCCACCTATCAGTTGCAAAATAAACTATAGTAGCTTGAACATAAGCATATAAAATGAAATTTGAGCAGTTCAAGTACAGCCAAAGCAAGACGTAAATCAAAATTTGAATAAAAGGTTAATTGAAGAGTTAAAGAAATATCTTCTTACAATTGCTCATAAAACAAGTCCATTAGCATTGTTTTTCCTGTGCCCACCCCACCATATAGATACAAGCCATGAATAGGTGACAAAGAAGTCTTTGGAATGATGGACCAAAACCAGCTCCTACAAATTCCAATATCGATTAGACCGTGATAAAAGAACACAATATAGCATCATTTGAGAAAGATGGATGCATTTGTGTTTGAATTGACAAGAGAATGCATTTATCACTATGGCTGACCATGATCTTAAAATTTCTTAAGAATAGAAAATGCTTCTCAATGATTCTAATAAACTTTCCATGCTAAATGATAGGGGGAATGCATGAATTATTCCTGCAACCACAGGAGCACTTCAATTACAAGTGTGCTACCACCTTGTTAAAACAGCTGCTCTTCTTGCAATCTCCCTCACCTGCCAACTTGACCAGAAGATGCAGACCTTTCCAATCCACAGGTTTCAGCACCATCCATCAGCTCATCATACAACCTCTGAAGAACCCTGAGGGTCTCTTCCTACAAGTTTAACAAAAAGAAGATTCAGTAAAAGCATAAGGAAGCTGCAAAGCAGAGAAACTTGAAAGAAAAAAATTAAAAAAAATTCTCTGTAAGAGATCGATTCAAGTTCTTAAATCTGAAATTGTGAAATCAGGAAACATGACAATATTGAACCTAGAAAAGGCCAGAAATTTACAGAATTAGAATCCTTTTATAAATTCAATAAATTAAATTTTGGTATCTATAGATGAAAAGATTAGTGATCTCCCATACGAATTATAATATCATGGTACAAAATACCTGATCTTTGTCGCCTGCCATAAGCTCTCCTGCTGCTATTCTCCTTTCATACTCTACTAAGGGACCCCTTCTTTCCATATCCACTGTTGCATCAATTAAAGCATCTGTGACATCCAAGATATATACTATCAGAAGCTCTGACTTCCAAGAAGAGTTTTGTTAAATTATAAGCAGCGAAAAGTTCGAATCACTCTTGCTCCTGAATGTTCTCTGCTTATTATTAGTTTTCTATATTGGGGAACATTAACAAAGAAAATAATAAGGTATAAGAACTAACAAATATCAAAGAGAAACTAATGTATTGCAAAGTACAGCAGCCTAATTGAACCTGATGATCTATTGCAAAATTCACACCCAACAATCATGCCGGAGGGTAGGGGACTCTTTCTGACAGAAGTGCAAGCAAATAAAACAAAAACTGTTGCATGATTTATTTCATGGAAAATTCTGCACATCACACAAAAAGGAGCTGAAGTTCTCACACCATCCTATTCATCAAAGAACAACTATAATTTATTGATTTCCCATATTTACTTGCTGCTTCAAACTGGATTCTGTAAAGCAATTTAATAAATTAATTTGAAGGGGATAGATACTTTATCAATGGCTGATAATTGTCTTGAAAGTTTTCAAATGTCGTTCTTGGTATTGATTAAATTTACAAATAATAAATGCAAGTCTTATTTGAAGATATGGTTGATTCTGGTAAAGCAGACACAGTTCAATTAAATTGAGGATAAATGAGAAGAAAAAAGGTAGGATTGGCATGTGCAACAAGCCCTCTTTGACTCATTCAGTGATCACCTTGAAACATGGCAATATAAAACTCAGCTGAATGATTTTCTAGGATTGACCTAGAAATGTGAGGGTATTTTTTCCATCAAATACCCCACCAAACCTGCTGAACAATTAAAATGTAATACTGACTAATTATTATGATTTAATAATTAGTCAGTATAATTTAATAATTATAATGTAATACTGACTAATAATTTTTAATCCTATACTTCCTGTCCTGTCCAATTTTTGGCCCTTGGTGCCTCTGTGTATCTATCAAAAATCTGTCGAGGCTTGCAGTTTTTGGTGCAATGTCCACTTTGTCATATGTATGTAACATACGTTTATTGTATCAATAAAATTACAGACATTCTACGTCTTTTAATATTTTATCTAGAAAAAAATATATTGTGATTTAATCAAGGTTACCAGGAGACGGGGGTACTTGGAGACTTCGGAGACTGGTACCGGTACTGGTACGGCTAATTTTCAAAAATAGGAGACGGGGGTACTTGGAGACGCCGATTTTTTTCTTAAATATAATTTAATAATTTCTAAAACATATCGTGACAGAGAACTTTGAAACAGGAACAATGATAAAGTTTAAAATTAACTTTAAAATTGAACAAAAATTGAAATTAAAATTGTTTATACTCTTAATAGCCGGTCTAAATTGTTTAGTGAAAGTAAGGTAATATAGATGTTGAGCACACTCAATATTATCTGCTAAATAGTGAAGGCAATTTCTATTTAGACTATTACAATGATAAGAAATCAGTCCTCTCAAAAAGTCTACGCTATCAATAGATCTGATCACTATAACTTTGCATGGATTTGCATGGATTTTTGTCTTTCTGCGAAACAATTTCCTTATTAGTTATTTTCCTACGACTTCGCTTTGCTGTAAGCTTCTCTTATTTATTTTTTTTCATTTTTTTTTGCCTTTTTACTACATTTTGCCCCAAGTTTTTTGGGAGGAGACTTCATTTTTTGGTCAGGAGACTTTGGAGACGGCAGGAAACGGCAGTCAAAAGAACCTTATGCATCAAGAAGTTTCCGGAGACGTCTCCGGTACTGGTACGTGTCTCCAGGGGTAGGAGACGGGTCTCCTGGTAACGCTGGATTTAATCCTTGCGGCGATAAGAATGTTTTTCAAATAAGATTTTCTAATTGCCAGGTAAGATTATTTAAGTAGTAATATTTTACCACTTTATGGCCAAACCTTTTCTCAGCTTCACACTTCCTTAGGTATTTCCTGTTTGTTTTAGTTTATCGGGTTGCAGATGCTATAGGAAACGCTTCCATTGCTGTTACTACTAACAACAATTTAAGCTGTAGATACTAACCACTGTTTTCATTAACAATTTATGCGAGCTGAATTTTTTTATTATAGACTAATGTTCCCCAACCCTCCCTATCCCCTACCCCACCCTTGTGCCCAAAATGTATTCCATGGAAAAAGAGTATTTTCATGCCTAAGGAATCCTGAAGATTTTCACCTCATGCATACGAATAAATAAGAATCTAAAACAAGAGAGACACCAATATAATAAATGAAATCGTTGAAGACCAACCTCTGCTATAATTTTTGACTGCAGATAACAGTAAGGTCCTTGAAATTACAGCATGCTGTAGACCCATACTGATTTGTTTCTCCAAAACAGGGCTACATGGCATAGAAAATGCTAATGCTTTCTGCAGCTTGACAAAAGATCTTCCACCCCTGCTTATGCACCCGTCAAATGCACCCTCTTTTGTAAGCCAGTAAATTGACCTCACACGATTAGCTGCTCGGATCACAGACCTCATTGTTTACCAAAACCTACAAATCAGCAACAGAATTAAATCTCCCTTGGTAGCAATTTGACAGCAGAGTTGTCTGCAAAGTGAGAAAAGATGCCAAGAGGGTAATTTATCTTGAAACAAGACTTCAAACAGTTATTCACCTTCTAAATTACAATCCAAATAGAACCTAAATCTTTAATATTTACCACTACAAGTAGTTTGTGTATTTAAAATCCTTAAACTCGCAAGTTAAAATAGCCTTACATTCACTATATAATTATGAAAAATTTAATAAGAATGTAACGCACAACTCAGCACTTGTGGATATGGGTTCTTAAATCAAAAAATCAAGCTCAGTGTTGTTCAAGATACCACTTCCGTTGTTATTTAATCACACATGCACCTATATTTTCAATACAGACTTTTTACAGAATTTTTTATTTTGAAAATTGAAGATATCGGAACCCATAACTCATAACTAGATTCAAAATAACTAAAGCGAAAGCTTCTTATACATTTGTTGGGCGTGATGATGAAGGTGTGTGTACTTATATTGATCACATGTTCATGTTAAAAGAGGTAGATTGTGCACCTTGATTAACAACATACGAGGTAAATGGAAAAGCAATCCATGGTAAAATACTTGCATTAAGGAAGTTCCATAAATACTTGGTGCATATTGAGCATGCCCACCATCCGATATGCACCCACCTCAAATTGTGTATGAAAGAACCTAATTTACCCCCGGATTCCTCAAAAGAAAAAAAATCAAAGGAAAAATAGTACATGTTGAATTATTACAGCAGAAATTATCACCATTAAAAATCCAGAAAGCCGAATAAACTGTCATTCAATCTTTGCTATTATAGCCCTGCCGAACTTAGTCTTTTTTTTTTTTGAGATTTTGGGGATATTATATTATCAGAGGCTGCTAATTTCGATGTTGCCTTGTGTCAAGACATAATACCTGTTTGGCTTTCTATTAATGGTCGATTTTAATTAATCTATTTTTAATTCATGAAAAAAAAAATGATATTTCCCCAATCTAAATCCCAGTTGACACCAGAAAACCTTGTCATGGAGGTCTCAAAACCTAAATCAAAATCAAAACTTGCGAAAAATACAAATCAGTGTTGGACAATATTACAAATTTCATTCAAACTATTCTACAAAATTAATTGTACTTACGATAACAAACAGTGCCCTTGCAGTAACGAGTCTCGTCAGCTGTATCCTATGATCTCAACGAGAGATCCACAGTGTGAATACAGCAGCACCCAAAAATTTAATTATGTGGAAAAAAAAAGATAAAGAATGCAAATGGCGTCAAAAATGTCTGTACAATTCTCTCTTTTTTATTCAAATTAAGATAGGACTTAATTGAATACCTGGAACAAAGCCAATTCTGATCAGAGTTAAGAACGCCCCAATACGGAATAGATCGGCCTTCGCTTATTTGTAATAAAAGTCGAAAAACAATAAGAGTTTTTTCTGTTTTCCCTTTTTGAGCTTGGCGTGGAAAGAGATGAACAAGAAGACCAGTGAAAATGTGTTTACAGATTTAAAAGTTTGCAGGATGAGAAGGCTTTTGACAAAATGAGGATGAGAAGACTTTTGACAAAAATACAACAATGAATAAAAACGTCTCTGTATTTAACTGGGGCAAGGCAAGCGAAGTTGATAACAGAGATTGTTTTGCGTTTTGTTTTCTTTTTTTTTTCCGACAAGTTACTGTCGTTTCCGGGCAAGGCGAGCTAAGTTGATAACAGAGATTGTTTTGCGTTTTGTTTTCGGTTTTTTTTCCCGACAGGTCACGGTATCGCCTTTGTGAACAGTGTCTTTTGACGGGGAGTAGCGAATCGTCCAGATGATGACGTCATCATTAATGGGCATGCGGAATCTTTTGGATTTCACCCTTTGCGAGTGACGTGGTAATGGCAAAAGGAATGTTTCCCGTCAATTGCCGGAGTTTTCCGGTGAAGCATATACCCAGAACATTCCTAGTCCTTTTACCCCTCACTTCCCAGGGCAAAACCTAATTTTATTTTATTGCTCTTTATTATTATTATTATTATTATTATTATCTTAGTGTCGTGAAAAGTTAAAACAAGCATTTTTATTTTAAGGTTTTAGAAAAGTGGGCAGATCATGGTTATTGACTAGTAGTATTTTTTAGTGCTTTTACTATTTTATATGAATCTTCTTGGTGTAACAAGTTAATAGATTTTGATCAATATATTAATAATAATAAAAAGGTGAACTCCAATTGATTATTATTATTATTATTTATTATTTATTATTTAATAATATGGATAATTTTTTTTGGTAAAGATAAAAACAATAAGTTTCAATCACAAGATTTTAATTTTTTTATGAAAGTTCATGCTTTAAACACTATAGTATTCAAAAAAAAATATATATCTTTATAATAGCACTATAATAGATACATTATATTTTTACATTAGTCATTTACAATAGTAATATTTTGTTAGAGTGATTTCAAAATAGAATGTTTATGTCATTGTTATATATAATTCAAAATAGAATGTTTATGCCATTGTTATATATAATTGCTTATAATACAAAAATATGGTACAAAAAGATTATCAAGACATTCAACAAACAACTACCTCTCTACCATGTCAAATGGTACCCATATCATCAATTTAATCAATTTAAAGAACATGTCTACATACGCCTAAAAATGACACACCTAGATGCTTAGGCTACGATATGCATAAGAGTCACATAAAGATAATGCTCAATATCCTATAATTAATGGATACTCATATTGCCTTTCTAACACAAGTTATTTCTACATAGCTAAAGTAGTTCTAATTGTTATTTATGCTTTCTTACAAAACAAAGTTACAATAATAATCATTTACAAAAAATCATAAGAAAACTTTCTAACCTTTCAACAAAACAAAACAAAGATTAATATAGTTCTTACATTCAAATAAGAACTATGTTAAGGCTAAGTTTCTTATTTTTAACTCTTGCTTTTTCCTTATAGCATTCAATTTTTTTATTAAATAATCCACACATTTTTTTTTTTCAAATACCAATAGTGGTATATGCATGTGGCTTTTGCTTTAATACAAATTCTTTTCCTTCCCCTATTAATATCTTAGCTTTTCCATGCGTTAATTTTAGTTGAGTTCTCTTTTTTTTTAAACATTATTTACCTTTCCCTTCTCTTACTTTAAATATAGTTTATATTTAGTTTTTTTTATTTCTAAACTCAAACATGACCTTTTTAAAACACGAGTAGATTAATAATAATTTTACTTTTACTCTTTTCTATCTATATATAATAAGTTGAGTTTACTTTATTTTAAATTATAATAGGTCAGATTAAGTTATTAATTAAAAATATATTTGTAAAAACTCATTTTATAAATTAATACATGTTTTTCTTTTATAAAAATATTTACATATATTTTTAAATATTATAATTCAATTTGATCTTCTCACTTAATTTTTATTTTCATTTTTGTTTGTATATGTTTTTTAAATGTTAGATAAAATCAACTCCTCTCTGACTATAGTTTCCTATTCATGAAGCACATTATAACATTTTTCTTTCTGAATAATTTGATAATAAATCTTAAAATTAATCACTAAATGGAAATTAAAATAAAATTAATTTAGGAAATAAATCAGGTTATGACATAATTCCCCTCTAAAAAGAATGCATCGTCTCGATGCATCTACCGAAAGATTATCATCATACTGAAAACAAGTCAACAAAACTCCAACACAGAAGCACTCTGAAATCACTAATACGACATAAACACAACATATTAAAAATAAAACATAAGGCATAAATCATTCAAAAATGCAAGAAGAATGCAATTATGTGAGTGTGTGAATTCCATTACTACCATTTAATTTCACAAAGTTACGCTACCCCTTCTCCAACAATGTTCTCTTCCTTTTGATGTGTAGTCTCATCTGTCACACCCTTGGGAACAACACCAAAACATTAGTCCATAGTAAAAATGAAATAAATTATTCCTCAAAACATTACTCCTTATCCAAATAATAATTTCTTGACCCAATGCTTAAGCAAGTAGATAAATTTGCATGATTTCTATAACTATAAAAATTATATTAATGCACACATGTATACCTTTGCTTACCATACCTGAGTAGTTTGATAAGTTGGCCAAATTGTTAGGTATTTATCACCAATATTCCTAGAATGTCCTTATACACACTTGCACTATTTTTAGCTCTTTCAAAAATATCCTTACCTCATGCAAAGATCATTTTAATAGTTAACATTCAAAGACAAAAGTTAATCATTTAATAGTTATAAATTCTCATTAGGTATAGCTTTAAACTATATGACAACTTGATCTAACATGTAATTAATAAATGAACTTAACATTCATGCAATTCATGTCTAACACGTGAAACTTAACATGTGGATCGTGATTAACATGCATCTAAATGCAACGTAGCAAAAAAAAATGAAGTAAATGTGCCTGACAATTAAGTAACATTCATAAACCTTAATTATCAGTAATTTCGATCTATGTGCACACATGCGTAGAAATAAATTGTGTGCATGAGTCATTACAAATTAAATTAACATGCAAAATGCATAATTAAATCAACTAACTAAAAATTAAATACGAACACGCATGCATGCAGAAAGAAAAATTAATCTACGAAAAGTAAATCATGCATGTTAGTGGGTTAGCATGTTAGTAACCCCCTTTTTTTCTTCTTTCTTTTGCTAGTTACACTGCATGGCAACTTCCTATCGCATTATATCATGGACCTTAAAGGTCTTTTACATAACTTTTACATGTGACCATTATGGTCTTTTACAATAAGATAAAATATACATCATGTGATAATTTCATAAAATTTATCTAGAATTTCTGATTTTCTCTGTCTCCGGATGTGTCGCCTTCGTTTGACCTAGATAACTTCCTCTCGCAAACCAGATAACAACGTGGAAATATACTAGCAATTGCACCTTGGTGTGCAATGGGCACGCTAAAGAGGTATGGAAGGTCAATCACATAAAAATTTGGTCTTTTTTTCAATATATATGTGTAGTACATGAGGTTAATTGTTAAGCCATTTAGAAAATGATGTTGTTTATGCAACAATGGTCCCAATAAAGAAGTGATAGCTTAAGATCAATTGGGCATTCATTAATAGGGAACTAAACACAAGTGAAAGCAAACCTTTTAATCAAGAAGATAATTGGACTCCATTACCAATAGGTTTATGTGTTGTTTGCAATAGTGAGAGAGGAGAGAGATGAATAGATAAAGAGAGTGAGACATGTCTAGAGATAGGGGGAAAGAAAGAGAGAGAGAGAGAAAGAGATGGAAATGAAGAGAGAGGGGGCACAAAGAAATATAAAAGTAGGAGCCTAGGAAGAAGGAGAGAGGAAGGAAGAGAGGAAGAGATATTGATGGGTAAAGAGAGTGAGACATGTCTAGATAGAGAAAAAGAGGAAGAGGGAGACAAATAATGAGAGACATAGATGGAGATGGAGAGGGGGAGATAAAGATAGAGATTAGGGGATAGAGAAATAGAAAAGAGATATATAGATATAGGGGGACAGGGAGAGTGATGTGTGTGGGCTAATTTGTAATTGACTCATCAATGAAGACGGTTGACATAGATTGACACCTGGTGTGGTGGATATTGTTGGGTATATGAAGCCCAATAGTCACATGGTTGTTTGTCTTCCCCAAAAGACTCTTCATTTCATATTTAATATGTTTATATAAATGGTTGTGTGCAACCCATACATAATGTACTGTGTAATTGGATATTGGTTAATAAGAATTCTCCTTGCATTTTTGGTGGACGTAGCCACTTAGTGGTGAACCACGTTAATCTTGTGTCTTGAGTTCTTTATTGTGTCTATTATTCTTTCTGATGTTTTCTGTTCATTATTATGTGTTTTCTCTGCTTGTTTTTAAACTAACAATTGGTATCAGAGCTTAGGTGAAGTGATTGAGCAGAGATGGAAAGGTAGATAGATAAAGGATTGAAAATTCTTGAGAAGATGCAGAAGTTCAAAGTTAGAGAAATTAGTTGCTGGTATTGTGGAGAGCGAGGCCACCTCAAAAGAAATTGTTGATTTCTCGAGAAGGCTAAAAGGCAGCCAAAAGATGAAGACACCGATCCAGTCATCGAAGATTTTCTTGCAAATTAAGACTCGGTGGAGAGTAAAAGTGTGCAAGCAAAAGTTAAAACAAAACGTCATGTCCATTGGTGGGATGGCTGGAAAAATGAGGAGACTTCGGTTGAAGAAGAAGAGGGTTTGAAGTATTCATTGTTTGAAGATTTTCTTGATTCGACTGAAGAAGAGGATGTTGAAGAGGAGGATGCTGAAGCAAGTGAGGATGAAGTTGATGAGGTTGAGACCAAGACTCAGGAGGATTATGAAAAAGAAAATTTTATGAGGTTGAAGGAAGAGAATCTCCTACTCACCGACAAACTGATTTGTATGGACCAGAAGTTGATGGTTTTGTGTCGCATCATGAATATTGGAAAAGATAACTTTGAGAAAGAATCGAATTTTTCTAAAGAGATCGTATTTCAGCAAGAGGAAAGTGATGGGAAGCTCCTAACTAAGGACTCTTTCCTCACCAAAATGTATGCCTTATTGATAGGAAAGCCTTTCTTTGGAGGAAAGAATCCACAAGAGGATTCAGGGTGCCTAGAGATTGAATGTCCCAGGAGCGTCGGGATTATAGAGCTCATGAAGGCGGGAGAGAGACTCTGGCTCAAGGCTGCGCAAGATCCAGAAGACTTCGGAAAGGCTGAGGATAAGGTCTTTGAGGAAAATGAATTTCAAAAAGAACAAAAGAGTGATGATTTATTGCTCCAGATTGCAGAAATAGAGGCGGAGTGGAATGCATTGATTGCAGGTACTGCACAAGTTTCTGCACAAAATAAAACAAATTCATTCAGTGGGGCAACCATGAGAATTGGGAGTGATGTTTGTAGGCTATTCACACCTGTACAAGAGTTATATTTGGGTATTAAAATTTGATAATGGTGATCTTCTAGATGTTCTATTACGGAGGAGCACAAAAGCAAGAGACTTTGACGGAGGAGTGTATTATGCATCTGTTGATAGTAGTGTTCCTGATTATGAATTACTGGATGAAGTAGTTAGAGAATATGTTTTTAACTCTGATCTGACTTGGAGAAGATTAATTCACACTATTCATGAACAGAGTTTGGCAATATTAAAATCTTCTCAAGAGTTGGTTGTAGTATGAGCCTTGGAATGGAGATGCAGGGAATGTTACAGGTTGTGTCGGTTGATAGTTCTGATACTTAATGTAAGTCCAGATCCAATAGCCAACAAGATGGGGGGGGGGGGTGAATCATACAAACTTAATCTTCCATAAAAACATCAGATTCAACCTCGGTAACATATACTTCAGTAATATAACCAAAACTGCTAAACATGCAAACTCGAAAGCATATAAACATCATAAACCTCATAACACCAGATTTAATGTGGAAACCCAAATAGGGAAAAACCACTGTGGGATTTCGGACCCACTAAGAAATATACTCTTCTAGAGTATGCTCGGTTAAAAGCAAATCCTGTTAAAGATTACAAAACATTGCTAGATGTGACCCGGTTAAGGGATTTCCCTCAGATTTGTTAGGATCTTCACCTTGTTAGAAGTGACCTTGTTAAAGGATTTCAAACACTCAATCAGAATGTCACCTTGCTAGAGGGTTTTACAAATAAGACTGTTTAGTCCACTTAGTTAAGAGATTTTCTGTCACTTTCACAAAATAACAGTAATAAAAATCTATCTGCAACTTCACATCTAAAATGCTAAAGTAGATTCTTATTTGCTCAATACAATCTAGACATAGAACTAATTTTGTCCTTATGTTGGGCTTCTATACTATGTTATTCAAATAGGTCTTCAAGCTTATGTGCTTGATAATCACTATGTAGCATCCCTGTGCATACATTTGCTCGCATACATTGTTTATCAATAGTTCCCTATTTATAAACAATTAGCTAACCGCTTAATCTCCTTGATCACATTTCCCATGATCAATCATAGCCATTAGATCTTCAAACTTTGACCAGGTTTAATGTATCCTTCGATCTGAAAATGTTTCACCCTGCCTTGGAACTTGCATACATTTCTTGGAACTTGTGCTAGGGTATTGCGATTCAATCTAAGTTGTAGATCTTCATGCCGATTTTCCTTTGCCATAGATTCATTAACAAACTTCATGCACGGCATACCAATCATTTAATCAGTTCCAGCTCTTCAGCTTCCTTCATTAAATAACGCATGTAACCATTTAATGTATTCTGTTACAGCTCAGTTACAACTCGGTAACAACTCGGTAAATACTAAACTTCACTCGGTAGACATTCCACCTTCATTAACTGATAGCGATAACCTTAGGGTTTACCGACTAGGTTCCTTAGGGTTTACCGACTAGGTTCTTTGCTCAATAACATAGAATAGTATTAACCTTACAATTTACAACATATGTAGGATGTCAAAACAATCTAAACATCATGATCTCATCATTGTCTGACTCGGTAATAGTTTCCCATTGAATACCTTATTCATCCCCTTATTCATCATATTCTTTATGTGTCTTTTACCGACATCTTTATACTCTTCAAATCATACTTCTCAAGATATGGCAACATCATACTGAATTAGAAAATCAATTTCTTGACATCAATGACAAAATAATAATATCAAGACAGTAAACATCCTTAATCAGTTATATCCATAACCATCAACAACCTTCTTAATATCCTTATTGAAATGCCAACACCGGTTGGACTTCATGGGGGAGATTGTTGGGTATATGAAGCCCAACAATCACATGGTTGTTTTTCTTCCCAGAAGACTCTTCATTTCATATTTGATATGTTTATATAAATGGTTGTGTGCAGCACATACATAATGTATTGTGTAATTGGATATTGGTTAATAAGAATTCTCCATGTGTTTCTGGTGGACGTAGCCACTTAGTGGTGAACCACATTAATCTTGTGTCTTGAGTTCTTTGTTGTGTCTATTATTCTTTATGTTGTTTTCTGTTCATTATTATGTGTTTTCTCTGCTCGTTTTTAAACTACTAGCTATACCTTTGGTAAATCTTTGAACCAATGGTAATAGTTTTAACAAAATATTGAATTATTTGTGATTGACTTGAATAACCTCATTTTGTTTTTTTGTCATGTATGCACTCCTTTACTGCCCTCATCTACTTATACTTCTCAAGACATAATACATTTGAGGAGTTTTGTAGAGAGAATATTGGCGAGGGAGGAATGCACTCCTTTTGTGCCCTCATCTACTTATACTTCTCAAGACATAATACATTTGAGGAATTTTGTAGAGAGACCGTTGGCAAGGGAGGAAGCTACTGAGAAATTGCATACTTTCTCACTTCTTGTGTTTGTACTTGTTTCTCACCTTTGGGAGTTTTAAATTACACTATGTCATTATTATAAAATCTTAATTGATCTCATGGTTCTTAATAGCCCTAAATAGCAAATATAATAATATATTGTATTATATTTTTTATGTTAATTTAATTTTGTATAATAACTTTATATTTATATTTAATAATATTTATATATTAATTTAATTTATACTATATAAAAATATACTAAATATTAATTATATAATTTGATATTTATATTTAATTATTTTTAGTATAATATATAATAATATAATTTGAATATATAATATTATATGTAATAATAAATATAATTGTATACTATGTTATATTATTTTTTTTAATAATTTTTAATATAAAATATATTTATAAATATTATATGTAATAATGAATATAATTATATACCATGTTATATTATTTTTTTAATAATTTAATATACTATTTTATATATTTAATTAAATTGTATTATATATAATTTTTTATGACATTATATTTTAATTGTATACTATGTTATGTATTTAATTAAATTGTATTATATATAATTTATTATGACATTATATTTTATATTAGAAATTATTAAAAAATAATACAATATAGTATACAATTATATTTATTATTACATATAATATTATATATTCAAATTATATTATTATATATTATACTAAAAATATATTAAATATATTATATATTTATATTTAATAATATTTATATATTAATTTAATTTATACTATATGAAAATATACTAATATTCATTATATAATTTGATATTTATATTTAATTGTTTTTATTGTAATATATAATATTATATGTAATAATAAATATAATTCCGATCAAAATATATATATATATATATAATTGTATACTATGTTATATTATTTTTTTAGCAATTTCTAATATAAAATATAATGTTATAATAAATTATATATAATACAATTTAATTAAATATATTTATATATTATTACATATTTTTCTTGATATATATATATATATATATATATATATATATATAATTTGAATTAGCTGGACTATGGTCCCGAGCAAGGCCGGAGGTTTTCTCCCCTCCACTCTTTCCTATCGGCGCCCACACGAGTGGAGCAATGTAAATTTCAAATAATTAATAAAAATTTTGGCCTCGGCCTCTTACCGATCAAAAAAAAAAATAATATAATTTGAATGTATAATATTATATGTAATAATAAATATAATTGTATACTATGTTATATTATTTTTTTAACAATTTCTAATATAAAATATAATGTCATAATAAATTATATATAATACAATATATATATATATATATATATATATATATATATATATATATATATATATATATATATATATATATATATATATATATATATATATATATATATATATATATAATTGCCTCTACGCTTTAATGATATTCTCTCAACACACCTTTACTTGAGTAAATAAGACTTTATAATGAAAATGACATAAGAACACTCTCACCATAAACACAAATTAATCCAACACAAAGTCTGGATGCCAAAAACTTTCTTCTTATTTCATCAAATTTGCAAAATCACAACATAAAGTTTCACTTTTTCTCTTCACTTCGGTAGAGTTTCGGCATATAGATCAAAGACAATAAATGTCTATTACAATGAGAAACCTCATATTTATAGAAGAGAGGTGTAGCATAAAACTAGGAAATTACTATGACTAATCCAAAGAAGAGTCCTAATTGACTTTGGACTCATGCATTGCCTAAGTGCAAAAACTAAATACAAAATTGACACTGAAGGTGTCAATGTCTTTTTTAATAATGCATATACTTATGAAAAATACTAAGTGTCATGAGACACTACATTTTGATCTTGCTTCATGAAATCCTCGATTTTTTGTAGAACTGCTTTCATTTGTTCTTGGTCAGGTCCTTTGGTATGACTTGTGATAACCTTGACCCTAGTGATAGAATCTCTGAGGGTCATGTATCACTTCTTGTGTTTCTTTAGAAATGAGATTAGATCGTCCAAATTCACTTGGATATCTACCAACTTATCAATGGAAGATAGTGAGAAAGCTTGTTTATCGATCTCTTCTCCAATTAGCAGATTGAACTCTTTGATGATGATGTCTTCATGAAGAGGCTTCTGATTTTCATCAAGGAAAGTACAAAGAAGTGCTAATATCTTGTCAATGATGTCATTTCCTTTATCATTACATTATTTTAGTGTCTTTCTCAAATCTTTGATAAGAACCTCAATTGTGTTCATTTGGTGTTCTAGAATTTCTCTTTGTTCAATGTACATATCCCTTGAAGGGATCACTCCATTATCAACTAGAACATCCAACTAGAAATCTTCTAACTTCAACCAGGAGTCAAAGTTTTTCTCATGTGCTTCTAACTCATTAGAAAACAAATTTTGAGTTTTATCAATTTCAATCTTTACCTCCTCCAAATTGTTAACAATAGTAATTGTTGAACATAATAAACGTATTCCTTGACTTAGTAGTCTATCCATCTGTATATGCTTAAAATCATCATAAATAGGAAATAAGAAAAATCATGAATTCTTTAACTATTCAAGCACTCCAAAACAAACCAATGAAATAATACAATCAAAGCAATAAGGATGTAAAATATTAATCAAAACTCCTTATTCCATGATCGCATATGGCTTCAGTTGTTCTTCTCTTCTTTGTGGTATGGTAGCTTTCAGATATTGCTCTGGTAACCTGCAAGTGACACAAAGATTCAAAGTTCATGATTGTTAAAAATGAGGAATTGATGTTGAATTTATAGATTTTTGGGTGAGATTGATTGAGAGGTGGAACAAAATGATCAAGAGGTGGAACTCGGGTGAGCTCACATGTTGATTGATAGTTGAATTGTTGATTTGGAGGTAGAACTTAATAGATTGAATTATTAATTGAGTTAACTAATTGAGAAAAAAGCTAATTGAAAGATGAGAAAGAATTATTAGAGGAGAATTGATTGATGACAAAGAAAGTTTTATTTAGAAAAAGCTAATTGGAAGATAGAAAAAGAATGATTGGAGAGAATTGAGAAAATGATTTAATTAATCAATTAATTGAAATGATTAATTAAAATAGATGGAATAGTTAACTAATTGAAAGCTTTTTGGAAATAAGCAAAGTGGAAGATAGAAATAGAGATTGGAAAGATAATGATTTAATTAATTGAAATAATTAATTTAGCATGTGCTTTAACTTTGACTTGGATTTTCAATTTAATCTTTGCATGAGATTTAATTCAAATATTGAATTTATTTTTGTAGACACTCAAAATTGTCATGTCTAATTAAATAAATATTTTATTTATTTAATTATCTAAGCCTAATTCTTCTATTAATTAAATAAATCTTTATTTATTTAATTAATTCATTTATCCTCTTCTAGCCTTATTTCTCATTTAAATAAATACATTTATTTATTTAAATTATCCTTTTCCTAAATTAAATAAATATTTTATTTATTTAATTGTCCTACTTCTTCTATTAATTAAATAAATCTTTATTTATTTAATTAATTCATTATCTTTTTCTACACATGACACATGTCATTCATCTCTTAATTCCTACACTACCTACCTCTTTCATTATTTTGGTATTTCTTATACCTACCCTCTAATCCTAGCCGACCTCTCTTTTTACACCTCTCAATCTTAACCCTCCATTTCTCATTGTGTCTTCTATTTAAGGAGATGCTTTCTTCATTGTCAAACCCTAATGACACATCCTAATGACTGATTTTGGAGTACTTGGCTACACTACAATTCCACTTACAACCACATTCCGTTCTTTGTTGAGCTCTTGTGCATATAAAAATCTGAGAGCAAATATATCAAGCAAGATCAATGGAGATAGGAAGAATGGAGATCAAAACCCTATTGGACATGTGATGGTATAATCTTTGTGATTTTGAGTTATTTTGCATTGTCTTAGGTTATCTTCATATGTTATGGTGGATCTTTGTTCATTGTTAGGCTAGGGTTTAGTGGTTGGATTCATTTTAGCCTTGCAATATTGTTGTTATTTGTTATCCATTTTCACCATAAACATTTTGGCACGCCCGGTGGGACTCTTGTCCCTTTGCATTTAACATTTTTGTTGCAGATTTGGCATTTTTTAAGTTGCAGATCGGACAAGTTTTTGACGACATTTTAGGTTTTCCGCGTCTGCGAGTGTTCGGATCGCGTTTTTGTGTTTCAGAAGCGTCTGAGATATCGGGAATCGCGTCTGTGTTTCTGTCAATTTTTATTTTGCAGGTTCCCGAAAGGTGCGTCTGTGATTCAGAACCGCGTCTGTGATTTATATTATCGCGTCTGCGTTCGGTAGAGGCGTCTGTGACCTCTGATCGCGTCTGTGAATTACAGAATCGCGTCTGTGTCGTACAGACGCGTCTGTGTCTGGTATAGAGGCGTCTGTGCATTCTGTTTTGTAAATTTTTCAATTTTCTTTGATTCGGATTTTCAGATTTTTGTACTTAGGGTTTCAGATCTGGTTTATTTTCGGCTAACCCTTGCAGATCTAGCTAACCTGGTTTGTGCAGCTTGCTTTGGAGGCAAAAACGTTTTTGTTGAAGGCCCCTTTTTCACAAAGTCTTTTTGGGTTTTCTAAAATTTACCTAACTTGTGTGCTTGCAGGAAGGGGTTATCATTTGAAACTACTAACAATTTTGTTGCAGGGCCTTAGTTAGGGTTTTGTAATTTTGATTGTGTGCCTTGTTTTTCATAGCTTAGCAAACACTTCAATTGGTGCACTAAAATTGAATCATTGTCTTTTGTGTCTTGAGCAATAGGCTCTTTTTTGTTTAATCTTTAGAGGGCCTGTCTTCCCGTGTGGTCATTAGGACTACTAGTGAGAAGAGAACGACCCAAGTGGTAGCGAGGAAAACCCACCTCATCCAAACCACTATAATCAAATGTATTCATGGTGAAAACTATGAATAACGTGTGCTGATTAGTTCATACCGACACTATGTCTCCCCATAAACCCGTTTGATCAAATTTATTTGATCATTTGTAGGGCGTAACCCCTACTGGCTGGGAGCCTTCTGTATTTACAGAGCTGAAAGTGCCGCATGTATGGCACACAAGCGGATGCCCTTACTAGCACCTCTTTGTTTTAGATGCCCAAATCCTTCTAGTTGTTGAGGCAGGAGGTCGGACCTCTGGTAGCGGCCCACACACATACGGTTCTTAGTAGAGATACAAAGTTCGCCATGGGGAGTTTTCATGGGGACTGATGTTTGGCTGACCCGAGAAGTGAGTGCCGAGGGTGGAGCCAGTGAGGTCAAGCATCTAAGTATCCGCTCTGAATAGCGTAGCCTCGGGGGTAAAACCCTATGTGGGATCAACAACTATTGTCTTGGCCAGCCCTAAGATTTGTGCTTGTCTTATGCTAAACACTCAAACATTCAGGACAAAACAACAAAACATTGTGTCTTTTGTGTCTTCAAGTGTATGCAAAAACTTTTTACATCAAACAACACACTTTTGGAGTCTAAACAGTTTACAAACATTGAGTCATCAACATTGTGTCCTCTTGTCACGAAAAACAGTCGAAAAATCAGATTTGGTCACAACAAAACAACTTCACAGATAGGAAAAATTGCACTAAGGTTACAGAAACGCGTCTGTGTCTGTTCAAACCGCGTTTGCGTCAGATAAGCGCGTCTGTGAAGTACAGAATAGCGTCTGTGTTTTTATCAGCGTCTGTGTCAAACAGAGTAGCGTCTGTGTCTGGGAATCGCGTCTGTGAAGTATACAGAGGCGTCTGTGTCAGGATTTGAAAACTTTAACAGTCAAGCAAACAAAGAAAATCAGTTTCGGCATACTTGAGCTTCTTAGGTTGTCTCTTCAGGTTTCATCTAGCATTCAGCCTGTTCTAAGGTCTCACACAGTCCATCATTGCTTCACATCTCATTTTACATTCATACTTGTCTAAACTTGAGTCAAAAGGTCACTTGCTTGTCCTCATCATACTTTGTCAACACACTACATACTACTACACTTTGCTAAGTGGTCCCTCATCAAGGTTTCTTACCTTTGGGTCTCATTTGGTCTTACTTAGAGTCAAGGTCAGCTTACCTCATCAAGAGAAACTATCCTCTCTTTGGAAGTCACACCTACTCTACTACTTACATACTTGGTCTTACATTTTGGACATTGCAAGTACACCTCAGATTCATTTACACTCCATACAACTCTTGGTCTTCCATACTTTTTTCATTTTTCATCTAGTCTCTCACAGCTTGGTTAAACACCTAGTTCATGGTTGAAACCCGCCTTCAAAAATCTAGGAGAATAGCTAAAGAAGCTCAAGAATCCGTAAACATGAGTTCTTATGAGTATGACAATGATCTATTCTACAATCCTGAGCACACTACATTACCAGACATGAATGTTTATAGACACAATCCAAATGTGGAGAGCGCAAACACTATAAACAACAATGCTACACACAATGACACAGTGGACAACTCTTCAATACTATTAGCAGACATAGAAGAATCCATAATGAATCCTCAATTCAATAGATTGGTTGAAGAGATAATGAGGAGAGATCGACAATACTTTCTAAACATGATGGCACATAGTGGAGCTAAAATACCGCATGATTTTGACTTATCTCAACTTATGGAAAGTCGACCCTCACAACAAACTCAACCTAACATGGATCAAAGGAGACCAAATAGTGGAGGAAATAGAGGACCAAATAATATGATGCCTGAGTCACCATCAGCTTTGCTTCAAAAGCCAGCAATCCCACATACACAAGCTCAAACATATGATACTTACACTCAAGGACCATCATGGAGGCCTTATGCTCAATCACATGCTCAAGGTATGAATCAATCAAAACAAGTGGATACTCAAGGACATCCTCAAAATTTTGACACAAGGAGACCTCATGTCAAAATTGGGGGCAACACAATGGAAAATGAAAGGCCTATTGAATATGGTTTATACACACAAAACAGATATGGGGTTCCCCAACAAGAAGTTATGCCAAGTGCTCCATACATGTCACAACAATATAGACCTCCATATGGACATGTCTACGATCAGTATCATCCATATATGCAACAAGCTCCTCCTCAAATGGGTGTTTCAAACATGGGGTATGCTACAAGAAATCAATCTCCTCCCAAGAATAATTTGGAGCAACAAATTAGAGATCTACAAAAGAAAGTGGAGGACATGAGTACATCAAAACCTACATACACTATGAGAGATATATGTCCTTATCCCTTCGATAAGAGCATTCCAATGCCTCCATTTCCTCCACACTTTGTGACACCAAAATTCGACAAATATAGAGGGAGAGGAGACCCCAAGGCACACATAAGACAATTCTTCACAGCTTGCATTGAGGTAGCGGCAGAAGAAACATACTTAATGAGGTTGTTCCCACAGAGCTTAGGAGATCAAGCTATGGAATGGTTTTCTCAATTACCTCCTGGTATTCAGTCATGGGGCGACTTAGCAGAGGCATTCATTCAGCATTTCTCTTACAACATTGAAACAGATGTCTCAGTTACTACCTTGTGCAATACTAAACAAAAGGAAGGAGAATCTTTCGCAACATTTTTACAGAGATGGAGAAACTTAGCTAGCAGATGCTCTTGTGAAATCCCGCAGAAACAAATGGTAGAGATGTTCACACAAAACGTTAATAAGGCTATTGGCTATGATCTCAGAAAAGCTTGTTTGTCTACATTCAAGGATGTCATTGAAAAGGGCCTAGCAACAGAAAAGGTCTTAATTGAACAAGGAGTTATCAAACTATTCAAAGAAAACAAAGAGGACTTTAAAGGAAAGGACAAACCAAAATTTTGGAACAAGAACAAGAATACAGTTAATGACGGCGTTGTTGATGCCAATACAGTGAGACCAAAGTTTGTCTTTTCTGGATCAAGTTCTACCAACAATCAGGTGAACAACCAAACAACTTCTAAACCGCGAAGGAAGTACACTCCATTGGGGGAACCACTTGAATCAGTATTCAAAAAGCTAGTAGCAAACAAAGTAATTACAGTTCCAGATTTTCCTCCATATGAACCAAAGGTCAAACCAAATTGGTGGAATGATGATGAGTTTTGTGAGTTTCATAAGAGCAAGGGTCACAAGACAGGTAATTGCCATCGATTGAAAAACATTGTGCAAGATCTCATTGACAGAGGAGATATAGAGATTGAGGGACATTCATCTAATCAAGAGCATGAGGTGTTTAAGGAACCATTCCCAAAACATGACAAAGGAAAAGGCAAAGTCACAGATGATGAAGCCAATTACACTAGAGCACCTTACAATTATGATTCTACTATCAATCACATCTCAATGGACAATCATATCTCTACCATTACTATCAAAAACAAAAATCCTGAGAATCCTTCTCAGAGACCCAAGATTGTCCTAAAAGGTGTGGGATCTTCGTCTGAATCTACCTCTGAATGTCATGTTACAACCCGTCGAGGTAAGATTACATTGCCAGGTGCCTCCACTAAGAATACCAACCTTTCATCAACCAAGCCTGAGTACGACCTTGTAGAACAACTAGGGAAGACACCTGCACTCATCTCTATTCTTGAGCTCTTACGTATATCTCCTGCACATAAAGCTATCCTTGACAAAATCTTGAGAGATACCGCCGTCCCTACTGATCTGAACGTGGACCAGTTTCAAGCCATGGTGGGATACCTATCCATTCCACACTCCCTCACATTCACAGAAGCCGATGACGCCTCCATAAGTCAGCCACATAATGCACCTCTACACGTTGAAGCTTTCATACATAAACATAGAATCAAGCGAGTCCTGATAGATGGAGGAGCAGGTCTAAATATTTGTACCTTGAGTACCATAAGACAATTGGGATATTCTGACAAAGCTGTGAATTCTACAAACCAAATCACCATTAAGGCTTATGATGATGAAGAGCGCTCGTCCAAGGGCACGGTCATCTTACCACTAAGAATAGGGCCAGTCACAAAGGATGTGGTTTGTCAAGTCCTAGATCTAGATCTCACGTATAACATATTGCTAGGACGTCCGTGGATTCATGAAATGAGGGCAGTCCCATCAACATACCATCAATGCATAAAGTTCCCTCACAATGGAGTCGAGGTAATGGTCAATGGTGATCCAAACCCATTCATATATTGTAATAACTTGAGATCACATACTGAGACTATCATCCCCAGCAATCGTGAGGCTACTCCTTCTTCAGCATATATTGATCCTGAGTCATTAAAGCCCTCGACATCCAAACAAGGTGAACTTAGAGCCAAGTTTCAAGACAAAGGCATGGGAGAATACACTTTGAATCAAACAATGTTTTTACGACAAGTCATGACCTCTCCCAAGGAATATGGGAGGCCGCATCCTAACAAGCAAATCTCCATCATGATGCTCAAATGGGATCCTACCATCTTTCAAAAATGGGGTGAACTAGAAGAAGAAAATTTATATAAAATGCTCTATAAGGACGTTGAAGAGGACACACATGATCAGATTATTATACCCTGTGAGAACTATGGCAAAGGCTTCAAAATTCTGCAAAGATTCGGGTATGATGGAAAAAGCCCTCTCGGACTACGCAAAGAAGGTGTCGTGGAGCCCTTACAACCTGAGCTAACTACAAGAAGGGAACGCTCCAAGGGGCTTGGTTTTTTGAATCCCAGACTACATAATAAAAGAACAAAAGAGGTATGGCGAATTAAAGTTGCCGAAGTTCAACAAGAGGATTACTATTCCACAGACTCCAATGAGTGGGAATGGGGTTCAGACAAATCCTCCAGTGACTATGAGCTCACTAAAACATTCAGAGAGCCAGATGAACCCACAGAGGAGGAGGAATTTTACAAAAAGTTCAGAGTTGGTCAACAACCAACCCATAAGGATCCCGCACAAGCTTCGTTTCAAGGTCCTAGGTCAAAATCACATAGGATGAGGACACCTGTCCCAGAAGGCTCTACTAGTGATGACAATTTGGATTCGCTCACGATCGAAACTGATGAAGAGAGTGCCATCGATGACCTCGACGATTACCTTGACATACCTGAATATAACCACATTTTCACTATTAGTCCTGCAAACCCTAAAAGCACTAAAGACCTTCCCCTTGTTCATCCTCAACTCATTGACTGGGATCATGAAGGACCAGCACAATTTGATACATTTCAAAATGACGAAGCTATTATCGATTACCTTGGCATTCGAGATGATCTTCCCCCTGGAGACCACAAAGCAGGATACGCCATAGAGCTCAATAACATAGCATACTTTGGTGAGGGTGTCGGGCCTTCTAGTCGCAAAAATGTGAAAATAAAAACAAAACAAGGGTCTTATGGCGAAAACCACACTGTGGCGCTATCTGACTCCAAAAAAGTAAAAAGAAAGGACATATCTGAGGGTGAAAACCTCTCTGAGGTGCCCGAAGATGGAAGGCTCGACATTCTCCCAGCATCATACGAGGAAAAATCATCCATGTTGGTAGAGGAGACTATAAAGACAAACATTGGTACAGCAAAGGTTCCACACAACATATTTTTGGCTCAATCATTGACACAGGCCGAGAGAGCAAAATTCATAAGCTTCTTTAAGGGACGACAAATCAACTTCGCATGGTCTTACGCGGATATGCCTGGGCTAGACCCGGATTTGGTGATGCATCATTTAACAGTCAAACCGGGGGCAAAACCAGTAAAGCAGAAATTAAGGAAAATGCATCCACAAGTGGCATTGCTAGTCAAGGCAGAGCTAGAGAAATTATTGGATGTCGGATTCATACGCCCAATTGATTATCCTGAATGGATTTCCAATTTAGTACCTGTCAGCAAACCGGATCGCAGCATCTGAATATGTACAGACTTCAGAGATATCAACAAGGCTTGTCCAAAGGACGATTTCCCATTACCAAACATTGACTTGATCGTTGATCTCACAGCAGGCCATGAAATGTTATCTTTAATGGACGGATTTTCTGGATATAATCAGATCAGGATTGCACCTAAAGATCAACATAAAACATCATTCACTTGTCCATGGGGAACCTTCTGTTGGAATGTCATGCCCTTTGGGCTGAAAAATGCAGGCGCCACTTATCAACGAGCGATGACGACTATCTTTCATGATCTCATGCACATAACCGTGGAAGATTATGTTGACGATCTTTTGGGAAAATCAATAGACAGAGACACACACTTGGACATACTTTCAGTTGTCTTCGATCGGCTAGAAAAATACAAGGTAAGATTAAATCCTAAGAAATGTGTCTTTGGAGTAACCTCCGGGAAGCTCCTAGGATTCATTGTGTCTAAAAGAGGAATAGAAGCTGATCCAGCAAAAGTCAAGGCTATCTTGGACATGCCGCCACCCAAGAATATCAGTCAACTTCGATCTTTACAAGGGAGACTCCAGTCCATATGAAGATTCATAGCACAACTTGCAGATAAGTGTAACCCTTTCCAGCACCTGCTACACAAAAACATCAAGTTCAAATGGGATGAGAACTGTCAACAGGCTTTTCAGGCGCTCAAAGACTATCTTTTGAACCCGCCAGTTTTGATGCCACCAATTCCAGATCAACCATTGCTACTTTACATATCAGCTACTCCGACAGCACTGGGGGCACTCCTAGCACAGCAAATACCTGACGGCAAGGAAAAAGCAGTCTACTATATCAGTCGCACATTGGTGGGATATGAACTAAACTACACACCAATCGAGCGTGCATGTCTCGCTGTGGTCTTTGCTTCACAAAAATTACGACATTATATGCTCACTCACAAGACTAAGTTGATTGCCAGAATTGATCCACTAAAATATCTTCTCAACAAAGCTACACTTACTGGGCGGCTGGCCAAGTGGGTAATGATTTTGAGTGAATTCGACATTGAATACGTGGACAGAAAAGCTATAAAAGGACAAGCCATTGCAGACCAATTGGCAGATGCTCCCATGATAGATGATGCTCCTCTACAGTCAGAATTTCCAAATGAGTCCATTCTAACAATATCACCTGCAAAGCCATGGCAATTATATTTTGACGGCTCATACACACAGCACAGGGCAGGAGCGAGTATACTCTTTATAACTCCCCAAGGCGATTCTATACCAAAGTCATACCGCTTATCATTTCCTTGCACTAACAATATAGCGGAATATGAGGTATTAACAACTGGGTTAAGAATTGCAGTTCAATGGAAGATCCAAGAACTTCGTGTTTTTGGGGATTCTCAACTTGTCATCCGTCAAGCAACTGATGATTATCAAACAAAAGATGAAAAGCTAATGCCTTACAAACAACTGGTAGATGATCTGAAACAACACTTTGCAAAGATAGAGTTTGAGCAGATACCAAGAGAACAGAATCGCGCTGCTGATGCCATGGCTACAATTGCTTCGCTCATTGATCTACCGCAAAATGAGACCTGCTATGAATTCCTGGTAGACAACCTGTTGATTTCGTCATATGAGATCACTCCTACGGAAATGATATGTGTTGTTGGTCCTGAATCCCAGTTATATGGTTCCATATTCACATACCTTCGCGACAATATCTTACCTCCCGATCTATCGAACAATCAACGCCGCACTTTCATTCGCCAATCCTCTCGATACGTCATTTTAGCAGATATCCTATACCGACGAGGTCTAGATGGCACCCTTCTTAGATGTTTAGAGAGTGACGAAGCTCAGATTGCGTTACGAGAAGTGCATGAAGGGATATGTGGTCCGCATACTAGTGGTCCTACCTTGGCCAAGAAACTCATCAGGACTGGATACTACTGGCCTACTATGGAAAAAGATGCATATCAGTTTGTCAAGAAGTGTAAGCAGTGTCAAATTCATGGAGACCTCATACATGCACCAGCACAGGAACTACAACCACTTGCATCTCCTTGGCCCTTTTGTCAGTGGGGACTCAATCTCATAGGCAAGATTCACCCGCCTTCTTCCAATGGACATAAATTCATTATCACAGCCACAGAGTATTTCACAAAGTGGATTGAAGCCGTGCCTCTCACACAAGTTACTGGGAAACAAATCGCTACCTTCATCCTGAACTACATCATTTGCCGATACGGGATTCCTACTTCCATTATTACTGATAACGGGCGTCCCTTCAAAAATCAGGATGTTCGTGAACTCTGTGAGCGCTTCCATATCTCCCATCGTTTCTCCACACCATATTACCCCCAAGGTAATGGCCAAGCTGAGGCGTCTAATAAAACAATTCTCAAAATCCTTAAAAAGACAGTCGACGACGCTGGCCGTAACTGGCATATCCAACTCAATCCTGCACTCTGGGCCTATCGCACAAGTGTCCGCACACCTACAGGAGCTACACCCTACTCACTTGTCTACGGCTCTGAAGCCATCTTGCCTATTAAGGTCGAGCTACCTTCTTTACGGGTCTCCTTGAGAAACATAATCAATGATGAAGACTACAGGGTCTCTCGCTTACAAGAACTAGAACTGCTGGAGGAGCGAAGGCACACTGCTTTTAATCATCTCAAGGCTTACCAACAACGAATGAGTCGCAGTTACAATCACAAAGTTAAGCCTCGCACATTTGAGGTAGGTGACTTAGTACTCAGAGAGAACCCCAAGAATCAGCAAGACAGAGATAAGAAGGGCAAGTTCGAACCAAACTGGCTTGGTCCTTACATCATCACAGCGGTATATGGATCTGGGGCATATCAGCTCTCAACTATAGAAGGTGAACCCTTGGAGGATCCTATCAACAGCATGCACCTTCGCAGGTTCTACACATAGCTTTTCAGAGTATCCTAATTCAAAAATACAAAAAAATCAAAAAATTTCAAAAATACAAAAAAATTATAAAACAAAAAAAAATCGTTACTTGGTGAAAACCTGGCAAACAGGCGCCTTGTGACAACAAAAAAATTGAAAAATCGAAAAAGTAAAGAGAAATAATTTCGTCCAACGGTGAAAACCACTTCGGTGGCGCCCTGGGCAAGTACCATGGTGAAAACTGGGTCACCAGCGCCATGCGTAGAGACTTTGCTCCTCTCTCCTTCAGGATTCTCTTTCATCTTTCACTTTGCACACACTCACAACCTATTCGTTCATAATAAACTTACCCATTCCCATCATGGCTTGTTATTGATCTACCCAAGATTGGTTAGCCATTCATAATAAACCTCCCTTTTCACCTCCCTTACCATCCATAATAAATCAGATCCTATCTGTGGCTAAGGCAAAATCCTACGTCTAGTGATGGGTGTGGAACTGAGAACATCACATGTTTCGAGGAGTACAGTTTCTTCCATCTTCCTTCAGTCTGTCCACGCACAATCCGCAATAAAGCAGCATTTGCATCACAGATCCGCAATAAAGTTTCGTCTTCTCCGCAATAAAGTATTAGTTTCATGGATTCAGTCAGTTTCAGATGAGACACAACAACAACAATGAGCTTCAACAAAATCAAATCTTTCAACAGACTCAGACAACATATGGTTCAGTGCTATCTATCCTTTTTGTGAAAGTGAACATTGTGACCACAATCAAATAAGACTTATACAAGTGACAAGAGACACTAAACTTGAGGACTACAGTGGATGTTGGTGTCGAGTCTTGGTTTTCTTTTGATTTTATTTTTTGGTGACATGTCTTTTAGCTTTTCCAGGATGTCTTTGACTAGAGATTCTATCTCCAGGATGTCTTTGACTAGAAAGGCGAGGATGGGGTATCGTCACCTATTTGTATTTGCTGTCTGTGGATTGTCTTTTAGTAATGCTATGACTTGTCCAAGGATATGAGGACACTGTGAGTCTAGTATGAACTGGGGCATTCCTTGTTTGTGACTGTCTTATCTCCATGCAAACAGGTACAATGACTTTCTGGGCCGAACAAATGCCTCGATTGTCATAACCTATTTTGCCATAATAAAGCTCAATGATGATAACGCACAAGAAGCTCTTTCACGTTCATATCTTCTGTCTTCCATCCCCCTTTCTTGATTGACTTCCATTGTCCTTCTCGAGTCCGCGTAGCCCGCTATCACATGACTGAGTATGATGACACACCAAAAACATTTGCATTTCATATAGTTACACCTGCATTACCACATATAAGCATTTCATACATACATATAGATATCACAATTGCATCACATCCTGCATACAACACATGTTAGCTCATCTCACATTTTCATTATGTAAATAATCATTTGCATAATCATATTCATTTGCATTACATACATTCACATTTGCATCATGCATCACATATACAACATAAAAGAACAAAAATATATTGCATTACATCATATAAGCATCCATATCATAAAACATGTATCACATAAGAACATCTCATCACATAAGGTACACATGCATATAGCTGCCGCAAAAATGGATCATCTCTCATATATAATCAAAAGTGTCATGATACAATGATGTCAAAAGAATCATATGGCTACAAAATCACCCGCAGGTGTCTACAATACAAAAATGGTACATATACTGATACAAAGGGGAGCCCTCTATGACTATGATGAACTCCCTCCCTCGGAGCCGCCTGGCCTCGACGGAGTCTGAGCTCTAGATGGTCCCACTCCAGGATCCCCCTGCCTGTCTGGTGGTGGTGGAGGACCCATGACCCCACCGCTGGATGCCTGCCTCCTACGACTCCCTCCCGTAGTCGTCGTTGTGCGTGACGATCTATGGAAGCTCCTCGCCCGCGGATCCGCTGGCACGGCACCATAGTACAGATCCCTCCAATAGGCGATCTCCTCTCCGGCTCGCAGCACATATGCGTAGCCTGCCCCTGCATCCTCTGCTGCCCGCCTCCCTGCCCTCAGAGCTGTCTCGGCCTCAGTATATCGCTGGATGGCCTGGTCTCTCTCTCGCTCTGTGTCCCTGAGCCTGATCCTGAGGCGATCCCTCTCCCGCTCCAAATCCGCAATCTCGTCTGCCTGGCCCTGGCAGATCTCTCTCAGCTCTAGCAGCTCATCCTCCTCAGGATCACCACCCTCAGCCTCTGCCTGTGGCTCCTCCTCTGCAGGTGCCTGCACCTGTGCCTCTCCCTGTACCTGTCTGGGTGCCTGAATAGGTACCTGTCTCTGCACCTGTCCCTGTCCCTGCACCTGTCTAGGTCCCTGTGCTCTAGGACCCTATGCTGCTGGTACCTGTAGGGGCAATCCACCCCGACCTCTCACCACCTGGGCTGCTCTCTCCTGTCCTCCCTCCCTCCGAGGTGCCACTCGCCTCTCCCCCACTACTCCCCTCCGCCTCCGCCGGCCCCTACCTCCATCTCCTCCACCATCATCATCATCATCCCCTCCCACCTCTCCCTCCAGCAGCTCTCCCGGATCTGTCAACCTCAGAAATGGATGCTCTGCCCAATATGCAGAATACTCTGCGTCCATCCCTGCATCCTCTACCTCCGGCCACATGTCCCACAGTAATGGCATCATCTCGACCATCTGTGTCATGACCTAATCATATGATAGAATTGGCCCGAACTATACCTGATCCCTGACTATACGGGCATACATGCCCGAGCCTCGCGGCATCCTCTGGATCCGGCCGAACTGTCTGCATACCCTGTCAACAAGCTGCCTCTCCAGAATATAGGGTGTCCGCCCAATAAGATACCTGCTCCTGAATGCATAGGGTAGCTCCACTGTGTCGTCATCCCACTCCTCGCACCCCAGGTACGACCTCCAGATAACCATATCAATGTCATCTATGACGCGTCTCCAATGCTCCAATCGACCAATCCGAGGCTGTGATGTAATCATATCGTATAAATGCACAAAACTCCGTCCATGCCCTCTGCCTCTGAAGTGGATAGGTCATGTGATAGGAAGGTGCTCATATGCCCACACCTGTAGGAGAGTCACTCTGCAACCCAAGCCCACTGATCCGTGGTAAACAAACTGATGCAGCTCATAGTATAAATGTGCCAGGACACATGGCCCCCATGCATATCTGGTGTGCTCAGTCACCAGTATCTCCAGTGCTCCTCCCCAGCCCACTGCCAATCCCCGTGTAGCCCTGTCTGGACACAAGAAACCACTGATGGCTCCTCCAATAACAGCCGGCAACGCTAGCCCTGTCGCGGTCATGGTATCCCATGCCACGTGACCTGCTCTCATCTCCAACCCGGGATCCTGAAATACCCGTCCCAGTGCCTCTCTGTCTCCATCTCGATCGTATGGAATCAACTCTCCATCGATCGGAATATGCAAAATCCTGTAGACATCCTCCAGCGTCACTATCATCTCCCCCATAGGCAAATGGAACGTGCAAGTCTCGGAGTGCCATCTCTCCGCCAGTGCAGTCAGCAAACCCATGTTTGCCCGAAATTCGGGCACATATAGCACATGTGTGAGACCCATCTCCTCGATCGCAATCATATCCTGAATCGACAACTCTGGTCGCAGTCTCTGTGTAGACGGGAATCTCTCCTATGACTCCAGCATAGGCAGATACTCCTGCAGTCAACCAATCAATCATGTCAGTTATAGTGGCATTCACTGTTTATCACAAAATGCTACTCGCTATCTAAATGCATATGGCTATTTATCCTAGTGACACTCACTGTTCATCACAAAGTGTTGCTATCTATCCTAGTAGTACTCCCTGTTCATCACAAAGTACTACGTGTGTGACATTCCCTGTTCATCACAAAGTGTTACTCACATTCGCACTCCCTGTTCATCACAAAGTGCTGCCTATCTTGGTACTCACTGTTCATCACAAAGTGCCTTGATCTATCCTAGTCTTCCTAGAGGACCTGTTTGAGTGTATCCTCTCAGCAGCTTATCCAATCGACAGCGTATGTTCATCACAGAACTGCCGATTTGACCTAAAAAGACTCAACTTATGCATTTTGACACACAAACGTGCTTTAAGCTCACAAACGCGCTTATAGATTGCACAAACGCGTTTCTGCAACACAGACGCGCTTCCTGAACACAAACATGCCCATATCATGCACAAACGCAGCCAGGGAACACAGACGTCCCTACATGACATAAACGCCCCTACAATTCTCAAACGCGTCCGCATTCAGCATAAACGCGGTCCCAGGCATAGACGCGCCTGGACCCGACACAGACGCGCCTGTTGGACACAGACGCGCCTGGCACTGACATAGACGCGGTTGCGCGTTTTTGCATTTTTTTAACTATCCTATTCCTAGCGCATTTATTGCTACCTAACATGCATTAATGACAAAAATTGAAATGTGTGAAAGTACGAGGAGGTTTTGCGGTACTTACCGGCTCTCCTGCATCTGCTGGTCGCTGGAATCGGCGAACGCGGTCAAATCTATGAATGAAAGCCATCGCTGCTGACTGCTGCTGCTCTTTTCTCGCTCTGCACTGTGATTTTGCAAGGGTGTGGATGACAATGAGGATGTATTTTCCCCCGTGGTCTATCTTATAGCCTACCCTAGCCCTCGCCTTCATTTCCCGAGTCAGTATTCTTCATCCCGTGACTTTGTCACTTTATCCGGTCAATCCATTCTAGCCTTTCTTTCTTATCAAGAGATTGTCTGCAATCTTTTCAGACATTTTCATCCAATCTCTCGAAGGGGCATATTATTCCCATCTTGGGGCAACTCTGTATCAGTTCATCTTATCTTCTTTGAAACAATGCGACAAGCCGCATTGTCTCAAAGAGGGGCAAAATGTAGACACTCAAAATTGTCATGTCTAATTAAATAAATATTTTATTTATTTAATTATCTAAGCCTAATTCTTCTATTAATTAAATAAATCTTTATTTATTTAATTAATTCATTTATCCTCTTCTAGCCTTATTTCTCATTTAAATAAATACATTTATTTATTTAAATTATCCTTTTCCTAAATTAAATAAATATTTTATTTATTTAATTGTCCTACTTCTTCTATTAATTAAATAAATCTTTATTTATTTAATTAATTCATTATCTTTTTCTACACATGACACATGTCATTCATCTCTTAATTCCTACACTACCTACCTCTTTCATTATTTTGGTATTTCTTATACCTACCCTCTAATCCTAGCCGACCTCTCTTTTTACACCTCTCAATCTTAACCCTCCATTTCTCATTGTGTCTTCTATTTAAGGAGATGCTTTCTTCATTGTCAAACCCTAATGACACATCCTAATGACTGGTTTTGGAGTACTTGGCTACACTACAATTCCACTTACAACCACATTCCGTTCTTTGTTGAGCTCTTGTGCATATAAAAATCTGAGAGCAAATATATCAAGCAAGATCAATGGAGATAGGAAGAATGGAGATCAAAACCCTATTGGACATGTGATGGTATAATCTTTGTGATTTTGAGTTATTTTGCATTGTCTTAGGTTATCTTCATATGTTATGGTGGATCTTTGTTCATTGTTAGGCTAGGGTTTAGTGGTTGGATTCATTTTAGCCTTGCAATATTGTTGTTATTTGTTATCCATTTTCACCATAAACAATTTTAAATTCAATTTGTTATTTGAATATATTTAGAACTTGACTTTGATTTTCAATTTCATTTTTGAAATCATGCACATGATTTAAAATTGGAAGAATTTGAATTTGGAGAATTAATGAAATTAAACGAAATTAGAAGAATTAATGAAATTAAAAGAAAATAAGACGAAATTAGAATTTAGGAATTTGGAATTGGAATTAGAAGAATAAATTAGTTAATTAAATAATTTAAAGAAGTTATTTAATTATTTAGATTTTTTTTTGAATAAAAGAGGTAAAAACTTTATTGAATCAAAGACACCAAAATTACAAGGAGGTCCCAAGCGTTGAGGCTCCAAAAAGAGAACCTTAGGCTCCAACCAAGCTCAGCCAACATCATTACTATCCATATCCTCCACATAAATCTTTTGCAAGACCTCACAGTAATCCGGGGAAAGATGCTCCCATCCCTCAATTTTCCAGTCACTGTCATGTTATGAAGCCCACTTAGCCAAGCAATCAGCTGCTCTGTTCCATTCACAGGGAATGTGGATGAAGGACACCTGCTCCATTAAAGAACTAATTTGAAGAATCTGATGAACTATCCCAGCCAGCTGCCAATGAATCCCACTTACCTTCTTCTCAGTCAACAAATTCACAATAATTTGTGAATCCGATTCATAGATAACCTTTCTTCTACCCAACTCCCAAGTCCTCTCCAGGGCATAATATTATTAGATTGCCTCCCTTTATGCACCGAGAAGAAGAACTCCACCTCCCCCAAGCAATTCCTACCAACACCTCCAACCCCTATCGGGCCTGGGTTACCCCTGGAGGAGCCATCAATGTTAATATTGATAATCTCATCCTGGGGGGGCCTCCACCTTCCCAACCTTTAGACCTTCTTCATAGCACACCTACCTCTTCTGACACAAGCAGAGGCAGGAGACAACTCCTGCTAGCCAAACCTACTCACGATATCCGCCTTAGTTATGTCCAAAGGAAAATTCACCAGACATTTAGCTTCCACCGATTCCCTAATCATAACCATGATTCTATTCCACACTTGTTGCACTAACAGTCTAGCCTCACGAAAAATCCTTTTGTTCCTCTCAAGCCAGATCTTCCAGAGAATGAAGATGGGCCCGATATACCAGACCACCTAGAGGAAGGGGGACGAGATAGGAGGTCTACCCAAACTACTCCAAAACTCCACCAGAGAATCTGCGTGAACACAGGAACACTTCCACACCCCCCACCAGTAGTGCCAAATAAGCATAGAAAAGGGGCATCTGAAGAGCAGATGTGAGGAGTCTTCCTCCCCATTGCCACACAAAATGCACATCGAAGGCCCCGAGAAACCTTGATTATGAATATTATCCTAGGTAAGGCATCTATTCCAGGCCAAAGTCCATGCAAAGCAGTTGCACTTCGGCCATGAAGAATTGTTCCAAACCTGTTTCCACCAATGCACCTCTCTTCCCTCCAATCTTCGGCTCAACAGTTCCCTGTAACCACTAGCTACCGTAAAGACTCCCTTAGGATTTGGAGACCAGGAAAGTCCATCCCTACCCTTAATGCCACTACAGTGTCTATTCACCAGAATGCCTTGTAACTCAGCATAGTCCTCCTACATCCCCGCAACCGACCACTCATTGCGATCCTTCCACCACTCCATCTCCAACCTCCCACACCTGTAAACAGTCTTGAAGTCACTCACCCTTGACCACCCCACCTCCAAAAACCTCTGGCTAAGGTTCCCAAGGTTAGGAAACTGATCAAGAATGGGGGAGAACCTGTCCCAAGAGTCATTCTAGAAAAGGACCTCTTCCCCCCTCCTACAGATCCAAAAGAGTCCTTCCTTAATGAGAGAGGCCCCCTTCTTGAGAGTATACCAGAGCATAGAGCCTTTACCCTCTAGTGGTTATCTTGGGACCTCCTGAGCTAGTATCCTTTGCATATATTTGAAGGCCAAAATCTTCGCCCAACCACGATCTTGCTCAACACACCACCTCCAGTACAGTTTTGTCACCAGTACCTCCCCGAATAGAATAGTCTGCCTTAAACCAAGACCCCCAGATTTCTTTGGGCTACACACTAGGTCCCAATTGACCAGACTCCATTTGGACGAGGATAGATTGCTTGCCCATAAGAATTGCCTTGCCAAAGAATCTAAGTCTTTCAAGAACCATTTGGCAGCCACTTGAAGCATACATCTATAAGTCGGAAGAGCATGAACCATTGACTGAATTAGTTGAACCCTCCCAGCAAAAGACAACCATCTATGAGTCCAGTGTTCGACCTTCGAGTGAAATTTATCCAAGTTACCCTGCCATGACTCTCAAGGAGGGTTACTAGGAGAGATAGGAATACCAAAATAAGTCAAGGGCAAAGAGCCAACTTGAAATCATAATATCAGAGCAATCCTCCTTTGAATAGCTTCAGGGGTGTTGAAGAAAATGATAGATGATTTATCTTCATTGATCAACTGGCTTGAAGCTGCCAGATAAACATCTAGAACCTTATGCAGATTCATAGCTTCTCAGATCCTAGCAAGTCCCATCAAGGTCGTGTCATCAACAAATTGCAGATGAGACTGCGGCTGCAATTCATTACCCCAGTTCCACCCCTGAATACTGCCTTGATCGACATTATGTTTGATCAACTTGCCCAGGCCCTTAGCCAAGAAGATGAAAAGATAAGGGGAGAGGGGATCCCCCTGACGAAGGCCCCTAGACGCACCAAATAGCTCGGTATGATCCCCATTGATAAGCACTAAGAAAGAAGTGGACCTAACTCCACTCATAACCCATTGAATCCATTCCTCAGCAAAACCAAAAGCCCTGAGGATCTTCTAAAGGAAAGACCAGTGAACTCTATCGTAAGCTTTAGCCATGTCCAATTTGATAAACATAGCTTTTTCCTTAGAGGTAGCCATAGAATGAATGGTCTCCGTAGCACTGACCACCCCATCTAGAATTTGATGCCCTTCCACAAACCTACTCTGTTCTTCAAAGATCACACCCCCAAGACACTTTTTCAACCTCTCTGCAATAAGCTTTGAGATGATCTTATAAATAACATTGCAGAGAGATATAGGGTGGAACTGGCCTAACTTGTTAGCCCCCTCACACTTGGGGATAAGCGCAATGAAGGTAGCATTCAGGGCCCTTAACATCTATTTATTCCTATGGGACTCTTGAACTACTGCCAGTAAGTCCAAATTGATAATATCCCAGAACTCCTAAAAGAACTCAATCGGGAACCCATCTAGGCCAGGGGATTTTCCTTTCCTCAACTGAAAGACAATCCTCTCGAGTTCTTCCATCAATATAGGGGCCATAAGCTACTCATTCATCTCCCCAGTAACAAAAGGAGGAATGCAGGCAAGAACCTGATTCTCCTCCTCCACTTCCCCCTAAAACTCCTCACTGAAGAGGGTTCGAAAATGCTGCAAAGCCTCCCTAGATATCTCCTACAAGGATAATAACACCTCACCTCTATTATTGACCAAACCAGGAATGGAGTTTCCATAACGTCTAGATTTCACTGAGTTGAAAAAGAAAGTCGTGTTCTTATCGCCCGCTTGAAGCCAATCAATATGGGCTCTCTATTTCCAGTAAATTTCTTCCCTGAGCCCCAACTCCTTTACGGCCCTAACACCTCTCCTCCTTCTTAAGCAAAGCTTCAGACAAACCACTCGCTCTGATTTCCCTGGTGATGCCATTTAACTCTGTTTGGGCTGCTTTCTTAGCATGAAAAATGTTCCCAAAACCTTGTCGATTCCATTGTTTAAGCTGGAACTTAACAAACTGTAGTTGCTTGGTGAAAGTATACATAGCTGTACCAAAGGCCGATCTCCCCTTCCTCCACCACTGCTCAACCAGAGCAGGCAGAGCAGGATCATGAAGACACAAAAGTTGGAATTTGAATGAAGGAGAGCGAGCAACCTGGGCCACAGAAGAAACCAGCTTGATAGGCCAATGGTCTTACCCTCTCCAGTCAAGAATCTCAGAACTAGTGGACCACCCCCCACCAACCCAAAAACTGGAAACCAGAAATTGGTCCAACCTCTCAGCAATCCAATCCTCCCCCATTCTCCTATTGTTCCAAGTGAATAGTCCATTACTAGGCTTAATGTCCACCAAATGCAACGATGAAATCCTATCCCAAAAGAGGAGAGACGAGGGCTCCAACCACATGACACCCCCCTTCTTCTCACTCAACTCTAGGATAGCATTGAAATCTCTCGCCATAAGCCAAGGATGGAAAGGGGCCAACCTTCTCATATATGAAATGTGAGACCATAAGTTCTATTTGTCCTAGAAATCAGTAGGAGCATAAATATTAGTAAAGAAAATAAGATCTTCAGTCTCCAGACTAGAGGCAACCCTGGATAGCGAAGATCTAGAAGCCATCCACCTAACAGGGCAAATCCTTCAAGGGTTCCAAAGATAGGCCACCCCTCCGGAGGAGCTTGCAGCCCTAATACACAGGCATTCGCCTTGCCCCCAGAGCTTCGACGCTAGATCGATCATACTCTCCACCGAGAGTTTAGTTTCTTTCAAGAGCAGGACATCCAGTGAATGATTCCTGATCAAATCCTAAACAGCTTTTTGTCTAGGGCCACTATTCAAGCCCCTTACATTCCATGAGAGCACAATCATTTAGGAGGATTGGAAAAGTGAGAATCCAAAGTCTTCACCGACCCTGACTCCACCAGATTTTCTCCCATCAGTTTGATTTTATCCAAATCCTTCTTCCTGCTGACCTTTGAGTTCTTCTCCGTAGCACTTTTCTTGATATACTTTTGATGTAGACCCAAGTGAACGGAAGACTTGTTACTCTTAGCCCCAACCGGTTCCAATTTCAGGGCTAACAGAGAGCCCTCCCCCCAACCGAAATTACCTCTGAACCCAAAGTGATTCCTTGCTGGGCTACTACTGACTGGCCCATCTCCATTTGCTAGCTGCCAATCACTTGTAGGGCCCGAGTAAAATCCTCAATACCACTTTTCAGACTGCCTCCTGATGCACCTAGTTCCAAAGGAGTTAACCCTGGGTTCACTTCTTGATGGCTAAGGTCGTCCAAGGCCTCAAATCTATTAAAGGTATCTTCCTCCTATCTCTCCTGTAAGGACCTCTTTTGTCCTCGATTCTTGTTCCTTGTCTTAACTGAAACAAAACCATAAGTGCCCTCTACCTCTGCCGGCATAGAGGCTTTTCCTTTATCAACCCTATCTTGGCTCTGAGCCGGTTGTTGAGGTTGGCGAACCACTGGTTTATATATAGGGCACTTACGTTGTAAATGTCCATACTCATGACACAGATGACAGCGAAAAGGTAAAGTCTTGTAATCTAGTTGTTGGACCCATGAATAAGAACCCACACTCATATCTATAGCATCTGACAGAGGTTTACTAAGATCAATTTCAACATAGATATGAGCAAAAGTCATTACCTTTCTTCCTAGGGTTTGCGTTGAGGATCCCACTGGCTTCTCCAACAGAGCGGCCAGCATCCGTAGCACATCCTCCCGACAACATTCCACAGGAAAGTGAGGCAAACGAACCCACACAAGAATCCTGTTTGGGAGCTCCTCTGACGGGTTAAACCCTGCATGCCAAGGCTTGATGAACAACCCCACCTGATTGTAAAAATATGGACCTCCCTCAGAGACCCTATTACGATCCTCCATGCAATTGAAGGTAACCATGAAATAGTTGTTTGCCAATATCATAATCTCTATTTCCCCTTCCAGCGCCCAAGTTCTATGTGCCCAGTTTTCCAGAAACTGCAGAGAAACCCTCATTCCCAAAAACTTGCAATAAAGCGAGTGTTTTCAAAAGTACTCAACGTCTTCAGCAATCAATTCAGGAGGAATAACCAGCTTCGGTCTCTCACTGCATCTCTCTAGGCAACCATTGATCTTCATAATATGAGAACCGCCAATGGTCCCCGATTCCGATTCAGGTGAGAAAAGGTTATTGTTAAAAGTCTTGATACTCTAGAATGGGGGTTTTGAACCCACTGCAGCGCTAAAATCCATGACCAGAGGAACATGTGATTTCGTACCACCACTACTTGTCATCGGAGCTCCAGCAAATAAACTACAGAATGAGAAAGACCCCCACCCTGAAGGGCCTTTCGAGCCAGCACTGGACCAGCAAGCCCACCCCCTCAATGCACATCGAGAAGGAGTTCCTACCTAAACCCCTAACCCCTAAACCTCCCACTGCCCACAACAGTCCCCAACCCCCGGTCGCACGCAGACCAACCACCTGCCCCCGCAGCCCCAAGTTGCACACAGACCTTCCTCCACGCACAGCCCCCCGAAACCCCCACGCCACCCACTGCAGAGCCTCCCCTGACCCCGCCTGCAACTCCTCTCCCCCACAACGCCTATACCAACCACTCCCTGACGGCCCACCTGCAACTCCGCCTCTCGCGAGCTAGGGTAACGAAGCCCTAGCTTGACCACCTGCAGAAGCTTGCACATGCACCATCCATTTAATTATTTAGAATTAAATTTAATTAAATAATAAATATTATTTAGTTTAAATGATTAAAATCATAATTAATTAAATAATTAATATTAAGAAAGGGATTAAATGATTAATTGATGAGAGATAGAAATTGAATTAAGATAATTAGTAAGATAATAAAGAAATATGATGGATTGTGGAAATCTCTTAGAACTGAGTTAAGATAATTAGTAAGATAATAAAGAAATATGAATTTAGAAGAATAAGGTTAATTAAATTAATTAAATAATTAAATAATTACTTAATCAATTAGACGAATAATTAGTACATAATCAATGAGACATTTTTAGGTGTCTACTTTTGCCCATCTTTGAGACAGTGTTGGAACGACGTTGTTTCAAAGAAAACAAAAAAAAATTGCCCAAATGACGCTTAGGGTGTAATGCCCTCTGGAGAGACTGTTTATGCATTAAAGGTATGAATGATCTCTTGAAAGAAGAAGAATGTGAGATAGAAGAATAGTTAGTTGATTAGAGATAGAGATAGGTAATGTGAAGAGTATATTGAGATAGAATATGAGGGAATGAACCTTAGAATGAAATAAAATGAAAGATGAGAATAAGAAGCAATTGAGGATGATTGATATGAGATGATAGATTGATAATGATAGACTAAAAATGAAGATGATGGTTTTCACAAACTTTTGTACCTTTATTCATAGCACAATATATATTCATCACTAAGCCTTATTATGTAAGAATGGAGCTTTGCACATCAAGTTATAAGGAACCAAGATGTAAAGATATCTCATTGAAGAAACAAACATGTAGCAAACAAGGAGTGAACCCTCCATTCTAGAAATAATGTAAGGGGTCGAGGTATGTGGAGTAGTCACAAGCATAGTTATCCTTCATGGGATACTTGTCGAATGAACATACCAATCGCAAACACCCACTGGAACCATTGCCCCAGAACTTCATTGGTCCACACCACAAACAACAAACAAAGAAAAAGATCATGATCATCGTGGCTCCTCTAGTCACTTGTGGACATCCTTGAGTAGCATAGGAACATGATCTCTCGCTAAATGATAAAAGATAAAGACTAACAAGGATAAAATTCAGCAGCCATATTGATATGTGTCTTTATTTTGATTTTTTGATGTGATGGTTGATATTGTCTTATCTCAGAAAGTTTTGGACTCTGTTTAAGACTAACCTATCTGATTTTGAGTGTATCCATTTATGTTTAAAATAAGATAATGATCACTGATATGGATAGTTGATACGATTCATTAGACAACTTGATCGTTTTGATTGCAGATTGTTGCTTAGATAGTTGTATCCTTTGTTAACTTCTTGTGAAGCGTTTGCTAGATATTTGCTAGGGTGTTTGATTCCCACGAGACATTTTATTGCAAGTTTTTTTATTGATTTTCGATTCTTTTTGGGGGGGGGATTTTGTGGATTGATATTTGAATGCTTTTTATTGATTTTTTCAAGATTGTATATGAATGTTTTTGGTTGATTTTTTGTTTTTCAATGTTTATGGATTGGTTTTTTTCAGGAATTTTTATGTTTTTTATGGATTTTTGTGTTTTCTAATGTTTTTAGATTTTGAGAGATGAAGCATGATTTGTCATCAATTGATAAAGATAAATCAATAAAAGATAAGACCAACTTGACCGAACGGGTCGACAGCCATATTGATCTTCTTGCCAAGGATAAATGTTTCTTGATTGGATGCTTGTTTGATAGGATGCCCATTGTAGGAAAGATGTATCTGTTAGGACATTATATTTGATAGGTACCCATTTTAGGAGTGATGTATCTGTAAAGGCATGTTGTCTGATAAGGATATTGAAAACTGATAGGCAATTGTTCGATTAAGTTGCAGACTAGCTTGGGAGTTTGTCTATTGATACATGATTTGTTAAGCTCAATGTTTTGATCTATTGATGGATGGTTTGTGCTTTCTTTCTTTGATTTTCAATTATTTATTTTTAAAAAATATGTGGCTTTTTTTTTGGACTTTATATGATATTTTTTGGATTTTTGCAAGAAATCATATGTTTTTTTTGTTTTTTTTAAGACATTATATGATTTTTTTGGATTCAGTTAATGCCCCCAGTGTCTAGAAAGGCAAATAATATTATGAGTGGATTAATTAACTATTGAGGTGAAGATGGATAGGAGAAAGATGGAGGTAACTTATTATGGAATCAGAAATGAGTTGGTTTCTAAGGACTATCACGTGATGGATAAAATGTTTCCAAGCTAAGGGATTTGACAATGTAAGGTGATGGAATGGTGCATTGAATGGCATGTGGTCTACATGAAGGGACATGTCAAGAGCCTTTTTGAAACCATGTTTTTTCATTTTTATTTTCGTCCTTAGTTTTCATCAAGATCAAGGGATGGAAAGGGGATACAGATAGAGATAAGATATGGATATAAGAAGCAAGATTGTAGATAATGATGGTTGATGGAAGCAAGGAATAGATATGATAAGGGATGTGAACTGAAAGGTATGGATAAGGTGAAGCAAGTTCATAGATAGTGATGGATGATGGAAGTAAGGAATAGATATGATAAGGGATATGGACTAGAAGGTATGGATAAGGTGAAGCAAGATCATAAATAGTGATGAATGATGCTTATGAATATCCTTAGCTTTGTCAAGATCAAAGGTGGAAAAATAAGATGGATGTAGATAGGGTAATGGACATTGGAGGAAGTATAATGGGAGATGTGACAAAAAGGATAGAGTGGATGAAACTTGCCCCCAAGTGTAGAGGTCTCCATTTGTAAAAAGGGTGATGTGTAAAATCATCATAACATCTAGTGCCACGTGAATAAGTGTTCATGAACATTTCAAAGATAGAAACCCAACCCACACTCAGAACCTTCAAAAAATTCAACCAAACATATCTAGCGACTAGGAAGCATACTCAAAAGGGAAGAAGAATCCTAAACTGGATCAAGGTACTTAGTCTTTGATTACCCATGTGTGTGCAAGTGGGTTTATTCTATCTCATATGATTATTGTAATTGTTATAATCTAACATGACTAGCTACATGAGTTATCTTGACTTCAAAAGCATCTTGGATAGAGCCTCATTTCTAGCAAGCGTTCACATCTCCGATGAGGTTATCGCTATAATCTCATGAATATTGCTCGATTGCCAGCCAGGCATCCATAGCCCCGATGGAGTTAGTCGCATGTTCCCAAAGCCAAGCATTTTGATATTGCATTTTTTTGCTTTTCTTGCTCTCTTTTTTCTTTTCTTTTGATATTGTTTTTTCTCTTATTGATTCTTTTGTACATTGGCTTGTAAGCAATGAAGCTTACATAGGTTCGAGAATTGCAGTGGCACTGAAGTAGGATTTTGGATTTTTTACTAGCCATGTATTCACCTTAGAGATCACAATAATATAGAATGATTGATTAAGTGTGTGAGATATAGTAATTTGAAGATGTCGGTATCAAGATACAACAAGTGATTCTCTTTCTGGATCGAGTATGCATCCCAACCAAAAGATAGTGTTAAGGAGGAACAACCTCAACTTCCGAAGCATTTCATGAATAGATATCTAGGAAATGAACTAAACACAAGATTAAGTGTGGGTGAGCATGTGACAAAATGACACAAATGCCTATTTCATCGATGAAGAATTTATGCAAAGGATTGAATGGGAAGGATGCAAGGATGGAAAAGAGGTGTTGGATGATAGATAGGATGTTGGAAGATTTGTGGTTGGGTGGACAAAAATGTCTTCAAGATTAGCATTGGCACACATCTTAGGAGGTGGTGGGGTGATGGAGGGAAAGTGGATTTTAGATTTTGAGATTTTGATGGAGGCATAGATATGGAATCCAAGACATAAGGACCCAAAATTGATAAAGGAGGTGATGGAAGAATAGAATTGGGAAGTGGAAGATGTGTAGATGGACAATTGAGAGAAGCTTTTGGAATAGCAAGTATAGATGCCAATTTTGATTTTTCTTTGGATTGCAATGCTTTTATGGAACCACATTAATTTTGATTTTTCTTTTGCTTCTAGTTCTTTAGAACACATTGCTTCTATGAGTAATTTAGAAACCCACATAGTTTTTAATTTTTATTTTCTCATAATCGGCCTTTGTAGCCTTTTGAATATTGCTTTTCTCTTTTGGATCAAATTTTTCTTTGAGTTTACATGTCTTTTAGATGAGACATGTTGATCTTTGGATGTATGTGGATTTTTGGACTTGTGGAATTTATGCTTGACATCCAAATTGCTTTTAGAGGGAATGGGATTCCTGGATGACTAGGAATGATATGGAGGTCTTTTAGATGGGTTGATGTTGGAAGATGGTTGGCAGGTGCTCCAAGATGTGTACCTTTGTTGATATTGATTAATGATAGGGTATTTGGATTGTGAGCTAGGGGTCATATGGATAGGCGATGGAAGAATGTAGGGTCCTAAGATGGATGGAAGGGAGGAAAATTTTGATTTTGGAATAAAAGGACCCAAAATGGATTTGTAGGATAGGGACCGTGTAAGCTTGGATTTAGAAGAAAGGATACTTTGATCTTGACTTGGAATAGGATCATCGAAGCTTGTGCTTTTCTCTTGATTTTAAATTGGATCATTTGAGTTTGTGCTTTGCTCTTGATTTTGAATTGGATCATTGGATTTTGCATTTTTCTCATTATTTTGAATTGGATCATTGGAGTTTGCACTTTGCTCTTGATTTTGAGTTGGAACATTGGATTTTGCACTTTGCTCATTATTTTGAATTGGATCATTGTGAATAGAAGGGATATCATGATCTTGCTTAGGAATTCGATGTTGAATGGGACTTGGAAAGGCACTTTTCTCTTGAGATGGAAGGGGATCATCTTGGATCGAATACAATAGAATAAGGGGATCATCATAAGATTCTTGATAGGTGGGATCTTGATCAAAAATTGGGTAGGATGGAAGGGTTTGTTCTTGATGTTGATTTATTTTAGGAGTCATTTCTTCTGACTTTGGATTATCCTCTTGACACGGGGTAGGAGTTTGGATATTCATGGGATACTTTTGGAAGATTTCAACACTTTGGCCTGATGAGAAAGGATTTTGAATGGGACTCTCTATAATAGGAGTATACGGTGTGATTGGGTCTTGAATTTATGAAGCATGGAAGGGACTAGCACCATGAAGTGGATTAGCTTGGAAACCTATTGTGGATAGCCCTTGGAAGGTTGTGTTATTAGATAGAGATGGTGTGGAATTCTCTTGTGTGACTTCAGGGTATGAGGAAATAGTGGAAGATATGGAAGCTACTTGAGGTGCAAAGTCTTGATGGGAAGAGTCATTGCTAGACATGGGCAGATGACCTTGTTGCATGATAGATGACATATTGACCATGTTCGATTGATGTCCAAAGGGTGACATGTTTATAAATATACTTGCATTAGTTTGGTACACACTTGGTGATGTATTTGAAGAAATAGGAGGATATTCACAAACATGTGATGTAACTGAAGGCAAAATTGATTGTGTAATTGTGTGTGACCTTGGTAGTGGTTGACTTGTTTGCACAATTTGTGATGTTGAGAGTTGTGTTGTTTGTTGTATTGGTTGTTGGACTTGCATTGTTGGATGTGTTTGTTGTTGATATTGGTTTCTCATGTTTATTTGTGTGAGAATGGCTGGCATGTCTGATTGCATAATAAGAGCTCACACATCAATTGGCTCTAAATTTATATTGGGATATCCAAATTTTTGAAATAGTTTGAACATCTAAGATCTAATCTCTTCATCTTTTTAACCTTTTGTTCAAAGATCTCTATTTCTCAAGCTAGTTTCTCTTCAAGTGATGGAGAAATAGGTATGACACTAGTTTGTTCCTGATAAGTTTGATGCACATTTTGGGACATGTATATGTTGGATTGAGATGATTGATTGTTTGGTTGCAATGACATGGTCCCACAAAATTTGGAAGTTTGATAAGGGTAATGTTGTCTCCTAGAAGTTTGAGAGCTTGTTTCAACCATTGCACTATATGCCATTTTTTTTTGGATTTTTAAAATTTAGGGATGAGATGCAATGCAACTAAAGGATGAAAGTGCAACCCTATTTTTTTTTGGATTTTGAGAATTTAAAAATGGACAAATGCAACTGAGGATGAAAAATGCAACCTATGTTTTTGTTGTTTTTTGATAAATTGGATTAAGGAATGACAAGATGAAAACCTAAAGAACGAAAATGCAACTTTGGACTTGGACTAGGGAACACCCTAATTTTGAAGATAATGCAAAATGGAGATAATGATTTAACCCTATGTCTTATGAGGATGAAGACTATGCAAGGACTAAAATAGGGATTATGATGACTTATGTAACGATTATGATGACTATGCGAGGAGTTATGTGAAGATTATGATGACTATGCAAGGACTATATGCAAAGATTGTGATGATTGTATGAAGATTATATACAAAGATTATGATGACTATGCAAGGACTTATGTGAGAATTACAAGGACTGTATGAGGATTCTATGCAAAGATTATGAGGACGCTAATGGGATACAAATGAGGACTTTATAAAGGACTAGGATAGGTCTTATGTGAGGATTATGATGATGTATACGGGAGCTTTATGAGGATGTAGATGAAGACTATGCAAGGACTTCTGTGAAGATTACGATGACGTATATATGAACTCTATGAGGACATAGATGAAGATTATGCAAGGACTTATGCAACATAAGGATGTAAATGAAGACTATAAATAGGACGATAATGAGGACTATGCAAAGTAAGGATGCAAATGGGGATTTTAATGAGGATGATAATGAGGACTTATGCAAAGTAAGGACGTAAATGGGGACTTATGAAAAGTAAGGATGTAAATGAGGACTTATGCAAAGTAAGGACATAAATGAGTATTGTAATAAGGACGATAATGGGGACGATAATGAGGACAATGCAAGACCTAAAGACTCTAGGAAAACCTATGGTCACAAGTATGTAGAATTTTGGACTTTGTTGGACTGTTTCATGTTTCAAGATAGACTTTGTTTTAAGTAACTTTGTTTGTGGGACAAGTCTTTTTTCAATTCTGAGAACACTATTTTAAGGTAAGTATAGCTAGATGAACTGTGTTTTGATGAACTCTGAGAATTCAGAGCTACACAAGGTAGGGCTTAAAATAGTCCAAATACTAATTCAATATTGGTCTAGCACAACAATACATACAAGAACACATAAGACAATCTTAGACTGGATATTGGAAACCATTCAATGAGGCCTTTTCAATAAAATATCAAAACAAGATGAATAGCTAGAGAATCTGGCAGCATTGGCTCCAATCCATGATACACACTTCTCGAGCATGCCAGTCTCTCTTACCCTAAAGATCTTATCACCGAGGGATTTTTGTCTCATAATGCAAGGTACATGAAGGGTGTCTATGGGGTACAGTTTGCACTCCCAGAATCAATTAAATTTGGGATTTGGGCTATTAAGTTGGTTCTCATTGTAAGTTTCGAGGGATCCCAATCCAACGACGGATTCTTAGAGCAATCCACTTAAGGATTTAGTTAAGCTTATCGGTGTAAGGAAGACCCCCACATATGTCGAATTCACTCAACACTCTAGCCGCTTGACGAGTATATTTATATAGCGGTTTGAAAAACCTGCTTGAGAGTACACTGGGAGAGATGATATCCCCAACACATCCCAATTCGAAGTTCCTCTGTGGGGTGATGAAATCCTCTATCAAAGATACCCCTCACTACTGAAAAGAAAAAGTGGGTGTCGTTGTCACCTTTCCCTCTCTCCCAAGACCCCGAAGGTGGGTGGAAAGGTACTTAATGCAACAATAGGTCCACCCAAGACACAAAAAAGTACTTTTTTCCTTATATATCACAATGTGTGATTTATTCTATTCATAAGGCAGATTCATATCAATTTCAAAGCCCAAACTAAGGTGTGAGATACACATGTGCATGTCTATTTTAAACACCAAAATGAAGTGTGAGATTGTAGTACCCCTCCTCGATCGAACTTGTTAGACTCATATTTTATTGTAGTTTACTTTCAGTGGATACATTGCTACTATGTGTTATTCAGACTTATTGATATTATTTCATGCTTTAAACTGGATATGTGATGTATGATTTATTTACAGTATTTTAGTACGTGTGATTAGTATTACATTTATGGATTATTGTCATGGACTGACACTTTACCTTACTTATACGATGTGTCATGTATATGTTGCGTGTTTGCAAGTGTATTGGATGTGAGGGGATGATTTTCCTTCACTCACTCTGATGAGATAGAGAACGTCATGATTCTCCTTCATCGGTGTGTATGTCGTGTATTCTATATTTGTATATATGCATGTGTGGTTCGATGATGCAGGATATTGTAGGTACAAGTACCGGGTAGGTACGGGGTATCGTCTCCACCTAGCTTCACAGGTTTGAGTGTGCCTTATTTGTCTAATGGGAGTGGAGAAGATAGTAGTTGACCCTAAATTTTACCCTAGTTACACTCTTGTGAGTGTCGTCAGTTGGTCATCATGTCTGTTTGTTCAGCCTTTGAGTGTTGTTGTTTGACATTTTCAGAGTCCTCGTGTGGGTTTTCTTAGTTTGCGTGCCCTAATGGTTTAGATTGTTTAATTGAGTTTATGACGTCACTGCATAGTTGGTCGATTTAAATTATGCATTATTATACGTTTGTGATTATGGATTTAATTAATTAAATGAAGTGATTAAATTTAGTTTGCAAATTGCATTATATTAGAAAAATAATTTTATTTAAATTTAGTAGAAAATAAATTAAATTAATTGCATTTATTGTTCTCTAGATTTTAAAAATAAAATAGAGTTAAATTATTGCCTTAATTTCTTTTGGAAAAGTTAATTAATTGGCATGAGAAAAGAAAAACAAAAAGTAATGATTTTTGCAAATTCATTCTATATACTTTTTTAATATTATAAAAGTTAATTCTTTTATTATTTTATTAAATATTATGTTTTTTGGGAAAAGATTTTTCAACCTAAAAGTTTAGGTTAAATATATTTTATTTTATTATTCCTAGGAGTTCACGGGAAGGAGACAAAGATTTTTTGGAGGAAAATTATTTTGGATGCATTATTTTGTTGGAGAAGTAAAAATAAGAGGATTGCTGGAAGGGGGATTGGCTTGGAAATCTGGTTGCAGGGTTGAGCTCTTCCACAAGATTCTTCCAGGAAAGCTTCACAAGTTGGATTGTTTTGCCTAGTTTTGTTTTAAAAATAAATAAGTTAGTATGAATCTCCAATCTCTGTTGTGGAGATTCTCATGTTTTATTATTTCCTTTCTGTATTTATTTAGCTTTGATATTGTGAAATTATAGGGGGTTATGCTGGCAAAATTTTGCCAGATTTACCCTCCGTTGTTCCAAATAAATTCTTCTTGTGTGTTGTGCGATTTTATGTTCTTCCTGGTTGTGGAAAATCATTAGAATTTGGGTTAAAAGAAAAATTGGGCTTATGGAGGAAATATTTGTAAAAGAAATGGAGATTTGCCCTCTTTGTTTTGTCACAGAGTTTTTTTTTTTTAATGAGTTCTTTACCAGTAATTAATTTGAGTAATTTTAGTTTTACTCTTTTTAAAATTGTTTTTATGCTGTGTTTTAGACCCTATGTTTCTCAGAGTGGAGGAGTAGAGATTTATTTATCTCTATTGAAAAGTTTTTTTTAATTTAGTAGAGATTTATTTATCTCTGTTGAAAAGTTTTTTTTAATTTAGTAGAGATTTATTTATCTATGTTGAAAAGTTGTTTTTTAATTTAGTAGAGATTTATTTATCTGTGTGTGTGTGTGTGTGTGTGTGTGTGTGTGTGTGTGTGTGTGTGTGTGTGTGTGTGTGTGTGTGTGTGTGTGTGTGTATATGTATACATATGTATATATATATATATATATATATGTATACATATGTATATATATATATATATATATGTATACATATGTATATATATATATATATATATATATATATATGTATACATATGTATATATATATATATATATACATATGTATACATATATATATATATATACATATATATATATGTATACATATATATATATATATATATATATATATGTGTGTGTGTGTGTGTGTGTGTGTGTGTGTGTATGTATGTATGTATGTATGTATATATGTATGTAGACACACACACACACACACACACACACACACACACACACACACACACATATATATATATATATGTCTACATACATACATACATGCATACATACATACATACACACAGATATATATATATATATATATGTGTGTGTGTGTGTGTGTGTGTGTGTGTGTGTGTGTGTGTGTGTGTGTGTGTGTGTGTGTGTGTAACTAGGAAAACGGAATGCATCAAAGCAATAAATATTAGCTAACCACAAAGCTAGATTGCAATGATATGAAATCCTTAAAACATTCAATAAAGGCATGAAGATGAAATACTAAAATAAAATGCAAACCAAAGCATGTATCTCCTTCATTGTTCCTCCATTGTCCTTCTTTCTCCTTCAAATTACTTTGTTTGTGGATCTCACCTACAAGTGCAAAATGCAAGTATGAAAGCAAGCAAGATTGACAAGATGAAAATTGTAGCATAAGGATACTAGAAGCGTGGTTTATTGATTCATTGAAGAAAATCATCCAATTTATAGACAAATTGGAGAGAGGACAAGATTAGCATAAAGAGATTTGAAAGGAAATTCAAATCAAGAATGACAAAATTATGACAAATGACAATTTGCTATGCAAGGAGTATGACAAGATTGACATGCAAGATTGATTGACAAAAAATATGACAAATTATGACAAGATTAAAATGCCATTCCCATGACAAAAGGGAAGAGAGAAAATAGCATCCATGATTGCAACAAATGGAAGCATAAACATAGGAGAAAATTAGGAGAAAAATTAGAAAAATTGAAGAAAATAGGAGAAATAGAAATTAGGAATTAGGAGAAATTAGTAAATTGGAAAAATGAGGAAAAATATGAAATAGAAATTAGGTGAATTAATTAATAGGTTTTCATCCATTAATTAATTCATGAAAGAGACCCAGGACTAAATAAATAGATTTATTTAACCCACCAAGAAGAAGAAAAGGATTAAATGAACAAATCATAAAACCCTAGAAATAAGAGGACAAGTAACTAGGTCAAGACAATAAGAAATTAATGTAGGTTAGATCATGATTCTGATTGACAAAGGACCAATGTTGATAAATGATTGAGACTGGTTGACAAAAATCAATGACAAGTTGACCAAGATTGACAAGGAGATCAAATTGATAGGCGCCAATTGACGAGGAACAATGACTAACTGATCCAAATTGACATGATTGAAAAGGACAAGGATCGATGACAAATCGATCGCAAAATGACAAGATTGACAAGGACAAGGATCGATGACGAATCGATCACAAAATGACAAGATTGACAAGGGGACAAGGAGATCAATGACGAATCGATTGCAAAATGACAAGATTGACAAGTTGATAATCACAAATGATTACTAAAAGATGATTAAAAGATTGACAAGAGGACAAAACCCTAATTCTATCATCAATTAGGATTGACGATGTCCAAAATGATGATAAATGAGCACGCACCATGATGCGACAGGATAAGATCGACCAAAATCATGACTGAAGATTGCTATCGACAAGACCTAATTCGAAAGCGATGAAAATGAGGAATGTAGAAGAAGGACTCGATGCTCGCAAATGATAAAGACCAAGTGCGCAACATAGAAGAAATGTTCTTGCAATGCAAAAACCCTAAAATAAGGCAATGCGCAAATGTTAAAGTATGACTCCGCAAGCGTTGACCATTTTTAGACGTCTACAGTATTTATTTATGTTTATGTTTTTAAACAATGGCATTTTATTATTTGAGTATTATCGAATATTGTGTAAATTAGTTTATGTATATATATATATATATATATATATATATATATATATATATATATGAGTATATTTATATGATATATATTCGATGAATATATATTCATATACATATATTATATTATTATATATATATATATAATAAAATTCGGAATTTAGTTTATCTTCAGAAAAGCATATATTTAGATTCTTTATTTTAATATGGATATACGTTAGGGGGTAATTTTTATGTGGTTAAATTTAGCATTATTGGACAAATGACAACTCTATTATTCTTTTATCAATAAAGATGTATTTTCTATTTTTCTGGAACATCTGTATTTGCAAAGTATATAATGCTTTTTACTATTTTAAAAAGATTGTCTGTTATAGGATCTTTAGTATAAATGGTATTTTCTAGTAAAAGCATATTTACATTGTAAATCTGATTTTGAGTTGTTGTCATGTCATAAAGGTTGTTATACCCCTTGGTCAAGTGTTGTTTTGTAACCCTATTGATGTGAGCCATTGTGTGTTGTTCCAAATGGTCAATCTTGGGTTAGTGATTTGTGTATCCTTCACCTGTAGTTTTGTCAAGATTAGATATGGCTGTCAGTTTTGCCATAGGGTTCTCATAGAGAGACCGTTCCTATTAGTGTCCTATAAGAGAGTGTCTTTCGAGAGGAGGCTGCACCTGAAGAGGATGGCAGGATAACCTCTTGAAAGTCAGTTAATAAGTGATAACCTAATAATTGATTGGGGGTGGGTAGTTATAATGTTAATTAAGATATTGTACCTCACACATGGTTGAGTTCTTGTAAAGGCTCAAGATGTCGTGGGAAGGCCTGGAATGGCATACTTACCACCTTGTCCTCATGAAGGGTTGGTAAGGTCCGCATGATACTTGGATGGAGTCAACAGTTCGGGAAAGGTTACCAAGATAACCCAGGATGGGGGCCGGGACCTATGGAGACCTACCTAGGGTAACCATCTTAAGCCATGTGATGACACTCTCTCTTTAGGGTCACTAGTATTTTGTGAGTTGAGTCACTTGATTTTTGTGGAGTCATGTTGTACTGTCGTACTTGTCCTATTATGCTTGCTTGAGGGTTTTCTGCTATCTCCTAACACGGTGGGGTGGTTCCATTTTGGGATCGCATGGTCGGGTGGTATTGTCACTTCCCATCGGATATCTTTGTTCATACCTTCATGAGAGGATTGGCTTCGCTGGTGTTTCTTGGTTCATGATTCTTGTATTAGCTCATGTTCGAGATTATTGTACATTTGAGACCATGTGGTCATTATTTCAGTAAACTATGTAACCTTGGCATTGTAACCTATGTATTTCATTTGTACTATTGGAATCATGTTATTATTGAATATTGTAATCTTAATTCAATGGAATGTATGTTATTTTAGTTATCTTTCTTCTTATGTGTAAATGAATCATTGGAAGTATATATTGTAGCACTTTAAATCTTTCAATGTGGAAATCAGTTTATGAGTTGATTTAATTTATTGTAATTGAATTGCCCTTATTAGATGGATAATTGGATTAACATAATGTTGTTGTTTTTATTTCAAAGTAATCTTCATTGGTAACCCTTTAGGATGTCAATGTTAGACTTCTGCTTGTGTTATTAGACGTGCAATGTTATAATTAATGCACTTAATCTCTTTTTTTTAAATCAAAATTATTTCACCTTTTTGTCTTCTATTAAGGAAAATCAGGTCTTAAGGGACCCGAAACCCACTTACATTATGAAGGATAAGCATGAAAGAAACTAGAGAAGACAATGCCTAGATAGAAAAGCTACAAAAAAACCAGCAAAAAGACCAACAGCTAGGACAAAAGGACAGCACAGAGCCAACAAGAAACTGGCATCCAAAAACCAGCCTTACATATCAAATAAAAACTTTTATGGACTCCTCTGCATTCTTGACCAACAACATCATGGCCTTAGCGGCTTCTCTCAAATTGGTGTTCTCCTGCTTCAGCTGAATGTCTTTCATCTTTGTCTCCAAATCACTGGTCGTCTGCCTGGTCCTTCGCCTGGAGATTTATGGAGTAGAGCTGGAGGTCAGAATATCCTCAATGATTACCATATCCTTAATTTGATTTTTCCTCTCTAAGTGATCCACCAAGGCATTCATGTTTTGAGATGAGATCCTCAAGACCTCGAGACTATGGTTCATGAAATTCTTCAATGCCTTCTCAATTTTAGCAACCCTATTGATGATGATCTCATTATCAGCCTCTGTCTTCTCTTTGAAAATTCTAATCACATCCTCCAGATGTTTCAAGTCTCCTTTTATAAGATCTTTTTCCGACCAGTCCTGCATTTCAATTTCCTCCTCTGCTTCGTTGGTTTCCACCTCTGCACTCTTCTTCTCCCAATTAGTATCCTTGATCAAATTGTGAATCTTATTCTCTAGGTCTCTTTATTTGCTCTATATGCTGGTAACATTTTCAATAACCCACTTCTAAAAAATTGAAAGACTCCAACGTACAATTTCTAACTGCATTCAAAATGGTGTTCGTCATATCCCTTCCCTACTCAGAGCTCATAGATTTAGGGTTAGCTTCCTCCATGGAATTCTGGGCAACATTCCTACTATCTAAAACCATCGGGTTAGAATCAGGGTTTTCAGTATGAGCATCTCTTTTCCCTTCCCCCTCTTCTCTAGCATACTCTTTCTTCTCACTCTCCACTTCCATCTCAGCCTTCCCCTATTCCTCCTCCATACCATCATTCACCTTCGTGTCCACTTTATCAATGTCAGCCCTCCCTTTTTTATGGGTAGGAATAATAGACAAATCATCTTCAGACTCAGAGTCATTACGACTCTCTGAAACATGAGCATTTGTCACCAGATTATCATCATTGCTAACCTTAGCTTTTTTCTTCAGGTGTTCGTAAATAAGCAAAATAAGCCCCTGATGGGCTATGGGGTAAGATTTGGGATATTTGGCATGGTCAACAACCAAGCTCTCATTCAGTGAGGATGCTAAATAAAAGGGCAAAGAAATCTTAACCCCATCGCGAAAATGATTGAGAATTGCAAAATGATAATTGTAAACTTTAGTCAATCTACCATCAATAGTCAAGAATTCCATCAAAACCCTTAGCATTTTCACCCTTTTGTTGCCTTGTAGTGTGGTATTCCTTTAAGGTTTCTGGTGGGGTATTACAGAGATCATGCATGTCAATTTTAAACCCAAAATCTAAAAGTGAATTAACCATAAAGAATCTTGCAATCAAAGTATCAATGGTCTCAAAATAACCAGGAATGATCAAGCCTTCTATGTACTTTCACCACATGTTGCAAATAGACTATTAGTAGCTGAAATCAAAATGACAACATTAATTTTTATTTATTTTTAAACCCCAAAACAAAATTACAAAGAAGATACCCCTGATCAATTTTTGAGAGCTTTCTGAAAATGTAATAATTGTAGAAAAAGACATTAATTTGCATCCTAGAGAGCAGATTTATGGGAAAACATGATTTTTTTAAAATCTAGCTTTACATTAATTATTTTTCATCAAAATCAAAAGTGTAAAGAAGATACCCCTGTGAAATTTTAAGAGATTTCCGGAAATGTAAGAATTTTAGAAAAAATCTCTTATTTGCACCCAAAATTCAAAATTTGTTAAAAAAATTAAAATGATCATATCTCAGTCAAAATAGATGGTACAAATCCTATTTTTTTACCATAGTTGTGTTTAGAGATCCTTAACCTACTGTAAAAAACTATCACAAAAATTCATTCATTTTCTCAAAAAATCAAAGATTTATTAAAACTAAGTGCAATTATCATATCTCACTAAAAAATGATTATCTAAGGCTGATTTTTTTACTGTAGAGTCGTGAGATGGTCATTAATCTACAGTAAAAAAAATCATGGATAAATTCACAATAGTTTAGAAGATATAATAAAATCTTTGAATAGCCTGCAATCTTGCCTAGAACCTTATCTGCACAATGTTAGTATTGAGATTTTTGAATAAAACACCAATTTATATTAGGAAACCTCTTAGAATATGAATTTAAAAAAGAGGTGTAGTTGCAAGATCTGATACCTATACTTGCAGGCATACACAAAATTCCAAATCAAAGTTTTGTTGGATTCACGTCAGGTTCACCAAAATGTATATGCTTAAAATCATCATTGCTAAATAGGAAATAAGGAAAATCACGAATTTCTTAACTATTCAAGCAATCCAAAACATAAATCAATAAAATAATAAAATCGAAGAAATAAGGATGTAAAATATTAATCAAAACTCTTTATTCCATGATTGCATATGACTTCCATTGTTCTTCTCTTCTTTTTGGTATGGTGGCTCTTAGATAATGCTCTAGTAACCTGCAAGTGACACAAAGATTTAAAGTTCATAATTGTTGAAAATGAGGAATAGATGTTGAATTTATAAATTTTTGGGTGAGATTTATTGAGAGGTGGAACTTAGGTGATCCCACATGTTGATTGATAGTTGAACTGCTAATTTGGAGGTGGAACTGAATAGATTGAATTGTTTTGGATTAAGGCAAAAACAAGCTTGGAAGGGACCTTGAAACCCTGTACAAAATGATTCTAAGAGGAATAAAATCATAGATTAACATCCAAAATAGAACGGGCTACATGGAAAAGCATTAGAAACAATAACCAAAGAGACAGAAAAAACCCATTCGGGCACAAAAAGACCAGCAAGGATATTGAACCCAGACACAAACAAAACCAGCAACCAAAAAACAACACATATCTAGTTACATAAGGCTTTTGAGGGTCTCAACGATCTCAACCTCAGGGACATTCATTGTATCAGCAACATTCTTCATCACTTTGTAATCCACATTCTGAATAGCCACTTTTTTCTTCATATTCCCACGGGTCCTTTTGCAGGGTCCTTCTCCAACCTAAGCCACCTCAAGATCATACCCAATAATGACAACAACCCTATCATGTTGCTCCATACTATTCACCATAGTGTTCATAACAACCGCAGTATGTTTGACAATCTTGTGATTGCTTGCCATTATAGTTTTGAGGGTGTCCTCAATCTTGTTATAGCCTTCCTCAACATGGGTAATGCGATCCTCCAACCTTTTCTTCAACTGATCAACCCCTTCACCCATTTTCTTAATGCAGTCCATAACTGAATTCTTCTCATCCTTTGTCTAATTCCCCACATTGTTCTGATTACCTTGAGTAGAACCAATAGGGATCGCTTCCATTTTACTTCCCAGGGCTCTTTGGTTGATCCTTATCTACTTTAGTTCATGGAAAAACCATTTGAACATGCTGAAAGTGTCAATAACATGTTCACGAGCCATTCTCGACACATTATCAAAATCCTCCCTCTGATTGTTAAGCTCCACACTCTTAAGACGAAGGTTTTCAATTCCAACCGCACCCACATTACCAACCTCCTTATTGGATGAAGGAGAGGTCATGAAATTATGGAACTCAAGGTCCTTACCATCTTTTTCCCTCTCACTAGAAGAGGGGGAGCCATTCTCAACAGAAGTAGAGGAGGAGGACATAACAATATTCTTTTTCCCTTTAATACCCTTCCTCGCCTTAGGTTTAGAACTCGAGGGTTTTTCTATTTTAGATTTTTTCAAGGGGGGGGATGGTGTAGGAGCACCCTTCTAGACTCTTTCTCTTTCTTTTTCTTGTTGGTGATATGCTTCTTATGAAGCCTTGTACATGAATAAGAGCTATGAGCTCATGTGTGCTAGACTAGGTCCTAGTTATGGTCCTAGTGGAGATCTTAGGGGTCATGAGTCAAGATTATGATTTTCTTGAAAATGGAGGGTATGTGTGTCTTGGAAGTGTTTAGGGGTCTTTTATAGCATGGTGGTGTCCTTAGGTTGGCCCATTGTGGGTCTAGGAGTCATAAAAAGCAACATTGGGAAAGTTGCTCAAAAGTTGCATGACAACTTTTAAAAGTTGTCAAGCAACTTTTCCACCATAATGTCAAAATATTTAGGTTAGCATGGAAAACCCTAGCTTGGGCACATAGACTGAGGTATAGGTAGTATAAGTACCTGCAAACCCTAAATGAACGGGTTGGATGTCAGACCTTGTATGGCCCTAGAAAAAACATCAGATTGAGATTGTAAAACTGTTACCAGTCAGTTTGTATGAAGGAAGCAAGCAAGTTAATGGATTGAGATACATCCAAAACTATGTGGTTTGTCATTCATGGTGTAATTAATTTCATTTCAAGCAATTAGTTTAGGTTTTTACTTGCAGATTGTATAAGTTTGTAAATAGTTTGAAAATTGTCTTCTTACTGTCCAGTTTTGGACAGGATTGTGTAAATGAAGACTTAACTCCATTCCCCATTATGGAACCACCATGAAACCATGGGGAATGGATGTGAAGACCCTGTACATTATTCCCAAGCAATAAATGCCCTTCAAAATGCAAGAAGGCCAAGAAAAGACCTACTCCTAGGCGAGACTGGACAGTGCCCAGTTAGGAGAGGTCAAATTGCAGAGGTCTTGGAGAGCAAGGTTGAATAGTGGAGAGGGCATCCTTTGGAGGAAGTGTATAGGAGTTTTTGAAGTAGAATTTGTGTGAAGGAGGAGCCTCCACCAATCCAAAAAAGGTGGCTAACACACAAAACCATCACTGTGACCCAGGCAGACTACAAAACCATTGTAAAACCCCAAAATTTGCCCTAGGCACTGTACGACCACTTGGAGGCCCAAAACCTAGAAAATCCTTGAGCCCTTGCCAATTGAATGGTAGTCTATTTTGGGAGTTAGGGTTGTGTATGCATCATTTGTGAGAGAAAGCCCTAGAAGACCGGTTAGGAGGCCTAATTGGTCCTAATCCTTGTAGCACTGTTTTGTAAGCAAAATCACAAAACAGTGAAATCGGTAGAAAGGATGAAGGTAGCAACTTCTTGGGAGCACATGGAGGGATGTAAAACATGGTTTAATACTTGAAACAACCTTTCTAAGACCTTGGAAGGTGTGGAACAAGATTAGCCCTTATTAGCCATAGTAAGGGATTTTGAGTCTCATGAGTAGGTGAGACCTTAGGAGCAGCAAAGCAACTCATTGGTGGGTGGATTGGGCAAGGTCAGGGGATTCCTCAAGAAAAGGAATTCCTAGATACCCTAGGGTGTGTGGAGAACACTAGGTGATCCAAGGAAAGGTTCCAAGAGCATAGACTACGCTAGTCTATCCCAAACCCCATCCCATCAAGGGAATTCCCTTCAGACCCAGACCCAGAAGCTTCATTGTTAGACTCACCCACACTAGTATCTTCATTCTCAAAAGAAATGTGGATATAAACATTAGGGGGAGGAAGAGCATGAAAATGGGCATTAATAAGGACCAACAGGCCTTCATGCAAGATAGGAAACTTGGATTCTTGCGTTGGTCACTAAAATTGACCCTAATAGTAGACATAAGATAGAAAGGGAAAGACATCTTCACACCATTGTGGAAATGATTCAATATAACAAAGTAATGACCATACACCCTAGTATAGGGACCATCCAAAGTAAGGTAATTCATGATTACCTTAAGGAGCTTCTGCTAGAAATACTTAATGATCGTAATGTCATAGTAACTAGTCATCTTTTTAACAATTTTGGCCCGCTCCACCTCCTTCTTGGGGAAATTCTGCACATTTTTCTCAGTATACACTCTATCTCTATAATACTTTATACCCTCCATGGATAACCCTATGACCTATGCTATAAAGGCATCATCAACCAAGACCTTCCGACCATGAAGAATAATCGTTCCATCCTTCCAAAACTAAGCAAAATAGTTTGTGACATCCTTATTATGCTCTTGTAGCCTCTCAATGTAGGGAGTAAACCCCCCTTTCTCCAAAATCCACCATAGCTTCTTTTCATTCTTCAACTTTACACAATTTGGCGACTCTTTTCTTTTTCTTGCACCACCCATTCTAACTTTCTCTCTGTAAAACTCACTGCAAAGAATTTTCAGAATGAAAGTTAGACTCCAGAAAATGTTTAAAATCTCCCACAGATCATATGTTTAAAACCGCCCACAAAGCATGCGAAATAAGTTCGCATCGATTCTTATGTCCTATCTGACCACCTGTCTCAATTAAGAAAGTATTAATAAATTTAGATACACTCAGAGTCATTATGGCACAAGTTATCATTAAATTTACTCCCCTGACTTTGCTCATGGAACAAATACATTGCAAATTTTGAGTCTAGCTTGTCACCTCAGGTCCAACTAAATTGATCCTTACATGTCACTCCTTTGTTGGCAAGGAAGTCGACCACCACATTGGCTTATCTATATACATGAGCAATAATGCATCTATCAAAGGTTTTTATAATATCTTTTGCCTTCTTCATCCATATATGAACATTCCAAGCCATATTAGATTTGCCCTTTAGGTAGTTGATAATATTCTTTGAGTCTCCCTCAACCCAAACAAGCTTAAAGTTGTAATGTTTATCAAGTTTTAAGCTAAGATAGGCTCCTATAGCTACAACGACATTATTAGTCTTTTTTTCTGGAGGAGGAGCAATAGAAAAAATGAAGTCGCCATACTGATCCCGTAGCACCCCCCCACAACCATAGTTATCATTGTAGAAAAAATAGATTGAATTATTTTTTATTAGGCAAAAATAGGTTTTAAGGAGACCCGAAACCCCTTACAAAAGAGAACCAGGGATGGGAACCCAACATATAAGGTTGTCCAAATAGATAGACATTAAATCCTAGCAACCCAAACTACCACAAGAAAAAAAGATAGCAAGAAACTATCCCCATCAATTTACAGGTACCATGTACCAGTGGAAAAGATAGCACGCCCTAACTAGCAAGGAAAGCCCTTAAAAAATACTAGCCTACACCAAGGAAAACAAAGGGTTTCAACTGGCTCCCTCAACCAGAAGAGGACAAGCAACACATTACTTCTTCCCTTTATGGGATCAAAGGGTCATATCAAAAGCACTCACATATTTAGATTTTTTCATTTTCACCAATATCCACCCTTCTTCCACCTTCCCAGCAGAATCCATCCAAGAAGTCAGGTGCAAAGGACTCGAGAAAGAGCCAGCCAATCCCAAAGGACCAGCAGCATCCAAAGAGCCAGCAACATTAACTTCTTCCCTATTACCAATGAGAAGGACAACCACATCAGAAGAGACACTAACAAGCGACCCACAAGCCCCAACAACCTCCAAAGGTCGGGAAGAGTCAAAACCACCTTCCCTAGAGGAAGCCACCCCATCCACCAAAGGAACCGTAGTAGCAGACGGGCTATCTTGAGCAACCACCGAGGAGAAACTTCTCTGTGAAGGTTTCTTCACAACATAATAATGTTGAGCTGAAGCACCATTCCACTAAGACACATAACATTTCTTAGTAACACCAAGATCACATTTAGCAGAAACATGACCCATTTTAAAGCACTTTCTGCACCTGAAGGGAATCCCTTCATAGTCCAAAGGCTGAATCCAATGTCCCTTAGAAGACATAAGCTTAATCTCTACAGGCAAACCCTTAGACACATCAATGTCCACCAAAATGCGAGCATAGGTAGAATGGATTACATTAAAATAATCAGCATCGAACATCAAAAAGTTCCCAAGAGCCCCACCCACTTCCTCCAGAAGAGAATCCACCCAAAGATGAAGTGGGAGGTTAGAGAGCCTAACCCAAATAGGCATCTTATTGAAAGTTTCAGAAGAGGGATTGAAATATTTATGCCAAGGATTCACCATTAACACAAAACAATCATCCTAGCTGAAGAAATGATTACACAGAATACAATTTCTATCCTCAACATTGTCAAATTTTGCTATGAAAAACCCTTTAGCCAAAGGAAAGATATGAAATATACCAGATGGGCTCCCAGTCCTTGGAAATCCATGCATGAAGATCAGGAAGGTTGGGCCAAAAACCCCTAAATCTACAAATAATACCATGAGCAGCAAAAACAGAGGTAACATGATCAATCTCAACCTCGGTATCCTCCTCCAGAGAAATGGAAATGGACCTACAGATAGGATAAGGCTCGACCACTGGAGAAAACTTATTTGCAACCCTGACTTTGGAGTGATTACCCCCAGGAGGTGGAGCAGACACATCACCCACACTCGAAGAGGGAAGAGCCTACATAGAAGGCGACAACCGAGTACCCAAAGCAGAAGGAAAAGCCATCGAGGAAGAAGATCCCCCATTCGTAGCACCAATAGGCAGAGTGGATTCAAAAATCCCGAGCGGGTAGGAAACACATCCGACAACCATATAATAGATTGAATTGTTAATAGATTTAACTGATTGAGAAAAAAAGTTGATTGAAAGATGAAAAAGAATGATTGGAGGAGAAATGATTGATGACAAAGAAAGCTTTATTTAGAAAAAGCTAATTGGAAGATAGAAAAAGAATGATTGGAGAGAATTGAGAAAATGATTTAATTAATCAATTGATTGATTTATGATTAATTAAAATAGATGGAATAGTTAACTTATTGAAAGTTTTTTTGGAAAAAATCAAAGTGGAAGATAGAAATAGAGATTGGAAAGATAATGATTTAATTAATTAATTAATTGAATTAATTAATTTAGCATGTGCTTGAACTTTGACTTGGATTTTCAATTTAGTGTTTGCATGAGATTTAATTCAAATATTGAATTTATTTTAAATTCAATTTGTTATTTGAATATATTTAGAACTTGACTTTGATTTTCAACTTCATTTTTGAAATCATGCACATGTATTTGAAAGTTGAAGAATTCGAATTTGAATTTGAATTTGGATAATTAATGAAATCGAAATTTGAAGAATTAATGAAATTAAATAAAATTAGACGAAACTAGAATTTGGGAATTTGGATTTGTATTTAGAAGAATAAATTAGTTAATTAAATAATTTAAAGAAGTTATTTAATTATTTAGAAATTAAATTTAGTTAAATAATAAATATTATTTAAATTAAATGATTAAAATCATAATTAATTAAATAATTAATATTAAGAAAAGGGTTAAATGATTAATTGATGAGAGAGAAATTGAAATAGGATAATTAGTAAGATAATGAAGAAATATGAATTTAGAAGAATAAGGTTAATTAAAGAATTACGTAATCAATTAGATGAATAATTAGTACATGATCAATGAGACATTTTTAGGTGTCTACACCATCCATTCACCAACTGTTCTCCCATGAGAATTTACCCATTCAGCTTGTTTGACAATTTATTCATCCACTGAAGAAGTGATCGGCTCGACTACCTCTAAGGATTTGGTAATCTTGATTAGGACTTCTATGAGCTAACCTCCCTGTTTCTTTAGCTTATCTTTCTTCTCTTTCTCTTCATTGAACATTGCTACAAGATTGTGGAATGAGGTTTGACTTCAATTGTACCTTGATGTGTTTTCTTGCCCACATCAATTCTTTTGATAACATAATCAGTATCCTACATTTTGTCAAAGTCCATATCCGGAGGAGAAGCCATTTCTACATATGTGTTCTTTCATTGATCTATACTCAACCTAGACAAAATCTTAGCTTTCTTTGTGATCTTGGGATTAACTGGTACATGTTGGCTGAAATCAAAGTCATCAAGAGAGATAGGTTGCTTCTTCCTTTAAAGAGCATTAGACACTAGCCAAGGTGGCAAAGAAGCGTCTTCAATTACTCTAGAAGTGAGAACTTGGGTTGCCAATTCTTGAGACTGTATGTTGGTAGTAACAATAGGTAGAGTTGAGGTGGCAACAACATATGGATTAGAAATTTTTGAATCCTGAAGAGGAACTTGGGTTTCTGACATGAATTTATCAAAATCTTCAAACATGGAAGATGTGACCTCGGACAAATTAGGAAGGAACACAGTATCTAGGTTGTCATGAGGTGTATCAAGGTTTGTTTCACTTGTGCAAGTGGAAGGAATAACATGCACTTCACGAACTTGGGAAAGAATTGACACAGTAGTATTCAAAGGAATTGCATCAGGGAAAAATACTAAACTAGTACCTGTGATATCACATGATAAAAGAGGAATACCTTCATGTGTCTCTTGAGACAAGGAAGTACTTAAGATTCCATGCAATTCCTCCTCATTGAATTCTCCTTCTTCTTGCTCTTGTTCATTGTCTAGCTCTTCTTCTTCTTTAAACTGTTCATCTTCACTCAAATCTTCTTCTTCACCTTCATCATGAACCTGAGTCTTTTGTGTTGAAGTCTCACCTCAAGCTTTATCTTTTCCAATGGTGCACTTGAATTGAGGACCCTTAGGAGTTGCAAGTTCTTTCCTATTCCCGTTCCTTAATTTGGAAATCTTTCCCTTGGGACCTGCAACATCTTCTAAAAATGATTCAATTTGGAAAGGCTTCATCTGCACACCATGTAGGTTTAACCATGCAGTGGTATTATCAATAATTTTCTGACATTTGGTCCTTATAGAAGTTTTTTCCTTTTGGGACCATTAGATGAGAGGCAAAGGTAATCCAACAACTTTGTTTCTTTCATCTGTAGGATCAAGGATGTCACCATCTTCTTCAAGATCTTTAGGAACATTGGCAAGATCAAAGTTTTTAATTTTTTCTACTGTCAAACAATAGTAATCCATCCTATGGATATCCTATTCAGTCCTACAATCTACCCACACATCTTCAATTCAGTGGATATGTGTGTAGTTCTTCTTAATCTTATTCTTCATGCCCCTATAGTCAAAGAAATTCCTAGCCTTGAATAATTTCATGGTCACTCATCTCATTTCCTCCTCAATGACACGAGCCTTGTGGATGGAATTGATAGAATATCTCCCTATATATATGGAGAACTTCAAACCTGTCTTATGAGCTCTAGACTGACGCTCATGAATGGAAATCATTTGATGAGCCATCTCCATAAGGATGATCTTATCAGATGGATATCTCGGTAACATGAATGGTTCTCCATCAAAACATCCAATTCTGATATATGTGAAGGTAGGAAACCGAAGGGAAATGCAACCATATTCACTCACCACCTTCCATGCATCATCTGACACTCTTTTGTTTTGAAGATCCTTGTCAAACAAACACATGTAATGAGCAAAAAAAATCAGCATTTACCCTCCTAAAATGATGTAAACTCTCTGAGAGAGTCATCTGAGAGAAATACTTATAAACATGAATTTGACTCATGTCACCTGTAGTTGATAAACCTAGAAAATGCCTCATTGAGGCAGATACATAGATAAGATAAGAAGTCATGTACAAAATTTCAAGGTAGTAGGCACCTTGGTCAACTGTTCACACATGGCATCTACAATTTATTTGCCCTGAAAAAAATTCTTCTTATTCTACCTTATGACATGGATATATTGATACATCCATTTGTGGTAGGTATTTGAAGTTGGGAGGCCCTTTACTCTACTAAGAAGAGTAATGAGATCATTGACCTCCTCATTTAAGTCACAACAAGGAAGAGTCTCAGACCATCTTGAAATTGTAGGCTTGTGTTTTTAGCCAATTATCATTCATGTTCTTCCTGCATTTCTCTGAATTTCTATCAAAATAAGCATTTGTTGATTGCATGTCAATATTTGCATACTGATCAATAGGTGAACATTTGAAAATAGTGTCAAAGAAATCATCATCACGTTTGATGAGTGTTTTCCCATCTACATCCTTCACCGATCTGGTGGTAGAATCATATTTATTGGCAAGAGCCAATACAAACTCTGGGGTTTGAGCTGACATGGAAGATGTGTCGACTAGATGAATTTCACTATTTATTGTGGGCTCCATCTTGTAGGAAACTAGTGGCAATCTAACCCTCTTCAAGAACTCATCAATATCCACATGACTGATCTTGATATCCATGATATTATCAATATTTGACGTCACCGAAGAAGGTGGAAACACTGGATTTATTTCTTGCTTTTTAAACTTCATTGATTTCTTGTTTGGAGAAGGTCTCGACATTTGAAGTAGATATACTACAATGTGAAAATATCATCATTTGAAATGATTATCGTTCACAAAAATCTTCATTTGATACAAAATGACCATTGATATATCACATATTAACCAAAATAAAGCAATTTATATGTGTGTGTTCTAAGTCCAATTTGCACTAAGTGTGAAAATCCAAGACAAGTGCAAATTGGACTTATAAGTTTGATATAGATCTCAAAAAAAAAAGGAATGACAAAAGGAAATGTAAATCAAACTTATAACTCCAATTTATATTTTGGTAAGAACTCAAAATACAATGTAAATCGGAGTTATAACTCGATTTACGTTTTATTAAAAATGTGAATCAATCAAAGTTCTATCATGCTAATGGCTCCTATCCATATTTAACAACAAATAGTAATAGTGTTGAGCGGGGATATAACCTCGACCAACACCCCCAAAGGTAGAATGAAAATAGAAATGAAAATGGTGTTGGATGGGGATATAACCCTGACCGACACTATAACAAAAATGCTATAACAGAGTGTCGGGCGAGGATATATCCCCGACCGACACTTCTCAAAGGAAAGCGCAATAAAAACCAATAGTGGTCAGGTTTGTAAACCTCAACCACCATCACTTACACAATGATGGGAGTTGGAGGTACAAACCTGCCCACCACTCTTTGCAACGAAAGCCATGAAAATTGTGGGGAACGGGGATACGACCTCGTCCATTACCATGGTCATAGACTGTGGTGAGGGTCAAGGTAATATTCTCGCCCTGCACACTGTGAACATACAAGGAAAAAAATAAACGATAGGAGGGGGTGTGTGCCCGCCTCACACCATAAAACATTATGGTGTGCGACAGACATATAGTCTCACCGACGCCATAGAAACTCACTAATAAAAGCAAAAAACTAAATCAAATTTGTAATCTGATACATATTTTAATATCTATCGAATTCCAAATTCGATTTCAAAACTAGGGCACAGGAAAAAAAAAAAAAAGAGCTTAAATACTTAGGTAAATTGATACATAACATGAAGAATAATGGGGTTTGAAATTCGAACCCTCCAATCCACACAATAGTCAATAATGAAAAATTAGGGCACTAATCAAAGCATAAAAGGATAAAGAGACCCAATTTAAAACAAAATCCAAAGCATTAATTACAAATCTTGCATAATAAAATGTGTAAATCGAACCTATAGGTCTGATTTGCACACATTAATTACTAAGTACAAAATCAAAGTTTAAACCCGGTTTTGCGCTAAATAATCAAAAGAATGCAAAATCGGAGTTAAAAGTCGATTTCACACTAAAACAGGAAAGTTCATTTTTTAAGTTAAAATTTTGACATTTTAACTTAAAGAGGGAAATTCAAAACCGAATCAATAAAAATTCAGAAAGAATGAGACGACCAAAAAGCCTCATTTTCTTGATTTTGAAAGAAAAGAGGATGAAATATAAAAAATTTGTAGGGGTTGCCTTGTTTTCATGTAAAACGAAAACGAGCACAACAACAGGCAAGAAATTCTCACTTGTTAGGAAGGAATGGTTAGTATCTACCATGCATGGCATGTTGATCTCACACCTCCAAAAAATACTTTGAACAATGATGTTGGACTTATGTTTGATGCCTTAGATGAAAGATAACACCATAATCTTAATGAGTAGAAAATATTCTCATCCCACTTAGGGAGTGATGTTGTCATTGTTAACCTAGATATGTGTGGTCATTGAAACTTTGGAACTAGACATGATTGGACCAAACACTATATTTTCTTTGTCCTTGGTGAAGAATTCTATTACATTCATTGAATCCACACACTCAATATATAATGTACAAAAGTTACCTACATACAACTAGTTTTTACTCACCCAATAGGTGTTGCCACTTTCAACATCAATGGATCAAACATTAATGCAAAAACCTCACATACCAATAAAAATATAAACCCTCTTAAAGATTAAGCTCTACTGAATTTCCAAGAAGAATTTATTTCATTCCTTACATTCTAATTGATGAAATAAACTTCATTGGACAAAAGTTGTTAAAACACATTGATACTAGAATGTGTTTTCCATTCCCATATTAAAATCAAAGTTCATTTAGTGGTCTCTATATTTTTCTTATTAGTGATCTAGGATAAATACCACATATAAAGGATATTCTAAAGTATGTTGGGTCAACTATGGGCCAAATATAGATTTTGATACAATATTTTCTTTTAATTTGTTATTGGTATTTTAAAATTTCATTTGAATTCATTCAAAAAAAAATTGAATGCATGTATACCATCCCACATAATGGTTATTTGAGCCTCTACAACAAATTTTATTCAACTTACCTATCTACTAAGGCTCAAAAGGCCTTTCAAATTCACATTAAATTAGGCACTCATTTTAAATACCCATATTGAAGAAATTCATTCCATTAGATATATTTAAAATCTAATGCGACATACAAAAATTTCTAGCTTCTTAAATGTTGGATCAAGAGTTGAAAATGCAGATTTCAACAGAGTGTGAGCAACATCAAAGTAGACATTGATCACTGAAGGCCAGAATGCCAAGGTGAGGTCTAAGTGCAAACAAAATTGTATAAGGATATAATATACAATGATACAATGATTTGTGTAAGGGACCCAAGTTAATGATGTGATTCATGAAAATGAACCCAAAAAAATAAGTTTTCAAAATTCGAACTTATAGTTGACCTAACCCTTATAACTAGTCATTATGTGCTTACTTGGAGCATGGAATGTTTTACTTTCCACCTTTGGATTTGTATTAAGGAGTCACCCTAGCTTATTTTGTTGGTATTATGATGACTTTGTCATGTGTTGCATTGGTTTTGTCATTGATGTCAACACTTGTCTTCTTGGAGGTTTACATTATGTTCACCTGTATGGTTAGTGGCTTATGCATAGTCATCGGTAAGTGTTCACCAGCAAGTTATATTGTTCACCAACAACGATGATGACTTGTTATCAGCTGGAGACCATTTGGTTATGTTGAAGACATGGATTGGAAGTTTGGTTTTGGTGTTTTGCTTATTGGTCTAATCAGGTTGACAGATTTGCCTTTACCGGCAGATAACTCTAGGTTATGGACCGGTACATGTTATATATTCCAAATCAGCACGACATGTTATGGAGATTGTTTATTGATTGGTTATTGTGGTAAATGTATTGAGCTGACATGTTGTATCGCATCAAGACTTATTTATAATTGATTTAATTGTAATATCTTTAGTGAGCCGACCTATACATTTGGTCTTAAGGTTTTGTATAAATGATTGTAAGATCTTATTGAAGATCAGATAAGGAATATGGTAATGGTATGAGTGTATTCAAATATTGAAGAGCGAAAATAAGCAGATCCTTGTGCGAATCACACAGACATTATTTGAAGGTTGAAGGAAGGTTATGAAGGTGTTTTGACATTCAATTTCAAAGCTTAACCGGTACTGAATCCAGCATTGGAGATGCTATTTTGAGCAATACATTATCATTGGATTTAACCATCCAATTGTGTAGTCAATGTGACTCCTATTTTGTGATTGAGGAGTGACCTCTAGGTAGTTGGCCTTTCTGCATGTGCAGACCCCATTTGTATACACATATTATCTGTACTAGTATCATCTGATTGTGGGTAAGGTTTCCCACCGTGGTTTTTCCCTTACCGGGTTTCCACGTCAAAATCTCTGTGTTCTGTACTAGTATCATCTGATTGTGGGTAAGGTTTCCCACCGTGGTTTTTCCCTTACCGGGTTTCCACGTCAAAATCTCTGTGTTATGTGTTGTGGATATTGTTTTTGTTTCTATTTCATGCATTAAGTTAAACCGGTACTACTAAATTTGTTAATCTATTTATCAGCACTTAAGTTTGGTTTACCGGCATTTAAGTTTAAATTGGAATAACTTGCATTTGAATTACAATTTATTGACAACTGGTTCACAACTGATTCACCCCACCCCCCCCCCCCCCCCCCCGCCCCTCTCAGTTATCCTTCTCGAGACCTGACATATTTTTAGACCATCTAGTACGTAGAGATAATCAAGTAGCTCTTACAAATACGTGTGTCATAGTTTGAGGAGCATTGAATCAATGTTTCAATATTGCATCATCATCTAGAGTATCTCTTGCATGTTGTTTACTATTTTAGACCATTTTGAAAATCTATTTACTAAAAAGGGGAGACATATTTGTTGGTTTACATTATGTCTCATAATTAAACTTTACTTAAGTTGACTTAGGATAATGCATTCATTGTAGTTTTCATATGAGACACTTAGGGAAGTGTGCATCTAGGGAAGATGGTTGTAGGAGAAATTCCACCTTTTGTGGTGTTATCTTGTTATCACATTCCACCTTTGGTGGGTGATCCACCTTTGGTGCGTGATCCATCTTTAGTGGAATTATCTATTGTTTCTCCTACCTATCCCTACCCACCCTTGCATCTCATTGGGCCACATGTCATGGTTGTTTGATCTTATTTCCCTATAGCCTTGCATTTATATGTAGGTTCATGTACATTGTACTTAGTTGGGTATTTTGCATCTTGATAGGAATACAATTTATTCTTATCATATATTTTTCTCTCTTATGTGCTATTTATTTGGCCTCTAGATCTTGGATTGTTATAGGCAAAATTCTAACATGGTATCGGAGCTCATAAGGTGTCTTGTGTGATTTTGCCTCTCTTTATCTTGTGCTCTTTCATTTTGTTGCTATGGGTTCTCCTAAATTTCCTCTTTTAACTCCACATAAGTATGCTTCTTGAAAAATTGATGCTTAGAGTAAGTTAATAGAAAGAGGATTAACTCATTATATTGATGGAACTATTACAACACCAACTGATCCTAATGCTCAAATGGAATGGCTCACTAAAAATATTATGTATCTTGAAAATTTGAGGAGATATATATCAAAGGATCTCATCTTTCACATTGAAAAGTGTAAAACAATTAAAGATGCTTGTGATATCTTGGGTAAATTGTATGTCCAAATTGATGAGATTAGAGGCTACCAACTTGACAATGATCTCACTATGTTGGATCCCAGGAATTTTGATACAATCAAAGACTATGTCACTAAGGCAAATGAGCTAAGAGAGAAACTTAAGGATTGTGGCATTGACAAGAAGGTTGTGCAATTGGTCTACAACTTGTTGGGAAAGCTTCCATCAAAATATGCAACATTTGTTTCTAGCTTCCAAACCCATTTCTTGACAATGGGTAGTTCTTTCACTATGTCATCAATTAATGCATTAACAAAAATATTGATGTTAGATCAATCAAAGTTGATGAGCATGGGGAATCTCAAGTCTTAAAAGTCCAAAACTTTGGTGGTTGATCAAGGGAATCAAGGGAATCAAGGAAAGGGTTCCAACCAAAAGAAGAATTAGTTCAAGCCCAAGACACAACATGATAAAACACAATCATTATCTTCATAACAAGGTAATATTGCATCCTCTTTCAAGAAGGAAAACACACCTAAGAAGGAGAGGGCACCTTGTTCATATTGCAAGAGATTTGGTCATGATGAGCATCGTTGCCACACTAAGAAAATTGATGAGTTGACAAACATCATCAAGAAGAACAACATCAATGTACTATTTGCTTACAAGAAGAAGAATTCATCTCCTTTCATTTCCTCACAGTCAAAAGGAAAGGGAAAAGCTCTTTGTGCTACTATAAGTCATGATTCAAGGAGATGGCTCCAAGATTCATGAGCTTCTCATCATATGACATCTTTGTAGTCTATGTTCTATTCATTTGAGCCTTGCAACATGCCACTGATTTTGATGGGCAATCATACATATATGAATATGATTGGAAAAGGATCTATTGCTATTGGGGATAACACCTTCAATGATGTGTTGTGTGTATCTCACTTGACAAACATTTGTCTTTCTATCTACCAAATCACTCATGGGGAAATAAGGAAGACTATGGAGGTCACACCTGATTCGGTTATCATTAGAGACCTACAGAGTCAAGTTGTGATTGCTACTAGGGTGATGGATCATGCATCTTGGTTGTACTCTTTTTCAGATTTTGTTCTTGTTGATGAGTTTGATTCTCCAAATGATGATCACACTTATTGTGTGGATTCCAATATTGATAAGAACTTGGGTTACTTGAACTTGGGTGTTCTCACATGTGACCCAGTTCTTGAACAGTGCATTTCATCTCCTCCCATTGATATCACATCTACTATTGCACCTAATGATGCTTATGTTGCTACAATTTTGGCTTCTTGTGATTCAATGCAACAGGATATACCTTGTCTTCCAGATATAGTTCCTTGGAATGACTACTTGACAAACATTACAACTTTATTTGTGGAGTCCTACATGATATTCATCTTCTCTATGATGAAGAAGATCCTTCTTTAGTTCATGTGAGGGAGCACTCTGAACCTCTTGTTCATTATCTACATGATCATTCTTTTGAAAGTGATGTGATTATGGACACTTTTGTACAACATTTGGAGGAGGTCTTTTTATTTTTAGAGGAAACATTTGAGTCTTTGGATAATGTTCTACATTCATCTTCACTAGATCCTCCATTGTCTTTTTCAACAATGTGTCTTAGTATAGTTAATTTAGAAGGGGCAACTTTCAACATTGACATGGGAACACTTGAGAAACTTTTAGAGACTCCATACATATTGGATTTTCTTCCTACATCTTTCTTTCATGATTTGGGAGATTTGATGAATACAACTTTGGTTTTGTTCTTCCTAAGGGGGAGAACATTATTCGACAATCATAGAGTAGCTTCTTCATTCAGTTTTGAGCTTCTACCATTCTACATTGGGAGGGAGGGTGCTCTCTTATGGGGAACATTTTCCTCACATGGGGTTTTGTCCTTCTCTTTCTTCTTTGAGAGTTCTTTTGTATTTTCTTCTCTCTTTAGGGGGGGAGTTTTTTCCCACGTTTTTTTCTCTCTTTCTCTAGTTGTGAGATATTCCATTGCATTTGTACATGGGTACCTAACATGGCCTAGTAGCCAGGAACCATCTTGCATTGTTAGCTTGAGTCTACATTCCTCTAAGTTGCACTTAAGGGGGGGTGTTGGTGTAAATTACGTCTCATAATTACACTTTATTTAAGTTGACTTAGGATAATGCATTCATTGTAATTTTCATATGAGACAATTAGGGAAGTGTGCATTTAGGGAAGATGGTTCTAGGAGAAATTCCACCTTTTGTGGTGTTATCTTGTTATCACATTCCACTTTTGGTGGGTGATCCACCTTTAGTGGAATTATCTATTGTTTCTCCTACCTACCCCTACCTACCCTTGCATCTCCCTAGCCCACATGCCATGGTTGTGTAATATTATTTCCCTATAGCCTTGCATTTATATGTAGGCTCATGTACATTGTACTTAGTTGGGTATTTTGCATCTTGATAGGAATATCGTTTATTCTTGTCACATTTTTTCTCTCTTATGTGCTATTCATTTGGCCTCTAGACCTTGGGTTGTTATAGGCAAATTTTCATAATATCCATTTTCATTGACAATCTCTCAAGATACAGAACCAAGTTTTTTCACATAAAAAGATATGAGCATCAAGACACATTAAGAATGAATATTATTTTTTTTATGAATCACATATGCACATGTATAGGTTGAGTATGCATTTACAAAATCAATCATGTAGTCACAAAATGATCTGTGAGGACATATAATAAATTTGTAAACATGAAGCATTTATCTATTCATTCCTAAATTTCCTTACATATTAACGAATGACTCATAACCATCCATCATAACATATTTGAATCAAAGTTCCAACTAATTTTTTATTTTTTTAATTTAATTCCCAATTTTATATATCAACACTTACTCCAGAAAATATATGTCCATCCTTTCATATTGTGATGATTATAAAAACTATTTTCAAATATATATTTATAAAAATACAACCAATTTACATTATCATGTTCATTATTTTTATCCTCACTAATTAAACTTAATTCATATTAGTAAAAAAAAAAATATTTAAATAAGAAAACAATATTTGGAAAACACATTTTCAGTATTAGAGAAAATGGCAACATGAGGGAAAATGGTTCATTTTATATATTCTTTGGACTAGATGATTATGGTCTACAATTACAAAAAGCTTTTCCTTTCATAGAGAGAAGTGATTTTTCACTTTACAAAAGTTTTATGCTTGTTAATGAAATCCAAGAAACAAGTAAGTACATTTTCTCAAGCTTAAAAGCACAATAGTAAGTTATTCCCAATCTTGGTAGTGTCGAAAAACGTTAGAAAAGGTCATTTAATGAAAGTTTCTTTCATAAATTCCAAATAATAAATGCCAAACATAGGCATTTGTAAAGTTACATGTCCTCAAACAACACATGTCCCACCACTAAGATAATGTGACATGTCAAGATAGAGATGAGCAACACCCATCATCATTAAACTCTAGTGCTTCACGTTTGCTTTGTCTTAAGGAGATTCTCTCGATTTCCTTTCTAACATTATAATTTAAAAGCAAGAAAATCCATTATGTTCATATATATATATATATAAAACTGTGCGCGCGCACGTGCGTGTGTGTGTTTTCATGTAATTTTTTATTATGAGAAAATGATATTTTAGAATTTTTATGATCTTGGGGAACAATTGTTGTTTAGGAATTGAAAATGGGCTGAAAGAAAAAAGGAGAGATCGGAAATAAGCAACAAGTAAAAAACATTAATTTAAAAAAAAAGTTCCGATTCAAAAATAAAATTTAAAATAACTACTCAAAACTAAGCAAGTGACTCGTAATCAGATTAAACTAAGTAATTGTATGTAACCCTATCTTAAGAAAGACAAAAAAAAATTAAAAATAAACATTTTTTGCATTCTTTTCTTTACATATATTGATTATAACCCAAACTTAATTTTTAACCTATTAATCTTTTTAAAAATTAAATATGAAATTAATTAATTTATATTTATTTGCTAATTAACTTTTTTAAAAGAAACTTGTTTCAAAATAAATTTTTTTAGACAATGCACTACATATAACTTCAACCAATCTTAATAGAATTACCAATATATTTGTTGGTTAAATGCTACACACATTGTTTGGATTTGGTAGCATTGTCCACCTACTAAACACAACAATATATAAAGTTGTCAAATGAGGATACTTTCTAATATATAAAAAAGAATTGAATGAATTCCTCCAAAGTGGGGCAACACATCCTCTTCATTTTTATCCACACCTAGGAGACAAGATAAGGATGATATTTTGAAAAGGTAAGGATTATTCTCTCCTTGCATTTTTATCCACACCTAGGAGACAAGATAAGGATGATATTTTGAAAAGGTAAGGATTATTCTCTCCTTGCTCTTTATAAGATGAAAAATTTGGTAGTCAATCTTGTCACTATTCTCCAAATATGCTTAAGACAAATAAAGCCAAATAAGCAAGACCAAGATGAAGAGAGCACAACCATAATTATTATTTTAAATAATAAAATCAAAGCTAAAATTACATATCACTTTATTTGTGTTGATACTTGGTTTCAAATCTAAAAGATTGTAAAGAATAAGTTTGATGGTGACCAAAATACTAGCACACATAGAATGAAAACATAAAAATATGAACTTCAATTGGTAAAGTGGCCATGCCAACTCTCAGATCTCTCAATAGTTAGTAGTTTTAACCTAACTACTAGGTATTTGTGTTTTTATTTTTTGTTTAAATTTTATCTTAAAAAGAAATGTTTTAGATTAATCTTTTTCAATATGAAAAATTTGTCATTTTTTTATAATGTTGAATGTTTTTTTAACTTTGGTGAATTCTTATTCACTATGATGAATGATTTTTAGCAAAATGGTGAATTTGTTTTTTCAATTTGTACTTTCATGAATTTCTTTTTTATTTTTAGCTTATGTTTATCCTTGTTTGGATTTACAAACTCTATTTGACCTCTAATCACTCCAATATCTATTAATAGCATTCTTTACATTATTTAAATGATTCATATTTTTGAACAAACAAGGACCCATTGCTAAGAATTTGAGATCTTTTTTTTTTGACGAGGGCAATTGACAAGTTAGCCCAATGATTAGGAGCTTGGCTCTAGACAAGGTGAGCCAACCTATAACCCCACGTGGTAACTGGTCAAGATCGAACAAGCTTACCACTAGGTAACAATGGACATAGATGATTGATCTAAAGACCTACACAAGATGAACCCAAAGCCCTTAACCATTCTTACACACTACTATTTAGCTCTTGCAAGCTTAAATAATTTCTTTCATCTATGAATTCTAGTTTAATTTACCCACATCTTTTGATTTAGAGATAGTCACCACAGTTGAAGACTAAATGAGAGGGAAACTACTAGATTATTGATGGTGTTAGGAAAAAGGTGTTGTACACCTTGCATGTGAATTTTTTTTAATTTCAACTATGTAAAATAATCATTTATGTGTGCTATTTTTTTCCAGAGGTGTCTTTAACTACATTAAACATTTATGTGAGCTCCTTGTAAAATTATATGTGGCATTGGTTAGATATATAATGTGTGGATTGCACATTGAAAAACATTTAATATTGAGAAAACTTAGTACTAAAAAGTAAATATTGAGATTAATGGTTTTGTGCACTTATGGTTTAAGACGCATGGGTTTAACTATACCTCTTGGTTGTTTTGTGTGAACTTGAATTTATAAATTTAAGTGCATGTATGATGTTTAGAGTTGGTTTGGCTCTCATTTGTATTGAATTCCCTTATAGAGTTTGTATGTGAGGTATTTCATGGAATGTGGTTGCTTGGTTATCCATTCTCTTGGACATAGAGAAGATGCATTGGATGAGTTTGATGTTCCAAAATTATTCATGGAGACTGTATAAGTGTATTTTAATGTTTTATCATTGAATATACATTTAGCGTGGATACTTTTGGAGGATGGGTGTTCTTCTCTTCAAAGTTATATCTTGTGCAATCTTGTGGTATGCGTTTTCTCTTTGCATTATGGTTATTTTGTAATCTTGTATAAATGCTTTTCTTGCATATGGCTGTGTAGGAAATGCTTTGATCAACTTAGTGATTTCCTAATAAAGGGTACATTGACAATATTTAAATATACTCCTCATCTAAGATAATTATAGTCTCACAAGTCAAATAAATCCTATTTTTTTAGATTTCCTTATCCAAATTATTTTTTTTATTTTTTTATGAATAAAAAGTTTGTGTCTATGAATATAGATGTATAGATTAGAATTATTTATCAAGTTAACATATTATTTTATTTGGATATGTGGTCCTTGTTGATAAATAGGGTAAACTACTATAGTAAATAAATATACAATCAATGTTGGAGTTGATTATTTAACTCCACAACTCCTAGAGTACACTTATAACTAACAAACACCATCATAAAGAAGAGAAAAAATAATAATCAACTATTGAAGCAGTCACCAGTTAGGAGGGACCTCAAAGAGATCAATCTGGACCGGTCAACAAGAGTAAACACAATAGAAACACAAAGATATGATGGACGCAATGCATAACGGATTGAATTATCTCATAAAAACTGATTACAATCAACCTATAACATCTGGGTTATAGAAACCGACTCACAAGCTTGCTAAAACATGCTCAAAGTACAAAATAGGTCACAACTAGGACCTTAAATCTCAAGATCTATCTTCTACGCTCAGTCTAACTACCTCCTCCTTTGATTGTTACATTCTAATGCTCAATTACAATTCTATATACGATCCAAGGGGATATAGTTGGCCCAAAAAGGGATCAAAACCCGAAGAACAAGACCTAACGTGTAAAACCAATAAGGTAATAAGAAACTGTCAACCGGTAATAGGAAACTGTCAAGGAAACCGATAGCGATATCTTGTCGAAAAATGATCCAAATGTGATGTAGTTTGGAAATAAGAAAGATGATAAAGTCTTCAAGTAGAATCCAACTCCACAAGATCTGGTGAGACAAAACCGGTACACATGGAAAAAAATGTTGAAACTGCAAACAAAAAGCAAATCAGAAAGGAAAATGTTTTTTGGTTGATGCAAGATTGCCATGAACTGGGGATTCTCCTATATCAATTATGAACCCTGAGAATTCTATTGATGAAATAATTGATAATTGATACGATGTACAATGGATAATCCTCAATAAAACCCTAGAGGAAACCCTCCATGAGGATACAATAAGATCATGACATGTGTCTTAATTATATGAATTGATACACAAAAAAGTATATAAGTTAATTAAGCTTAAGCATGCTAGTAAATAGGTTCTAATCAATAATCAATTAGGTGATTTACATTTTTACTTGAAGACCCCCCTTAATTGAAACCTAGGAAGTATGATGGAATACATAGGTGCATTGATGATAAGGCCTAACGAAGTACCCATGTACCAAAAATATACATGAATGTCCTAGCAATAAGGCCTAAAGAAGTACCCATGTACCAAAAATATACATGAATGTCCTAGAAATAAGGCCTGAAGAAGTACCCATGTACCAAAAAAAATATCTCTCATAACTAGAGAAAAGAAGAAAATTTCATAGAAAAAACTCTTCTCCAAAAGAAAGAAAAATGAAATAAGTGTATACTAGTGAGAAAGAAAGGAGGACTCAACATGATCCCCAAGGGTCCTACATATGTCACATAAGGACTATATAATTTTGGTTTTTAGTCATTGGCTTTCTATATTGTCGACATCCTATTGCCGTGTTTTCTTCATCGCCAGATATCGCCGACAATTGCTCTATTAATGTCATCTTGTCACTGCTCGGCTGCCATAAACCCTGTTGTCACTACACCTCCATGGTCACACCACCACTAGAGACGGTGCTCACTCCACCACACAATAACCTATGGCAACCCAGTGCTCCATTCATCTGCCTACAGTCACATCAGTGACCTAGGGTTGGGACCTAGTCGCTAGCCCCACCACTAGTCCCCTTGACCACCATACAACTTGGGGCTATTTTTTAGCCCCCAATTTGTTTTTTTAGCCAAATTGGAAAAGTTTTATAAAATTGGGTATAACTTCCACAAACAACATATATTTTTTTAATTTAATCTTATATTGTCAAAAACTAACTTAGAGAGCTATTTAGTGGTGTAGGTGATTTTTCTTGAGTTTTCTCCTAGTCATTTTGTAGTGCCCCTCCCTGATTTATCTTTCCCTTTTGTGCATCGATAGACTATTTTGGTAATACCTTAGACTATTTTGTGATGCTTTGATTAGATGTTTTTAGATTTACTTATGATTTGGATGCTTCATTATTCATGATAGACATATTATATTTGCACTTGACATTATGATTTCATGTGGATGATGATATTCATATATTATTATGATGATGAACTTTTATTGATGGCCTATATGTAATCATCTATATGTGTAGTTTCTACTTGATCATGATAATTTAATATGATGTACTAACCCTATATCATGGTTATATTGGATATGATGATGTTTATGATAGTGCCTAGTTGTGTGATTGTTTTCTATTGCGTTTGTGATAGGGACGATATTGTATCACTCATTCATGAGCATGATATGACATTGTGATTCCCGTTCACTTGTTTGCCCATTTTATGATATACGTTATTATATATGTTGTATTACATGTTTTGGTGAAGACGAGTTTGCAGGTACCAAACATCGACTCCACCTAGCTTCACAGGTCTAAGTGTGTCTTATCCCAATGGCAAGTTGATTGGAGATGACAAGAAATCTCGTTATTTACTCTAGGTTTAAGTTGATTAACCTTGTCAGTTTAGTGTCTTGGTGTGAGTTGTTGTTTAGCGTCAATGGTTTCTTGAGTTATCTAATGTTGGGTTGTTTTGAAGTATTATGATTATTGATTAATTAAATTATTAATTAATTGATTGATTTACATAGTTTATAATAATAAATTAAATAAATAATTGATATATTAATATTTAATATTAATGAGAGATTAATATTAGGATTCATATTTAATAAGAGATTTTATACTATTGATTTAATTATTATTGGATATTTATTATTTATTAATTTGGATGGTTATTTTATTAATGAGCTTTTATATTAAATTATGCCCATGGTTTAAATTATTATTGGTTGTTTATTATTATTTCCCTTTTTATCCTACGGTGTTAATTATGTCGAGCGTAACACTATAGTGGCACCCACCCATCTTTTTAATCCGTGTAATTTTAATGAGTTAAAAGTTAAAAATAAATTAATAAATAATTCTCACAAAAACAATAAAAATAGAAATATAATTCAATGCCAAAAAATAGATGGAGGAAGCACTTTGCTTTGAACTAGGTGCAAAAATGTGAAACTGAATCCTGGATAGATTCAAAGATAGTTGAAACTATGAAGATGGAGTCGATGCTTGAATGGAATCGGGATAAAATTATGCAAGCAACTGAACATAATGCAGGGAAGAATAGAACAAGGGCAAAACTGGCAATTGGCGCTAATAAAATCCCTATTGGAAATCTATAATTAATGACTAGCATCAACAGAATTCCATTAGGGAAGCAAGCGAATATCAATCCTGTCATGATCTGGCAAGGGCATAATAAAAGGAAGAAATCAAATTACAGTAAAAGAACAAATACTGGTCAAAGGTAGGATCAAAAACTTGGGTCTAAAAATCATTCATAAAATAAATCAAATCCTAATAAATTTAGGGATTCATTTGAATATGATGATTCAATCATAGAATTGGATATTTCCAACGAAGTAGAAATGGAATCTAAAATCCTAGAGAAAAACGTGATCATTTACAGATTCGTAGGCACTAAACCAAAAAGGGAAGAAATCAAAGATTGGATTAAGGAGCAGTGGGAAACATAAACAATTATCAAATTCCTGACAAAAAACATCTTTATGGTGGTCTTGTGGAAGAAGAAATCAAGGACAAAATAATAAATATGGGCACGTGGTATATGAATAATATCCCATTATACATGCAACCTTGGGTTAAGAATTTTAATCCACTTACCACCTACCCATATGACAATCATTTATGGATTCAACTTCATAATTTACCAATAGAATATTGGGTGGGAGATTGTTTGGAAAAAGTTGGCAGATCATTCATAACCCTAATTGACATAGATCTGGATATTGTGAATGAAGACTTTGGTAAATATGCATGCCTATGTGTTCTTTCTATTAGAAATGTCCCCAAACAAATTGCCTTATAGGTCAGTAACCAAACTTGGATGCAAGAAATAGAGGTGGAAATCCTACCAAAGTTTTGTATCAATTGTAAGAAAATGAATCACATGATGGATAGATGTCTGAATATAAATGAATCAACTTATCAAGGAAATAGATGCAAATTTATTATACCTAAGGTACATAATCTACTACTTATTATCGATGGTAATGAGGATAAGGAAAGCGATGATAGTAGTAATATAGAATCGAATTCCTTGGCCATGGTTCTGATGTGTGTAGATAACAATTAGGTTGAGCTCATTCCTGATTTTGACGCAGATAACGCATGGATTCCTGAATCGAATTCAAAATCTGAGCAACCACAAGAAGATGATGAATTGGATATTATTGAGGATCGGTATATCTCACAATCCACTACATGTATCCTTGGTATGGGAAAATGCAAAGGGAGGAAGTCTCACAAGCATCTCAGAGAAGAGGAGACTAGAGAAAGGAATTACACTCGCATTAGAAAATTTATGATAAGTACCAAGGGAGGACAATCCTCCCTTGGGAAGAAATGAAGATCCTCACTTGGAATGTCAATGCCCCTGAAAAAAAATGCCTTATTAGGCACCAGTTACAAAAAATCAATAGTCAAATTATAATGATACAAGAGACCAAGATATCCAAAGAGGAGGGACACAAATTTGTGAGATTCTACAAATACTAGAAGGGTACAATTCAGGATTCAAATGGCACTACTAGTAGTTTGGGATTCATGTGGAAAGAAGACAATATCAATCTAGACATTATATATCCATATTCCAACTAGAGGATTGCTAATGTCTACGATCCTAAATCCAATGAGGATTTTGGGCTTGTTGATATCTATGGGCCTATCAAAACAAAGGAAAAACCTAAATTTTGGAACACAGTGGCATTTTATAAAGCCAACAATACCAATACAAAATAAATCATGGGCGAAGATTTTAATGCAATTTTAGAACCAAATGAAAAATGTAGAGGTATCAATCATCCCAATCAGGTTATGTATGATTTTAGAGATTTTGTTTTGAAATTGGGACTGGAAAATTGTCTGATTGTGAATGTTTTATTCACATGGACTAATAAAAGGTTGATATTCTCATCCATTTCTAAATGCCTGGATAGATTCTTAATTTTACCATAATGGCACCAATGCAACCCTCATATTAAGGTCGGGATTCTTCCCATATCAATCTCATATCACTTTTTGGTGGAGCTTGAAATCAAACATAGGTGCCTAGACAGAGTTTCAAACTTCAAGTTTATCAAGATATGGTGGAGAGATGACAAGTTGATTGATCATTTAGAAAAGTGGTGGAAAGAACTCAGAGTTGGAGGCTCGCCAAGTTTCAGATTAATTAAAAAGCTACATTACATCAAAAACAAGGTCAAGGAATGGAACAAAATGGACTTTAAAGACATCTTCAAATAAAATAATAGGATTGAGGAAGAATCATGGATGGAATGAGGAATTAGGAGTTTCTTAAAGAGAAACCCCTGCATCTAGAATTGAAAGAAATTATACGAAGAGAAGATTTATTTTGGAGACACAAATCAAGAGAAATTTGGCTTCAGGAGGGGGACATGAATTTCAAATTCTTCCATGCATCGGCCAAAAATAGACAAGCCATTAACCGTTTTGATGAAATTTGCAAGGAGGATGGTTCAAAAGTAAGGGGTAGAGAGGATGTTGGAAACATGGTGGTTAAACACTTCAAGGATCTTCTGGGGAACAATTCCCAGGTTCTTGTAAAAGAAGACATCCTAATGCATATCCCAAAATTGGTTTATCCAGAGGATAATTCTATGCTTTGTGAGCCAATTTCCATGGATGTAGTTAAAAGGGTTGTGTTTGAGATGCATCTTGATAGGGCCCCGGGACCCGATGGTTTCACAGCTAGATTCTTCCAATCCTCTTGGCACTTTATTGGCAAAGAGGTTTGGGAAGTGGTTGAAGATTTTTGAAAATCTAAAAGGTTTCTTAAAGAAGTCAACAACACAATTATTGTATTGATTCCAAAAAAAGCAGATGCCCAACTAATGAATGACTATAGGCCCATGTCACTATTCAATACAATTTTACAAGGTCATTTCGAAGGTATTATCAAATAGGTTAAAGAAGATCTTAAGCAGAATTATCTCTGAGGAACAATGCAGATTCACACTGGGGAGAGAGATTTCAGATTGTACAATCCTCACCAGTGAAGTTGGTCATTCGCTTAAAACCACAAATAAACTAGGCATGATCATAAAATTGGATGTCAATAAGGCATATGATCGTGTTGTGTGGGGATTTTTTATCAAGGTTCTAGAGAGAATGGGATTTTTCCAAATATGGAGATATATAATAATGTTCAGTTTATCCTCAGTTAGCTACTCTGTCTCCATTAATGGAGGACTGTAGGGTTTATTTAAGGCCTCAAATGGTATTAGGCAAGGAGACCCATTATCAACTTCACTGTTTGTAATAATGGTTGAGGCACTTAGTTGGGAAATCAAGGCTCGATGTAATTATAAGATGTGGTAGGGGTTAAGTTTGGTTCTTGGCACGAAGCAAATTTCCCACGCCCAATTTGTTGATGACACAATTCTATTTGGAACGCCAACCCAATTGGAGGCCACGGTTATTAAGAAGACTTTAGAAGAATATGCGAGTGCAGCTGGTCAGTACATGAATAAGGATAAGTCCAGGATTTGTTTCTTCAACACAAAAAAGGAGGAACAAATTATAGTGGCTAGAATTATGGGATTCCAGATTGATGCATTACCCACCAAATACCTAGGTGTACATATCTTTGAAGGAGCATGCATATAAGAACATTGGAATGAGGTTGTAGAGAGATGTAGACACAAGGCCCTCTCCTAGAACAACAAATGGCTCACGTTTGCAGACAGACTAACCATGGCTAAAACAATACTATCAACTATCCCAGTATATGCAATGTCATGCCAGGAGGCTAATCAGACCATATTTCACATTCTACAAGGTATGATTAAAAGATTCATCCGGGAAGGATCAAAAGAGGAGAAAAAAATCTCGTTGATAGGATGGGATTCCATTAGCAATCCAAAAAGGGTTGGTGGGGCTGGATTGAGGAAATTGAAACTACAAAATCTTGCCCTGGGAGCAAAACTTGTCTAGAAAATGTACAAAAGGCCAAACAAACCTTGGTGCAAAATATTTCAAAAGAAGTACCTTGACTCAACAGATCATGAACGTGCACTGATAATGGAAAATAATGATAAAGGATCAACAACCTAGAACTTTATGCTAAGATGTAAAAGCATAATTACAAATCACTTATCATGGAGGATTGGAGATGGTAGAAAAGATAATTTTTGGACCAATTCATGTAATGGTTATAAAATTTTGACAAATCTATTTGACATAAATGAGTATGTCACCATGTTTTTCAGACCGATTTGAGGAAAAAGTTATTGATTATTTATTACCAATGCAAGACAAAATTGGGAATAAGTACAAATGGGTTGATTTATAATCATTCCCTATTCCTAGATAACTAATCACTAATCTGGAACATGAATTACAACAGAGAGTAATTCAAATATTCAACCACAAAGACAAAATTATCTGGTGTGGGGCAAAATCAGGCGAATACAGTGCAAAATTGGGATATCAAATATAGGTAGTTGTCAATGAAAACATTGCTTGGCCCACCGATCTTTGTTGGAGTAAAATGGTGCTTCCAAAAGCAGGTGTGTTCCTATGGGTGGCCATTCACAAAATATGCCTAATCTTAGAAAGACTAAAAAGATTTGGTATATATGGCCCATCAAGATGTGTCTTGTGTGAGCACATGAAAGAAGATGTGAATTATCTCTTTCTTAACTGTCCCAATGCAAATGAATGTTAGAACTGGATCAAAAGGTGTTGATGTGGTACAATCTATGACCCTAGAAATTGAATAGTTTATTGGACTGTTGGTCGAGGATATGCTCTAGATCATATTGGCATTGTATTTGGATCATTGCTCCCTCCATGATTATATGGCACATTTGTAAAGAACAAAATCAAAGAATATTCAAAGGAGAATCACTAAGTACCGAAAAACTAATACACAAGATTCAGGATGCTATCATAGAAGTAGCAAATACAAGAATAAAAATTGGGAGAAAAACAATCTTCACTAGATGGGATGAGCTCATAAAAGCTCAATGGACAGATTTGAAGTGTCCTAGAATCAGTAACAAACCAAGCCAAATATGCCGAAAGGAAGTAATATGGAGAAACCCAAAATTGCATAGATGGAAAGTAAATTTCAATGGTGTGGCCAAGGGAAACTCGAGCAGGAGTGGTGCTAGATCTATAATATGTGATTGGAAAGAAGATTGCATTTGGGTTGCTTCCAAAAAGTTAAGCAATACCACTAATAATATTGCAGAAATGGTTGCACTAGCACTTAGCCTCGAATTATGTATCAATAAGAGTATTGGGCCTCTTGAAATTGAAGGTGATTCTCTCATATGCGTACAGGTCGTATCTATGGGTAAGGTGACTAATTGGAAGTTGGACATTTGGGTAATAATCATCAAAAGATTAATGAGGGAAGTTGGGGAGTACTCCCTTTCTCATGTGTATAGAGAGGTCAACTATTTTGCAGACTGCTTGGCCAACCATGCCACTACACAGATTGAGGATGTGCATATTGATGTTGATCCATCCTTTTGGCCTAGCTTGACAAGCATCACTGATAAAGATAAAACGATGACGCTTATCTCTGATGGACTATAGAATAATCAAATCATATGTATAGTATCAAGAAAAATGATTATACAAGAAGCAAAATGGTGGTTGCATGTGACGATAGGCGATCTAACTCAAGGTATGAATCGAGATAGTAGGGATAGTAACTATCTCAACAAGATTTTTTTCTGGCTAAATCTAGGTGGATAAGGTAGAATCCCTATATGACTGGCAAAAACCAAATACGTGGTAGCTGTGCTTGGTGTTTCCTTCCCACGAGGTGCGGAGGACTATCTGTAGAATGCATAGTTGAGGCCATTAACGGGTTTGTTGTGGACTATAATGGACAATCAATGGTCAGTGCTATCCTTGATCTTGAAGTTGCCAAGTTCACCAGTTACCTGAAGAACTATTTTGATGGGATTGATGATGAAGACAAGGAAGAGGTGAATGCAGAGGGGGAACCCATGCAGGAGGATGAAGCTGTCAATACTCCATCTCTCACTGAGGAGCAGATTGAGATCTGCAAGCTCCTAGAAAAAAAGAAACAAGCTTGGGAAACATTCAGGCACGACGTCATCCATAATAATTTTGAGGACTTTCATGCCATCATGATATCTGATCGCTGGTGGATGGGGCCAGATCGAACCGGAAGCTGATCAATATGGGTCTAGGGCTTGCACTGATATTTCACAAAATTGTTAACTAAATATTGTATTGTGATTATGGTTATTCCCTGGCCCGTGTGCCTACATATTTAAGGAAATTTTGAATACTTATAGCCATATTAAAATCACCTATCATATAGTAGTGGTGGGTATATAAGTTATACTTGTATGTAGGTATTTGGCCTGAAATAATGGCTTACTATAATGTAGAGGGAGCTATCCCCTTTTTTTGATAGAGCTTATCTATATATAAAAAAAATTAAAAATTAAAAAATAAATTAAAGACTAAAATCTAAATTAAAAAAAAAACTTTCTATTATTATTATTTATTATGACTAGACAATGAATAATTTAGAGACTAAAATTTAAATTAAAAAGTAACTTTCTATTATTATTTATTAAATACAAAAAAAATATTTTTAAATCTAGATTTAAAAGAAACAAATCTAAATTAAAAAGCAACAGATTATTATTATTTATTAAATGTAATATATATATATATATATATATTCAAAAACATATAAAAATTATTAATCTATGCTAGAGATAAATATCTTTTAAATTTGATATCGTCCTCTACATAAATTTTATTTATAAAATATAGGTATGCTAGTTAAATATTATATTCTTTACCTACCATGTTTTATGATTAGATGAGTATATTGGGGTAAGATATTTAAATAATATTTTATATATTTACCTTGGTAATCGAAAGGGTAGGTAAGAAATATATTTTAATTGATTATTTCTATTGGCCGACATTTTTCTATAGTTTGGCTTTGATTTTTTATTTATAGAGTTTTTTGTGCATTCGCCCGGGTTGGCTTCCAGGAAGAATTAAAATTGCTAAAGATTGGTTTTGGACTTTTGATTTGTTGAAGCTTAGCTGGAATTTGGTTGTGGATTTCTCTTCATCAAGGTTCTTAGACCATTTCTACATTTTTCCAGGTTGGAGGATTTTCTCTTTTGCATTTTCAATTTTTGAAATATTGTTTGTTCTATGTTTGTGAGAAAGATTGTATTCAGGGAATTTGGGGAAAACTATGGGAAGTAGATTTATAATATAGCTATATCATATGGTTTGGGAAAAATATTTATTCACACTATTATTGGATTGTCTTCTTGCCACAAATGGCATGGTGTTCTCTATGAATGATCTGAGAAATTTGTGAATGAGATGGCTTCCTTTGTGCTTGTGTTGATTCAGAAATGTTGATTAGCCTGTTGTTTTGATTATAAACTTGTCATTTTGGAGTTTCAATGTGATTTTTTTCCAATGTGTGGTTATGTGGATGTGTGATTGTTGGGAGTCATCATTGAGAACCTTGATTGAGCTCATAACTCAACTCACCTAGTTGTTTTGTTTATTCCATTTTCTTCTACTCATTAGGACAACTCTATTCAGTGTGATTTTGGCCTTGTTTATAGTCTCACTGATTTATTTTACCTTATCATATTTTTCTATTTCCTTTTTTCTAAGTTTAGTTTGCGTATGCACTGAACTGGGCTTCGTATGCACTAATCCTTTTGTCAAATGTGCTATTTTGTTTGTCCTATGTGCTAAATGGTTCATTATATGCATTGATTAGTCATGTATATGCACTCAGATACCTATCAGATGTGTTACAGAGTCTGTTATATGTGCTAAAATAGTTAACAGATGCGCTAATATGTTGTATTTGTACCCCTAAGATAGTTTTGGCTTTGTGTCTTTTCCGAGTTTACTGTTACATGGTTTTTGCATTTGTCCAGAGGTAGGGTATGTGTGTTTTGAGTGTCCTGTGGTGATCCAGGAAAGTGATATTGATTCTATTGAACTTTTAATAAAAATGGCTTACGTATTTTGTTATGTTTTATGCAAGATAAGAAATACCTTGTTGCAATGCTAGGTTCTTGGTATAAATTCCATTTGTGATGGTATGTGATTTATGTGGTCTATGAGGTTGTGATGTTGGTGTTATTGTGTATTTATGATATTATTATGTTTATGGAGATCTTGGATAGTTGGATTGTGTTTATGAGCCCTTTGTGTTTTGCATATACTTGTTTTTTTAACCTTAAGGCCTAGGTGCATGGTTAGGGAGAGTGGGCTTCCATGAGTCAATCGAGGTCATGAGGAATAGATTGCTAGGATTCCTTGTTGTTTGGAGTCAGGGTCTAGACTATTTAGATATCTCATTGGAGGTTTATTGTAATAATCAAGTGATAACATAATAAATTAATCTTAGGTGGGTTTGGTAGTAGTAACTCATCTAAGTAAGATAATAAATGTTTGTATGGTGTCCCATCTCATGACTTGGAGACCAAAGTGAGGTAATAGATCTAGTAACAAGATAAATCGAACTCCCTTGATTTATTCAAAGGTTGAGATGGTTTTGTATGTGTATCATAGATGTCTGCCTGAGTTATAGGATATCCTTATTGGTGATAGCATGTGATGACATTCTCCCCTACATGTTGGTCCCAGTTCCTTATGCATTGTATTATGGTGCCTCTAGATGTCTTGTGTGGTGGATTATGTCATGTCTTGCAGTTTTGGACTTGTTTCATCTGTTTGGTTGTTAGGTGTCAACCTAGATCTAGAGTGTGAGTGGGATCTTGTGTCATCTCCTAGCACGGGGGTGGTTCCTTTGGTTCTACATGGTCGAGTGCTTTGATGCCTTCTTCCATTGGGATGTACTTAATTGGATTGATCTTGTGCATGGATGTGGATTCTTCTCTCTTCAGTTATGAATGGCTCTTGTAGCAGATTATTATAATATGATTCATTTGGCATTTAAGTTAGTAGGACTTAGGAGATGGCTATAAATGTGGAAAGGGAACTATGTATTTGGATATAATGAGATCTTGTATTCACATGTAATGAAAGGATGTAGTAGGTTGTATTCATTATTTTTCTTCTTATGTATCTTGGATAGAGATTCATTAATGGAAATAATGGAATTGGCTCTATGGTTATGCATTTAGTGTTGTATATATTTCTAATATGATTTAAGGAATGGAGTAGAACATTGTAGACAATAATATAAAGGAAAATGGATAATGTAAATGAATGGTATATGGGTATTAGGAACATCTGGTATTAGTGCTTAAAAATGAATCTTAGGGGTTTATGGGATTTGTATTAGTAATGACAAGATTCATGGAAGAATAGATGTTAGTAAGATAGTATGCATTGGACTATGAAAGTAATTATGATATCATGTCTATGATGAGATGTTCTTGGTAAGGTTATGTTATATGCTTGGATTAGGTAATGGTGTTAAGATGCTCTAGGAAATGTTAGTGATGTATTGTAATTATTTTTGCTTGCATTATGTGCTCTTGTGATTATGTTTATGATGGAAAATTGTTTATCTTGTTATGGATGTTAAATGAACTTGAGTAGTTAGTTGTTTTCGTTGCATTAGTAGATGTTTTTAAAAAAGTCTCTCTATTTGCATATTAGATAGTTGTATTTCTCTAGCATATTTTGGCAGGCATTACAGATTTCTACAAGTTGTTGAAGTCAAACCTTCCTTTTTGCACTCCTAAGGCCATAACTTGCTCAAACAAACTCCTTTTTTGGCAAATAAGTTGCCATTGGAAAGGTATTTAAATTCTCTAACTAAATTTGCAACTATTTTTTCTAGATTTTCACTCAGGTACATAATACATCCATTCAAAGTGATTTCTTATTTTTATTGCTTCCTTATCATTCCAGTTGCGCAAGGGTTTATTTTTTCTTGTTGGGGGGTCAAAATTTATTTTTTAGATCCTCATAACATCTTAGACCTATGATAGATTTCACTTTTTTTGTTTTCCTTACAGCCCATAATTATCATACCTAGAAAGACCAAATGATCAGATTACTCATGTCTAGAGGCTTGTGGTCTACCTTGGATGAGACTCAGCCCAACTTGACCCATCAATTTGATATATTAAGGCATAGAAATTAGATGGATCAAACTATGGGATTGATTTACATACATGTTTATAATAGTCTTATGTTTCACCTTGAGTCTTGCACTACTCCTTGGGCCATTTGGACTAAGTTGAAGGAGATCTTTTTGGGACAATTAATGAGTTTAGGGCAATGCAACTTGGGATGGAGTTGATGTTGGATTGTTGGCATTGTTAAAACTAGTCAATCTAGAGAACCAGTATATATGTTAAGGTTTGTCATTGATGTCCAACACTTACCGATGAAGGCACTAACCGTTGAAGTGGTATAGGTAGAGTGGTGTTGTTTTCTTTCTTAGTAAGCAAAATTTGGAAACAACATTGGCATTGTAAACTCAAAGGTTCAATCAGCTCAAGGAAAGATTGACTAAGCCAATCGGTCTATCATTCAGGAAGATTGATCACTTTGATGATGGTGAAGTCACAAAAGGTGACTTGGGAAAGAAGACTTGAAGTTGTATGCAAACTGGTAACTCATTGGTAAACAAGGGAAGAGACTTGGTGCTAGCACAATAGACCAACATTGAAAGGATGAACCGTTAATATAGAAGTGCAGTAGCATACCGGTTCACCGGTATGATAGAAGGAAGATAGGTGATCACCTGAAATTTCAGAGCGGTGATCAGTTATTAAGTTGCAGTGACAAAGGATGAGTTGGAAGGCTTGTGTCTACGCCAAATCATATGTTGGTAAGGTCAACTTTTAGTTATCATGCAGTCAAACATAATTACATCTAGATTTTTTGGTTCGCATTTATTTGGCTGAACATGACACATAAGTTTCTATCCTTGGGAGATGTGGTGGCTGAATTGATTGAACACTTGGCAAAATTGCTATAAGGCGCAAAGAAAGAGTGGGATATTTTCGAATTTGAAATATTCAAAATTCCATGATTGTTTTGATTGAGGAATCACGGGAAAGAGTTGGTAGACAATGTATAAAGTGTTCTTGAGCTCATTCAGAAAGTTTTGATTGTGAAATTTGCAACAAGAAGATCTTGTTAAAGACAATCCAAAGAGAAGATGAGAGAGAGAGAGAGAGGAAGTGCTAAGAGGTGTTAGCACAATAGAGAATGTTTGTAGTGGATTGACTAAGTGCAATGTCAAAATATAGTGGACTAGCAGAGTGCAGAGCCAAAGCTTAGAGGACTGGCAAAGTGCAGAGCCGAAGGTTAGGGGACCGACATGGTACAAAGTCGAAGGTCTGAGGATTGGTAGAGTGTAGTGCCGAGGGATAGGCAACTGGATGAGTGAAGAGTCGAAGGTGTGAGAAGGAAACTGGTGATGTGCAGTGAAGACACAACCGGTGTGTATTGAGTGTGATGAATGCTGAGATCTGATCAAGCTATCAATAGCTATTTCAACATATCATCCATTTGTTACTTTCTGACAACTGCAACATAAATCCCTTAATTGGGTGGACTTTAACAGGTCCCTATTGTAAAATACCTTAACCGGATGACATCTTAATTGATGTTCCAAGTCCTCTAACCAGGCTACCTTTAACAGGGTAAAGGCACTAACCGACCTTGATCAAAATCCCTTAACGGGGTGGCACCTAACAATGTCATTGTAATCTCCTAATAGGGTTGGCTCCTTAGAGGGTGTACTTCAAAAGAGTACAAATTTTGTGAGTTCCTACTCACACCATGGTTTTCTCCCTTTTTGGGTTTCCACAAGATAACATTTGGTGTCACTGTCAACTGTTCATGCTTGCATATTTTCCTTCTATGATTAAATATATTGTTGGATCTTAGATGAATGTAGATTTAAATTTTAAAAAATTGTGAAAATTTGGTTAAGTGTTGATTCACTCCTCCCCTCTTAGCACCAGTTGGGACTAACAATTGGTATCAGAGCACCAGGTCCCTAGAATCAGAAGTGACCTAACCAGCTTAGGGAGAGATCCAAGATGATGCGTAAGGAGGGTCCTAAGTTCTCCAAAGAAAATTATACCTTATAGTGTGGAATAATGAAACTCTATCTGATATCCCTAGGTGAACACTATTGGAATCATGTGATCACTAAGAACAATGAACCTTCAGGGATTCTTACTCTAGACTAGATCAAGGAGAGGCAAGATAATACTACTGGTATGGATCTGATTGTCAGCACTCTTTCAGATAATGAATTTGCTCGGGTACAAGATTTGAAAACAACTTTTCAGATATGGAATAAGTTGAAGACAGTCTATGGGGGAGATCCTCATGTTCAAAAGGCTAAAGTAGATAGCCTGAGAGGAAAATATGATGAGATGAGAATGCAAGAAAATGAAAACATAGAGCAGTATAGTAAGAGGAAAAAGGATGTCGTAAACTCCATTAAAAGTGTAGGAGGAAAGCTCAAAGAGGATGATGTGGTTAGCAAAATCCTGAGAACTTTGCCACCATAATATGCTATAAGGGTCTCTGCTATCCAGGAACTCAGATCCTTGGGAACAATCAATGTAACTCTTAACTCACTGATCAGTAAGTTGACTGCCTTTGAATTGAGCAATTATGACAACAAAGTACTAAAGATTGATGTTGCTTTCTAAGCATTCATGATGCATTCACCATCAAGGAGAAGGAAAGAAATTGGTAGTAGTTCTACTACCAGAACCGGTCATTCCCATGAGAGTGAAAATCTGCTCTCTGAGGAATAGGAGCAAGATGAAATTGAAGCTCTGTTGGCAAGACGATTTCCAAGAGGTAAACAAAAATACAAAGGTAAACTACCCTTAAAGTGCTTCTTCTATAATAAGATAAGTCATATTGCTTCAAGATGCCTTGACAATGATAGAGACGGGAACGATAATTTTAGAAGTTACAAGGACAAGAGTAAGAAGGAATGCTATCTTGCAAAAGAAGGAGTCATTGATGAAGAATCAAAGGGATCTGATGGAGATGGCATTGCATTTGTGGTAGTCAAAGAGGACAGCACAAAGGAAGGAGCAATGGTATTGATTTCTAGCACAAACAGGTGTGGAGAATGGGTGATCGACAGTGGTTGCACTCACCACATGACCGAAGACAAAAACAAATTCCTTAGCATGGAAGATTGCAATGGTGGAACAGTGAGGTTTGGAAATGATGCCCCATGTGCAGTAAAAGGTAAGGGGTCTATAGCCTTGAATGAAAAGATAAATTGTGATGATGTCTATTGGGTAGAAGGATTAAAATATAGCTTGTTAAGTGTTGCACAACTTAACAATATGGGTTACCGGTTAGAGTTCAATGAAGGGATATGTAAAATAAATGACAAATCTAGAAGTCTAATTGCCACCGGTAAATAGTCAAGAGGCAATTTATTTCATCTAGAAACTACCATAGATAATTGTCTAGTGGCCAAGGTTGAAGACAGTTGGTTGTGGCACAAAAGATTGTGTCATGTTAATTTTGATAGCATTGCTAAAGTCAGTAAGGCAAAATTTGTAAGATGTATGCCTGACATAGTAAAACTAGAAAAATGCTATGTGCAAAGAGTGTCAACTAGGAAAGTTGACCGGGTCCAATTTTAGCAGTAAAACTTTCTCATTTGAAAATATATTGGACTTAGTTCACATAGATCTATGTGGTCCCATGAGAACCAAGAGTTTCTATGGAGACCGGTATTTTATGTTATTTGTGGATGACTTTTCAAGAATGATGTGGGTTGTATTCTTGAAAGAAAAATCTGAGGCCTTTCGCATGTTTAAGGTGTTTAAGGCTCGAGTAGAAAGAGGAACCAGTAAGAATCTGAAGTGCCTGAGATCAAACAGAGGAGGAGAGTTCACCTCTCAAGAGTTCATGAACTACTGTGAGGAACAGGGGATCATAAGACAAATGTCAGCACCCAGAACACCTCAGCGGAATGGAGTTGGTGAAAGAATAAATAGAAATCTTATTGATTGTGCAAGGACTCTGATGATACAAAAGGACATCCCACATATCTTCTGGAGAGAAGCAATAAGCATTATTGAATACACTTTGAACCGGATACAGGTAAAGGAGGTGACAAACAAAACTCCCTATGAATTATGGAGTGGATACTCACCTAATGTTTGCTACTTCGAAGTATTTGGAAGTAGGTGCTATATTAAAAGGGATGAGTACGTTGGAAAATTTGATCCCAAGAGTGATGAAGGAATCTTCTTAGGTTACTCAACAAAGAGAAAGGCATACCGGTGTTTAAACAAAAGGACCAGTAAGATTATGGAAAGTGCAAATGTCAGAGTAGATGAGTACTCTGAGAAAAATGAACAGGACAACAAGAGTGAACCAAAGGACTACAAAGGGTTTGAGTATAATATACCGGTGGAAACTACCAAAGAAAATCTTGTTGAAGTGGCTAATGAAGAAGCGAGAGAAGTAGAACCTACACAACCAGTAGAAGAAGCTCTGAGGAGTGAACTGGTATTGGCTAAATATGTCAGGAATAATCACTCTACATAAAATATCATCGGTGACAAGGATGCAAGAGTTCTAACCAGAAGAAGAGCAAGAGAGAATGGGTGTATGCTCTCAATCTTTGAGCCCAAAACAACAAAGGAGGGTCAAAGACATGGAAGAAGAAATGGAGAAAATAGAGAAAAATGATACATGGACTCTAGTACCCAGACCGGAAAATAAAAATATAATAGGCACCAAGTGGGTGTTTAGAAATAAGATGGATGAAACTGGTAAGGTTATAAGAAACAAGGCAAGATTGGTATGTCAGGGCTATGCTCAAGAAGAAGGTTTGGACTATGGAGAAACCTTTGCACTAGTAGCCAGGTTGGAAGGGGTCAAAATTTTGTTGGCCTATGCTGCTTATAAAAGGTTTAAAGTATACCAAATGGATGTCAAATCAACATTCTTAAATGGGGTGTTAGAGGAAGAAGTATACATAGAGCTATCATAAGGGTTTGCATCTGAAGATGGGTGGAATATGGTATGCAGGTTGCAAAAGGCATTGTATGGGCTGAAACAAGCATCAAGAGCTTGGTATGAGAGGTTACACTCATATCTACTAAGCATAGGGTTCAAAACAACCAGTGATAACAGTAACTTGTATCTAAAGAGTGGAGCTGAAGGAAAACACCTAATTGGTGAGATCTTTGTAGATGACATCATCTTTGAGGGAGATGATGAGATGAGCAGAAGCTTTGCAGAACAAATGCAACAAGAGTTTGAGATGTTCATGATTGGTGAGATTAAGTTTTTTATCGGGCTGCAAGTTTCTCAATTAAAGAATGGTATCTTCATCAGTCAGAATAAGTACATAAGGGAAATTCTAAATTTTTTTGGAATGGAGGATTGCAAACTTGTTGGAACTCCAATGGTTACAAGCTGCAAGCTATCTAAATATGATGAGGTTGAAGAAGTGAATGAGACACTTTACCATTCCATGATCGGTAAGTTACAGTATGCAGTACACAGTAGACCAGTCATAGCACAAGCTATTGGCTTGGTTGCTAGATTTTCTGCAAAATTGAAAGAGACTCACATGATGGGAGTCAAAAGAATATTTAGATATCTAAAGGGGACTGATGAGTATGGTCTCTGGTATCCACACAAGGGAGATTTCAATCTAAGTGTCTTCACTGATTCAGATTGGGCTAGAAACATTGATGATGGGAAGAGAACCAATGGAGGGTGCATTCTTTCTTGGAGAAAGGATTGTCTCTTGGACAAGTAAGAAACAAAACTGCATATCTCAATCCACAATCGAGGCTAAGTATGTAGCTACTGCAATTAACTACACACAAATAATTTGGATCAAGCAACTGTTGGAAGAAATTCAAGAAAAGGTAGTTGGACCGGTAGTAATTCATTGTGACAACACCAGTGCCATTGGCATATCTAATGCACTCCAAAATGAAGCATATAGCCATCAAATATCACTACCTAAGGGAACAAGTTCAAGAAAAGGAAGTGATGTTGGAGTACATACCAACAAAAGAGCAGTTGGTTGATATATTCACCAAGACACTACAAAAGGACACCTTTGACTATCTCAGAGGTAAGTTGGGGGTTATGCCCCTCCATTCAATAAAGTAAGCAAATAGGGTTCTACATCAATCTGGTATGCTTTCAAGTTTTTTTTATATAACAAAACCAACTAGATTGATGAGTATGGACTGCTCCAGTTAGGGGGAGCAATCTTATAAGTGTTCAGACAAGACTCTTTGGCATTGTTGTCAAAGGGGGAGATATGATTAGAGTACTTGAGCATTGCCAGGTAGTGATTGAGCTGAAGTTGTTGTATCAGAGTATGATCAATGACAATGGGAGATATTCATTACTCAGGGCTGAAGTAATGACTGGATTGGTTCAAAGATGAAGGAACATGCAACTAATTAGCCAGATTTTGAAGTGTTTCCCATCAATGCTAAAGGGGGACATTGTTGGATTGTTGGCATTGTCAAAATCGGTCAATCCAGAGAACTGATATATATGCTAAGGTTTGTCATTGATGTCCAACACTTACTGGTGAAGACACTAACCGGTGAAGTGGTATAGGTAGAGTGGTGTTGTTTTCTTTCTTAGTAAGAAAAAATTGGAAACAATATTGGCATTGTAAACTCAAAGGTTCAATCAGCTCAAGGAAAGATTGACTAAGCCAACCGGTCTACCATTCAGGAAGATTGATCACTTTGATGATGGTGAAGTCACAAAAGGTGACTCAAGCAAGAAGACTTGAAATTGTATAAAAACTAGTAACTCATTCGTAAACAAGGGAAGAGACTTGGTGCTAGCACAACAAACCGGCATTCAAAGGATGAATCGGTAATATAGAAGTGCAGTAGCATACCGATTCACCAGTATGACAAAAGGAAGACAGGTGATCACCTTAAATCTCGGAGCAGTGATCACTTATTCAGTTGCGGTGGCAAAGGATGAGTTGGTGGGCTTGTGTCTACGCCAAATCATGTGTTGGTAAGGTGAAATTTCAGTTATCATGTAGTCAAACATAATTACATATGGATTTTCTGGTTCGCATTTATTTGGCTGAACACGACACATAAGTTTCTATCCTTGGGAGATGCGGTGGTAGAATTGATTGAACACTTGGCATAATTGTTGTAAGGCGCACAGGAAAAGAGAGGGAGACTTTTAAATTTGAAATCTTCAAAAATCCATTATTGCTTTGATTGAGGAACCACCGGAAAGAGTTGGTAGACAATGTATAAAGTGTTCTTGAGCTCATTTAGAAAGTTTTGATTGTGAAATTTGCAACAAGAAGATCTTGTTAAAGACAATCCAAAGAGAAAATGAGAGAGAGAGAGAGAGGAAGTGCTAAGAGGTATTAGCACAACAGAGAATGTTTGAAGTAGATTGACTAAGTGCAGAGTGTAGAGTCGAAGGTCAGGGGACTGACAAAGTATAGACTCGAAGGTCTGAGGATTGGCAGAGTGCAGTGTTGAGGGATAGGCAATTGGTTGAGTGAAGAGTTGAAGGTGTGAGAAGGAAACCGATAATGTGCAGTGAAGACACAACCAGTGTGTATTGAGTGTGATGCTTGTTGAGATCTGATCAAGCTATCATTAGCTATTTTAGTAGATCATCCATTTGTTGCTTTCTGACAACTGCAACATAAATCCCTTAACTGGGTGGACTTTAAGAAGTCCCTATTGTAAAATCCCTTAATTGGGTGACATCTTAACTGATGTTCTAAGTCCTCTAACCAGACTACTTTTAATAGAGTAAAGGCACTAACCGACCTTGATCAAAATCCCTTAACCGATTGGCACCTAACAGTGTCATTGTAATCTCTTAATAGGGATGGCTCCTCATAGGCCGTACTTCACAAGAATACAAATTTTGTGAGTTCCTACTCACATCGTGGTTTTCTCCCTTTTGGGTTTCCATGAGATAACATTTGGTGTCATTGTCAACTGTTCATGCTTGCATATTTTCCTTATGTGATTAAATATATTGTTGGATCTTAAATGAATGCAGATTTAAGTTAAAAGTTAAATTGTGAAAATTTGATTAAGTGTTGATTCACCCCTCCCCTCTCAGCATCGATTGGTACTAACAGTTGACCACATTAATAATTGATTTATTTCCTTCTATAATAGACTTTCTAGAGAAGTTCAAGTTATTCAAATCTTTGTTACATGATTTTGTTAAGGAGAAAACTCACAAAGACTGTGTCGTCATGATTTTTCCAAAGCTTCGAGGACCTTTTCAGGTCTTCACTTCTATATTTTACTCCACCATGGATGTTATGGGAGTTGCCTTCACTTTTCCCTATGTTGAGATCTTTTGTGAGTGCTTGACATGGGAATAGACTTTGTTGACTTCGTGTGATTCACTTTCTAGTTCCAAATCCTAGGCCTTGGTATCACAAACATCTAAGAGGAAACATAAGAAGAATTTAAATCCCAAGAGACATTCTTCATCAGGTAGTGAGAATTCCTCCAATCCCTCTCAATATTCAAATCAGAGATCCCCATCCACTCCACCACCTACTAATTCCTCTAAGTCTGGTGAGTATTCCTCCAGGAAAAAAATAAAGAATTCAGGTGAGCCTTATAGTTTTTTTGGCAAGGAGGGACATTCAATAACTAAGTGTTGGAAGAGAATAGAGGCTGTAGAGGAGGCCATGCAACAACATCATATTTTAGCCCCTAAGTTTTCTTCATCACAAACAAACAAAGGTCATTCTCTTTCTGCATGGGCCTTGTCTTCAGTAGCTTCTTGGATACTTGATACTAGTTCTTCTCATCATATGACACACTCTCAAGATGCATCTCTTTCAGATTGTGGCACCTCACATATTGTAGTGGGGGATTCTACTCATCTTTTAGTTATGGGCTTTGGCTTTATTTAGCTTGAGGGTGGATGTACTCATGATGTTCTTGTTGTTCCTAACATCTCCACCAACCTTCAACCAGTGTATCAAATTGTCATTTTTCCATAGGTAAGAAAATTGAGTTCACACCACATGATGTGGTTATTAGAGACCTCTGTGATACTGATGTTATTATGGCTACTAGAAGTGTTGATCCTGCATCTCGGTTTTACCAGTTTGATGGCTTTAAGAGTACAACTCATGTTGATTCTTATTTCATAGCTCATGCAAATTTAGTGAATAAGCTTTAGCATGAATACTTTGGTCATATCAATTATAGGTATCTACAATGAGTACTTAGTCATTGGAGATAGTGTTTGTTGAGGTTGTATGCTTGGTAAGCATTGCCAGGGTTCCTTTCCTTCAGGTAGAGCCACACGTGCTAAGGCACCCTTGGAATTAGATCATAGTGACCTCATGTCCTTTCCAACTCCATCTTTCTCAAGGGCCAAGTATGTGCTCACATTCATTGATGGCTTCTCCAAGCATGTACTTTCTTAAGTACAAGAGTGATGTCTTTGATTCCTTCAAGATGTACAAGGAATTTGCAAAGAAGAAAAATTATCTTTCTATCATGTGGATATGTATAGATAATAGGGGGAGTATGTTAATCAGGAATTTTGAGAATTTGTTACCAAGCATCACATCCCACATCAACTTACAATTCCCTATACCCCATAGTAGAATGGTGTTGGTGAGAGGAAGAATAAAACACTACGGGAGATGGCTAATTAAATGATTCATTCTCCATATATGAATGTTTCTTTTTGGGCTAAGGAAGTGAAGTGTGCTAATTAGATTTAGAACCAGATGGCTCACAAGGTATTGTGGCTTTTGACTCTTGAGAAAGCTTGGTCCCATGTCAAGCCTAATGTATCTTCATTCAAAGTCTTTGGGAGTGATGCTTGGGCATTTATTCCAAATGCTTAGAAGAAATCCATTGAGAGGAAAAGCCAACAACTAATCTTTGTCAATTTCTATGAGGATGCTAATACATACACATTATTTGATCTTGTTTCTAAAGAGGTCTTGTTTCAACGAGATGTTCAATTTGATGAGCACTATCCTTTGATGGGATCTTCATCACCAACTTCCCGTCACTTCCTACTCCTTTATATCTTGGGAAATCTTTATCTTTCGAGAATGAGGAAGTTGTTCTAGTTCAACCCCCACCACCTCCACCTTCACTTCCCAAGTGGATCTACAATGCTATTGATGTAGTTGGTGATTGGGTAGGTGATCCTTCATATTCTCTGTTGGCGTGATTGGCATAACCGATGATGATGTTGACATATCGGTAAAGGATTGTTGGTGATGATACATTGAAGGATTGTTGGTGATGATATATTGAAGGACTATTGGTGATGATATATTGAAGTACTGTTGGTGATGATATAGTTGATATGATAAGGAGAATGATGGCATGGTGATGTATGACCAGTATAGATTGAGATATTGGTTGGTGACTTAGTGATCAATTATTTGTGTTGTCATTGATGGCAACTATGGAAATTGTTTTATTCTTGATTACTTTGTCATCTAGGTTTAGTGGTGTAACCTAACTGGTAATGGATTAAGTTGGTGAGATGAACTGTGCAGCTGACAGAAAACCTGGCAAATAGGACTTTAATCGGTAAACATGAAACAGTGTTATACTTAATCATTTGGTTCAAAATATTGATGAGGAATTAGGTGTTGCGGTTTGAAAGATGTATTTATATCATTGTAATGAGTCTATGACCAAAACCGCATCATGTTTTGATAATCGGAAGTCATGTTTGTGATTTATTTTTGTATTTTCAGTAGGGTTTAAGCAAGGTGTTAGAACCGGTAACAAGATCTCTTAACTAGTGAAGCTTTATGGTTTGGCAATGAATTTCATTATGTTCATAACTTGATGGCGACGTGTCACAAACCGTATGAGAAATTAAATATCATTTTGGCACGATTAAGGATGGAATTTCTTGGGAAACAATGAAGAGCATAGAAGAATGTTTTAAGAGTTTGACTGCTTATCAGATCGATATGCGGTGTCATGTTATGATTATTCAATGGTTGAAATTGTCTTGATATTTGTTGTAATAATTTGTATGATGATTTGTAATGATCTATGATGTAAATTCATTTGAATCTTGATGTATCTAGGGTTTTGTAACTGACAAAGATGTAAAGAGTATTTAGGTCAGTTTTGATGAAGTTTATTGTGTCGATAATCTGAGAAAAGAGTGTGTAGTCAAAGCAGAGGTGTGTCTGCAAGAGTGAAGAAGATTGGAGATGAAGTGGATCTGAACAAGTAAGAAGGAAGTCTTATTTCCAGATCGTTCATCTATTGTTCCCTAACAGTTGCAGCAGGTTCAAAATCCCTTAACCGGGTAGGTCCTAACAGGTCTTGTTCATGTAAATCCCTTAACCGGGTAGCTCAACAACTTGAGTTTAAATCCTCCTGTGAGGTTGCTTCTAATAGGGAAAAGCTCCAAATAGAGATCATATTGTAAATCCATTGACCAGGTGACTCCTAACAGGCTCTGCTCCTAACTGGGCATCATTGCAAGCTCCTAACCGGGCTAGCCTCCTAACAGGGTGCATTCCGGAAGAGTGCATTGTCTTGTGGGTACCATTTCCCACCGTGGTTTTTCCCATTTGGGTTTCCACATGAAAACCTTGGTGTTCATATGGTGATTGATTTGTGTTTGTGTTAAGTTGATATCTTTCTATTGCATGCATGATATGGAACACTTAAATGAGGATTTTGGTAAATCTGATTAGTAGATTGATTTCAGTGGCTACCAGTACTGGCTATGATCTGTTTTGGTGAAGTGTTGATCAATTTGGTTTATGATTCTAGTTTGTAGTTGATACTGATTCACCACCCCCTCTCGTATTAACCGGATCCTCTAAATAACATTCTCATCACACTCTCTCACAACTTAATGGGATTTCTCTTTTGATTCAAGTCATTTCAACTAATCCTCAAAAAAAATTCGATGTGATGGTTATTCTTGAGTGGGATATGACTATGGTAGAGGAGTATTCTTCATTGATGAAGGATCATACTTGGGATCTTGTTCCTCTCCCCAGGGAAAGAATGTTGGTCTAGTGAAACTGGTGTATCATAACAAATATGTTGTAGATGGTTCCATTAATAAGTATAAGGCTTGCCTTGTCGCTAATGGATTTACATAGGTTAAGGGCCTTGATTATTCTGAAATCTTTTCTCTTGTTTTCAAGATGGATTCCATTCGCCTTGTACTTTCACTTGCAGCTTCACAAGGATGGTCACTATATCAGATGGATGTGAAGAGCACCTTCTTGCATGGTAATCTTCATGAGGAGATCTATATGGCATAGCCACAAGGTTTTGTGCAAGATTCTTAACTTGTTTGTAGGCTTCACAATTCATTATACAGTCTTAAGCAGGCCCCTTGAGCTTGGTATGAGAAGATGGACACCTTTATGCCATCTTCAAGTTTCACTCATTGTTATTTTGATCCCACAATTTACACTTAGAAACAAGAGGGTTTTTTTTTATATTGGTCTTGTATGTGAATGATTTGATTATTATAGGTGGTTCTCCTCCATGATTTAGAGTGTTCAAAGAGCATTGATGGATCAGTTTGACATGATAGATCTTGGTCTTTTGCATTACTTCCTTGGTCTTCAAGTCATTCAGTCTTTAGATGGGATTTTTGTTTGTCAACAGAATTATGCTTTTAACATGATTCAAGGATTTAGCATGCTTGACTGCAAGCTTGCCCCCACACTATTTCACTCATGTGTGTGTTGTCTTCTAGTTGTTCTTCCCCTTCAGTGGATGCTACAGTATACAAGCACTTGGTTGGCAATATTTTGTACCTAACACACACTTGTATTGATCTTTCCTTTGTGATTGGTCTAGTCTCGCATTTCTCTCACAATCCATATGAGAGTCACTGGAAGGATTCCAAATATATATTGAGGTATGTTTAGGGAACATCTCATTTTGGGATTCATTCTATATTAGGAGACTCTTAGGTTGTTGGCTTTACTAACTCAGATTGGGTTGGTGATGTTGATGATTAAAAGTTTGCTATTGGCTTTGTATTTTGTCTTCGTTTTGGACCTATAGCATGGTCTTAGAAGGAGCCATTTTTTATTGCATTGTCATCTATTGAAGTTGAGTATCAAGCAATTGTTCTTGCTAGCCAAGAGGTTTTATGGCTTTATCAGTTGTTGATAGAGTTTGGTTTTCCTCTTGATGGTCCCACTATTCTTTCGTGTGACAATCAGAATGCCATTCATATTTATCACAACCTAGTGGAGCATCAACAAACTAAGCATATTGAGATCCACATGCACTTCATTCAGTGGTTGATTCAAGATGGTCTTCTCACCTTGGATTACATACCTACAGAGGAGCAAGTTGTAGACATCTACACTAAACCTTTGGCATCCCCATGTTACCTTCAGTTGCGGTTGATGCTTGAGGTGAAGGATGTTGTTCTTGGGGGGTATTTATGAGGCCTTCCTTCCTTCCTTCAACAGTTCATGTATTTTTTTATGCATTGCATCTCTCACTTTTGGAAAGCAAATTTTCCCATGTGTTTTTTCTCCTTTTCTCCACTATGAGAGACCTCTTCTTTGTACATGGGTACCTCATTAGGCCTTTAGTTGTCAAGACCCATTTTTGCATTTCATGCATTTAGAGGATTTTTATTTCTTCCTAAGTTTCCTTAATGTTTGGGGGGGGGGGGGGGAGGGGTGGTGCTAGAGAATTATATTCTTTAGTTATGCTTTTTTAGCTTAAGTTCACTTAGTTGATCTTAATTTAGCTCTTTCATGCTTTTCTTTAGTTCTCTTGATTTTAGATCAGGGCATCTCTTGCTTTCTATAAAGCAAGTCAGTATGTTTTGTTTTAGTCATTTTGTAATCTTTGGTTTTGAGGAACATAGCATATCTTTCTTGTTGCTCTTGTTTGTGGATGGTGTCATACGTTTTTTGGTTGATCTTGTAGGTGCTTGCGTTGCGGAATTCAACAATTATATTATATGTGCTTGCATGTAAATATTTTTCGCATATAACATGTAACAAAGAAATTCATTCATCTCATAATTTTAAATTTTAAGTTTATGAGGGTGCCCTACTATTCTAAGGGGGGGGAACTATTGCAACTATAATTCCCACCCGCTAAAGTCGAATAGTAGGGCCCCTGCCTTGGTGATTATAGTTGTTGTTGTCATTGTTGGTAGAATTATCGTTGTATCTCAATTGGCAAGTTGCCCCCAACATATGCATATAGGGCCGACAATGGGGTTTGAATCGTGTCCATCTACCAATTTGATTATCTAGTTAATTTGAATAAATTTGAAAGCAAAGTATTATATATTCATGTCATGTTGGGGTTGAGCTACAACTTTTGTCAGGTTTTAAATGTTTTCTTATATATAATTTTTTATTTTTTATTTTAATTTTATTTATGCTATCTAATTTGTTATTTTGTGGATATATTGTAACATACAATAATCTCCAATTCACTTTGTTGTCTCTTAGATATTTTTTTGGACTCAACTAGCATCAAGCATCAATAGAGTTTGAATATCACAACAAATCTATGATAGAACTTTTGTTGAATTTTTATGAGAAATGTGAAATTATATATGCATATAACCTAGAACAACGAAAGAATAAACTAAGCCTTCATTTTTTCCATTAGAGGCGATAATTTAATAATACAATGTGATGGTTGTGTTGAGAAAGTGCAAGATGAACAAAAATGAAACCTACAACATTTTAGGGTGTTTATCTTATGTATTATTTATAACATTGTTCTCTTTATGATATCTTGACCTTATGAATATTGAGATATGGATACCCTTACAATGATGGTAATTCCCTTATCCAAGGGTTTAATTATTATATCTTTGGTGTTTAATTGGTATATATGTTTTATATGCCATTGTACATAGTTTCTTTAAGTGTATTACATACATGTTGCACATTGCATAGAGCATTGTTCCTTTTCATATGCCTTGGTATTTTAGTATCTTCACTTCTAGTTTGTAGGGCATGTTTTGTGTAAAAAAAATTGAACTAGAATGTATGCAAATATTAAGAACTTTGTTCAAAGTTTTTTATTGTCTTTCACTGTTGTTTATGTTTGTTGGGTCATTTAAATAGTAAAATAATAACTTCATATACTTCTTAGAGCTAAAATCATATATACTATTGTTTTGAATTATTTTCATGCATTTGTATTTTTTTTTTTGAAAATAACATCCTCATCACCCATATATTAATTATGTATTGTCTTATATTAATTGTTCTTTTAACATATGTAATAATATGATTGGATGATATTATAAATTTTGATTATAACATATTTTTCTTATGCCTTGGACAACACATATATTTTCTAGTTTAATAAAAGGGAGAAGCTTCAAGCACCCTCACCATTAACCCTTATCTAATTATGCTTGACTTCTATAAAGGGCCCTTAAAGCTAATAAATGTTATTCTTATTTTCTTGAGAAGTAAACTTTTAAAGCCACAAAATGAACTACCTCTAGTTTAAATCATTAATAATTTTCAATTGATGTTTATTATATAAATTTTACTATTATATATACAAAGATTAGAATTATATACTATATATTTAAAAAATATGTTATCTTTTGCCTTTTTGTTTGAGTGAAATATAAACTTAGAATGCACAATCTATGCATACTTCAAGTTCTTAGCTAAGCTACCTCTAGTTCAAAAATATAAATGATAATCAACTAACACTACAATTTTACTACTATTAAAGTTGTCACTTTATTAATTTGATATATACTTAGTGCATTCCCCTTAATCTTCTTTTTGAGTGGAAAGTAAACTTGTGAACATGTTCCATTTGTACTTGAGTAGAGTTGCATTCATGTTTAGCCATTCAACTAAACTTGTGAACATGTTTCATTTGTACTTGAGTAGAGTTGCATCTCATGTTTAGCCATTCAAACTTAAAAAATGATTAATTATCTGTTTTAAAATTTAAAAAAAGTTTCAAGCTGCTTAATCTTGAAATCTTTCTAGAGTGATAAATTAACTTATGTTAATCACCCATGAAAATCTAAATACTAAATAATGGATTTCTAATCTTTAATAAACAAAAGTGTAATTTAGTATGTCAATATTCCCAAATACATTCTCTCTTGAAATGTTAGAGAACAAACTAAAATGACCACTTAGTTGAAACTTAGAGTCAACTCAGAAGTATGGATGTAATAACTCTTGAGACATTCATACTATCCAAGAATAAGAACCTACCCAAGACCGTGACTTTTACCAAACCATCCATCAATCATATTTCAAATGGATGTACATGAAATCAACAGTCGCCTAGTGGAGCTCAAAATGTTCAAACAACAAAGGCCAATTTTATATCCAATTACAAAGGGAATGCCAACTTAAAAATGTTGGCTCTTATTACAAGGAACCAACCTAGAAAGGTACAGGATCACATGGAGTATTCAATAATCAATCACACTAGTTAGCAAAGGTGTCTAGGGTGCATAAGAGAAGATTGCAAATGGAGTAAGAGATATAATTATCTCACCGTAGAGAAATATTACAATTTTCTCACCCTACTCTAAGCATTATTTAACTACCTCGAAAGAAGATCAAGTTTTTCAGTTATTGCATTCCACTGCAACCTTTTCTTACAGGAATTCCTAAGTTGTTGCCTCCCATTCAGGCCGCTGCATTGGTGGCCCGATTTGTCCACTTCCCTGAAAGCTTCCTCAAGCTGCCTGCAGAAAAATTGCTGTTGCCCAAATAGATGCCTAGCAAGCGCCTCCTCGATTGTAGTTATTGCTATTGACGAAATGTGGTTTCTTACATTCTATGTAGAATCATACTTCAGTAAATTCATCATTATTTAGGATATACTTTCCATCATTATTTACAGATTTTCATTTTACTTAGAATAGTGAAAAGAATATCTAAAAGTCGATTTGTTGTGCACGTTGTTTCACTGTTCTCTGTCATTTCCCTTTTAACTAGAAAACAACATTATAAAAATCATCTTTGTGGATGGTACAAAGATTCAATTCACTATATCCTTTTTGGTATTTCCTTCATTAATTTCCTTCCTTCAATCTCAACTTGCTGATCCAAATTTTTTTTGTCTTGCTATCTCTATACCTTCTCAATTGCCATTTTATTGCAACCACTTTTCTTGGTGACTTTCCCTGGGTACTTTTATCCATTGAGTACCCATAATAATTATAGTATCGTAGATGTTCTTCTATTCATTAGCTGTGTCTATCCTCACAAATAACATAATTTGGCATGTTTATTGCTACAATGAGAGAGTCTGTCTCTTCCCATCACTTGCTAGATGACAGTCTCGTGTAATAACTAATAGGACTCTGTCGTGAATCTGTAAATATAAAACCAGTTAACAACACTGATAATCATTAGTACTTTTCAATTACATCAACTAAATTTGAAAAAGAACAGCTTGCTACTTATCCCATGCTCAAAGGAAAACTACCATTTGTTCTCGTTCGCTATAGATCCTTAAAACACTGCATTAGAAAAGGAAATTTTACAAGCAACAGCAAAAAATACTGATCAAATTTTAAGTTCAAATGGAGTATTCTAGATAAAATTTGAAACTACATCCATCATAATTAGACTTTAAAAAGATGGGAGATAAAACTGCCACTTAAAATTCAACCTGAAACTCACCTAAATTGGCAACTGTTGTTAAAATTGTATTTCTCTAGCCCAACTCGTGCATGCTGCAATGGTAAAAGAACAATCAGAGTCACTATAGAGGGATAATAACAATATAAATCTAGTTCAGAAAAAGTAACATGAGTACCAATGCTTGCGAAAAAAAAACGGGAAAACACATACCTGACTTCTTCACACAATTGGTCCATCAAATTCCTATCAAATCCAAGAAAATACATAAAATACTGGTGATAGCCTTTTGTTCTCAGAATATTAGTGGTTTTTGACTAAAATTAAGTCTTCATCTGGCAGGGATGCACTTTATAACATCCAGTATGACACAAAAAGATGCTAGATGATCTCAATTTCTATCTTAGGCTGTATGCCTGGAAAAACTAAAAGCAATGGTCATTTGTCATGTGATGTCATACAAAATTGCTGTCAAAAAGTATTCTGCCTCTCTGATTCGCCCGTTCAAAATGTCCAGTAATGTGCACATCTTGTCGTCTTGGGTATCATCTGTCCTCCATAATAAATGAATGAATCTCATTCCCGACCTCAATCCAACTGCATCCAGGCCTCCTTTTTTGCAAACCCCTGTTTCTCATTGATTTTCTAACCCTTGCTGCGTCATCCCATTTGCCAGCAGTGGCATACATCTGTGACAGTAGCACATGAGCAGCAGTGTTTTCTGGCTCCAACACATAAAGCCATTCTGCTGCATGCTTTCCTAGTTCCAAGTTTCCATGGATTCTGCAGGCACCCATCAAGGCTCCCCAGACTGCAGCATCAGGTTCAAATGGCATGTTCTTGATCAAATTCTCTGCCTCATTGAAATGCCCAGCACGTCCAAGAATGTCAACCATACAAGCATAGTGGCCCACTCCAGGAAATATACCATAAGTTCGACTCATCATTTCGAAGAAACACCGTCCTTCATCCACTAGGCCTTCATGACTACAAGCAGAAAGAACCCCGACAAACGTGACAGGATCTGGCTGCATGTTTTCCCTTCTCATTGTTTCAAATAATTTCAAGGCTTCCTTTCCATAACCGTGCTGAGCGTATCCCCCTATCATCGCATTCCAAGTTACCAACTCTCTTTCACGCATTTTTTCAAATATTTTCCTTGCATTACCAATGCTCCCACATTCAGAATACATAGTGATAAGAGTATTTCTAACAAATGCAGTGAATTCGGCCACATCCCTAATAGCATAAGAATGAACTTGCCTTCCATGCTCCAAAGCTGCTAAGCTGCCACATGCACGGAGAACGCTGGAAAGGGTAAAATGATTTGGCTTCACTCTAGCCTGCAACATTTCCCAAAAAGATTCTATAGCCTCCTCATTAAGACACTGCTGAACATAGCCTGAAATCATGGCAGTCCATGATACCACAGATTTATCAGGCAGTTTATCGAAAACCTTCCTTCCATCCTCCAAACAACCACATTTAATATACATGGTAATAAGAGCATTGTTGACCACAATATCTGACATGAATCCAATTATAGAATAGCCATGCACCTGCTTACCATGCTGTAAATCATGTATATTCTGGCAAACCCCAAGCACATTCACGAAGGTAAAGTGATCTGGTCTCACACCTGCCCGCTGCATTTCATGAACAAATTTAATAGCATCCTCTACATATCCACTCCGAGCATATCCTGCAATCAATGAGTTCCATGAAACAACATCTCTCTCAGGCATTTTGTCAAACACTTGGTACGCATCATCCATTTTGTTAGATTTCATATACATAGCTACAAGAGCGTTCCCCACGATGACATCAGACTCAAATCCAGTTCTAACTGTGCACCCATGAATCATCCTTCCAACCCTAACGGCGCATCCATCAACCATGTGGCATTTTCCATATGCATCGTCTATCGCAGCAGCAGCACTGAGAATGCTACCAAAGGTGTACTGATTGGCACTGATCCCTGTCCATTGCAACCTGTGAAACAATTCGAAAGCCTCCCTAGCATTCCCATGTTGAACGTATCCTGAAATTAGTGCAGTCCACGAGACAATGTTTCGTTCAAGCATTTTGTCAAACATTTGACGCGCATCCTGAAAGCAATTGCATTTAGCATACATGTTTAAAACCTTATTTTCCAAAAATATATCCTTTCCCATAATTCCACACTTAATCAATCGACCATGAATCACTTTGCCATCTTCGAGAGAACCCGCCTTGGTACATTCCTGCAAGAGAGAACTACAACGATCTGAGCAGATATTTATAGAAATATCTTGTTGATATACAGTGTCTATTGTTTCCGGTGCATCCAAAACTTTGTCAATGTCAACACAAATGTGATTTTCCTTTGGATCTTGAATTGGGTAATCTTGGAGAACAGTGTTCGATTGAAAAGTAGCTGCAAACATGAGATTACAACGCAATCCCTGGGAGATTGCGAGCCCTAATTGATGTGTTTGGCATTGGCGTGTAATTGATGTTACAAGGTTTGCAGGCATAACCATATGCAATCTGTTCATGGTGATAAACAAGGAAAGACTCCATCATTCTTGTAACATTCTGTTGAAATTACTTTAACCTCTTCGTCATATCGAAATTACTAGCTTCTATACAAGATGCTAGCATGGCCAGTCTAAAATTAAATTGTGTGAGCAATTTTTCTTTAGTGATGTTTAGAATTTATCATTATAGTAATTTTTTTAATTTTTTTTTGGTCATAAAATTCTTATTTGATTAATCTGATTTTAGAGGAATATAAGATTATATTATTATATTATCAGATTTTTATTAGTCCCGTCTATCTATAGGCGGAGAGTAATGTTTTCGTCTCTTTAAATTAATTTTGCTCCGTAATCTGTGTCAAGGACTTCAATATGTAATTAATTTCGGTAAACCTGAACTAATCAAGGTTTACAGTTAAAAGATATTTTCTTTCATTATATTGTATTTATTTTTATTTTTTTAATAAAAAGCATTTCTTAAACCATGATAATTATTATAACAATTTTGAATACAAATTTTTAATTTATATAAAATAATTTAGATTAAAAAATAATTAAAATAAAAAAATATTAAATAATTTTATCTTGTTTTCATTATCATTGATTTTAAAATTTAATCTTGTATTAATTTTTTAAGACAGAGAAATCTCATATCTAAAATTTAAAATTACATATTAATTTACTGCATTGCATTAAAGATCTATATTATTATTATCTATTTTTGTTTAAATTATTATTAGTTGTTATATTTTAAAAAAATTCTATAAAATATTGATTATAAAATTAAAAAAAACTTTAATAGTATTTGACATTATCTATGTAAATTTAAATTGTATTAGTTTTAGTATAGTTTTTTTTTAATATTTTAATTGAATTATAGTTTTAATTTTTCAAAATTAATTTATTTAACAATTTAATTATATTTATGTAAAATTTTATAATAAAAAATTATTTGTTAATATTGAATTCATCTTTCAATTAATGTTATTATTGTTTGTAATGTCAATATATTATATTCTTATACTTTTCAAAATTTAAATTTATATTGAGAAATATAATTTTGTTAACCACTATAATATTATAAACGCTCCATTTTAAGAAAATAAATATTGATATAATAATATTATATAGTCAAAATATTTTTAGTTTTTTTTAGTTTTAAAATATATATCATAATTTATACTTATTAATATATGTAATATTTTAATATTATACATTATTATATATTATATACCATACCATTTTTTATATATATTCATCTCTTCCCCTTCTATCTCTTCCTCTTTATATAAATTGGTTTGAAAATTAATGACAATACTCTAACGAATTTGAAGAGAAGTACTTCACCGCGTTAAATGATTTGAAATAGATATTGATGATGCATTTTCGAGTTTGTAACCATAATTCCCCCTCCCAGCTTCAGTCGGTCCCACCAGTCATGATTTTTATTTTATGATTGTAAGAAAAAGAAAATTCAATTTTAAGATAGAGACCTTAAAAAATCTCATATAGCTCACACACTTATTTTTTAAAATTTGTAAAAGATTAATATGTTTGAGTGAGCAAATGAACTTTAAATAAAAAATTGATTATAAAATTAAAAAAAATTAATGTTAAATTTTTTAAAATAATATTTAACATTATTTTTTATATCAAAAGATAATTAAAAAATTATATAACCAAAATTAATTTCTTAAAACTATTTAAATATGTTTTTTTTTTTTTTTACTGTGATTTTTTTTTAATATTTTTTTGTATTTTTAGTTATTAATTGTGATTTTATTTGTAATTTTAAATGTAAAATAAGCTCTTGAATCTAATAAAAAGTCAAAGAAAGAGACTATTTTCAACAATCAATAAAAAATAAAATGAGAGTCTATAGTCAAACACAATTAAATAACAATTACACCCCAATATAGAGAGTAATCATAATAGAAGCATATAAATACATTGAAAAATGATAGATTATATCAACTCAAAAAAAATGATGAAAGCTACATTATATCAACTCAAAAAATCAATGAAAGCTAGATTATATCATCTCAAAAAATCAAAGAAAGAGACTTTGCCTTCAAACATAAAAAAAAATAACAATCAAACAAATATTAGCAATTACACCTTTTACAGTGTAGTGATTAATTTTTAAAATCACATAAAATACACGAATTAATGATAGATACAATCTATAAAAAATAAAAGAGAGAAAATGTATAAAGACCTCTGGACGTATTGTAAGGGAATATAATCCAATGTTGAAAGTCAAGAAAAATAAACCGGATATCTTACCAACACAATTATATAAGACTTATTCACCGCACCATTTCATTGTTACTACCATGTATTATCTTAACTAGCTACAAATATAGAAGGGTAATTTTGTGTTTATAGATGTCGTTTCCCAAATTTCTATTTAGCAATAACACAAGAAATATTATTGGCCTAGAAGAACACAGTACAAGTTTTCTTCTTATATAGCTGCAATGCAAACTTAATACAAACTTAACAATTAAATTCTAAATCGTGAAAAAGTTTGAGTAATTTTATGTCTTTACAGTATAGTTAACTATCTCTCACAACAAACATTTGATATTATGCATTCTGAAATTACATTATATGAAAAGAAAAAGTTCCTACTATGTCAAATATAAGCTCACCCAAATTTAAAAATTTATCATATATAATTTTATTTATTATGTACATTTTTTACATGCTCAAAGTAACTTTATACCACTTAATTGTTCTAAATTGTTTTTTATCTTTATTTTTGAAAAAAATGAATTTTACTTAGTACATTTTAAAATTTTATAATTAATAATATTATTTCTAATATATTAGTCTATTATTATTTTATTATATTGAATTATTTTTTTATTTTTTATATATTTACTAACAATGTTAACATATTGTACAACTTGAGTTGGTCTGGAGAACTTGTGCTCTTGAAAGAGAGGTCACAAACACATCAAATTAAATATTAGAATTTTTTGCATCAATATAAAAATAATAATAATAATAATAAATTAATTAATTTAAGCAATAAAAAGGTAGATATTTCAAAAGTTGAAACATTAAATATTATGTTAAAGAAATAGATGTGAGGGATATTAGTATTTACTTCTAGTTTTGATAGAGAAGAATAATTTTGTAGATGCATTATGTCTATCTCAAGATTTGAAATAGAATATGTATCTACAATTTGCCTCAAGATCTAAGCAATTTAATTAGAATAAATTTAATTAATTTAAATAAGATTTAATTTGTTTCAATTTGAAATAAAATTTAATTTGTTTCAATTTGAAATAAAATTACAATAAAAATGATGTACATTATTTTAATTATATAATTATTTACTTTTAGAACATAATTATAAATACTAAATTTTATTATAATTCTACTCTTAAGTAATAATTTAGATTAGGGTAGAACTTAATCTATGTTTGCAGCAATAGACGCTCTTAGTAAACTTTAAATAGACCCTTGTATAATATGGGGCTGAACTTCTTTTACTCTTAAAAACTGTCAAGGACATATATTACTGTGTTCTATAAATATATGATAATACTAACGAGTATGTATCTGAAGGAATTTAGCTATCTCCTGGTTTTTTTAAGTAAACAAATAGGAGGATTAAATTCCTGCTTGGTTAGATGGAATTGATATATTTTTAAGATTCGTAGTAATATATATTGTTTTTGCTTCTGTGATGTATAGTCTAATGTAATTCAGAGGGTAGGAATTTTGTGTATTGCCTCTTTTGTTTATGTGTGTGTGTGTGTGTGTGTGTGTGTGTGTGTGGGTTTAATATATTCAGTCGATTCCAATATTTAGAGACAATAGCAGGCATTTATGAGGCAAGGAGCCCAAATCAGCAGAAGGGCTAGGAACTGTGAGATGTATTTGTTTCTTTGATTAGATCTTATATGCTTTGTCCTTCTAGGATATTGAGGAGGATAGGGACAGCCTTTTTCAGTTAATACACCAAATTTAACATCTTGATCTATGCAGGCATTGTAAAGGTTCGATGGCATATAGAAGAAAAATATGTCTCTGATACTGGTTCTGACATTACAATCATGATATCCTTTTACTCTTAATATTTGGTTATTTCACCCCTCATTTAGGTTGTTGTAGCCTTGATAATCTCTTACATTGGAGTATAGTCCCAAAATAAGAGATTAATCAGGGTACAACATCCTTCAAAGGCAGGAGATTTCAGATACTTAGTTAGGAAGTATAAATTTAATTAATTAGTTACATTATATTGGTTAACAAGGCTTCCTAGAACTACTGATAATGGTCTTGGTTGTGAGGTGTGGTAAGGTGCTCCTTTTGCAGAACTTAGATACTCGGTTGCTTCTAACATGAGCTAGAAGAAGTAACAGGGCTCTGGCTTGGCATGGTTTACCTGAACAAAGAATTCTAAAGAGGTCTAATCTCCAATGGATAAAGGGTCATCCTAAGACAATTCCATTTGATCTTGGAAACATATGTAACTAGGAATGCATGTCTCCTGGAATGTAAGCATTAGTATAGGTAAATTGTGAATGGGATTTTCTAATCCATTATTGGATTTGGGCTAGACCATAGGTTTTCTTCCCTCCATTCTTTCCTATCGGTGCCCACACATAATGGAGGTGTAAAAATCATTTTTAATAATAAAATTTTGGCTACCGCCTTTTATCGATTAAAAAAAAATTAATAATTTAGATTAGGGTTATGATTATAGTTAGAATATTTTAATGATTAAATTAATATTTATTCATATGTTTCATATTTATACTTTTTTTTTTCACTAAACGTTATTCGATACAAATTATATAATCCACTGTAAAAGGTTGCAAAGTATCAAACTTAGACATGCATCAAACAAGAAGCATTCTTGAGAACATAGTAACAGTTGGAATAATGAGCTTTACAGACACACGAAGTAGCTAGAAAAAAGAGTGTAGCAGCTACAACATATGAAACTCCCAACCAAGTAAAGAATACCTCCCTCAATTTATCTCTAAGCTAGAACATTTTGTAGTGAAAGAATACAAAATAGTTGAGGCATAATAATTCAATTTAGCATCTGGAAGGCTCCCTCTACTAGCCAAAGAATACACCACCATCGAATCCTTCATTACCTTCAAAATTTTCTCAACTAGGACAACTACCAAGAAACAATATTTGTTAAAGCCAAGGAACAATTGGAGCATAACATTGTTGTGATGAATGCCCTCCATTAGAATCTTGCAATTTGTATTCAAGGTTTTTAATTTTCTCTTTAATGTCATCCAAAGTTTTAAGAAGATCAGAGCTCAATCTAGGTGATTTTTTTATAACTCAAATGTGGAGGGATAAGCTCAAGCACACCATGTGGATTTCTATATAAAAGGGAAGAAAGGAATGAGAGAAAACAACCAAACAATGAAATTGATGATGTCTTTTCTTAATGTTTGAGTGATGATATATGGAGAGAGGACAATCTAAGAAGAGTAGTTCTCCAAGATTATGTATGAGTGAAAAGAGGTGGAAGAATGGAGAAGAGGTAACACCACAACTAATGGGTATGAGCACATAACCAAAAAGCATGCTTGATAGACTCCTTTTGGGTGCAAAATGGACATACTAGGGGTGGGAAGATGAAAGAGAGGTGATCACCAATAGGTAACTTGAGATGGAGGGCTTTCCAAGTAGTTAGTTGAGATTGAGCATCGACCTTACATTTCCATATCTAAAAGCTTACCTTATTCCATTATGCTTGGTTAAGATTGCAACTCCATTTACCATTGAGTCTTGGCGCCAAGACAATAGTTGGGAGAAGTTGCCTATAAATGATTTTGAGATGAAAGTTTCAGATATTTCTCTTGTCATATCTATACTTAACATCGCAAACTATCTAAAAAAATACTTTTAAGTACAACTACGCATACTTTACCTTATCATAACAACTACTTTTATTTCAATACTATAAAAATAAATTTTTATTTTCACTATGTCTCTATATTATATTATAATTAATAATAGTACTTTATTAAGATGAGACCTAAATAAATATATCATAAATATACTAAAAATAATATAAACTTACTATAATAATAATTTTCATTTATGAATTAAGTATAAGGTTGACCTTTTTATCAAAGGAGTAACCTAGTAACCTTTCTAGGAACCTCCATAAAGTATCTTAGAGAGGTATTTAGTCAACTCCCTTAATAAACTAACTTTATGGATTTAGGTGAATCCTAGAGACAACACTCTTAAACATGTAAGTGTCCTAGATGTGATGCATCCCAATTACAACCTAGACGTGCTTGTTTGATGTTCCAAACCAAAATACTTCTAGATTAATTTTTCTTGTAGTTTTTTAATGAATTAATTGTAAAATTGAATCTCTTAAATACCAAGACATGATGAATAGTCACACAAACATGTAGCAAGTCAATTCTCAATGACTACTGAGTTTAGGGTGGGAGTCAAAATGATTTAAAAATTATAAAAAAAAATAGGATTAATCTTATGAAGCTTGGTATTGGTTTTGAGAAGCCTAATATTGATCTCTACCACGATAGGATTGGCCTAAAACATTGAATGTCCAATCTTTGAATCAAGAATGGATACATAAACTGTGTGGGTTTATAATGAAGAAAATGTGTGGAAGTAAATAAAAATGGGACTAGGATAAGGTCAAATGTATGGAAATACATGAAGCTAAGAATAATTGGGAATGGATGGAGATTAGGAATAGAACCAAACTTATCAAAAGAATGTGTCACTTGTTGCTATAAATTGTATGAAGACATTCCATCAAAATGAACCCAAAACTAAATGAGAACTTGAATGAATATACATATTCCACTATTACAATAACATAACTCAAAATTATAATATATTTAATCAACCAATACTGAACATTTAAAAAATTACACTAAAAACATTTTTACACATAAAAAACTAACCATACTATTTAAAAAAATTAAAAACAAGTATTCATTTAAAATTTTTATATTAAATATAACGTGTAAACATTATATAAGAGTACTTATGAGGTAAAATCCTTGCTACATCAAGAAATTAGGATCACTATTCATAGAGTTTGGCCAGAAAACGTAGTCTATCAAAAATAGTGATATCGAAAGTCTCCTACTATCCTAAATCTATGCATTGTGGGTTTTGTCCATTATGAGGTAAAACATATAGCAAAATGTTTCCTCAATTGATAGTCCTCAATTGGCAACCCAGGATGTCTTGTTACTCTAGAAAATGGCAGGCGTAGGCTGCACTGGGTGTTCCTGGGGCGTCCCTCCATGATTATAGACTTCTCTAATTGTGGTTTGAAGTATTGTGGTGAAGGGGGATTTCTCAGCAATGATACCGGACCTTTCATAACCCCACAAGAGCTCATTGACATAAACTCAAACCGATCCATTGTTCAGGAGTCTGCCAAATTTTCCTTTGAGATCTTCATAATAAGGGTCACTTGCGAAGCAACATTGTAATAGATGAGTCTCCTAAGCGACTCAGTAAGAAACTTCTCACTATTGTGATACTTATCCTCATTATAATATTTCCAAATAATCCATAAAATTTCACAAGTTAATAATGACCAGAAACTAAATTAGTATCTTTTTTCAACCCTTTAATGTAACCATTAATAACATCAAGGTGAGAAATACCATTGTGATAGTTAATACGAAACATACTCCAAATTTCTGTAGCAAATATACAACTGAAAAAGATATGCATGATGTTCTCAAGAGTCCTGCATGTAGAGCAATTTAGAGATTTACTTTGTAGATCTTTTATAGGAAGCATATGTAGGATGAGTAGCCACTTAAAGCATTCAAGCTTCGGTGAAATATAGGAGTTCCAGTGAGTAGAGAGTAACTTTTGCCATTCTTCCTTGGTGTACTACACATGCCATACAGAGTTAAGGTGTAATAAAATATCCTCATTGGTCAACAAACCCTTATAAATAACTTTAGCATTAACAGTGTGCAGAGGGGGTCCATTCATCCATGTATAGGATGAAGGAAGATCCTTCTCTACTATACATGGAATGGATAGGTCCAGTCTGCTCAGAGCAGATTTAAGCATCGAGTATGTTCTCCAATTAGATTAGGAATGCAATACTTATCTTGTAGAATATCCCATGAAATGAGTGTAAAATTAGAAATAATATCATTGAAAGAATTATTGCCTTTTTAGGCCCAATTTTTAGCAGAGCACCCCTAGATAAGAGCCAAGGGTTTATCCTTGTGCATTAAATTCCACCATGTTGATTTTTCTCCAACAATGGTGTTACTATTATCCACCGCCCCATTGCTAGCAATCAAGTGTCTGATACAATCCGATGCCTTCCAAATGGTTTTGAAAATTGAGGATCCTATTGGGGATACAAGGAATCTACCAGTGATCAAGTCAACAAAGGGAAGATTTTTCCACCTCTTAGATTGTTTAGGAACTACTCTGCTAATGTTGTTTCTCACTAATATTTTCCAGGGTTCCTCCCCTTCTAAGGCATGAAAGATCCATCTAGCTGCCAACAAAATGCCTTGAAGCCTTAACTCTTTAGGGCCTAAACCACCCATACACTTATCCAAACAACACCACCTCCATTTAACCGAGTGCCACTTATTGTTACCTCTACCATTAGACCAGAGAAACCTCCTGATAGACTTTTGAATTTCATTGATTTGGTAGTTACAAAACATCCAAACAAGGGAGTAATATAGGGTAATGAAAGGTACATATTATTCCATTTGTTCAACTTATTGTCCAATTTGGCCTTGATCTAGATTCATATATCTCTTATACAAGGGTTTACAACAAATGGGATACCTAGGTATCTGATCTGTTTAGAAGGACCTCCCCATTGGAAGTTAAACTCAATTAGCCATCCTAGATGAGAGTCATTCCATCCCACCAATATGGATTTGGGAGCAGAAATTTTGGCTCCTCAAGTTTCACAGAAGATATTAATTTATGAATTAGAGAGTTGAAATTGTCCTCTTTTAATTGTAGAAAGAATGTAGTGTCATTGATAAACTATACATTAACCAGATCCATACTATTGGGAAGGATAACCCCCTTCACTTTAGGGGATAATGTGCTATCTCTAAGCAAGTAATACATAACATCGGTCGCTGTAACAAAAAGAGTTGATCCTAGGAGGCAGCCTTGCCTAATAGACATACTGAGGAGGATACTTGGGGATCAAGATCCATTGATCTCTATTTGGGCTGAATCATCTTTTAAGAGTGTCTCCACCATATGGCAAAAACTTTTGGGGATGCCAAATGCCTTGAGGATCATCAGAAGAAATCTCCATTCCACCCGGTCATAGGCCTTTTCAAAATTTATCAGGAACATAGAAACTTGCTGGTTGGTGTGCTTAGCCCAGTTCATGGTTTCCTAGCTAGTAATTAGATTTTCTAGGACGTATCTTCCTCTAATAAATCCTATCTGAGTATTACTTACGATTTTAGGGAGGATTGTTTCTAATACGAGGGATAACATTTTAGCTAGGATTTTTTAGGAGACATTTAACAGAGTTATAGGTCTCCAATTCTTCACAAGAGACTTCTCTCCTTCCTTAGGGATAATTTTGATAACCCCCTTATTAATATCTGCACTCAGTGAGCCTGTGTGTATTGCCTCCTAATACATTTGTAGTAAATCATTTGAGATCCATTCACAATTTGTCTTGTAGAATTTTGCAAGGAGCCCATCAAGACTAGGGGCCTTATCATTCTTAAGACTTAGAATGGCCTTTTTTATTTCCTCAATGTTGAAGGCTCTATCCAGGGCCTCAGCATCTTGGTCTAAAACTTTCTTAGGGATGAGTTCTTTGCATTGTCTAAGGGTTGGATTAGACTTAGACTGGTCCCACTCTAAGGTGAATAGCTTCTCATAGCACTGAGAGAAGGCATGTTGAACGTCTTCAGTGCTAACCAACTCAATCCCTTCATCCCAAATCTTGTCTATCCTTTCTTTGTGTTCCTTTTGTCTGGGCATGTTGAAAAAGAACCTGGAACCCATCTCACCAAATTTCATCCAATTAAGTCTAGCTTGGATTTTGGGCCCTTGGGTATTCTTGTGTTGAATTTTCTTGAGCTTATCTCGAGTAGATGTTAATCTTTGAGACAGATCCAAGTTGTGAGGATTTTGTTGAGTGAGTGCTTCCTGGGTGATAAGTAGATTGGTGAGTTCTCTCTCCTTCCTTATGCTATCCTTAGCAAACTGAGTACCTAGTGTTTGGTAGTGTGTTTTCTAGCACTCTACATTCTTATTCTACATACTGATGGCAGACTGGCATTGGGAGTTCCACCTGCTGATTTGCCTAACTATATAGAAGGTGTCTCCTACATCTTGGTTCTTAAGGAGACTGGAATTGAGAACTAAGTTTCTAGGCTTCTTAGAATGGGGAGTGGGTGGGCATTAACAACAACGTGAGCAAGGATGGGGTGATAGTCAGAGAGGGTAAGTGGTAAAACTTTAACAACACAACCATTAGAGTTAGGGGTAAAGGAGCAACAACTAGAATTTGCTTAGAAGCGATCAAGCCTATAGTAGATCCTCTTGGATCCTTGTTGGGAATTTCACCAAGTGAACTAGATGTGTTTATGATCCTTCTTCCTGCCCTCTAGAAGGTCAAAAAGCTTAAGTCTTGATTTCATTCTATCCTAGTGTAATTTTTCACCACTTTTCCAATCCATGTTTAGATTGCCAGACTTATCCACTTGATTTTCTATCATGTTGAAATCTCCTCCCAAAATCTAGGGGAGGTTAGGGAGGTTAGCTAGCCACTTCCATAATTCAATCATATCCCCATAGTCATTAGGGCCATAGATATATAAGATCCATATTTTTGAGTTATCCTTCTCCAAGATTATCCAGGAGGCTCTGTTGCAAGGGGAGGACCCACTTTCCTTAATCAATGGGGAGCATCTTTTATTGATCATGATAACTGCACCCCCCTTCCTTTGTTATGATCAGTGGTAAATTGGATCGCATCTCTCCATATGAATCTGAGATTCACATCTAGTTGCAACTTAGAGGCCTTAACTTCTTGGAGTAGTAGGACATCTAGATTCCTAAGTTGGTTTAAGAACCTTCTTATAATGTGCTTTCTATCAGGGGATTCAAGAACCCTGATGTTCTAAGAAATGGATTTCAATTCAATAAGACAAGTTTAGGTAGATGAGTCCTTGGCAACTTTAAAGTTGCGAAAGCATTTGGGAGTACCTTCTCTGTTTTTGTTCCTCTTAGGAAGGGGGGAGACCTTTTTTTTACCTATTGGTCTCCCTCTCTTTATTTTCACCACAATGAAGGGGCCTTCAACCTCGGTGTTATAGATCTCTCCTTCTTCGGAATCCATAAACGAGGTATGATCTTCAATGTTGGCCGAGTCACTAGCTAGAGATCCCTGCTCTCCATCGGAATCCTCGTATAGGGGGTTGACTCTAATACTACCAAAATGTTTAGGAATATAGTCCTCTGGATGGGTCGGCTCCTGATTGCTAACAATGGGTTTGGCTTTGATTTTTTCAATGATAACAACTTCCCAATCATAGATGATAGGGTGGAGGCACAATTGAGCAATTGGGGTTTCAATAACTTGCTTATCACTATCATTATTATCAACCATATTCTTATCCATGTCAATACTTTGATTACAAATAGTATTATTAAAAAAACATGCATTGCAATCCATATTATTGTTAACTTCAGTAAAAGCATCAAAATTGTTACCCATTTCAATAGTTTGAATATCAACAACATTGTTATCCATATTACTACCAACATTTTTGTTAACGATATTACTAACATTTTTAGTATCAATGTTCCTATTTACCTGATCCATACCATTAGTCTTGAATTCAAAGTCCTTCACCATGTCTTTTACGAAGGAGCTTCTGTTGGCAGGACCAAAAGGCTAAGATTGAGGGCCATTCTCAAAGGGGGGGTACAAGGATGGGGTGGGTTTTTCAATTTCTCTAAGACTAGTTGCTGGGCATTTTGAATCCTCATTCTCCTCGATTTGGGGGGTTGGAGAGGATTCAAATCAACATTATGTATCTGAGCTAGAGAGACATTAATCACAGAATGCAGGGGGGGATCTGCCACAAAAGGACCAAAGTCCATGTTGGTATCAAATGAGGGAGGGGGGGGCAACCAAATTAGCCATGACCTTAGCCATTTCTTGCTTAAGGTTATCCAATTTTTCCAAAATGGGAGCTTGGACCTCGAACAGAGCGGATGAAGGAAACTTTTTTCCAAAATTGTTGGAGTCAACTTTGTCACCCAAATTCATTTTTTTTTGCCCAAAATAGGGCAATTTTTTCGCAGGTGCCCTTCTTGTCGACAGAAGAAACAAACATTTATTCCTCCCAAAATATTAATAGAGCAAGTGAGAGTTTCATCCTCCATCACAACTTCGATGGATTTAGGGATATCTTTACCCGGATCGATTGAAATGAGGGCCCGGGCATCGAGGTGTGGAAGTAAAGAGGGCGAGTGGTCAATCCTAATCACTTTGCCAATTGGTTCCAGAAGTTGTAGAATGAACCCCCACAAAAGGGGTGGGAGATTCTTAACTACGAGCCATTTGGGGCAAGATGGGGCTAAAATTTCATCACTCACAACCTTAGGCGTCCATTTAATCACCTTGAAAGTACACTTGCCAATAGACTGGAATTGCTTATCAACAACTTGAATTTGAGAATTATGATCTTTAAAAAATATTACAAACAAGCCTTTTTGAATCATACAATAGAAAGAATAATGAAACCCTAACTTTTTAAACCAGATATTTCTAAGCCAATCATCCATAAATTTGCGGACAGGACACAATGTCGTATCCATGGCCGCAAGAAATATGATGACATCCTTTAATCTATTCCTTTCATTGTTAATAGCATCGACCATGGAAGAATTTGGAGCAATACAGAGGGAAGATCCAGAAGTGACGGGTTGCTTACCTTTTTCTCCCTCCTTGTCATTGCCACCTTCAACAGACTGTGAAACCCTAACTTTGAACTTGGCAGAATTCGAAATGATGGTGTCAAAATTATCAACCAAGGTTGATTTGAAAGTCTTCAATGGGGTCGAACCCTTGTCAGGGGGATCCCCACTTGAATCGCTTGACATTGAAAGTACGAGCATGTGGACTCTCGCATATGGATCCAAGGCCACATAAAAGAGTAAATGATGGCCAAAGGACAAAGAATGAAATAGATGAAAAGCAGGCTAAATAAAGGAATGAAAAGAGGAAACTTACCCACATGAAGGAGGCTGCCTGCACTCCTCCACATCGACAACAAAAAACCCCTTCGCACGCGGTTCACCTTGACCTCAATGACAGGTTGTAGAGCCCTCCTCCCCCATTTAACCTCACCTCATTCATTTAAAATTATAAAATAAATAAAACAACTTTAACAAATTATAAAATAAGTAACATATATATTTAAAAAACAATCTAAACTAATTTCTACATTCCTCTCTAAAAGAAAGAAAGAGCTTGCTTCTAGTAGTAAAACATGAGGTATAATTAACATATATATTTGAGCTTGCTTCAAGTAGTAAAACATGAGGTATAATTAACATATATGTTTAAAAAATATTCTTGATATAATTAACATATATATTTAAAAAAATATTCTTGTCTCCCCTAACCCACATGATACCAAAATAAAATAAAAAAATTGTAGTTGAAACCAACTCACACCCATTAACAACTATTCTCATATTTTAAAAAGAAAAAGAAAATACTATTCTCATATTTTGGAACGAAAGCGACAGTCACTTTAATGGCCGTAAGTACCTTCTTTTTCCACCCATAATATTTGTTGTCTGTTGTTATGCCCAAACACGCATATAAAAGCATAAAAGTAAGAAATTGAAAATACAGAAACAAAGACTTTTTAAAAAGGTTATTTGCCTTAGCGCATTGAAGAAGCAATAGTGATATATCTTCAATTTCTTCTTCTTCCTGCGCAATAAGTTAAGAGAAATTTTTGATATGGGAGTGAATACCTTTCTTGATTTGTATTCGTTTTCATTTTCTTGTGCCCTCTGCTCTCTTCCAGTTCTACTCGTCATTTTCTCAAGAAGATATGCAGAATCCCCTTGGCGTTTATCTGAGTTAGCTTCTATGTTGAAAACTAAGGCTGAGAGTATTCTTGTGTTTTATGATGTGACGCCATCCGATCTGAACTGTGGAATGTATGCAGATGCCTTAGTGCAATATTTGGAGAAGGGCATTCACCCCAACGAATTTGTGGAGTGGAAAGAAGCCCTCAGTGCACTCTTGGCTACAAGCTCAACGGGCATACAATCAGTAAGCTGTTATTTTGTGCTTTGGATTGATCATATTAGATCTTTGGTTCTAATTTTATAAATACCCAACAGACATAAAATCTTAGATCTATGGTTCTACTTTTGTTAGGACTTCTTTTCACTTCCAAAACTGTTTGCAGAAAGTCTCTGTGATTAAATTCTTGTTTCTTCCTTTCAATTTTCAGTGGTCATGATAAGCTGATCGGTTTGCTGCGCTGAAGAGATAGACAAGAGGAAAGCAGCAGATGACGTCAAAAGAAGAACAATAAAGTTCAAATAATTGGCATCTTTGGAATGGGGGTTTGTAAAATTCAATCACAACCGTTCAGAATTCTATGAATCATGTGTTGCGATTACAGTGAGAGAAACATATGCTAAAAGCGAATTATCTTCTCTGCAAACTAAACTCCTTGAAGATCTGCTTGAAGAAACACGCTATATCTAGCGTGGTGTTTGAAGGTGCAGCTCTTTGTTCTTATGCTCTCTTATAGATGACGTGGATTGGGTGGACCAGTTAGATGCCCTATTCTACACAACTTTCCTTGAATCTTAGTGGTCTGTAATTGTCACAATTTGAGTTTGTTGAGCTCTCTAGTCTTGTAATTGCCATAACCCTAGATGAGCTTGCTGAAATCTATAGTTTTGATAGTTTGATAATTGGTAATTGTCACAACCCAAGATGGATTTGTCGAATCTAATAGTTTGGTGTGAAAACATAATACTACAAATATTTGTTGATAATGTCCGAACTTGTCCATGTTACAAATTTTTTCCATTGGTTTGCATTTCGATGATCACAGGAGTTTTCTAAAAGGGTTTGCAGATTTGTCTGTGGAGTTTTCTCAAAGGGTTTGCAGATTTGTCTGTGCCAAGTCTTAAGCACGGGATGGATCTATTTAGTGTGCTGATCATGCTCTTATGGAGGATTTCAAGAACTCACAAGAGTCTTGCTTTTGCTTTTATAAGGCATGACCATCTTCACATATGGGAAAATAAATGTAAACTAAATTTATTCTTCCTTGTCAGCTGTGGCACAGTGTGCCTCTTGCTCTAGATTTCAACTCCTATGATGATATTGAAAATTTTACAAGTTGTTGGAAGCTTTCTGTAGCCTTATCATGTTTTAATTTTTTCCTTTTGGCAGCATATATTTGATCTGCACCAATAGCAATGATCTTTAGAAACTGGCAATTTAATTCAATTTTTTATCCCTTAATCAGCACTCAAACTACTTTTTCTTGAAAATCAAATGATTATGCTGTGACATCAACTGTCTTGGTGTGGGTCAATGATGTTTTATGAGTGTGACCTGTATGGGCATCAACTAGATAAGCATCCCTTCATAGAGTACAGTGCAAAACTTGCTGTATTATATAATTGTAAATGGATGTTTGAGAAGATTATGTTAAAAACCGTACACGTGTTTTTGTTCTTATGTATTCAATTAATTCTCCCTTCAACTTAAAAAATGGTAGAGCATATGTTTGGTATATTTGAATTTTACCATTAGGAAATGGCTAAAATGAAGAATTTAAACACGAGTTTCAGGCTCAGTTCATGTTGAAAGAGCTTATATTTCTTAAAATGCGATTGCAAGAGGCTACAAATTTGACCTAATTGCTTCTTAAAGACATGTCTACACTAGTTTCAGTTTTCTTTTTGCTCAGCTATTTTTGTAATCTTGGTTGTCTCTGCATTTGGTGGTTGTTGTACTTGTCATTCAGGGCATTTCTTCTTTTAGATTTTCAGTTTTATTTTTAGTTGGTGAGTGCCGGGTTGAAGGAGGTTTTTTTTGTGGCTGGTAAACATTTTGTTTTCTGAAGAGAAACGTAGACTTTTTTGGGAAGTTGGTTACCTGGATTTGAGTTCTAATATTTTGAGGAGTCTATATATTATCTCTAATAAGACTATGCGTAAGAATCTTTTGTTCTATTTTGTTTGTTCTGTTTTCCAATTTGAAACTATGAGTTGCAGGATCGAATAACTAGATACGTGTGTTAAAATCTATAGGAACAGAGATTTATCTGCGTCAGTTTGGTATTTGGGTAGTTTGCGAGATAGCCTAGAGGGGGAGTCTACACGAACTGAGAAGTTCAGGGCTAGGAGGAATAAAGGACCTCAAAGACATGGTAAAGAATTGCTTAAGAGGATAGAAACCATTTAGGCTAGTGAATCCGAAGAGGAACAAGAGATGTTGGGAAATGCTGCTAGAGTAGTAGATGGTATGGAGAGGCTCATTGATTCTGTGACTAGGCTAGACTCCTAATATTAGACCTTACTCAACCCAGATTATTTCTAGACTGGGTCCAAGAGTTGGAGAAATATTTTGAGATAGAAACATTGATCAGGATGAACCTAAAAGAATAAAAATTGTAGCATCCAAATTGAAGTATCATGCTGCTCCATAGCGGGAGAATTTGCAGATTTCTAGAGGAAAGGGGAAGGATAAAACTAGGGTATGGCCCAAGACACAAACATTTACCATCTCGATTTTTTCTTTTTGATAAAAAAACAAAAAGTAATAAAAAAATTGCAAAACTTAAATAAAGAGATTAGTTAGTGCAAGCTTGTACTGAGCAAATGATGAGGCTTACAAAGGGAAAACGGTAGCTAGGTATGTCAATGGCTTGAAGTTTCAACTTCAAGATGAACTCACTTTGGTGAAGGTACCCATCATGGATAACCCATATGAATATGCCTTAAAGACAAAGAAGAAGTTGAATTGATAAAGAAAAATGGCGAGTAAAAGGAGTGATAGCAAGTTAGCAACTATAGAACAAAGGAAAAGGAAGTTCCTCTAGACTTGAGGAAGAAGAAGAGCTAAAGGGAAATGCGAAGTTGGACATCCAAGGAAGGGGAGAAGGATGACAATATTATGGAGATAGGAAGCCTTGAGATTTTTCATTTGTGATGAAGCCTATAAGGCCATAGACTACCCTCAGAACCTCAAGAAGGCAATGGTAACCCAAGAAGAAAAAAGTGTGCCCCTTACATGATACTAAGCAAATTAGTGAGAATGCCTATTTGATAGACTTATGCTATCAGCTCTCAAATCTTTACCCCCATCATTAAGGTAATGAAGTAGTACAAGATGAGGACCTGCTGGGAGAGAAAAATGGAGCAGTTAGAAAAGATAGTTGACACTAAGGTTGTTGCTACAAGATTAAAAACTTATATGATGTATCTGGTGAAATGGCTCGTTTTACTTGATTCAAACAACACCCAGTTCACCAAAGAACTCATGAAATTTACAAAATCAAATTCTTCTGAACCTGGAGGTTCAGAATTTTAAAAAGATGGGGAGGATGATGTAACTGCCTTAAATGATGCATCTCCCAGTAGTTTCAGTTTTCTTCACTCTTAGCTGCTTTTGTAATTTTGGTTGTATTTGCCTTTGGTGGCTATTGTACTGGTGATTTGGGCATTTCTATTTTTTGATTTTCTGTTGTGTTTTTAGAGGGTGTATCCTGGGTTGGAGGGGATTTTTTTTTTTGGTGATTGGTAAATATCTTCTCTACCGAAGAGATATGTGATATTTTTCTGGAAGTTGACTGCTAGGTTTGAGTTTTAATATTCTGATAAGACATCTTTTTTATTCTGAGAAAACGAGACTGAGTAATAATCCTTTGTTGTATTCTGTTTGTTCTGGTTTCCAATCTGAAATTTTGAGTTGTAAGAACAGAGGATCGAGATACGTGTGTTAAAATCTGCAGGAACAGAGAAATGCCCACGTCAAATTCATTAGAAATGTTAAATCGTTTGGAAAATCTGTCCCAGAAGGAATATGCGATGTAATCGATTAGGTGGAAGTCTTAATCAGAATCCCTGCAAAACTCATCAATTTTAAAAGTTTAGTTTGAATGACTTCATTTTTAGACAAATGAATTTGAACAATAGTGACAATGGTGGGAAGTCAACAACTTTTGATTCTGCCATGAGTAGCCTCGAGACTATAAAGGTTGGTTTTGTAAACCTATATTTGCAGAAAACATTGCCCCATCCTTGAATCTCTCCACTTTTAGCACATGCATAATCTCTCCGAAGTGTATTTAACACTATTACTAACTTTGAATTGTCTTCAGGTGAGGACTCCTAGAAACATTGAAATCTGTATCAGGGCACTTCGATAAAACAAATGTTGTAAATTTGAACATTCTAACATTGTCCCAAGATTGAAGAAATGACATTTAGTATACATCGGAGTTTTTTCGAGAGGATCAAGAATTTTCAGAACTAGAGAATAAAATAAGCACTGAAGAGAGTTGGAAAGATTTTAATGGTTGCATCTTTCAGCAGGTTGTGGAGCTGTATAAAACTGCATTTACAGATTGCAGATATTTAATGCCACAAGAATATTTTATAATTTAGAGGAGCTTAGTTATCTTTCTTTGCTTAAAAGTTTAAAACTCTGCCGAGATTGAGAATAATGAGTATTGTAAGAAATATCCCCTCAATTATGTATTTTTCTTTGATGTTCCTATGAATGTGGATTACTGGTAATTTTTCATTATAAATTGTCTTGTAATTTAAGAGTACTGTTGGAGTTTTACAATGTTGACAACGATCTGTGTGGCTGCTGTAATGTCCCCTTTTCATACTAGGATTTACTAATAAACAACAATAATAAAATTATAAATATAAAAAAACAAAATTAAACATGACCACAACTAAAATTTAGTTAAGTTTAAATAAGAAGTGCAGATCTGATTGTGAAAGGTTGTGTCCCTTTCAAAGGGCAGAAGTAATGAAGAGTTGCACTCTTTCAAAGGGTGCTAATGGTGAAAGGGCGTGTCTCTTGCCAAAGGGCATCCATAATGAAGAGGTATGACCTCTCCCTCACATTGAGAGATATAATGGAAAGGAATAAAAAGCATATAGTGACATGAACAGGGATCAGATCAGATGAGAACTGTTATAAAGTTACAGGAATTGGCAGCCTCCTAGTAGGGGACATTACAGTGGTATCAAAGCATGATCCTGCCATCCTGCAAGGTAAAAAGATAAATTAGGAGCATCACTTTCAGATTTACAAATATCATTGATCCTATCAGACAAAACAACAGTGGCAACGAGTTCATTGCATAATTTATCATCACACTTGGAAGAGCAATTGGAATAAGTTGCAGACTGGAAGATCATTATCAGCATATTTAGCAAAGACTACATCAGAGCCGGCTATCTTTCAGTGTAGACCCTTTGAGTGAAAGAGAAAGTTTAAAGACATTATTCACTTGGTATTCATTTATATTGATTAAGTTTAAAGATCATTGATGAAATAATTAAAGATCACTCAAGGAGATATCAATGGAAGAAGTGGAATAACCGAGCATTCAAATTAAAAAGAGTGCAGACGCAGCAGTTATATAATTATCTAAATATTGTGGCTCTAAACCAAGATAAGTACTATTTTCTAAAGTATACTTTTTAGAATTTTAAGTTGAATATTATAATGAAATGTCTCTATTTTTCTTAAAATTATATTTATAAAATGTATGACAATTCTCATCCCAAGTTGGATTGTTGTCTCAAGACTAAATAAAAGTAAATCCCAAAAGGAGATTTGAGGTTACGTGTATTGTGGGTGAAGAAGACAACCAATTGCATAATATTTACTCCAGATTAAGAGAAAGTATTATATGAAGATGTAAGGTGAAATGGGCATGTGCTACATCATACTTAGGCAATGGATAAGACCTATGGTGGAATGGGCTTGTGCTACATCATACCTAGGCAATGGATGAGGCCTAAGGGGGAATGGGCATATGTTACATTGTACAAAGCAATGGATAAGACCTGCGGTGGAATGGCCATGTGCTACATCATACCTAGGCAATGGATAAGGCCTAAGGTGGAATGGGCATATGTTACATCATACAAAAGCAATGGATGAGACCTGCGGTGGAATGGGCATGCACTACATTATACTTAGGCAATGGATGAGACCTGCGGTGGAATGGGCATATGTTACATCATACAAAGGCAATGGATAAGACCTGCGGTGGAATGGGCATGTGCTACATCACACCTAGGCAATGGATAAGGCCTAAGGTGGAATGGGCATATTTTACATCATACAAAGATAATGGATAAGACTTGCGGTGGAATGGGCATATGTTACTGTTACTAAATTTTTACACATGTTTAAATTTAGTTAAGAAGCTATGCTGCCTAACCCTTTATCATTATATTCAGTTCGTGTTAAGAGATTACATACACAGAGGGAATTTGAAAATCTTTGAATTATATTAAGCATAAGGATTTACATCTTTCATACAATTGGAAAGATTAAAAGAAAGTAATCAGTAATCTACTGAATTAAAATGGTCTCTCACACAGGACTGTGAGAGTGATCTTTACTTTCCTATGCAAAGGAGAAATGCAAAACCAAATAATACAAATATACAGAAATGATGAGAAGGGAACCAACCATTGCTTGGGGGTATATGGCTGGCATAAATCTATTTCTGATGGTGTAGGTCTGCATTCCCAGTGTCTCCTAGCCTCCAAGTGCCTCCTTGTCCCGAAAGAATGAAAAGAAGTAGGTGTTAGATCCAAGGGATCTAAGCAATGATTGATTGACTCCTAGTCATGCCTATACATTTATATTATTCAATCATGATCCTTATTTGAACGGGAAAGTAAACATTAAAACCAGAAAAAAGGATCATTCTCATTGCATCGAAGGAAATTTTTATTGCTAACTAGTTTGTTTCATGTGTAGTAACAGGTATCTTAATCTGACAAGTGGGGTTAAATGTGGCTCCCACGAAGGTTGAGCTCAGCTTGTCAGACTAATACAAAAGAGAAATCAAGTAACGTACAGTATGTGATATTAAAGGGACATGTAAGTCACAAACATGAAACCTTTTATTACATGATTACAGAGCAAGTTTAAAAACTTTTTAAGGGACAAATTACTTGAAATTTGAAACCTTATAGTTTTATCAACCATTTTACCCTTGATTTAATCAAGGAGGTTCTACAGGTTTATGGTAATGAAATAGTCCATCGAACAACAAATGAACAACATCAACTTCAGGGTCAGATCAAGAGGAAGTTTTTCCAGTTTTCTTGTATATACCTGTTTAAATTTTCCAGAAATCTACAAGTATTTAGCTGTCATAATTTTTCCAGAACAGAAGAAGCAAAATGCTAATTATTTTCCAGAACAGAAGAAGCAAAATGTTAACAAAATTTCCAGAATTTGCAGCAGAGGGGTTTTACAAAATCTCCAGATTTCTTTTAGAAACCTCGTGGCTTCCTATTTCTTCATGGCGGCAGCAGCAACAAAATATCACAGAAAAACGCAAAGAAATGCTCTCTTTTTCCCTTCATGGCGGCTGTCTTTTTATTTCTTCATGGCGACATGTTTAGGGTTGTTAAGAAAAGCTTGACTTTAGCTGAGTCCAAATGAAATATATTTTATGAGCTGCCGTGAGTTTTAAAAAGTCCAAGTTAAAAGTTTTTGAGAAACTTTTGAAGTCCGATAAAATCTCATCGGCTTTTACCATGTTTAAATTATGCGTTGTCTCATATGTTTATTTGTCGATGGCATTTACCTTGCCTTTATCGATTTATATTATGCTATGTAATGTGTTTTGCGGGCTTTTGCCCTTCTACATATTGCTCTTTTGAAATTTGCAAGGTAAAGACTTTAAGTCTTTAAAGTGAAATTGTTGTATAATATATTAATATTATTATTTAATATTAATATTAATGCTTGAAAAAGTATTAATATTATATAACAATATTAATATAAATATATTCTTACTTTTATTTTCTTGCTTTATATTTTATGTAAATTAATTTTTAGCTACGATAGCATTATAAATCATAGCTAAACATTAATATTCTAGAAAAGCAAGTTAAAATGACTAAGTCTTGAGGGCTTAGTTAAAGACTTAAATGAAGAAATGACTAAGTCTTAAAGACTTAGTTATCAAGTAAGTGTTGAGAGCTATTTTTGGGGAAAGAAGACTTTTTCTTTGCAAGCTTTAGGAACTCGGATTTGGACTTTTTCCAGGTTGTTGAGGGCCTTTTATGAGCTTTTTGAGTGTTTTAAGGGAGGTTTTGATGAGTTCTCTAGTTGTTTATGGCTGGGAAGGACTTTTTCATTCCACACATGGCTTTTTGGAGCATTTCTAGTGCCTGAAAAATAGGCTTTTCAGTTGAATCCGACCCAAGGATTCAATTCCTATTTTCATGCATATCTTTGAGAGGAAAGCATAAATATTGTAATCACTTCTTTTAGAAGTTCTCAGTTCTGATTATGCAGAGAAGGCTCTTGTGACAACATTTTGTCCTTAGCATATTTTCTTGTATATTTTCTGTAACTCAATCTTGGAGACTCAATATATGATGACAGGATCTTTTGGAGCAAGATTTTATTAAGTTTTTTTTTTCAAGCCTTCTTTTCTTTCTGTATCTTTGTGTTCATAGCATGATTGATAGAGGTAACCAGTGAATTGTATTATTCCTTATTATTTTGTCTCATCAAGAGCTTAGTTGCAGAACTCTATTTTGTTTGTAGGTTGCAGTTTGTGTCCACAAGTACACAGAGCTTTTATGTGAAAAATATATTTTCCTTGATTGCTTAGTCTAGGACCTTTTTGTGAAACATTTATGCAGGTCTATATAGAACAAAAGTGTTTACCCACTAAAATAGAGTTTTGCAATTAGAGACCTGTCATTATAATTTTAGTTTCCCTCAAAGTTTGGTGAATCACCTAGTTACTTAGTTTTTTTTTTCTTTCTCTTCTCTTTTCCTACCAAGTTTTCAATTGTTAGAAGAGCAAATAGGCGATTAATCAAATAGGAACCGGCCTAGAATCCAGAGGTCTCATTTCAATTGATGCATTTCCCACATGCAGAGATGAGTTCCAATGTTATGCAAAGTCGTTGAACTCATTAGTTCAACAGAGTGCAAATTTTAAGCATTAACAGTTACATCATACAAAGACGATGGAAAAAGGTTGCGGTGGAATGGGCATGTGTTACATCATACAAAGGCACCAAGAGATAGATCTAGTCCTGGTTGGACGTTCCTACCTCTTGTGGGTAAAGTGATGAATTGATTGGCCCAAGAGATAGATTTGGTCCTAGTTGGATGCTTCTGCCCCTTGTGGATTAGTCGCTCCAAGAGATGGATGGGGTCGTGGATGGATGTTCTCACCTCTTGTGGGCCAAGTGAACTATGACTGTATGTATTCATGTGTATGCTTTGTGTTTCGATACATTCATGTGCTTACTTTGTGTATGCTTCGTGTCTTCATGCATTCATATGTATACTTTGTGTTTTCAAGTGTATGCTTTGTGTTTGGTTCTATATTTTTAGTTAATGTAGAATATGAGAATAACTAGAGTGAATCAAAAGATAGGGATTTATTACATTTGAGTAATAGATGCGAGTCATACTATCGTGCAAATGTTGGGTCAATCCAAATCAGTTTTGATGCTATTTCATTATAACCTATTTCCTTCTCTCAGAGTGATGAGAGAAAACTTGTATTAGAATTGCAAATCTTGCAAATTCTCAATGCCTTGGGTAATATCAGAGCAGCACAGCAGAAGGTGAATTACGAGTAAGACCTCGTGAACATTGCTTGAGGACAAGCAATTTTGGGAAGGGCGGACTGTAATATCCCCTTTTCAAACTAGGATTTAAGAATGAACAATAATAATAAAATTACAAATATAAGAGAACAAAATTTATTTAAGTTTAATGAATGGTCAAAAGGACAAAGGGCGGACTGTCATAACCATAACTAAAATTTAGTTAAGTTTAATGAATGGTCAGAAGGCATAAGATGAAAAGTTGTGACTCCCTCAAACATGAGATATAAAAGGGAGAAGAGAACTTCATTTGAAAGGGGGATAATTTAGGAATGAGAAGTGAAGATCTGATTTAAATAAGCAGTGCAGGTCTGATTTAAAGAAGCAGTGCCGATCTGATTGTGAAAGGTTGTGCCCCTTTCAAAGGGCAGAAGAAATGAAGAGTTGCACTCTTTCAAAGGGTGCTAATGGTGAAAGGGTGTGTCTCTTGCCAAAGGGCATCCATACTGAAGAGGTTTGACCTCTCCCTTGTTGAAATTATAGCTAAGTTCGGATTACATGTAATTATAGCTTGCTATGAATATTGGGCAAGACCTATATAATGTAACTTTTGGATAGGACAAGACCTATTGAATGTAACTTGTAATTAAGCAAGACCTATATGTAACTTGCAATTGTATTGGACAAGACCTATATGAATGTAACTTGTGATCTATAGGTTTGATCCTATTCTTGGCTCTAAAACAATAAAGCCGACCTAGGTAAATTGGGAGGCTATGTCACATATATATATAAAGCATCATTCATGCTTATTACACAATCATTCCACACAGTGAGCTCCTTCAACGACAATCAAAGAATACATTCATTCAACAGTAATCAGCGAATCCATGCAGTCATCAGCAAATACATTCTTATCAGTAGCGAATCATCTTCTATGCTCAGCGAACTGCTTTCTGGAAACAGCGAACTCCACCTTGAGGACAGTGAACCTTATTTAGAGGACAACAAACTAGATACAAAGGGCAACGGACCTTCTTGAGGCAGTGAATTGATCTGCAAATGGTGTCTTGAATCAGCATTCAAGTGTACTGCAGATAAGTCATTTCATTACTGTGTATGCCCTAGTTTGAGTACTCCATACTACTGTTCACATTCTGCAGCTCTGATTGCTTCAAGTGTTGAAGCAGATTTGTAAAGACTCATACTGATTTGTCATAATAAGATTTGAGATTATAGCTGGGTTTTTCACCTCCACATGGGAGGTTTTCCCAGGGTATTCTGGTGTTCTTTATGTGCATTGATTTATTGGTTTTCTGATTTTGCTATCTATATATTACAGTCTGATCCTAAAACTAACATCCCTCACATTGAGAGATATAAAGGAAAGGAATCAAAAGCATCCAGTGACATGACCATGGATCAGATCAGATGAGAACTGTTATAAAGTTACAGGAATTGGCAGCCTCCTTCCTAGTAGGGGACACTACAGCTACACTGGAGGATGTAAGATATCGAGTCATTTACAGAGGTTGTAGTATTGTCGTAAAGACAATATTTATTAGTTTTTTTTTACCTACTTTCTCTATGATTTGGTTGCTGAAATATTTCCATTACAGGAAAGATTACAGGTGTTGATGTTCTCAAAAATTGAAAAAATTCTCTAAGAAATCTTAAGGGTGACATAAATATTTAAATTAAAAAGTAGCAAGATACTTTCCATGCATGTCCATGGTGTGAGTTTGTTTCCTTTTAAAGAATTTTTTCACTATTTTCAATGTTTGGGTAAATATTAAGGGCAAAAAGGGCATGAGAGAGGAATTTGAAAACATATAAGGGTGAAAAAGCTATGAAAGAGATGTTTGGATGATAGAAAAAATACTTTACCTTTAAAAAAAGAAAGAAGAATATGTAAATTTTTATTGAAGCTAACATATGAGGAGATTTAATATAAGTTGGTATATGGAGCAGCTAAAGAGGGAAACTTCATAAAAACAATAGTGGATGGAAGGTTTAAGATTCAAATCTTATAAGTTTATATTTTTCATAAATTTTAAATGAGATGTTTGTTTTGTAAACTAAGTAAAGAGGATTATTATTTTGATGGATAAAACTGAGACCCGTATTCTTTTGAAAATTACTATATCTTATTCACATGCACTCGAAGACTGAATGGTTGTTGTCACATCTATCGTTGCTTTCAAATATTTTAATATCATATCTAAAGGCTAAGATCTAAGCAATTTAAGTAGGTCATAGTGGAGGCTGGAGGCACATTATCATTTTGAGCTAGATTCTCACTCAGAAATCATGAAAAGTACCCTTTTTTGTGTCCCTTCATGGAGCAAGGGGGAGCTTGGTAGTTTTATGATTTGTGGATAATTGAGCTGTCTTGGTCCGCAAAAGGAGTGTCACTGTGGATAGTGCAGTACTTGTCTCAATTCATGGTTGGTGTTTTTCCTTGTGGATAATTGTGTCTTTATTAAGAAGAAGGGTGGTGTACTTGTGAATACAAGTATGTTTCTTCTCACAGGTATCACTGGACAGCTTGGACATTTGGCTAGACATGAGTAGCTTGGGGTGTTCTAAGGTGATTTGGTGGAGATACCTTCATAGATTTCAAGATGGGCTGCTACAGCTAGTCCATGTTGCGGTGTTTCCATTTTTTTTTTTGGTAATGTAAATCTTAAAAGGGGGTGTTGGAAATTAAGGTTTACATATTGTAATGAAGGCACTTAGTGTTAGATTTAATATATAATTAGTTGGAAGTTAGTTTCCTGTAGGACAGTTTAGGGAGTTTTTGAAGTTCTGTAGCAATGCTTTTTAGACATTTGCAAAATATATTGTAAAACCTTGAATAAATATTAATATTTTTATATCTTTTGGTACTCTCGGTGTGAGCAAAATGGTTTAGTTTTCTACAATATGCACGCCTGCAAACATTCTTTCAACAGGTGCAACATTATATTGGCACATCCAACTAGATTCCATTTATGCATCCAATTGTAAAGGAAAGTAAGAGATGTGTGACCATTAACAGTGGGAAAGAATTGAAAATTTTACATTCTCAAAAGTATTATTGAGCAACTTTATTAATGGATCCAACCGTGCCCAAGGATCACTTTCACCCATAGCTTTCAGAATTAAGGTATCTGAACAGTCTTCGATGTGAAGAAGATCAATGTTTTTTATATTTGTAAATCATTTAAGGAGCGTATTCTTTGCGGTAGTTGAAATACTTTGGGCCTTGGCAATACCTTTCTAATACTGTAATAAATATAGATTTTAATGTTGTCTCATAGATAGAGCTGTTGGGAGAGAACTAAATCCTCAACAATTGATATGCTAGTATACCATCGCATGTGGAAAAATCTCGATCACAAGTCTAAAGGACCCACAAATCACACAAAAGCAAGGCCAAATGGCTAGTCATTGGAAATTTCAACAGATTCTTTGAGGTGTGGAGGCAAAGGGCTCAAGAGATGGAAGCAAATACAAGATAGGAAGTTGAAAAATAAAGACGAGGAAGAAGAGTATGTGATAAGATCCTTTTACACAATGGGTTAAGCGAAGTAAGTTCCATATACAATAAAGCTGCAACATAAATAAAATTTCCAAATGACCTCAAAAAAGAAAATTCTTAGGGAATAGTATATCAGTAAAAGTACAGTGTTGATATGCCCTTAGAGCCTTAGTTTGTGACTCGTGGATATTTGATATCCAGGGTAGGCAGAGATGGTTTTCACAGTGATCAAGCTGGTCATAAAGTAGTTTGTATTCTCTAAATAGAAATGTCTTCTTGGAAACAAATATTGCCATAAACATTCTCTGAAAAATGCCAAGTACAGACACCTTCTTAAACCCCAAGAGAATCATAGCATTTACAATCTCAGAGATGAGTGTCGTGGAGCTTACCAAGTACTTTGGTTCAGACACTTTTACAAGATTTCTGACCCCACAGTTTGTGTATTCTTAAAGAGTTATCTGTATGGTATCACGTTAAATAAACACTCTTCAAACTGAGCAACACAAAATTTTTGAATAGAGTATTATATCTTGTCAAATGATTGAGTCCTTGCTCAAGCATTTCCTCTGCTATTAATGGCTCCAACAATTTTTCTGTGAGTTTTATTACTGACTACCAGGACAAGATAATTCAAATTTCAATTCCACTAGTTAATCTGGCTAAGCATCACCAATAATCTTCATATGAATTTACATCATCCATTAAATGATGGTAGAGGTTTGTCTCTATTAATAGATTTTCTACCAATTATGATACAAGGCAAACTGGCAGTCTGAAAGTAACCAGAGGTAGTTAATAATTTGAATAGATGTTCCATGCGATGTATCGATAAGCCCAAAAGCAGTAGTCAGTTTTACTCCGGTGAGTGAGTAAATTTCGCGTCTACTTGACATCAAGTGCCCCCAAGTCCATGCCCTCCGCATGCCTACCGCATTTTTTGCAGGATTAACTATTGTAACTTTGCCTATATCTCTTCTGTTCAAAGATGTGATCTGTTTTGTACTACGAAATTATGTGCTTGCTTCATCACTTAATGCAGATGCCTCTATGCTCTTTTAAAGATTCCATAGCTTTCATTTATTTCTTTGGTCTTTTCAACACCCTCCTCTTGCCTAAGAAGTTTCTATATATTTGAGAGTAGCTAACGAGTGGCAGTCCCTAGCTTCCAACTTCAAAATGGCTTTTGCCATGTTTTACAATCACCAAGCAAAGTTCAACATGAGCGGCAACCATGAAAGCATCACGTTCCAACATTATATGGATGCCAAAGATAGTTTTCGTAGAATTAAAACAACGGTGAAGTCCAACTACTAAGATTCATCAAGCTTCTGCTACTACAAGTAGAGAGTAACCCAACAAAGGAGATATGGTCAGGCGTCATAGAATCACATACTACATTTGAACAAGTTATTCACAGGCCTCCTCACAGGCGCACTCTGCTGTCATTGAATTCCATGAGAGTACATTCTTGTCAGACATGGCATGGAAAAATCGTGCACGCTTCTACTATGCTTTAGACATTTCCAAGAAATGGCAATAAGAGAGTTCTATAATGAGACTTTTAAGCCAGTTTTTTATTTGATGATATGGGCATGGATCTGTTTTCTTTCCCTCAAAGTTGCAACACCAACACAAGGATTGAAAAATCAGATCTGATTTGTCATTTTGTGGGAAAGGATCAGAGTTACCTTTTTGTGTGCTCTACAAGCAAGTTTCCCGTAGTCGTTGCTGTCCTCAAAATGAGATTTTGTTTAAGCATTTTAAGTGTTTGCTTGCTTCTTTGACATCCCCGGAATTGGTATACAAGTCAACAAATGTACCTGCTTGCCATACTTTGCAGGGGCTGCAGCTAAACTGGCTCCAAAACCGCACATCAATAATATGATATTTTTTCAAAAATTACAAATTATTGATCGTGATCAGTAGATTTAGCCATGGCTTTGATTTTTCAATTTTTATTTGGAAAAGTCAATAACACGAGTTTTATAACCCCTTTTTGATTTCAGCCTTTAGAAAACTTGCAAAACTAAATTGATCTCCCTTAACACCAAAGCGAATCAATTGATTTGAAACAAATTTAGGAACTCTTCACCATTCTCATATTTTATCACGGGGGCTTCATTCAGTGAACCTGGGTTGTAGTACGTGCATTCATGGCATACTAAAGAATCCCCCTATTTTCAAAAAATATTGCCCTAAACTCCTTTTTTGTCTCCCCCTCCCAATACACAACTTGAATTAAAAGCCCCCTTATTTACACCAAATATTGTATTTTTTCATAACCAGAATTAAAAATCCCTCTATTTTCACCGATAGGCAATATATTGTACCCTCATTTTTTGGATATTAAACTCCCCAATATGAATGCAAGTGATATAATATTGCTTATCCAATGAAGCCACTCTATGTTTTATATCCTACAATCGTGGGAGGCATCACATTCCACATCATAGCATCTTCATTGTGAATATGGCCAACTATTCTCCATGTCCATAATAACACTTATCACCAACACGTTTGAATCAAATGTTGTTTGACAATAAAGGCATGGACTTGCTTGTATATATCAAATCTACCAAGCCAACACATACATTGAGAAGTTGAGAACAATATACGTTGGCCCTACATTTCCAAAAGCTAAGTTTACTAACTTTGCTCTCTTCTTGTTTTGCCTTTATCTCACATTTATTGCACTTAATGAGACAGTAAGGTCTTCAAGGACTTGACTTTTCTTTTAAGGTGTGGATTTGCATTTTCAAATAAACTCATTCCAGTTCAAATTCCACTATGGCATATTCTATGTTAAACAAGCTTAAAACCTTATGTTACACTAATCTGTCTAAACTTTTGGGATGTTCATAATTTTGATTGAAATAATTAAATTTAGCTTAACGGTAGTTGTAAAAAGTAAAAACATCACATTATCAACTTATGATATTATGAGCATGGACTTGCTTGCTTTCTTCCATGGATGCTAAACTCAAAGATGCCTTAAAAGACAATATAAATATATGTTTGGATTGCATACTTGACCTTTTCGCTTGCAACAAGCAATCTAAGGTTTTTGGGTTTTAACATATCCCACAAAATCACACTCCAAGCCACCAAAAATTGCTAAAACATTTCCATGATTTCATCAGGCCACATGCATCGTCTATGCTATCCCATTTGATAAACACATCAATGAGAACATTGCCTCACATTGTCACAACAAAGTCTGCTTGTCTTAAAAATATATACATCTACTCTTACCAGATAAATGGATACCATTTCTTCTAAGCATGTAGGAATATCTGTCCTACAAGTTTTGTTAGCTCCACTAGTGGATCCGCTATTTTTTGTTTTAAAAGGATAACCATTATCACACATTATTATGACTGGATTCACAAGCAAACTCTAAGGATGGAGTCCATGTAGGGTGGCTTGCTAAAAAAAAATCAGTGGATTTTTTAGAATTATTTTAAAGTAGATGGTCCCATGAATTTTGTAATTCAATTTAAGCCTAAAAGCTTAAGCTCTGAAATTTATGGAAGTTTCAGTCTCGTGTTATTTAGCATGTACAAGGTAATAAATATAAATTTATAAAAAAATTAATCGGTAAAAATTGAAAAACTTGAGATGATTGATAACTGAAAAGTTAATTTCTAGCCCCCTACCTTTTCCCCATACTTACCCCATGTACCCATGCAGCTACTTAAGTGCAAAATCTACTTAAAATTAAGTAGTTGGAGTGTTCCCATGAAAAAATTTAATTAAGGGGAAAGGATAAATTAGAATATTTTCCTATTTTGGTGGAGCAACAACTGCTTAAAACTTGAAAATAAGCTTTGGAAAAAAGGTGGGGCTAAAATTGAGCAACAATTGCTTATTGAGAAGAATGACAAGTGGCTCCACAATTTTTTTCCCCTCTTTTTGTGTCCAACTTTTTTTCTAAAATTTATGTGAAAAATTATTATTATTGATTAAAGATTATTTAAAAAAATGCAATTTAAGATAACTGCATATTTTTATAAGCAACAAAATTCCATATTGATGGGCCACTAATTCCACAAATTGCTTCTAAAAAATTGAGTAGCAGCTGTAACCAAAAGAAGCTAAGCAACAACATGGGGACCTGCCCTTAAATGTGTAGTTCTAAAAAGTAAGGGCTGCTATTTTTCAAGAAAAGATTCTAATTAATTTTATAGCAATTGTTTTTTTTTGCTCCATGGGACCACCTTCTCATCCTTAAAAATAGATCTCGAAACCCTTCTATGGGACCCCAACCTAAGCTTTGACCACTTAGGTAGTTGGTGTGGGCCCATTCCTTCCCATAAAGTTTGTTTCGTTCGTTCTTATTCAAATCGTTAGTCATTGTTAACATTTGAATTCAAACACGTTTCACATTCCCATGTAGATGCTTGTTGGATGCCTGTAAGTGTTTGGTGGCATAAAACAAATCGAATGGCAAAGCACTTTGTCTATCTCGCCGCTATTGTTGAATACCTTACCATTGAAGTATCTTCACAACCAAGCCTAGTCTGATTACTGTTAGATTTTATAGTTAGAAATGCTTTGTTAGACATGTATGTGAAATGTGGAAGAATAGACAAGGTACATGAATTGTTTGACTGAGTTCCTCAAAGAAATGTCCTCTCGTGAAATGCCACGACTGCAAGATAAGCATAAAACGTGTCTATTGTGGAGGATTTGGAAACTTTCAATCAAATGTGATAATGCAGGTGTAAAGCCAAATTGCAATCATTTTTAACATCCTCCCAACCTCTGCCCACATGCCCTCGTCTGCATATTTCCACCCCCCTCCCTGGCGTGGGGGTTGCTGGCGACCTTCCCACGCCCTCTTGCTTTGTACTGGTTCTCCCTAGTGTGGGGGTTGTTGGCGACCTTCCCACGCCCTCCTACTTTGTATCAGTTCTCCCTCGTGTGTTTGTGGACGATGGCTCTCCTGGCCCAGCTTTGGCTGGCTCAGACCTTCCCCCTCCTCCCGTGGGTTTTGGGGCGGGGGGTGTTCCCTTTACTAAGGGAACTGCTGCTTCTTCGACTGGTGCTTTTGTGGCAAGGGTGTGGATGCTCCCAAACCTCCTCCTCTTTCTGATGGAAGAAGTTATGCTTGTGCGACTAGGGCTTCTACTATTAAGGGGGTCTGTCCCCTTCCCTATGCCAAATCTTCCCCTGTGGTGGTTTGTGGCCAGGATGTTGTGGACAATATTGACTTCTATCAGAGTAATGCTTTGGTGTGCAGATTCTTCGAGCTCTAGCCCTCTCTTCCAACTCTCCATCATTGGGTGAGTAACTCTTGGAAACCCCTGATTGCCCACAACATTGAGCTCTTTCTTTGTGGGAAGGGTTTTTTTATTGCATCCTTTACTTCTACCCTGGATAGAAACTTGATTTTGGACAAAGTGTCGGCTTGGGGAGATCACTCTCTTTCAGTCAAGCCCTGGACAACCTCTTTTAATCCCCTTACTGAATCATTGTCTGTGTGTCCAATATAGGTCCGCCTCCGTAATCTCCCTCTCCATTTTTGGGAACTCTCCTGCTACGAGGCCATTGGCAACTCCATTGATCATTTCTTGAAGGTGGATGAGGCCACGTCCTCTATGGGACACTCTACCTTTGCTCACTTGTTAGTCGACATCGACATCTCATTGCCTCTCCACAAGGATGTTGTTCTTATGGTTGGGGATAGGCCTTGGTCTCAGTCATTGGATTATGAGGGCTTGCCCTTCCGTTGTTGAAAATGCTTCTCAACCTGGCATCTTGCTTCAAACTATTCTCTTCCTCGCCACAAGGGTGTTGCTACTTGGTGGAAAGATGCCACTATTGAACATTTGACTGTCAATGCATTGGATTCTACTTGCTCCTCTCATGAGGATGATGTTTCCTCCTGTGATGAAGAGCTTCTCACTGTTGCTGAACCTTCTACTGCTCCTCTCACTGTTGTTTAACAACCTTGTTCTACTACTGTTGAGCCTGCTTCTAGTGTTGCACTGCTTTGACAACCTATTTTTGCTCCCCTACAACAATCCGCTGCTATTTCTCAGCTTCCTGTTGCGGTTCTACAACAACACTCTGCAACCACTTGTGATCACAACTCTACTGAATCACTTCCACCGGATCTCTCTCTTGGTCCTAATGATTGTATCGCTTGGACTGTGGTTCGTTGTAGGCGGAAAGGGAGGTCCCACCCTCTCCCCCCCCCCCGCTTCTTGTCCTAACCTCTCCCTCTCAAGGCTTGGGTGTCTCTTCCCCTTCTTGAGTTGGGTCCTGTTTGTTTTTTGTTTTGTCTTTGTTGTAAGGAGGCTTGCTCCCTTGGTTTGTTTTATCTTCTTGATAGTCTCTGACTATGTTAAGGGTCGGTGTCCTAGTTAACACTGCTTTTTTAATCAAAAAGATCCTCCCAGCCTGTGTGAAAATGAAAGCCTTTAATAGGGTATGGACATCCATCACAAGATAAATGATAAGTTAATTTTGTCAGGTCTTGTAGCTACAACTACCTTGCTAGACATGTATGCAAAATGTGTAAGCATAGACAAAACAAGTGATTTGCTTAAGGAGGCCACAATCACAGGATATTCAAGATGTGAAAGCACAAACAATGTATGTGAAGTGTTTGACATAATTCTTCAAAGAAATATATTCTTTTGGGACATCCTGATTGGAGGATGTTAACAAAATAGTTTTGTTGAACAAGATTTAGAAATTAGCAACCAATTGCAATGGGCATGTGCAAAGTCAAACTCTACACCCTTTGCCAACATCTTCCTAGCCTACACAAATAGAAGCTTTGGAACGGGGTATGGACATCCATCAAAGTGTAAAGGAAAAATAAAAATAAAAAAATCTTGAGATAGTTGCATTCCCAATAATCTCCTTCTTCTTCCATTCTAACTTTTTGTTCTTCCCTTACCTCTTTGCTTACCTTCATTCAGTCCAAAATATAGTACATATAACATCTACAAGTTTTCCAATGATCAGTGTTAGCCATGACATAGTAGAAATCCCAATACTACCTATACCATGTCATCAACCAAAAATAATATAGTTACAAATTCAAAGGGTTAAATAATGGAGAAAACTCTACATGGTGCTCAAAACTTGTCATCAAGGGTTCAATAAATCTTTATGAAATGGTTAAATAAAGGAGAAACCTTCACATGATGCTTGAAACTTGTCATCAAGGGTTCAATAAATCTTTATGAAATGGTTAAATAATGGAGAAACCTTCACATGTTGCTTGAAACTTGTCATCAAGGGTTCAATAAATCTTTATGAAATGGTTAAATAATGGAGAAACCTTCACATGATGCTTGAAACTTGTCATCAAGGGTTCAATAAATCCTTATGAATATTATTCTATTGGTACAAACTTTAAATCACTTGTCATGAATGAAAGTAATCCCAACAATGCACTATGTCCATCCAATATATGCTCTCAAACTATTTCACTATCCTTTTATCATTAAATTGTTCTCAAATTTTGATTTGATGCAAAATAAATAAATAAAAAATAAAAAATTCTAATTATTCCAAAAACTATAAAAGCCAATTTCAACTTTTGATGATATGTGGTAGCTTCTTTATCATTAACTACAATTTAGCTAGACTAAGAAACTCTACTTTTCCTTAATTATGCAAGACCACCACATTGTCCGAGAATGCTTCTACATTACTTTTACAAAGAGCATTGAGTCCCATAAGTTTCCAAAGCTAGGATTGTCATAATAGTGGTAAGGGTACTTCCCCCTACTTTGATCTTTGTTTATAAATTTTTTGTGTAAATTGAGAACTATATTTGATCTCTTCTTGTGACTTCTTGAACTATCTCACAACCCTTTCTTATTTTGGGATTGTAGTTAGCTTTGGTCTTTTTGTGTCTCCTACCATGATTTTGATAAAATTATCTAAGGAGAGCAACATTTTAGTGATCTCATGTTGTAGCTTAAGGTCTTCCTTAGATGCCACTAAGCCATTGGACATGTTTTCTAATGATTTGATTTCTAGTTCAAAAGGAATTTCCTTAACTTTTGTATCAATATAAGAAAGCAAGTCATCTTGATGGAAATGATCGACTAATCTTGGTATGGTATACATAATCTTTCCATTTCCCATAATATGTTGTGTTGTGTGATTTTTTATTTGTGAATTCCTTAGGCTCAACTAATTCTCTTCTAAACCATTTCACACAAAAATTGTTTTATATTCTATCTATATATTTTTGCAATTGATTTTTAATTTCTAATGCCTCCAAAAGATTGGATTTACCTCAATTCCTATCAACTAGTTTTAGTTCCCTATATTAGATTGTAGTAGAATTACATTTGATAAGTTTTTGGATAAATCTCTCTTTATACATACCCTAGCATAAACCATAGAATCTACCTACATAATTAGTTCATCTAAGATTTCAAAGTTTTAAAGCGAGTTGTCAATCTACTCCAAGATTGTGTGGTACCAATATTCATCAAGAAGATGGTAAATTCTAAATATATTCAAATTTCTTAGATTTTAAGATTTAACAAATAAAAAAAATTGACCATTTTTCAAGAAGAGGTCTACATCGTCTTAGTATTATTGGTCCTTCATTAAAGGCTTTATCCCTTCCTATTTTGTTGGGCCATTGTACTAGAAAGAATCCTCTAGAGAAGAATTTCATTGTGTAATAATCCCTTCATTGATTTTCAATATGATTTTCCATTTTCCTTTTTGTAGGATAGGAGCCAATAAAATTTCTAATTTAAGCAACACAATTGAGAGATGAATTTCATTCTCTTGGCACAAATTACTCAAGAACTATTTCCAAGGACATTATTAAAACATATTATGTAGAGATGTGATTATTAAAACAAATATAGACATGTTTTTCTTTCATGTTTGCCACTAATAATATTCTTGTATTTCTTTATATAATTCCACTTCTTCCTTGGAGTCATGTATAGATATATTATTCTTCCCTTTTTGTGCACTTTTCTCTTAGGCTTTTGCCTAATCACATTGGGGATCACAACAAACCCTTTCTATGAGTAAGGGATTTTATTATAATTTATGAATAAGTTATAAAAATATATAACACCTCCATTGTTTTTTATTATACAAGTAGCGTTAACAAGGACGCTGACCCTTGTTATCATTTAAAGGATTAGAGTTATATTAACTAAAACTAAAACTCGATTGAATTTATTTCTTTAGTGTTATCTTTCTTTGGATTAAGTAGTTGGGGATTATATTTAAGCCTTTTCTCAAGAAAGGACTAATATAAACATTACGTTCATAACATAATATAGTCAATTATAAAGCACCTATACAAAAAATTGAGCACTAAATTAGCATTACAAATATATAATGCAAGAATAATAAAAATAGATATAAAATAATAAATGCCACTCCTTATAAACACCACAACAATAACCAAAAACATCAGAAATAAGGAAGGATTTTGATTCACTCAGGCTCTGCAACTGCGAATGTGTGTGTATGAGGAGGGGTCGATCCAGGATGTGGGGGAGGCAGTACAACCTCCTCTACGAAGATAAGACTTAATCTTGCCTTGTTATTTATTTGTAATCAATGCTTGGGTTTTGTGTTTTGCTATTTGTCCAGGCCCACATGTGAAGGGTTAATGCTTGTTGATGGTTAGCTCTTTAGTTGACGAGGCCCTTAATGGTAAGGGCTTTCCATCTTTCCTTAATGTGGCTGCTGCAAACTGTAGAAAAATCCTTTAAGGCAACACTTGTCAAGTCCCTATTCTTGGTTCCTTGTGAAGCAAAATTTGAGATTCTGGACTCCTCAATGTTTGAAGGTAATGGCGATAGAGGAAGAAGAGGAGGAAGAAGAGGTGAGTGTCTTAACACTCCCCTATGTACTTTATCAATTGTTCCTAATGATGCTATGGCAAAGGCTATAGACAATGAAAAGGGCAGGTTAAAGGAAATTGCAATTTTCTTGGCTGTTGTGGGTACTTCTAAGTGCTTGACTTGAAAATTTTTAGACGAATGGATTAAAAGTATTTGGGTAAAAAAATTAGGGTTTTATTTCTCGTTTTGTAAAATGATTCAAAAAGGTTTGTTTGTTATTTTTTTCAAGGATGCCAAATCTCAGGTTGCGGTTGTCCAAAAACAGTTTTGGTCCATAAGAAATTGTACATTTAGGGCTCTTAATTGGTCTCATGATGCAGTTAATGACGAAATATTTGCTCTATCTTGCCCTAGGTGGATAGTTATTAAGAGTCTGCCTCCAATTTTATGGAATTTTATCCTGCAATTGCTTGAATCCATTGGGACGGTTATTAGGGTTGATAATTCTCAGTCCCTCATTCCCCATTTGGATGCTCAGGTTCTTGTCTCGGTTAATCCAAGCCAAGATATTCCCAGATTCATCTAAGTTAATGTTGATGGTTCTCTTATGAATTGTTTGATTGAAACCCTAGGCGGTATCAATGCTTGTTTTTTATGCAAGCAAGAAGGGCATATTCGAAATAATTGCCCTATCTTAACTACCTACAAGCCTCCTAATTCTTCCAAGAAATGCATTGATCCTCATTCTATTAAATGTAATGAGGATGCCACACAACCTCCCTCTTTGAATGTCGAAACTTCTCAAGACCCTTTGATGGAGAAAATTGATTCTCTCAACAAGGCTATTAAGGATGTGGTTTCAGCCCCGACGGTCGAGCTTTCGATGGTTAATCCCTCTACCAAGTTTGGGACCTTTACTATGGATAACCCACCTCACTCGGTTGTCATTGTGGACCTCACTCAAATTGGCAATTCACATATTGGTGAATGTGAGCAATTTGTGCTCCCCAAGTCATGTAAGAACAGGAGGAAGAAAACCCCACAATTGGCTTTGGATAAGATTAGAGCTACCATGGCCTCTAGTAGGGATTTGTGCATTACCCAAGAGACCTTTGTTAAGTGCACCATTTTTGTTCCTATTGAGGCTAGTAAGAGAGTGATTGGTTTAGATGGTAGGATCTCCCCCATAGAGAGCTCAGACCCTCTAGATCTATCTAATAAATTTGATATCCTCTCAGAGTCTCACTTTGAGAGGCCTAATCTTTATAATGCTATCAAGGATCCGTCTCTCAATGTGGTGGATCAAGAGTCTCTAATCTCTCAAGTTGTTGCTAGCCCTACCCTTGAATCTAAAACTCTCCATGGTTTAGCTAACAATGATAGTGCTTTCTTTGACATCATTATTGTTGATCTTGCTAATGAAGACTCAACCCCCAACAAGGCTCACAACCTTGCCATGGTAAAACGATGAACACTAGGGAGGATGTCCTTGATGTCCAAGAGCTAGAATAGGATATGGATACGGGGTCATTTTCCGATGACTCAATCATTAATGGGGAGCAAGATATTGATTAGGATAGTGTTGTGGAGTCTAATCCAGATAATGTTGAAATTCTTGTGCTCGCTAGTAATGGAAAATTCACCAAATCTAGGAGGAAGATAGGTAGTCCTCTAGGCAAACTATCTCCCCTTCCGTAGAAGCTAGATGCTAAGAAGGAAGTGCCCAAGTGCTTTAGCAACTTTTGTGCTGCCAAGAACATGAAAATCTAAGTGTAGTTTATGATGATGAAATGCATCTCTTAGAATATTCAGGGCCTTGAATCCCCTAACAAGTTATATGTGGTTAAAATATTTCTTAACCAACATAAAAATGCAAATCTAGTGATGCTTTAAGAAGTAAAAACAATTTAAGTTCACCTTGGAGGTTAACCTGAAACTCATTTGGAAGGATGCCTTAAAATTCTCCACCAAACATGAAAAAGGAAAAGGTGATGTTATCATGTTGATTAGTGGGAAATGGAAAGATTTAGTTGTGGATAGTGGGACCTCTCCATGTAATAGGGTTGTTTGGGCTATTACCAATATGAACAACATGAGGATAGGGATATGTTCAATCTATGCTTCTAATGATTACAAGGAAAGGATAGTGTTGTGGAGGTGGATTAGCTCTTTCCTCGATATCCCCAAGATCCTTAGAGGGGACTTTAATATGGTGGAACATTCTAAAGATAAGGTGGGGGGATTAATTGTCATGTTCCAACATTAATCATTCATCTATGATTATATTTATGTAATCTACATCTATTCAGGTCAATCAGATATTGTAATATATGACTTTAATGATTTATTAATGATTAATATTGAATATTTAATATAGATTAATATTCAATATAGATCAACGGTTTATTAAAGATTAATATTTAATATTTTGTAATATATTTAGTGTGTATTGTTCAATATGTATATAATAAGAATGAATGTGTTGTTAATTAAATGACCATTCAAACAATCTCATCGTGTTATTAACATCAAACAAATTGATTAGTTAGTGCCATGATTTCTCATAAAGTAATTAGAGATATTGTCTAAGTTGGAGAAACATGACTCAAGAATAAGTCACGCCTCTCCCCATGTTCATGCCTTTTCTCTCACAATAAAAGAAAGTTTGTGTGGGAGTCAAAGGGGTAGAAAAGGATAGGAAGATAGAAAAAGGCAAGATTATTGGCAGCAAGGAAACATAATCAACAAGACAAGTTGGAATTGTCTTATGCTCTGCATAGACATGTAAGGGATTACGTCCCAAATTTTGTCAAGAACACAACAACCTTATTAAGCCATGATATTAAACATTACATTAGGAACATCACTGAAGTATTATAAAAATAAGAATTGTACAGTAGGAATTATACTAAAATATAGCAGTTCTGAAATTATATATTTTACTATTGAATATGTTTGAATTAATATTGAGAATATGTTTTGTGTAACTACATTTGAGATTCATGTTGCATATTCAGTTAATAGTTTAGAGGAACCATTATAAATTCTATCTTGGTGAGAGGATGGAGAGGGTATCCAGTGGCGACGAGGGGCTTTCATGTGGTCATAGGACTCATGAAGTCGAGGAACCAGTTACCTTCTCCATGCCAGTCTTACCAGGTTGGCAAACTTGGATTTTGACCATGATTAACTAGCTCTGATTGAAGTTTTTGATTGAAGTTTCTTTGGAGCATTGAAGTGTAGAATACCAAGGGTTTCTGCAGGATTCAAGGCTTGTCGGCATTGGAGACCGTGACTTCTTCATTGTAACAACATATAGAGGGTGTGCAATATCATCTGATTATGCTTGTGAGAGTTGGCTTCATTCAGAAGTCAATATTGAGCTGATTGGAGGGTTTATTTCAGAGTTTGTTTGCAAATTGAAAGAGACTACAATGCGCTACAATGTCGTGAACAGTGCACATGAACAGTGTGCTACAGTGCCGTGAATAGTGCGCATGAACAGTGTGCTATAGTGTCGTGAACAGTGCGCTACAGTAGTTTGAATTCTATAGAAGGGGATTTAGAAAGGTGAACATCTATATATATTTGACAAGGGCTTTGCGTATGAGGAGAATCAAACCAATATATCAAGGCAACCATTGAAATTCCAAGTTTTCTATCTATGGTCATTGTATTAGAAAATCATTACTTCATTGCATCATTTTCTATTATGATTATATCATGAAATACTTGGAGGTTGGATATGTTTAATGGAGATATAAGTTGCATATTCCACATTCATGGTAACATTCAACATTGATCAACCACTTAGCTTTCATGCCAATTGTTTGCTTAAATGCTTAATGGTTGTAGGTATACATTGGGATGCATGACAAGTGTTTGTCTTAATGTCAACTAGCTATACTAGTTAATTTCAGTCATTACATGTGTGTGTAAAGGTCTAAAACAGCTAGTATATCATTTCTATAACAACTTTGCATTGTTAGAAGCTTTCCATAACTTCATTTGCAGCCTACAAACCCAAAGAAGACAAATAAAGAATTCACTACAGCGGCTTCAAACATTGTATGCCAAGTGTTTGACAATATTCCTTGGGGTTCAAATAAGCAAAACAGGGTCAGATTAGCCAAGGGATATTACAGTGGTATCAGAGCGGTTTCCTGCCAACCTGTTGGGTAGATTGATTCAACTAGTTAATCATGGTCACCATTTTAGCAGACTTGGATTTTGTGAGATTAGCCTATTATCCTGACCCTCGTAGGCTAATGTGTTGGATAGAGGGTCTTTTGAGGATTGGTATCATCTCCAATGTTCAGAGTGCTTCAGTTTGGTCTTCGTTTGGCATCATTCGGACATCATTTGCTCTACTTCCTATTTTTAGTAAGTCTTGGGATGTTAGAGATGGACCCCTGCTATTTTTAGTAAAGGGGGTATGGTCATATGCAGTCTCCTCATGTTAGCTCCCAGTTCAAACGATGTTTGAAAATACAAAGTATTCATGGAGATATTAATGTTTAATTGGCTCAATTAAACATTAATTATTTGGAGATTATATTATTAAGTTATAAAATGACTTTATATTATAAAGCACTTAAATGAGGGTCTATTTATCATGAGAAGGGGGCCAAGTTTATTAATAATTTATGAGCACATAACCCAAGGTTTAATTACATTATTGATGCCAATGAAATATTATAACATTTTAATGTTAATTAAGAGCTTTTTGAAGAAGTTCGAACTTCTTGAGGAAATATAAGTGTGCAAAAGGAATCGAACTTCATTATGTGATTGGAGTTTTGATTGAAGTTTCTCTGGAGCATTGAAGTGTAGAATACCAAGGGTTTCTGCAGGATTCAAGGCTTGTCGGCATTGGAGAGCGTGGCTTCTTCATTGTAACAACATATAGAGGGTGTGCAATATCATCTGATTATGCTTGTGAGAGTTGGCTTCATTCAGAAGTCAATATTGAGCTGATTGGAGGGTTTATTTCAGAGTTTGTTTGCAAATTGAAAGAGACTACAGTGCGCTACAGTGCCGTGAACAGTGCACATGAATAGTGCGCTATAGTGTCGTGAACAGTGCGCTACAGTAGTTCGAGTTCTATAGAAGGGGATTTAGAAAGGTGAACAACTATATGTATTTGACAAGGGATTTGCATATGAGGAGAATCAAACCAATATATCAAGGCAGCCATTGAAATTCCTGGTTTTCTATCTATGGTCATTGTATTAGAAAATCATTACTTCATTGCACCATTTTCTATTATGATTATATCATGAAATACTTGGAGGTTGCATATGTTTAATGGAGATATAAGTTGCATATTCCACATTCATGGTAACATTCAACATTGATCAACCACTTAGCTTTCATGCCAATTGTTTGCTTAAATGCCTAATGGTTGTAGGTATACATCGAGATGCATGACAAGTGTTTGTCTTAATGTCTACTAGTTGTACTAGTTAATTTCAGTCATTTCATGTGTGTGTAAGCTCTAAAACAGCTAGCATATCATTTCTATAACAACTTTGCATCGTTAGAAGCTTTCCATAACTTCATTTGCAGCCTACAAACCCAAAGAAGACAAATAAGAATTCACTACAGCGGCTTCAAACATCGTATGCCAAGTGTTTGACAATATTCCTTGGGGTTTCAATAAGCGAAACAGGGTCAGATTAGCCAAGGGATATTACAGTGGTATCAGAGCGGTTTCCTGCCAACCTATTGGGTAGATTGATTCAGCTAGTTAATCATGGTTACTTCAAGTACCCAGAATCAGTGGGACCAGAATATGAAGCAAGTGTATTCCTCATTGGAAAAGTCAAAACAAAACCAGAAGAAGCTGGATGAATTGATTTCACACCTTGCAAAACTTGATAGAATTGCTCGGTATATGACATCTATTTTTAAGGATAAAAAGGTGAAACTTGAAGAGAATGTGGTGATTATTGGCACTCAAGAAGTTGTTATCAGTCATGATAACAAGTCTGATTTTCATGACAATAGCCTTGCACTTGAGCGTAATGATGATTTGAAAGTCATGGAAAGTTCAGAAAGTGTTGTGGGAGTGACCTTGAGTATTGGCACTCGTGATACAAGTTTCAAGAATGAGGATTGCATGGGAATTTTGGCTCATAAGAGTTCTGATCTACATGACAACAGTGATGAAATTTTGGATCAGCATGAGAGAGCAGTGACTACACATGTGCAAGATGCTTCTATTAAGTTGCTGCATGAAGGTACTCAAGATTTGGGTACTAATGGGGTAATGTGTGATGTGGATTCATGTCATTTAGAGTTTGATTTTTCAGATCAGACCTTAGAAAACAAGTTTGAAGATTCATGCTTTGGCATAGGATCCCAGAATCATGAGTTGGATGGCCATGTAGTTACATTGGAAGTGGAAGTGTGTGAAGATATTGTCATAACAACAACTTCTACCTTTCCAGTTGAGCCATCCTACGGGGTACATAGTAGCAGTACCTTAGATATTGATGTGTGCACAATTGATTGCACACATGATGTTGTTGATCACGAGGTGAGTGATGTTGATTCAGTTTCATACCATAGTGCAGATTTGGGTGGAAAGAATGAGTCACAGGGGTATCATCATCTGGCTGGGCAGTTGAAGGTTAATGATGATATGATTGCTACAGCTTTGGAGCATTTTGATGTTGCTCGACAAATGTTAGCGACCTTTGGTTGGAGTACTCTTGAGACATATGAGCACGGTGATAGTAGCCTTTCCCTAGCAGAGTTCCATGCACTCTGAGCAGCTATTGGGATAATGAAATAGAATTACTTGCAGTTACTTGTTGATAGGGATTATCTTCTCGAGTGGGATTGCACTTGCTACGATGCACTAAAGGGAAAGGAGGAGTAGGTTGATGAGCTTACCCATGAGCTTGAGGTGACTATGGACTCGTTGGAGAGCGCTCTGTCAGCCCTTCGTGAGTCACAGTCACAGGTTGAGGAACTTACCGTGGCGTTGAGTTTAGCACAGTCTTCACCATCTGTGGATATAGTTGAGTTTCCTATAGCATCACTTGGTGACGAGTTTACACCCATGGGTTGTAGTGATGGGTATGTTGAGGATGTGGTTACATCCATCACTGATGCAGGTACAAGTGACTTAGCTGGGATGAGTATTTGGGTTGAGAGTAGCAGAGAACCACTTGTTGCATTAGGTTCTCCCGAGGTTAGTGCTATTACAAATGATACAGGTCAGATTGTTGATAGCTCTTGTGTGGCAATGGTGGACTCTCCAGAGAGTTGTGTGTTAGTACGTGACGTTACTCCATCCACTTCACATGGAACTCGCATAGTGTCATCTGGTTGGGAGTATGGCTCTCATGTAGATTTGTTTCCCTCTCCTGGAAGCAAATCTGTTACTTCATCCCATGCAGCTGATTTTGGACGCCAGCTTGTTGTTTCTCAGAGTCAAAGTGATCAGTTGCAGGTCTTAGAGGATAAGGTTGACTCAGCCTTATATTGTTTTTACTACACAGATTCATTTATTGAGTACCTTCTTGAGAGTCCTGAGTTTCAAGCAGGTCCGTTTGGAGCCACCAAGGATACTCTCATCTGAGGTTCTCTCGCCATCAGGCGTGGTGTGGGAGTAATTATTGATACTCTGACTACAATGCTTCCTAATAGAGATTTGTGATTGGGTTTGCAGAGAGGGTTACCAGAGCCCCTACCCAATCAACTGTTCGGGGTCAGAGATTGGAGCCATCTCATGATTCTAGTATTGTTAGAGATGATTCCTTGACCGAGGTTGGAACATTTTATTGCAACTACACAGTGAGGAGTGCTCATCACTTTTCTTTTGATCCACACGTGGAGGACTTGATGATGCATTGATGTGGATTGGCTTCAGGATTATACCATCCATTGTGGGATGGAGAGTTACCATTTTCAGTAGATGGAACTAGCAGTTGCAAGTACCCGACTCAGTTGATTGTTGGTGGCTACTTGCTCAAGCAGTGTTCAGTATCCCATCATGTTGATGTGTATCCGGTGGAGATTGTTACTCCTATGACACATAGGCTATCTTTGGATACATGGCTTCAGAGAGACTATGGTGACAATGGGCATGATGGTTTAGTTGGATATCACATCCATGAGGGTTTAGCAGAGGTTGTGGAGAGATGTTGCATAGCAGATGTTTCCAGGTACTCCTATCTTCACAGTACAAATGGATGTGTGTATAGATTGCACTGGGATCCAGGTGATGACAGAGTTAGTGTTGCAGTTTGGATAAGTCTCATGGGTTGGCTTCACCACTCTCGCATGGTGAAGTGGCGATCAGTGTTGAGCAGTGAAAGTTTGAGGGAGGTTTACATGGCAGATTTCTACCTTGGATTTGGAATCCAGGTATACTATGTGGGACACTAGTGAGTATGTTGAGGGATCCTTTGTGTGCGTCCGTGTTCCGGTTAATGTTCCCTAGTAGGTTTCATTGCATGTACATGGTGTGCATCATTGATAGTCTCATTTCAGGTTCTCATTTACATGATTTGTCTCAGATGCATAGTTTAGTTGCGCATGTGTTAGATGATATGTTTGGCAACTTATCTTGCGCAGTTTTGGGAAGCAAACATTGTCAGTTTTCAGAGTTGCTTCCACTTGATGTTCATGTTCTTGTGACACCTGCTGTTGAGGTTGATTTAGGTTGGCAGGTCTTGTTAGTTGTGCCCTTGGTGTGGGCATTACAAGAGTTGGTTGGTAATACCAGGGACATTACATAGGTCTTCATTTGGGATCCAGGTGGAGGAGTTTCTTTGTAGTCGATATTGCTTGGGGACAAGCAATTTCAGGAGGGGCGGACTGTAATGTCCCCATTTTAGCAGACTTGGATTTTGTGAGATTAGCCTATTATCCTAACCCTCGTAGGCTAATGTGTTGGATAGAGGGTCTTTTGAGGATTGGTATCATCTCGAGTGTTCAAAGTGCTTCAGTTTGGTCTTCGTTTGGCATCATTCGGACATCATTTGCTCTACTTCCTATTTTTAGTAAGTCTTGGGATGTTAGAGATGGACCCCTGCTATTTTTAGTAAATGGGGTATGGTCATATGCAGTCTCCTCATGTTAGCTCCCAGTTCAAACGACGTTTGAAAATACAAAGTATTCATGGAGATATTAATGTTTAATTGGCTCAATTAAACATTAATTATTTGGAGATTATATTATTAAGTTATAAAATGACTTTATATTATAAAGCACTTAAATGAGGGTCTATTTATCATGAGAAGGGGGCCAAGTTTATTAATAATTTATGAGCACATAACCCAAGGTTTAATTACATTATTGATGCCAATGAAATATTATAACATTTTAATGTTAATTAAGAGCTTTTTGAAGAAGTTCGAACTTCTTGAGGAAATATAAGTGTGCAAAAGGAATCGAACTTCATTATGTGATTGGAGTTTTTGATTGAAGTTTCTCTGGAGCATTGAAGTGTAGAATACCAAGGGTTTCTGCAGGATTCAAGGCTTGTCGGCATTGGAGAGCGTGGCTTCTTCATTGTAACATCATATAGAGGGTGTGCAATATCATCTAATTATGCTTGTGAGAGTTGGCTTCAGTCAGAAGTCAATATTGAGCTGATTGGAGGGTTTATTTCAGAGTTTGTTTGCAAATTGAAAGAGACTACAGTGCACTACAGTGCCGTGAACAGTGTGCATGAACAGTGCACTACAGTGCCGTGAACGATGCGCTACAATAGTTTGAATTCTATGGAAGGGGATTTAGAAAGGTGAACAACTATATATATTTGACAAGGGATTTGCGTATGAGGAGAATCAAACCAATATATCAAGGCAACCATTGAAATTCCAGGTTTTCTATCTATGGTCATTGTATTAGAAAATCATTACTTCATTGCATCATTTTCTATTATGATTATATCATGAAATACTTGGAGGTTGCATATGTTTAATGGAGATATAAGTTGCATATTCCACATTCATGGTAACATTCAACATTGATCAACCACTTAGCTTTCATGCCAATTGTTTGCTTAAATGCCTAATGGTTGTAGGTATACATTGGGATGCATGACAAGTGTTTGTCTTAATATCAACTAGCTGTACTAGTTAATTTCAGTCATTACATGTGTGTGTAAAGGTCTAAAATAGCTAGTATATCATTTCTATAACAACTTTGCATTGTTAGAAGCTTTCCATAACTTCATTTGCAACCTACAAACCCAAAGAAGACAAATAAAGAATTCACTACAGTGGCTTCAAACATTGTATGCCAAGTGTTTGACAATATTCCTTGGGGTTCAAATAAGCGAAATAGGGTTAGATTAGCCAAGGGATATTACAAAATTCTATCTTGGTGAGAGGATGGAGAGGGTATCCAGTGGTGACGAGGGGCTTTCATGTGGTCATAGGACTCATGAAGTTGAGGAACCAGTTACCTTCTCTATGCCAGTCTTACCAGGTTGGAAAGAGTCTAAGTGTTTAAGAGTATAAGGTATGGAAAGATAGAAAAAATAGCCACCAAGTCTAGCAAGGGGGTTAGAGGCAACCATCCCTTGGTCTTGGTAGACAACGGACCCTAGCTTTCCTTTCAAATTTATTACAATTGCCCTTTATTTGTATATTAAAAAAGATATTATATGCTGATCAGAATCAAATATGCTTGTAGGTTTGTATGCATCCTTGTGATTGTAGGTTCTCATAGATCATGCCATCTACTTCTAGTAAGATCTGAATTCCGCTTTGAGTTCCCTAATATTATAAATTAAATGTAGAATATTCAATTAAATTATGACATTATTTGGTTCAGAATTCACTGTGTTAAGTTTAGACAACAATGTCTCCTAAATTAAATGAATTGTTTGATATTACAATCATATTGAGTTAGATTAATATTGTTAATGGGCTCATAGGGGACATTACAATTGGTATCAAAGCATAATTTTTCCACCCTGTTAAAATCTAATTAATTTCAAGGGGAGGAAACAAAATGAGTGAACAACTAAGCAATGAAATAAGGGTTTCTATGGAGCAAACAACTTGAACTACCCAAGCCATCTCAAAACAAAATCAAAAAACAAATAAGTTATTAATGCAAACATTCCAAAACATGAGTAATAATCAGCCTAGGCCCAATCAAATTAATGGGAGGGAAGTTCATTCAAATCATTCAGAAAACAACAACCAAACCAGTAGTTCCAGGCCAACCAGGTCTTACTTCCTACCCAATGAAATTCAAGGGGAAGAGAGAGATGAGGAAAATGCACCCTGTCATAATAATGTGGATGAAGTCTTGGAAGCCTATTCTCGATTGGACCCTAAATTGAGAAGGCATATGTCTTTCAAAGACTATTGTGATGCCAAAATGATGGCCAACCCTTGCATGAAAAAGATAAAACAATCAGATAAAGATCTTATGGACAAAATCAACAAAATCACACTACCTAAATTTGATGGAATTGGGAAAAAATTTGCACACTCTTGGGTGCAAAAATTAGATACATACTTATCTCTAAGCCCCTTGATAGAAGAGAATGCAATCAAGTTTGGAGTCCTACATTTGACAGGGCCAACCCACAAATGGTGGCATCACGGTCTTATCACCCAAGATCATCAACACATCTCCACTTACAATGAGTTCACATAGAGACTCATCAAGAGATTTGACCAAAAGCATCCCCAATGGAACTTCGAGGAACTAACTCAATTGAAACAATAGGGATTGGTGGAGGAATTTGCCTCAAACTTTTAGAAATTAGATTTCATGGTACCAGAGATTTCATAAGAAAGACTTACCTACCTTTTTATGGATGGATTAAAGGAATCAATCCATAATATAGTAAGTGTTATGGACCCCCAAAACCTTGAGGTGGCCATCCAAAAGGCCATGAAATTTGAAATGAATTCCTCAAATGAGAAACCCAAAAGTTTTACAACAAAGACCCATAAGAGATGGAAAATTAAAAAAAGGGGATAAGAGGAGCACATGTTATTTCTGCCATGAGAAGTCAGAAAAGGGACATAGTTATGTTTTAAATGCAAAGGACCATGGGGTCCTAGACACCTTTGCAAGGGAGAAAAAGTATACAACATGGAGGTCACTAACAAAGAAGGAAATCCTAGAAAAGGATTGTAATGGGATGAAGAAGAGAACGTGACTCTTGCTACTATCTCCCAAGTTAATGAGCATCGCCCTTTCTAGATAAGAGGCACACTAAAGGGGAAAAATATAATCACCTTGGTAGATAGTGGGGCTTCTCACAACTTCATCAATAAAGAATTAATGTCAAAAAGGAAATTAGAGGCCCAAGACTTTACATGCTTAAATGTAGAATTAACAAATGGATCTAGGGAGCAATGTACTCAATTCATCCCTCAAATGGAAATTACCTTGGGGGATCATACCACTAAAAGAAATTTCTACATTGTAAATCTAGAACATGATATAATTCTAGGGATACCTTGGATACACTCCTTGGGACGTTTCACCATGGATTTACCAAACTTAGAAATTTGTTTCAAGTACAAGGATCAAGAGCTTAACCTAAAAGGATTACCAAATAGATCCCCAAAATGGTTTCATGGAAAAGGATAGAAAGAATATTCAGAAATAGCCAAGCTAAATGGGTTGCACAATGCATTCTTTTAGATAGATCTTCTTCACAAAATCAATCAATACATATTGAAATAAAACCTATCTTAAAGAAGCATAAGAATTTTTTTGAAGACTCCACTAGGACTTCCACCCAAAAGAGGGTTTGAACATACTATTGAGCTAGAAGCAGGAGCACAACTAGTGATTACTACTCCCTATAGACACCCCCACAAGTTTAAAGAGGAAATTGAGAAAACTATCAAGGAATTATTGGAAATGGGGTACATTTGGCCCAACACTAGTCCTTTCGCATCTTTGAATGTTTTGGTGAAAAAGAAAGATGGAGCCATGAGGATGTGCATTGTCTATAGGGCTCTAAATAAGAAAATGATTAAAAATTGTTATCCCATACCAAGGATTGACGAATTGATGGATGAATTTCATGGTGCTAAGTTTTTATCAAAATTTGACTTACATTCCGGTTATCATCAAATTTGAGTGAGGGAAGAAGATGTACCCAAAACCACTTTTAGATGTCACTATAGGCATTTCGGATTTCTAGTCTTGTCTTTCGGCCTTATAAATGACTCGACCACATTTCAATCATGCATGAATCACATTTTCAAAAAGAAATTAAGGAAATTTTGGCTCATATTCTTTGATGATATCCTCATCTATAGTAAGATGTGGGAAGAACATCTCCAACATATTGAAGAATTCTTGAGTACCCTAGAAGAAAAATCCCTGTTTGCAAAGGCTTCAACGTATGAATTTGACCTAGAAATAAATTCTCTACTTGGGCCACAAAATTATTGCAGAAGGAGTTAGTGTGGACAATGAAAAAATAAAGACCACCAGAGAATGGCCAAGGCCTAAAAATTTGACCCAATTAAGGGGCTTCATGGGGTTATGCAGTTATTATAGGAGATTTGTAAAGGGATTCTCCAAGATAGGTTCTCCCCTTACTGATCTTACCAAGAAGGGTGCTTTTATGTGGGATTAATTGACAGAAGAAGCCTTTGAAAAATTAAAAAGAGGCAATGTTTCCTTGTCTAGTGTTAGCCATTCCTTATTTCTCACAACCCTTTGAATTACAGTGTGATGTCTCGGGTGAAGGCATTAGCGCCAACCTCATGCAAAAGAAACACCCAATAGCATTTGATAGCCACAAATTAACAAAAGCTAAAAAACATTACTCTATATATGATAAGGAAATGCTGGCCATTATGCATGCCTTGGCCAAGTTTAGACTATACTTAGTCTACGAGAAGTTCAATGTCAAAACTGGGGATAACAGTTTAAGGTTCTTCTTGAATAAAAAAGATCTCAATGATCGCAAATAGAAATGGGGTAGAAAAATTTAGGCTTATGATTTTGATATAGAATATGTCAAGGGAACAAACAATGTAGTAGCGAATACCTTGTCCAAGAGGTCATTCTTGAACAACATATCTAGCCTCACTGAGGATTGGAAATATGACATAATTACTGAATATGCAAAGGATCCCTTAGACCATAAGATATTGGAGGGGAGGGCTCCCAATGAGGAATATAAGGTAATTGAGGAGGTCATTTTCTATAAGGATAGAATCTTCATTGTACCCAATTAAAAAATTAAGGAAAAGATAATGAAGGAGCATCATGATAATCCCTTAGCAAGTCATCAGGGTTATTACAAGACTTACAAACAAATAAGGGAGAGGTACTCATGGAAAGGCCTCAAAAAGGATATTTTAAAATATGTACAAGAGTGTATAAAACTTGTCAAGAGAACAAGACTGGGTAAAATCATCCAACAAGTCTCCTACAACCCCTACCTATTCCCAACCAAAAGTGGGAAAGTATTTCAAAATATTTTATCATCGAATTACCCAAAGTTCAAGGCAAGAATTGCATCTATGTTGTAGTAGATAAACTAACCAAATATGCCCATTTCTTTGCAATATCCACTAAATATAGAGCCTCCTAAGTGGCAGAGGTATTCTTCAAGGAAGTCTTTTGATTGCATGGTCTACCTAAGAACATTATCAGTGATCAGGATAACTGCTTGGACTTAGTCAATTTTGGCAAGAATTGTTTTGACTAGTAGGGACATATCTCGCTCCAAGCACTAGCTATCATCCCCAGATTGATGGGAAAATGAAAATAGTTAACAAGTGGTTGAAAGGATATTTGAGGAACTATGTTACATTCAACAAAATGAATGCATTTGGGGGAGTATTGTTATAATACCACCCATCACATGTCCATAAGTATGAGTCCATTTAAAGCCCTTTATGGGAATGATGCTACTTCTTTTGGGAATATAATCATCCAAGATAATCAAGTACTTGGATCGAAGGACTTTATACAACAAAGTATGGATATCACAAATGTTCTCAAAGACAATCTACACCATGCTCAAAATCAACAAAAGATTTATGTCGATCTAAATCAGGTGGAAAGAACCTTTGAGGTTGGAGACCTAGTTTTCTTAAGACTCCATCCCTATAAGCAAGCCTCCATTAAGGTAAGTGGAGTATAAAATATTAAACCTTAGTTTTATAGTCCCTACAAATTTTTACGAAGAATAGGAGAGGTGGCATACGAGCTTGAACTACCACAAAACAACAAGATCCATAACATTTTTCATGTGTCTAGATTGAAAAGGGTATTGGGAAAACAAGTTGCTCCTTGTGCATACTTACCACCCCTTGATGACAAGGGTAAATTGATCTTAGAACTTAAAACTATCTTAAATATGAGGGAAAGAAGGTTGAGGAACAAGGCTATCTCAAAATTCTTGGTAAAATGGAAAATATTGCTTGAAGAAGATGTCACATGGGAAGGAGAAGAAATTTTTAACCATCCCCAACTCAAATTGCTCGAGGACAAGCAAATTTAGGAAGGGTGGACTATCATGTTCCAACATTAATCATTCCTCTATGATTATATTTGTGTAATACGCATATGTTCAAGTCAATCAGATATTGCAATATTTTGTAATATATGGCTTAAATGATTTATTAATTATTAATATTGAATATTTAATATAGATCAATGATTTATTAAAAGATTAATATTTAATATTTTGTAATATATCTAATATGTATCGTTCAATATGTATATAATAAGAAAGAGTGTGTTGTTAATTAAATGACCATTCAAACATATTGACTATGTATTTAACATCAAACAAATTGATAGTGCCATGATTTTGCATAAAGTAACTAGAGATATCGTCTAAGTTGGAGATATGTGACTCAAGAATAAGTCACGCCTCTCCCCATGTTCATGCCTTTTCTCTCACAATAAGAGAAATTTTGTGTGGGAATCAAAGGGGGTAGAAAAGGATAGGAAGATAGAAAAAGACAAGATTATTGCCAACAAGGAAACAGACTCAACAAGACAAGTTGGAATTGTCTTTTGCTTTGCACAGACATGTAAGGGATTACATCCCAAATTTAGTGAATAACACGTCAACCTTATTAAGCCATGATATTAAATATTACATTAGGAACATCACTAAAGTATTATAAAATAGTATTTGTATAGTAGGAATTATACTAAAATATAGTAGTTTTGAAGTTATATATTTTACTATTGAATATATCTGATTTAATATTGAGAATATGTTTTGTGTAATTACATTTGAGATTGTTGCTGCATATTCAGTTAATAGTTTAGAGTAACCATTATAAATTCCATCTCGGTGAGAGAATGGAGAAGGTGCCCAATGGTGACGAGGGGCTTTCATGTGGTGATAGGACCCATGAAGTCAAGGAACTGATTACCTTCTTCATGCCAGTCTTACCAAGTTGGAAAGAGTCTGAGTGTTTAAGAGTATAAGGTATGGAAGGATATCAAACATGGCCCCTAAGTCTAGGAAGAAGGTTAGAAGCAATCATCCCTTGGTCTTGGTAGATAATGAACCTTAGCTTTCCTTTTAGATTTCTCATACTTGCCCTCTATTTGTATATTAAATAAGATATTATATGTTGATTAGAATCAAATATTCTTGTAGGTTTGTATGCATCCTCGTGATTGTAGGTTCTCATAGATTAGGCCATCTACTTCCACTAAGAAGGTAAGATATCAATTCCAAGTCTTTAAGTTCCCTAATATTATAGATTAAATGTAGAATATTTAATTGAATACTATGGTGTTATTTGGTTTAGAATTCACTATGTTAAGTCTAGACAACAATGTCTCCTAAATTAAATGAATTATTTGATATTACAATCATATTGAGTTAGATTATTACTGTTAACGGGCTCATTACTAGAAGGGGACATTACATTAATATGAAATGGAAGCATGGGGAGGAATTGCATTGGGTTGGGATGAAAAACAAGTTGAGACTCTTTGAACCCCTAGAAGGTTTGAAAAAAGGGTATGGGGTATATGGTTAACTTGGTGTAACTTTCAACAAGGCTTCAAGAGGATATATTGTAGGCTTGATAGATTCTATTCTAATAAGGATGTCTTTTCCTTATTGCAAGATGATATGGGAGTCTTTGTTAAAGTGTGTCCATTTACATTATCTAACCACCACCCAGTGGTTTCTCAAATCTACTTGAGAAACAATGCCATCATTAAGACAGTTAGAGAGTAGAAATTTATTTTAAACTACAAACTACTAGAGTATCAAGATGTTTTAACTGCCATATATATGATTAGACAGTTCAATAAGTGGAACACCCATACCGATTTTATCATTGATAAATGGAATCAAAACATGGATAGTTGGAAGTTGTTGTTGCAAATAGTGGGGAAAAAGATTCAAGCCAAAGATGGTAGGAAGCTTGAAAGAGATCTGGTTGATAATTTATAGGAGTTGGAGGCTTAGGTGCAAAGGAATCATCCAACTTAAGATGTTCTCAATCTATGGCACACGCTATGAACCTTTTGAGGAATATTCAATAGAATAAGGTTCAGGGAGCTAAGATCCGGGCTAGGTTAAATTGGCTGCAACAAGGGGATAAAGGCTCTAAATTTTCCTTCAACATGTTGAAGCAGAAGGAATTTAAGGAAAGGATCGATAGAGTTTGGGTTGATGGAAAGGACCTTGTAGATGATAAATAAATTATGTCTACCTTTTCTACATTATTATTATAAACTTTTTTTCTTCTGAAGACAGTTCAAGTTCCTATGTCTTAGCCAAGAAAAGATGTAAATGGATGATTCCAAATAAAATCTTTGTTGAAGAGTTAACCTCCCTCAAGAAGCACATTTTCCTTAAGGAGGTTAGAAAATCTATAAGCACCTTGAATAATGATAAGGCCCCAGGCCCAAATGGTCTACCTATTGACTTTTATAAGGCCAACAATGAATTCGTTAGTAAAGATCTCTTATAATTTTATGAGGAAGTAGTTACCGGGGGCTCTCTTGGCCCTGATTTAAACATAAGGGTTATTAAACTTCTCCCCAAGGAGGGTGATACATCCTTAATAAGGAATTGGATACCAATTAATCTATTAAATGTCTCCTACCAAATTCTTGCCAAGATTATGGCCCTCAGACGTGGGAATTTTGCCTACTTCATTAGTTCTACTCAGACTGGCTTCATTAAAGGCAGATATATCCTTGAGAATCTTATAACAAGATGGCAAGCCATGAGTTGGGAAAGATCTACAAATCAAAATGTGGCCATGTTTCTTCTTGATTTTGAGAATGCATATGATCGTGTGGATTGGCATTTTCTCAATATGATGCTAGAAGCATTCGAGTTCCCCAAAGAATTATGTCAAATGGTTAGGGTTCTACTCAAGGATGCTTCAGCCCAGTTGGAGATCAATGGGTCTTAGACTTAAACTGTCAATTTGGAAAGGTCTATTAGATAGGGTTGCCCCTAGGCACCCGCTCTATTTGTTATTTCCTCATAAGAAAATTACTATCTATTAAGAGGTTCATCTCTTTCCCCTAATATCTGAGGTATTTCTCTTCCAAATAAGATTGATCTAATTAATATACATTTTGTAGATGATATGACCTTATTTATTGAATTAAATGAGGACAATATAGAGTCTCTTATGTTTAAGATCAATCTATTTTGAAAAGCCTCTGAAGTCTGAATATCCTCTTCTAAGTCTACACTCTTGGGATGGTTTGATGACCCTCCAAATCGGTTGTGTAAGTATGACTACTAATGGGGAGGGCCCTTCAAACAAGTTTGATACATGGGAATTCCCTTTTTTGTTTTTCCTTGTCTGAAGGAGATGTGGCTCCAGATCAAGGGCAAATTGGACTCCAAGATCAGGAAATGGGACAAGCAATATCTGTCACTTGCTAGTAGAATACAGGCTTGCTAAAATATCCTCTCTTTCTATGGTTTGTACTATTCTTAAGTTTGGATGTTCAACAATTATCAAATTAATGAAATTCAGAAAGCCATTAGGAATTTTCTATGGTCGGATGGGAGAGGGAACAAAAAAATATTTTCTGTTAAGTGGAGTTGGTGTTGCTTAGACAAGAGGATAAGAGGTCTGGGGTTGGAGGATTTGAAGCTCCAAGGAATTACTCTAGCTGCTAAATGGATTTTTCACTCTCTAGAAGGAGATGAGCCCTGGAAGGTCTTTATCATAAACAATATTAGGTTGGTTGTCCCAAAGCAAGCCAAGGCTTGACTCCTATTTAATGATCTAATTGTTGGAAACTTCCTTGTTTCCACATCCACTTCTAATGTGTTCAAGGCAATTTGGAAGGCCTGGGAACATGTTAGGTGTTGGATCTCTAATATTAGGATCAACAATAATAATAGTAATGTGTGTGGGGAGAGGTCTATTTGGTTGAATTTATTTCACAAAGGTAGACCCCTCACTTTCATATAAGGATGCTCCACTAAGAGTTGAGATTTTAAAGGCATATGTTGCTTTAAGGATGCAGTTACTAATGATCATCTAATCTTCTGGACTGAGTTGTCTTAGAAATTTCAGCTTTCTGCATGTAATTGGAGGACTTACTATATATTAAGGGAGGCCTGTAGCCTAATGATTTTTTTAGTGGCGAATATTCACCAATTAACCCTTTTTTGAAATTTGGGAATCAAAATTTGGCTAATAAGTTCAAATTTTAAGATGACCCAAATTACCACATTTTTACATTTATTTATTTATTTTAGTATTATTTAAATCACCAAACAATTTATTTTATTAATTTTTTTAACTCAAAGATTCACCACAATATTCGACACATGATTGGATTGGATTCACCAACATTTTAAAATTTATTGTAGAAATCTTTATTAATTTGTTGATAATATATCATAATTATCAGTTACTTTAGGGTTATATCAACAATCTTTAATTGCCACCATTGATTTAAAATATAATCTAATGAGCTTCATTGTATTCCATGAGGTAAATTGTATCTACAAGCTGTAATGCTTGTGGGGGTTGAAATTGCTTTTGAATTGTTGACCTCAATGAAAACCAATGGTCTAAAAGCAATTTTTGGCCCCATGAGTACTAAAAATTGTTGGTACATTTTATCTCACAAAATACAAAGAGGGCTATCAAATTATTTTAATTTAATGTTAGAAACTAAATAGAGTAGAGTCTACCCCTTAAACTCATTAATGATTTCCACCTTCAACCTTCTACTTGTCTATTAAAAACTATTTTTTTTAAATGAAAGGATTTGCATTAGTAATTAATGCATACTCTTATTCTTTCCAAGATTCGCCAATATTTGCTACCAAAAAAAATTGATATAAAAAAATTCGGACCAATAAAATTTATATTTTTCTTTAAAAGAAGGAAAGATTCGCCAATAAAAATATTATTATTTTTTAAAACTAAATATACGCCAAGAGTTTATACAATTTTTTGAAAGGGGGTTTCTTAAAGTTATCATTGTTGTAGCCTTCTCCAACTCCCTAAATCTTGCACAAAGGACATAGACAAATTTCTCACTTACACCTGAATGAATGACACTCCACTTATGAGGACCAAGGCTAAGATGGTCTATAATGCTCTTTGTTGCAATATCGATCTTATTAAACTCATATTAATTCTATATGGAATATTGATTTTTCTAACAATGATTGGTAGAAGATCTTTGGCAGATTGTGGAGCAGTGACATTGCTCCTAAAAAGAAGTGCTTTAAGTGGTTGCTTATCTTGAATAGGCTTCTTTTAAAAAATAATCAACATGTGATTGATATTCGTAGTATTTACAGGGTGGCTAAAACTAACAATCATATCTTCTTTGATTGCATTATTGCGAAGGAAATTTGGTTTCTATTTGGCATTTATTTTAATAACAATGTTAATCATCTAGATGTTGTTACTGATTATATTCATGGTTTAAAGAAAGACTGTAACTTATTTTGGCTCGTGTTACCTTGTGAAATTCTATGGTATATCTAAAAATTGAGGAATGAAGATAAATATCAGGGTAAGGTTAGGATGCTTATCAAGTCTATGAGGAGACTCATTCTTCACCATGTTAATGTGCAAGTGACCATTGTTATGAGGATAGCCAAGAAGAATTTTGAGAGATTCCTTGAGGATGGAACAACTAGAGTCTTCACGTCAGAAATCTCTCATGTATATTCCTAGAGAAGATTTAACGTGGAGATGACCCCCTTTGTGGATGCGTTGGCAATGTTCATGCATGAAATTAATGAAGAGAGAAATTTGGAAAGAGAGTATCGGAACCAACTTGCAACCCGTGGAGCAATTCCAGTGTACAACAACAAGACTGTAATATGGATGGAAGGTCCCCTAGGGTGGACAGCTTGGGTGGACCATTGAGCATTATAGATGTTGTTTACTTTGAGTCTTTGTATTTTTTCCTGAAAGATGTCATGTAGCTTGTATTAGTCTGATATAGTTTTGTATAGTTTGAACTAATATCTAGCTTATGTCTTTTGGTCCTGTATGTAGGATTAGTCTTAAACAGTGACTATGTCGCCTATCATGGATATTATGTACTAATATTTTACTCTACAATTAATACAAAAAACAAAACAAAAAAAAATCATAAATAGAAAGGGAAACAACAAACTTCCTAATGCCAAATCTTGAATTCTCTACCAAATTATGATGCACTAGGTAATCAAGCTCTATTGCATTAGTGCTCTACTTTACATCCCTCGGGAAACTACTAATTATGGGATCAAGTGATGCAAACCTATTTCATGAAATAAATTCTTCCTATGCTAATCTTCGTGGATCTTATTTGTCCAAAATATTGGAATTGTGAAGTTGTTAGAGATCTCTAGGTGACACTTATCTAAATCACCATGAAATTTGTCAACACCTGCACTCCATCTGGACAAAAATCATGATGAAATAGAAACTTAAAATAAACTAACTTCAATTATTCATTATCCATATGTATAAATCATAAAGGAATTGAATGAATATTTTTAATATCATCACTAATTTAGTTTTCTTCCATGTTTACCACCACCTCTCCCTTAAACTAAAACACCTCCCTATCCTTGAAATATGTATGAAATAGAAAGAATACAATCTATACACTATAAGACACATTGGGAATTGCTACTACCAGTCAGTATGAATCCTCCCTTATACAAGCCTAATAATGTAGGTGACATGATTATCCAAACTAGTGTCACCCAAAACTAACTTGAAAAATCCCAAGAAAACTATTTCATTACAAATGAAGGTTTAAAGAAATCTCTTATCAATGAGTTGGTCTCTTCTTAAAGGATCCCTTTCCTTCTAATATTGATGCTTGATTGTCATGGTGGTCATTAAATTATAGACCATCGAAAGAATAAATACTTAAATTGCAAAAAAATATCAAGCCATGGAAATTTATCAATAGTAACACACAATAGTCGAAAGCTACCACATTATGTGAATTTTATAGTGTTCCCATGCACACTACTTAAATGTAGGGTGTTTCTTTATTATATTATTACAATATTATCTTAGTGGGGCAATATTAATATGAACTATTTCTAGTACCTGAACTCAAAAACATAATATCATACTATCAAACATAGCTAGAGATATAACAACAAAAAGCACAACTACCAAACATAATAGCCTTGTGGAGATCAATGACGCTATATCTAAAAAACGTAAAATTTTTCTAAGGCAGTGATACCATGGCTGTTATTTTAGGAGTGCTTGGCATGAATCTGATCAAAATATTTATTTGACACAATATCAACATGACATCTCTTCCATGTTTGTGTGTGATATCTATACCCTCATTAGTGACAAGGAACTTACTAAGGCCATGGGACAATATTACATTTGGAATAAGAACATGAAAGGCATAGAAGCAATTCTTAAAAATATTTCTTTTGAATGTGTGAGTACTCTCCCTCTCAAAGGACTCAAATGCTATGGGTTTTCTTCCCTTGGTATTATTTGTAGCATTGAAACTATATTTGTTGGAAAATTACAAGTTCAATACCAAAGATTATGAAGATCAATCTCTATCCAATAAACTAATCAAAGGATAAGATACAAGGCTTGGATGACTACAACATGGAAATCTGAAAACACATATGCAAATTTGAAAATTAAGTTGCCTTAATTATGGAAAATCAAGATTGGCTCCTTCTTTATGATGCCAAAAATAGTCTGTTTATCATGCTTAATCAACCAATCTTATGTGGATTTGTAACAACATTAAATAAATATAAACACCAACATAAGATAGTAGCAATAATGCATAAATCAACAACATAACATAGGATTTGTGTGGAGAAATCTTTGCATGAAAATTTTACCTCCAAGAAGAGAGGACAAGCTTGCATTATCAACAATAAAAGTGTTTACAATACAATCACTTTCATTCTCCTTTTTTCCTCTACTATAGAAACACCCATGTACATGTGAACGAACTCCTTATGCCTCCCATTCGTCCTTTGTTCCTATAGATAAATCTACATTCAATTATTCTATATAAAATCTACACCCAAATGCTAAATTATAGAATATAAAGAGCTCCAAAAGCACCATTAAAGGTTCCCAAAGGAGCCTCTTCATTCTGCATGACCAAAACCCTTAGAATGCCTCCATGGAACTCTAAAAGACACCAATTTATCTTCCAATACTTTCCCTCCAACTTAGGCACCCATATTTGCAAGATGAACATTATATTAAATGTAATAAATGACCGGATACCAAGAGAAACTTGTTGCCTCTTCCATTCTCCCACTTGGAGAAGCCCACCCGTCACTCTTTTTCTACTTCCTTAAGCCATTAAATATCTTATTCTAGATGTTCATAAATGGGGAAAACCACATTGAATAATTGTGTTCATAATCCGCTTTTACCACTGCTAGTGGAACCCATCACCCCTTATGAATACATTACAAATAATGATGAGAATTAAATATTATAAATTGTTTTCCCAATAAATCCTAAGTGTCTTAAGACACTTTTCCAAGGATGTTGGTGTGTGCTGGAAATGTGGGATCAACCTGCATTGCAAGGAAAACAACTCAAACACACACATGAAACATTGCATTAGAGGTTAGAAATCAACAAAACAAGTTAGTGAATCTAAACTCTTTAAAATCGTTCCATGCTCCTCTATCTCTAAAGATCCTCAAGATTCAAGGTGGCCCTCACTTGGAAGATCACTTGATCTCTTGGATGAAAACCTAGAGAACGAGATTTAAATGATTCTAGGATCAAAATGGATGAAACTAAGATCCTAGTGAATGCTAAGATGATGGATGAGAGCTAGGATGCAAGATGCAAAACTAAATGCTCAAGGTGATGAAACTAGATTGATTCCAAATTGAAGATTAAATGATATTAGATAAGTTAATTAAGCTATGAAAAAATATGCAATTAAGCTAGATGTATCCTAAAACATGCTAAAATAAAGCTAAAATGCTATGAGAGGCATGCTTGATGCTTGAAGATGACAAAGAGAGCTTTTAACTTGCAATGCGACTATAATTTTGATGCACACAAGACTTGATGAATTGAAGAAGGGGTGGGCTCTATTTATAGGCAAAATAGAGGAATGGATGGTTGAGATTGAGTAATCTCAATAAGGGCTAGGATTGAAAGTTATCAATCCATGTGAGGGATTCAAACCAATCTCTAGTTGACAAATGTCACCTTGAGAGGGCTCGAGAGGAGATGTAAGAGGCATTAAATGCCTAAGGAGACATGGTGGTTACCTTAGGAGGTAAGGTTATGGTTGGGTTAGTGGATAACCAATGGATAAAGCCTTTATACAAAGGGTAAAGTCTTGCACAAGGGTTAATAGGATAACTAGGGTCAAAGCCATGAGTGCTTGATGAGACCTTTGGGTTAGATGAGGGTTAAGTTAGAGAGAAAGTCTCTAACCATGAAGGGAGGTTGAATTAACCATTAATGGTTAATAGGACTTTGGGGGACAAATTTGTAAGAGTCCTTCTAAATTTGGGGAACTCAACAAGTTAACTTGTTGAAGAAATAAAACCTTTAATGCATTTAGAAGACTTTCTTCCAAATTTGAGAAGTGACCTCGTCAAATTTAGGGAAAGGACATGATTAGGAGATTAGACATGATTAGGATAGGATTAGAAGGCTTCTAGAAGAATGATTAAGGGGATGAAGAATTTTGCAAGTGGGTGAGGGAAAATAGGTAATTTTGGTAAATTAAAATGATTTAATTTAGCCAAAAAGGGGATGCAACTTTCATTTGTAGGATTTTGCAAGTGGGGGGATTTTTAAATAAATTTTGATTTATTTAAATGCAAAGGGGATTTTAATTAAATGTGAATTTAATCAAAAAGGGGAAAAGGAGATTTTAATTAAATAAATAAGATTTATTTAACTAAATGGCTAAGGGTACTTAATCAAACCTTAGTTTAATTAATAGGTTAAGCTAGAGAAATTGGATTTAACCAAATATTTAATTTGATGAATAGGCTAATTAGAAGAATAGGGATATTAATTTAATTAATTAGAAGAATTAGGAATAATTAAAGGAATAAAATTCACTTGATTCATTGTGATTAAGGGGATGTAGGATTTTGCAAGTGGGTGAGGGAAAATAGGTAATTTTGGTAAATTAAAATGATTTAATTTAGCCAAAAAGGGGATGCAACTTGCATTTGTAAGATTTTGCAAGTGGGGGGATTTTTAAATAAATTTTGATTTATTTAAATGCTAAGGGGATTTTAATTAAATTTGAATTTAATCAAAAAGGGGAAACGGGGATTTTAATTAAATAAATAAGATTTATTCAATTAAATGGTTAGGGGTACTTAACCAAACCTTAGTTTAATTAATAGGTTAGGCTAGAGGAAATGAATTTAATCAACTCTTTAATTTGATTAATAGGCTAATTATAAGAATAGGGATATTAATTAAATTTTAATTTAATTAATAGGAAGAATTAGGAATAATTAAATGAATAAAATTCACTTAATTCATTGTGCAACTTTTAGGTGTCTATAGTTGGAACCATGCCATGGGATTCACAAGGTAGATGACACCTTTAAACTAACAAGATTCATGTAGTTGGATAAAAAATGTAAATATTCAAGGTTCTCAAAGGCTTGGTGAGTTCTTACAACCAATCATTGGATGTTTTGGGACTCAATGAATATAAGAAGTATCTTTAATTGAGGGATTATTTGACATGAAAAAGGTGGCTTAGGCCATTAAATGTGGACCTCCAAGGATGAATACACAACTTCCTTCTAACCAAATTAACTTCTGTACTTCTTCTTATAGTCCAATTGATCTCCAAATGTAACCACACAATGATTGTGATGCTACTCACACAATATTAGTGCCCACATACTCACACATCAACAATACCTTCTGGATATGCACATCAAACAACACATTATGAATGAACTTAGAGCAACTATATATATGAATTACAATGATACTTTCATTTGCATGTCATCTTAGAATAAGAATATTACATATGCAAGTTGGCCACGAGAATAAACCTTACACCAAATATGTAATAGGCTTGGTCCAAAAGCCCACATGTTACTCCAAAAGAAGGGACACACTATGCATCACCAAACACATGCTCTATTGGCCCCAAAGTTCATCTACACAATACTTCCAACTAGGAAAATTTATAATCCTCTGATGCATCACACTAAAACATCAACCCACTTGACTTACCACCATAAAAACCACTTTGTCACTTCTAACTTTTTGTCTATTAAAGCTTAGCCACTAAAACTTTAGAATATGGTGTGACATAAGTATTCTTACTTGACTTTCAAAATGTAGGCCACAACTCTCAATTGTGGCATGATCCAGACCAAACTTCATGATAATGCAACTGAATGCATGTTTTCTTCTTGAGCAACAAATCTCAAAAGCATATTGTAGATACTTCCATACAACATAATAGAAGGTATACAATTAGAAAAACCTCAAACTAAAGTATAATGATAACATTGAGAGAACTAACCAATATATCTTATCAATTCAAAACTCAAATGCTCAATCATGCCATATCAAAAGCAATTACATTTAGTTCTAACTGTTGACCCCGAATTTCAGCTTTCACCAATTTTCCAGGGCAGTTTAGGAAGTTCATAGGTGTGGGACGAGATGTGACCTATGAAACAACCTCCAAGATTTTAGAAGTTAGCTCTTTGGATTTCAGAGGGTTTGGAAAGGGAAAGAGGAAAAAAACGTAAGCAAAAATAATCTAAGGCAAAGCACCAAAGCTTGTACAACACTTTAAATCCTCTTTAAAAAAACCAGGAACATATGACCCTAAAAGATTGAGCACAGAGCATCACAGACTCTTCATTGTTGGAAAAAGAATGGAATGCACAAAGTGACACATACATAGGGTAAGATATTCAAATCTTTCTGTGAGAAGCACTTGCTAAGGCTCGCAAGGGGAGTTCCTATTATCTTGCTAAAAAAATTATTCCCTATGAATTTTTCTTACCAAACGACATAATATAACCCCAAATCACAAATTATTAAAGATGATTGAAAGAGTAAAAACATGATTCAACAATCTATGCATTTGTGATGAAATTAAAAAAGCCTGAAACCATAACAATTAATAGTTGCATTCATTTGATATGACACAAAGTTGTAAGTTTATCCATAAAACAAAAATAAGCATACACTAGAGGCAAACTGGGCATAACCTGATATGTTTTTCTTTCTATCAATTGACTGAATTACAATGCTAAGGTCTGAATTGAATTTGTAGCTATTTTCTAAGTGTTATTCTTCTCAAAACTAGTAAACAAATTGGGAACCCCATTTATAATGCGCCCTCAGGATTATATAAGGAAAACCCCTTTTGATATGAAATGATGATTAAGATTGAACAATTTTTTGAATATCCACCACGTTTCCACCATCATCATGGAGGTTGTTGCAGTTGTCCAGATCATAATGATCTTTGCATCATTATTTTCCTTCCATGCGCGTGGCATGGATGCCACCTGTAAAGCCCCCTTTTTCTATTGCAACCTCTTGATCATGCAAGATTTTTATTTTCCATCATTTGTGCCCTCTGGTTTCTCCATGTGGCATCTCTCGCGACCTTTTGCACTTTTATACCATCTTTGAGCCCAAAACATGCTCGACCTTTCTCTTTGTCGACACGTGGCGTGCCCCTAAGAGAGTAAGAAGCCATGGACTTTCCAAAAGGCGTTCCATGTTGACATGTGGCATGCTCGTGCCTCTTCTCCACTAGTAGCAACAAGTATGTGTCCCAACTTGGTGGGATCATAACTTTTCACTCAGTGCTCGAAATCTGAAACCACTTACACTGTTGGAAAGGTCTTCAAAAGATCTAATTTCAGTCCCTTAACGCAATGCCTTTGGTTATTGAGTTAAATGACCAACGATAGTTTCGACCCCAAATTTCGCTCCGAAGGCTTTTGAAAATGCAAAATACTAAAACATAGAAAAATATAAAAAATATGGGTTTTTGTTTTTTCTCACCTCTGATTAGTCCACCCCCTTTGCACAGCTTTGGATTTCCTTCAGAGTAATTTTTACATGTTTCTAGCAATGCCTCAAGCATAAACACACAAAAAAGTAGATACTCACCAATCTGCCGATTTTGACATCGCACCTTTGAAATCAGTGACAACACAATGCTTCAATAGTCACCCCAATAAGTTTTTACATTTTGAAGATAGATTTTGATTGCTTATGTTATTTGTTTACTTTAGATATAGATGAAAGGGAGTTGTCAAAGGGAACCCTCTTATTTAGGTGATGACATTTTACTCTTGATAAAAAGATTATATATTAAAAATTACATTAAAACTTGCCCCTATTAATGGGGATGGAAGAGTTATGCTTCAAAGTTTAGTAAAGAAATTTGATAGAAATCCCCTAAGGGTTGGTATAAGTTAATTTTTGATGAAGCATCCAAAGGAAATTTGGGAGCTTCAAGAGTTAGTTGCATATAAGAAATGAAGAAGGAATATCAATTGGAGCAACTTCTAGAGAGTTATAGAAGGAACCGCCAATGAAGCAAAGGTCCAAACCCTTATCCTATGTTTATAAATGCAATATTTTCTGCTGCAAAAAGGTAGAATTGAAGGAGATTATATGATAATTTGTCAATACAATTGAAAAAAAAAAGACATTAAATTGAAAACTTAATAATCTCCTCCAACAAATTTGACCACTCCTAAATTCATTAGATAGATATTCCATTCAACATATACTTAAGTTAAATTAATGATGAAGCAGATATATGTGTTAATTGTACAACTGACATGGTTGAAAAAATTATGATAAACTCTAAAACTTATTCATGACCAAAACTAAAATAAAATCTTGAATTTAAAAAAAATTGAGATGACAATATGAAACATTAATTATAGACATCATGCTTAATAGAGTTGGAAAAACTATGGATATAATCTTTCCATCAATATTCATAAGTGTAACTAGGAATTCGAATAAAGGATTCAAAGCCTAACATTAGCCAACCACGAAAGCTAACAAGCTATGAAAAATACTCCCAATCCAATCAATGAAAACATGAAGACAAGATTCAAAATAAACCAAATGCAAACTATAACACTGAACCTACTCCATGTGATTTTATTGTCCTTCTTTCACCTTCAAATGTCATTTTTGTGGATTTCACCTACAAGTGCAATTGCAAGCAAAAAGCAAGTTGGAAGCAAGATTGTGAGATGAAAACAACAACGTAAGGGTATTCAAAGAGTGGTTAGTTTGTGATGAGAAAAGAGACCAATTTATAGGCAAAAAGTCTCCAAATTCAAAAAAGGGCAAGTGATTCACAAATTGGTATGATTGAATGACAAATTATGACAAATTGATTGACAAGATATGATAAATTCTATGCAAAATCAATGACAAATTGAGAGAGATTTAAGCCTCCAAGTTATGATAAATTGGCCACAAATTTTGCTTCATGATTTATGACAAAATTTGCGAGAAAATAGCTTCAAATTGGCCATGAAAATAGCTTCATAAATTATGACATGATTGAGCATTAAAAGGGGAGAAATTAGTGGGATTTTGAAATATGAAAATTAATAAAATAGGTGGAAAAAGGGAAATTAGGGAAATCAGGAAAAAGGGAAAATAGGAAAATTCTAGGTGATTAATTAATAAATTCATATTTATTAATTAACTCACAAATGGGACACGATTAGCCAATTAAATAAAATATTTAATTGTGGCAAGAGAGACCTAGGATAAATAAATACATTTATTTAACCTAGAAGGAAAAGTTAATAGGATTAAATGATTAAATCATAAAACCCTAAAATAAAAATTAGAAATGAAAGGATGTCAATTAGGTAATGACAAGATTGAAACAATTGATATACGATCAATCATGATTAATTGATAAAGATTTGATAATTGATAAAGACCCGATCTTGATTGACAAAGATCAATGACAAATTGATCAAAAATTGATAAAAGAACCAAATTGATAAATGACAAATGATAAAGGATCAATGACTAATCAATCCAAAATTGATGAGAAATTGATGATTGATTGAGATCGATGACGAATAAATCAAAGATTGATAAAAGGTCGATTTGATGAAGGTTGACTTGATATTGAGATTGACAAAGATCGATGATGAATCGATCACAAATTGACAAGGTTGACTGATAATTGACAATTGAAAGAGGATCCAAAATGATCGAAATTGATTAAAAATGGTTGAAAATTGATTGAAACCTAGGACAAAACCCTAATTCAACACAAATTAGGATTGACGATGTCCAATTGACATGATAAGATTATCATGATCGAAGATTGCAATTCAAAAATGATATTGACAACACCTAATTGCAAATGCAAAAGAACACAATTGTAGAGGAAAGAAGTGCAAAAGAATGACAAGATGTCGATAAATAATAAAGATCAAGTGCGTGGCATAGAAGAAATGCTAATAAATGCGAAAACCTTGAAATAAGGTCACATGGACATGTTAAAATATGACACCACAAGCGTTAACCATTTTTAGATGCCTACAATAAGTATTCGTTCATGCCAAACTTTAATTCCTAATAAGCATGGTATATTAAAGAAATTAAATAAAGGTAAACATAATGATGTCCCCACCCTTTTATTGTGAAGCTCATTTTTATAGCAATTACATCACAATTAACTTTAAGATTTTCAATGAATATCTCTCGTGGGTAGCTAAAGAAAATTAACATTTTTGTGGAATTTCACAAATGATTTTGAAGAAATTTCTTAAAACTCACAATGGTCTATTTGTCCATGTAACACAATGGGTTTTGGGAGAATAATTTGTGCTAACTAGTCACCAATATAAGTTAAATACTTACATTTCATTGATGTTAATAGTAGTTCTTCTAGACCTTAAAAAAGAGAAGGTAGTTGGTAAAATAATGGCTAAAAAGTTGATCAAGAGTTAGTTCCTTAGGGGATGAATGATGTCCTTGTGGTTTACATAGCGGAGCTTTCTCCTTTGGATGAGAAATTGCTAATATTGGGATACATGAAGAGTTTTCATTGTAACAAGCATAAAAAGAGGCAAGAAGGTGTTAAAAAATTAAAAAAAATTAAGAAAACACAATCCTTAAAGCAGGTAAGTTGATTGAAGGTATTAACTAGTTGAGCTTGCTCATATTTGATAGTTCTAAAAATGAAGTTGATTAGTAGTCCATTATCATACGAAGTGTAAATAGTTGATAATTAGTCTATTATCAACTGAAGTTGCTCTCACTACTTAAAACAATTTTTTATATTATTATATATTTTTGGGGCATTGTTTGTCTAAGACTTTGGAGTGTGATCTTATATGTAGTCAATCTTTTTTTGTGAATATATGTACTTTAATTAATATTTAATAAAATTTAATATACCTATTCATAAAATAAACTTTTTAATTTTATCTTAACTTGAAATCACAAAAAATCTAAAAAAATGATTCCAAGACTATGATTTATTAATTAAAAAAGTTTCAAAGTATACAACTAAATTCTAAGAACTTACAAAACAAGTATATAATCTCAAAATTAGATAGATAAAATTGAAAACAAATAAGTATATAATCTTAAAAAAATTAATTTCATGATAAACAACCATAGAGACTATTAAACACAAATTAAAAAAGAAATAATAAGAATTATTCCATGGAAACAACATCAATATTTGAAATGTAATCTAGTAGATATAGGTGAAAAGAAATCATTATGATTTTTGTTACTATAGTATGATATTTCATTTTTTATTTTTAAAAAGAACAAGAACTCTAATTATGAGTAAAATATTTAGAATAAATTCATTAATTCTCCCACTATCAATTAGAAGTATTTTAGTAATTTAATATCCATACGTGCAAATTAAGATTAGATATTAACTTTTGATAATTAAATTGATTTTATTCTTAAATTTTTTCAAAAATATGAAACCCAATAAAAATTTTGAAGAGAATTTTAAGGATAATAAAATAAAATGAAATATTTAAACATTTGATTTCAATAAAAAAGTTATTTTTAAAAATTAATTTATTGAAATTATGATTTATTTGTCTTCATATTTTATTTATAATTTTTATTAAAAAAATATTTTTTATTAAATTCAATGTTATCTTACTATTCTTAAATATTAAAATTAAATAATTTTTAAATAAATAAAAATTATATGTCTATATATAATATATAAAATAATTTTAAAATAACTTATATTTTATATATCGGTGGTGACTCTGTTTGTTTTGTGTCCAAAACCCTAAAAAACAAACATGAAAATCAGAACATTAAAAAGCAAATTAAGCAAAGTTTTAATAAAAAAATCATTTTGGTTTGTAAAAGGACATGGGATAGGGCCCAGTGTGTTGCAGGCATCATATTTGTGACCATTTTCCTTGCTGTTTCCCGTCATTTAGATTGAAGTGGAGCACAGCTTGTTCTGCACGCATTTGTATCTATTTATAAGTAAATCCTCCCTGCCAAGAAAGAAACCATCGAAATCTCTAGCTTCTTTTTGATTTTCCACAGTTACAAACATTGTTGCTTCTGTTGAATATTTTGGGTAGAGAGGGAAGATCCGACTTTCCATCTTAACATTCATTTTACGAATTTGGGGGTCACAGCCCATCTCGAATCAGAAGAGATGGATTTGGGAGATTTGTTTTTATTTTCAGATCAAATTGCCATCTTCACAAATAGATATGTAAACCCTCCTTGGCGTTTAGAAGGGTTAGCTTCTATTTGGAATGCTAAGGTTACGAGTATTTCTGCATTTTATGACGTGATGCTATCCGATCCCACTTGTGCCTCAAAACTAGTGCATTCAAAGAAGTGCAGGTGTCCCGGCAAGCTTGAGGAGTGGAAAGAAGCTCTTACTTCACCTCAGGCTACGAACCCAGCAAGCATAAGATCGGTAAGTTTTAATGTGTTGTATAGATTGTCAAAGATATGTGTTTTTTTTCTTTAAGAGTAAAGTAAGGGATAGAGTAAGGGTTTGTGCGTGTTTTAGATAGATTATCTTAGATCCGTGGTTCTGCTTTTCCTTTAAGCCAAAGTTAGGCTTAGGCTTTATGTTTGTATTTGGATGGATCACCTTATATCTATTGCTCTAGTGCTGTTAGGGTTTAGTTTTTCTTCCAAATTTTATTTTTAATGCCTTTGTGATTGAATTCTTGTTTTGGCTTTGAAATGTTTATATATGTATTTGGATATATTATCTTATAACTATGGTTCCAGTGCTGTTAGGGTTTAGTCCTTTTCAAATTTGGTTTTTAATGTCTTTCTGATTGAACTTTTGTTTTGGCTTTTAATTTTCAGTGGTCCTGGTAAGCAGCAAAGCCCACAGAATTAAATACATAGAAAAGAAAAAATCTTTGTATCTTTAAATATATCGGGTGGTGCTTGGTGATCTTTGAGAGATGTTGAAAGTGCTTACGGATTATGAAAAGATATTAAAGTTAATATGGTTGGCATCTTTGGAATGGAGCTCTGTTAAGACAACTCTGGTCAAAGAGTTGTTCAAACACAAACATTCAGAATTCAGTATTTCATGCTTTCTGTTTGATTCATGTAGAACATCTCCCAAAGATGAATTACCTTCTTTGCAAAGTAAGCTCCTAAAATATGCTATCAAAAGTGCATTCCGATAGTTTGGTAATTGTCACAACCCATAATGAAAGGGTTTTATAATGTGGCAGAGTTATCTCTCTATTGCATTTATTTTGATCATGCCAAAAAACATTTTTGTTGGCATGCATTTCACCAATCACAAAATAGTGGATACAAAGGTTTGATTAAAAACTTTATAAAAAAGTGTGGGGATTTGGATCAATTGGAAATACCCTTAAAATAAGCTATGAGGCATTAGAGAAGGGGAAAAATAGACATTGCTTGTTTTTTCAGAAAACAGCAGTATCTCACTGTAAGCATATGGGAGGGATTTAGATGAAATGTAGAAAAATCATTTGAAATGAAAAGATAAACTAGATGGCCAGCAAAAACAAATATTTTTACATCAAATACCAGAACATCATGACTAAGGATATGGCCGAGATCAAAATGAATCGCTGAGCATGCTCTTCAAGCCATTAAAAGATAAGTTTGTTATTGAGCTGCAGAGTAAGCAAAAATAATTTGCATTGACATGGCATGTTAAATCAGGGACTCAAGATTATGACTAAGCCAAAAGCAAAAACAGATCTTCATGAGCATTGCAGTTTTTTACAGAGAACTAAAGTGAGTAGCTGTACTGATGGAAATTCAGATGAAAGTGTTGAATATGCACTTCAGGCCCTAAAAAATTTGCGTCTTGTTGACTTGGTTGGTGAACCAAAAGATATTTTCTCAGAGAGCTGAAGAACCTGACTGTAACGAAATGGAACTGGAGAGGAATCGGGATGGTCTGCTGAGCAAGCGCTTGTTGAAGATTTCATGAATTGTGAGTTTTGATTTTGCTTCAAACTTCATAAACGTCTTCAAGATGTGTGAAAAGAAATGGAATAATAATTAAAATAAATTTATTCCAACCTTGTTGGTTATGGCACGCCTAATTTTATAAAATCTTTGATACGTCTCGTTCTCTACATTTCTGCTCTCTTTGATGATTTTCAACATTTTACAATTTGTTGGAAGCCTTCTGTAGCTTGATGCAATTTTTTTCTAACTGCGGCATAAATTTGAACCGCTTCAGTACTAATGTCCTGTAGATTCAGGCTTTTAATTCAATTGGTACTTAAATTTTTCAATTGGTACTTAAATTACACCTTTTATAAGAAATTCAATTGGTACTTAAATTTTTCAATTGGTACTTAAATTACACCTTTTATAAGAAACTCAAATGATTGTGCAGAGACATCAAATGTCTTGCCGTCGTTCAAGGAGTTTGACTTGAATGGCTGTCAACACAATAGCATCCCTTCATAGAGTCTGCAAAATTCGCAGTGTTTAAGAATTTGAATGGATGTTTGGAGAAAATATTATTTTTCTCCCTTAATATGAAGGATGTTAGATTATGCATTTTGGTATATTACTTTGAGTAAGAATGCTTTATTATTGTAAATTTCTTAAAATAAGGAATTTCACTGTGGATTTTGAGCTTAGTTCCAGTTGAAAGCTAGTGCTTCATGAGATGTCATTGCAAGAAACAAAAAAAAACAAATATTAAAGTGTTTGAAAATACAATACTAAAAGAAGTATGCATTGGATTATCAATTAATAAGAGTGAAAAAATTCACCAATCTTAAAAATAATTTCATGTTAATTGACAATGGTGGAGGAAATTGTTTTGAGCCTGCAGCATAATTGAGACCACAAAGATGATATGAATCTTGCAAATAAGATCTCAATTCGTAAAGAGCATTGTCCCAGTCTTGAATCACCTCACCCACCTTGAGCACATAGAAAATATAACTGAAGTGGTTTTAACAGTGTTAACAGCATTGAATTGTCTTCAGTTAAGGTCTTGTAAAAAATAGAAATTGTCAAAAATAGAAATCTGTATCACGGGACTTTGATATGGCAAATCTTATCGGGACTTTGATATGGCAAATCTTATAAATTTGGATACGTGTCTGGAGATTTAAGAGATGGGAAGTTTTGCACATCTGAATCATCTGAAGAGGACTAATGTTGATGTCTGAAACTGCAGAATACAATAAGCACCGCAAAGTTGAAAGGATTTTAGTATCTCCATCATATGGAGATATAAAAATTTGGATTCATAGGTTGCTGGTATTGTATTTGTAATATTTAGGGGAAACCATTTATTTTTTTGATTTTGAGCCTTTGCTTGAAATTCGTCAGATTGACCATATTTGGTATTTTAGATATTCTGCTCTTTATAATTATTTTGCTTTAACGTTCCTGTCGATTTTTATTTTTTCCAGTTTAAAGGTTGCTGTTAGAGTTTATAATTGTAAGTGAGAATGTTTAGTGAAGCCAAGCCAACCATAAACGCCTAATTTTTTTTTAAATGTGAATGGTGCCAACACAATCAGTGATATTCATATAAATGACTATCATGAGCCCAAAGCTCTTCTGGATGGGAAAGTATATCTGTAAAGAACTTGATATAGGGCCTTATAGGAGTAAAGATAATCAAGGACTGTTGTCACAGACCATAAAGAAATTGATTTCGTGCAATATTGTATGGCCCAATCTTAGAGGCTTCACATCTGATCGTAAAGAACAAAAAGAGGTGTATATAGGCGAAGAATGGAAAATTCTCCATATATTTGTAAGTATTGGTGAGTTGTATCAATGGATCTAATAGTTTATAAGAAATCATGTTGACCTAAAGGCTAAAGCTTCTGAAACTACGGTTATTATATCGGTTTTCAATAAGAAGGCCAATGTTGCTAAATACATGAAAATTATTGAAACAGCTTTTCGATATCTTTTTATTATCATAAGTAATAGTAATGCATGTCATATGTAGATATTAAGGTGGAACTAAATTCTCGACAAAGTATCAACAAAGAAATAGGGGTTATGATTTTTGGATAGACTTTTGTTTGTTTCTGAAAAGTTTAACTTGGGTTCCATAGATTCACTGGTTTTATGGATGTCATTACAGAAATAGGAGTTATGATTTGTTGGATAGCGCTTTTGTTTGTTTCTGAACAGTTTAACTTGGGTTCCATAGATTCTCACTGGTCTTATGGATATCATTAAAAACTTTTACAGAGACGGGTTATGATTTGTTAGATAGAACTTTTGTTTGTTTCTGAACAGTTAACTTGGGTTCCACTGGTCTTATGAATGTCACACAATCACTCACTCATTTAGAACAAGCTTGAATTGTTGAAGATTGATGCATTTGCAATGAATAGAAATGTTGCAAGACAGCAAGCTGAGGAAGAAAGGCGAAGAAAAGTAAGATGGATGAAATCTTCTTACTCGGTGAATTGACGTTCTATACATGATAAATCTGTGTCACAAGAAAAATATGCAAATGACCTGGAAAAATGAATTCATGAGGAAGGATATATCAGTTACAATAGAGTCCTGATATACCCTTCTCAATCAACAAAAGCAGAGCAGGCTGAGATGGCCTTCACAGTGATCAGCCTGGTCAGAATGCTAAAAAATATTTCACATTCAATGAACATATATAAAAATTTCTTCAAATGGCAAGTGCCCACATCATCTTCTTAAACCTTAAGAAATCCAAAGAAAACATGTGAATGAGTGTTTGTCAAGCACAACAACTTATGATGTTTGCCTACCTAGTAGCATTTACAAGTAAAAAGATGAGCATCATTCAGCATAGAAGTTACTTTTTGATCTACAGTTATATGTGTTTAGATCATCTTTCGCTTCCCAACTTATTTATTATTCGAGGACTACATCTATGTTATCATCTTAAACAAGCATTCTTCAACCTATTCCAACCAGAGATCAGAAAATCACCAAGGACTCGTCAAACTCGGTGAGTCCAAGTACGATACATGCCCCCCGAGTTTGGCGAACTCGCCAGAGTCGCCGAGTTGGCGAGTTTGGCATAAACTCGCCAAAGTCTGCGGGTCTCGTGCTTGGGACTCGGTCGACGGCAAGACCCAAAAAGGCCAAAAAAAAAAGCATTTTTAAAAGATTTTTAAACTTTTTTTTTTATGTTATTTATCCTCAACCCTAAAAGTGAACTTCATTTCATTCATTTGAAAAAACAGGAGGAGAAAAGTGGGTTGTAAAGAAAAACAAGGGTGCATTGAGTTTGTAGCTTATTTCAAGCTTGTTGTAAGATTGTTTTTTTAAAGATTTTTTTGTTTTTTGTATGCAAAAATTTCATTTTCTATTCATTTATTTTGAAAGTTTTATATTTTCTTCCAAAATCTTTTGTATGTCTGTAAATTTATTATGTTTTATTGCAGCAAATTTCACTTTATTATTTGCCTCAATTTCAAGTTTCACAAAACTATCCTACGATGTCTACTTCAGCTTCTAGACCCTCCATTAGAAAAGACCCTGCTTTGAAATATCATGAGGATTTTCCAAGGCAAGGAAAGGGGCAAACAAAATGTACATTTTGCAAAACAATATTCTATGGAGGAATATATAGACTAAAATACCATATTTATAGTGTGCGTAGACATGATGCCGAACCATGCCTAAAAACACTCCCTGAGGTCGTACGTGATTGTTATGTAATGGTTGAGGAAATTGAAAGGAAAAAGAAACAAAAGGAGGATTGAGCGGCCATTGGGAGAGAGGCAACTTCAGGAAGAGGGACATAGTTAGGTTGTGTTGGAGGCCTTTCTTCCTTACCTCCATATCGTCCCACTCAGTTTGTTACTACTAGTGTTGGTGCTTCCGCTTTTACTTCTGTAAGTGGTAGTGCCACCGCCACTTCTCATGCTTCTAGCACTAGTAGTTGTTGTGGGAGTGTTAGCATTGGACTTAAGATTCGTAAATCTAGGTTGGATACCTTCTTTGTGCCTCACACTACCCCTGGGTCCCAACAGTCACTTAAGGGCATGGGTTGGAACAAGGAGGTCTATGATGCCGCTAAAATGATAGTTGGCAGGTTTTGGGTCTACAACAACGTTCCATTCTTTATAGCCAAGTGAAAGTTTTATAACTTTTATGTTTGATTGTTTTAATTTTTATACTTTGATTTTTTTCGTTTTATTTTTTCTCGTACATACTATATAGTACATAAAACATATTTAACTTATCTCATTGAATTTATTTGTGACAGGTCTCCTTATTGGCAAGAAATGGTTGATGCCCTTACCATATGCGAGACAGGGTTCAAAGCCCCTACTGAGTGTGATTTGAGGGGACCCATTTTGTCTCAATTGGTGAATGATGTGAAGAAAGAATTAGATGAACAACACCATATATGGAGCACTAAAGGTTGCACCATCATGACTGATGGTTGGACGGATAGGAGAAATAGAACTCTCCTTAATTTTCTTGTTTCTTATGCAGGTGATTGATTAATTTTAGTTTCATTTAGTCTTTACTTTTTTATTTTTTATTTTTTATTTAATGGTTTATTGATTGATCATTGATCTAGTTTTTTTAAAAAAAATTTCAGGGGGCATCGTTTTCATCAAGTCCATTGATGTTTCCACCCATTGCAAGAATGCCACTTACCTATGTGAGCAGATAGAGGAGGTGATTGATGAGGAGAACGTGGTACAAGTGGTAACCGATAATGCAACAAATTATGTTGATGCGGGTAAACTTTTGATTGCAAACTAATTTTGTTTGCAAATTAATTACTATTTTGTACCTCCATTAATTACAATGCTACAAATTATGTTGCTGAAGGTAGACTATTGATGGAGAGACACCCATCTATAGTTTGGACTCCATGTGCTGCCCATTTCATTGACCTCATGTTGGAGGATATTGGAAAACTCCCACGGGTCAAGAGATGTGTAGAAAGGGCGAGAAATGTGTGCAAATTTGTAAATAATCATTCATGGGCATTGGCTCTTATGAGACAATACACAGAGCAGAAGGAGTTGGCTTGTCTAGGAATCACAAGATTTACCACAAACTTCATCAGATTGCAGTCCATGCTTAGCTCTAAGTCAGCCTTGAGACGTATGATTGTTGGTGAGGAGTGGTCTTCCTCATCCTATGCTGCCACCCCTGCAAAGAAAGATATGACAGATTGCATTTTTGATGAATGAGACTTTTGGGTCCCTTGCGATAAGATAGTGAAGGTAATTTTTTTATAAATTCTACAATTTGACTTCTTGTTTAATAATTTGTTATATATATTCTTTTATTTGCTCATTTTTTTAAATTACACAATATTTTCAATTTTGCAGTTTGTTAAACCCTTGGTGGTTTTGTTGCGAGTTGCGGATGGAGAAAAACCCACAATGTGTTACATATATGAGGGCATGGATAGGGCGAAAGAGGGCATCAAATCCGTCTATGGAGGAGATGAGAGAAAGTATGGTCCCATTTGGGAAATGATGATAGGAGATGGCATCATCAGCTTCATAGGCCCATCCATGCAGTAGCCTATTATCTGAATCCGACATTCCATTTAATCCCTTCTTTCAAGTCTGATGTAGAGGTCCTTAATGGGCTATACTCGATCATGGAGAGGATGGTACCTACCGGTACTACTCAGATAGAGCTTATTCAAGAGCTATAGTTGTTCTCAGATGCACAAGGGGAGACCTTCTCTTGTCTTGTTGCCAAAGACGATAGGACAACTATGATGACAGGTAAAAATAAATTGTAAGGCTTAATTTTTTTATTTTTTATTGTATATTGTTAAATGATTTCATGAGTGAGACCGATTTTATTTATTTTTCTCATTTCAAACTCAGATCATTGGTGGAGCTTTTTTGGCCCAATGACACCAAATATTCAGAAATTGACCATTCGCATCTTGAGCCAACCATGCAACGCATTTGGTTGTGAGCGCAATGAGAGTATGTTTGAGCACATACACTCCAAGAGGTGCAATAGATTATCTGTGGAGAAGATGAATGATCTCGTCTTTGTTCACTACAACCTCCGCCTGAGAATGAGAAAGAATGCATTAGTTGACATCTCTCCTATCATTCTAGATGAGGTTGATGCTAAAGCAGAGTGGGCCAATGAGAGTGAGATAGATCTTGTGATTGTCTTTAATGATGATGACACTGATTGGATTGACCAGGTAGATATGGAGGTTGAGGTTGTAGCCATGGCAGAGGAGGAGCAAAGAGCACGAGCAAAGACAAGAGATACTGATAGTGACACAGATGTTCTTGATGTTGGTGAGCATGGCATGGTGTCACGGGGAGCGACTATGGTTGCCGAATCATCCAGGATCTACCTTAAACGCCTTCGCAAGGGGCCGAGGCGAGAGGGTGCACGCTCCTCCGAGCCATAGGCTTGTAGTTGTATGTACCTTTGGTATTTGTGTGGAACATTTGATGATGATCATATGATGACATAGTTTTTTTATTCCATGAGTTTTGTAATATTGTATAAATTTGACAATATTTATATATTTGTGTTTGTTATTTCCTTCAGCTACAATTTGTGTTTATGCTTATGTGATTGATGTATTCTTGTTTATGTAATCAAATGAGCTGAGTTTGATTGATGTATACTTGTGTATGTAATCAAATTTCTCGAGTTTTTAACTTTCTTGAGTTTAGCCGAGTTTGAAGTCGAGTCTAACTCGGAGTCCCGAGTCCGAGTCCAATTCGGCCTTGCTGAGTCCGAGTCCCGTTTCTTTGATTCCAACACATAAAAAATCTTGATTGGAATGTTTTGTCTTCTCAAACAAGTATTTCCTCTTTCATTAAGTGTTACAAGTTGACAACAAAATTTCTAAAATCTTAAGACTGATTACCTAGACAAAGTAATTTTGATTATGCAGACAAAGTAATTTTCATATAAATCCTCACTTTCACTAGTTTATTTTGGCTAAGTATCACTAATAATCTCTTCACGAGTACACCATTTGATGGTAGCAATTAGTCACTGAAAATGTTTTCTACCAACTAATTTAGATATATCAGGCGAGGTGGCAGTCTGCAAACACACTAATGCTCTTGATGATTAGAATATATGTATCATGAAATGCATTGATGAATTCAAAAGCACTTGCCAGCTTCTCACTATGTTAAGTGTCATAATTGCTCCAAAGTTCATGCTTGGCACATCCTTAACCACATTCATTTGTAGGTTTAACTCTTCCAAAATTGCATAAATCTTCTCGGTTTGAGGATGTGATTTTGTTTTCCACTGTAAAGCCATGCACCATGTTCATCACCTTCCCTAGCTTACATTGATTTTTTATTTCAGCTACATCCTCCCACCTACCCACGAAGTACACACATGACATTAGTACATATGCACAGAGTCTTGTTGTTCCAATTTCGAAAGGGCTCCTGTACTGTGCTCCATGAATTTCAATGCAGCGAGCAATGTTGGACTAATGCGATAATCACTTTTCGTGGAGTCACACAGTGGTTAACATTGATTTCAAACTAGCAGACCTTTGTATTGAAACCAAGGAGGGCAATAAATAGGATATGGTAAGGCTTCATAAATGCATATCGCACTTATAATAGTTTCGGGGCATTCTAATGGGCACTCTAATTTATTGTGCTAGACTTTTATCTTCAGTTTTGAGGATTCCCTTGTTTTTTCTTTTTTTGAGTAGTATTTTGGTGTCTTAGGGTTTTGTCTCCAGTCTCTTGCTCACAAGTGAGCCAAGGTTTTCACAAATTGGAGGAGTCATCAAAATCAATAAGGAGAAAGAATGGGCAAACGAGTATTATGATGTTATAGATGTGCTCAGACAGGTGAAGGAGTAAAAACATAGTTTTTTGATATTCCTATTTTTAGGAAAACTTTTTTTTTTTTTTGGCTTTGTTGAAAAGTTTTATTTTTAGTGTTTTGGGGCCAATCTAGGAGCTTGCTTTTTTTTTATAGAAAGTTGCTTTTTGCTTTTTTCGGGGTCATGGGTAGTTTTTGAGTCGAAAGGAATTTTATTAGGGTAGGAAAGTTCATTGTTTCATTGTTAGGAATTTTATTAGGCCAAGAAAGTTCGTAGTTAGGAATTTTAATGGAAATGGCTAAGTATGGGAGAATGCCTTGAAATCTGTTCTAAAGGAAGAAATTCCTTAGCCAACAATGAAGTTCGCCCTTCAAAGGAAGAAATTACTTGTCCAAACATGAAGTTTTCTCTTTCATGATGGAAAATCTTTGTATTAGCACCAAGTCCACCACTAGCATGGTAGGAAATTCCTTTATTGATTGTGAAGATCGCCCTAGGAATGCTTAGGAAAATCCTTTAGTTGTGATGAAGTTCTCTCCAAGGTAAGAGAAAATTCTTAATCCTAGCCCAAGTCCACCTCAGAATGATGGTGAAAAATCCTTGTTCTCATGCAAAGTCTGCCTTCCTAATGAGGAAATTCCTTGAATGCATACCAAGTCCGCCTAGGAAACGTAAAAGAATCCTTGTTTCACCATGAAGTTTGCTCCAATATGAGGAAATCCTTACGAGTTGGTGTGAAGTCTGCACTCTTTGCATTATGGAAATTCCTCAACCTCGTACAAAGTCCACCCAAGGCGAGGATGAGAAAATTTGGCTAAGTATGATGGATAGGAAAATTCCTCAAATAAGAAGCAAGTTCGCCAAAGAGGATAAGGGAAACTTCAGGTAAGTATTGGCGGATTTAAGCAAAAAGTTAAAATCAAGATGAAGTTTGCCATAAGGGGATATTTGGCCAAGTGTTGAAGTTAAAAATCAAGATGAAGTTCGCCATAAGAAGAATTTTCTAGAAGAAAGCAAGAGATTGCCATTGAGGTCATTAAATGCAAAAAGAAAGGGAAGGTTCAACTTGGTGCTCAAAGCAAGATTGGATTCATTTCCAAATAAAACACAACAAAAAAAAACAAAGCATAGCAAGAGTTCAACTTCTCTATAAACATGAGCATTGGCATTCATTCAACTCACAAATTGTTGCTCAAGTTTGAAGTTGAAGCTCATGAAAGAATCTCTTTCAAACTTCAAAATTCTAAGTAAATTGCAGGTGGAAGGTAATCCTTAGGGGGATTCAGGTTAATTTCTACATTGGGAGATGAAGTTGGAAACAATTCCTTAAAGCAATTTAAGGAATTTTGTCAAAATTTTTAGGTTTACAAAAGATTGAAGGTAGGTTTTTCAGAATTTCAAGTTCTTTCATACTTCAAGATGTCCTTTTAGTTTGAGTTTCTATTTTTTAAGACTTGCACAAGAACTTTTCATCTCAAATTCTTCGAATTTCACTCAAGATCAATATCGCTTTTTGTGCTTTTTACAGTTTTGGAGGTGGAAAATTTCATAATCAGAGTTCTATTTTAATTTTCAAAATTTCAGTAAGTCTGATTTTTAGTTACAATTTCATAATCATACTTTATTTCACAATTTCCAAAATTTCACTAGTTTGATTTCAAGAATTTCATAAGTTAAATTAGAATCGTCTTTCGAAATTTCCTTCAAGCAAACATCAAACCCTCTTGTGCTTTTTCTAACTTATGATTTTTTCATGATTTTCAAGTGGTAGATGTTAGTTTGAGTGATTTCCAAAAAGACATTGATGAAGTTCAACAACAAAGGACCACAACTCGAGTCCAACATCGTGACAAAGTGGAAGAAGGTTGGAGATACCAACCTTGGCCACCCGAACTTCAATGACTTCAAGAAAATAATGTATTGCTTAATGATTGCTCTTCTTCACCATTAGCACGCAAGATGATGAGAAATGGAATTGTTCAAGCAGCTAGATTTCCTCTAGCTATGCAGTGCAACAAACTAATAGTAGAATGTGCCAAACATTACAACATCCAAGAGAGACAAGTTGTGGTACTTGATGGCAGAGTGTTGGCCTACCTTAGAGAGATGGCTATCAAAGAGGCATTCGACGTTCCAAATTACCATTCTACCATATATAAGACCAAGGAGGAGGCCTTAAGAATTTTTGAAGCACAACTTGGCTCCTATGCTGAAATAATCAACAAGCACTGGCTGCAAAAGCCAAGGGCTCATTATACTAACATGCCTAAGAAACTTCTCATGTTAGATTTCACGGCGGTGTATGGAGATCTCATACTACTGCTAAATAGGATCATAGGAAGTCCTCAAGCCTCCTCATTCAAGCCTTGAATGTTTTACTTCATTGAAGAGGTCACTTTTGGTGTCAAGATGATATATTGGGCAAAAATGATTTGTGATAGCATAGATGAGCAACTAAGAAACATGGAGCATTCAAAGGCTTTTTAAATGAGTTCTTACATCATGTACATGCTGGCAAGATGTTACTGATATAAGAGATTGATTTGCAAAAGTGTTGTGGGAAACAAGGATGGTCAATTCAAAGCATATGATTGCTATCTGCAATTGCATGTACAAGAGATATTCCATTTCCAAAGAGTCAATGATGCATTCCTAATGTAACTCACTAGGATACTTCAAGGAGACACTCATTGACAATTGACACAAGAGGCCAACGATGTTACAAGCATTATTGGATCATGGTACATTCAATTCTCCATATTCACTTACCTGAGAGTCAAATGATTTACAGGATGCCCATACAAACTTCCAAGACATCTTACAAATAAAATGGTACTACTAGAGGTCATCAGACATCTCAACACATGAGAAAATCCAAAGAGGCAAGAAGAAGGCTGAAATTTCTTTTCCCCTTTTCATTGGAAATATGTTAGAATCATGTCCATCAACACAGGTAGTTGATAAAGCAGATGTGGAAATGCAATGATACCCATTCTCCTTTTATCGACCAGGGTCCAACTTTGATCCCCATCATCACATTGGGATGATAACAAAATGAAGTATAGACAGAGTTGATCTTGAGGATTTAGAGACCCAATGTGGTTGATGAGTATGAGATAAGCAGGAGAATGTGGTCGAGGATATCAATAAGCATGATTAGAACAATTGACCTTTTCCCCATACTGGATCAACTAAAGGATGATGTAAATTTCACCCAACCATGTTATGAAGAAGAAAAAGATAAACCTCTTCTTGCAACATATCGGTCTTTACCCGAGGTGTTAGATTTGGATGCATTAATGAGGCCAGTGATGAAATTCACTAAGTGATGGGTGGATTAGCAAACTCACAAATTGAAAGAGAAGAATACTGCCTTAACCTATGATTTAATGGGAAGCATGGATTCTTGTTCTTTCGATGAGGACGAAGTGACTCATGATGTTGAGAAACCGGAAATTGGAAATTCTAGGAGAAGGAAAGATACAACAGAGAGCTCACTAAGGCCAAGAAGAAAGAGGACTTCAAATGAGAAGATTGTTCACAAGAAGCAGAGAACAAAAAATGCATATTCCTCTACCAACACTTTTTTGGCTGAAGAAGTTAGCTCATCCACAAATAGGGACAAAGCTCATGTTGCAGATATACAAATTGAGATGGAAATTACTCTTCCAATTTGTGAAGAACTAGTTTAGCAACAAATTGTTCTTGATGGCCCCGATAATCCAGTGACAATAATGGATGAGGAGTTGGAGAAAATTGAAGTTGATATTTTGGAAGGAGATTTTCAGGAGGGAATGATTCCCATTTAGGGGAATTTAAGGAAGTGAAGGAAATTAGGTAAATGAAGAAGATGTTGGCATTGAACAACCAATGGAACCAAATTGGTTACTAGCAAGAATGACAAGGAAAGCTATTGTAGAAGTCCAACCAATGGATGATTTAACAAAATTCTTAGCTAGATTGAACCGACTTGTGGAAAAGAAAAAGGCAAAGAAATATTCCTTAATCCATAAGGATAGCATAGGATCTTGTTCAATGTATGTGGGCATTCGAAAGGCTAATAAAACAAAAGAGGACATCAATCTTGAAGAATACGAGCTAAAAATTGTGTACATGGGTCCTATAAAGTAACAAGAAGTCCAAGAGCTAGATGATTCAATCAAGGCCATCATGGAAAAACTGAGGAAAGAGGAAGAAAAGAAGAACAAACTCAAAGTAGAGAATGACCAATTGAGGGATTATATCCAACATTTGGTAAATCATATTGGGAGAGAAGAGGCGACAATCACTCCACCTTTGTCTCTTTCGTAAGAATCAGTTGAGAATTTTGAAGGAATGAAGATGGTAGCCTGAGAAGCCAAGGAATGGATTGCAGAAGTTGCAAACAAGATCATCAAATTCATGGAAAAATTGGCACAGGTTATTAGAATATTTAATTTTATTTTAATCATCTATATTTAGTTCCTTGTTTAATGGTCATTACTTTTTTTTTTTATGTAATTAGCTTTTAAGTTTAATTTAGCTTGTACGCTTAATTTAGCGTTTAGCATGGTTAATTTAGCGTTTAGCTCTTTAGTCTTTTACTTTAACGATTTGTTCCAATTATAGAACATCGTCTTGTAGTCTCTATATATATGTGTGTATATCGTTCAATGTACACATCGATTATTGGAGCAATTAATTTTTCATGGTATCAGAGCGGGTGATGAGCCATACATTTTTTTTTTTGTGTCTGTTTACCTAGATTTAATTTCCAGAAATTTTGAAGTATTTTTCTTATGAAAAAAATTTGAATGAAAGTTTTTTTTTAAAAATTGTAGGTCTTTTTTGAAATTGGCAGATTTGGGCGTGACTTTTTCCTGACACTCTGTTCTTTCTGCACGAGTTTATCGCATTTTTTTTGTGGCTCTCCCGCGACGCATTTTTTCCGCATTTATTTTCCACTCTATTTTACACAGACAACAACTATTTATTTTTCAGATCTGTGTTTGTGGTGGCAGCGAGATTTTGTGTCTTTTCACATTTTTTTTTGATGATTTTCATGTTTCCTTTGGCGCATTTTTTTGGGCATGATTTGCGTTTCCATGTCGTCATCTGTGTGATTTATTCGCTTTTTTCAAGCTTGGGCTTCATTTTTGGCGATAATTTTTTCTATATTTTGGATTTTTGGGGGACATTTTTCTAAAAATCGTAATTCTTTTCTGAATGCGGTTTTGTTGTTTTGCAGGTTTTTTTGGTCTCGATTTACAGCAAATTAAAACCTTTTTTTTGTGCAGATTTTTATCAAAAAAAAATCAGCGTTTTTTTTTGTTTTGCAGATTGTTTTGGGTTCTCAACATAATTTTTTGGGTCTTTCATATTTCACGCTTTGAGTTTTGTGTAAACATTTTTGAACCTTGAGAATTGTGCTAGTCTCATTTGTTGATTATTTTTCTGTGGTCTAGGGTTTCCGAATTTTTTTTGGGTCTTTAGCAAATTTTGACATTTGCATTGGGATTCATGCCTCAAATTCCGTGTGAGTTTCCAGAATGGCGTCTTTGACCAATATCCTGTTGGAGAGCAATTAGAAGTTCAATGTCCAAAACTGTAATACCTAGAAGCAGAGGATGCTCTCAATTTTTGAGTATTGTTGCCTTGATCAGATTGTTTTGGGCAAGGCTCCTCGTCCTACAACAACAGGTGAAGACCAACACAAACATGATGGGAAAATTCGAGAGGTTGTCATGCTTATCAAGTTATCTGTCACAGATGATTAACTCCCTCAGGTGCCTTCAGGTAAAACAACTAAAGAGATCTGGGATCTCTTGAAGGATCTTCTTGAAACGTTCGACAAGAGCCAAGATTTCTTTATGAAGAATATGTTGTTTTCTATCATGATAGATGAAAATACATCTATCCAGGCACATCTTACGAAGATCAAGGTGATTTGTGACCAGTTGGAAGCTATCGGTCGAACCATGGTGGAAGAGGATATGGTAGTGATTACACTAAAAACTCTTCCCAACTCTTACGAGCATTTCATTGACATGCTTAATATCTCTTCTACTAGTGTTGATCTAGAGTTTCTTGATTTTTGCACCAAACTTTTGTAGATGGAAGCATCAGTTTGGTAGTAATAGTGTAAGTGTAGAACAAGCGTTTACTGCCAAGGACAAGGGCAAAGGCGAGTACACTCAGTAGAAAGGGCAGTGCAACTTTGAGGCGGGGTTCACGTAGAGATTCACATGTCACTATTGTGGTGGACCTAGGCATATCATGAAGTTCTACAGAAAGAGGTTGGTTGATCATAAGTCCAACCAGGGAGGGTCTTAGGAGCAAGTGCAGGGTCATGTAGCAGAGCGTTTTGAAGAGAAGGAGTAAGCCTTTTATGCTTTTTGATTTTGTCATCGGATGAGTTTTCTGATTTTTCTCCACAAAAAATCATGGGAGGGTTTTGCTTGATTTGTCCCAAAAAATCAAGGAGTGATATTTTACCACGTGATGTTTGGTATTCTACCACATGATGTTATTTGGTGTTTTCCCGCGTGATGTCTGTTGTGTTACTGCGTGATTTCTGGTGTCTTACCACGTGATGTTTTGGGTCTTGCTATGCGATGTTTCTGGGTTTTTAACCGTTTTTTTTGCACAAAATGATGATTTGTGTCTTCAGTTTTGGAGGGTTTGTCGATTTTTCCTCAAAATCGTGGTTTCAGGTTTTAGTTTGGTCACCCAACATCACGTTGGATGGATTCTGGTATTCTTGGTCATTACCAGTTTGTAGATCCCAGGAGGGCCTCCGACGCAGCAGAGTGTTCTTTGTGTTTGTGATCAAAAGGCCTGCAGTGTCTTCTGTAGGGTAGTTAGTTGATAGATTGACCATTAAGGGAGGGTATTAGAATATTTTAATTATATTTTAGTCACCTATATTTAGTTCCTTGTTTAATGGTCATTTACTTTTATTTTTATTTTATGTAATTTGCTTTTAAGCTTAATTTAGCTTGTACTCTTAATTTAGCGTTTAGCTCTTTAGTCTTTTACTTTAATGATTTTTTCTAATTATAGAACATCGTCTTGTACACTCTATATATACATGTGTATATCGTTCAATGTACACATCGATTATTGGAGCAATTGATTTGTCACAGGTCTATGGTCAGATCTCTTCATTCATATATAGAATCTGGAGCATAGCTGAGTTTTGGGAAGATTTCAAATTGTTCAAGTAAAGACAATTCCATGTTTTAAGGTGCTGAAAGGAATCCTCGAACATGACTTAATTAATGGAAATGTAATAGATGCCAAAACACCACATGACTTCAACACATGGTATCATGCTTTGGTAGCTAGAGGAGAAGTCTTGAAGAAGATGAAGATTGATGGTGCCATAATAGAGGAAACAATTAAGGCTGTCTAAGACAAGGTCTTTGTCATAGTTTTTGATGTGCTTGAACAAGAAATAGTCCAATAGGGACTTGGATGTAGAGAACCTGAAGGCCAAAGTTCAAAGCAATTTCTTCACTTTTGCAAATCCACTCCAAAAGCAACATTTTGGCAAGACATCCTTATTCTTGTCCATTGAGGATGGTTTTCAAAAATTGGAAATAGATTGGATAGCCACTTTTGCCACATGTCAAGATGAGATGGATTTGATGGAATACAAGATTTACATTTTGCCAAGTGCCCCAATGGAAGAACTCAACTCCATAGTGACCAGGTTCATTGAATTTGCTGCCAAAGAAAAGGATACAGGGCACCCACTTCTAGAAGAAAGCTAGATTAATAGTTGCTTATTTCTCATTGGTCCATTTTGGATAACCATGCTAGCTTTCCTTATTTAGTATTTGATGTTTTAGTCTTGGCCATTGATCTTAAATCAATATGGGTTGTTGCTTTGTAATGGGGTGTCTATATGGGTCATCTCACAATAATGGTTCCCACTTTCACGTTGGAAGGAAAAATGTGGGTGAAGGGAAAACAATTTGAGGGTGTTTGTTCGTACTACGCATGTTCGAGCGAACCCCCCACTTTGCTCGTACATGGGACATCACGGGGGTTTGCTGCAACCCCCTTTTTAAAAATATTTTTTGTTTTGCTCAAACCCCCCTTTTGAGAAAATCCCTTCTAACCATTTTTTTAACTAACAATATATAAAGTCGAAAACAACAGTTGGGTAGTCATTTTCAACAGTTGGTCATTTTTAATAGTCATTTTGAGGGCATCCCCATTCGTTGCCAAAAATGCTTCTCCATGGGTCATTTCGCTTTAGATTGCTCCACTTCGCGACATAAGGGTGATGCTACTTGGTGGGAAGACGCTACAATTGACCACTTGACAATCTATGCTTCTGATTTTGACTCGATTGATGATGAGCTCCCTTCTCGGGATGAAATGCCTCTTATTGTTGATGCTGCAGTTGCTACTGTCCTTGAGGATTCACAACCTCATTCTACTCTTGCTCTTGATATTGTCCCTCTGTAGCAGCCTGATGTTGTTCTGCAGGAACCTGCGACGGTCCTTCAACAACACTCTGTTGCTTGTGAATGTAACTCTGCAGGGTCCTCCCCGCTTGATCTCTCTCTTGATGGCCCTAATGATAGTATTGATTGGATTGTGGTTTGTCGCAGGCGGAAAGGGAAGTCCTCCCCCCTCTCCCAAACCCTTTTTTGTTAAGGTTTGGGTGTATCTTCCCCTCCTTGAGTGGGGTCTGGGTTGTTTGTGGCTTGATAGGCTTTTGTTTGCTTGCTTGACCTTCTTGTTTGGGGACTTGCTCCCATGGTTTGTTTTTTTGGGTCTATCTTGTTTATGTGTTGTTAATGGTCTTTGACTATGTTAAGGGTCAAGGCCTTGGTTAACACTGCTTTTTAAAAATGTTTAGTATTTAATGTTTTGATTTAGTCTGTTTGTTTGTTGAGTTTTAGGACCTCTCTCTTTCTCTCCCCTTAAGTCAAGTTTTAGGACCTCACTTTCTCTCTCCCTCCCCTTAAGTCAAGTTTTAGGACCTCACATTCTCTCTTTTTCCCCTTAATTCAAGTTTTAGAACCCCCCCCCTCTCTCTCTCTCCTCTTAATTCAAGTCTCTCTCTCTCTCTCTCTCTCTCTCTCTCTCTCTCTCTCTCTCTCTCTCTCTCTCTCTCTCTCTCTCTCTCTCTCTCTCTCTCTCTCTCTCTCTCTCTCTCTCTCTCTCTCTCTCTCTCTCTCTCTCTCTCTCTCTCTCTCTCTGCCCTTATTTCAAGTTTTAGGACCCCCTCGCCCTCCCCCCCCCCCTCTCTCTCTCTCTCTCAAGTATTTTTAGTATTTAGATTTTAATGTAACTTAGTATTTAAATTTAACGTAACATAAATTTTTAATGTTTAATAATTATTGAATTCAATGCTTAAATTTAAAATGCTCGTATTTGTTTAGTAACTATTGAATTTATTGTTTTTAAATAAATAATGTTTAGTATTTTTAATTTTTTAATTTAATGTATAGTAAATTTTCGTGCTTTTCTCGTGTGTTCATGTACACTTACATAATTTCTAACTTTGTGATGTACCTAGATAGATGGAGGATTAGGCTCCAAATGCACAACTTGCACATCAAGATGCAATTCTTGATATTGATGCCATTTCTTGTCATAGTGATTAGGAATATAGAAGTTGAGAGCCGTTATAGATGATCCTTGCACTAATGGTGTGTACACTTGAGTACATGCCAAACCATTTTGATGAGTTTACAAACCCTTAGAGAGTCTAGGCAACCATACATCTTATGCCCCTCATGTTGTGGATGCCATATTTAGGCAGTTGAGGTTTGAGATCTCGGGTGATGTTTCCTTGAAGGATGTTTAGAAGGCAGTCCCTAAGGAAATAATTAAACAACAACTATTTCCTCAATATCAGGAAAAGAACAAGGTTAGAGGATATTAGGTGACACGATGCATAGATGAGGAAGTGGCTAAGAAAATATACCCTCGTTTCTTAGTTGTTCATGGTCGTTATCCTAATAACGACAAAATACCATTATGCTTTGCTCAACAAGCGTACTTGAGGTCCACTTGGTTATAAAGGTCAACTACCTTGACCTTCTCGGCTATTTTGGACACGCGCAAAGCAGAGTGGCTGATTGAAATCTATATTGTAGGGCTAACAAACATGCATTAGCACACAAACGGTTTGTTGGTTATAGATTTTTTGCAATATTACCATCCCTATGTAATGTCCCCTACTAGGTTTAGGCTGGTTTTAACCATAATTAATTTATCTCAACATACTTATGACTTAAACTACATTGATTAGGAGACAAAACCATCTTAACCTGAATTCAATCAGTAATAACATAGTCTTCTTCCTAATATTGAATTGATAATTCAATCAGATTTGTAGTCTCACATTTACTTGTTCATTTAAATTACTATTTCTATATATATATTTTCAGATAATATTACACTATATGTTTTATTGCAGAGTAGTTCTTTATAAAATAGATAGTGAGGGAAGAATGAGAGAGAGGAGTGAGGAGATATAGATAGGATCAAGATGGAGATAGAATTGGAGATGGACATGGTGAAGGAGAGGGATATGGAGAGAAGGAGAGGGAGGAATGTAGAGAGAGGGGAGATAGGATAGATAGAGATGGGAGAGTAATATATAAATAGGGAGACATGGGAAGTGGTATGTAGAGAGAGATAGAGAGAAGGATGCATGTAGGGGTAGAGAGAGATGTAGAGGTAATGAGATAGAGACAGAGAGAGGTGGAAGAGGGAATATAGAGATATAGAGATAGATATACAAAGAGATGTAGATATAGAGGTATTGGAAGAGGGAGAGGGAGAAACGCAAATCACATAAAGAATATGCTCATGTATTTATGCTTCTTCGTTATCCTTCCTATACCCATGAGATTTGCCTAGAATATCTCTTGTATTTTATCATAAATATTTATAACTCAGTACGTGACAATGTCTAATTGATCAAAGGGACAACAATTATTCAAATGGCAATATTATGGTTGAAGTGGTGGTGAAAAATTAGGTCATTTTTTTTAAGCATGGTTTTCATTGACTTGTTATATAAAACTCCTATAGAACTTTAGACTTTGTATGGTAAATATTGTACCATTCTAATAATAGATATATTTTTTAAAGTGACAATTGGTGCTAATTTAGTTGAGGTTGTTTTCTTTAACATCTATAATGCAATCAATATGTTTTAGCCTCTCACCTTTATTGAAACACTTCTAATTAAAAATTAAATTTGTTAGTATGGAAGACTTCAAATAACTATAAACTTAGGGATGAAACAAATTGAATTACAAAAAATTAATTAATATAGAATACTTTATTAAGTCACTTAATCTTTAGCAAAAGAATTAAACATGACAATCACAACACTAGCTAATAAATTTTAACTAATAGGTTAGTTCAAGGGTGGGCCATTTCTTTACTACTACAAATATTACTCAATATAGATGCTTTCTTTACACAACAATATCTTATTTTTAATATTCAAATTCATACGATGTTTGTCTTTGGTTGAATTCCCTATAAAACTATATACGAGACACAACACTAATGTGTCATCTTTTGAGATATATTTATAGGAAATGAGATGAATAAATTCTAGCTCACGCACATGATGAAAATTGATGTATGTGCTTCTCATTGAAACATATTCTACAAATAGAATTATTATTTGATGAGTGGATAAACATGTTAGGTAACATTCTTTGCATATAGTGCATGTTTGTAAATTCCAAAGTGCATCTATTCTATGTAGAAATTTGTTAGATGTTGTCATGAATTTAATTTTGTTGTTTGATTATGTTGGATTTTATGAGCCATGTTGCATTGTTTTACATCTATGATTTGCATAATAGCTCCTAGTTGGTTGTAATTTTTTATTACATTTCAAAATATCTTTCTTGATTAATTAATACTATGAAATCAAAATTTGAAAAAAATTAATAAAAATGGTTTTAAATAATTAAGAAACTAAATAAATCTTTATAAATAAAACAAAAATATTGCTATTTATGAGTAATAAATAAAATGTAATTTTATATTATAATTTAAAACTAAAATTAATATTTAAAAAAAACTATTTTTTTTCATAAACTATAACAACATTTTGAAATACCTTTCTTGATTAATTAATGAAAAACAAAAAAAAAATACTTTAAAACTTTATAAATAAAACAAAAATCTTACTCTTTATGATTAATAGATAAAAAGTTTATATTACAATTTAAAACTAATACTAAAATCTACAATTAAAACAAAATTTTAAAAATCTACAATTAAAACAAATTTTTTAAAAATTATGTTTTTTCTTAAAATGTTGTTAAACAAAATGATATATGGTAGAGTCAACATAAATTTATTAAAATATCATAAATTATCTAGATTTAGGACAGATAACTACTGCCATTCTATTACCACGTCAGGTGATTTCCATGTGCAGAGCTGCATGTTTGATAGGTATGGTCTATTTTGTAAACAAAGAGGATCAGACCAGGATCATGAGCACTGTGTGGGAAAAAATAAAGAATAGTTTCCCTTCGAAGGGGTCTAATGGGAAATTCATGTATCTTATTTTCTAGCACCTTCTATGCTTGTCAATCATGGAGCAACACAATAACACATAACTTGTATGTCTGTCTTGCTATGGTTTTCAGAGTCTTGATTAAATTGCTTGGTTGAATTGCATTTCAGAACTTGAATGTTGAAGTAGATGTCATGTTGGGGGAAGAGCGTTGCAATTTTAGTTGCATTTGTGGTGGAGGTCTTTCAGTTTATGAGGAGTTATAGTGTTAGACTGGACCGGGGTATGCTTAATTTATGTTGTGTTTTGCTACCAGTTGTTAATCTAATATTATCATTTCTTCAGTTACCATGTCAAGCGATTATATAAATGATTGGTAAAGTTGTGAGAACCTCTCAGAGAAATGGAGATTGTAGAAAAGAAGCTTGAAGTTCAAGATTTTATTGTTGTTCAAAAACTTATAGTCAATGGACAAACTCATGGTAAACAACATGAATATGATGCTAACAATGTTTCTATTGTTGCAGAGCATGACTATAGTAGAATGTGGTAGGCATGATGGTGAACAAATCCTTGCATCATGGAATCCTACAAGTGCTATCAGGGACACACTCACTCAGACTATAGAAAGTTAGGGGTTCGATACCCACACACTTTGAATGGATTTTAGAAGAATGAAAATGGAGGACCCACAAATGCAGTTTCCAAGGTAGAGTGAGTGGTTTTGTTGTCCCATCGCTTACACAAGATAAATGACGTAGTAGGAAGTTAATCAACTGTTGTAGACAGTGGAATCGTCTTGCACTGTCTATCTATAACCCTGGATAGTTGGTGGACAAAATGAGCTTGTCCATCTCATATAAGATACGCCTTCGGTGTAACAAGGAGCTTTTTTATAATTGTTTGTTGCATAACAAGATTATCTAATGAAGAATTGTAAGCATCTATTACTTCACTATTCTAGCTATGTTCAATTACTGCGTCTATAACTAGGATATCTCATTGGTTTATTGTTTCAGTCTAGTGTCCATGATGGGGTTATTGCCAAACGTCTAATTTTGATGACTCTTAACTACTTAGAATTTTGTTATTAAGGCTACCATTTTATTGGTTAAGAAGTATGTCATTGAAATGGCATTGTTCATGTATCATCATTAAAGATAATACAAGGAGCTTTCTTAGAATTGTTTGTTGCATAACAAGATTATCTAATGAAGAATTGTCAACATTTATTATTTCACTATTCTAGGTATGTTCAATTACTATGTCTATTACATCTAACTGGGATATCTCATTGGTTTACTGTTTTAGTCTAGTGTCCATGATGGGGACATGACACCCTCGACCCCACAACAGATCGGGTAGTGATTGCTTCTCAGAGAGAAGCAGTTGACACCATTGGAGATATTTTAGTTGTGACATCCACCATTTCTTCTGATAGGTTAGACAGATATATGATGAGTTAACCACATTCGAGACCATCCATAGGTGCATCATCTAGTCATGGTGAGGCCGATGATCATTATTTTGTTGTCGCCATTGCCATGCCATAGGACATAGCAACTATTTTAGGAGTTTCTCAACATATGTAGATGTCTTAGTATTTAGCCAAGGACCTCCTACATGCGTACTATTGCATTTCATCCCGACTTCAAATATACCATTGGGTAAGCTTAGACAGAGGTGTGTAGAGACTCACAGGCTAGAGAATCTTCTCATACGTCAAGATATTCACAACATTCTCATTGCTTTGCATATGCTCATGGCCCACCTACAGATCACTTTGTTGCTGCAAAGGAGGAGATACAGGTTGATCAAGTTCATATCACACCAGAGGGCTTAGATTCATTTGAGAAGCAACTACAAGATTTGAGCCATATTGGGTTTATGGATATGCTACTACAATCAGACTCTTCATCAATGCCCCTTACACTCCTCATTAATTGAGTTTTCCAAAGAGAGATATGCAGATGTAGTTGCTTTGACATATATGATTGTAGCAAATGATCAAACTGCAGCTCTTGATACCTAGGCACATGTATAATAAATGATAAATAAAAATATTTGTGCTTATATTTGAATTATAATTTCTATAACTATCAATTATTGAGCTAATTCTAAAATGTACACATGTAACAGTTACCTCACGTTACTTCTAGCTTGAACTCAGAGTGTGTGTAGGTGGGATTCTTTTAATGCGACACCTGCTAGTGGACTGGTGGGTTTTGGATTTTGTATATATGTATGTACATTTTTTTTGTGTACAATTAATGATCTATTTGATAATATCCATTGATATTTAGTTTGTTCTACTTTTATAGGGATCGATTGGATATCCATCGAACCAGGACTCACTCAAAGGGTCACTCAGTTCGTAGTCGACATGATGGTCAATCTACCACTTAGAGCATGTGCCCCTAGACTGCACATGTTTACCTTTATATAGACTTTCTCAAACATGTTTGTTTACCTTTATATACATTTGATATAATTTATATTTGACATTTATGCATGTTTGACAAGACATCATACATACATTTTATGAGATTTAGAACTATTGACATGTTTATTTGATGATGTTTTTTATTATTAAAGTAGCGTTAACTAGGGAGTTGACCCTTAACATAGCCAAAGGCTATTAACATTATAAAAACAATAGACAAGGGTGTAGACCCTTAAAAACATAGCCCAAAGACAATAAAAGAAACAAAAAATAGGGGTACGAACACAGTGGACCCAAGGTCAAACCTGCAACATCCCAAAACCCAACTCAAAGATGGGGAAAATCATCCGAGCCAAGGCAAATTTGGGGGAGGGGGGAAGATTTTCCCTTCTTCCTACGATGAACCACAGTCTAGGCAATGCTATGATTAAGACCATCATAGGAAGGATTGGATGGGGAGGGCCCTGCAGAGTTACAATCAACATCGATAACAGGTTGCGCTATAACAGAATGACAACATGCTACTGCAACAAAACATCAGCAAGAGCAGATACGACAGGAGTGGATCCATGATGTAGAACAAGAGCAGTAGTCATAGGGCCAAAGGAGGCCAAGTCAGTAGCATCGAGGGGTTCAACAAGAGCTTGAACAACAGTAAGAGACACAACCTCATCTTGGGAGGAGTCATCATCCGCCTGAAAGGAGTCATCAATATCAACAACATTGACCACCAAATGACTAGCAATAGCGTCGTTCCACCAAGTATCAGAGCCTTTGTGTCGAGAGAGAGAACAATCTGAAGTCAAGTGACCCATAGAGAAGCACCTTCGACAAGGAAAGGGAAGGCTCTCATAGTCCAATGATTGATTCCAAGGCTTGCCCCCAACCATAAGAACTACATCTCGAGGGAGAGGCTTGGAAATTTCAATTTCGATTAAAATGCAGGCAAAGGTAGAATGACCCATAGAGGACGTGGCATCATCAACGTTCAAGAATCAAACAATAGAGTTACCAATGGCCTCATAACATGAGTGCTCCCAAAAACGAAGAAGAAGATTAGGTAGGCGGACCCGAGCCGGATGCACATTGAGTGGTTCAGTAAGGGGGTTAAAGGAAGTTGTTTGGTAAGGGGGTTTGATGATGTTTATATATATATATATATGTATATCTAGATCTGTTTATGTATAGAGAGCGATCATGTAGATTAGAAGTTTATTTGATATCATGAACTTATATATAGATCAGATGTTTACTTTCAATATCATGTTTATATATAGATTAGATGTTTATACTTGTATGCGTACAAATTAGACATGTTTATATATATGTTAGATGTTTAAATATATGTACATACATTTATAGATAATCATTTAAAGATGATGAATAATGATGAACAACAGATACCCCAACTGGTACTGAGAGGGGGGCGGGGGTGAATCAGTACAGGTAAAAACTTTCCACAACTTATCTAGCTAAAGCAATACCAACTGGTTATCACCATTACTGAACTTAACCATGGCAATACCGGTTAAACATAGTAAGATACCAGACACCATAAACTGATAAGTCTGACTACTTCAAATACGATCAATATGCAACATCAACTTTACCCATAAACATATGCATGTGGTATGCTAGTAATACCATAACCTATTAACTCTGCATTCATAATCTTTCAACCAACTACTTCATAAACATCACATGAAAAATGCATAACACATAACACACATATTTTTCACGTGAAAACCCAAATGGGAAAAACCACGGTGGGAATGAATACCCATAAGCTTGTTTTGAACTCTTTTGAAGCTCACCCTGTTAGGAGCCTAGTCCGGTTAAAGACTTTACAATAAGGTTATGTTAGGAACCGATCCTGTTAGAGATCACCCAGTTAAGGGATGGCTATATACCCTGTTAAAGGTTACCTCGCTAGAGAATTTAAAGAACTCAATGATCTTGAGTCACCTGGTTACAGGTTTTACAATAAGCCTGTTAAAGCTACCTGGTAAAGGGATTTTCCATCTGTTGAAATGATTAGAAGACAACAGGAAAACTACGATCTGATAAAAACACTACATGCCAAGGCATATCCTTTTTATATCCTCTACTCTGCAATCACACCCTGCAGTTTACCTCTTACTGGTTTGGCAAGTATCAAGTATCTCTTCACACGAATACACACACACAATATTTGCCAACAACTTTTCAATAACAAACATCATTGACCTTATAGACAACAGATAGGTCGGTAACATAAACCCTAAACCCTAAGTATCTTAGGTTTACAACACAGGTGGTCGAATCCTGACCGTCCAAACATATTGCACAGAGCATTACAATTTCAAATAGATCACAAGACAATCTGCATCATTCATTCATCACCGCTCATGGGAATCAGTGACCCATCACGCTCTCTTCGCATACCACCAAGAAGAATGATAATTCCCAAGGTAGACTTCAAACGCGGTTGATCTTCTCATGCCTCAATCCTTCACATGCACAAAGCTGGCATGGCACCTTGATCACATCTCTTAGCTAACTCATGACAACGTATCATCGGTTCATCACACAAGCTGGATCGCCAAACCGATAACCATAGAGCTGAGACTACCAACCAGTAGTCACACTAAGTGAAACCCTGACACTGGTTCACTGCATGTCCTCATACTTCTTCATACCATTTCACCAACTTTATTGACATCAATGACAAGATACATTATCATCATGTCAACATACCGGTTCATCATATGCCAATGATATCCAACAATCTCCCCTTTTGGTATTGATGGCAATACTCATTGTAGCATTGCAACTGAAAATATCATAGACCAATGTATTTGCATCATCAGATAACTTCTCCTCATACATCATATATCTTCTCCCCCATACGTCAGGTATCTTCTCCCCCTTTGACAACAATGCCAAAGTGGAGGCATAAGCTTCCAAAATCTACTATGCTGCTCCCCCTAAGGAGTAGCATCCTTCAACACATCAATCCTGAACGATTTGTCACTGTAGTACTTGCCTGATGCAGAGAACACAACTTTAATTGACTTCATGAAGGGGCAGAACCCCTAATTCACCTCTCAAATAGGTAAATGTAGTCTTCGGTAAGGGCTTAGTGAATATATCTGCTAGCTGCTCCTTACTGGAAACATGTTGTAATACAACCTCCTTATTCTGAACTTTCTCTCTCAAGAAATGATATTTAAGCTCAATGTGCTTAGTTCTAGCATGCAATACCAGACTCTTGGAAATGTTTATTGCACTTGTGTTATCACAAAATATGTTCACCAGTTCAGATACAGGTACGTTGAAACCTTCCAATACATGCTTCATCCAAATTGCTTGAGTGCAGTTCATAAATACTGCCACATATTCTGCTTCAGCTGTAGATTGGGAAATACAACTCTACTTCTTACTTGTCCACGATACTAATCTTCCACTGAGAAAGAACACTCCACTGGTTGTGCTCTTCTGGTCGTCCATATTACCTACCCAATCGACATCGGTATATACTTTGAGATTATAGTCATCATTATATGGATACCACAATCCATAATCAACTGTTCCTTTCAGATATCTAAGAATCCTCTTCACAGCTACCAAGTGGGATTCTCTTGGTGATGAGGAGGTAGAAAGAAGTTGGTCTTCTTTTGAGGTTGGTGGGCTTTTGTTCTCAATGTGTTTTCCAAAATCAATCCCTAGGCACAAATGGGACTCTTCTAAACCTTTCTCCTATCTCCTCCTCTCTATCCAACACTACTTGCACCCTATTGCATTGGACATCACTCCTCCTTACCTTCCATGCTAAGGCATTCAAGTCTGAAATGAGGTCCTCTTGTGTGTCACCAAAAATGAACAAGCTTGGTTGTCCAACTGGCTGAATCTCCTCTCTTCCAGGAATGGGCAACTGTTAGAGAACCATGGTCTTCCTAACCTTGTTTGCACCTTTTAAGAATCTCAATCATATTACTGTATTGACTGAGCATCTGGACAGGTCTGCAAAGTATGATGACTGTCCTTCACCTTTCAAGAATGAAAATTTCCAAGTTGGATGCAAAGAACGTTGGTTTACTCAAGGCAACTTCTAGGTTCAAATGGTCATTTTGATCAAATGACTTAATGCAATGCTGAGGAGCTTGTAGTAGGGTGTCTTAGGTCTCAACTTATCAGTTTTGATGATTTGAAACCACCACTTACTCCTCCTTCCTTACCGATTTCATGAAATTGTCAAATTTGCTCCAAAAAGGCTACTAGAATTAGCCCTAGTTTATAGTGAAATTTGTTCACCCTGTTCAACCTGTTAAACTTCATGAAAAACCCTTGGAGATGTGGTCATGTGATGATGAAACCTCAAGGATTTTTGCTATGGCAAGTACTGTACGGACTGTTTGAGGACTGTCCCACAAAATATGCATTTTTCAAGGGTTTTTGAAGGTTTTAGTGAGGGTTTGCAATTTACAAGTCTTCTTCATGATACTAGGCCAGCTTAAATGCCTCAAACCTTGCCACAACATATTCCAAACACTTCTAAGGATTCAAACCTCATCTTCTAATATTGTCATTATATCAAACAAATGCCATACTGCTGCCCTTACACAGAAAAACAGTCTAGAGGACTGGGACAACAATGGTTTTAAGATTTTACATACATTGTGACCATTGATAAACCAAATAAAATTAAAGTATGTCAATTAGGGATGCAACAATTCCTTGATACAAGTTGGAACACCCTGCAAAGCAGATAAGAAGGGAATTTTGATGACTGTTACTCATTCACCGCCTCACTGCATTTTGACACTATTAAAACGGTTTTATCTTCCTTTCTTTGTTTTGATGCACTTCTTTACTCTGTCCCTGGCCTGCAAGAAGGTGTTAAAGGTATGATAGAATAATGCATTTATCCTCTTCAAAGATCTTGTAAATTTGGACACTTAAAAGATGCCATAAGGCATGACAACATTATGAGACTATGACAGAAAATACACCTTTCTAGGATCCTTATTTAGGTCCTTTACAACCAAAGTGTGTATCTTGCCTTCTTAACATTGAAAACATTTACAAATACATTCCATGATGCATGAAAAAAAAGAATCCATCATTCCATATTGTCTTCTAGGAAGGTTGGCAATGAGGTTTTAACAAAAAAACAGTGACACACTGTCTTACAATCTGTTTACACCTTGCTTCTTGCAACCAACCAAGTCATGAGAGAGACAAGGATGGTCAAATACAATTAAGACTCTTGCCAACTTAATTCTTCTTCAACATATCAAGTACAGTGCTATGAACAACAAAGTACCATTCAAACAAATCTAAGGATACCCAAGCCAAGTTGCTCACTCCACATACTTGCCATGGGTTTACAAACACCTGTGCATAGTTAGAGAAGGAAAATAAATGTATAATACAGTATGTACAGAGGGTCCAACAGATTTCCTCAAAGCCATGGATGAATAGACTTTGAAGCAATTAGTTGGACCATGAATGATCTTCCATTGGAACCACAAAACAATGCTTTTCTCAAGAACACTTCAAATAAAACTTGTTCCAATCACTACTAAAACATCAAAGGAGATCAGATCAATCAAAAACAAGAGAAGTACGGACTCATGGAGCCATGGTACGGACTGTACTCTCAAAAGTGCAGAAAACTAGTGAAAACTCACAAAATACAAGCACAAACAAGTATTTCTCTTATTTTTCCAACATGAACTGTACACACAATGATGGGAACATGGTTTTTATACATGTGCCAACTTATTGAAGCCTTTGTACGGACAGGTACAGGCTGGAACTAACCAAAACCACCAAAAGTCACTTTTTTGCACTTTTTGACAACTTTTTTGACAACTTTTGTTGCTCAAAAAGTTGCATTTTGACTCCCGGTGACTTGGCACTCAAACCAATGACTCAAAATCATTAGAAACACTAAATAAACATGCTCCAATGCCTTTCAAGGCTTTACAACATCAAAAATTCAAAAATGCTCATTTGGACCCAAAATTGACAATTTTTGGCCCACTGAGCAAGAAAACAAAAATCTTGGAAACTCTTAAACAACAATGAGTTCCAAACCTTATTACACCACAAAACAAACCTATTAAACCTATTAGAAGCATAAAATAAACACACATGCTTAATTTACAACAAAAATGCTATACCTGCTAGGATTTGAGCATTCAGGTGCTCAGGTGCTCCTGCACCACTTGGATATTTCTGAAAACGAGCTACTATGCCCACTGCATGAGCAATATTTGGTTTGCTGTGTACCACATAGTGCAGTTTTTTGGTCATTGACCGATACTCCTTTTCATTTACTAGTGCTGAATTATCTTCTTTAGTCAGTTTACAGCCAGTTACCATCGGTGTACCAACCGGTTTGCTTTCCTCCATGCCAAAAGTCTTCAATACCTCTTTGACATACTTGGACTGGGTAATAAAGATACCCTCTTTCATTTGCTAAATCTGTAAACCAATGAAGAATTTTATTTCTCCTATCAAAGACATCTCAAACTCTTTCTTCATTTCATCTGCAAACGCATGACTCATTTTATCATCTCCTCCAAAAATTATGTCATCCACAAACACTTCACAGATCATAATCTAATCACCTTCTAATTTCAAGTAGATGTTGCTATCTTTACTTGTCCTCTGAAATCCAATCTTCACAAGATTAGAGTGTAGTCTTTCATACCATGCCCTAGGTGCCTGTTTCAGTCCATACAAGGCTTCGTGTAATCTACACACCATGTCGCTATTTTTTGATAAGGCAAACCCATCCGATTGCTCTATATAAACTTCTTCTTCTAGGATTCCATTTAGAAAAGCAGGCTTCACATTCATTTGATAAACCTTAAATCCCTTAAATGCTGCAAATGCAAGTAGCATTCGAACACCTTCTAATCTAGCCACAAGAGCAAAAGTTTCTCCATAGTCTTCTTCTTCCTCCTGAGCATATCCTTTGCATACAAGCCTAGCCTTGTTCCTTACAATTGTGCCTTCTTCACTCACCTTATTCCCGAAGACCCATTTGGTACTTATGACATTTTTATGTTCCGGTCTGGGCACCAAAGACCATGTTGCATTCTTTTCTATCTGATCTAGCTCCTCTTCCATTGCTTTAATCTAGTCTTCATCTGTAAGAGCTTCTCTTGAAGTCTTGGGTTCAAATTCAGAAATCATGCAAGAGTTCTCCTTCACTTTTCTTCTAGTGAGTATACCTGCATCTTTATCTCCTATGATTTGCTTTGGATCATGATGTAGCTTCACATATCTAGGACTGATTCTAGCCTGATCTGCTAGCTTTTCTTCTTCACTAACTTCTTCTTTTGCAGATTCTACTAATACAGGAACACTAAGATCTTTACAAGTTTCTTTCTTAACCGGTTCCCAGAAGGCTATACTCGGTTCATCTTCCACTTCTTCGTTGCATGTTTCCTCAGGTTCCTCACGAGATTCATCAACCCTAACATTGATCCTTTCAACAATCTTCCGTGTTCTACTGTTGTAGCACTTGAAAGCTTTGCTCTTAGTGGAATATCCCAGAAATATTCCTTCATCACATTTTGCATCAAATTTGCTCAAATGCTTACCTCTCTTGATATAGCACTTACTACCAAACACTTTAAAGTAACTCATAGTGGGAGTTTTCCCTGTCCAATACTCATAAGGGGTTTTATCTTTACCTTTCTTGATTAGTACCTGGTTCATAGTATAGACTGCAGTGCTCACCATTTCTCTCCAAAAAGTGTGAGCAACCTTTCCTTGGATCAACATTGTTCTAGCCGCTTCAACTACAGTCCTGTTATTTCTTTCTGTTATGCCATTTTGTTGTGGTGTCCTTGGGGTAGACAACTATCTCTTGATACCGTTATCTTCACAATATATTGAATTCATTAGAAGTGAATTCTCCTCCTTGATCAGTTCTTAGGCATTTTATCTTTTTACCACTTTCCTTCTCTACTAATGCTCTGAAAGCTTTGAACTTTCCAAATGCTTTAGACTTGTCTTTCAAGAATGTGACCCACATCATTCTTGAGCAGTCATCAGTAAGAATCATAAAATACCTATCTTCCTGAATACTTCTAGTTTTCATAGGACCACACAAATCAGTATGCACAAGATCAAGTAATTTTTCTGCTGAAAAAGACTTACCTTTAAATGTTGAGGAAGACATCTTCCCAAATTGACATTCTCTGCACAAAGAATTCTCAAGTTTGTCCAGCAACGACAATCCTCTTACTTCCTTGTTCTTACTAGCTTTAACAATATTGTCAAAGTTCATATGACAAAGTCTCCTATGCCATATCCAATTGTCATCAAACTTAGCCATTAGACACCGACTTATCTTGGCATTCAACTGAAATAGGTTACCTCTGGTCTGCTTACCAGTGGTAATAAGTTCACCACTCTTCCCAATTATACTGCAGACTCCACCTTTGAATTCCAGAATTAATCCTTTGTCATTCAGCTGAGCAACACTCAACAGATTATGCTTAAGACCTTCTACCTAGTAGACATAATCTGCACTGCTCTTTCCATTCAGTGAGATGGATCCTTTACCTTTCACCAAGCATGGTGCATCGTTGCCAAATCTGATAACACCTCCATCATATTCCTCCAAAGACAGAAACTTTCTCCGGTCGCTAGTCATATGATGAGAACAACCACTATCAATTATCCACTCATTAGAGTTGTTAATGCAAGAGACAAGAGATTTCTTGTTAGACACTTCTTCCTTTACTGCTACAAACACTGTCTTCATTTTCTTCATCCTCTGATTCTTCATCAGTAACACCTTCATCCACATCAACTAGACAATTTCTTCTATAGCCAGTTTTATATTTTCTGAACCTCTCCAGTTTATCCTTATTGTCATTGTTAGGACAGTTAATAGCTATATGTCCTATCTTGTTGCAGGAAAAACATTTCAAAGGAAGTTTTACCTCTATATTTTCTAGTTCCCTTCAGAAGTCTTTTAGCAAGAAGAGCTTCAAACTCCATTAGAATATCTTCATCATCCATATCTCTGCATTGTCTGGATTCATAACTGGTACTAGTTTCTTTTCCTTTTCTGGATGGTACAGTAGATGCTTTAAAGGTTGACTCAGTCTTCTGAACACTACCATCATAGCTATTCAACTCATATGCAGTTAACTTTGCAATGATAGAATCTAAGGATACCTTGGTTTTATCAATAGACCTTAGTTCCTGGATAACAACAACTCTGATTGCATAGACTGGTAACAATGATCTAAGAACTTTACTAACAATAGTGGCATCTTTAATAGTTCCACCAGTGCTTTTGATATCTCCAACTACTATCTTAATCCTAATACCATACTGCTGAATGGTCTCACCTTCAACCATCCTCATGTCTTCAAATTTTCCTCTAAGGCTTTCTTCCTTAGCTTGCTTTACATGCTCATCACCACTATAAATGGTTTCCAGTGCTTCCCATACTTCCTTAGGAGTGTCCTTGTCTTGAACATCAATAAACTCAATATCTGACAGGTTGCTGATAAGAGCTTCCATAACTTGCCCATTTTCCTAGATTTCTCTCTTTTGATCATTAGTCAAAGTGCCAGTGGGAGTAACGAATGCATTCTCAACATAGCTCCAGTGTTGAGCACCCATAGTCTTGATGTAAATCTTCATTCTGCCCTTCCATATCTTGAATTTATCTCTATTGAACTTAGGACCTTCCCTCTTCATCATTACAGTAGGATCTTTTACCTCAAGTGGTTAAGCTTATATCATCGAGGACTTGGAGGCACTTTGATACCAATTGATGAATAATGATGAACAACAAATACCCCAACCAGTACTGAGAGGGGGGGGGGGGATGAATCAATACAGGTAAAAACTCTCCACAACTTATCTAGCTAAAGCAATACCAACTGGTTATCACCATTATTGAACTTAACCATGGCAATACTAGTTAAACACAGTAAGACACCAGACACCATAAACTGATAAGTCTGACTACTTCAAATACGATCAATATGCAACATCAACTTTACCCATAAACATATGCATGTGGTATGCTAGTAATACCATAACCTATTAACTCTACATTCATAATCTTTCAACCAACTACTTCATAAACATCACATGAAAAATGCATAACACATAACACAAATTTTTCACGTGGAACCCAAATGGGAAAAACCATGGTGGGAATGAATACTCACAAGCTTGTTTTGAACTCTTTTGAAGCTCACCTTGTTAGGAGCCTAGTCCGGTTAAAGACTCTACAATAAGGTTCTGTTAGGAATCGATCATGTTAGAGATCACCTGGTTAAGGGATGGCTATATACCCTGTTAAAGGTTACCTCGCTAGAGGATTTAAAGAACTCAATGATCTTGAGTCACCTGGTTATAGGTTTTACAATAAGCCTGTTAAAGCTACCTGGTAAAGGGATTTTCCATTTGTTGAAATGATTAGAAGACAACAAGAAAAACTACGATCTGATAACAACACTACATGCCAAGGCAGATCCTTTTCATATCCTCTACTCTGCAATCACACTTTGCAGTTTACCTCTTACTGGTATGACAAGTATCAAGTATCTCTTCACACAGATATACACACAAAACATTTGCCAACAACTTTTCAAATAGACAACAGATAGGTCGGTAACATAAACCCTAAACCCTAAGTATCTTAGGTTTGCAACACAGGTGGTTGAATCCTGACCGTCCAAACATATTGCATAGAGCATTACAATTTCAAATAGATCACAAGACAACCTGCATCGTTCATTCATCACTGCTCATGGGAATCCGTAACCCATCACGCTCTCTTTGCATACCGCCAAGAAGAATGATCATTCCCGAGGTAGACTTCAAATGCGATCGATCTTCTCATGCCTCAATCCTTCACGTGCACAAAGCTGACGTGGCACCTCGATCACATCTCTTAGCTAACTCATCACAGAGTATCATCGGTTCATCACACAAGCTAGATTGCCAAACCGATAACCATAGATCTGAGACCACCAACCGGTAGTCACACTAAGTGAAACCCTGACACCAGTTCATTGCATCTCCTCATACTTCTTCATACCGGTTCACCAACTTTATTGACATCAATGACAACATACATTATCATCATATCAACATACTGGTTCATCATATGCCAATGATATCCAACAAAAGATAGACATGTTTTAAAATTATGTTAGTTATTTATATATGTCTAAAGTTGTTTAATTATACAAATGAGATGTTTAAATATCTCTTAGAGATTAGGTTCATGTTTAAATATATTACATGTAAATTTATATATCTATGTTTATATAGATTTTAATTATATCTATGTTTCAGCCATTCAATTATATCCCCAAATGTTTCTAGCTCTCTATGCCTTATTTGTACATCCCCTTGTTACTTCAATTGCAAACAATTACAAATACAATTCATTATTTTATAAACTCAATTGATTAATTTGCATACATCCCAATTTAATTTATATACATCCTAATTTAATTTACATACATCCTAATTGTACATCCCCTTAAAGCATTTTAAAATTTACACATACACGTCATAATTTAATTTACATACCTCCTAATTTATATATCATACACATGCATTTAATTTGCATACATCATAATTTAATTACGTACATCCTAATTTAGATATCATACACACATGCATTTAATTTACATACATTCTAATTGTACCTCCCCTTAAGATATTTTAAAATTTAGACACGTCTTAATTTAATTTACATACATCCTAATTTAAATATCATACACATGCATTTAATTTGCATACATCCTAATTGTACATCCCCTTAAGACATTTTAAATTTACAAATACATGTCCTAATTTAATTAATGTTGATAGATATTCTACAATGGCAGCAAGGGGTGGAGTGAAATGGTGTGTGTGTTAATGTTAACTTTTATCGTTTAGTTTAAATTTGACAACCATTTACATGCCAAATTATTAATATTAATTACAAACTTAATATTTTTAAAATAAATACCATATAAAATAAAATATACACTCATCAACACCATGTTCATAATTACAATATTCTTTTAAAATATTATATTTCATTAATTTTTTATTTTTAAAGATTTTTTTGAAAACTAATAAAAATCAAAGTATAAAAAAGTAGATGTAAATTATCGAATAAAAGAATTGTATCACAGAAATAATAAATAATGTATACAATATATAATTTAAATATTTTTGTAAGTAGTAAATATAATTCAAAATAAAAATAATTTTAAGGTAAATAAAATAGATTCAATTGAAATCTATTGACATTTCTTTAGATAGATGTATTTAAGATATCTATACTAGTTTACATACATCATAATTTAAATATCATGCACATGCACTTAATTTGCATACATAATTTACATACATCCTAATTTAAATATCATACACATGCATTTAATTTACATACATCAGGTAATTGTACATCCCCATAAGATATTTAAATTTGTTTGAATCATTTTAAACACATGTCTGACTACTGTATAATTGGAATAGATCACATATGAAATTGCAATATTCAAATTTCATATTTAACTAAACAATATAACATTTAAGAAATATAAGATCCCCTCTTAAGCCATATCACACGTGAAAAGTTCAAACACTACATAATGTAGTGTCCTAAATTGCGTCCAGTGCATTTATGGCACTTACACATGGCGCCTAGTGCATTAATGACGAATCCATGATCAAAATTGTGTTATTTTGGCATTATGGTTTCAAAAGACAAAGTGCCTCAAAATGCCTTGAAAACCCCTTTGGGCATATCTTTAGTCGGACGATAGCGCGATGCGTAGATGTCCCTACATTGCGCTAACATCTCGAAAAACTGGCGGAATCTCGGATCTGGCAGAAAGTCTATTACAAGTTGACGCATGTCTTTTGGCTGATGTTTTGCCATAACGTCTCCCCGCATCTCTTCCGAGTTTAAAACTCCTTTGTAGCTCATTTTGGAGGGTTCCCAATCTTGGGTTCTTGGCTCTTGGCTCTCTCATTGTGCTCTCGCTATCATGTTGCTCTCTCTATGCTCTTAGACATACTTCTACCAACGTCAAACTACAACTATCTTGTGGTGGCTCTTACCAACAAACACTAAGCTGGGCTTTGTCACACTCGTATCACCGACAAGAGGGGTTTGGCTTCATGACTTCTCTTCTCTTTATCTATTATCTTTACATGCAATATGTCCTTTGCATTTTTGATTGTATCTATTATCTAGGTGCATTCATATTTCTAAATTTACCAATATTTTTATTACATGCAATAGGGGTTTGCTTCTATTAAGCGGAGTATAGTTTCTATTTGCATTTCTTTCCAATTTACCAAGTTTCCAAGTTTATTTATCTTTTTCCAATCTATCTATCTATTTGTTTGTGGAAACACCTAAGCAGGGGTCTGACTGAGGCAGACCCCTTTACAACTCCCAACATTTTTCCAGTCCTACTGTGTGTAGGTGGTGAACATGTCTTGTGCATCGAGTAGTGCGCGCAAAAGTTTTTCTCAGATTTTCTGTTCGTGGTCCGTATAGATGAATGCACGCCGCACTGACAGTCCCCCCCCCCCTCGTTGAAGTGCCGAACCTGAGAGCTCTCAGATCTAGAGGTACATTCCTCTTTTAATTCTGTTATGTCCTACAAAGCTCACTTGTTGTATTTCATTGTTCTAGCATTATAAATTTGTTGTTTACTCTCACATAGTCTTTGTTTTAGTTCTTGTTATCCCCTATAACATCTTAGCGTCTGTTCAAAGAGGTAGCAGCAGATTGATTTGTCCTCTAAGATTTATCATCTTGTTGGAGACAAGTTTCCTCCTCTACATTTTGGTGAACCTAACATGAATGCCTAATTTCAAATCTTTTCCTCTTAGGTGCCAGGGGAATGGACACCAAAGTGGTTACAAAAGATCTAGGTCAAATTACAAAAAGGTATGCGATTTTTGACACTACATTTTGCCCACTTTAGCAGGCTTATGAATGAACATGAATATGCATGCTAAAGGAAATCTACTGAACAAGAAATAACATCATGATACCAAAAGGTTACTGTAGAGGAAGCAAATAAATCTCTAGGCCAAGGAAGCATGCCCCCAAGCTGAAGAGCTACAAAATAGATGCATTAGATAGAAAAACCTACACGAGAGAATAGGGTTAGAGAATAAAGGAATCCCAAGACAACAAGATTAGGACACATGTGAAAGCACAAAACAAAGAAACTACAATCTTGAGTCAACAAAGTAAAAGGGACCTTGAAGTAAAAGTTTGTCTGAATACCATGCTGTGTAGGGGAAAAAGCGAGACTAGGTTAACATGCCCTAATCCTACCTTTTGACACACATTATGGAATACGAAAGAGCCTAGAGGTATCACACAATTGGCTACTTCTTTTTGTGAAAGAGAGAGCCACGGGTTACCTATTAGGATTTCTATTCCTTTGTTGTAATTGAAAGATAAAATGATGCAAGTTCAATTCCTAACCCCAAAGTGTAAGTATGAACTAACAACAAGATTGCAGAATTGAGATTAAACAATGAAAAGCTAAAAACACAAGGACAAGACAAGAATGCAGATAAGTACCCGGAGTCAAAATCGGAATGAAAATGTTCGAGACGGGGGCGCCACTGTCCTGATACTGTTCCGGAAACTGCTCCTGAAACTACTGTTTTGCACTCCGGAAAGCTATCGGAAATGTTGAAAATTGCTGTTTGTTAGGAGGACCAGGGCGCCCAGTGCCTCTGTCCCAGGGACCAGGGCACCCAGCGCCCCTGTCCTGGCAGGAAGGGTTTTGCCTTAGTCAAACCCCCGCTTCGGTGATTTCCACCTCCACGAATAGCCAAGTTGTATTGTAAAAGTATTGTGTGTGCAGACCTTGTGTGTGTGCAAGATCCTAAAATGCAAATAAGCAAACTAGAGCAACCTAGAAAGTAAACCCTAATTGCTTGTAAATGATAATTTAAATGCTCCAAATCAAGATGCAAAGTGATCTAAAGCATGAATAAATGATATATTGAAGCTTATGCAAAGACATGAAAACAACATGAAATCATACCCAACCCCAAGGGAGGGGTACAAGCCAATCTTCAGTCGGTGATCCCTTATTGCTCTTCAATGCCTTCAAAGCCCTAAATGGATGAATGAAATTGATGAATGCTTGATGGATGGATGTTGAGTGTTGTTGAAGTCCTCAAAGATCTACTCTTTCGCTGTATATAAGGTCCTGAAATCAAAAATTCGGATCCCTTCAAATGAAGAAAGAGAGCTCTTATATATGAAACCCTAGGTCATAATTTCGACTTTTGGCTGACCCAGAGATTGAATCTCCCACCAATTTCTTGGGGTTAAGCTTTATTTTATGATTGGATTGTGCTCCCAAAATTTTGGGAAAAATGTCCGGGACCGTGTGCACTCCGGGTGCCACGGTCCCGACAACTTTTCACCAAATTTTCAGGGCCGTTGGATATGATGATTTTAGAGAGAATCCTGAAGTTACAGGTGACTTCAAGATGTTTTGACCCCCGAAATCAAGCCCCCAAGTTCAAAATAGGACCTAATTAGGGTTTTTGGTTGAATGATGTATGGGAGGAATAAAATGAAAAGGGCATGCTTTAATGAAAGGGCCCAACTTTATGATGTGGAAGATGATGAAATAGAACCTTAGACCTAATTAATTTCATTAATTAAGTGCTAAAGGGGAAATGCAATGCAAAATGCAAAATGCGCCAAGGCGGGTGCTAAACTAGGTGTGAAATTGTACCACCCTAACAAGTGCGTACAATTTACGATGCTACACATGCATCATCCCCCAAATAGCAAGAAACAACAAATAGAGGAATTTTAAAATGAAGAAAAGAATGCAATGATCAATTGCCTCAAGGAAGAATGCACCCAAAAGTCAGAGAAGCAATCGATGTCGAAGAGATAATACATGAACTAGATACTAGCTTGATGCATCACTCGCGGTCATGATGATAATAAAAAAGATAGATCTAGAAAATTGTGTTATGCCAGATGATCAAAGATAGGTAGCACCAACCTCGCTATGAAGTAAGGCCACTACCAAAATATAAGATAAATAAGATAGTCACGATAGGGAGGTGGATTTTTGTTGATCAGACGAGGTTGCCCCCAGTGAAATGAAGCTGAGTTTTGAAATGGATATTGTTACTTAATACATCACAAACATGCTAGCTGCAGACTAATATGTCAGATGATAGGATAAAGGATAGAGATAAAAGATAGACAAGACAACGTAATAGAAACAAGCCTGTCTTTGGAGGAAAGCCTATTGTTACGAAAAGATACATGATAAGCGACCGCCATCATATGAGATACACTAGTATGGATAGCAAGGTGTGTTATGCTAGATAGCCATACGATAGGGTGATGGGATAGATAGATTTTTCTAGCATGAGTAGCGACACACTATATAACCATGCGATTGGGCAATCAAAGATAGATTTGGTAAGTAGTAGATTGGCCCCTACAAAGGCAAGAAAAAGTGATAGATCAAATGGTTTGGCCCCCACCTAGGAAAACATAAAAAACAATAAAAGGATAGTCACCACAGTAGGCGAGAGATAGATAGTCACCACTACGGGTAAGAGATAGAGACATGATAAGAATGAACAATGGGTTGAAAGGTAGGTGTAACCGAGACATGACCAACTGCTGCAGTTTGACATAAGTGCATAGCTTCAGGATCAACCTTGATTGTAACTAACTGATTGTTAGCAACAAACTTAATAGAACCATAAAGGGTAGAACTAACCGCTCCTAAAGCATGAATCCAAGGTCTACCCAAGAGAATATTATATGATAAAGGCCTACCTAGGAGAACATGCACCAGGGTTGGAATAATAACTGGTCCAACCTTTATAAGAAAAAATAACAGTTCCCAAAGTGGTTTTACTAGTATTATCTAATGCCGACACCGTTAACATAAATAATTATCATTAATGGATTTGCTTGATTTCTTACTTCTAGAGGTGGGAGCTCATGTGGATAGAGTGTAATATTCAGCGAATCTGCATGAATATGATCCATCAATGCATTTAAATCCGAAGGCCTAGCAGAAGAAGGCAATGAGATCTTCTAAAGAGATTCCTCTAGCATACCTTGATAAACCGGAGTAGTCTAAAGCAAATCCCAAAGTGAAATCTTAGCAGGAGTAACATGAAGTTTCTCAATAAGATCGTAATCACTAAATTGCTTAACTGAAGGTTGAGGTGATTGAGGAAGATCTGGTTGAGAAGGTGGTAAAGAAGGTTGTGGATGATCAAGATGTTCCTTATTTCTTCGAGTATTATAAGTATGGGCTACCATTCTATAAGGAGGAGCCTTAGACTGTGCATGTCTTGTAAAAATATCTAGTGATTCATTTTCAAAAGGAACACCATGAATAGATTTAACCTTCTTTGGAGAAGGACTAGCTGTAGTCACACGAATGATTGGTCTCTTAGGCCTTTTAGGGGCGACAAAGACATAAATGACATTCACAGACTCATTATGATATGTAGAATATTTAGATGAAGGAATTTTCTCAACATAGACCTTTGGAAAATCAAATATGAGTCAAGACTCATCATTCACTAATGCATCATCTCTAGAAGAGAGTGCACTAGACTGAAGAGATGGTAGAGTAACATTAAGAAAGGTGTCAATGATTTCATCCTCTTGTAAAAAAAAATCCTTTGAAATAGAAGATATATTACGAGAGGGATGAAAGGAATAGAGTGACATAGGTAGAGCTAACTCACCATCCCAAGCATGAAAAGGAACATCATTAGAACTTTGAATATAGATAGAAACTAAGTTAATAAAAGAAGATAACATATGCATTTTGAAATTAATAAAATTAAACTTAAGAAAGAATACATAAATTTGTTGATGAAAGGCCGACGAACCATTAAATAGGGTTTGGGGTAGTGCCCCAATTTTTTTTTAAATTTTTTTTGAAGTTGGGGAAAGATTTAGAATTGTCCTTTTTTTTAGGGGGGGATGCTAAATTCTTGAAGAAATGATAAAGAATGATTTGAAAATAATACAAAATAAGTGTTCACCTCGGGTTCACCAAAATGTAGAGGGGGAAAATGAAACTCTTCGACGGACAAATAACAACCTCTCAAAGATTCACTAACCGACCTCTCTTCTCAAGATGTAGTAAGTCTCTGTACATCCTCTGATAGCTCTTTGCACAAGGACACGTACATAGATTATGGAAAACAACGTGACACGCTAGCGTCTTGTACAAATATAATACATAGTTTGCACAAAAGGGCACAATTTAATATATATGTGTTCTAGATTAATTTAAATGCGATAAATGTACATAAAATAAGGTAAAATGATTATATAAATGGAATGAAAGACACAAAGGAAAGGAAGAAGATAATCTCACAACTAGTCCACGATATGAAGCCTCCATCCAAACAAATCTTCTCTAATGCAATTTGCATACAAGCTAGAAAGGAAAAATGTTTGGGGCTGCTTGGGGACTTGCCTCATTCAAATCCCTATTTTGGTGTTTCCACCTCTACAAACAACCACATAGATTGATAGAATAAAATATAAATACAAGATAAGATAAATGATAAATAATAAATGATAAATGATAGAAGATGGATGTGATAAATCCCGAGATGCCCAAAGACATGATAAATAAATAGATATTACCAAAGAGGCTAGAGAAAGCCAAGAGAGTTGTAAGAGAATACAGTGGGAGATTGAGAGTGTTGTAGCAAAATAGAGACTGTTGTAGCAAGCGAGAGGGAGCCAAAGAAAGCTATGAGAGACCAAAGGATAAGAGAGATTATATCTAGAAACTAGAGAGCTTGAATGAAGAGAGAGGATGGGCTTAAAATGAGAGAGCCGTTTCCACTGAAATATGTAGGTGACAAGTGGAAAGGCACACTCAGAATCGTCATTTGAACGTTAAGAAGTTGTGGGACGAATGTGAGGCGCGCGGACATTTGCGCAATGCGCTATTGTCCAAATGAATCATGCTTGATAACAACATGAGACAAGGGAGACACACGGCTAACAAGTCTGACGCCATGAGGGAGTTGCTTGAAAGGGGGATCTCGAGCATATTGAGAGGGAGAAGGATGATGCAAGGACTCAAGTGAGCCTACTCAAGTGATAGGGGAATGGACACCAAAGTGGTTACAAAAGATGTAGGTTAAATTACAAAGAGCTATGTAATTTTTGACACTACACCAAGGTATGATGCAGGAAGCCTTGCAAAAGATCTTGCCACCCTCTTCTGCGAGACCAACAGACGTCAATGTGTTGATGGATCATATTCGCGTGGATTCACTGAATATTACTTTCTATCCGCATGAACTTCCACCTCTTGTAGTAAGAAATTTAGTGTTACCTCTAATGATTATTGTTCATGTGAATGACATTGGTATTAGATGAATGCTTGTTGAAACAGGTTCTACATTAAATGTTTGTGGTTTAGATTTGTTGCCAAAAACCAAGGTGGACCCAAATTCTTTGGCAGCCTCCTCCTTGTTCATTTGAGGATTTAACAATAGTGATAAAACCGTTGTAGGGACTGTCATACTATCCTTGAAGGTCGGACCTGTCACTATTCCGACCCTTGTGCATGTGATGCCAGGCCCTTTGTCATATAACCTCCTTCTAGGTAGATCATGACTTCATGCTTTGGGATTTGTTTCTACACTTCATGGATATGTGAAGTTTGTAGCTAATAATCAGGTTGTCACTGTTAAGGCTGATCCTGAGGCTATGTAGTTATGTCAACTAGCAACAATTGGTTAAGCCTTTGTTACACCTTCGTTTCAAAACTATGTGTGTGCGGGAAAAGTGATGCAATGAAATGGAAATTTTGGTTTCTAGACAAGTCCACACACCAATGGAACCCTTGGTGCAAGTTATGGAGCTATATTGACATAACTCAACTTCCCAAGGGATGTTCCATTGTTCTCTATCTCACACGATCCCTCAAGCCAATGCCTTTGCTCTCAGATCACTGAGCAAAGTGACTTAGGAATGACAACTATGAGAACGAGGGATGTTGATCAACTTAATATGAATGAAATCCTAGTTGTGCATGATATTAAATCTAATATGAATTAAACTAGCATGAATATGATGATAAGATGAAAGATTAGTAAAATCTATCCTAACATGATATACTAGTCTAATATGAGAATGCTATGATAATAGAAATTCTTCTAAAAATGCTTATTTAGATGATTTCTATTCAAAGAGAGAGTAAATGCTTGATTTAAAATGATTGTGTTAGATGCTTAGTAAAATGTCTATAAGTTTGATACTAAGGACTTGGATATGAAAATGAGAGAAGAAGGGCTCTATTTATAGGAAAAACAGGGCAATGGATGGTCAAGATTGGATGATCTTATCAAGGGCCAGTATTGAAAGCTATCAATCCATGTTTACAATTCTCACCAATGAAATGGTGACAATTGTCAACATAAGACTGCCTGAGAGGAGATGTAAGAAGGATTAAATGCTTGAGAAGACCTCATGGTTACCTTAGGAGGTAAGGGTTAAGGTTAGGTTAGGGTTATCCATTGGATACAACTTTTACCCAAAGGATAAACTCTTGTGAAAGGGTTAAAGGAATAACCATGGTCAAAGCAATGAATGCTTGATGAGACCCTTGGGTTATGTGAAGGTTGAGTTAGAGAGAAAGTCTCTAATCATGCGAGAGGGTTGAGTTAACCATTAATGGTTTGGAAGACTTTCAAGGTTAACTTGTTGAAGACATAAAGCCTTTAATGGTTTTCAAAGACTTTGAGGGTTTGAGAAGTGACTTCCCTTTGCTTAGGGATGTGGCAATATTTAGGAGATGGATTAGGCTAATTTAGAAGTGATTAGAAGAATCTAGAAGGGGTTTTTAGGAGGCAAGTGGGAGATATAGGAAAATGCAAGTGGATGGGGAAAATAGAATCTAATTAAAATAAAATTAATTTATTTCAATTGTGGTTGCAACTTGCATTTGTAGGATTTTGCAAGTGGGGGGATTTAATTAAATTCAAACTTAATTAAATGGGCTATAAGGGGGATTTTTATTAAATGTAAATTTAATTAAATGAGCTAGAAGGGAGATTTAATTAAATGGATTAGATAGAAGAAGGGTATATTTATTAAATATTACTTTAATTAATAGGCAATTAGAAGACTAGGGATATTAATCAAAAGGAAGAATTAAGAATAACTAAATGAATAAAATTCACTTAATTCATTGTGTAACTTTTAGGTGTCTACACTATGTACCCACTTTGTCTTCTTCAATGACAACTACTACGTCTATTCCTCCCCGAAAAAGGAGGAACAAAAAAAGGAAGAAGTGGTTAAAGTGCAGGATGTTGTGAAAGGGAGATTATCTGAGGAGCAGGATTCTTCGAAAGAGAAATCCCTGAAGGTAGATTCTCCTGAAGTTCAAATGCTGGAGGCTACTTCTGGTAAGTCCTTTCTAGTTAAGTCATTTTCTCCATCAAATAAGAATGCATGCTTAGGTGATGATTGGGGATCTTTGGACTTCACTGACTCTCATGTTGGTGAGTATAAAGTGAATCTTGTGCATCTGAGTTTTCCCAAGATCTCATTCACCTTGGCTACAAAAGATGATTATGCATCCATGTAAAGCGGAAAATCGCGATCGAACCCTAGTTGCTCTCCCCTCTTCCAACTCCGAGGAGAGAGAAGGGAGATTCACTAGGGTTGATGGTTTTCACTTAGGGGAGAGACTTTACATTCAAAAGAGGGGTTGAAACCCACGAGATCCAATCCCACACAATGCAAGATTGGATGCTAAATGAGTTTCAAGGGTTAAGACAGCAAGGCTACCCTCTTTTGTAAAGAATGTGCATAGAGGAATTGAGCTAGAAATGCATAGAAAGTGATAAAGATTCGCTTATAAACTGAGTTAGGGATATAGTATGAAGCTGCGGACCTGGAATTAGCAGTAAAATGTCGATACGGCGCTGTCCTGCAAATTTGAGCAAAAGTTGTCGGGACGATGGCGCCCGGCGCCACGGTCCTTCGAAAAATCCGCGAAACGAAGGGGGATCTGTTCGTCTCTGCACAAGGATTCCAGATCTTCAATTTCAGCCGCGTACCTGCAACCTACACACAGAAAAGCGAAGATGATTGGGGGGTTAGGGATTAGGGGTTTGCCTTTAGGTCAAACCCCGGTTTTGGAATTAACCAAGAAATGAGCAAGTGCTGTAAATGTAAATGACTGTAAAACAAGTACTAATACCTTGTTCTAAGGATGTTTGTATCCTTATGTGCGCAGGTTTAGATGTTGTATGTTGTATGTTGTAGTAGTATGTGATCTCCTCTTCAATGGTTGAATCCTTGTCTTGAATGCAACACTTAGCCTTGAATGGAGACTTGAAATGATCAATTGCTTGAAGGAATGCTTGAATGCTTGAATGCTTGAGTATAGTTTCCACGCCTTTTCCATCATCATATCGAATGAAAGAGGAAAATGTAGTTTATATACTTGTCAGTTAGGGCTGATAGACTGATTTTCCCGACCTTAGGCCGACCAGGAAAGATAATTTCCAAATTGCAAACAAAAAGACCCGAGACCCCTTAGGAGACCAGGCCCAAAATAGGACCCAGGGACCAGAGCGCTGGGCGCCCTGGTCCTGAAGGACCCGGGTGCTGGGCGCTCTGGTCCCACCTCCCGGGACAGCAGGGTGCAAGGAGGTTCAGGCCAGGGTGCTTGAAAAATGCAGTTTTTAGTGTCATAATCAGGTTTCGGGGTCTCCATTCGGGTTGCGTGTTGCGTCGCCATCGTGAAGACCGAAATGCAGTCGAAATTGCAAGTGTCGCAATTTTAGGACGCTACAATCCATACAACTTGGTGATTCTTATCATGTTGATCATCTTTTCTATACAAAACCATCATCATTCAAAGAATTGCAAAACATTTATGGTCTTGGATATAAGCTCGTATCTTAGCTTGGATATGATGGAAAGGGTTGTGGACCTAATGAACAAGGTATTCAAATTCCTTTGGAAGCCAAACCTTGTCACCACAACATTGGACTGGGATATCGTCATACGGGTCGAAAGGCGAAACCATGGTTAACTATTAAAATGATTTTAATGGATCCCCTTCCTCTCAAGCCTTTTCATTAGTAACTTATTGATAGTAACGCATCGCCTAACAAAATTCCCTTGGAACTTTTTCCTTTGCAAGAATCCTTAAAGGAGTTTCTAGGTGCATATGATGAGCTGCCCTCTTATCATCACAAACGTCGATTCCCTTTCTGTCTGAATACCTAGGCATATTTCGGGGAATCTGTTGTGTAGGGGGCACCTTTATCTCACAATGAAGAACAAATATCCACATCCCACCTAGAGGACCATAGTGTACTCCTGAGTGGGGAGACTATTGATGTCGTCATGAGTGATAAGCCTCCTGACAAAGCTATCAAGGTTGGGAAGTGCTTATCTTGTGAGGAGCTCAAGGAATACTCTGATCTTTTGCATCAATTCCCTAACATCTTTTCTTGGTGTTATGAAGAGATGCCTGGCATTCATGACTCGATTGTTGTGCATAACATTGTGCTTAGTCCTGATGCTAAGATGATGAAGCAAAAGATTCAAAAGATGAATCCTAAGGTGGCCTTGTTAGTCAAGATTGAGATAGAGAAGGTTTTGAAAGATGGCTTTATCCATTCCATCAAATATTGACATTGGATCTTGAACATTGTCCCGGTTAGTAAACCCAATGGTAGGATTCACATCTGCCTTGAGTTTTGGGATGTGAACAAAGCTTCCCTCAAGGATGATTTTCCACTATCGAACATTGAAATGATCATGGACTCAACTGTGGGTTATGTTTTTCTTTCTTTCATGGATGGATTCTCAGGTTATAATAAAATTCGTATCAAATTGGAAGATCAGTATAAATTGCTTTCACAACCCCCTAGGGGACTTTTTGTTATGCTGTCATGTCGTTTGGGTTGAAAAACATAGGAGCAACCTATCAATGGGTCATGACCTTGACATTCCATGATTTCATCCATAAGATCTTAGAATATTATGTTGATGATATCTTGGTAAAGTACTTGGCATGTGGAGTGCATATCCAGAATCGTCATCTAGTCTTTGAAAGGCTTCAACTGTATATGATGAGATTGAATCTGCTCAAGTGTGTTTTTGGTGTTGATGTCAGAAAACTTATGGGATTCATTGTCTCCAGCCGAGGAATCAAGATAGATACATATAAAATTGATGCTATTGTGAACATGCCTCCACCCAGGAATATCTCTCAGCTTCGTAATCTACAAGGGAAGTTTTAGTCCATTCATTGATTTGTAGTGCAATTGGTTGATCATACTCTCCCCTTTACTCATTTTCTGAAGAAAGATACCCATTTCAAGTGGAATGAAGAATGTCAACATGCTTTCAATTATATTAAGGATTAGTTAGCTAATCCACCCATCCTAATGCCATCCATGTCTAATAGACCTTTCTTCCTCTACATCTCTGCCACTTCTCACACGCTAGTAGCCTTGTTAGCCTAGAGTGATGATGAAGGTTGAGAAAGAGATGTCTATTACATTAGTCTTACTTTAATAGAGAAGGCAATCCAATATTTTGCTGTAGAAAAGCAATGTTTATCTCTTGTCTTTGTGACTCAAAATCTAAGATATTACATCCTTCATGTGGAAACACAGGTCATTACTAAAAATGATATCCTTAAGCATCTCTTCACAAAATCTAATCTCTCAAGAATGTTGGCATAACTGATGGTGTTGGCACAACTGATTCATCAGTTAATTATTGTCATTGATGACTAACACTTACCGGTGAATAAGGCCAAGCTCATAGGCAAGGAGGTGTGGTAAACCTCAATGGTTTACTCATGGATGTAAACACTACAGAGGATTCAATGCTTCCCTAATATGCATCATTGACACACTTAAGAAGTGTGTTGGTCGAAGACTAATCATTTGAAGGATAAACAAAGTAGTTGACTAGTGAGTCAAGCATCCAATAGATGTTGAGATCAGTTTCTTAGATTGACAGTTGAAAGGATCTTGCGGTCACAAGAGGTGACTCAAATTGTAGTTTAGTAGTCTTATGCATGACCATAACACTCTGGACAAACAGGTGATCAATCTGCTTGATGATCAGTGACCGGTGGAAAAAGATGAAGAGTTACACTGGTGAACCGGTGATACAGGTTGAAGAATGCTATCCATCGAGAATCTCGAAGAAGTGACCGGTAAGTTGGATGTGATGACCAAAGGTGAGTCAGTCAGGGTGAGATATCAATCAAAAAAATTGCTAGTGAAGTTTACAACAATTAACAACTAGTTAAGGCGAGAATTGTGTGGATTTTTTGGTTCGCATTAAAAAGGCAAAACACGACCTAGAAGTTGCTAAAATTATGAGTTGTGGTGGTAGATAAGGATGAGTTGCTGGCAAGAATGATGGAGAGCACACAAAGAAAGTGTGGGAAGATTTGAATTTCAAATTTATTGTGAACATATTTAGGAAACAACAGTTATGTGTTGGCAAAACATGGTATAAAGGTTGTTGGCGAAAACCAGAAGTTTTGATCATAAAATTGTTAAGTGCAATTTTGAAGAGAGGTGATCCAGTAAGGCGAGAAGAGTGAATAGAAGAGAGGTGAAGAGAGTGTGCAGAGCTTGGATAGGGTGAAGAGTAGAGAAATAGATGTAGAGCACTAGTAGAGTGCAGAGCAAGTGTAATGCAAAGCACCAGAAGAGTGCAAAGCAAGTGTAATCGATGGTCAAACCAAAGAGCTTCAATTGCATTTGATTAAGCTAAGAGTAGCTACTATAGCAGATCATTCTTTTTGTTGTTTTCTAATAACTACAATAGTAAAATCCCTTAATCGGGTGGACTTTAACATGTCCCTTTGTAAAATCCCTTAACCGGGTGACATCTTAATTGATGATCCTAAGTCCTTTAACAAGGCTACCTCTAACAAGGTAAAGGTTCTAACAGGCCTTGAAGAAAATCCCTTAACTAGGTGGCACTTGATAGTGTCTTTGTAATATCCTAATAGGGATGGCTCCTCACCGGGCGTACTCCAAAAGAGTGCAGATTTCTGAGTTTTTACTCACACCGTGGTTTTCTCCCATTTGGGTTTCCATGTGATAAACCTTGGTGTACATGTGTGATTGATTGTATGTTTGCATGTTTCTTATTAATGATGCTTATACTGATAAGTGTTAAGTTTGAGTAGAAACTTTGATTAAGGTTAAATCTGGTAGAAACTGTATAGTGTTAATTCACCCCTCCCCTCTTAGCACCGGTTGGGATCAACAATTGGTATTAGAGCCTTGGCCCTTAGATTCAGAAGAGCGTAACAACTTAATAAAAGATCCAAGATGATACGAAAGGAAGGTCCCAAGTTCTCTAAGGATAATTACACATTATGGTGTGGTAGAATGAAGCTCTACCTAAGAACTCTAGGAGATCAATACTGGAATCATGTAAGCATAGAGTACAATGAACCTACAGGGGTTCTCACTGCAGATCAAATCAAAGAGAAGCAAGATAACATCACAACTATGGAGGTGATTGCTAGTACTCTATTTGATAACAAGTATGCTGAGATTCAAAATCTAAAAATAACCTATGAGATGTGGAATAAGCTGAAGACTATTTATGGAGGAGATCCTCATGTACAATAGGCTAAGGTGGACAGTTGGAGAGACAAATTTAATGAGATGAGGATGCAAAAAGGAGAGAATATAGAACAATACAACAAAAGAATAAAGGATGTGGTAAATTCCATCAGAAATGTTGGAGGAAAACTTGAGGAAGATGATATGGTCAACAAAATCTTGAGAACCTTGCTACCACAATATGCCATAAGGGTTTCTGCAATTCAGGAACTCAGATCTTTGGGAATAGTTAATGTTACGCTTGACTCCCTGATTAGTAAGTTGATTACCTTTGAACTAAGCAACTATGATAACAATATGCCAAATATTGATGCTGCCTTCAAATCTTCCATGACACTTGCATCAACAGTGAGAAGAAAAGAAACTGGAAGTAGTTCTACTACAAGAGCCGGTCATCCTCATGAACCTGACAACTTGTTACTTGAAGAACATGAACAAGATGAGCTTGAATCACTAATAGCAAGAAGGTTGCCAATAGGAAAAGGAAAGTACAAAGGTAAACTACCACTGATGTGTATAGGAAAAGGAAAGTACAAAGGTAAACTACCATTGAAGTGTTTCTCTTGCAATAAGATACGTCATATTGCATCTAGATGTCCTAATAATGATAGGAAGGATAAATTTAGAAGATACAAAGAAAATAGAAAGAAGGAGTTCTATCTTGCAGAAGAAGGAGTTACCGATGAAGAATCAGAAGGATCTGATGGAGAAGGGATTGCATTTTTAGTGGTGAAGATAGCACAGAGGAAGGTGATATGGTACTGATTTCTAGTTCAAGCCGGTGTGGAGACTGGGCAATTGACAGTGGTTGCACTCACCACATGACTGGTGATATGAACAAATTGCTTAGCATGGAGGGTTTTGATGGAGGATTGGTGAGATTCGACAATGATGCTCCCTGTGCAGTAAAAGGTGAGGGATCTATAGCCCTAAATGATAAAACCAATTGTGAAGATGCTTAGTAGGTAGAAGGGATAAAGTATATTTTGTTAAGTGTTGCACAACTTAACAATAAGGGTTACCAGTTAGAGTTTAATGAAGGAATAAGTAAAATAAGTGATAAATCAGGAGGTCTGATTGCTACCGGTAAACAAACTAGAGGTAATTTGTTCTAGCTAGACACCACTATAGGAAGTTGCCTAATGGAAAAGGTAGAAGGTAGTTGGCTATGGCACAAAAGATTGTGTCATGTTAATTTTGATAGCATAGCAAAGGTTAGTAAATTATAGTTTGTCAGAGGTATGCCTGACATTATGAAACCTGAGAATGCTATGTGTAAAGAATGTCAACTAGGAAAGTTGACCGGATCTAGTTTCAACAACAAATCTTATTGATCTGAGAATGTGTTGGATTTAGTGCATACATATTTGTGTGGTCCTATGAGAACTAAGAGTTTCTATGGGGACCGATACTTCATGTTGTTTGTAGATGATTTCTCAAGAATGATGTGGGCTATATTCTTGAAAGAAAAATCTGAAGCCTTTCACATGTTTAAGGGCTTCAAGGCTCGAGTAGAGAGAGGAACCGGTAAGAGTCTGAAATGTTTCAAATCAGATAGAGGAGGAGAGTTCACCTCTCAAGAGTTCATAAATTACTGTGAAGAATAGGGGATTATGAGGAAGATGTCTGCACCCAGAACACCTCAGCAAAATGGGGTTGCTTAAAGAAGACAAAACTCCAATTGATTGTGCGAGGACTCTAATGATTCAAAAGGATATTCCACATGTCTTTTGGAGAGAAGTAGTGAGTATTGTTGTGTATACCTTGAACCAGATATAGGTGCAGAAGGGGACAAATAAGACACCCTATGAATTATGGTGTGGATACTCACCTAATGTGAGTTACTTCAAGGTGTTTGGAAGTAGGTGCTACATCAAGAGGGATGAATACTCTGAATAGTTTGATCCTAAGAGTGATGAAGGAATCTTCTTAGATTACTCCACAAAGAGTCAAGCATACCAGTGTTTGAACAAACGAACCAGTAAGATTATGTACAATGCAAATGTCAAAGTAGATGAGTTCTTTGAGAAAAATGAATAGGACAACAAGAGTGAACCAGAGGACTATCAAGGATTCAATTACATTGTACCAGTCGAAGCTGATGCAGAGAATCCTAGTGTAGCTGCAAATGAGGAAGCATGTGAAGTAGAGCCTACACAATCGATAGAAGAAGCTCCAAGAAATGAACTGACACCACAAAGGTATGTTAGAAACAATCATTTAGCCAACAATATTATTGGTGACAAGAATGCAAGAGTATTGAGTAGAAGAAAAGAAAGGGAGAGTACTTGCCCGCTCTCTAAAATTGAGCCCAAAACAACAAAGGAGGCTCTAAAAGATGAAGAGTAGATCAAAGCTATGGAGGAAGAATTGGAGAAGATTGAGAAAAATGAAACTTGGACCCTTGTGCCCAGACCGAAGAACAAAAATGTGATAGGCACCAAGTGGGTGTTTAGAAACAAAATGGATGAAACCGGTCAAGTAGTAAGAAACAAAACAAGGTTAGTCTGCAAAGGGTATACACGGGAAGAAGGTTTGCATTATGGAGATACGTTTACATCGGTGGTCAGACTAGAAGGGGTCAAAATATTGCTTGCTTATGCTTCTTACAGGAAGTTCAAGGTCTACCAAATGGATGTCAAATTGACATTCTTGAATGGTGTTCTAGAGGAAGAAGTGTACATTGAGCAACCAGAAGGGTTTGCTTCAGAAGATGGAAGAGATATGGTATGTAAGCTGAAGAAGGCTCTATATGGGCTAAAACAAGCACCAAGAGCTTGGTATAAGAGACTGCACTCATATCTGATAAGTATAGGGTTCATGAGAACCGTTGACAATAGTAACTTGTACTTGAAGACTAGAGAAGAAGGAAAACATCTGATTGTAGAGATTTTTGTAGATGACATCATCTTTGGAGGAGATGATGAAATGAGCAAAGGTTTTACAAAAGAAATGAAGAAAGAATTTGAAATGTCCATGATCGGTGAAATAAAATTCTTCATTGGTCTGCAAGTATCTCAACTAAAGAAAGGTATATTCATTAGCCAGACCAAATATATAAGGGAAATATTGAAGACCTTTGGAATGGAAGATTCCAAACCTATTGGAACTCTGATGGTTATAGGTTGCAAGCTCTCCAAATACGATGAGGCTAATGAATTGAATGAGACACTATACTGATCCATGATTGGTAAGTTGCAATATGCAGTGCACAGTAGACCAGATATTTCACAAGCAGTTGGCTTGGTTGCTAGATTTGGTGCAAATCCAAAAGAGACTCATATGGTGGCAGTTAAGAGGATATTTAGGTACCTTAAGGGGACTGATGAGTATGGTCTTTGGTATCCACATAAGGGAAATTTCAACTTAAGTGTCTTCATCGATGCAGATTGGGTAGGGAACATTGATGACAGAAAGAGCACTAGTGGAGGTGCATTCTTTCTTGGAGATAGGATTGTGTCATGGAAAATCAAGAAAAAAAACTGTATCTCTCAATCAACAGCTGAGGCGGAGTATTTGGCTGCTACAATCAATTGTACATAAGTAGTATGGATTAATCAGATCTTGGAAGGTATCCAAGAAAAGGTGATTGAACCTGTGGTGATACACTGTGACAATACAAGTGCCATCAACATATCAAAAAACCCGATAATGCACTCCAAAACCAAGCATATTGCAATAAAATATCATTATCTTAGGGAGCAGGTGCAGGACAAAGAAGTTAGACTGAAATATGTGCCAACCAAGGAATAGGTTGCATACATATTCACCAAGCCACTACCTAAGGATAATTTTGAGTATCTCAGAGGTAAGCTAGGGGTAATTCCCTTTCATGCTCTAGGGTGAGTGAAGATCAGAACGACATCAATCTGGTATGATTTTTCCTGAAAATTCTATGTATTTGGATTGATGATTATGGACTACTCCTATCAGGGGGAGCAGTCACTGCAATATGTGAAATAGGATGTCTAGACTACACCATTGGCATTGCTATCAAAGGGGGAGTGAAGTTAGATGGAACATGAAGGGAGATGAAGTCATATGTGATTGAATGTAAGCCAGTGAAAGGGGGAGTAATATCTTTACTCAAGATCAAACAAAGTAGTTGATCGGTACAACAGAAGCAGAAGTGATTGGTTGCTAAAAGACAAGTTTGAAGTGTTGCCATAAATGCCAAAGGGGGATATTGTTGGTATAACCGATGGTGTTGGCACAACCGGTTCATCAGTTAAGTATTGTCATTGATGACTAATACTTACTGATGAATAAGGCCAAGCTCATAGGCAAGGAGGTGTGGTAAACCTCAATGGTTTACTCATGGCTGCAAATAGTAAGGAGGATTCAATCCTCCCCTAATATGCATTATTGACACACTTAAGCAGTGTGTTGGACAGAGACTAATCAGTTGAAGGATAAACAGAGCAGTTGACCAGTCAATCAAGCATCCGATAGATGTTGAGATCAATTTATTAGATTGACAATTGAAAGGATGTTGCGGCCACCATAGGTGACTCAGATTGCAGTTTAGTAGTCTTATGCACAACTAGAACACTCTGGACAGACAGGTGATCAGTTTGCTTGATGATAAATAACCAATGGCAAAAGGTGAAGAGTTACACCAGTGAACCCGTGATACAAGTTAAAGGATGCTATCCACCAAGAATATTAGAGCAGTGATTGGTAAGTTGGATGTGATGACCAAAGGTGAGTTAGTCAGGGTGAGATATCAATCAAACAAACTATTAGTGAATTTTACATCAATTAACAACTAGTTAAGACAATATTTGTTTGGATTTTCTAGTTCGCTTAAAAAAGACAGAACACAACCTAGAAGTTGCTAAAATTATGAGTTGCAGTGGCAGATAAGGATGAGTTGTTGGAGAGAATGATGGAGAGCATGCAAAGAAAGTGCAAGAAGATTTGAAATTCAAATTTACCGTGAACTCATTTAGGAAACAATAGTTAGGTGCTGGAAAAAAATGGTATAAAGGCTCTTAGCGAAAACCAAAAGTTTTGATCATAAAATTGCTAAGTGCAATTTTGAAGAGAGGCGATCCAGGAAGGTGAGAAGAGTGCAAAACTGCTAAGTGAATAGCAGAGTGGTGAAGAGAGTGTGCAGAGCTCGAATAGGGTGAAGAGTAGAGAAAGAATGCATAGCACAATAGAGTGCATAGCAAGTGTAATGCAGAGCACCAGAAGAGTGCGGAGTAAGTGTAATCGGTGGTCAAACCAAAGAGCTTCAATTGGATTTGATTAAGCTAAGAGTAGCTACTATAGAAGATCATTCCCTCTATTGTTTTCTAATAACTACAATAGTAAAATCTCTTAACCGGGTGGACTTTAACAGGTCCCTTTGTAAAATCCCTTAACTGGGTGACATCTTAATTAATGATCCTAAGTCCTTTGATAAGGCTACCTTTAACAAGGTAAAGGTTCTAATAGGCCTTGAAGAAAATCCCTTACACTTGTCAGTGTCTTTGTAATCTCTTAACAGGGATGACTCCTCACCGGGCATACTCCAAAAAGTGTAGATTTTGTGAGTTCTTACTCACACCGTGGTTTTCTCCCATTTGGGTTTCCACATGATAAACCTTGGTGTTCATGTGTGATTGATTTTATGTGTGCATGTTTCTTATTAATTCTGCTTATACTGATAAGTGTTAAGTTTGAGTATAAACTTTGATTAAGGTTAAATCTGGTAGAATCGGTATAGTTCTAATTCACCCCTCCCCTCTCAACACTGGTTTGGATCAATAGACAAGGCTAGCCAAGTGGGTGATGTTGCTCTTTGACTTTGACCTAAAGTTTGTATTTCAGAAGTCAATTAAAGTGTAGGTCATCATTGATGAGTTGGTCGATGCCCACTGAGAAAAATATTTTCCTACCTTGGACCTCTTTCTTATTGAGGATGTGTTAGTTGTTGATCACGACTCTGTGTGGGACATGTGTTTTGACGAATTGAGGTGTCAAACTAGATCAGGAGTCGGTGTAGTCTTTGTTTCACCTAAAGGAAAGCCAGTCCCTCTCTCATTTTGTTTGGAATTCCATTGTACCAAAAATATCACTGAGTACGAATCCTTGATTGCAGGGCTCCGTGCTGCAATTGCCATGGGTCTGAAGAAACTTCACATCCATGGAGATTCATAACTTATTGTGAATCAGGTTATAGGTGCTTATCGTGTTACGTATCTAAAGTTGTCTCAATATAAGGATTTGGTGTTAATTATACTGAGACAATTCACTATTGTCATGCATATGTAATGGCAAGTGTTGCTTCCCTTGTAGGCCTAGACTTTGGTCAGGACGAATACCGCTTTGTGATACAAGTCCCCCGTTCTCCAGCTGTATTTGATCAAGCATAATTCGATGATATCATGTGCTCCCATATTGATGTAGGAGAATGGTTTGCACACATTTTCAATTATCTCAAGACCAAAATTTTTCCTAATGATGCTAGTAAGAGTTCACGTGTGCAGATTCAAAAGCTAGCCACTTGTTACATTCTCTTATCTAATGTTCTTTATAAGAGATTATATAACAATCTTCTTTTGCGTTGTCTAACAAAATATGAAATCCCCCTTTCCCTTCAAGAGGCCCATTTTGGCTCTGGAGGTGGGCATTTCGGGGGAAAATCTCTGATCCATAAATTGATTCACATGGGTACTACTGGCGAACAATGGAACAAGAGTCCTTTGCTTTTATCAAGAAGTACCCCCAATGTCAACAACATAGTAATTTGATTCGAGCTCCTATGTAGGAGCTTCATAGTTAGGTTTCTCCATGGCCTTTATAGACATGGGGGTTGGATATCATTGGTAAAATATCTCCCCCTTTATCCAAGGCTCATGTCTTTATCATTATCACTAAAACTTATTTCAAAAAGTAGGTTGAAGTCATCTTGCTAAGATCGATTACTACCGATATGATATGTGTCTTTATCATGTATAACATTATTTCTCACTTTGGTTTAGCTGCTACTCTTGTCTCTGATAATGGTACATTGTTTAAGAACAAGGATGTTAAGAAGTTTCTTGAAAAATTCTGTATCCAAAACTGTTTCTCTACACCTTACTATCCTCAATCTAATGGTCAAGCAGAAGCATCTAACAAGACTATTTAGCAAATCTTTCATAAGACTGTTACCAAACATGGTAAGGATTGACATGTATAATTAGTGTATGATTTATGGGCCTATCACACAAGCGTTTATACTGCTATGGGAACAACACCCTACAACCTCGTGTATGGTGTTGACACTATCATCCCCCTCGAATTGGAGATTCCATCCCTACATGTCTCCCTGAAAGGGGTTATCGATGACAACTCTTATCACACTCTTTGTCTAAATCAACTTGAATTACTAGATGAGCGTTGCTTAAGGGCCCTTCAACATCTCCAAGCCTATCAGAAATATTTATCTCGACAATATAACCAAAGTGTTTTACCCTGGACCTTTAAAGTAGGTGACCTGATTCTATGTGAAAACCAGAGAAACATTAACACACCTGATCAAAGAGGTAAGTTTAGCTTGAACTAGTTAGGCCCATATTTCATCACCTATATTTATGGTTCATGTGCCTAAGTTTTATCCTTCATGGATGGTGCTCCTCTCAAAGGACCCATCAATGAAGCACACCTACGTAAGTACTATGCATAAAAAATGCGTAGTATGTATCATAGGCATGACCCCTAGTTTCCCTATGGTAGTCATGTCATGATAAATATATCTTCATTAACATGACATTCATTTCTGTGTTTTGGAGTGACCATGCATTTTTGTATCCACGTGTGTGTGTGTGTGCATCAACATGTGTCCTGTCCATACAAAGATCATCATAAGGTTTAATCATGCATATGTATATAACAATATCTAAATTAAATTATGATGTACATCTAATCTAAATCATCCATCACATGAGCATATATACTGAACAAGTAAAGTGGTAAAAACATTCATCCGTGATAACGTAAGACAGGATAAAAAATGGTGAGTCTCATATATATATATGTGTGTGTGTGTGTGTGTGTACTGTATAATGTCAAAACAATGTACATGTATCACATCACTCCAAAAACATGTGATGTTGTCATATATGTCTCTAAAATACATAAATACATCCATGTAGATACATCGATTTTTTTTTTGTACATAGACTCGATCAAAACTATCTCATGACCCCCCTGGTGGGTGGGTCCCTGAGCTTGCTATTGCTAGAGGATCTTGACCTCTTTGAGAGGGTTGTCTCACTAATGTGGACTGCGATCTTGCAACAATGGTGCTCCTTGATCGCATGCCCCTCAACTCCCCTCGCAGCTCTACTATGGCCTCTTGTCGTGTCATCAACTCCTCCTGTAGGGCCATCTTGCGCTATCACGATGCCTCTAGATCAGACATCAGCTGACGCACTCGGGGGTGGTCCAAGTGACTTACAACACCCTGCTGGGTGATCTCTACCTATCGATGGAGGTCATCAACTTGGCTTTGCAGAGCATCATGTGCCCTCTCTACACTCTCACCTCGCGTCACCACCTGGTCTCTCTCTTTATGAATGACACAGACCTCCAACAAGGCCTGATCTCACTGCCCCATCATAGTGGCCAGCTATACTACTCCCTCAACCAGCTCCACTTGACCCTCTTCGTACGTTGTCTGTAGTCGTGCCACAAACTTGAACAACTACGCATGTCTCCCAACTGTCTGGAGGGGTTGATAAGCATCTAGCATAGGAATTCATGTATGTACATTAGGCATGATTTCTGTGAGTGCCTGGTGGATGAAACTCAACCACTTGGCAATGCCCTATGCAAAAATAAACATTTTTACATCAGCATCCATAGCATCAAAAATATCTACATCTATACAAGTACATAAATGTATGTGCGAAAGAATACTAAAGTACATTGATAAAAATTAAAGCACATACCAAGATCATCCCTCTGCCAGTCTAGGTCTTGTGGAGGCACCCTGCTATTGGATCCCTCTATGGCCACCGTTGCTGCTACTAGTCCCCCTGGTGGTACAAAAGGTTGTGCGGATGGCAATGGCGAGAGCCTTCTAGCGGCAAGAATGGGTCTATTTGGGCTCAGGCTCCCCACCTGCTATCTCTGAGTTGACCTCTCATCCTCATCACTTGAGGAGGTCTAGTTGTTTCTATCACCTCCTAGAGCTTCGATATCTCCTCCCTCTACATCCGGTGGGAAGATTAGTGTCGGACTTTCCCTGCCTCACCAGGATGCAAAACTTGGTGTGACTCTAACATCGTCTATATCCAACTGTGGTGGAATGCCATCATCATCGCTACCCTCAGAGTTATCTCATGTGTCTCCTAGGGTAGGGTGAGGAAGGTCCTACGAATGCAATGCATTCCTATCCTATCATGCGTATGTAGGAGTGACAGGTGGGATGGTATCCACCTATCCAAACTGTTGCATGCATCACCACTAGTAGTAGGGCATGACGACATGGTCTTGATGGCAAATTAGGAAGTAGTCACACTGAATCCAAGGGAGCTGTGTATGGTCTATCACCCAAACCCCCATGTCTCGATACGACTACCAAACCATGGCCTTGATGCTGAGCTAATATAGGCTGAATTTCCAGAACATCAGGTCTCCTGTCTGTCATCCTCTACGTCATAGTAGGTATGTGTGTTCCTTTCACATGTCTAATGACATGGGCACTAGGAATCCCACTGGCCGCGTACAAGTGATATGCTTGAATACCTAGACCTTTACAAGGGTGCATTCTATAAGACTTTGGTACTCATGGTGTACATATCGAGAAAGCTCATAGTATAGATTGGCCAACATGCTGCGGCCCCATGCGTACACCGTCTGCCTCTTCTCAATCTCCCGAATCACTAGCATGAACCTTGTAGTCAGCTCAGAACCCCAACCGTCTATCAAAAACCACCATGCTATGATCTCTATCATGATGCACCACGCCAAGGGAATTGACACTCGTCCTTGGCCTAACGCTCGCAGGTATACATGCCCCATGGCATCGATCCTCCATTCCAAGGTCCACTCTTGATGTCTACCTAGCTCCGCAATGGATAGTATAGCTGGTGATACCCGCTGCCCTCAGATGGGAAGTCAAAGGATAAGATATATGTCAATCAAGGTCACCGCCATCTCTCCTGTCGCTAAATGGAATGAGATGGTGTCTGCATCGCTTCTCTCCATCAATGTCCATAGTATCGGGGCATGGAACTGAAATTCAGGTAGGGTGAATGTTCACCATAGACCTACTCTCTGGAGCACTCGCCTATTGGCTACTGACAACTCCTCCACCCAATCGTGCAAAGTCTATAACAAATTTCTCAAGGTGTGCTCCAACATCTAGGGCAATGCCTGCACACAAAAATACAACTTTTCTTAGTCCTCATTCTCATGCTCTGTCGACGACTGCATGCTTGTAGGATGCTAGCATGTCATACAGATGATAGTGTCCAAGATGGATGCCATCATGTCATCTAGACAAATGTACCTATCAAAGATGACAACACAATATCCAGATGACAACGTGTCCCTTGGATGCAAGTGTAGCCATCCATCCTAAAATCCCCCCAAAAATGCAAAAAAAGACAAAGTAACAGGAGTTTGAAGTCGTACCTGGTCAGGCTCATCACCCTGCTCGATCGCAGACTGCAACTCCTCAATCCTGCTAGCTCGATGCTCTCATGTACGTGGAATTTTTTCTTAGTCTCTATTAGAATCTTTGATCAAATGCCAACAATGAATAGTGAAAAGGATGCTTATCAGGGCCCACCTCCGAGTATATTGCCTAAATTTGGCCCAAAATTTTTCTTGCTCATTTTGGGACAATTTTGGCTCATTTTCCTTCTTGTTTTCCCCACCTTGCTGGGGGGAAAACACAAGGGGGAATATACTCACTTTCATTATATTTTTCTTCTTTCTATTCGTACTAATGCTCCTTAAGCATTCTTCTTGCCAAAGTAGCTTCGTCTGATTTTTGTGCTGACAAATTTTCAAGTTTTACAGTATTGAATCTATCATGCTAAATATTGTGGTTCCTCATGGAGAATTTGAGGCATCATTCGTGATCGTTGTTTCTACCTTTTTGACCCCTACAGTATCCTTTTTGGGCTAAGTATTTATTGCACTTACTGCATTTATTGCATTGCATAAGCTTAATGAATGAATCCTTTTGAACTACTTTAGTGTGATTGATCCCTTGAGTTGAACAAGAGGGGTTTGTCTTCATGGCTTGTCTTCTCTTGATCTCTTATCTTTACATGCAATGTGTCATTTGCATTTTTTATTGTATCTATTATCTAGGTGCATTCATATTTCCAATTTTACCAATATTTGAATTTTATGCAATAGTGGTTTGCTTCCATTAAGCGGAGTATAGTTTCTATTTGCATTTCTTTCCAATTTACCAAGTTTCCAAGTTTATTTATCTTTTTCCAATTTATCTATCTGGCTGTTTGTGGTGGTGGAAACACCTAAGCGTGGGTTTGACTGAGGCAGACCCCTATATAGCCCCCCAAATTTTTCCTGTCCTAGTGTGTGCAGGTGGTGAAAATGTCATTTGCATCGAGAAGCACACGCAAAGCTTTCCTCATATTTTCTATTCATGGGTTATACAGACAACAACACACCACACTGAAGTCCCAAACCTGAGAGCTCTCGGATCCAGAGGTACATTCCTCTTTTAATTTTGTTATGTCCTGCAAAGATCACTTGTTGTATTTCACTGCTCTGCCATTATAAATTTGTTGTTTACTCTCACATAGTCTTCGTTTTAGTTCTTGTTATCCCTGGCTCATCTTAGTGCATGTTCAAAGAGGTAGAAACAAATTGATTTGTCCTCTAAGATTTATCATCTTGGAGGAGATAAGTTTCTTCCCCTACACATAATAATTTTATGAGTTGAAACAAGTTAAGTTCTGAAATATTATAAATTCAATTCATGAGTTCAAATATACTAGTACTATGACTACTAAATATTCATACCACATCAAGTTGTTCAACCCAATATTCAATAACATTTAATATTTTCGCGTGGTCTTCACTATCTAATCTCCACTTGTGAGTCCATCCACGTGAATGTGGAATTGTATGAAGAATTAGGCTGACAACAATGACTACTTGGCTATACAGATATACCTTGTTGTCAATTTTATATTAAGTATAATGAATTCCATGTTGAGAAATTTTGATTTGTTTGAAATATGTGCCTTGCACTACAATTGAGGCTACATAAGAAACAACAAATTCCTTGAGGTGGAAATTTGTAAAATTGTATAAAAATTCAAAATGCATGCATAAAATCAATTAATTAAAATACATGAATCAATTCAAACCTGTGGGAAATGACATTCCATAACTTATTTAAGCTTTCGTTAACTTATTTCTCTCTTTTGTGCAACACAATAAATAATAACTAACACATTCTATATTTCTAGCCTTTGCTATGACTGCAAAAATATCTCTTGCCCAAAGAAATTTACATAACAAATTCAAACTTATAAATAAAATGTACTTGTTAAAAATGTCCAACATTTTAAGATATGTAAAGTTATATGTACATGTGCACGTACATTTTTTAATCAATCTCGAAATATGATCATCATCACTATAAATCAAAGGAATGTCTTCAAAGATTTCATCCTCATCTTCATCGTATGTGTCACTAACAACTAGTGGCACCAAATTCCATTCACTGACATATCCAAAGGCTTTACCACTTAGATTGATAAGGCCAATAAATTCACTTGTGACAAACCTTACATTAAGGGGGGAACTGAATTTGATTGATCCAATTCTAAAAGGATTGAATATAGATAAAATTAATCCTCCTTTTTTGAGTTGAAATCAACTTTGAATTGGGGTTAAATTGCAATGCTATATCTTAGACAAACAATGAGAAATTGATATAAAATAATAATAATATAATGTTCTAGATATCATGCAGAGCTATAAAATTAGATTTGAGAATAAAAAATAGATCATAACCTGTGATATAAAGTTTAGGTTGAATTGTCAAGACAAGGGGGAGTAGGTTGTCTTGGTCCTCTGAATATCAGAGGCAGACAAACTTGATGTTTCTTGGTCCTCCACTTTTGTGCCTTCAAAAGATAAGTTTGATTATTGTTGTCTACTTTGTTTAATTCCTTTCTTGTAGCCCCTAAACCAATTTCATGTAGATAGAATGAAGAAAATAGGATTGTTGATGGGGGTTTGCCTTAGGTCAAAACCCAGTTTATCTACAAAAATAAAAAGTACAAAAGAAATTTTTTTTAATACCAAGTGACTTTTCTCTTAGTCTTACATGTGGATGTTTGTGTGCTCGTGTTGTTGTCTATATAGAAACAACCAGGGAGCTCCAAAACTATAAGATCCAATATACTAGTTTTTTTTACTTGTAGAAATGGAGATAGGAAAAATGTTGGATGTTGTATAGGGGTTTCCCTCAATAAATCTCCCACTTTGGTTTTTCCACCATGGAAAACTAGATAAGATTGGAGTAGACAAAGAGACATAAAATAAATATACACGTGAAAGAAAAAAACCCTGCTATAGAGGAGAACCCCCATCACAATAAATAATAGACAATGTACAATAGATGAGATCATAAGATAAATTGCAAGAGAGAATATGATGTAGTTGTGCCTCCCCTCTTGAGATAGTTGATGTGATGATATCACAAATGAGAGAAGTCCATGACTACATTGAGTAACCAAAATTTGAAATAATTTTAGTAGAGCTTCATTGTGTGAGAAAGAGAGCCAAAATCCAAGAGAGTTGAAAGATGTAAAAATAAAGAAAAGAGAGGGTTTTGTTGTGTATAGTGGGTGGGAGGAGTTGCTACAAGCATTCTTGGCCACTATAACATGCGTCAAGGGAAAACTATGTGAGATATTCCAAATTGAATCTCAAAAATTACTAGGAGATTAGGACATCATGTAGATGTCTGCACATTGTGCTTTTATCCAACTAAATTTATCCAAAAATCAAACTATAGATTGCTTATGCTTCATCATTGCCACCTATAAAATCAGAATCATGAATTCTCTATTATAGGTTTTGTGATAAATATAGTGGGCACAATGCATAATTGTGGAATTGGCACAGGGTGCAATTTTCAACATTGCATATGAACACCTCAAATATATTTCCTTCATGATCATCATCTATAAGAGATTGTTTAAGGGATCCTCTCAACCATCCATCTATCTGTCACAACCAAATAGAAAACAAAATTATTGTCATGTATCTCCATTTGAGGCATTCTTCTAAGAAAATAAATACTTGTAGAGATCCAAAGAATATAAGACATTGTTTAAGAGATCCACTAAACCATCTATCTACCACAACCAAGTAGGAATAAAAAAATTGTTGGCACACTGATGAGAATTCATAGGGTATAGGTTAGATCATAGGATTTAAATTATTTTATAATGTTTGTTAACTTTTAATCCTAGGTAAAAAGTACAAGTTAAAAGTCAAATGTTAGTTTCCCAGTTCTGAGGAAGTTGGAATATATTAGAAATTTGTTAGGAGGTTAGTATAAGTTAGAACTGCCTATAATTTTGGTCATTCCCATGAAGATTTGGATGAAATTCCAAATTCTTAATTTTGGCATACAGAATGCCTATATAATAATGTGTTTTGCTCCTTTTTGGAGCATATTGGAATGCAAGTTTTGTAATGCCCCGCCAGGAAACCCCAAAGGGATTAAGCCAAAACACAAGAATAGAGTGCAATTTTTTTTTTAAAGTTACAACACATAAGATGCAACAAGATATCAAAGATTCAGATTACATAGCGGAAGACATCAACTAACTCCTAAAGAGTTTCCCAACGAGATTACTTAAATTTCACAATTCACTTAACTCACACAATTAATCCAAAAGCTGAATATCTTAATAACGAGATAATTCATAATCAGGATAATTCCTTCCAAAAGATGGAAATATAAATCACAAGCAATGATTCATCCATTAAGATCCATTCATAATCTTCATTCAAGCTTTTCATTTAAAATTACAAGCCATACATCTAATATTCTAATACACTAGGATTTCATCATAACATAAGAGATCTTTCCAAGCATATTTAAATTCCTTAATAACAACTGAGTATATCCATTACTCTAAAATACATTCTTTCATATTCCAATTTATTGCATTTAAAAGACGATTGCATACTAGCATCTACGATAAATCACTTCTAAAACACTTACGCTTTTGATCAACATGGCATTCAAGGAAGAACTGAATATAAGCATTTATAGTTAATTCCCATTTATCCACTTAACCATTTTAACATAAGCTAAACATACATGATAAAGCTGAATAAAGGAAACATAAGAGAATACATCACATAACACCATAATGATCTCGGAGTTCACCCCTAAAGGGCTACATCTCCGGGTCTGCTCAACTGCAAGACCCCTCTGATAATATATAAAGTTAAGAGTACAAGAGGTTACACCAATACAATCCAGCCATCAAGGCGATACATAAACAATATACAAACGACCGCATCGGTCAATTAATACATAAACGATCCTTTAAAAGAACAGGATCCAGCTGAACATAATCAAAGCTAAAACAAGAGGTCCATGAGAGCATCCATAAAACTGAGCCAACACCACCCAAGGTCTAACATGAAACCGACACTCACAAGGGCAGAGACAAAAGGACGACTCACAAGGGTACTCCTAACAGGACAAACGACGACACACTAGCGAACGTAGGGACAAGTGTCATCACACAACCTGGTATGGATACCATGGCAAGTCTTCATAGGTCCCGGCCCCATACACTAGGTCACCCTGGCAACCTAATCCGAGCTTCCGGCCCATCCAAGCCTCATGTGGACCCACACATCCTCTCGTGAAGACAAGGATGGTAGTTTGCCATTTCAGGCCTTCTCACAGCATGTCGAATCTATGATAGCACTCGTCCCATGTGTGAGGCACATTATCTTATTTAGAGATTACATTCTAATATATTTAGGTTATCACTTATTAGACTCACTTTCGACGGGTTACCCAGCAGCCACTTTGGGCATGGCCCCCAATCGAAAGCCACTTTCCCATACGACACTAGACTAAACTCAGATGAACTCAAAACCAAGGAATACACATGGTCAGACGAACGGAGTTCAAGAAGGGACAAACAATCATCTGGTCAAACACGACTCAAAGGTAATCACTTACTGACGGTACTCTAACTAGAGACCCGACCAACAACGGTCAACCACAATCATCATTCGACTCACACACAAGGAGGAGATGATCAAAACGACACTACCACAATACAACAGTCAACTTGGAACAGAGGACTGAATCAGGTACCCCAAGTCAAGTCATACGACAGGGTCCTATCAAACAAAGCAAAACATGCCATATCATAATTAAAGGCGAATACAGAAATTAAACTCGCAAGGCAATAATCAGAAAAGACAATATTTCCTCAAATTGATTTAATCATTAAAAGTCGATCAAGTTTTCTTCAAGATCTAAATCAGCTTACAGCATCTACCTCATCAAGGGGTAAGTTGTTCTTGGTTTTCTAACTCTTAAGGTTCAAAGCATCGAACAGGCAAATTAAGCCATAATGAGTTTTTAAACCAATTCATTTTAATAAAACTCAGACAACCATTAATCAATTAAACAAGGTATTTAATCTCCAACAAACATCATTAACATACCGGTCTAAAACCGACCTCTACAGTTTCGTATTTTTCAAGCCCAGATGCATTATACGGATTACGGAAATAAAAATGTAGAAGGAGAATCTAAATGGAGATAATCATTTCCAATTGCATATCGTTTAAATTCAAATACCCAACGATAAATATTTCACTTCTCAATTACTCAAATGATATGTTCTAAGATAATACTTAACAACATCAATCAGTAATTACATCGTATTTCAACGATTTTCCAGTAACATATTATTCTCTATTGTTTTTAAACAAGACTATCTCAATTAGCCAACTTCCCTAATTAGCTAGAAGGTAAGATATCCATTTATTAGCCAAGATCAATCAGAGAATAATCGACAATATTAAATTACAAAATTACAGTTGTAGAACTTAATTAGAAAGAGGGCAAAAGTCACGAAATGAAGTTGAATAACGATTAACCTATAAACTCCATTATAGAATTAATCAATATCCAACTGACATTTAACGTGATATTGCCACCCTAAACCTAATTAAGGACTAATTTCCACTTAACAATAAAAATAACATTTAACATATTATAAGCATTTTTTTTTTTTGAACACTAAAAAAAAAATGTATATAAAAAAAACATCTTTAAAAACTAATTAAAAGAAAGCATTTTAACAAGGGCTAGGGCGGGCCGTGCCCTAACCCTAGCCGCTGGCGGATAGCACTCGCGGGCGGCGCTCGCGGCGGTGCCCGCAGGTGCCGCGGCGCCCTGCGACCATCGCGGCCCCTGCGGCCACCGCCGTGAGCCGCAGGCACTGCGGGCTGCAAACGTTGAAGGAAGGGATGCGAGCGCAGGGAGGGGAGTAAGGGGGACGAGCGGGGGAGAGGGGAGGAGGAGCGGGTGGAGCTCCGCTCCCCGCCCTCCAACCCCAAACACAGCTCGTGTTATTAAACAAAAACTCGCCCAGCTCGATTTTAACATACTTTACACAGCGCTAAAAAAAATATTAAACACAGTTCGAAATTAATGTATTTTCTTTATTTTTTTTTTGAAACACAGCGCTATGATTAAAAGAAACACAGTTCGAACTTCCAAAACAAAAACGCCCAAAAGGGTTGCTGAAGTTTTCGATTTAAGAAGAGTTTAGATAAAATAAAGAACTATGTTTTGGTATCCATTTCTTGGGTGAATTCATTCTCTCCAAACACAAAGGGGTTTTTCCAACACCCAACAGCAATGAGGAATCTAAAACCAGATAAAACCCCCATTTCCATTTCAAACAAAAACTAAAATTGAGAGTTTGATCCTACCTGATCTCGCGTTCCTGGCAAGATCGGCTGAAGAATCCCAATCTCCAGCTGCCCAAATCCCTCCTTCTCCATCCAAAATCCTCCAATTTCATCTCCCAAAATCTTTTCCAACCAAAATCCTCCAAAAATGTCCATACTTCCATTTTTCCCCAAATTTGGGTTATATGGAAGAGTTGACCCAAAAATTCTATTTTTGGAATTAAAAATTTTATTTACAAATAATTCACAAAATTAATCCTTTCTAACTATAGCAACAATTTAACTTGCTTTATCAATTAAAAATTTGATTTCTCATTTAATTAAATTTAACCTTTCAATATTCAAAATCCAACAGAATGCAATTAACTCTATTGCGATAACATACAAAACTTTCCTTTTTCAACAGCATATATATAATGCATTTAATAATCAAAATCAGTCATTTACTCGAATTCACTCTCAATATAAAATAAGCAATTCATATCAACGAAAATCGCATAACGAATTCCCGATTAATTTAATCCATTAATCTTCAATGCACAATGCATATTTAATCAAGATAATTACTAAGGACTAATTAATCAAATTTAACCATGCACATCAAGCACGCAAACCGAGAAGGTCAACCAAACAGACGACTCGCAAACCCATACCAAAAGGGGATTACCGACGACGACTGACGATGCTCACTTGAGCACGACTAAGGTCGACTAGGGTCTTACGACCACCTAATCCAACTCTAAGGATTAAAAAAAGTACACTCAAACCTGCAAACCCAGGTGAAGACGAACCTCGCACTCATGCGGCGTTGTACCTGAAATTTCCTGCAACCAAAGATCATACATGCATACATATATAATAACTTAATGAAAACGTTAGCTCAATATTGATACCACGAAATAGGTACACTAATAGCTTGCATACAACTAGTGAGAAAACCACATCAATAGCTATGCGTTAATTCAAACATCTGACTATAACATTATATTAAGATAAACTAATCAAGATTAAACCAAGGTTAGAAATAGATTAGGGCAGGGGTACTACAAGTTTTACAATGTACTATTTTGCAAAGATTATTGTCAATTTGTTTTGCATAGATCTTTGGTATTTTCTCTACGAATTTTATCTTTAATTTTTGGTTAGCTTGCCTCTTTCCATATTAGTTGGTATTAGAGCATTATCTAATCCATGGGTTTGGACTGTTCATTCAAATCCATTTATCAAAAAAAAAAAATTAGTCTTGAAGCTCTTCACCATAACATGTTATTTTTTAATATTTTGCACTCATTTCAAGAGAGTTAGTCATCCATAAGCAACCAAAGGTGTTTTCTTGAAAAAGTAAGTACTTTTCTTTTGAATTTTTTGTGATTTTTCTTTGAAAACCCGTGTTTTTCTTTCATTAACATATTTTTACATAAGGATTATTTTGTTAAATGGTTTGTGGATCTAGAAGTATCTTTCTGAGATCTTTCTAGAACATTTTATGGTTCTAAATTTTTTTATGTTTTGAGAAAGTTATGACAATTTTAAAACTACTGCAATAGCTGCTAAATTCAAACGCCTAGGTGGTTTTGTGTTCAAAAACATGGTATTTGGTGCAAAAATGTGGTATTGAGTGTAAAAAGGTTGTTTCTTCTTATTTTCATAGTTTTTCTCTTAAAAAATTAAGAATTTATATTCTTTATAAGAGTTTACTATACTACTCCCGAATCTTGAAAAAAAAAAAATTGTCCAAAGCTTACCTTGGAGAGTGGTAATTCTATATGTTGCGATCTACGGTTTTTTTTTTCCTCTAAAAATTTCTTACATTGTGTCTAGTGGCATTCAAAACCTCCTTGAAAATTGGTTTCATTCTAGCACTTATTGATCTCTTAATTCAATTATTTTTCTCCAAGTTTGATAGAGAGTTGGTCCATAGTGTTTGTTTATTTTTTGTTGGGAGGTGTAAAACATATCATTAGCTTTAAATCATAATAATATGGCTATTAATTTGTTTGAGCGAGTTGTTGAACTTGCCAATGGGATAACCACATTGACTGATAAAGTCAATGATATTGCAATTCAATAGCTTCCTGGTCTTGAAACCCACCGATGTTCAGCGAAATGTAAAGTCAAAATCTATGATGGATCTTGAGATCCTGATGTGCTTGAAACCTGGATCCTTGACATGGAGACATGGTTCACTTATAATGAGACTATAGATGTTGATACGGTTCCTTTTGCCAAATTGAATCTCTCTAGTGTCGCTAAGGTTTTGGTCGCTTAGGACCCTATCACCACATGGAATCAACTTGTCACAACCTTAAAGGATACATTGTATCCTTCAAACTATGAGCAGGAATTGCACATCAAATGGCTTTGCAACAAGGATGACAAATGCCAGTGCAAGATTATATCTATCACTTCAATTGATTAAGAATACTTCACGTATAAGAACCAATTGTTTCTCTAATCTTAAAGTTAAAGAGCATCTTATAGGAACATTTGTTTAGGGAGTTGAAATATACTACCCTAGAATCTCTTGATGTTGCATCCAACCTAGCACAATTGGCGGAGGAAAAGCTAGCTACCCAGTCTTGTGCATCTCAACCTTTATTTTATATAGGTCCTCCAAAAGCTTTGAGTTCTCGGTCACAACAAAAAAATTCCAAAGATAAAAGTTCTTCTTCTTCCTCTTCTTTTCAATATCCTCCTTCTGATACTAAGAAATCTAATTTTTGTACTTATTGTAAAAAGAAGAGACATGAAAAGTCTAAATGCTTTAAGTTGAAGAAGAAGAATCTAATTGTACAATCTCATGATGAGGAAAGGAAAAATATTCCCATCAAGGATTTTGGTGATGATATGAATTATGATGAGTTGAAAGGTAGACTCAACAAGGTCACCTTAATGAACCATCTTTCTACTTCAGGGGGACGTGACAATTTCTTGTCACTTGTGCTCATTTAACACATAATTTTTCTGTGGATTATATCATTGACAATGGATAACAAAAAAAATTGATTACAAAGTCTATTGTCAACAAACTTCATTTGCTAATGGATCCACATCATCATCCATATTCACTTGGATGGAAGGATAATGAATCATCCTCACAAATCACACACACTTTCACTATCTCTTTTGCATTTGGTCCCAAGTTTATTGATAAGGTCGTCTGTGATGTGACTACTATGGATTGTTGTGGTTTGTTGCTTGGAAAACCCTATCAGTATGATATGAAAGCTCATTATGATGCCTTTAATAATAGGTCTATACACTGCAAAAAAATAATAAGATGTACCTAATTAAATTTACTAAGAGCACTGAAAATCTAGTACTTAGTTGTAGACAAGCTATACAAGCTATCAATTAGGCACAAGAGCTTGCATTAATTTTTATAAGGCCACAAAGTGAAAATTTTGAAGCAAAAATCATTGTCCAAGCCAATGATACACTAGATAAACTATTGCAATAATATTCACATGTATTTCAAGAGCCTAAAACACTTCCTCAAAATGAGTGATCAATCACTCTATTGATCTTGTCCCTACTGTATCTCTTCCTAATTCCCCAATATATCGACAATCAATTCTTCAAAGTGATGAGATAAAAAGATAGATTCAGGATTTATTATCTAAAGGTTTCATTAAACCAAGTGCATCCCCTTGTACTTCACCAATTTTATTGGTGCTCAAGAAAGATGGACTTGGTGTCTTTGTATTGATTTTCGGGCATTAAATAAGATCACCATCAAAAATCAATATCCACTTCCACACATTGATGACCTTTTGGATCCACTTCAAGGTGCAAATTTTTTATCTAAGATTAACTTGAAAAGCAGGTACCACCAAGATGGATTTTAGGTAGAGGATACATGTAAGACAAATTTCAAAACCAAACGGGAATTTTTGAGTGACTTGTGATGCCATTTGATCTCACCAATGCTCTTTCCACATTCATGGGATTGACGCATGAGGTGTTTTGTGATTATTTGGACAACTTTGTTATCATCTATTTAGATTATATTCTCATATTTTCTAAGACTTGGAAAGTGCATCTTCAACATTTGGAGCACGTTCTTCTCACTCTTCAGCAGAATAATTTTTATGCCAACTTTTCCAAGTGTTACTTTGGTCATACATCCATCTCATATCTTGGGTTCATCATTGATGCATGTGGTGTTCAAGTGGATCCTGCGAAAGTGGAAGTTCTTCTCAAAAGGTCTACTCCTTCAAATCTCACTAATTCGAGGAGTTTTCTTGGTCTTTCCATTTTCTACCACAAGTTTGTTCTACATTACTTGGACATTGCCACACCTTTGAACCAATTCACAAAGATCAGTGTTGCATTCAAGTGGACATAAATTCATTCTCATGCTTTCAACACATTGAAAGAAAAATTATGTTCGACACCTGTTCTTGTTCTACCATATCTCTCACAATCTTTTGAGGTTGAAACAAATGCTTCAAAATATGCACTTTGAGCTCTTTTGAAGAAAAATGATAATCCTATGGCCTATCATTTAGAAAATTTTTCTGCTGCTAAAAGGAACTACTCCACATATTATAAGGAATTATATGCATGGATCCAAGCCATCAAGTATTGGAGGCATTATCTTTTGAGGAAAGAAATTGTTGTTCGCACTGATCACTTGCCTCTACAATTTCTTCAATCTCATAACAAAATTGAAGAAGCAAGGCATATGAAGTGGGCTTCATATTTACAATAGTTTCACTTGGTCATCAAGTATAAGAAGGGGAACACCAACAATGTTTCATATTGTTTGAGTTGGCCTCCTACAACACATTCTTTAACTATAGTGTCCACTTCTCATTTGGGATTTAAAACATGGTCTTCTTAGTATGCTTAAATATTGATTTTGGCACAACATACACAAGTCTTCAGAATCATTCAACCTCAAATTTAACACCTTTTTAAGATTTCCATATTAAGGAAGGGTTACTCTACAAGTTGGATAAACTTTGTGTTCCTCGAGATCATCAAGCTTCACTTCTCAAGGAGGCAAAATCTACTCTTTATGGAGGTCATTTTAGCAAACAAAACACACTTCATCATTTGCAATGATTCTTCTATTGGCCGCATATGCAATGAGATGTTCTTCATTTTCTCCAGAGATGTATAGTTTGTTGCCACTCCAAACCAACCAACAGAAAGATGGACTTGAGTATTCCTTTGCCTATTCTTTCTTGTCCTTGGGAGAGCATTTCTATGGATTTGGTTAGTGGCTTCCCCTTGATTGTTTGTCATCATGATTGTGTTTTTTTTGTTATTGATTGATTTAGCAAGATGACTAAGTTCATCCTATGCTACAAGACAAGTTCTACACATGACTTAGCTTAACTCTTTTTTGATTCTATTTGGAGATCTTTTGGTTTACCAACAAGCATTATTTTTGATCACGACTCATGTTTTGTCGGTCATTTTTGGTGATCTTTGTGGAAGATTTTGGGAGTTTACCTTAACTTCTCAACTTCTTTTCATCCTTAGTCAGATGGTTAGACATAAGTTGTGAACAACTCTTATACAGAGTTTGAGGATTTATCACCATAGCTCTTTTGCCAAGTGAGATTTGAGCCTAATCCACATAGAGCATGCATACAACCGGTAAATTCACTCATCTACATGTCACTCACCTTTTGAGGTATGTCTTGGTGTTCATCCTTCAGATCCATATGAGTTGCCTTTATCCTTGCCATCTGCAGCCACTATGCATATTCAAAAAGAGAAAGATAAGGCCCAAGCCTTCATTCAACAATTGTCAGAATCATCAGTCCAAAGTAGTTCAAATTCTTCAAAAGACTCAAGAAAAGAAATTTACAACTTATGGATCGTTCTCATGTCCCTCATACTTTTCAAGTTGGGGATAAAGTTTGGATATACTTGGACAAACGTCGTTTCTGGGAGAAAGCACATAGTAAGGTCAAGCCACTTTGTTATGGGCCTTACACTATTCTTTAGAAGGTGTCCAAGAATGCTTTCCAACTTGATCTTCTAGCTCAGTTAGGTATCCATGATGTTGTCAATGTTGATCTTCTCAAGCATTACTATGAGTCAACACTTGAGACTGAGCCTATTTTCAACCATCTTGTAGATGGTGTTCCTGATTTTCAGCTCCACTTGATTCTGATAGAGTTTTTTATACAAAGACTCGTCAAACATGACATGGTTCCACCAATTCTTACCTTGTTGCAAAGCAAGGTCAACTTTTGCATTAGGCCCATTGGATCTCTCACCATCAGCCATCTCAGGATTTTCCTTCTCTTTTTCAAGCATTGGAGTCCAGTGCCACTATTATTGGGAGGAATGATGAGGATTCATAAGGTATAAGGTACATTGTAGGATTTGAATTATTTTACAATGTTTGTTAATTTTTAATTCTATGCAAAAAGTACAAGTTAAAAGTCAAATGTTAGTTTCCTAGTTGTTAGGAAGTTAAAGTATAATAAAATTGTTAGGAGGTTAGTATAAGTTAGAACTACATATTATTTTGATAATTTCCATGAAGATTTGGATGAAATTCGAAATTCTTAATTTTGGCATACATAATGCCTATATACTAATATATTTTGGTCCTTTCTAGAGCATATTGGAATGCAAGTTTTATAGTGTATTATTTTGTAGAGATTATTGTCGATTTGTTTTGTAGAGATCTTTGGTATTTTGTTTGCAAATTTCATCTTTGACTGTTGGTTAGCTTGGTTCTTTCCATATCACACACACCTCCATTTGGGGATTTTTTTAAAAGAAAATTAATGGTTCTAGAGGATCCAAACAATATGAGAAAGACTCATCAACCCATTTAGTAATCCATCAAAGCAAAAATATTAACACCATGATCCCATAGATTTCTATTGACAAGGAAGAGTCCCATTCCACACAAATTTTTGTACCTCATAATGTGGACTTGTTGCACTAAAGATTCAATCTAAGTTGTATATATTAGCATTCCCTTGAATAAAATAACATTCTTCACATGCCTAAGTTGATTATGTATACCATTGTGGTGGCTTAGGCTCATATGATAATATTACCCACCAAACTAATCATAGATCCACATTACCTAGTGATTAGTCAACTAATAGAAATAAATAAATCATTTAAGAGAAGGAACTACCAATACCAAGTCAACAAACAAATATAGCATTGAAGACATAAAATTAGTGCAAAATATTGACCTTTGTTGTAGTACCCCTCCTCGTTTGAACTTATTAGACTCATATTTTACTATTGTTTACTTTTAGTGGATACATTACTAGACTTATATGACATTATTTCATGTTTTATCTGGATATGAGATGCATAATTTATTTGCAGTATTTCAGTACTTGTGATTTATGGTATTTTATGGATTATTGTTATGTACTGACACTTTACTTTATCTATGCAATGTGTAATTTTATGTTGCGTGTCTGCGAGTGTATTGGATGCAAGGGGACAATTTTCCTTCACTCACTCCGGTGAGACAGGGAACGTCGTGATTCTCCTTCATCGGTGTGCATGCCGTGTTTTTTATATTTTATATATGCATGTGTGGTTCGGTGATGCAGGATATTGTAGGTACAAATACCGGGTAGGTACGGGGTATCGTCTCCACCTGGCTTCACAAGTCTGAGCGTGCCTTATATTTGTTCGATGGAAGTGGAGGTGGTAGTAGTTGACCCTATTTTACCCAGTTACACTCTTGTGAGTGTTGTCAGTTGGTCGTCTTGTCAGTTTGTTCAGTTTTCGTGTATTGTCGTTTGACTTTTTCTGAGTCTTTGCTTGGGGTTTGCTCAGTTTGTGTGTTTAGTGGATTTAATTAATTAATTAAATAAATTTATGGAGTTATCTCATAGTTGGTATTTTTGAATTATGTATTTTATGCATTGAGATTTTAAATTTAATTAATTAAAAGAAATTATTAAATTAGATTGCAAGTTGCATTATATTTGAATTATATCTTATTTAAATTTTAGTGAAAAATAAATTAGATTATTTCATTTATTGTTTCCTAGAATTTTAAATAAATAAATGAATAAAAGAATAAATAAATGAATAAAAGAATAAATTAGAATTAAAGTATTGTTTTATTTTCTTTGTTTAGAAAATTAATTAATTTGCATGAGAAAAGAAAAGAAAAAAAATGATTTTTGCTTATTGCATGTAATTTATCCCTTTGTTAGAATTAGAAAAGAAAATAAAATTGCTTTTATTAAATATTAGGGTTTTTGGGAAAAATACTGGCAACCTAAAATTTTAGTTTAAAAGGGAAGATATCTTTTTCTTTTTGGGGAGTCACAGGAAGGAGGCAAAGATTTTGGTGAAGAAAAATTATTTGGAAGCTTGTTGAAGGATTGAATCTCTCTAACAGAGTTCTTCCAGGAAAGCTATACCAGGTTGGGTGGCTTTTTCTGATTGTTTTTTTTAAAGAAAATATTTTATTTCTTCCCTCTTTCTGAATGATGTGTTAAAAATATTTGTCAAATCCAAAACCCTTTCTGGTTATTTCATGTTCTTGGCCAGAGTCCATTCTTGAAAATTAATTTTAGTTTATGGAAAGAAGTTATTTCCTGGGTGTTTGTGGATTAAATTTTGTGAGGATTTTGGAAAAGTTATTCTGACAAATTTTGCCAAGATTTTTACAATGCATGAAAGTTGCAAGTTTTGGGAGAAAATGGGATTTATCAGAGAAGATATTCCCTCTTGTTTGGTTTTTGTTTCAATATTATGCTATGGTTGTTCTGTCAATATTTGTACATCTCTGTGTAAATTATTTAGTTACTATGGTAATAAATTTAATTTCAATTAAATTTATTGGGTTATTAAAAGTTATGGGGAAATTGTTTTATTTAATTATTTTGGGGAAAATTGTATTAATTAAATTATGGGGAAATAGATTTTATTGAAAATTGAAATTTATAGTTTTTTATGCTATTGAGTTTTTTTTTTTTAAAAAAAAAAAAAAAAGTAGTGGGGAGGCGGAGCCTGCTACCCACGGTAGCAGAGGCTACCCAAAGGTAGCGGCTGCTGCCGCAAGGCAATAACACTATCCAAATGTAGCGACTTCTACCTACAGTAGTCGTATGGTAGCGACTGCTGCCATATGGCAGCAAAGCTACCATAGGGTAGCAGGGCAGCCAATAAACTGTGCCTTCCTTTGTATTTGCCCACCGAAATTTCTAATTCTGTTTTATTTAATTTTTAATAATAATAATAATAATAATAATATATATAGTTTTTGTGGTTTTAATTATGTTATTTTGGAAATAAAGTTATTTCATAATTATTGGAAATGAAAGTTATTTCAAAATTAAATCTTCTTTTTATTATATTTTAATTTGATATAATTATATAATATTATATTCGAAGAATATATATATTTATGTAATTATATTATACTATTATATATAATTTTTAATTTTTAATTTAATTTAGATTATTGATATAATCTAATCGGGTTTATTTGTAAATTAATCATGAACATATAATTAGGGGATTAATTTTAATATAGTTTTATTTAATCTTATTGGACAAATGACAACATTTATTTCCTTGTATTAATATAGTTGTATTTTCTTATTTTCTGGAAAATCTTTAATTGCAAGTATTTTATGCTTTTGGTTTTTTAAAGAAAAGATTGCCTGTATTAGGATCTTGTGTAAATGGTATTTGCAGTCAAGCTTAATTTCATTGCAATTCTGGTTGAGTTGTCGTTATGTTATATGTTGTTATACCCCTTGGGTCAGGTGTTGTTGTATAACCTTGTTGATATGAGCCATTGTGTGTTTTGTTCCAAATGGTCAATCTTGGGTTAGTGATTGTGTATCCTTCACCTGTGGTTTGTCAGGATTAGATATGGCTGTCAGTTTCGCCATAGAGTTCTCATAGAGAGATCTTTCCTGTTAGTGTCCTATGAGAGAGAGTGGCTTTCAAGCGGGGGCCATGCCCGAAGTGGATGGCAGGATAATCCCTCAAAAGTCAGTTAAGAAGTGATAACCTAATAATTGATTAGGTGGTGGGTAGATTAAATATTAATTAAGATAATATGCCTCGCACATGGTTGAGTGCTTGTATAGGTTCAGGATGTGGTGAGAAGGCCTGGAATGGCAAACCTATCACCTTGTCTTCATGAAAGGATTGGTAGGGTCCGCATGATGCTTGGATGGAGCCGGAGGTTCAGGAGAGGTTACCGGGATAACCTAGGATGGGGGCCGGGACCTATGGAGGCCTACCAGGGTAACCACCTTAGGCCATGCGATGACACTCTCTCCTTAGAGTCACTAGTGTTTGTGAGTTGAGTCACATGGATGGTTGCAGAGTAATGTAGTTATGTTGTACTTGTTTTATTTTGCTTGCTTGAGGGTCTTCTACTATCTCCTAGCACGGTGGGGTGGTTCCATTTTGGGATCACATGGTCAGGTGGTAGTGCCACTTTCCATTGGATGTTTTGGATTGTATCTTTAGGCGAGGAAAGGCTTTGCTGGTGTTTCTTGGTTTGTGGTTCATGTACTAGCTCTTGTTCGTGATCATTGTTCAGTTGAGACCTTGTGGTCATTGTATCAAACTTTTTTGTAACCTTGATATTGTAACTTTTGGATTCCGTGGTATTTTTGGAAGCCATGTATTTATGGATATTGTAATATTATATCGGTGGAATGTATGTTAATTCAGTTGCTTTGATCTTTTGTATAAATGGTTTATGGATAAATAAATGCATTGGAATACTTTAATTATTTCATTATGGAATTTAGATGTATGTGTAGGTTTATTCTCAAGCATTTAATTTACCTAATTAAATTGGACAATTGGATTAACCATGGTGTTAATATAATCTATGAATTAATCTTGTTGGTAACCCTTAGGAAACCATTTGTTAGACGTTCGCTGTGTTATTAAACGTGCAATTGTTAAAATTATTGCACTTAATCTTTAAAAAATAAAATATTTCACCCTTTAGTTGCCTAGTTGTGTTGTTTTCCTTTAGGGTTTCTGGCGGGGCATTACATTTGTGTAGACTTTATCAAACCAAATTTTCAAGAAAAGGTAACTAATAACTCAAATAAGACAATACACATATGAAGACTCATGTAAAGTAAGAAAAATAGTGCATGGACATTAGAAATGGGTCTTGATAGAAGGGCTCCACAAAGACATGATAAAATTATCTTAATCAATTATCAACTATGGCTAGGTGCATGTAAATGGTATACAAAAAGGGGGTCAAAAGTGGCTACATTTTTTTTATAAAATAATCTAAACTTAAACTTGGATGTGTAATTTGATATTCATGTACTCAAAGTTTGAAGATACAAAAAGAACAATAATTGTAGTAATCTGGGTCTAGTTTGTAAACTATTAAAGTTTCAAAAAAAATAGTTAAGATTAAGAGGATGAAATATTCTATGCACTCAAAAGTGTTTTTATTTTTTTCACTAAAATATATGTGTCTAGTGTGTGCCCCTCTATTTTTTGTTGTTGCATTTTGTATTTTTAAAAATTGATTGGTAGAAATATAGTTAAGATCGCGAGTGTTAGAAGTTTATATGTACATCTCATAACTTGCACTAGAATAATTGAAAATATAATTTTTTCAATGTGTAAAGAATAGAGTGTAGAACAATCCTATGTATATATATTTTAATGTTGCTAAGTATATCAAGCGTTATAAATAAAAATGAATACATATGTATATGAGGAATAGAGAAACATCTGTAAAATAAATATGTTAATGCATTTTAAAAATATAAAATATTATATGGTTATAAAGCTAAGAAGTGTAAAAAATTGGTGGTAATTCTATTAAACATGTTTATACAATACAAAACCTAACGATGTGCAAGTTGAGAAACTTCATTGAAGGTAAAAAACATGTGAAATGGAGGAAAATAAACTTCAAGCATACAAACATGTTATCCATACCTATTCCAAAGCAAGGAATTTTTTTTACTTTAGATGCACTCAAGTATTATGGAACATAAACACACTCACATTTAATGCTCCACAAAACATACTCACATTCCGAGAACACTAAATGCACTCATGTTCTATGCTCCATAAAATACAAGCATATTTTGTAGAACATCAAACATGACATTTTATAAAATAAATAATGGGATCCCATTCATTGAAACTATATGATCCTTCTCTCTTCCTTTTTATCTATATTTCTCATTCTTATCTCTCTATTTCTCCCTCTCTATCTATTTATGTCTTTCCCTCTCTCTTGTCTCATTTTATTTCTCTCCGTCTATAATTATGTCTGTCCCTATATCTCTTTACCTTTATATGCTTGCTTTGTATATGTCTCCTTCTCTTAGACTCCATCATTGTCCCTCTCTCCCTCTCTCTCTCTACATATATCTTCCTCTCTCCATCTCTCACTCTCACACTCTTTTCCTAAATCTCTCCCTCCATCTATATCTTATATATATATATCTCTCTCTCTCACTGTCTCTTTATGTCTCTCTCCCTCTCCTCTAATTTGCCTCTTTTTCAATCTCTTTATCCTCTCTTTATCTTTATCTCTTCCCATCCCCTTATTTCTCTATCTACCCATCTCTCAATTTATTTTTGTCTATCTCTCTCTCCCACCCTCCCTCTCCCCCTCTCCTTCTATCTTTTTCTAACACTCATCATATCTTTATGTTTTTATCCATCTCCTTTGTCTCTATCCCACTCCCTTTATCCCTCTTTATCTCTCATTCTCGTGGAGACACTCTCCCTCTCCCTCTCTACCTTTCTTTCTCTCTCTCTCTCTCTCTCTCTCTCTCTCTCATATATATATATATATATCACTATCTCTATGTCTCTCCCTCTCTATATGCATCTCTCTATTTGTCCCTCTCCCTCTATCTCTTTATATCTGTAATTATCTATCTATATCTCTCTCCCTCTCTATCTCCCTATCCCCCTTCTCTCTTTATCTATCTCCCTTCCCTGTCTCTCCCTTGATCCTGCTATGTCTCTCTACCATCTTTCTCATCTTATATCTCTTTCCATCTCTCTCACCATTTATTTATGTTTATCTCTCTCCCACTCTCTATCTCTCTATGTCATTCCCTCTCCCTCTTTATCTATCTCATTATTTCTCTCCATCTCTAATCTCCCCCTCTATGTATTTCTCAATCCATCCTTCCCCCTCTATCTCTTTCTATATATATAGTGGCCTTCTCTAAACATTGATGCGATTTGCACTTATTTAAGATCCCTATTTATACATATATGTCAATTGCACTTGTCTAGTGCCCAGTCTACGCATATTTTCTATTTACACATTTTTGCAACCCTTTTAAAGAAATCTATGCTAGTTAATATGCCTGTTTATTAGAATTTAACTATTCAAAATCCTAGATTTGTTCAACTTTCTCCAATCTTTTAACCTTTATGTACAAGATGCCACTTCTAGTTTGCATTAGTTCATTTTGTCCATTATATCTATTTATTTATTTTTCTACAAGATTAACATAATAATTTTTTCATTCATTTCTCTTTTCTATGGAACTTAGGTTCCTAAGTCTTATTATATATCCAATACAATAAACAAGATAACTTTAGTAAAAGTTTTAATTTTACTAGACTTGATTTATGAAAAGAGGGCGAGTCTATCCCATCCATACTAGAAACCTATACCATTTGGATCTACTTAGTGCCCATATATACATACTTGCAGCACACACATCACCCCCTTGATAGAGAGAACCTCTTTTAGCTTCTACTTGGACAATTGATTCCCATATGTTTTGTCAACCCATATAGTTGGTAGCATTGGCATCCCAGTTGCATCTAATTCTTTTCTTTACAATTTTATTTCTCCTAGTCCTAATTAATTTTTTTTTCTTCCATTTTTAAAATTTGTGTTTCCAAGTTATATTTCTTAGCATATTTTGAGAGTCATATCTAGTGCATAGAGTAGAAGGAATTAAATTGACCAATAAAAATCATCTCTCCTATGTCAATCCTAAGATACCATTGAGTGTCACAATGTCCACCCCTCTATATTTGATGCCTATAAAAAATACATAGTCATTATTCATAGCTACTCTCATAATTCTAATGTTGTATATGAGGCTTAATCCAATAACAATACATCCTATATAGACTATTGTGCCACTTTGTTGAACCACACATATTGTTAGTCTTTGTATTAATTTAATATCATGTACAAACACAACATTTTCATTCTTCATTATCCATGTGTGATGCCTATAGAGGAAGTTAATCTAATAAAACAAAAACAACTATCCTCACAAGGTTGATTCCTTAGGAATAGATGAAAATATACTATATTCTCATCAAGAATTTACAAAATTTTCAATAATAACTATGAGGACAAGACTTCTTCAGCTAACCATAATATTAAGGAACATAATAGCAACCTATAATCTAGGACCAATTATAATATTATTCACTTAAGGTGATCAACATCCTAAACATATTGCATACATGCTAATGTTGCTACACTAGTAAGAAAAATTTACAATCTAAACTTCATACTTCTATAACAAGAATTGGTTGTTTACATTTTTATATTAACACATTTTTTTACATCAAGATAAATAAGATCATATGAAAAAAATTTCCATGCTAGTGGGCCCAAGTCTAAGGAGGGTATGTATAACTAGATGCTTAATTACCATGCCTACTAACTAAATGGTCCTTCACATAAACTAGAATGTTTAACATGCCATCACCACTTAGACTTATGGAGAATAATATCAATTCTTAATATTTGAAACATTCACATGACTTTAACATTTAAAAACAAAGGGTATGTTCCAAAGCCCCTAAATAGGCTTACATAATTTGATAGTAGAAATGATCCTAGAGTTCTCATATATATCAAGCCTATCCTACCATGATGAGGAAGTTTCTTTCTTTTAATGTATCATGACTAATCTCTTCTTAAGATAATTGGAGAAACATAACCTTCATTGGTAGTATCATCTTGAAGAATGCTACATCCATAACTTTGAATATTTATCTGTTAAATTCATAAAAAAGCTTTAAAAATACACAACCACCATCAAGGACCTATTTACATACCAAAAAAAGTATGAATGAGATGTGTTGATAATATAAATTGATAGTGTCATTTGTTTATTTCTAGATCTCATAAATGATTTCATAAGATTTGATCAAACTTATTTTAACAAGATTGGTTCCTAGATAATTTCTCTACAACCTCCATCCCAATCAAAGGCTATTGCAGTATATAACAGGTTCCTTGGAATGCATCAAAACTTTGTCACTGCTCACTATAAAGGATATACCTGCTCTATGTCAACTAGCACATTAATGAATAACTAATTTATGATAATGTCATAATCAAGATTATGGTTTTGATAAAAGTGGGCTTAATGCCATTTTAATGAGATAAATATCTACCTATATTAATAATATTACTATCAATTTAGTTACCATTTCTATTGTCACTCCACATTAGTAGACTCCCTAAGATCAAAACACATTAAAAAATTAATAGTATACAAATTCACAAATTTATCAATAATCTCAATATCAAATACAAATTAAAATTTATAACTAAACCCAAAATTGAGGCTAAAACTATGCACATACACGACTATAAATATTTTATAATTAATTAAATAAGAATGATCAAATGCACATTTATTGTGAAATTGATAACAATTCTTGATTAAAATAACCATATCCTTGCTCAAGTTGCATGGTACTTTGACACTCACAACCAAACCCTGTTTGAGGCCTTCGGCTTACACATTTTGAATCTAAGCCCTGGAGAATTTTAAAATAAGAAATAGCATATAGATGACATCGATTTTGTTATTCAAAAGATTCTAAAATGCCTTCACTTACTAAAAAGGATAGATAAAATAATTTAATACAATGATTATATCATGTAAATGGATTCATCCTTGAACAAAAAGATTGAAATCCATGAATTTTTGGTCAAGAATTTTGGATGATTGATCCAATATAAAATTGTTAGAAACACATGAATTACTCACACACTAATACCATGTTGAAGTAAGCACCCAAGATAATTAATTTGCAACACCAAATAAACTCCACAATACAAGAGAGAAACAACAATAGAAGATGTTATTCCACCAAAACAATAATAAAATATGATGACTGCATGATTGCTAGACATGAGATATGCTAAAATGTTAGAGATACCTTCTTTATATAAGAAAGGCAGGGGTATAAGATTAGACAATAACATGACATGTGCCTTAATCTCATGACATGAGATAACTAACTAAACAAATATTAAATGACCAGCATAACTAGAAATAAAAAATATCTAGACAACTAGGACTTCTAGAATGACACCTAGGACCTAAGTAAAATTAAGTCGTGTGAATAAGTCCCCACTAGGAACTACCTAGGTACAAGACCTTTAGTCTATATACAAAACCTAATATACCAAGATTCTCCCTTAAGTGCAACTTATGAAGGAATAAAACCAATGCCAAGATACAAAAGATGGGTCTCGACAACAAGACCGATGAGTTACCAATGTAAAGCAATCCCCACAAACAAAGAAAAGGAGAAAAACCTTGTTCAAAAGAGATAAAACAATATGAAGGGCTAATGACTCTAAAGACAATGTCCCAACAAAAAAAATAACATAAATAACATCATTGAAGCATGAATAATTTGTACATAATAGTCAAAATATTATTGCTATGGTGCTATAGCTAAAGAACCACCTTTCATGATATGATTAGGATCAAGAAGATAATAATATGTATGAGGCCCCCATTGACACTACTCGAACATTGAACATATATAAAATAAAGGTAATAACATCTTTCAATCAAAATATATATGTGACACATCAATCTATATGAGTGACCTCAACATCACTACTCAACCAATGCAATTTAAAAATACGTGCATTATTTTGAAGAACCGAGATCAACTCAGGATGAAAAATTGCACCCAAAAAAATGGAATGCAAGAGTGTCTCATAACTCACTCCAAGAGAAACCAAAGAATAATTATTAATGATGAAAATTTACCTTGACAAAAAGGGAATGCAAGAGTGTCTCATAAATCACTCCAAGCAAAACCAAGGAAGCATTAACATGAATAGTATAATACTCCCCATAATGTTGACTAGGGAGAGCATGACAAGTCCAGTGGAATTGTGTGTCAGCAAGTAATGTACGGAGGATAAGATACAACATCTAAAGTGAGAAATAAAGAGCCTATAAATTAGAAAGGGTGTGCAACAACAAGGTACACATGCATGAGAAAAGAATCCCTAAGATCCATTGTTGTCATGGGAGGATGCTCACTTGAAAAAGATGTCATTGAAAAATAAGAAAGGAATTACACAACCTTCCATGACACTTTATGATATAGTGCAAGTACAATAATATGGCACAACATTTGTGCAAAATCAATTAGAATATATGTACAAGAGTGACACTTTATCTTAGTGCATTTACAAAAGAAAAATGCTTACAAGAGATGCTCAAGGAGTCCACAAAGGATAAAATATTCTTTTATATATGAAGTATTTAAAATGAAGTCATCCAATGCAAATATAAGACTTCTAGATGTTGAATCAACCAAGTAAACAACTAGAGTGTTAAATCATCAAAATTGTATTAATTATACTTGAGGCAAAATATGGGAAAAGTACATCGATAGACTAAAAGGGTTTTGAAAGACCTTTCAAATTCCATAAGAATCATGAAAAATGGAGAATCTAGTCAAAAGTTATGAGGTCATGAGCCAAAAATGCACTTTAACTTCAATAGGATATAAAATGCACCAACAAAAACGTTTCAAAGAAATACCTACAATAATTGGATAGTGCTCAATTTTTTAATTTTTTTTTGATATCTCATTTGCCAATAGCCATCACCATATTCAAAAGTTATGACCATTTTTTTGATGAGTACAAGTTGCAAAAAAATGAAAAATAATTAGCCCCCAAGGGGAAAGCCCCTGGGTACTGATATGACTAGGTAGATTATTGGGGCAAAAAAGGCTAGTTGATGATGGAAATGGGCATTGGGTGGTGGTTTGGTGGCCAAATGGTAGAGGTGGTGTGGAGCTAGTGGTGCAAGGAAGAGTGGAGGAGCCACTAGCTAGTGTTAGGAGGAGACCGATGAAGAGATGGGGTGGTGGGTTAAGTTCTTAGGTGCTAATGGAATGACACTAAGTTCCAATCATGGACCCCTTGTATTAAATGTGTCAAACAAGCATCAAATGACCATTTTGTTGTGTCCACAAAAATTCAATGCACTTATAGAACTTCCAATAGGATCCCACACACCAAGAAAGCAACTGACAATAGGTACAAGCTACAAACATGAAATTTTTAATAAGAATTGCTTGACTATGAAAAAATGAAAATATGTTGCTTGATAGAAAATATATTTGACAAACTAACTTTTTTGTACCCTATGTGCTTGTGGGGTCGTACAGCCTACCAATGCAAATATTTTTCCTCAAAAATAAATTTACCAAAAATGGATGAATTTATATTCAAGATTCATTGCTTGAGACTCCTAAATACAATTGCAAGGTTGATTTGAACTAACAATGACCCAAGAAAATCTATTCACCATATTTGAGCTTCAAACCCTTGTTTGCCAAAGTTTTAAATGGTGGCTAAATTGATTGAAACAAAAGCCAAATCTATGTTTCTTGAGCCTCTTGGGTGTAATAGGATAGTAAAAAAAAATTCCCTATAGCCAAAAGCATTGCAATCACTAGATATCACCAAAAAAAATACATGCAATATAGAATCAAAAGATCTATGTAAATTCTTCCTGATTTTTGAGACCTTATGGAAATGCAAGAAAAGAGCATATGGGTGTTCACAAGGTCAAAATAAAAACTCAAATCACAATGAAAAAACATGATAATGGAAACTCTCTAAAAAGAATGAGCTTGCTAGATTCAAAGATCTAATATAATTTTAAAAACACATGATTACTTATACAATGATACCATGTTGAAAATAGCACCTAGGATTATTAATTTACAACACCAAATAACCTTGACAAGACAAGAGATGACCAATAAGAGAAGATGCTATTCCACCAAATCAAGAATACAATATGATAACTACAAGATTGATAGATATGAAATATATTACAATGCTAGAGGTACCTTCCTTATATAAGCAAGGTAGGGGCATAAGATTAGACAAGAATGTGACATTTGTCTTAATCATATGACATGAATCAAATAACTAACTAGATATTAAATGACCTAGGTAACTAGAATTAAATAAAGATAAGACATGATAAGATCTTATCTAGACAATTAAGACTCTAGAATGATAGGTCTAGGATCTAGGTAAACTTAAGTCATGTGACTAACCCTCCACTAGGAACTGGCTAGCTACAAGACCTTTACCAGGTACAAAATGTAATTATTGAAGGAATGCTCTAATGAGAATAAATTAAGATAAAAACTTTCACAAATATTTAAATATTTTTCATAACTATGATAAAAGTATGTTTATAAATACAAGATTATAATAGTTCAACTTGAGGTATTTGGCTTGAATAAGTTGACTAGTAATAATTGAATTCTAGGAAAGTTAACCCCAAGAGAGTAAAATTTGAAGTTTGTATTGTCAAACTATGCAACAACATAACCTAGTCATTGGGATATGACCATGTATGTATACTAGTCGAAGAAGGTATAAATTGCATGAGATGATATTGACCTTGATTAATGCAAATTTTAAATCAATTTTTAGAGACACATTTAGCAACAAGGTTAATATTGACCAAGAAATGTTGAGCACTATGATAATACATTTATTATAACACCAAAAGTGAGTTGTTAAAGTGCAGGGTATGCCTTTTATCCCTTGCACAAACACAATGTGTAGACACATGTTTCTGTCCACTTGATTAAATGAATTTTATATTTATTTAATTATCCTCTATCTAGCTATTAATTAAATTTATATTTAATTAATCTATCATCCATTTTCCAATTATTAATTAAATTAATATTTAATTAATTCACCCATTTCTTCTATTAATTAAATAAATTATTCAATTTATTTGATTTAATTCATCTAGCCATATTCAGACTATTAATTAAATAAATCATATTTATTTGATTAAATTACCTTTCCACATTTAATTAAATCTCTCTCACATTTAAACAAATCAATATTTATTTAAATATCTATTCAAAAGGCAAGTTGCACCATTATTTTAAATAAATGAATTATTTATTTAAATTCCTAAAATCCCTCCCCCACTTGCACTTTCTAGAAAATACAAGTTGCAAGTTAACCCTTAAAGTCTTTAAGCCTTCAATGACTTCCTTCTAGAGTCTTCTCAAGCCTTTAATGGTTTCCCTTAAAGTCTTTTAAGCCTTTAATGACTTATTTCTAGAGTCTTCTTAAGCCTTTAATGGTTTCTCTCAAAGTCTTCAAACCATTAATGCTTTATCCTCTTTTTTCTCATTTAAAAAAAATAAGATTTATTTAAATAAAATCCAAAATTCACATTCACATTTAAATAAATCAAAATTTATTTAAATCTATCAAATGCAAGTTGCAACCAATAATTGAAATAAATTAATTTTATTTTAATTAAATCCTAAAAAATCCTCCCACTTGCACTCTCCTACAAAATCCACTTGCATGCCTAAACCCCTTCTAGATTCTTCTAATCACTTCCAATTTAGCCTAATTCCCCTCATAATCATTTGCACATTCCTTAAGAAAAATGTCACTTCTCAAAAACCCCCAAAGTCTTCAATAACCATTAAAGGCTTTATGTCTTGAAATGGTTAACCTCTAAAGTCTTCCAAACCATTAAAGGCTCTTACACAATCATTTATGGTTAACTCACCTTTGACCTTTGGTTAGAGACTTTCCTCTAACTTAACCATCCTTTTAACTCATGGGTCTCTTCAAAGCATTTATTACTTTGACTAAGGTAACAATTTAACCCTTGTACATTCATTTATCCATTGGATAAAAGAAATATTCATTAACCTAACCCTAACCCAGCCCCCTAGGATAATCATCATGTCCCCTCAAGCATTTAATGCTCCTTATATATCCTCTCAAGCCTCATCACGATGACACTTGTCAACATGGGATTGGGTTGAAAGTCTCACATGGATTTATTATCCTTAAATCCTAACCCTTGTTTAGATTATTCAATCTTGACCATCCAATTTCCCATTCCTTCTATAAATAAGCTCCATTTCCTTCATTGTTAATCAATCCAAGTTTTTATGCATCCAAGTTATTATCTATCTTAGAATCCAAATTTTGCCTCTCTCAATTTTAGAAGATTTTTATCATTAGCATATCATATCATGTTAGTATAGTATTTCATTTATCATAGTACATGCCTAGTTTCATTATCCCAGCATGTTAGTTTCATTATCATAGTATAATATCAATATCATAGCAAGAATTGTTTATCATAATATAAATCTTAGATGCATAGCATATAGATCATTTTCGTCACATATCACTCATTCTTTAGGTTGCCATTCTAAAGGTCAATTGCTCAATGATCTAAGAGAAAACCATTGACTTGAAGAATCCTTGGAGATAGAGAACAATGGAATGGTTTTGAGAGGATTTGTTGGTTTAACTTGTTTTACTCATTTTATCATTCATATGTAATGTTTCATTGGTATACTTGTTATATTTCTCTTAATTGACCACTAACACCACATTTTAGGTATAAATTTCTAGCACCCACCATGGGGCAAGTCTCTAAATTTTTAACTGTTTTGCATGCAAGTTGGAGGCACTTTTAAAAAAGAATATCAAAATAACACATAGGTGAAAAATTGTAGTGCATACAACATATATTCCAATGCATATGCCCTCTACTACAACGCATTTGAAGGCCAAAGTAGCGCATCTACACTTGTTTCCGGTGCATAGAGGATTTTTCCAATCTAATCTATCTTACTTTCTCTTAGTGCATAGAATCATCAGTATAGCACATAGCTGCCCCATAGTAGCACATCTACTTTGGAAAGTAGCACATTTGTTCCATTTTATAGCGCATATGCTCTTTTTTTAGCACTTTTCTCATAGACAGAGAACTAAAATTTGTAACCCCAAAGAAAAATTTAGGCTTGTGAGCCCACCATATGAACTAACTTTTTGAAGAGATTTTGCACGTATTAGTGTTTGTTGTAGGGTCCAAGGAGGTTGTCTAAAATCTTAGATTTATTTCTTTTAAGTTTTTTTTTACAAAGGAGCTTAAAAAGAACTCATCTTTTATTTTACAAAGGCTTAAAAAGAACCCTACTTGCCAATTGGTGCTTAAAAGGAATCTAATTTGTTCTTTAGTGCTTAAAAAGAATCACACTTTCTCTCTTGCAAAACAAGTAAAAAGAACCACAATCCAAACTTTCAATTTTGCAAAAGGGTAAAAATAATTCATCTCTTTTTCTTGCAAAGGTAAAAGGAACTTTATAGTCATTTTGGTGCTTAAAAATTATTACACTTCTCTTTTTGGTGCTTAAAAAGAATCACATTTTATTTCTTGCAAAGAGGTAAAAATAACAACAAATCAAACTTCCATTTTGTAAGTTAGGTTCACACATCTTTTTGGGCTATTAAAAAGAACAAACACAATCTTTCAGTTTTGCAAGGGATAAATGGAACAATCAACATCTCTTTGCGGAAAGTTAAAAAGAATAAACAACGTTATCATTGTCAAAGAAATTTTATCGTGTTGACCAGGTTTTCTTTCAAAGTAAAAACAATTGCTATGTTGGATTAAAAAGAACACTATGTTTGTTGGAGCAACATCTCCAAATAGTAATTAGAGAACCACTGCAATGATGGTTTAAAAAGAAAAAGCTTGTATTCCATGTATCAAAAGTGATAGGTATATGCTCTCCCCTTAATTGGATGATAAAAAAACCAAACTCGCTATTTGAAAGCTTTATTTCAATTTTTGCAATAAGATAAAACCTTTAGCAGGTTTGCCCTCCCAAGAAGCCCATAAGGTCGGTGAGATGGGAACGACCTAAGTGGGGAATGACCTAAAGCCAAGTTTACCAACTCACTATAATCAAATGCGGATGGAGATCAAATCACATCCAATGGCAGTGTCTGTTGATAGCCTTCCCCTAGTATCCGTGAGATACGAAAAGCCTTTGTTTTAAAGGTTGGGAAGCCTCTTGAGGGAGTTTATCTTTCACCACACTGAACAAAACCCTTATTACAAGCCTTAGAATTAGAAGCTTCACCAAGTCAGTAACTAGACATTTGTAATATCATTGTGCAAGGGTAGGGAAGAATCCGTCCCCAAGATACTCACCATACATCTCCCAAGAAAATGATCCAATTGAGGAGCAATATTTTTTGGTTCAACTTTTGGAAAAAGGCAAAAAAACTGGTGCACCCTAGGGTGTGACATGACTGTTTGATCTGAAAGAGTATCGTGTTGTGGGCTATGATATTATTTATGACCCTTGAATAAAGAGTCTTCTTGGTGTGTTTTTCTTGTATCAAACTAGTGAAAACATTGGGGATTTGAAAAGATCATCAAAATAACATACACTCAATGTTTAGATTAGGAGAAAAATTGCCATTATGTTCATGAATGTTTGTTGTGTCTTTTGTCAAACACGGTAGACACTATAGTGTCATAAAAATGTGACCCCAATAATTTTAACCACATTTGGGGTCCTCATCTTGGCGATGACATCTCCTCCCCTAACCGGGACCTATTTCTGCATTTCCAACCCTTCACTCTTCCTCCTTCATATCTTGTGTCTTCTTTAGACCTTGTCTGGGCCCCAAAATAGGGCAAGACAGGGGTGTGGTGCCCCTATCCCCCCTAGGATAGTGGCGTGGCACCCTTGTCCCCACCTCTTAAGATGGCCCTATGTTAGGTCTGCCCAGTCTCCTATGCACAATTTGTCTTCGGGGTTTGAAATTCCTCTTTGTTGGCCTTTGATGGTTGAAAATTAATCATTGAGGCATGTATAAAAAGGAATTTAATACCCTCATTCAGGGATGAATGGACAATGGATGGTTGCTATGCTCAAATTCATCAGTGCTAAATAGGAAAATCATGAGCCCGTTAACTATCTAAGCAATTCGAACACAAAACCAATGAAATAGATGCAAAACAGAATGAAATTAAGCAATATAAAACTCCCTATTGTGCATCATGACTTCCTATGCTCTTCTCCTCTTTGTGGTATGGTGGCTCTCTTATATCGCGCTGACAACCTGCAATTGACACAAAGATTCAAAGTTCGTGATTTAGAGTAATTGTCCAAGATTTAGGAGGGGATTGAAAATGGAGATTGAATGCTCAATTTATAGATAATTGGAGAGGATTGATTGAAAGGTAGAACAAATTGATCAAGAGGTGGAACTAAGGTGAGCTCACATGTTGATTGATAGTTGAACTGTTGATTTGGAGGTGAAACAAAATACATTTAATAGATTAAATGAGTTAACTGATTGAGAAAAAGGTCAACTGAAGGAAGAATAAGAATGATTGGAGGAAAATTAATTGATGACAAAGAAAGCTTCATTTAGAAAAAAGTTAACTTGAAGATGAAAATAGAGATTGGAGAGATAAATGATTTAATTAATTAATTGATTGAATTAATTAATTTAGCATGTGCTTGCACTTTGACTTAGATTTTCAATTTAATCTTTGCATGAGATTTATTCAAATAATTGAATTTATTTTAAATTCAATTTAGTATTTGAATATATTTAGAACTTGACTTTAATTTTCAATTTTATTTTTGAAATCATGCACATGTATTTGAATTTAGAAGAAATTAGAAGAATTTGAAATTAAATGAAATTAGAATTTGGGGATTTGGAAATGGAATTAGAAGAATTAATTAGTTAATCAAATAATTCAAAGAAACTATTTAATTATTTAAAAATGGACTTTAATTAAATAATAAAGATTACTTAAATTAAAGGATTAAATTACAATTAATTAAATAATAAATATTTAGAAAAGGTTTGAATGATTAATTGATTAGAGATAGAAATTGAAAATAGAAGTAATTTATTTAAATAATAAAGATTATTTAAATTGGGGAATTAATCAGAATTAATTAAATAATAAATATTTAATTAACATTAGAAAATGGCTAAAATGATTAAATGATGAAAGAATAGAAAAATAGAATAATTAGTAAGATTATGGGGAAATATGAAATTAGAAGAATAAGATTAATTAAATTAATTAAAAAATTAAAGAATTATTTAATCAATTAGATGAATAATTAGCACATGATCAATGAGACATTTTTAGGTGTCTACATTTGCCCCTCTTCGAGACAAAGTCGGAACGACATTGTTTCAAAGAAAACGATTTTTTTTGTCCCAGTATGCCTTTGTACCACTGTATAGTGTAAATATGCCCCCTCGGAAAAGGTGGTCAAAAAATTCAAAAATTGAGACCTTATTTTTCGATATCAGTTTAATAAGCAATCGTGTGAAGTTTCGTGCAATTTCAAGATCATTTGAGTAGGCTACAAGTTGTTGAAGTTGGCAGGGACCGCGGGTGTCGAGGTGGCAAAAAACCCTAATTTTGAGCTATAAATAGAGATTTTAGGTTTCCATTTGCTCATTTGCAATTTGGTAAGTTCTTGGTTTTCTTTGCTACTTTTGTGCTTTCCTTTTGAGTATTTGATCATCATGGCTGGCTATAGAGCTCAATTGCACCTGTCTGACCGAGTACGATCTTATCAGAGACCTCCAGGGACTGGCGACATGGTATGTTTCCAAAATTTTGCCTGATGTTTTTGCCTATTTTTGATATTTTTCCAAAAAAAATTCCAATGTTCAATTTTACAAGCATCACGCAATCGCCTTTCGCTTTTCATGCATTAGCTATAAATGTTATGCATTTGCATCAATTGTTATGCATTAGCTATAAATGTACCGCATTCGTGCTAATTGTTACACAATAGCTCATTTCATTATGCATTCATGGTAAATGTTACACATAAGTTGTTATTGTACCACAATAGTGCTAAATGTCATGCATGGGGTTAAAACATTACACATTCATTGTATGTGAAGGTTTTTGTCATGCGTTTGATAAATTTTTTTGTTCTCGTGATTTGATATATGATATTTTTAATATTTTCTCTGTGTAGGAGAACATTGGAGTATTATATTGTCGACAAATCAAACCCAATGGACTTGATCTTCGTGCTGATTTACTTGTGGAGGAGATCGAGGATATTTGATAGCTTGGATTATATTACGTGTTACATTTGCTAGAGGTTACGACCAACCGGGCCTTGATTATAGCTTTGATAGAGCGATGACATTCCAAGACATGTTCTTTTCATCTTCCTACTGGTGAGGCATCCATTACTTTAGAGGATGTATGGCGTATATTGCTTATTCCGATTCATGGTGAGAAAGTTGTGTATGACCATGATGATGGCATTGCTGGATTGTGTGCACTTTGTGAGTGTGAGGTATAGGACTTACAGATCAGTGGTTGGTATGATATCCCTTGGGCTCGATTAGACTATGATGATCTGACTATCATACTATGCAGTATCGTCGGTGGTTTGTTGATGCCTGACATATGAGGTCATGGATTTCCAGTTGGATGGGGTAGAGTGCTCCGTGATATGATTGTGCATCGACGAGTATATGCTTGGGGTCCATGCCTTCTAGCCATGGTGTATTATCAAATGCACAACATTGTATATCTTGGATATCGATCTATCAGTTATGGTGTGACATTGCTCCAGACGTGGGCATGGGAGCACATTTCTATTTCGAGACATGTTATTCATGTTGACTTTCAGCCTGGTGAGCCTTATTCTTATAGGTACACTGCGAGTATTAGACATAGGGGTTTAGGTAACACCTTGTATTAGTGACATCAACTTGATATTTTGCAGCATTTCATTTGGAGACCATACTTAGATTGCCCCAATTGGGTGGATGATGCAGTGCACTTGTCTTTTTGCCGACAATAGAGATATCTTATTGGTAGGACATTCGATACGCAGTGGATTATTGAGATGTCTCTTCTAGGATGGGTAGTGAGATAGTTTAGGGAGGTATAGGTTACACCAGTGGTTACTGCTTATTTTGCTCATGTATCTCAGGAGGTGTCTGATTGGGGGGTATGTATACAGCCACATGTTGCTTCTGCTAAGTTTGATGCTCTTCAGCCATTACTTTGGGGTTGGGGTAGAGGTGCAGCAGATCCATGTACTACGTCAGAGTATGATGCATGGTGGGCTAGACATAGGCCTATTTCACTTACTGATCCTGTTGTTCCGATTACAACACAGTAGATTCGACATCCTAGACAACACCTGAGGATAGACATGGGGGAGAGAGTTAGAGGAGGAGAGGGGGTGGATTAGTTGAGGGGGGAGATGAGGGAGGTGGAGGAGTAGAGGAGGGAGATGAGGGAGGAGATGAGGGAGGTGGAGGAGCGGAGGGGGGAGATGAGGACATAGACATTGGTGGAGACACTGAGTCTACTAGCAATGAAGATGACGATGACTCTTCAGGGTCATCGAGAAGTGAGGATAGTGATGATGATGATGATGATGATGATGATGATGATGATGTTGATGATGATGATGATGATGATGATGATGATGATGATGATGATGATGATGATGATGATATGCTAGAGCTGGAGGATGTGCCTGCTACAGAGGGTGGAGGATGTCAGGTGGGTGACAGGGATGATGATGATCTAAAGATTCTTAGAGCGTGGATTTGGAATGTAGAGGACGAGGTCACCAGATGAGATGTTGAGCGAGAGGCTTATCGTATAGACTATGGTGCATTAGAGACCAAGAAGGATTGTCTCCAGAGGGAGAGAGATGAGGCAGTCAGACGGTCATAGATGATTCGGGCTGCCTATGATCAACACTTTTCTCCAGGTACCGATGCACGAAGACAGTCTGACAACCTTTATTACGTTGCACAGGAGGCTTTTTATTATCGATAACTTTATTATGACACTGTACCTAAGGGACAGAGAGCTCCTAGTTTTAGTGTTGTTAGAGGTCATTCTAGTTCTAGTAGGACTTCTACACGGAGGACCAACAGTGGTGGTGCTATGGGACCACCTCGACATCCTGGGGCAGAAGCTAGTGGACAGGATCCACCTATTGACAGAGGCAGTGTCGATTGAGACATATTGATCATGTTATCTGAGCCTTCAGGCTTGTTTATTCTATTCATACACATTATCATTTTTGAGTTATATATATGATATGCAGTTTTTTGGCAGTGATCTATTATGCTTTGCTTTCCATGTATATTAAATGATGCTATGAGTTATATGATGTATGTCTATATGATTCATGAATATTTTATGAATGAAATGGTTTCTATATGATTTATTAATGATGTTTATGAGTGCGATTTGTTTCTACATGTATGCATAAATGATGTTTATGAATGCAATGATTACTACATGATTTATTTTTTGTCTGATAATGCCAGAACAAATTTTTAACTTAGATGTTCTTTGAAGAAATATCAATAAGATGAAAGAAATAAGAGATTGATGAAAGAATAATGTGAGAAAAGAATATGGTTTAGACAAAAGATGGGAAATCAATAGACTATCAAGAAACAAATGAGATGACTATGAAATTGAATGAATCACGAACCTGTGTCATTTATTTTATTGTGCAATATATATTCATCATTGAGCCTTATTATTGAACAATGAAGCTTAGCACATCAGGGTATAAGGAACCAAGATGTAAAGATATCTCATTGAAGAAAAAACACGTAGCAGACAGGGAGTGAACCCCTGTATTCTAGGAAATACACTAGGGGTCGAGGTATGTGTGGCACTCAATAGCTGAATGCTCTATCATAGACACCCACTAGAGAAATTTCCCTAGAACCTCATCGGTTCACACCACAAACAACAGACAAAGAAAAAGATAATTCCCATCATGGCTCCTCTAGTCACTTGTGGACATCCTTGAGTAGCATAGGAACATAATCTGTTGCCAAATGATAAAATATAAAGACTGACCCAGACAAAATTCAGCAGCTATATTGACCTTGTGCCTTCGTTCTTAGTTGCTTGATGTGATGGTTGATAATGTCTGATCTTAGAAAGTTGCGAACCCCATTGAAGATTGACTTGTTTGATTCTGAGTGTATCCTCTTATGTTTAAGACAAGATAATGATCACTTGATATGGATATGATACGATTGATAAGATAGTTCGATCAGTTGATTGCATATATTTGATTGGATATTCGTATCCTTTGTTAACTTCGTGTGAAGCATTTGCTGGATATCTGCTAGGGTATTTGTTTCTTGTGAGACATTTTATTGCAAGTTTTTTGATTGTTTAGTTCTTTTTCAAGAGCTTTTTCGATGTTTTTGGTGGATAGATATTTGAATGTTTTGATTGATTTTTTCAGGACATTTTCTAGATGTTTTTGGTATTTTTTCAAAGGACGTTATGTGAATGTTTTTGGTATTTTCACTACACTTTCCGAATGTTTTGGATTTTTTGAAGGATTTTCCAATGTTTTTGGATTTTATGTGTTTCACATATTTGAATGTTTTTGATTGATTTTTTAAGGACATTTTGCAAATATTTTTGGTATTTTTAATTTTTCCACCATTTTTGGATTTTTTCAGTTATGCCCCCAGTGTGTAGACCTGTATGACACGATGATCTGCAAAATACATGTGGAGATAATGAATTTTTGATATGACCTATGTTAATGCAATATGCATGATGAAGATGCCTTTCCTATTTGAACAAGGATGACTGTGTTTGTTTGGCATTTTGTAATACACCAATTGAAATGGAGGTACAAAACATTTAGTAGATAAGCGATCAATCGATCCTTAAGGTCCCTTGGAACATCCAAATTAACACACTTAGTGATTAGGATTTACAAATGGAGACGCGGAAAACTTCCCCATTGGTTCTTGAAACTTTGATCTTCTTTTGCCCATGTGTGTGCAGATGAGTTAATTCCCGCTCTTGTATTCACTAAAGATCCTTAGCATCCTATATGAATAGCTACCTAGATTATCCTAACTTCAAAAGTATCTCGAATAGAGCCTTGCTGCCAACAAGCTTTAAGAGCTCTGACGAGGTTATAGACTGTAATTTCTCAAATATTATGCTCCATTGCCGGTAGGCGTTCATAGACCTGATGGAGTTACTTGCATGTTCCCATAGTCAAGCATTTTGTCGCACTTCCATGCATGATATTTCAGTTATATATCATTGCTCTTTTTCCTTGAGATGAATATTTGGCATAGCTTTTTTTCTTTTTATTTTCTTGCCTTGACTTTGTAAGTAATGAAACCTACTTGGGTGTGATAATTACAGCGACACTGAAGTAGAATTTTAGATTTTTCACTAGTCATATGATCAACTAGTGTCTAGAATGAATTAGAGATTTTCTTAATATGTTTGAGATATAGCAATTGATAGATTTTGGGTTAACAAGTCTCAACTAGTGAAATCACTACCCAAACACAAGTAAAGCGTCGTCACAAGGTAATGTTGAAAATGAATGACCTTAGGACCTCAAAGAATTCATGTCTGAATATCTAAGAAAGGAAATGGTCCTTGTTTATCTTAGATGCAAATAGATGACCACCTTAGACAGTTGCCTTGTTTTATTGATGCTGCTATATGCAAATGCAGAAATTTTGCGAAAGCAATGTATTTGAAAAAGATACTATATGCGATGCAGTACTTTGAATAAAATGATATGCCATGTGGAAAGTAAAACCTAAACTAACCCAAACCTTAGGAATAATATCATTTAAGGTGCATGTTGTTCATAGGGTCAGAGAGTGGATCTCCCTCCATGGTAGCCAAATTGTATGCTCCATTGCCTATAACCCTTGTTATGATAAAAGGACCTAGCCAGTTAGGTTCAAACTTCCCTAGCTTTTCTCGTTCCGCTAGGTTCCTTTGGTTCTCTTTGAGAACTAGATCTCCCACTTCAAAAGTTCATGGGTGGACTCATTTATTATAACTCCATCTCAGTCTATTTTGATAACCTTGCAGATGATTGAAAGCAGTTTGTCTCTTTTCATCAAGCATTTCTAGCTCTTGTAATCTTGCCACCCAATAGTCTTCCTCTGATATGATGTTTTTTAAGGGGACTCTTAGAGACAATAGTTCTATTTCAATAAGGAGTATTGCTTCTATACCATAGACCAAGGAATCTAGTGTTGCTCCTATAGGGGTGTGTACTCCTATTCTATAAGCCCAAAGAGTGGGATTTAATTGGAGATGCTAGTCCCATCCTGTGTCATTGACAACTTTCTTAAGGATCTTCAATATTGTCTTGTTTGTTGCCTCTGCTTGTCCATTTCTTTGCAGATAATATGGCGTCGCAAATCTCTGTTGTATCTAAAATTTGTTACACAATTCTTTCACTTCTTGATTTTTGAGTGAATGTCCATTGTCTATCACTATGCACATTGGAATCTCGTATCTACAGATAATGTAATTGAGCATGAATTTTTCTATTTGCGAAAGGTGTATGTAAGAGGAATTGCCTTGACCAATTTAGTAAAGTACTCAATAGCTGTTAAATGAATTTGTGCCTGTTGGAAGAAGTAGGATTGATTTTACCCACTAGATCTAGTCCCTATTGTGAAAATGGCCACGGTGATGTAATAGGTTGAAGATCTTGTGCTGGTGCATGAATGAGATCTCCATTTATTTGACATTGCTTACATTTTTGCACATATTTATAAGCATCTTTTTCCATAGTTGGCCAGTAATATCTTGTTCTTAGCAATTTATTTGACAATGGTGGACCACTTTGATGCGCCCCACAAATTCCATCTTGGACTTCCTTTAGAGCAAGTTGTTCTTTATTTTTATCAAGACATCATAGAAGAGTTCCATCGAAGCCCTTTCTATACAATGTATCAACAATAATAGTGTGATTGGATGCCTGGCGAATAAGAGCTTTCTTTTGATTTCTAGACAAATTTAGAGACATGTACTGAGTGTGTAAATATGTGTATATCTCATTGTACCACGGGGATTTCGGACCCACAATTGCACATACATATTCTGTTGAGGGAATCTCATATGCCGGTATCATCAGTTGTTCTATAATAAACTCAAACTGAGTTTCATTATTAGGCATATTTAGAAAAGACCATACTGTAGCCATGGCGTTAGCGGCCTTGTTTTGTATCCTTGGAATTTGTTCGAAAGTGATTTTGCTGAAATGCTCTTTGTAATCTTCTACCATTTGCTTATAAGGTAGGAGTTTGTCATTTTTTGTGTTGTAGTCATCATTGACTTGGTTCACAATTAGTTACGAGTCACCATAGACATGTAATACTTTTTGTAGACACCTAAAATTATCCTGTCTAATTAAATAAATATTTTATTTATTTAATTATTTAAGCCTAATTCTTCTATTAATTAAATAAATCTTTATTTATTTAATTAATTCATTTATCCTCTTCTAGCCTTATTTCTCATTTAAATAAATACATTTATTTATTTAAATTATCCTTTCCTTAAATTAAATAAATACTTTTATTTATTTAATTATCCCACTTCCTCTATTAATTAAATAAATCTTTATTTATTTAATTAATTCATTAGCCTTTTCTACCTATGACACATGTCATTCATCTCTTAATTCCTACACTACCTACCCTCTCATTATTTTATTATTTCTTCTACCTACCCTCTAATCCTAGCTGACCATTCATCTCTTACACCTCTCAATATTATCCCTTCGTTTCTTATAGTGTCTTCTATATAAGGAGATACTTCCTTCATTATCAATCCTCCTGGATTAGCATTCGAACTTTCATATGTGATCAAGCCTACTTGCAACCACATTTTTGTCCTTTGTTGAGCTCTTGTGCACACATAAAATCTGAGAGAAAATATATCAAGCAAGATCAATGGAGATTCAAACCCTATTGGACATGTGATGGTATAATCTTTGTGATTTCATTGATTTGCATTGTCTTTGTTATGGTGGATCTTTGTTATTGTTAGGATAAGGTTTTGTGGTTGAATCGCCCTGAGGGGTGATAAACAAAATCCCAACTATATTGTTAGGCTATATTGTTCGTACATGGAAAATTTATCCTAAATGACTTTGGGATAGAATCGCCCTAAGGGGTGATGAACAAAATCCCAGCTCTAGATCCATGACTTGTATATGACCCATCAAAGTATAATTTCTAGATTATAGATGATGTCAATGTAAATATCGATTCGTCTGGAAAGTCTATGAGCAATGGGTGACTGTCTTGTAAAGGAGCCTCTGCTAACTGATCTGCTATAATTTGTCCTTTGATGGCCTTTCTGTCTACATACTCTATATAAAACTCACTCAAGATCATGACCCATTTAGCCAATCTCCCAGTCAGTGTCTCTCTGCTTCATAGATATTTGAGTGGATCAAAGCGTGCAATGAGTTTTACCTTATGACTCATCATGTAATTTCTAAGCTTTTGAGATGTGAATATTACGGCTAAACATGCTCATTCTATAGGAGTGTAATTAAGCTCATAACTGATCAAGGTTCTACTTATATAGTAGATAGCTCTTTCTTTTCCTTGTTCATCATGTTGTGCCAACAAATCTCCTAGAGATGAGTTTGTCGCTGATATATATAGTAACAATGGTTTTCCTAGAGTAGGTGGGACTAACACTAGTGTGTTTAGAAGATAATCTTTCAGAGCTTGGAAAGCCTCTTGGCATTGTCTTTTCCATTTAAACGTAATTGCTTTCCTGAGTAAATGCTGGAATGGATGACATTTATCTGCCAGTTGTGCTATGAATCTCCTTATGGATTGCAGTCTTCCTTGTAATCCTCTTAATTTCTTAAGTGTTGACGGAGGTTGCATATCTATGATCGCTTTGACCTTGGTAGGGTCTACTTCAATTCCTCTGTTAACTATCTAAGCAATTCGAACACAAAACTAATGAAATAGATGCAAAACAAAATGAAATTAAACAATATAAAACTCCCTATTGTGCATCATGACTTCCATTGTTCTTCTCCTCTTTGTGGTATGGGGGCTCTCAGATATCGCACTGGCAACCTGCAATTGACAAAAAGATTCAAAGTTTGTGATTCAGAGTAATTGTCCAGGATTCAGGAGGGAATTGAAAATGGATATTGAATGCTTAATTTATAGATAATTGGAGAGGACTGATTGAAAGGTAGAATAGATTGATCAAGAGGTGGAACTCAGGTGAGCTCACATGTTGATTGATAATTGAACTGTTGATTTGGAGGTGAAACAAAATAGATTGAATAGATTAAATGAGTTAACTGATTGAGAAAAAGGCTAACTGAAGGAAGAAAAAGAATGATTGGAGGATAATTAATTGATGAGAAAGAAAGCTTCATTTAGAAAAAAACTAACTCGAAGATGAAAATAGAGATTGGAGAGATAAATGATTTAATTAATTAATTGATTGAATTAATTAATTTAGCATGTGCTTGCACTTTGACTTAAATTTTCAATTTAATCTTTGCATGAGATTTATTCAAATAATTGAATTTATTTTAAATTCAATTTAGCATTTGAATATATTTAGAACTTGACTTTGATTTTCAATTTGATTTTTGAAATCATGCACATGTATTTGAATTTAGAAGAAATTAGAAGAATTTGAAATTAAATGAAATTAGAATTTGGGGATTTGGAAATGGAATTAGAAGAATTAATTAGTTAATTAAATAATTTAAAGAAACTATTTAATTATTTAAAAATGGACTTTAATTAAATAATAAAGATTATTTAAATTAAAGGATTAAATCACAATTAATTAAATAATAAATATTTAATTAATATTTAGAAAAGGTTTGAATGATTAATTGATTAGAGATAGAAATTGAAAATAGAAGTAATTTATTTAAATAATAAAGATTATTTAAATTGGGGAATTAATTAGAATTAATTAAATAATAAATATTTAATTAATATTAGAAAATGGTTAAAATGATTAAATGATGAAAGAATAGAAAAATAGAATAATTATTAAGATTATGAGGAAATGTGAAATTAGAAGAACAAGATTAATTAACTTAATTAAATAACTAAAGAATTATTTAATCAATTAGATGAATAATTAGCACATGATCAATGAGACATTTTTAGGTGTCTACAAAAGGATAGATAGAGAGCATAAGGAGAAGATACAAGATTTCAAGGTTATCATCAAGTATTCAAGTATTCAAGTATTCAAGTATTCAAGCATTCAAGTCTTCTTCATTCATCCATTGGAGCAACATTACAACATTCATTTGCAAGCATGTGTGTGTGTTAGGGTTTTGTCATGTTACATTCCATTTCATATAAAATTTGTGGTTACATTCAAGAAGCAAAGCAAACATCATCAACAAGTTGCATATCTACAAGGTATACATCTCCATTGTTTACATTTAAGCATTTGCAATTACTTTCTTTTTGGGTTAATTCCTTAACCGGGGTTTGACTGAGGTAAACCCCTATCTACAACCCCCTTTTTCTTCTCTTTGTGTGTGTAGGTTGCAGGTGCACAACTATAATTGCAGGTTTGGGATTCATTTGTAGAGATGGAAGAACCATTTTCGTTTCGTGGATTTTGTGGTGGACCATGTACATTACCGCCACGGTCCTGATGAATTTTCTCCAAATTTGCAGGATAGATCCGTATCAGTTTAATTAGCTTAGATCCAAAGTTACAACGCGGTCCCGAACTAGTAGCTCCTCATTTCACTCATTTGTTCTCCCTTTTCCACATAGTCAACAAGTCAACTTTCTCATTTACAAAAGAGGGTATATCATACTACAACCACTTGCAATCCACTTAGAATTCACATCCTTGTTTCCCTCGGATTTGGATCTAGTAGATTCAACCCCTCTTTTGAATGTAAAGTTCCTTTCCAAGTGAAAATCATCCTAGTGGCTTCCTTTCTCTCTCTTAGGTGGGGAGTCACTAGGATCCAATTTTCCACTTTACATTTTGGTGAACCCGATGTCTTACACATTAATTTTGATTTCTCATTCTTAGATCTGATTATTTGCAATTTGAATTTAAAATTTTTATTTTCAAGTTCAAATTATTTGCAAATTTAAGAGGTTAATTGCATATAAACCCTAATTTTTCATTTTGAGAAAATTAAGCTTGTGAGGTGTAAAATTTTAATTGCTTGTTTCAAATCTGATTTCTATTTCAGATTGCAATTCAAATCTATCTCTTTATTTTGAAAATTCAGTGGTTAAATCATAAAACCCTAATTTTTAAGATTCTTCTATTTTTGACCTTTGACTGCAAGTTTGACTGATCTAGACATCTCCAAATTGGCTATTTTTTTGGATTCCGCATTAAAATCATAATTTCTATCATCCCTGAAAATTTTGAAAAAAGTTGGTCGGACCGTGTGCATTCCCGCCACGGTCCTTGACTTTTTTCTTGAAATTTTGAGAGACAAAATTGATTGTATTTTTTTGCTCAGATCTAGAAAATCAACGTATTTTTATCAATTTTAACACTCTCTAAGGTCAAACACAAATTCAAATTTCATCAAATTCAAATCTTAAAATTAATTTTCATAAGAAAGTCCTAATTTTAGATCTGCTTTTCCAGTAGATTCAGATTTCACTTAAGAGAATTTTTAATGACATTTAATAAATTGGATTTACTTTCTTTTTCACATGTGATTACATTAATTTTTGCATATATTTATCATGTGTCGGATAAGAGTTTTGTTTCATTTTCTGTTGCTTCTCTTTCTTCATAGCACTTGGTCATATTATGTTGTTAGGATTTCAAAATTATTTTCTTTTCACTTAGATCTCAAACCTTTCATGTATCATTTATGTTGCATTATGGTGACGTTGTTAACAAAACAGATTTCCTATGTTAATCACCTTAAGGATTTTGTAGATCCTAAACCTAGAGATCCTAATCTTTGTACCTCTCCTGGGGTATCTTGTGTAGATACAATGAGATCTAATGCTTTACCCGATGATATTTCTACAAGAGAGCAAGCATTGGAAAGTAATATGGATCCATCTTCTTCTACACATACCCTTGAGCAAAGGGGGAAATATGATAACATCAATATTCTTACATCCTTAGATACCCCTTATTCTCCTAGGACCTATCTTCAACATCAAAGTCTATGTAGGGAGGATAATGTCATGCATTTTATTCATGACCTTTCCCCTCGCTTAGAGATCACCAAAAATGAGCTTTTAGATGATGAAGATATTCCTCCCCAATCTTCCAAAAGGATAAGCTTGATAAAGGAAAAGAGATTTTCATTTCACATGATACTCTTCCTTCATCTACAAACCCTTTTCTTCCTCCTTACACATAAGAGTTCAAAGAAATTCATGATCATGTTCTTCCATTTAGTCAATTGTAACATTCTTATAGTCGTGGCTTTCATATAATTACAAAACAAGGTTTTAAAGGACAAGAAATTGGGAAATTTGAACATGGAATTCGTGTCCCTATAAATCCTCCTACACAAACTACTACAAGAAGCCTAGGAAGTGGTACCCCTCTTTCTATGGATGAATTCCTTAGACTCCAAAACTTTAAAGATTACCTTCAAAAACAACAAATCAAGAGAGCCTGCAAGAATACTTCTTCTTCAAATCGTCCTTTTTGTTCGTTTCATCAAACCCATGACCATAATGCTGATGATTGCCCTGATTTTCAAAATTCTATTCAAGATGGTATAGACAGTGGCAAAATTAGAATTGTGGATAATGAAACTCCTTCTTCTAACAAACCTTCTTTTTTATGGGAAGATGATATTTACCATCCTAACAGATTAGCTGCAAGAATCTATTGGAGATTGAAATATGACAAGAACGTTTCCTTTCCTTCTCAAAATAAAAACAAAACTCTTAAGCAAGTGGAAGGTATTGAATATTGCATTTTTCATGATTTATATTCACATTCTATTGGTAAATGTTATGCATTTAAGAAATTTGTTCAACTACAATATGATTTTGCACACATTTGTCTCACAGAGGATCTATCTATATTTCTTGGTAAAAACATCATGCCTTAGCACTTCCTTTCCCTTCATGTTGCTCTTCACCCTATGGCATAATTATCCCATTTCATGGGCGCTCTTTATCATTAAGTGGTGGTATTGTGTTACTTTAACATACTTTGGGGCAGCAACATGAAGTCCATTTTTCTTCTTCTTTCTATACATTTATCTCTATCTTTGTGCATAATTCATTATTAGATCTCTTTTCTTGTATAGGGTTATTCTAATGTGAGCATATAATTGTTCCTTGGTTTTCCTCTTTGCTTGGAAAGGGACATCTTTAATGAGTAGTGCACTTCTTGTCTTTCCTTCATTCTCTTGGAAATCTTACATCTTCTATTGTTTTGATTATTCACATGTATGATATGTCCCTTAGCAGGGAATGATCTCTTAAGAAGTATGTATCCCTTCCTTGAAAGGATTTGTTCCACTAGGACAACATATCTCTTGAAACTAATCACCATCAAAAAATGTGTAATATTTCTCCTTCTTCTCCTCACTTCGGGGGAAAGGATTTTCACTCCTTTCCCTTGTATCATAATTTCCTTTAGGGGATGCATTGTTCATACGTGATTATCATTTCTTACAATGGTATGCTTTTATGACTAATCCCCCTTGGGGAATATATGATGCTTTTTTCTCTCTTCTTTTTGAAGATTACCACTTCTTGAGACATGTATTTTACATTTAATAATGTCTTTTCTTGCATGTGTTCATGTAAGTTCATTCCACATTTTCTTATGTTTAATCTCTCTCTAGTAGATTGTGTAAGCTCTTCTCATTGTCCCATTAGCTTGGGGGGAAATGATCCTTCTCTCTCTCTTTCACTAGGGATCCACTTTGCCCTATTAATTGGGTGGTGCGAGTCCTATTACTTGATGTCATTCCTTGTGCAAAATTGTTGGTTATTGGCTTAAGGATTCTCTCTTATACAAGAAGTGTTAATCCTTGACTACGAGCTCTTTTACACTTGGTAATGTACATCTATGATAAATCCAACCATCCCTCTGGGGGTTAAAAGTGATTCGTCGCTCATCAAGAATCCCTTTTACCTAGAAATAGGAGGAAGGATTGCATTCTTGTTCTTTCCTTTTCTTATTCTAGAAGATGTTATATTTGTCCAAGACAACTCCTCTTGGGGGTAGATGTCTTTTGAACAAAGATATCTTCTCCTCCAAGGATCAAATTTACACTTATAGTAAGATATCTCTTTTCAACTATCTTATCCTTACTTGAAGAGTATTCCCTCTCTTGCTTGGGTTTATGACATTGTTGCATGGCAGATATCTTCTTTGTGATGAAGGTAGGTATCCTTGTTCTTATTTCCTTAAGATATAAACATAAGCCTATGTTGACATCTTAAGGGGGGGCACCCACACTACTCCTTTGTACTATACTTCTCTCATGCATTGAACAGTGGGACATTCTTGGAACTAGAGGGAAACCTCTTAGAGCAATATGTCGTCACTTTTTGTATAGTGGGTCATTCTCAGAACCAGAGAGAGGTGTCTTCACTTCTTCTTGTCTTGTATAGTGAGACATTCTTGGAACTAGAGGGAGACCTCTTAGGGCAAGATGTCATCACTTTTCTCTTGTATAGTGGGTCATTCTCAGAACCAGAGCATGGTCTCTTAGAGCAAGTTAACACCACTTTTCTCTTATGTGGGGTGATTATTCTCGGAACCAGAGGATGGTATCTTAGAGTGAGATATCATACCTTTCTTGACACTTGTACTATATAATCTATACAGGTTGTAGCGTACTCGGGCATAGACTCCAATGATGTGATTTGAACCTCACTTGCACACATGAACATGAGTTTGAGTGGGACTAACAATGTTCTCTCTCTCTCTCTCTCTCTCTCTCTCTCTTTACATGGATCACCTAGACAGGCTCTAGGGGTGTTATTTTCCATGTCCTTCTCTCCATGGATCACCTAGTTTTAGGGGTGAGACATCCATGGTTTCTTTCTTCTTCGCCTTTCTTCTCATGGATCACCAAAGTGTGTGTTCATGTTCTCTCTTTTCTTCCTCTCATGAACTCATAGTCTTACTATTGATAGTTCATGGATGATGCCAGCTTTGATATTTTATGTGATTGCTGGTGTTTATGTGATGGCATTGGTCTTTGTGTCCTGATTAGTTGTTGAGACATCTGAGCTCGAGATCTCTTCAGCTAGTTAGTTTGTCATCTTGTGTCTTGTTCTTATCGTGTGTCTTTTTGCACTTTGTCTTTGTTTTGTATGTCTTGTGCCTTTTTGTTTTGTGTGCTCTTGCATATGTTGGCATGAGTTAAGACCCTAAGATTGGGGGTTTTTTTCTCCTCAATATTAGTGATATGCTATACTCCTTGTGGTATTTCTCCACATCTCTCATCTACATCTCTCTCTTTTCTTCTAACTTTACCGGTAGTAGTGGTGTAAGCCATACTCTCGCTAAAGTGGGGGCTAAATGTAGTGTCTTACAATTGTGACCCTTGCAATTTTAACCACATTTGGGGTCCTCGCATGGCAAAAACATATCGTCCCCTAACCGAGACCTACTTATGCATTTCCAACCCTTCACTCTTCCTCCTTCATATCCTATGCACAATTTGTCTTCAGGGTTTGCAATTCCTCTTTGTCGGCATTCAGTGGTTGAAAATTAATCCTTGAGACATGTATATAAAGGAATTCAATACCCTCATTCAGGGATAGATGGACAACAAAAGGACAAATAGAGAGAAGAAGGAGAAGATACAAGATTTCAAGGTCATCATTAAGTATTTAAGCATTCAAGTCTTCTTCATTCATCCATTGGAGCAACATTACAACATTCATTTGCAAGCATGTGTGTGTGTTAGGGTTTCATCATGTTACATGCCATTTCATATAACATGTGTGGTTACATTCAAGAAGCAAAGCAATCATCATCAACAAGTTGCAGATCTACAAGGTATACATCTCCATTGTTTACATTCAAGCATTTGCAATTATTTTCATTCTAGGTTGATTCCTCAACCAAGGTTTGAGTGAGGAAAACCCCTATCCACAACCCTCTTTTTCTTCTCTTTCTGTGTGTAGGTTGCAGGTGCATAACTATAATTGCAGGTTTGGGCTTCATTTGTAGAGACAAAAGAACCCTTTTCATTTTGCGGATTTTGTGGTGGACCATGTACATTCCCGCCACGACCCTAATGAATTTTCTCTAAATTTGTAGGGTAGATCTGCATCAGTTTAATTAGCTCAGATCCAAAGTTACAATGCGATCCCGAACTGGTAGCTCCTCATTTCACTCATTTCTTCTCCCTTTTCCACATAGTCAATAAGTCAACTTTCTCATTTACAAAAGAGGGTAAATCATAATACAACCACTAGCAATCCACGTAGAATTCACATTCTTGTTTCCCTCAGATTTGGATCTAGTGGATTCAATCCCTCTTTTGAATGTAAAGTTCCTTTCCAAGTGAAAATCATCCTAGTGGCTTCCTTTCTCTCTCCTTGGTGGGGAGTCACTAGGGTCCAATTTTCCACTTTACAAACACTAATCCTTTTGAGTATAGCAATAATCTCAAAGCAACTCAGAAAGTTCTTGTACCACACAATAGGGAAGCTCTCACTTCCACATCATCAAATAGCGAGGATCAACTCAAATCTCTATCCATATACTTTGAGAAAAATATGAAGTTAAAAGAAAAAGGCATGGGAGAATACTCTTTTGAACCATCCTTACATCTATCAAATTTGCCAATTTCACCAAAGCCTCATGGACAACCATCAACATCCAAGAAAAAATCTTCACAACCCATCAAAATCTTTTATGATATGTTTAATCAAGTAGGAACACTAGCATATGAAACATAAGACAACAATGTCTTGAACTGGTTGTACAAGGATGATGAGGACACACAAGCAGTAATGTTAATTGTCACAATCCCAACATAGCAATTTGGCAACAAATTCAGAATCATGCAAAGGATGGGATACTTAGGAAAAGGTCCTATTGGCAAACAACAAGAGGGTATCATAGAACCAATCCAGCCACACTCGCAACATACCAAGGACAAATATAGACTAGGATATGGATAACATCAACCTGATCAACATAATCTACAACAAGAAACGACACAATGACAACAAAAGAAACATAAATTAGCACAACAACAAGCAACTGATGAGGCAGCCCAAAAACACAAGGAATAGGAGTATGAAAAACAACAAGAAGAGCTTGCCATACAAAGGGAGGAGGCTTCTCACAAATTCTATAAGAAGGTCCATATATTGCAACCTAATATAGAGCCTGGTTCAAACAGAATGCAAGTTAGTTTAGAAACAAAACCAAGACCTATACTAGCTATCAGTGAACCCTTCTCGCTAGATGACATCCCCATCAGATACATCAATATAGTCCTAGAGAGTGATTTTGAAATAGACTCACATGAATATGAATGAGATACTTGTTCTAATGTAACTGAAGACATTGATATAGATGTAGTTCATACATATACTCTCATACTTTGTGCAGAAGAAGGTTCAGGGTCTCGATCATTTGAATTTGGACCACAACATATCTATGATGCTAGTGAGAACAAAGAGATCTGATACAAGATGAGAAATCTCGAGGAGAGTACTATCATAGACTTTGATTGTGTTATTGATAACTTTGACAACATTGCTATCATGACCCTTACAACGGTCTACCTAAATATACCTAATGATTCCTTACCCCTCATATATCCTGAACTCGTCAATTGGGAACAAATAGAGCCTCTTAATATCCATATCTTTCAAGATGATGAAGCCATTGTTCATTACCTTTGTTCAGTAAACCTGGAAACATGTTCCATCAGTGAATCTCATAATGAAGTTCTCAATCAGGGGAGTGCCAAGTCTCTTAGTCACAAAATGAATAAAATCAAAAAATGATGTAATGGTGAAAACCATTTAATGGGAGTATTAGATCATAAAAAAGTAAAAACAAAGGATGTATCAAATGGTGAAAACCTATTTGAGGCACCAAAGGATGAGATAATTGACACTCTTCCTAAACATTATCAGGAGAGATCACCAATTTTGATTGAACCAATTCAATCAATGAACATCGACACTGAAGTAGAAACAAAGACCATACACCTGGTAGAGTCATTAACAGAACAAGAACTAACTGACTTCACCAATTTCTTCAAAGAAAAGCACATCAATTTTTCTTGGTCCTATGCAGATATGCCAAGGGTAGATCTAGATTTGATCATGCACCATTTATCTATAGCTCCAGAAGCTAAGCTAGTCAAACAGAAATTGAGAAAAATGAATCCACATGTCGCACTCTTGGTTAAAGCACAACTAGAGAAGCTACTTGATGTACAATTCATCCGACCCATAGATTATGCAGAATGGATGTGTAAAATTGTAACTATATCCAAACCAAATAAAAGCATCAAAATTTGTACAGATTCCAGGGATCTCAATAAGGCTTATCTGAATGATGACTTTCCTTTACCCAACATTGACACAATTGTAGATCTAACAGTAGAACATGCTATGTTATCACTCATGGACTCTTTCTCAGGCTACAATAAAATCAAAATAGCACCAAAAGACCAAGATAAAACAACATTTACATGTCCATGGGGTACTTAGTATTGGAATGTGATGCCTTTCAACTTGAAGAATGCAAGAGTGACCTATCAATGGGCAATGACCATGATCTTTCATGACATGATGCACACATTCATGGAGGACTATGTAGATGACCTATTAGCCAAATCATTTACAAGAGAAGGACATCTAAAGATTCTTGACAAAATGTTTTAGAGGCTAGAACAATTCAATGTATGACTAAACCTTAAAAAGTGTGTTTTTGGTATAACATCCAACAAACTATTAGGATACATAGTATCAAAAAAAGGAATTGAGGTGGACCCCACAAAAGTACAAGAAATCATGGAAATTACACCTCCTAGAAATATCAATCAATTAAGATATCTACAAGGACATCTACAATCCATAAGAAGATTCATTGCTCAACTAGCTGACAAGTGCCTTCCATTCACTCATGTACTCCATAAGAATGTTCCTTTTAGATGGGAGGATAGATGTACATAATCATTCCACCAACTCAAGCAATATCTGATGAATTTGCCTATATCGGTGCCACCAATAGCAGGAAAACCTCTCATTCTCTACATATCATCTATAGAGGTATAAGTAGGAGCATTATTAACACAGGAAGATTCAATAGTAAAAGAAAAATCAATATACTACATCAACCAAATATTGAATGGATATGAGCTCAACTATACCTTCATTGAAAAGGCTTGTTTGGCTATGGTGTTCTCTTCTCAAAAGTTTTGACACTATATTCTATCTCACACAATCAAGCTGGTAGCAAAAATTGACCCATTAAAATATCTTCTCGGCAAAGTCGCTATCATAGGAAGGTTAGCTAAATGGGTGATTATTTTTAGTGAATTTTACATTCACTACACAGAGAAAAAAGCAATCAAAGGTCAAACTATCATAGATCTACTAGCAGAAGCTCCATTGCAAGACAATCATCCAATGCATGTTGAATTTCTAGACATAGATGTCTTGACAGTCACAAAAAAACCATGGGTTTTGTACTTTAATGGATCATACACAACATGGATCAAGGGTGAGTATTTTATTCATCACTTCAAAGGGACACACTATTCCAAGATCTTACCAATTGATGTTTCCTTGCACAAATAACATAGCTGAGTACGAATCTCTAGTGACCTCCATCAAAGTGGTCATACAGTGGAAGATCATAGAGTTACAAGTCTATGGAGACTCCTAATTAGTCATCAATCAAGTTAATGATGACTATAAAACATAGGATGACAAGTTGATAATGTATAAAAGAATGGTAGATGACTTCAAGAAGTACTTTGTGAACATCAAATTTGAACAAATTTCAAGGTTGGATAATAAAGCTGTAGATGTCATGGCAACCATTGCCTCACTCTTACAAATACCATAAAATAGAATCATTATGAGTTCCTGGTGGAGCAATTATTTTCCCCTACCTATGACAATCCCGAATCCCAAATCATATGCCACATAGTCGATTCTGACTCACCACTCTATGAAAAGATCTATACCTATCTAAAAGACAATATCCTTCCACCAGATCTATCTTGAAACCAAAAATGAAAATTTATTTGTCAAGAAGCCCATTATACCCTAACTGTTGATACACTTTATAGACAAGGTCTAGATGGTACTCTTCTTCAGTGTCTTGATCGTAACGAATTTGAAACCGCCTTGCAAGAACTTCACAAAGGTATTTGTGGAACATATTCAAGTGGTTCTACTCTAGGCAAGAAACTTCTAAGGATGGGATATTACTGGCCGACCATGGAAAAGGAATCATACCAATTTGCCAAAAAATGTTCAAAATGTCAAATACAGGGCAATCTTATACATGCATCGACACAAGAGCTGCAACCGTTCACTACATCATGGCCATTCTGTCAATCAAAACTTGACCTAGTGGGAAAGATTCATCCTTCGTCATCAAAAGGACATAAGTTCATCATCACCACCATTGAGTATTTTACAAAGTGGATAGAGACCGTCCCATTCACTACTATTACCGACAGCCAAATATCCTCTTTTATCCTGAATTATCTCATTTGTCGGTATGACATTCCTAATTCCATTATCACTTATAGTGGAAGACCATTCAAGAGTCAACATGTAAGAGAATTATGCAAACGATTCCATATCCAACATCGTTTCTCCACACCTTATTATCCACAAGGGAATGACCAAGAGGAGGCATCAAACAAAACCATCCTAAAAATCCTCAAAAAAATAGTAAACAAGGCTGGTCGTGATTGGCATGTCCAACTTAATCCTGCATTATGGGCCTATAGAACTAGCATCCGCACACCTATAGGAGCTACAACACACTCACTTATGTATGGATAAGAGGCTATTCTACCTATTGAGGTCAATATTCCATCACTCAGAGTATCACTAAAGGGACTCATTTCGGATTAGGAATATTGGGTAAACAGACTACAAGAGTTAGAGCTCCTAGATGAGCACCGACAACGTGCTTTTTATCACCTCAAAGTGTATCAACAACACATGTGCAGGAGCTATAACCATAAAGTAAAACCAAGGGTATTACAAATTAGTGATTTGGTATTGTATACACATAAAATTAGCTATGAGCAATTAAATAAATATTTTATATTTATTTAATAATTATTTTTCTATTAAATAGTTAATTTCAAAAGATTAATTTATTTAATTCATTTCTTCTATAAACTAATTTAATTGAAACATTTTATTAATGAATTCATTCTATTCCTTTCTTCTAATCAATTAATTAAATATCTAATATTTAATTATTCTACTACTCCATCCTATAGTCTCATTAATTAAATAATTTCTTAATTTTTTAATCTTCCAACTCACCCTCATCTCCACACCACTTCTTCTTTTCCAACTCATCCATCATGTGGCTAAAGATATTAATATTTTTAATATTAATATATATCATTATCTTCAATTCTTCAAATAATGTGTATGTACACACATTCCTCAACCTCCCTATATTCTCTCCAACCTTCCTACATCTTTGGAGGGAGTTGAGTCCACTTGACTTCCTATCCCTAAATCTTCTCCAATTATCCTATATTCTCTCAGTCTTCATTCTCAGTCAAGGTGAGATGAATGACACTTGGCTTCTCTTTCCACCGTTTCCTTCATCTTGTAGGTGTAGGAGCAACATCTTCCACCTTTCTCTCTCACATCTCAACCTCTTGCTCATAACCATCCAAATTGCAAGATTTAATCATGATCGTTGATCTCTGCCACCTAGGCTTATGCACTCAAAAATTTATAAATAGAGGTCTCCTAAGCCATTTTAAAAACTAATAGCTAATCTTATAGTCATTCTAGGAGTCTTTATATTTTCATTCGTGAGTTCATTTTCTTAGAATTTTAGTTGTTTTTGAGTAATTCAACATAACTCATTATCAATAGTTTAGCTTTGCATATCATTTTATCTACTAGTCCATTCCACTCTTGCCATCTTGGAAGCTACCAGTGCTTGTCTGAGACCAAAATTATCTGCAACCAAGAACAATGGGGTTAGGATACAATGAGACATAATTCATGAAGGTATAACAATTTCATTTGCTTTTCTATTTCATGTTGTTTTATTGGTTGAAACTTCAGTTATATTTTGCATAATATACTAATGAGTTTGCAAGTTTAATCTTTGTGGTGAAACTTGAGTTGATACAAATTTTGGCACCCACCATGGGGCTCAGGCCTCACATTTATCCTTCTAATATCCCGTCTTATTCTTGTAGAGATCAATTTAATGCATTTGTAACTCAGATTCACGCCTATGCACAATTTGACAACACATTTACTTAACAGGACAATGCTTTTACTGCTTTAGTTAACACATATATTAAATAGGTTGGTGCTTTTGATGTTGAATTCACACATTTAAGCAATGGGTTTGCACATTTGCACCACAGTTCAATGCATTTATTCTACAGAATAGTACTTTCATTGTTTAGAATCACCCATTAATAGTTTTAGCACTTTTGTTTTGTCAAACTTCAAAAATTTAGAAATTTAATAATTTCTCAACTAACATACTTTTGCAGGTTCGACTATCCAAGACCATATTTCGGAAAACTAATACTCTCGTGTGCATGCAGGGTTTATTTTGAGCAATTTTCTATGCATTTCCTCAAATAGTTTAACTAGGAGTACTTTGGGAAGTAAAGAATCATACATGCTTCACCTAGTTTAACTAAAAGGTAAATGAATAGCATACAACTTGCATCATTTGTTTTCAGTAAGATAGTTGCACATAGGTAATCTGAAAGGTGAAAGAACATTTGTCTATCGTGCTAGTTTGAAAATAGTAGGTGAGTATGCTCTCACCCTAATACAGTGATCAGAAAACTAGACCTGCTTTCATTTTTATGTTTTACCTTTAGAGGGCCTGCCTACCCGAGCTTCCTTGAGGGGGCTAGTTTGAGGGGAGTGACCCAAGTGGAAATGGGCTAATACTGAGTCCTTTTAATCCACTCTAAATAAATTGTGTTTGTGATGAAAGTCATCGACAACATATGATGATTAGTTCATACTGACACTATGTTTCCCCATAAACCCTATGGAGTGTAACCTCTATAGACTGGAAACCTTATATATTTACAAAGTGTAAAGTGCCAAATGTATAGTCACATGACTGGAGGCCCTTACTAGAAACTATGTGTATTAGCTACCAAAATCCTTCTAGTTGTTGGTGTAGGAGGTTGGACCTCTGAAGCGGCTCACACACATACAGTTCTTAGTAGAGCTATGAATTTTGTCATGGGGAGTTTTCATGGAAACTGGTGCTTGGATGCCCTTGAGAAGTGAGTGTTGAGGGTGGAGCTAGTGGAGTCAAGCACCTAAATATCTGCTCTGAATAGCGTAGCCTCAGGGGAAACCCCATGTGAGATTCAACAATTATTGTCTCGACCTACCATAGGACTTGTGCTTGCTTGTGCACTTTTCTTTTCAAACATTGTGTCATTTGTGTCTGCAAAATGTTCTCAAATGATCAAAAACATGAAAAATCATCATTCTAAAGTAAGTAAAAAATCCGACAACTTGCTGAAAAACTAAAAAATTCTATGAACACAATCAGAATCACACATTTGTTGCATACGACAACACATTTGTTGTGCAAAACAACGCTTTTGATCAACAATACAATGATTTTAAACTCTAGGATCACACATTTGCTCATTAGAACAACGCTTTTACAACCAAAACAACATTTTTTCACCATAGTTTAGCGCATTAGTGATGCAAAACAACATTTTTATTAACCAGAGCAACACATTTGTTGCACAGGTTAGTGCTTTTGAGAAAAAGGTTAGCGCATTTATTCTCCTACATATGAAACAAAGAGCATTTCCACATATCAAACCAAAATTTTAACATCATTTTCAGATACCCTTTTCCGAGTAGATTTGTCTTCAATCATCACAGGTCTTCAAGCTAGTCAAACAATTGAATTTATCAATCTTTTCCAAAGGTTTCCATAAGCATAGAATATCCAACAAGTTAGTGATTCAACCATCTCAAGTGCAAATCAACATCGTTATCAGTTTCATATCAGGATATATCTGATCCTTTATCATGAAACTTGACCATATTGACCTTTGTTCATCATCTTGGATAAATTGTTCCTCTTTGGACCTAGATTTTATCAAAATCAAGATTCCACTCACTTTGGAATCAAACAACTTGTAAATCATCACATGCTTGTATGACTTTGAGATATCGCCTCAAGAAGAGAAAACCAAGTTGGAAGGCTATCTTGAAGAAGAGGAAATTCTTATACATCAATCACAAAATCTTGTTAAAACATAGAACATTCCTACATCGTTTTCATCACTATTTATGTGGTTACGAAATAGAGTTTCATGGAGAGCTTTTGCAAGCACGTTCCTTTCAACAAAAAGATGCCTTATCGCAATGCACTAATAATGGTGGTAAAATCAACAAAGCTTATCTTCCTAAACCAATAATCAGCTATTGAGTTGCATTTTAGAAAATAATTTTTTTTTTGGTAAGTGTTCAAATCAACAACATGCCAGTTTGGACTAGAGCTCAATACGAGCAATTCAGAAGACAACAAAAACAAATGGAAGAGGAAAATCCAATGTTTCATCAATTTGGATACATAGATGTGGATGAAGAAGCAGTCAATAATGCCATTAGAGGCCTTGAACAAGATTACAAATTTGACAAACTAATGGAAAAGTTATTGGAAAAAGAAAAGGAAAAGTACATCCTAATGTTGGCAAATTCAAGAGCTAAATTGCCACAAGATTTTAACATAGAGAATTTGAAACAAGATGCAAGGACAAGTAACAATCAAGACATCGATGATCTCAATAACGAGGATGTAAATCGAGTAAATCATGAGGAAACAAGAGGAGGTAGAACAAGAAGAGACCATGATGATACAAGAAGAGAATGTGGTGACAAAAGAACCCGTGTTGATAACCCTTTGTTAACTCTCGTACAACAAATGGAAACCTTGCAACAACAAATACATGATATGCAGAATGGAACAAGTTCTAAGAAATATTAATTGGAGGACATCTGTCCATATCCTTTTGACAAGAATTTAAACATGATGCCATTCCCACAATATTGTGAAATCCCTAAATACGATAAATATGATTGGAAATATGATCCTCAAGATCACATTAGGGAATTTTGCACCATGAGTATGGATTTTGCACACAATGAAACTTACTTAATGCATCTATTTCCTAGAAGTTTAAGCGGACAATCAATCGAATGGTTCTCAAGACTACCGTCTAGGATTAAATCTTTTGAAGAACTTGTGAATAGTTTTATCTCATAATATTTCAACAACATAAGGCATGAGATAACAATGTTGGATCTATACAATGTCAAGAAAAATAATGGTGAACCTTTCATGGTCTTTTTACAATGATGGAAATGAATGTTCAATAGATATCCAAGAGATGTACCCAATCAAGATAAAATGAACATATTCATTGACAACCTTACCAGTGAAATGAGTTACCATCTTAAAATGCAATGTCCTCCTTCTTTTGCTAAAATGATTGAGAATGGTCTAAATATAGAAGATGCAATGGTAAAGAAGGGAGAGTTAAAACTCTACAACAATTACAACAATAACAACAATCACAACAACAACAATGGTAACAATAACAATAACAATGACAAACCCAAATTTTGGTCGAAGAATAGGAATGTTACCAATGGAGGAAATGATGACAATGCTAACAAACAACAACCAATATTCAATTTTTCAAGTCAAGTACCAAACAACAACAATCAAGAGAATAGTAAAACCAAGTCTTTCTTCTCCAATCCTCATAGGAAATTCACAAACATTGGGGAACCATTGGAATCAGCTTTGAAGACTCTTTTTGTAGATAAATTGATTACCTTACCAAAAGCAAGAAATTATGAGCCTCAAGTCAAACCTAATTGGTGGAATGACAATTATTTTTGCAAATATCATCGAAATAAAAGACACCAAACCAATTATTGTCAAAGATTGAAGCACCTTATTCAAGATTTAATCGATAATGAAAATATCATAGTGGATGGTCATAAAATGAATGAATCGCATCTGGAATTCAAAACTCCACTCCAAAATAATGGAAAAGGTGAACAATCCAAACCAAAAGATGACAAGGGAAAAGATAAGGTAAATTATACTTACACGTATGATGATGTGGTAAATGTCATCATTATCAAAGATAAAACACCTTCAGAACCAATCAACATCATTACAAGAAGTAAAGCGAAGGTTACATTTTTGGGTATAACAAACAAATCAACATCCACTTCAAGACAATACAACTTAGTGGAACAATTACAAAAGATACCTGCTCAAATTTCAATTTTGGAACTTTTAAAAGTTTCACCTATGCATAAGGAAATATTAGAAAAAGCTCTAGCAGAAACAATGGTTTCAAAAGACTTGGATGTGGATCAATTCCAAAACATGGTGGGACACCTCATAACCCCACATTGCTTGTCCTTTTCTGAAAATGATGATGCATCCTTGCAACATCCTCACAATTTTCCCATTCATATTAAAGTCACCATTCATACAACCTGTGTCAAATGCATACTCATAGATGGTGGAGCTGGCTTGAACATTTGTGTATTAAGTTTAATAAAGGCTTTGGGATATTCAAAAAATGGAGTAGATCCAAAGAAGAAAATAACTATCAAGGCTTATGATGAGGAAGAGAGTTCTTCTAAGGGGACTGTGGTGTTACCAATCAAAATAGGACCTATGGAAAGAGATACATTGTGCCAAGTTCTAGATTTTAATTTATCTTATAACATTCTTTTGGGAAAACCATGGATTCATGACATGCAAGAAGTTCCTTCTACCTATCATCAGTGTGTTAAATGTCCTAATAATGGACAAGAAATCACTATAACAACAAACTCCAATCAATATTGCAATAATATGAAACCAACGCAAGATGCAAGAGTTCCACATAACTGAGAAGCAGTCTATCCCACCAAAGAAACTCAATAAAGATTATGGGGAAACTTTGAGAAAAAGCTCAAATTAAATGATGAAGGAATGGGAAAGTATTCTTTGCATAACTTACCACTTTCACCTAAATCATATGGAAAACCTACAAACGCTCAACCATGGATCCCAGATAAATCAATTGAAATGTTTGATGTAGCACTTGTTAAAGATGGAACACTTGTAGAAGAAACTAAAGATAAGGACATTCTTAGTTTGTTGTATAGAGATGAAAATGAAACTATGGCAACAACTGCAGAAGTTAATATTCCCATAGGACAATATGGCAATGGTTACAAGATCATGCAAAAGATGGGATATGAAGGAAATGGACCAATTGGCAAGCGACAAGAAGGTATTTCAGAACCCATTTATCCTCATATGCAATCTAAATCAAGACTTGGGTATTCTAAATCAAAGCAAAAACACCATAATTATCAACATCCAAAATGGTGAAGGAAAGCGATCCCTAAAGAAGAACCATGGCAAGAAAGGTTACATCAAGCAGCAGAGACAATAGCTAACAAACATAAACAAGAAGAATATGAGAAACAACAGGAAGAACTTGTTATCAAAAGAGAAGAAGAATCTGGCAAACAAGTCCAAGGGATACAAACAAACATAGAACTTGATCAAGATATTCCAGAAGTAGTGAAAGAACAAATGACAAAAATCAAAGAACTCTTCTCACCATATGACATTCCTGTTAGATATAGTGGTGTGATTCTAGACAATAATTCAGAAATAGATTCAAATGAATATGAATGGGGTCCAGATCAATCATTTGATGTATCAAGTGAAGAAAGTAACGAGGAACAAGCTATTGATATAAGTGAGGATGCACTTTTCACAAAATAGAGAATAGAGCTGGAAAGAAGACAAGAAGAAATTAGAATTCAGAGGAAAGAGGCATATGCAAGACAACAAAGGAAAGAGAATGAGAAGGATCAAGAAGTAACATTACAGGAAGCACAAAATATCAAATTTATATCAATAATTGACCAAAATATACCAAGGTATGGAAGAAATATAGAATAACTAATAGAAAGTCAAGCAAGAATGACTATTAGTCGAGAAGAAGCTGAGTTCGAGAGAAGACAAAAGCTAGCAAAGAAAATAGGATCGTCTATGTCATGTGCACAAGTATGCCAACTTCAAGCCACAAATGAATCTATTGAAATTAACCAAGAAGGAACCTGTAGTATCAAAGATGTATGTGTTGATATAATTCATTCGTTTGAGGGACAAACTTCAGATGATGAGTCACTTGAGAGTGAATTGCAAAATACCAATCCTCAAGAGAGTTCTATCTATGACATTACCTACTCTACACCAAAGTATGACTATTATCTCATGAACCTTGAAATACCCAATGATGATGATGATGATGACTATGACCTACCCCTGCTTCATCCAAAACTAATTGGCTGAGATAACCTAGAAAACCCTGAATTGGATGTCTTTTCTAAAAAACATGACTTAGTCGTATATATTAATTTCCTTGAACCAATAACACCTAAGATATCTTCCACTAGTGAATTGAGTAACGCTTCTTGCCATCAGAAGAGTGCCAAACTTTCCAGTCACAAAAATGAAATAAAACAAGGAAAAAGACCTAGTGCTAAAAACCATTTCATGGAAACACTAGATCGATCAAGAGGAAAAATAAAGGATGAATCTGACGATGAAAACCTCCTTGAGGTGCCAGAAGATGGAAAGTTTCACATCCTCTCAACATATTTTTAGGAGAGATCTTCTATATTGATAGATCCAATAGAAGCAATAAACATTGGCATATCAAAGGATCCCAAGGTCCTTCATTCTGCTACATCATTATGAGATGAAGAAAAGAAAGACTACATAGAATTCTTCAAAGTGAAGACAAATAAATTTTGCTTGGTCCTATGCAGACATGTCAGGACTTGATCCATATCATATCATGCATCATCTCAATGTAGATCCAAAAGAAAAACCAGACAAACAAAAGCTAAGGAAGATGCATCCACATATCTCTCTCCTTGTTAAAATGGAGTTAAAGAAACTATTAGATATGGGTTTATAAGACTTGTTGCCTATCCAGAATGAGTCTCAAGCATTGTGCCAGTGTCAAATCCAAATAAAAGCATAAGAGTTTTCACTGATTTCAGAGACTTGAACAAAGCATGTCCAAAAGATAATTTCCCACTGCCCAACATTGATATAATTATAGACTTATAAGTAGGACATGAGATATTTTCATTAATGGATGGATTCTTGGGGTACAATCAAATAAGAATCACATCTGAAGATCAAGAAAATACAACATTCACTTGTGCATGGTGTGCAAATTGCTGGAATGTCATGCCATTCGGACTTAAAAATGTAGGAGCAACTTATTAGAGAGCCATGACAACAATTTTCCATGATATGATGCATACATTAATGGAAGATTATGTAGATGACATACTTGCAAAGTCTCATACAAGGAAAGAACATTTGAACATCTTGGGAAAGATCTTTAACAGGCTTGAACAATATCAGTTAAGATTAAATCCAAAGAAATGTGCATTTGGAGTAACCTCTAGAAAACTTCTTGGGTACATTATATCAGCTCATGGAATAGACGTAGATCCTGAAAAAGTCAAAGCTATCATGGAGATGGAGTCACCTAATAATATAAGTCAATTGCATTCTCTACAAGGGAGATTGCAATCGATCAGAAGATTTTTTGCTCAATTAGCAGATAGATGTTATCCCTTCACTCATCTATTACACAAGAATGTTCCATTTAAATGGGATCAGAAGTGCGAGGAAGCTTTTTTGCAAATCAAGGAATATCTGGCAAATCCTCGAGTGTTGGTATCACCAATCAAAGGAAAGCCATTATTGATTTACATTTCAGCAACAAATGTATATATAGGAGCTCTCTTAGCACAACATGATGAAAAAGGGAAATAAAAGAAGTGTATTACATCAACAGAACTCTTGTAGGTTATGAATTTAACTATACATCAGTTGAGAAGACATGTCTAGCAGTTATTTTTGCAACTCAGAAATTGTGAAACTATATGCTAATTCATTCTGTAAAATTGATAGCAAAAATAGATCCACTGAAGTATTTTTTAAGCAGACCAACTTTGATAGGCAGATTGGCTAAATGGGTTATGATAGTGAGTGAGTTTGATATAGAATATGTTTATCAGGAAGCTACCAAAGGACAAGTCATTGTTGATCAATTGGTTGAAGTACCCCTCCAAGATGACACACCATTGCACATTGAATTTCTTGATGCAGACATTCTAATGGTAAGCATAATTTTTTGGGAGTTGTACATTGATGGCCCCTATACACAATATGGATCAGGTGCTGGAATTTTGTTCATCACACCTCAAGGACACACAATTCCAAAATCATATAGATTGTGGTTCCCATGCACAAATAACACTGTAGAATATGAGGCATTGGTTATTGGACTCAAAATGGCTATTGAATGGAACATTAAAGAATATGGTGATTCATAGCTCATAATCAAATAGATAAATAATGATTATCAAACTAAAGATGACAAGATGATGCCCTATAAACAGCTAGTTGAAGAATTTAAGGAGAATTTTGAAGAAATATCATTCACTCAGATCTCAAGGAATGAAAACAAAGCAGCAGATGCAATGGCTACAATAGCATCTCTTTTGCAGAATCAAGAAAATCAACAACGTTACGAATTCTTGGTGGAAGATATCTTGAATCCTACTATTGAATCCCAAAATACCCACACGATTTTCCATATATCTGGAACCGATCAATATTTATATAGCCAAACTTATCGATACCTAAAAGAGAATATCCTTCTCCTTGACCTATCTCGCAATCAAAGAAGAAATTTTATCTGTCAGTCATCCTGTTATACTATCATTATTGATACCTAATATAGACGAGCTCTAGATAGCACTCTACTGAGATGTCTTGAATGAGAAGAATCTCAGAAATTTCTTAATAAAGTCCACGCAGGTATTTGTGGCACACACTCAAGTGGTTTAACACTGGCTAAGAAACTTATTCGATTGGGTTACTATTGGCCTACTATGGAGAGAGATTCATTTACATATGCTAAGAAATGCAAACAATGTCAGATCCATAGGAATCTCATTCACGCACCAGCATAAGAATTGCATCCTATGGTAGGTTCATGGCCATTCTCTCAATGGGGTCTTGACTTAGTAGGTAAGATAAATCCTTCATCATCTAATGGACATAAGTTCATTTTGACTACTACTGAGTATTTCACTAAATGGACTGAAGAAGCGCCTTTAACAAAGGTGACAGGAAAGCAAATATAATCACTCATCCTGAATTACATAATATGTTGCTATGGAGTCCTTATGATCATCATCATTGATAATGGGAGGCCATTTAAAAATCAAGACGTGAAGAAACTATGTGAGAGATTTCATATCCAACATAAGTTTTCTACACCATATTATCCATAGGGAAATGGTCAAGTTGAGGCATCAAACAAGACAATTCTAAAGATCCTGAAGAAGACAGTCAATGAAGCTAGTAAAGACTGGCATATTCAACTAAATCCTGCTCTATGCGCATACAGAACTAGCATTCACACACCAATGGGGGAAACTCCATATTTCTTAGTCTATGGATTAGAAGCCATATTACTAGTACAAGTAGAGATGCCTTCTCTATGAGTGTCCTTGAAAGGTCTTATCCTAGAGGAAGAACAACGAGTCTCTAGACTTCAAGAACTTGAGCTGATTCAGGAGCGTCACCAAAATGCTTCAGATCATTTGAAGGCATATCAATAGAGAATGGCAAGAAGTTATAACCACAAAGTTAAGTGACACATTTTTAAAATTGGAGATCTAGTTCTAAGGGAAAAACCATGAAATCAACAAAGATCGAGAAAAGAAAGGTAAGTTTGAGCCAAACTAGTTAGGTTCCTTTGTCGTGGTAACATCATATAGTTTAGGAGCATATAGACTATCTACACCAGAAGGTGATTGGTTCGATGAGCCTATCAATAAGATTCATTTGAAGAAATTCTATTCTTAAAAGTATCAGCAGAAAATACCAAAAAATAAAGGTGAAAAAAAGCAGAAAAAGCCTAAAAATTAGAAAAGCAACAAAAATCCTTAAAAAGAAGAAAGATGAAAATATAAAAAAACAGTATAAAACAATGAAAAATAGTTTAAAAAAATCAAATATGAAAAAAATGCAATAAATTTAGATGGTGAAAACTTGGTAAACAGACGCTATCTAAAAGTGGGCTCTTTCATCTATGGGATCGCTTTGCGCATCTATCCATCCTATCGCATCCATCCATCCTCATATATCTTTGCATTGATCGCTCTGAACCATTAATTACTAGATGTATCCCAACATGGTTTGGATCATTCTTCGTACATCCTAATAAAGTTTTGTTTCCATTGGGGGCAAAATCCTAAATTCCTTTTGATAAGGTGGTCTTTAAATCTTTGAAAATCTAGAAATACTCAGAAAACTTAGATAAATGAAAAACACTTAGGGTTTTGAAATAGATGAAGAACAATAAAACAACAAAGATCAAGGCATATTTGTAACAACTAGATTGTGACATTTAGAATGTGAAGATTTAACCACCAAGTAACGAAGGATTAGTAATGATCATTCATCAAGATGATTATATCAGTTAATGGCCATGAGAACATATGTATGACATACAAGATTCAGTGTTTATATCTTGATATTTGTTAATCGTGTGCCTTACGCAACTCAATGATGTCCATGACTAGAGGAGCTATGATGGAGCATGATTATTTTCTTTGTTTGTTGTATGTGGTTCATCTCTTAGTAAGGTATGTACTTGTCTAAGGATATGATTGGAAAAAGATCATGGAGGACGTTCCAAGTCATGCATGAAAGGGGATAATCCTTGTTTGTTTTGCAATAAATACTCAGGTCAATTTGATTCATCATATCAAGTTGCTTGTATAAACTTTCTATATCAAAATCCATGTAAGAAACACAAAGGTCAGCTGGAATCAATATGTCAAGTTGCTTGTATTTTCTTACAACATTTAAAAGCTCAATGATGAAATCAAGCACTGTTACAAGAAAGCATGTGAGGAATGGAATTATCATTTGTGTTATAAGAATTCATTCATCATTTGGATTATAAGCATTCATTCAGAGATCAACGGTCATAAACAAAGATTGAGTATACTTGGACAAACAAAAACAATTTGCATTGATCATATTATATTCATTTATCGTTAGGTTTGCATATTAATCATCATCATTCATTTTATTAGTTTACATTTAATCATAATAAATATCATTTGCATTTCATTGATCATTTGTATTTAGTTGCATTAGGTTCATTATTATTTTCCATCTAGTTCATTTTAAGATCATTTAATTACATCTTTTGCACTTAGATTCATTTATCATATCATTATAAGAATCACAATATCATCTCATTAACATAAGCATATGCATCATGGTATAGGCATCCATCATATGAGTATCATCAATCATAACATTTAAGTTATCATTATAAGCATTTACATCCATAATCATCAAATCAAAAAATCAAATGCATTTCATTTCATCATCTTATCATCACATGCATATTCATAATAACATCCATTGGCATATATAAGCATTTTTGCATTATCATTTTCATATAGGTAAAGAAACATTTCACAATTTCATATAGATCATGTCAAGCACATATAAATATCATCATCATATCATCAAGATAACATCATGGAATATAAAGGAAAGGAAAGATCATCATCACATCATCCATCTAATCACTGCATATATTGATCAGTAAACATCATCCATGTAATCAAATAGAGTAGCATGCATAATAAATCAATGAATCATCAACATCATATAGAGTCCATGTCTGCATATCATCATAAAACAATAAACGTCCAAGTATACAATGATATCAAAGAAATAATCAATAAACATACAAATGTCTCATAATATCAAATCAAGTCTCATGGCTATCTTGTACCACAACCACCTGAATCTTTCCGTCTCTATTGCTATGGGTGAGACGATCCTCCAGATGGCCCTACTCCTCGATCCCTACTCCTCTGAGGAGGTGCCATAACCCCACCACTGCTGGTATCCATCCTGCCAGATACAGGATTAGTCACATAGCTCCCTACTCTCTGGCTCTTAGAGACCAGATCATCATATCGATGCTGCCAGTATGCTATCTCCTTCCCAACCTGATATAGTTCTCTAATAGTGTCAGTTGAGAGAGCACCATATCTAGCCTACTGAATATGATATAGAGTAACCTATGTATTCAGATACCTCCTAATAGCTTTGTCTCTCTCAACAGTGAGCGTCTGAACCTGTGCTCTGAGATGATCAATCTATTCTCTAAGGTAATCTATGCTCTCCTGCTGGGGTATATCCTACATGGACCGATCATGACTTCCCTCTCTACCTACTGGAGTCTCTACCTGATTAGCTCTCAAAATCCATCGCCGAATGAGGGGCACATGATCCTCTGAATCCACCTCCTCCTCATCTGAACCACCCCGAACTACAATAACCCCTAGATTTGGATAGATCTGACCAAAATAAATACCTCTCCCTTGAACTTTGTCCAATCCCCCACCTCTTCCTAGTCCTGGAGAGGGTAATCCTCTCACTGCTCCAAGCTCTACTCTGCCTGCATCTCTCCCAATTTGGCTTGCATCTCTCCCAATCCGGCCTGCATCTCTCCCTACCATAGGAAGTGGCCTCCCAACTCTCCCAACCTATCCAAAAGGTCCTCCTTGGACTCTCACCCAACCTCCCCTCCGTCCTCATCTCCCTTCTCTCCCATCTTCACCCTCATCTCCCCCATCTCCCTCAGTCTCTCATGCAACTCTAAGCTCTTATCTCCATCTCCGCCATCGAACAACAAGATCATCTAAATCTGACTCATCATCTCCTGAGCTAGGGGGAGGGTCTACTGGATCAGTAATACAAGGAAAAAGATGTGCAAGAATATACTAAGTATAATTTGCTGTGATCTCGACATCAAAAATGTGTAATCTCAAATCATATGCTACAATTGGAACAACCAAAAACTCTGCATATGCTATCTCAAAAGATAATGAAGGGCCCCAATCTTGCCTATTCTTGTATCATTGTGCATACATGGTGATAGCAGAAGGCATGTGTTGAATGATACCAAATTGTCTCAAAATGTGACCAAACAACTATCGCTCAATGATAAAAGGAGTGTGGCCGATCAAATACCTACTTTGTAAAATCAATGGTAAAATTTGAGCATCCTCCATCCAAGGCTCACAATCAATATATGGTCTCCAAATAAAAATGTCCATAGAATCTAAAACCCATCGCCAATACTCAAGCTTACCCAGCTTAGGCTGAGTAATGATAGCTCTGTACAAATATACATATGGTTGGCCATCACCACAAACTCTATCATGAATAGTCCGGGTAATAACAATGTGCTCCCAACACCAGATCTGAAGCAGTGTACATCAAGACAAGAGACTAGCTCCGCCATTAGAAACAACTTGATGTAGATCATGATATAAATGTGCAAGCATACCAATACCCCATGTGTAACGAGTTCGATGTTGCATCATGCTCTGCACAATCCCTCCCCAACCAATGACAAAACCTCAAGATCTCCTATCAGGACAAATGAATTCGCCAATCAAACCTATAAGAATCACTAGAAGAGTCTCATAATGCATGATCATGTCCACCCATTTGATCTCTCCTCCATCAATTCTCTCATCACCGAACACTGTCCTACATGCCTCAATCCCAGAAAGATCCTGATAGTCATACTAGATGATCTCACCAGTCACAGGGATGTGGAGGATTCTATAGACATCCTCGAGCATCACACTAATCTGACCTGTGGGTAGGTGAAATATGTTATGCTCATTGTTCCATCTCTTAGCTAATGCAGTCAATAGACCCCTATTATGTGTAATATCAGGCATATATAATAGGTGACACAATCCACGGGAATCAATATATCTAATCCCCTCTTGAGTCAACTTTGGGACTGAATGGCACATAGCCAGGAATTTTTCACAACACTGGAGAACATCTAGTTTTTCCTGTTTAATCAACAAGTTTTCTATCAATCATTTATTCTATCAATCACATTAATCAAATCTTTTCTATCAAGCAAATCAGGCTATCAATCAAACGATCAACAAATCAAGCTTCTAATCAAATATTGAATCGGCCTCTTAGAACTATCAAATCAAATCTAAAACCATCAATCATGGTTTTCAATTAGATCAATCAATCATCTATCCTACTAATCAAATTGATCAAATTCTCTATCAATCAGACATCAATTGTCTATCAATATATCAAATTCAAGTATCAAACATTACAATCAATATAACAGAATGGACTTAAACATTTCAATCAATTCAAAAAATTCATTTTAAATGGAAGCGCTATCCAACAATACAAAAGCGCAAAACCTCTGGGTGGAGGCACTAAACTAATCAAAACCACTAACCAATTTCTCAAAAGCATGAACACCTTGCCCACAGGCACTAAATCTATCAGATGTGTTATCATATCAGTCAAATGCGCGATCTTAATGATCATAGGCAAGAATCAAGCAAATGTGCTAAAATGCATAGTAAAAGCGCTAACAAACATGCCAAAAGTGCTAAAATAATAGAAGCATTAACCTAAACAATAGATGCACTAATCTATAGTGCAAAAGCGTGAAAATAATGTGCCAAAAATTAGAAAAAATTTAAACTACCCTAGAATGTGCAAATTTTTTGAAAATTTGTATGGAAAGTTCAAAAACAAGATCAGGACAGGTCACTTACCAGTGGGTCGTACTCAACAGGTCTCTAGTATCGGCAAATGCGCTCCAATCGATGGCTCTCAAATGAGATCACTAGCTCAACACCAATTTCTTTTCTCTCCAAAAGCTGAAAAATTTGCAAATGAGGATAAAATTGACCTAGGTTAATTTTATTATTAACTTTTTTATTTTTGAAGGGGTGATTAATGTTTCAAGTGGGGCAATTTTATTTGTTTTTTAAAAATAAATTTAATTGAGAAGCCTATAAACAACTCTTTTCAATTAATTATCATGAGATCAATCGCTCAATCAAAATATATCATCAATTTCATGATCAATCTCCTGAGGGGGCACACAATCAGGATTTTTATCTTCGTCAGGCACATTATCAAGACTTGATTTAATCTTTGAAACAATGTTGTCTCAACAACATTTCAAAGAGGGGAAAAATGTATACACATAAAATTGGCTATGAGCAATTAAATAAATATTTAATATTTATTTAATAATTATTCTTTTATTGTACAACTCGAGTTGGCCTAGTGGTGGAGAACTTGTGCTCTTGAAATAGAGGTCACAAGTTCAAATCCCACAAAGGAGGTAGGGTATGTACACCTTATTGTCTTTGGCCCATTACCTATCAAAAATAAAAAATAAAAATTATTCTTCTATTAAATAGTTAATTTGAAAAGATTAATTTATTTAATTCATTTCTTCTATTAATTAATTTAATTGAAACATTTTATTAATTAATTCATTTTATTCCTTTCTTCTATTCAATTAATTAAATATCTAATATTTAATTATTCTACTATTCTATCCTATAGTCTCATTAATTAAATAATTTCTTAATTATTTAATCTTCCAACTCACCCTCATCTCCACATCATGTGTTCTTTGCCAACTCATCCATCATGTAGCTAAAGATATTAATATTTTTAATATTAATATGCATTATTATCTTCAATTCTTCAAATAATGTGTACGTACACACATTCCTCAACCTCCCTATTTTCTCTCCAACCTTCCTACATCTTTGGAGGGAGTTGAGTCCACTTATCTTCATATCCCTAAATCTTCTCCAACTATCCTCTATTCTCTCAGTCTTCATTCTTAGTCAAGGTGAGATGAATGACACTTGACTTCTCTTTCCACCTTTTCCTCCATCCTGTAGGTGTGGGAGGCACATCTTCCACCTTTCTCTCTCACATCTCAACCTCTTGCTCATAGCCATCCAAATTGCAAGATTTAATCATGACCGTCGATCTCTGCCACCTAGGATTATGCACTCAAAAATCTATAAATAGAGGTCTCCTAAGCCATTTTTTAAACTAATAGCTAATCTTATAGTCATTCTAGGAGTCTTTATCTTTTCATTTGTGAGTTCATTTGCTTAGAATTTTAGTTGTTTTTTTGTAATTTAGCATAAATCATTATCAATAGTTTAGCTTTGCATATAATTTTATCTACTAGTCCATTCCACTCTTGCCATCTTGGAATCTATTAGGGCTTGTCTGAGACCAAAATTATCTACAACCAAGAACAATAGGGTTAGGACACAATGAAACAGAATTCATGAAGGTATAACAATTTCATTTGCTTTTCTATTTCATGTTGTTTCATTGGTTGAAACTTGAGTTAAATTTTTCATAATATACTAATGAATTTGTAGGTTTAATCTTTGTAGTAAAAATTAAGTAGATACAGGTACTAAAGGAAAATCCCTACAATCAACAGGATCGAGAAAAGAAGGGCAAGTTTGAACCAAATTGGCTAGGTCCTTTTGTGATCATATCAACCTATGGATCGGGGGCATATCAGTTGTCTACGTCAGAAGGGGACCTGTTTGACGAACCTATCAACAAAATTCATCTCAAAAAAAATTATACATGAGTTAAATTTGCACAGATAAACGAAAAATACAAAAAAATCATGAAAAATACAAAAAATCATAAAAAATAAAAAAGTGCAATAAAGCAAGTAGTGAAAACCTGGCAACATGCGCTATTTGTGATAGATTGACTCTTCCATTTATGGGTGCATATATCATATCTTTGGTATCCATCTAAGCTAAACCAATGGCCATCACAAAACCTTTTAACGTAGCACAATCTTGGACACACTTAGCATAGTCATTGTCCTTGGTTATCCAAATAGTTATCCGCATCACATCTCACCATGACTTGGTGATCAATGTATATATCCATATCGAAAGAAGTGTCCATAGCTGGAGGAAAAATCCTAACTTAACTAGGGGCATCTCGCCTTTTGGTTTTAAACAATCAAACAACACAAACATAGACGCTTGAACAAAAACAAACATCAGAACTATCAATGGAAAAATGAGAACTGAACACACAACTAATTTCTTCAACACACAAATTGATCCATTTGTAAGATGTTTTATCTGACAAACTGCATAGGACAACATGCATGTCTATCTTGGTAGTTTTTTATTTCTGTGATCATATCTCCTAAGCGACTCAAGGATGTCTTGAGACTAGAGAAGAAAGGAAGGAGTGTGATATTTTCTTTATTTGTTGTTTGTGAGTAAATCCTTCTTACCGTGCAAATTTGTCTTACGACATGATCAAGAAACAGATCACCATGGACATTACTGATTTTCATAGGAGAAAAGGTTAACTCTTGTTTATTTTACGCAAGCAACAGTCATGTCATCTTTGTTCAATTATACCTCGACACTTGTGTCATCTTGCCATATCAAAGTCCATGTAAGTTATACTTTGATCATCATGGTTCAATTATAACATCAATGTTTGTGCTAACTTTCAACATTTTAAACAATTCAATGATGATAAAAGGGACACAATAATTTGACTGACAGAATGACAACATTGCATTCATTATCATCCTTAGTTGCATTCATTATATTGGAGTTGAGGAAAAATCAACTCTACAGCTCCTGAAGATCACCTATATGAAAACCTATCACAGAAGGAGAGAAGCAAAAAAGCTATGGAGGCCATAATTCAGAGATCTAGAGAAGAAGAGTCATATTGATTGTGCAACAAGAATGCAATTCAATAATTATAGTTGTTATGAAAATACAAAGAGAGAATCCTTATAAAAGGATACTCGAAACCCTAAAGGTGAAAACCCTAAAGAATTATAAGATTCCTAAGTTTGGCTTAAGCATAGAGTATATGGCAAACAAAAGTCAAACATCAACCCCCCCATGGCACTTTATAAGTAGTGCATGTACAATAAGGCACAAAATTTGCAAGATCCCAAGTATACAATGCATGGTGGAACTTTATCTCAGTGTGTTTGCATAAATAAAATGCTACAATGATTAGAAGAGACAGAAGAGTGGAAATAGAAAGAACAACCAAAGACGAGACATCCTACTCAAAGAGACAGATCCCAGAACCTGAAACATCCAAGATATTCACTAGAGTGTTGAAAAGCAAAAACCTGAATAAAATATACCTGGAGTAGAATCTGGAAATAAAAACATATATGAATGAAAAGATCACAGAACAAGATTTCCAACGATATAAAGTTTTCAAAAAATGGGGTTTGGATGCTCAAGTTATGTCTCCCGGAGTGCAAAAAAAACCTCTAGCTCTGACAGAAAAAAAAAAGCCATCAAAAAAGAAAAATAAAAAGTTCAAACCTCCAGATTTGGATAGAGCTCGGAAAGAGATTTTCGACGATATAAGGTTTTGCAAAAAATGACTTCATTTTCCCAAGTTATGGCAAAAAGAAAAAAAAACCCCTCTTGTAGGGCATAAATGAGGTAAAAAAACACAATTTTTTTTTTGACAAAAATTTTCTGACGTATTTGCAGGTACAGCCATATGGATTTTTGTGGCTCGAAAAAATGTGCCAACAAAAAATCATGCCCCAGATGCCCCTATCACCGAAAATGGACAAATTATATATCAAAATTTATGGAATCAGCCTTCTGAATCTAACTATGAGGTCCTTTTGGTGCCAAAATGTACCAAAAAATCAGCTACCCCTAGAAATGGAAAAAAACAACTGCACAAACCCCTGAATACATAGATCTGAAGAACAAGGCCCAAAATCTCTCATGAAGAGAACAAGGGCATGCAGATCTAGAGCTCTGATACCATATTGGAGCTGAGAAAAAATCAACTCTATAACTCCCAAAGATCACCTGCATACAAACTTGTCACAGAAGGAGAGAAGCAAAAAAGCTATGGAGGCCAGAATTCAGAGATCTAGAAAAGAGGAGTCATATTAATTGTGCAACAAGAATGAAATTCAATAATTACAGTTGTTATGAAAATACAAAGAGGGAATCCTTATAAAAAGATACTCAAAACCCTAAAGGTGAAAACCCTAAAGAATTATAAGATTCCTAAGTTTAGCTTAAGCATAGAGTATAATAGACTAATAATTAAATAAATAATTATTAGCTAACAATTATCATAATTGCATTTAGTTGCATTCATTATCATAATTGCATTTTATTTTATTTAGTTGTATTCATTATCATCATCATCATCATCATCATCATCATTGCATATTAGTTACACATCATCATACATAAGCATATCAAATCACCTTGTTGATCCCCCAGATGCAACAACATCAACACATCTAAATATGCCTACAACATGATATCAACAAAATGTCAATTATCTATCAATTGATCAAATCAATTTAAATTAGTTATCCTATCCACTCACTTGAGATCTTAATCAATCTCTTCAAGCACCTATCAGTGACGCAGTCACAAAATCATCAAAATGGGAGTTTCTATCATAAACTCTTATCAATCAAAGGTTCATCAAACCTAACCTATTAGTGACAAGGTCTTGACATCATCAAAACTGGAGTTTTTATCATAAATTCTTATCAAATAAGCAGGTTCATCTCAACCTAGCCTATCAGTGACGAGGTCACGAAATCATCAAGTTTGGAGTTTCTATCATAAAATCTTATTAAATCAACAGGTTCATCTCAACCTAGCCTATCAGTGACAAGGTTGCGCAATAATCAAATTTGAAGTTTCAATCATAAACTCTTATCAAATCAGCAGGTTCATCTCAACCTAGCCTATCAGTGACAAGGTCACGCAATCATCAAATTTGGAGTTTCTATCATAAGCTCTAATCAAATCAGTAGGTTCATCTAAACCTAACCTATCAGTGACTCTCATCCATCATGAGGTCATCCGAACAATCAAACCTATACAATCATCAAATCGTGACTTTATATCATCGACACTCATTAATCATGAGGGCAATCAAACTCAATCAATCATCTAACTAAGCAACCACATCAACGCAATCAAGAACTTGACATTTTTTTAGGAGATCATATCAAGTTAATCAGCAACATAAAGTTTTTAATTGGGAAATGAATCAATTGTCCAAATCCCCAAAATGCATAAATCTATCTGATTCATCTCCTGAGGGGCATCATCACATCATTATTCAGCCATCAACATTTGGGGCAAATCGATCAAATTTTTTAGTAGCGACATCAAGCAATTTTTTTTTTTTTGAATTAACGTGTGGTCACACATCACTTCAAAGAGGGGGAAAATGTAGACACCTATTTCTATCCACTTGATTAAATGAATTTTATATTTATTTAATTATCCTCCATCTAGCTATTAATTAAATTTACATTTAATTAATCTATCATCCATTTTCCAATTATTAATTAAATTAATATTTAATTAACTCACCCCTTTCTTCTATTAATTAAATAAATTATTCAATTGATTTGATTTAATTCATCTAGCCAAATTCAGACTATTAATTAAATAAATCATATTTATTTGATTAAATTCCCTTTCCACATTTAATTAAATCCCTCTCCCATTTAAATAAATCAATATTTATTTAAATATCTATTCAAAAGGCAAGTTGCACCATTATTTTAAATAAATGAATTATATATTTAATTTTCTAAAATCCCTCCCCACGTGCACTTTCTAGAAAATACAAGTTGCAAGTTAACCCTTAAAGTCTTTAAGCCTTTAATGGCTTCCTTCTAGAGTCTTCTCAAGCCTTTAATGGTTTCCCTTAAAGTCTTTTAAGCCTTTAATGGTTTCCCTTAAAGTTTTTTAAGCCTTTAATGACTTACTTCTAGAGTCTTCTTAAGCCTTTAATGGTTTCCCTTAAAGTCTTTTAAGCCTTTAACGACTTACTTCTAGAGTCTTCTTAAGCCTTTAATGGTTTCCCTCAAAGTCTTCAAACCTTTAATGCTTTATCCTCCTTTTTCTCATTTAAATAAATTAAGATTTATTGAAATAAAATCCAAAATTCACATTCACATTTAAATAAATCAATATTTATTTAAATCTATCAATTGCAAGTTGCAACCAATAATTAAAATAAATCAATTTTATTTTAATTAAATCCTAAAAACCCTCCCACTTGCACTCTCCTACAAAATCCACTTGCATGCCTAAACCCCTTCTATATTCTTCTAATCACTTCCAATTTAGCCTAATCCCCCTCATAATCATTTGCACATTCCTTAAGAGAAAGGTCACTTCTCAAAAACCCTCAAAGTCTTCAATAACCATTAAAAGTTTTATGTCTTCAAATGGTTAAACTCTAAAGTCTTCCAAACCATTAAAGGATATTACATAACCATTTATGGTTAACTCACCTTTGACCTTTGGTTAGAGACTTACCTCTAACTCAACCATCCTTTTAACTCATGGGTCTCTTCAAAGCATTTATTACTTTGTCTAAGGTAACCATTTAACCCTTGTACATTCATTTATCCCTTGGATAAAAGGAATATCCATTAACCTAACCCTAACCCAACTCCCTAGGGTAATCATCATATCCCCTCAAGCATTTAATGCTCATTATCTCTCCTCTCAAGCCTCCTCATGATGACACTTGTCAACATGGAATTGGATTGAAAGTGTCACATGGATTGATTATCCTTCAATCCTAACCCTTGTTAAGATTATTCAATCTTGACCATCCAATTTCTCAATTCTTCTATAAATAGGCTTCATTTCTTTCATTATTAATCGATCCAAGTTTTTATGCATCTAGGTTATTTTCTATCTTGGAATCCATATTTTGCCTCTCTCAATTTTAGAATCATTTTTATCATCAACATATCATATCATGTTAGTATAGTATTTCATTTATCATAGTATGCCTAGTTTCATTATCCTAGCATGTTAGTTTCATTATCATAGCATAATATCAATATCATAGCAAGCATTGTTTATCATCATATAGATCTTAGATGCATAGCATATAGATCATTTTAATCACATATCACTCATACTTTAGGTTGTCATTCTAAAGGTCATTTGCTCAATGATCTGAGAGCAACCATTGACTTGAAGAATCCTTAGAGATAGAGAACAATGGAACAGTTTTGAGAGGATTTGTTGGTTTAACTTGTTTTACTCAATTGATCCTTCATATGTAATGTTTCATTGGTATACTTGTTATATTTATCTTAATTGACCACTAACACCACATTTCAGACATACACAATGTTTCCATTTTTTTACAATTAGCTTAAATTTCCCCCTTTCATGAAATAATTGTAAAGATCAATAAATTTTATTTTGAAATTAAATTGATGAACACTATCATATGTTAACTTGTGGCATGCATTAGCAAAGCATATTTACTAATGAAGGGGATGAATTTTACTAGTGCTTTCACCAAAAGAGGGTGCAAGGGTTACGCCGATAGTAAGATATAAATGAATTATTTGAGATGAATAAATGTTACATTCATTATTATTAGAGAAATAAATAGATAAGCAAAGAGAGTTGGTTGATTGGTTTCTAACTCTTTTTTCTCCAATGAAATTTTATAGGAATTAAACAAATAGAATTTTTTTGTTATTTCTATATATTAAAATCTATTTTATTACTAAATAAAATGATGATTTGCTCAATCAAAGTACCCCCCCCCCCCCCCAAAAAAAATGATGATTTTGGCACTTTATATGTAGTGTGTGTACAATAGGCCACTTGCAAACAATGATAAAGTGGACTTTTGATTTTGTTCTACAACTGCCCCAATAGGCTTAGAACTACAATGCAAAAGACCAAAAAGATAGATCTATGCAATACAAGTGTCAAATTGGCCAAAAAAGACCATATGCTGAAAGTACAATTTCCACTTAAAAGCACTAAAAACTTATAGCAAATTATAAAAGTAGACAAAAAATCATACACTTTAAAAAAAAATAGCCCCTGAAAAGGAGTTCGTATGAGCCCAAACGGAGTCCTGGAAGTTGCAGAAAAGGGGTTTGGACAGGTACAATCACCAAAAACTGCATTTTCTGGAAAAATTTGTCCACCCAAATCAGAAAATAACACCACCACGTGAAATTACACAAAAAATTATCTCATTTCAAAATAAATTGCATTAAAAAAGGAGCAAAAATGAGCAAGATATGGCCTCTTGAAGTTGGACTGCAAAATCGAAAAGCCAAATGAGAGGGGGCTGAAATTTTCTCAAAATGTGCTGATGCAGGCTGATGTCTGAAAAAAATGAGCTTAAATTTGATGGTCGTATGGCCGTCATAGGGTCATTTCCCCCTTTTGACTGACCGTACAGATGATGACATCAGCAAGCCACGTGGCACAATCCAATTGGTTTCGTGCACTACAGACTATTGTTTGAATCTACTGACTAGGCGTACAAATGACTGACTGGTGCTGACATGAGTGCTGACATGGAATGAAGGGATGGTTATATGAACTACCAATGTGTTTGTTGATGTGACGGTACAAACTGGTCTACATGGTGGATGATGTGGCCTCCATACACTGTGTGGGCAGTTGACTGTGTGTGCCTGCATGGTGGTGATGTGGGTAAATGTGTCTGTTGGCGGCGTTGTCTACGTGGATTGTTGAAACAAGAGGTCAGGTCATGAGCGAAGGGCGTGAGGAGTGGCATCGGTGGAGGGTGGTGCTAATGGAACCCGCATAACAGCCGGTGGACGACCGACAGTAGAAGAGGAGTTGACTGGCGGTGGCCGGAGAACACGACCAGCTACCAGAGTAGAAGGTGTCGGCAAGGAGCAGGTGTCGGTGATGGGCTGTCGATGAGCGGGGATGGCAGATTCCCAATGGAGACTAGTCGATGGTGAAGTACAATGAACACCTGGAGACCCTATGGGAAAAGAAAGCGACAAACTATGGTGGTCGGGGGGGAGTACCCCCCAAAATATATAATTTTTTTTTTTTTTAATTTTAAAAACTTACAATATAATAAAATAAAAAAATACTAATTTAGTAATGCAGAATGTAAATATTTTGTAGAAATTTTTTAAAAAAAAATTTAATTTTTTTTTCAAAAAATCTGTCCAAATTGGCTAAATTTTTTCTCCAATGCCCGAAATTGATTTTCACCCAATATAGGCGAATTCATAATCAAAATTCATGGAAACGGCCACTTGGACAAAATGATGAGGTCGGATCTAGTCTAGGACACCTCTATAAGATGCTTCTCCTCAGATCTGCCTCTTGACCTCCTTCAAAGGCAATAAAATCTCTCCAAAGGCTATGGAAAGGTGCTCCAACCGCTCTGATACCATGTGAGATTATGCTTGAAGCGACCAAGATCAAAGAGACCACAAGATAACACAATGACAAGAGAGATAAAATATGACAAGAATAAATTCTATTCCTATCAAGATGTAAAAGAGATCAACTGGATCATCATTATCTTTTCATACAATGTAGATGAGCCTACTTATAAAGGCAAGACTAAGAGACAAGAGAGCACACAGTGATGACATTTGGCTCAATGAGATGCAAGGGTAGGTAAGGGTAGGTAGGAGAAATAATAAAATATTCCACATGAGGTGGATCACCTACCGACGGTGGAATTATCACTCCACAATAAGTGGATATGATAAAGTAATAACAAAATCACACCATAAAAGGTGGAAATTTTCCTACATACGCACTCCCAATGTATGCACATCTCCCTAAGTGTCTCCTATGCAAACTACAATACATCAATTTTATTTTATACTTTATTAGTCTCACATCTATAAAGTTAGACCAAGATCTACTAGATCTACTACTTTTTAGAATGGCCTACCTTATTTGTTTGTTCTTGTCTCACATTCATGGAGTTAGACCAAGATCTCCTACTTTGTACATTGGTCTAGAAAAAGTCAATATTTTCTTATATTGTTTCTTTTAAGCAGTTGCAATTACTACAAATCTTAGGAGCTCATCCAAGTCACCTTGATAGGAGAGTTGAAGTTAATGGGTTATTATAACTTTAAAAGAAAAAAAAATGTATTATATAAAATGGTATTTAAGTAATGAGATACAAAGTTTCTGATCATTTGTGGTATCTATATAATGATATTTAAATAATGTGATTCAAAATTGCTTATCATTTGGTGGATTTTGACATAATTCCTTCTTTTGTTTAGATACCTTCTCAAACCCTCTCCCATCTAGCAAAAATGCAATACGAATGCAATTCAATTTTTTTATATTTTGATTTCACAAAGCTGACCACTTGAAGAAAAATTCTCATAAAAAATATTCTTATTGAAGACTGTGAGAATATTTAATCTTTACTTGGCTTAGGTTTATTTGTATTTAGTTTAGAATGTTCCTTTGGAATTCTTACATGTAATTTGTCCTCTAGTACATGTGTGAGGACAAGTCATTTCTTTTATTTTCTTTTATTAAGGAATATTAGATTTCCTCCATAAGAGGATGTGGACACATGACACACACAATTTATGAATGGTGGCATTCATAGATTTGGGAGTTACTTTTTAACTCCTCTTCTCATCTCTATTTAAGAGATGTCTCCTCTCTCATTTCTTCTTAATGAAATTATTGTAAAGAGCTTCTCTCTCTCTCTCTCTCTCTCATTTTAGACATTGCCTCATTCATAATATCACAAGAGGTTTTTCTTTGCTTTTCCCCTTTCAAAAGTTTTTGTGCCTCCTTCTTCACATTTGGGTGATTGCTCTAAGGTTTCTGCATTTCTCTTGGCAACATTTACTTCATCAATAAACTTACTTGGATTTTATTTTTCTTTCTTTGCTCTTGCATTTCCTTTCATGGTATCAGAGCAGGTTCTAATCCTTGTTTCAAGTTGAGATTGATGAAGGTTACCATTCTATGGAGTTCACCTTCTTGGAGGCATTCTTGAGAGGAGAAGAATTTTTTTCTCTAATATTTTCTATTGTGCAGGTTTTGGTTTCAGTTTTAAATTTTTTTTCATGCAGGTTTAATCTTCTTAGATTCTAGTTTAAAGTTTTTTTTAAGCTTTGGAAGGCTTGCCGCCAAAGTCTCATTTCTGGTTTGAGTGTTTGGTTTTGGAAGGCTTGCCGCCAAACCCATTTTGCCTAACTTGTTTTGGAAGGCTTGCCACCAAGACATTCTCTGATTCACTTGCAGGCTCGAACATTTTTCTTACTTTCAAGATTTTGTTATCAGAGGTTTCATATTATTAGTTTTAATATGTTATTGTATGTGTTATTTATTTGCTATTTATATTGTTCTTGATAAAATATTATAATGCATAGAGATTGGTATTTCTTTGTGTTTCTTTCATTTGCAAGTTCTTAGTCTCTATTTTGTTGTTAACATATTTAGTTTAATATCTGTGTTTGCATTCTAATATTCTATTATCCATCTCTGGTTGAAAAGTCTCAGTCTACTGTCCAAACTTTTGTTTGTTTATCTTGCGACATCAATAATAAACCGATATCAATTTGGTGTTTACCGTTGCACCTAATATTTTTGTAACGCCTCTGCTAAAATAAAAAAAAACATAATGTCTCTGCCACTTATCCTATCAGCCCCTACTCATATCTCTTCAGACCACTCAGCATAGTAAATCCTCCTCTGCGCAGTATCAGTTACAATTTTGTTTAAAATAAATCATCCATTCTCTGTGTATCTCAGCACTTAGTTATCTTTCTCTCTTTGTCTGCACACTTCTGCCTCAAGTAACGTCTCTGCAAGTTCTTATGTATGTTACCTGCCATGTGCATGGTCTTCGTATCGCCTTGCTTATCCCTTCCGTTTCGTGCAAGTTTAAAAGTTTAAATTCTCACGTATATTTTATATGTAAGTTTCTTCTAATTTATTTTAGGAATCTTTCTCATATAAAGGAAAGTGTAGTTTGTTTCAATTAAACTAAAGTTTATTTTATCATAAAGTAAAGTTTAGTTTAGTTTATTTTATTTTTTTAAATAAAGTTTATAAAATTCTTTAATAAACCTTTTTAAAATATAAAAAAGTTTTAAATAAATTTTTTCATAAAAAAAAGTTTTATTTTGTTATTATTATGATTTAAAAGTTTTTCAATATAAAGTTTGTTTAATTAAAATTAAAGTTTTTTAAATTTACATTTTTTATTAAAGATTTATAAATAACTTTGTTTTTTTTGTAAATATATCTTTAAAAATTATTACGTTTTTTTTCAACTTTTAATTTAGTTTTTTTTTTTTTCGTTTTTAATTTAACGGAGTATGTTTTCAATACTAATCGTAATTTGTTCATTATTTTGCTATCATGTCTACTTTAGTTTCAGAAATTAAATTAAATTAAATAGCAGTAATTACCATTCATGGAAAACACATATTTCTTTTATTTTTCATTTCACGCACATTTTGGATGTTGCTACTGATAAAACCTATGAGCCTACTTCAACTGCTCCTCAAGCCCACCAAGACGGATGGAAGGCTCAAAATGAGGAAACACTTGGTTTGATTGGAATTTCAATGGTTCCTTATTTGTATGTTCTAATTGCAAAGTGTACAAAGGCATATGAAGTTTGAGACATTTTAAAAACAACTTTTGATAGCTCAAATGAATCTCGAAAAATTTAGCTTCAAGATCAACTCGAAGATCTCAGGTATACAAATTTTAAAACCATGGATGAATTCTTATTAAAGTTTGATTCTATTAATAGTCAATTAATTGGTTTAAGAATTACGCTAGCTTATTTATGTTTAATTTATCTTATTCTTAAAACATGTCTTCCTCGTTAATTTCAACAATTTATTACGAATATTCATGCTCAACTTGCTATTCCTAGTTTAGCTACTCAGTTAACTTATGATATTCTTCATAATTACATCAAGAGGAAGCTAAATTAATTCAATTTGGTACTCTTAAAAGTAGTGAACGTGTTTTTATGTCTAAAAATCAAAATCATAATAATAATTTTAGATCCAATAATAATAATCGTAATCATAATAATAATAATGATAATCACAAATCTTCTAATTATCAATCTCATTCTAAATCCTATCCTAACAATTCTCATAATAATAATCATAATAATACGTATAATAATCAAAGGAATAATTCTCAAACAAGACCCCATTGCACATATTGTGGGAAAGATGGACATATTACTAATAATTGTTTTAAGAAGCAAAATGGTAAAAAGTCCATGAACCAAAATAATCAAAATAATCAACAACATAAATCTCATTATAAGAAAGGTAATAATAATGGTAGTTCATCTCGTCATGCATTTACATGTACTTATAATGTTTTTCAACCGCTTGAGTGGACTATTGATTCTGGTGCATCTTAACATGTTACTTCTCATAAAGAATGTTTTGAATCTTTGCATCTTGATACTTCCAATATTCTTGTTCTATCAGCTAATAATCATAGTTGCAAAGTTGAATCTATTGGTGATGTGAATGTCCCTAATGGGAAATTACATGATGTTCTTTATGTTCCTGAATTAAAATCAAATCTGCTTTCAGTTCTTAAACTTTGTCAAGATAATAAGAATAACTTTTACAAAGGCATGTGCTATATCATTGATCCAAAAACTAATCATGTTATTGCTACTACTAAAATGGATATTGATAACTTATTCAAGTTCTATGAATTTGCTCCTACAAAGTAATCCTTGCTTACTACAGCTGATTTTACTATATGGCATGAAAGACTTGCCCATCTCAATTCTGATTATATTTCATTGATGCAAAAAGAAAATATGGTTGATGGATTGCCTACTATTGTTCCTTCTCAAATTGTTTGCAATGGTTGCATGAGTGGTAAGATGCATAGGGAGCCCATTCCTCATGGTCAATCTTGGAGGGCATATACTAAATTGCATCTAGTTCATAGTGATCTCTTGGATCCCATGGAGAATCCCTCCATCCAAGGTTCAAGGTATGCTCTTATCTGTTGATGATTTTTCAAGGAAAACATGGATATATTTCCTTCATAGTAAGGATCAAGTGCTTGATGTGTTTACTGAATTTCATATGTTTGTAGAAAGGCAATATGGTTCTCAAATTAAGATTCTTTGTACTGACAATGGAAGAGAATATGTCAATAATGCATTTAATGCTTATTTGAAATCTTTTGGAATTAAACATGAGCTTACCATTCCTTATACACCACAATAAAATGGTGTGGCGGAACGAAAGCATAGGACCATTGTGGAAATTGCAAGATGTTTATTGCATGCCAAAAATATGGATTACAAGTTTTGGGCTGAAGCTATGGCTTGTGCAACTTATTTAATTAATAGATCACCTACCAAAGCCTTAAAGGATAAAACTTATGAAGAAGCTTGGTCTGGTAGAAAGTCCAATTTGCAGAATTTAAGAATTTTTTGTTCCACGGCTTATGTTCACAAACCTAAGGAGAAAAGGAAAAAATTAGATGCTAAATCTTCTCCTTTTATTTTTGTTGGTTATGATGAAAATACTAAAGGTTATAGAGTTTATAATCCTATTACTAACAAGGTAAAAGTTGCAAGAGATGTTTGTATTGCAGAAAAAGGCATTCATGATTGTTCTAAAGTGGAGGATGATGAACTTGCTTAAATCAAAGTTGTGCTTGTGGAGGACCAACCTCCTTCTCTTAACCCTAATCCTAATGCATCTCTTTCTATTCCTTCTAGTGATAGTGATGATGATAATAATAACTCTACTCCTCATGACTCTTCTTCTAGTGATGAATCCATTACTTCTAAAAGAAGACCTAAATGGTTTAAATCTTTAATTCAAGATAGTGATGAATACTTAGCTAGAATGGATAGACTTCAAGCTAGAAGAGTTAATTACTGTAATTATTCTTTAATGTCTACTATTATGAATTCTAATGATCCTAAAACTTTTGATCAAGCTAAAAATCAACCACATTGGCAAAAAAAAATGAAGGAAGAATATGATACTTTAATTTCTAACCAAACTTGGGATTTACTTCCCTTGCCTCATGGTAAAAATCTTGTTTCTTGCAAGTGGCTTTATAAAATTAAATTGAATGCTAATAATCAAGTTATTAAATTTAAAGCTAGATTAGTTGCTAGAGGTTTTTCTCAAATTGAAGGCTTAGATTATACTAAAAAAATTTCTCCTGTTGCTAAAATGCCTACAATTAAACCCGTACTTGCTTTAGCTTCTAGAATGAATTGGCCTATTCACCAAATCGATGTTAAAAGTTTTTTTTCTTAATGGTGATTTACATGAGGAAATTTATATGTCTCAACCTCTTGGTTTTATTAAAGAAGGTAATGAACAATTAGTTTGTAAATTAAAGAAATCAATTTATGGATTAAAACAATCTCCTAGGGAGTGGTATTCTAAGATTAATGCATTCTTTCTTTCTCAAGATTTCATTAGAAGTAAAAATGATCCAAATTTGTATATTAAATATAGTGAAGATGATATTATCATTATTATCGTATATGTAGATGATTTGATTCTTATTTCAAGTTCCAATACATTGATTTCTAATATTAAGTTTCAACTTAACTAAAAATTTCAAATGACTGATTTAGGTCTTTTACATTATTTCTTAGGAATGCAAATTTGGCAAACCTCTAAAGGAATTTTCTTATCTCAAAGTAAATATGCTCAAGATCTCATAGATAAGTTCAAAATGAATGATTTTTACCATGTTTCAATTCATATTGAATTAGGCACTAAGTTAATGCTGATGCAAACTCCTCTTGTTGATCATACTTTGCACAGATAATTAGTTGGAAGTTTGAATTATTTAACTCTTACTAGGCCAGATATTGCTTATAGTGTTGGTTTGGTTTCACGATTAATATCTAAACCTCAACAAACAAACTTTAAAGTTGCTAAAAGAATTTTAAGATATATTAAAGGAACTATTAATGTAGGTTTGTTTTATGATGCAAATTCTAATTTTACTTTAAAAGGTTTTACTGATTTCAATCTAGGTGGAGATCCCAATGATGGGAAATCTACTTGTGGTTATTGTTTTTTTGTTGGTTCAGGAGCAATTTCTTGGAATAGTAAAAAGCAACAATCTACCTCTCTTGGCTCCACTGAAGCTAAGTACAAAGGATGCACTAATGCTTCCAAAGAAGTCTTGTGGCTTAGAAGACTACTTGAAGATTTGGGTCTACCTCAACACGAACCAACTCCATTGTATTGTGACAACCAAAGTGCCATTGTCTTGGCTAAAAATCCAGTTTTCCATGCAAGGACAAAGCGCATTGCTCTCCAACACTACTTTATTAGAAAACAAATTGAAGACAAGCAAGTTTCACTCCTTTATTGCAAGGGGGGAACACCAAGTTGCAGATATTTTGACCAAGCCACTTTGTAAAGAAAAGTTCCAATTTCATTGTAAAAATCTTGGATTGCAACTCATTGAAGGGTTTGATGTAAACTCCCCAAGTAAAGCTTAAGGGGGGATCTTAGAATATTTAATCTTTACTTGACTTAGGTTTATTTGTATTTAGTTTAGGATATTCCTTTGGAATTCCTACATGTAATTTGTCCTCTAGTACATGTGTGAGGACAAGTCATTTTTTTTATTTTCCTTTATTAAGGAATATTAGATTTCCTCCATAAGAGGATGTGGACACATGGCACACACATTTTATGAATGTTGCATTCATATATTTGGGAGTTACTTTGTAACTCCTCTCCTCGTCTCTATTTAAGAGATGTCTCATGTCTCATTTCTTCTTAATGAAATTATTGCAAAGAGCTTCTTGCTCTCTCTCTCTCTCTCTCATTTTAGGCATTGCCTCATTTTTGTATTAAGCATCATATAAACATGAGTTACAAAAATCAAGAGTTTGGGTTGTGAACCTTTCAGCCGACTAAAGAGTTAACACATAAGATCAGGAGCTATATCAGATAAAGGCTCGATCCATGATATACAGTGATTTACATAGGAGCTGAAATTACAAAATTACACACAAAATGATAGTCATAATAAAGCATCTCGGGGAATACAACTAATTGAACTCAAAGGAGGAACCAGGGTCATTGTTGTCACCCATAGGTGGGAGCCAAGCAGTCCAACCTAGTTCTCCATTGCTCCAAACCAACACATTCCCATCAGCAAACTGATCTTTGTAGGGGTGGGAGGGCAGTCCTTCCAGCTCCAGCTCAATGAAGTCTTCTCTCTCTTTCTATGCCTCCATCTCTTGCATGAACCTCATCAGCCCTTGCTCAAAGTGAGTCTTATTGCTTCCCATGTGATCCCAAGTGAGTCCATGCGAGAGTTCTCTTATGAAAACTAGAGTAGATCCATTCTTTAACCACCTGTCAAATTTGTCTTCCTCTAGTCTTAGTACAACTGTGACCTGCATAGCAACAAGGTATCGGATGAGTCTCCTAAGAGACTCAATGAGGTTCCTACTCTTACCATTAAACATATCATCATTCCTAAATTTCTAGATGATCCACATAATTTCCAAAGAGAGAGCAGACTAGAATAGATTAGCATGTTTCTTGCCGCCTCTAATATAACCAAATACCATCTCTTCAACAGTAAAACAATTTCTATTAAGTGAGATACCAAATAGATTCCATACTTCTCTAGCAAAATGACAGCCAAAAAAAAAGTGATAAATAGATTCAGGGACATGACAAAGTTTACACAGAAGGGGGTCTCTGTTGTTGTCTTTAAGTGGCAGTTTATGAAGAATGAGTCTCCAAGCAAAACATTTATTTTTAGGCTTAGTCGGGTAGGACCAGAATCTCGATAGGGTACAATGCCATCATTTAGAGTCCCATGACAGGTTCCAGGTGCAGTTAAGATGATCAAGGATATCCCCAGAATTAGTAAGGGCAGAGTATATCATTTTGGCTTTGGTTAGCAATAGGGGGGATCCATCTATCCAGCAAAGGGAGGCTAAGGGAGTTGGAGAGGAGGTGGGGGAGCAAGAAGGATGGGAGCGAGCGCAGAGTTGAGGATGGAATAGGTTCTGGCCTGGGGTAGGGGTGTGTGTGTGAAAAGTGAACCTGTATCTGTAAGCACAACACTTCAATCAAGTCATTACATGCATGGTTAGTAAATCAATAATCAATGAACAATAAAACCATAACAAAGCGACCCATTTCCTTCTAGTAGATGCGAGTTTAGATTGCTCTCAGATTATAAATATCAGTGACTAGACAACATCAAGACGAAGGATTTTATCTATATGAACATGGATTTAAGCTAGATGAATGCAAGATTAATCTAACATGATTTAAGCAATAAATGAGCTAATTGATCTAAATATGTATGCAATATTCTCAATGAACCTAGAGCAAAATCAACATAATAACAATATATTCTCCACGATTTTTGAATGAGAGATGAGAGCTTGAATTTATAGAAAATTCAGAAAGAAACCAACGGCTGAGATCAAATGATGATGAGCGGTTAAGATTTTCCAAGAGTAAGCACAATCTAGGTGAATTGATATGATTGGATGCTTTTATCAATTTTAAAGTAAGTTGAACTAAATTTAAGATTAAAATCAGGAAAAAACTGATTTATTCTCTATTTCATTCAATTTTAATATTTAATTATTTTAATTGTTTTCTTTGAGATTATCTATCAATTTTTAATTTGTTTTTTTCAAGATTATCTCCAATTGATTTCTTTTCTCAAATTTTTAATTCTTTTTTTGTCAATTAATTCCTTTTCTGATTTATTTCCATTTTTGAAGATTTGTGCTCATAATTTCCAATTCCTCTTTCTTGATTTGTTTCCTTTTTTGAAGATTTATGACAATTTTTATTTATTTTTCAAATTAATTCCTCTTTTTGATGATTTAATGGCAAATTGATTTATTTAATTAAATATGCAAAAGATATTTAATTAAAATAAATAAGATAATTGTTTAAAATGATTTACTTGGAATGATTTAATTAATTAAATAAATATTTAATTAATATTGATTGATTAATTTGCCACATGACATTTGATAATTAAAGGATTAATTGTGTGCTTAAGATTTATTTAATTGCCTTTGGTTAGGACCTTGGTGATGTTGTCGAGATTAGGGGCTCATGGTTTAGATGACCATTTTTAGGGTATTACATTTGCCCCTCTTTGAATTAATGTGCGAGTAGCGCGTTGGTTCAAAGAGAATTTGATGTCTAGGAGATACCAATTCTGAACTTGATTGATCACGAACTAGATGAAAGCAAGGTGTTTAACTTGATTCGAAGTGACGAAGCTGAATGAAGTTTGATTAAAGCAATACCGTTCCTGAACTTGATTGAACTTAGGAACGATAGAAAACAAAAGATACTGAACTTGAACTTGATTGATCAAGAAGCAGATCTTACTGATCTAGAACTTGATTGAACTTAGATATTGTGAGTGAAGATAAAATTGATCTTGAACTTGATTGATCAAGACACGATGAGCGAAGACAAACTGTCCAGCTTGATCCAAAATGATGAATATTGAACACCTGCTTAGATTGAGTGTGATCAAAGAAACTCTTTAAACCCTTGATTGAGTTTAAACGAATAATCAGCTTGATGAAAAGCGATGAAACTGATTAACGTTAAGAGATTGATTCAGATGAAGACAAATATCAGCTTGATTTGAAGCGATGAAACTGATATGCCCCTAGCGATTGATTTGATTCAGATGATCGAGAAATCTCAACTTGATATAAAGAGATGAAGTTGAGATGCCCCTAGCGATGAGGATTTGATTGATTTTCTTTAGTTGAAAAATATTTTTTCTAGTCTTTCATTGAAGATTTAAAAAATTTCTCGACATTTGAAGATGTGAGGTCATAAGGTCACAAGTATGCCCCCTCGGGAGAAAAATCAAAAGATAGCGAGGGTACATAATGATTATAGGCAATTTTGAGCGATGATAATGATTTTGAGCACAAATGGATTCAGAGGAATTTTTGAAAATTTTGCGTTGAGTGATAAGATTAAGCACCAAGTTGATCGTAAAAGTTGATGTGTAGAATGAAATTGAGCACAATCTGAAGAAAGAATGAGCTTTTGATGAAAAGAGCGCTAAGTGGTCAACATCGTGAAATTTCGATTAGAGAATTGACGTCAGATTTTGATTTCGATCTCGAAAATGGACTCAGGACAACCGATTTACAAGCTCGTGATTTGATTTCATTGTACTTGTGTTGATTCGCTTATGAGATGTCTTTTATATGCTTTATCTATATGTATGCATTTCTTTTCAATATAGATGAATGAATGCAAATAGAATATGGGTTTTTATTTTTCTTTCTTTTCATATGCAAATAAATGAATGTGAATGAGTAATGAGAATGAGTAATGCAATTTTTTTTTGTTTTTCTATGCAATAAGATGAATGCAAATGAATGAGAGTGAATGTATGAATCTATATAATATGCTTATGTATGCAGCTAAACATCTCAAAACACAAGTACTCGATCAGAGAAATGATGAAAAGAGACCACTTAGCAAAGAAATGATGATGCTCCAACTCTCATTTAGCAAACAAAGAGGAAGCATTGTTACTATACCAAAATCATTCAAAATGCATGAGATGCAGAATGAAATGCAAGAATGATATGCAAAATGAGATGCAACCCTAAACCTAGTCACTGGACTTTGAAAAGCTTTATTTTCATCATTGAGTGTTTTATAATTATAGCAGGCAGAGTAGAGTTCCTTACTTTTCATGTGCAATATTAATGATCTTGTCCACAATGACCCTTTTTTCTTGTTCATATCCTTGGATAGATTACGCATGGATGTGGATTGCACAATGAAGAAATTCCCTCAAAACAAACAAAGAAATGATGGGAACCTCCCTATAGCATTCAAATAAGTGGAGTCAAGGTATGTGAGGCGATTCCACCTAGATGTGAAGGCTCTTATCACAGACACCTAGCTAATTTAGATGTTTCTAGATCATTGGGATCATTCCTACAAGCAGAAAACAAGAAAATATTATGCCCCCAATCCTTGCTCCTCTTAGTCAAGATAGACTTCCTTGAGTTACTTAGAGGGATAATAATCGAAAACCAATATAAAAGACAACACACAAAGAAAATTTTCATGCATAGCTCAAACTGTTTAGTGATTATTTTCAGTTTTATTGTTTTTCTTGTTAACTCAGTGATAAAACTCTTCAGTAGTCAAGAGACAGGTAACTAACTCGGAGTGGATGACCAGGTTTCACTAACGTAAGATTGACTTGGTTGACACTACTTAGGACATGTAATGTGCTCTTGTCGATTACCTAAGACTAGGACATTGATCAGTTTCAAGCCATGAGGGTTCCAACGAACTAGGATGTCACCAAAGTGACTGTTTTTCTTTAAATTTCTTCAGGACTTTTTCTGATTTTTAGAATTTTTTCAGGACTTTTTCTGATTTTTTAGGATTTTTTCAGGACTTTTTCTGATTTTTAGGATTTATTCAAGACATTTTCTGATTTTTAGGATTTCTTCAGGACATTTTAGGATTTTTAGGATTTTTTTAGGATATTTTATGATTTTTAGGATTTATTTTTTTTCAGGACCTTTTCCGCTGTATAAGCTACTGGAACAGAGAATATTTAGGTGAAGAATTTCTTCAGATGGATGGTGTTAATCGGTTCACAGAGCTGTTCTCCTTTCGATGTTGAGAGTTGATAAGCACCAAAGCCAAAAGCTGCAGTAACGATATAGGGACCCAGTTAGTTGGGTTCAAACTTCCCTTTGTTGTCTCGAAACTATTGATTTTTAGGATTCTCTCTTAGAACTAAGTCACCAAATTGAAATTCTCGGTGTCAAACTTTCTTGTTATATCCTTTGGACATTCTCTTTTGTTACACTCTAAGATGATCAAACGCCACTTGGTGACACTCATCCAGCAATTCGAGCTCTTGCAACCTAGATATTCTATAGTCTTCCTTAGTAATAAGACCTTGCAAGGAAACTCTTAGAGATGGTATTTCTACCTCAGTAGGTAATACTACTTCGGACCCATACACCAAAGAGAAAGGTGTAGCCCCAGTAGGTGTTCTGATACTTGTCCTATAAGCCCATAATGCAGGATTCAGCTGCAGATGCCAATCCTTCTTGGATTTGTTCACTATTTTGTGCAAGATAGTTAGTAGGTTTTTGTTATATGCCTTTGCTTGTCCATTACCTTGGGGGTAATATACTGAGGACTAGTGTTGCTTGATTTTAAATTTCTCACAGAGTTCATCCAGATCTTTGTTCTTAAACTATCCTCCATTGTCAGTTATAATGGATGAAGGTATACCATACCTACAGATGATATAATTAAGAATAAAAAGAGCTACTTGTTTTCATGTCGCCTTGATGAGCGGAACCGCTTCTACCCAATTAGTGAAGTACTCAGTGGCAGTGATAATAAATTTATGTCCATTAGATGATGTAGGATATATTTGGCCTATTAGATCGAACGCCCACTGTTGGAAGGGCTAGACCCCTTGTAGGAGCGTGGATAAGGTGCCCATTTAACTAACACTTTTCACAAGTTTAGCAAATTTTATGGCTTCTTTCTCCATGTCTGGCCAGTAGTAGCCAGCCCTTAGTAGTTTTCGCGCTAAATTTAGACTGTTCGAATGAGATCCATAAACACCTTCATGAACTTCAGATAATGCACATTGGGACTCCTCAGTTTCTAGACATCTAAGCAAAGTATTATCTAAATCTCATCTGAATAAGTCGTTAGCAATGATGACGTACCGTGACGCGTTTCAGATTAGGTTTCTTTTTTCATTTCGGGAAAGATTGGTAGGGACAACTTGGTCATGTAGGTAAGAGTAAATGTAGCTATAACAAGATGAGTCGTGTCCAATAATAGAATAGACTACCTGGGACTTAGGAGAATCATAGGCAGGGTAATGTAACTCTTCCACGAGGAATTCAAAGCAAAAATTAGACTCCTGTAGCTATGGTATAGATGCCAAAGTAGCCATTGCATCCGCTGCTCTATTTGTTGTTATGGGTATCTGCTGGAATGATACAGAAATAAAATATTACTTGAGGTCATCCACCATCCTCCTGTAAGGCATTAGTTTCTCATCTCTCGTCTGATATAGATCATTGATCTAGTTGATAATGAGTTGAGAATCTCCATAGATGTGTATTTCCACAATCTTCCACTCGATGGCCAACTTGATCCCGTTTACCAAAGCTTCATATTCTGCAATGTTGTTTGTGCAAGGGAAGAGAATCTTGTAAGCTTTTGGAATTGAGTATTTCTGGGGAGTAATAAATAGTATCCCGACACTAGAGCCATGTTGAGTAAAAGACCCATCAAAGAACATCTTCCATGATTGTTCAGTAAGGTGCATGATTGATTCATCTAGGAATTCTATATGCAGGGGTTGATCATCTTCAAGTGGAGCTTCAGCAAGTTGGTCTATGATAACCTGCCCTTTGATAGTTGTACATTCTATATATTCAATGTCAAATTTTGTAAGGACCATGACCTATTTTGTTCGTTGTGGAGCCTGATCAGTCTCCAAGTGGGAGATTGTTAAAATGTGGCGACTAATCAACAAAGTACTATACACTCAGCACGTATCCTCGCCAGGGTCCAGGGTCGTGCCAGGCCCTGGGCAAGGGTTTGGGGGCAGAAGCCCCCGATAAAAGCGAGGGTTCAAGGGCGGGAGCCCCCGAGAAAAAAAATTTTGGGTTATTTTTTTGATGAAAACCGACATTGTAATAAAACCCTAAAAAGGCCGACTTTGTTTTTGCCCTAAAAATGCATGTTATAAGTGGTTGGGATGCTTAAGGCATTGTAAGGTTGATGTACTATTTTTGCTAGATAATAAGAAAGATTGGACGGCTGTGTATGGTGGACGTAACCCATTCTGGGTGAACCATGTTAAATCTCTATGTTATCTATGTACTATTTTATTTCTTTATCTTTTGTATTTAAATCTGCATATAATTGTTAGTTCATATTTGCTTCGGATCTGCTTGAAACCCTAACAATTGGTATCAGAGCGAGGTTTTCTATAAATTGGCAGAACTTTCAGATTTGAGTGGGAGCAATGAAGGATTGTAAATTCAAGGTCGAAAAGTTTAATAACCAGAATTATCAGTTATGGAAAATGCAGATGGAGGATTACCTGTATCAAAAGGATTTGTGGCGGCCATTGGAAGGAAAGGCAAAGAAAGTGACCACAATGTCAGATGAAGAGTGGGACATTTTAGATAGAAAGGCACTGGGATCCATTTGATTGTGCCTTGCACCGTTTGTAGCATTCAATATAACAGAAGCAAAAATAGTTGTAGATTTAATGGCAACATTGGCTAAGCTGTATGAGAAACCCTTGGCTTTGAATAAGGTGTTTCTTATGAAGCGTTTGTTTAATTTGAAAATGAGTGAGGGAGGATCTGTAGCAGAGCACTTAAATGAATTTGATGGCAACATTGGCTAAGCTATATGAGAAACCCTCGGCTTCGAATAAGGTATTTCTTATGAAGCATTTGTCTAATTTGAAAATGAGTGAGGGAGGATCTTTAGTGGAGCACTTAAATGAATTTAATACTATTACTAGTCAATTGTCTTCGGTAAAAATTACCTTTGCAAAAGAGGTTAGGGCTCTCTTGATTTTATGTTCTTTTCCAGAAGGCTAGAATAGCTCGGTTATGGCTGTAAGTAACTCTATCTCTGGTAAAAATACTTTGGTATTTGATGATATTGTTGGTGTTATCCTAAGCGAGGAAATGCGAAGGAAAAGCACAGGTGAGACTCCAACATCATCGGGTAGTGTTTTGAATGTGGAGAACAGAGGAAGATCAAAGGAAAGAGGAAAAGGCCCTAGGAATGAGAAGTCACGAGGGAAATCAAAGAAAGGACACTCTCAATCTAGAGGAAAGAAAGATTGCTGGTACTACGGAAAGCCTGGTCATCTAAAGAAAGACTGTTGGTCTCGGAAAAACAAAGAAGGAGACAAAAATGAAAATGACAGTAAGGAAGCTAATATTGAAAGTAATACTTTACAAGATGCTTTAATCTTATGTTTGGATAATGTTAATGATTCCTGGGTAATAGATTCTGGGGCTTCATTTCATGCTACACCCCATAGAAAATATTTTCTAGATTATGTTCAAGGTGATTTTGGACAGGTATATTTGGGTGATGATGAGCCCTGTCAAATTGTTGGAAAAAGAAAGATAAAGATCAAGTTGCAGAATGGTAATGACTGGTTTCTACAGAAGGTAAGACATGTTCCTAATTTAAGAAGAAATTTAATTTCTGTAGGGCAACTAGGTAGTGAAGGTTGCATAGTTACCTTCTCAGACAGTATGTGGAAGGTCACTAAAGGATCATTAGTAGTAGCTAAAGGTGCGAAGGTAGGCACATTATATCTATGTACTGGTAACACTTACTCTACCTTAGCTGCTACAGATAAAGTTACTGCAGGGACAACAACAATAAATGTTGCAAGAACAAATTCGATAATGTGGCACCATAGGCTTGGGCACATGAGTGAGAAAGGGATGAAAACCCTTCACTCCAAAAATCTATTGCCAGGACTAAAGAAGATTGATTTAGAGTTCTGTGAAAATTGTGTTTATGGTAAACAGAAAATAGTCAGATTTCTCAAGGTTGGGAAAGAGAAGAAGAGTGAGATGTTAGAGCTTGTACATTTAGATGTATGGGGACCGGCTTAGGTATCATCTCTTGGTGGCTCTTGTTAATATGTTATTTTTATTGATGACTCAACCAGAAAAACATGGGTATATTTCCTAAAACAAAAATCAGATGTTTTTGAAACTTTTAAGAAATGGAAAGCTTTGGTTGAGAAAGAGACAGGAAAAAAGTTGAAGTGTCTCAGATCGGATAATGGAGGTGAGTATTGCAGCAAAGCATTTGAAGATTATTTCTCCTTAAATGGGATTCAAAAGTAGAAGATAGTTCCAGGAACTCCACAGGAAAATGGTGTGTCAAAGAGAATGAATAAGACTATCATGGAATGCGCGAGGAGCATGAGATTGCATGCTAGATTGCCCTTACATTTTTGGGCAGATCATACTATTGTCTATTTGATAAATAGAGGACCTTCAACCTCTTTGGATGGTGGTATTCCAGAGGAGGCATGGACTAGTAAAAAGGTAAATTATTCTTTTCTAAAAACTTTTGGTTGCAAAGCTTTTGTCCATGTTGATAAAGAAAACAGAACCAAGCTTGATGCTAAATCTCAGAAATGTACCTTCATTGGATATGGGATAGATGAATATGGCTATCGATTATGGGATTTTGAAAATAAGAAAATAATTAGAAGTAGAGATGTTATATTCAATGAGAAGGTTATGTATAAAGAACAGATGTAGGAAAAGAAGCATGAACAGGACAAACAAGAATATGTGGTGTTGGATGAGATTCCTGAAAATGAAATGCCACGGGTACCTGATGCTCAACAACAACATATTATCCCACAAACTCCTGTAAGTGTTAGACATTCTACGAGGACAAGTAGACCCCCTGAAATATTTTCTCCTTCTTTGTATTCTATTTTATTAATAGATTCTGGTGAACCAGAAGAATATGAAGAAGCAATGCAAGTAGATGCCAAACAATAGTGGGAGCTAGGCATGAAAGACGAGATGGACTCCTTGATGAAAAATAAGACTTGGGACTTAGTCCCTTTACCTGCAGAAAAAAGATCCTTGCCTAACAAATGGGTTTATCGGCTAAAGGAGGAGGAAGGAGGTCAGAAAAGATATAAGGCCAGACTTGTGGTAAAAGGTTTTGCACAGAAAAAGGGTATAGATTATGATGAAATATTTTCTCCAGTTGTAAAAATGACTTCAATTAGAACTGTACTTAGTCTTGTAGCTGCAGATGATTTACATCTTGAACAATTAGATGTCAGAACAGCTTTTCTCCATGGAGATTTGGAGGAGGAAATTTACATGTTGCAACCACAGGGATATGAGGTCAAAGGTAAGGAGAACTTGGTGTGCAGGTTGAAGAAAAGTCTGTACGGCCTAAAGCAAGCACCCCGACAATGGTATTTAAAATTTGATAGTTTCATGGCTGAACACGGTTATCATAGATGCCATTCTGATCATTTTGTATATTTTAAGAGGTTTGATAATAGTAGTTATAATAGCCTGTTGCTTTATGTTGATGACATGCTTGTTCTTGGGTTTAACATGCAACATATAAATGATCTTAAACAGAAATTAGCCAGGTCATTTGCTATGACGGATTTGGGTGCAGCTAAGCAAATTCTCAGTATGAGGATTACATGGGACAGGAAAAATAGAACCTTGAATTTGTCCCAAAGTGAGTATATAAAGAAGGTGTTGAAAAGATTTAACATGCAGGATGCAAAAGCAGTTAGTACACCTTTGGCTAGTCATTTCAAATTGACTAAGGAGATGTGCCCAAAGGCACAAGAAGAGGTTAATAAAATGTCTAACATCCCGTATTCATCAGTTGTTGGCAGTCTGATGTATGCAATGGTATGCACAAGGCCAGATATTGTACATGTAGTGGGAGTTGTGAGCAGGTTTATGAGTAATCCGGATATGGAACATTGGAATGTTGTGAAATGGATTCTTCGATATTTGAAAGGAACTACTACAAAGGCATTATGTTTCAAAGGATCTAATGTTGCTCTGAGTGGATTTGTTGACTCTGATCTAGCAGGTGATATTGATTCATGGAGGAGTACTACAAGGTATGTTTTTACTATAGGGGGAACTGCAGTCAGTTGGATTCCTAAGTTGCAAAAGGTTGTTGCACTTTCAACCACTGAAGTTGAGTATGTTGCTGCTACAGAAGCCAACAAGGAGATGATTTGGTTGCAATGTTTTCTAGAGGAATTGGGTCAGACACAAGAGGATAGCCCATTGTATACTGATAGCCAAAGTGCCATTCATCTTGCGAAGAACTCTACTTTTCATTCAAGGACAAAGCACATTCAGCTCAGGTACCACTTCATCTGGACTGTTTTGGAGGAGGGTTAGTTACGGCTTGAGAAGATTCACACAAGTGAGAATCCTGCCGATATGTTCATGAAGGCAGTTCCACAGGAGAAGCTGATTTCTTCATCAGTTTCTGTTGGTCTTCTTGATTGATAATTGTGGAATTTATACCAGTTGATTCCTAGTGTTTTATCCAGTGGATATTGCATGTACAGTGGTGTCATGTAGTATTAGTCTCCAAGTGGGAGATTGTTTGTTGTGGAGCCTGATTAGTCTCCAAGTGGGAGATTGTTAAAATGTGGCAATTGATCAGCAAAGTACTGTACACTCAGCACATATCCTCGCTGGGGTCCGGGGCTGGGCCGGGCCTCGGGTAGGGGTTCGAGGGTGGCAGCCCCCGAGAAAAGTGGGGGTTTGGGGGCGGGAGCCCCCGAGAAAAAGAAATTTGGGTATTTTTTTTGATGAAAACCGACATTGTAATAAAACCCTAAAAAGACCGACTTTTTTTTTGCCCTAAAAACGCATGTTATAAGCAGCTGGGATGCTTAAGGCATTGTAAGGTTGATATACTATTTTTGCTGGATAATAAGAAAGATTGGACGGTTGTGTATGGTGGACATAACCCATTCTGGGTGAACCACGTTAAATCTCTATGTTATCTATGTCCTATTTTATTTCTTTATCTTTTGTATTTAAATCTGCATATAATTGTTAGTTCATATTTGCTTCGGATCTTCTTGAAACCCTAACACATTTGGCCAGTCTTCCTGTAAGCGTTGCTTTACTGAGAAGGTACTTAAGTGGATCAATCTTGGCTACCAGCTTAATAGAATGTGCCAACATAGAGTGCCTTAATTTTTGTGATGCAAAGACTAATGCTAAGCATGCTTTTTCTATTATAGTGTAATTCATTTCATATGACACCAATGTTCAGCTGATGTAATAGATAGCTCGTTCCTTTTTATTGTCATCCCGTTATGCCAGAAGTGCCCCCAATGAAGTATCTGTAGCTGATATGTATAGGATCAGTGGCTTACCTTGAATCGGTGGCATTAATATGGGTGGATTAGAAAGATATTCTTTGATTTGTTGTAAATGTAGTTCACAATCTTTATCCCAGTTGTATTGAATCCCTTTCCTTAATACCTTCATGAAGGGTTGAGCTTTGTCAGCTAGCTGAGATATAAAACACCTTATGGACTAAAGACAGCCTTGTAGACTTCTCATCTGACTGATATTCTTTGGTGGAGGCATCTCCATTATAGCTTGGACCTTTTCAGGGTCAACCTTGATTCCTTTCTTGGATATTATGTACCCAAGCAATTTTTTGTGAGGTTACCCCAAATGCACATTTCTTCGGGTTTAAGTGAAGCTTGAATCTTTCCATTCGATCTAATATGAGGCCTAGCTCTTGAATGTGTGTAGATCTCTTCATAGTCTTTACCAGGGTGTCATCAACACAATCTTCCATGTTTTTATGCATCATATCATGGAAAATAGTGGTTACTGCTCTTTGGCAGGTTGCTCCTACGTTCTTTAGACCAAACAACATAACATTCCAACAGAAGATTCTCCATGCACATGTGAAAGCTATTTTCTCTTGATCTTTAGGTGCTATCTTGATCTAATTGTAACCAGAGAATCCATCCATTAATGAATACATCTCGTATCCAGCAGTCATATCTACTATCATGTCAATGTTGGGCAATGAAAAATCATCTTTTGGACATGCCTTGTTGAGATCCCTGAAATCTGTGCAAACTCTAATAGATTTGTCTACTTTTGATATAGGTACTATGTTGGATATCCATTCTGCGTAGTCTATAGCTCTGATAAATCCAGCTTTTAGCAATTTCTCTAGTTCAGTCTTGACTAGTAGTGCCACATGAGGATGCATTTTTTGGAGTTTTTGTTTGACTGGTTTAACTCTTGGCATAATAGAGAGATGATGCATGATGAGATCAGGATCTAGTCCTGGCATATCCGATTATGTCTATGCAAAGTTAATCTTCTTTTCTAAAAACAGATTGCTGAAATCTTTTAACTCTTCTGCTGACAGTGATTGGGCTAAATGAATGACATGCGGTATCTCTTAACTCCCAATGTTCACTGGCTGAGTTGGTTTGATATATATGGAAGATCTCTCCTGGAAGTGGCTCGATAGTATATCAAGTACCTCACCTTCAAGCGCCTCATAGAGGTTTTCACCTTTGGGTATGTCCTTTATTTTCTTTGTTTTAGAGTCTGACACCGCCACAATGTGGTTTTCATAGGATGGATTTGCTGACCCATCTTCAAGTGGTTTAGTGAAGGCATATATAATATCAACAGCCACATCCTTGATGCTGCAAGTTCCTTCGTGATTTAGTTTGTTGATTGCTTGTACTTGACAGACTTGTGGATATGACTTAGATGGTTCTATTAATCCTGTCGTCTGTTCCATTCAACTTCTTCTGGACTGATAACTGGTTCGTTTGTTGTAGCTTCTAGTAGTTCTTCCTGTGTAATTCCATGCCTGATTTGTCCTATCTCATTAGGAGGGTTGGTAGGTGAACAACTTGCTTGTGTCTTTTCTTTCTCCAGCTGTCGGTCATAATCTTCTTATCGTTTTAATCTGATTTCCTCTATTTCCTTTTGCATTCTTAGGCGTATCAACCCTTTTGTTTCATCTGCAGTGCCCCTGAGTTCTTCAAGCATGTCTGTAGTAGATGTATCTAAGATGTGATCTGGACCCCATTCATACTCATTTGAATCAGTTTCTGAGTCATCTACTTGTTGTCTGTTAGTATATGTGACTGGAAAGTTTAGCGGTGTAAACAATTCTCTGATTCTATATACCTCGTCTCTCATATCCTCTGGGATTTCTACTTCCTATGGTATGATAGCTGATAGGATTGGAACTTGATTTCCATCTGTTTCCTTTCTCTGGGTAGGCAATTCTTGTTGTTCAACGTCACCCTCTTCCTAAGTTTGGTGAGCATTAATCTCTTGTATGGTTAAAGGTAGTACCTTTTTCTTCCACTTACGTTGATAGTGAGGTGTGTGTTTCTGATCCGAGTGCTTGTTTGGATCATATCCCAGTCTAGCTTTATCATTGATAGACTTAGTTTGCAATTGAATGGGTTCAACAATACCTTGTTGACGCTTACCTAGGGGACCAACACCTAAATATCCCATGCGTTGAAGCATCTTATAGCCTAGACCATATTGTGTCGGAGAAATCGCACAATGTCGTACTTCTTTATCTGCACTGTCTTCTTTGAAAAGTGATTTAAGGACATCATCTCCTTCTATCTCACCTGCAAGAGAAGTAGAGGACTATATAAAGGTGCCATCATAAATGACCTTTGGGGTTGAAATCTGTGGCTTCATACCCGCTGACGGTTTTCCCAACTGTCTTGGTGATGGAGGAAGTGACATCAGTGAGAGTATAGGTTCTATCTTGTAGCCATCCATGCCAGTGTTTGTGATTTTCAGTTTCTTTTCCAAATCTTTTTGCAGAGATTCTGAACTTTCAGCTGCGGAAGCTGCTCTATTATTGGGAACAAAAGCATCAGGACCTTGTGTTAATGCATTACAGGCATAGCTTGTATCAGTAAGAATACTGACCTCTACTCCATTATAAGGAAACTTCAGACATTGATGGTACGTAGATGATACTGCTTTCATTTCATGAATCCATGGCCTACCCAGTAAGATGTTGTATGAAAGATGAAGATTCAGGACTTGAAAAATGATATCTCTCTCCACAGGTCCTACTCTGATTGGTAATGATACCAGTCCCTTAGAATTTCTTTCTTCTTCATCATAAGCCTTGATTGTTATCTTCTTTGTTGGATCAATAACATTTTCAGAGAATCCCAGCTGTGTTAATAGATTGTAAGTACAAATATTCAACCCAGCGCCTCCATCTATCAAAACACGTTTAACGCGGTGTTTATGGATCATGGCTTCAATGTGTAATGGTTGGTTATTTGGATGACTCAGTGAGTTATCATCTTCTTCAGAGAACGTGAGGTAATGAGGGGAGGTCAGGTGACCTACTATAAATTGAAACCGATCTACGTCTAAATCTTTAGGAACACTGGTGGTAAGTAGAGCCTTGTCTAGGACTTCTTTATGAGCAGAAGAGATCTTAAGCAGTTCTAGAATGGAGATCTGAGCATTAGCTCTCTTTAATTGTTCAACAATACTATAGCTAGGAGAAGACAATGAAACTGGTTGCTTTGATTTGGCCATGATTGTGTCTGTTTGTTTATTTGGCAGTTTTGATGTTGTTTGATCAAAAGTGGAGGAACTAGCTCCTGGGAGAGAAACCTTCCTTTGAGCACGAGTTACGAAATTAGCAGTCTGTGCTTGACTTTGGTGATCTTGGATGATGATCACGTTGCAATATTCAGGTTGCACAGATTCAATCATGTTGATCGTATTATCGTGATTAGTGTAGGTATAATTGACTCTAGCTCCTCCCTTGGATTTGGAAGATTCCCCTTGTTCATAATTGGGTAAGGGATCTTTAAAAGCCTTATGATCAGCATTAGTTGCATGACTTCCAACAATGATCTTTCCTACATCAATGAGATCTTTAATTTCATGTCGGAGTTTCATGCAATTGTTTATGTTATGTCCCTTGTCCCAATGATAGTCATAGTATTCATTTTCTCTCCACCATCTGGGTCTAATTTTTGGATCATATGGTCTAGAATTGTTTGGAAATGCTATCAAATTGTTGGCCAATACATTTTTAAAAGCTGACTCATATGACTCATCTAGAGGAGTAAAATCACATTTAGGTTTTGAGACCCAAGGTTTGTCTTTGAACCACTCTCTTGTCTTCTATGGAGGATTTTCCGTTGTAGTTTCAGCTACCTTGAGTGCTTGTGTGCCACTGGCCAAGTTAAATATTGTGGATTTTGCTTTCATTTGGATGGTATCTACCACTCCATCATTGATGACGTTCTTGTTGCTATCTTTGCCATATTTCTAGTATTTACTCTTTTCTTTAGAGCTAGAACCTGACTGTGTTTCCTTCCAAAGTGAGATATCCCCTTTTTTTATGAGCACATCTTCCATTCTAAGGGCATTATCTACCATTTTGTTGAATGAAGGATGCACTTGCATCTAGACACTGTACTTCAATTCAGGGACTAAGTTGTTGACAAAGATATCCATTTTCTCAAGGTCTAGGATAGTCCGTGAATATCTAGAGAACATCTTTCTCCATCGTTGGAGGAAAGTGAGAAAGGGTTCTCCTGTCTTTTGTCTAGTATTGCAAAGCTCCATCATAGTGACTAGGTGACGAATATTGTATGAGTATTGTTGTAAAAATAGTTGTATTAGTTCTTCAAACATTTTTATCCCTTTGGGTAGACTTGCAAACCATTCCATTGCTTGACCCCCTAAACTCCTTGGGAAAAGGCGCATGAGGTACATTTGATCATGCATAAACTCCATACAAGCAGCACAAAACTCTCTGATGTGATCTTGAGGATCTGAGGTTCCATCATACTTGTCAAATTTTGGTATCTCAACTCGTGAAGGAAATGGAGACATGTAAAGATTTTTGTCAAATGGAAATGGGCATATTATGTCCAGAGAATATTGTTTTGGCATCTTATCTTTGTTTTCTATTTTTGTGACTGTCGTTTGCAATGCTTGCATTTGTTTGCTTATTTTTCCCCATGGTGTATCTTCCTCTTTAGCAATGAGGACCTCCACATTATAACCAGTAGGGAGTTTGGCACCTTGTTTTGCTAATTCTAGGAAATAGTCTTCTTTTTCCCGAGCCATGATGACCTCCATCATTTTCCAGAATTCTTTATTATTTTGACATCTATGTATTTCATCTTCAGGAGGTTCAGGGAGCTCAGATTCAGTTGATGAATCGCTGCCAGTGGCCTGATTGTTGAAATCTTCGTGGGTGTTTCATTTATTAGCTTCTTTTTCTTGTCTTTCCCCATACATGATGAGAGATAGGGGTTGACCAAAGATGGGTATGTCGTAAACTAGTATCTGTGATGAGGACGGTTTGTTGTAAAAGGGATCTCCCACAAAGAATGGATTCTCTTTAGTCGAAAAGGGTGTCTTTTTTTCTTTGTATATTTTTCTGCAAGAGCTTCTGGTTTGAATAGGCATTTCTAACCGATAGAACCAAGAGCAGGATGTGTTGCAGAAGTCAAGATCAAATTGTAGCTAGTAGTTCGTTTAACATAGTAATTAAGAGAAGTAACTTAAGATCTAGTCTAGTTTTAGGAACGATCTATCCTATGTAAGATGTTATCTAAGTCAACTTAGGTTTGATAAGATGTTTGTTTGAACTAGCTTAAAGAAGATCGACAAAATCATGCAATGCAACAACAGAGGTACACTATCAAGGTTGTTTATGCTTTGAATTATGATAACCAATTTTATGCTTGTTGTAGATTGATTTGGAAACTTTGATTGTTTTGACTGACAAGATCAGGAATTCATATGATAGAGGATTGGACAGAGACGAGATTCTGGCAGACAGAGTTTCAATGACTGACGACTAGTAGTTTTTTATAAGGATTGATGTTTCAATGACTGGCAGAGACGTTTGGACACAGATAGATTTTATCACTGATTTTGTTTGTTGTTTTCTCCAGTTTTGGTATTCCAGTTTTAGTTTTAGGGATGAAAACATAGAAAACACGCAAGATATATAATAATTCAATCACAGCACGCTAACCCTATGGAAGTTGGCTTAGAGAAGAAAACCTTTGCTTGCTGACTTAGGTACACACCCAATAGCTAATCAGAATACAGCCGCTAAGTCTCATGCAATGGATTCTCAACGCCGTATTAGCTGACTCCAAATGGGGGCACGATATGGCAAGTGTTTTGGGAGAGTTACTATCTCTCTTGCACAAAGATTATCAACCTTTCGGAGGTGAATCGGGTAGCTTCTATCTTATAGTTCTTAGTCAGAAATATTATTTAAAATTACCCCTTGAAGTCATGCAAGCATGATTGAGGCCTATAGCCCAACAAGATACCGAAACAAGATGTAGTCACATAAACGTGATTGAGACCGCGAGGCCCTACAAAATGCTCGATATGAGAGATCTCAAAGAGAAAACTCAAATAATCCCATCCTCTGAGACTTTAATCACCAGAGGCATATTTATTATAGTGAGTTGGAATGCCTAGATCCAGCTGTACTCACTTGGGTCATTCTCACAGGGTGATTACTTTTTCCCACTGTGGCAGGCCCGCTAAAAGTACACAAATCTCAAAACTTAGAAAAAAGCTTTGAGGGTCTAGATTTCTGACTGTCTATAAAAGACAAGAGCATACTCTCCTACCTCTTAGATTTTTCTAAAAACATGAAAGACAGATTTGTTCTTTAACCAGATAGCAATTTAAGTGCCTAAGAAAATACTAAATTAATACACAATGTTTAGTCGATTCTCCTTAGGCAACCTGCAAAACCAATATGTCAGCAGTCATTTTCTTCTTGATTCTTTGGCAGACGTATGTTTGATTGATAGATTCTTTGACAAGCATCCTGAAAAGATTAAAATCCCAAAAATAGTTTCCAAAATAACATAAAAAATAAATATCAAAAGAAAATTCTAGCATGCAATCTATAAATTAAACTAATCTAACAAGAATTTCCATTTTTTATGACTATCCTAGTTATGACAATTTTGATAGTACTGCACTCTGTCATTTATAACTTTTGAACCAGAAATAATTTAGAAAATCTCTTTGGTGGAAATGTGGAAAACTTTTATTTACAAAACATATAAAAATTTGGGTTAGATCCAACCGTTCAATAAAAAGTTGTGCACTCCAAACCGAGACCATTTTTGAATGTCACAGAAGAATAAGTAAAATGATAGTCCTACACTCTGTCAATCATAACTTTCAAACCCAAATTGTTTAGGAAAATCCCTTTGGTGAATCTGTAGAAAACCTTTTGTTACACAACATATAAAAAATTGGTTTAGATTCAATAGTTAAATTAAAATTTACGCTCTCCAAGCCGAGACCATTTTTGACTGTCATAGAAGAACAAACAAAAAGAAAGATTTTTATCTGCAAATTTAACACATGTTTATTAGTTATAAAAACCAAACATTAAATTTGTTCAAGAAATATTAGAAATCTTGTAGTTGTGGGTTCGAGCCCCATGGTGGGCACCAAAAATGTGTGTGTGAAAAGTGAACCTGTATCTGTAAGCACAACACTTTAATCAAGTCATTACATGCATGGTTAGTAAATCAATAATCAATGAACAATAAAACCATAACAAAATGACCCATTGCCTTCTAGTAGATGCGAGTTTAGATTGCTCTCAGATTATAAGTGTTTATGGTGAAAATGGATAACAATAATAACAATATTGCAAGGCTAAAATGAATCCAACCACTAAACCCTAGCCTAACAATGAACAAAGATCCACCATAACATATGAAGATAACCTAAGACAATGCAAAATAACTCAAAATCACAAAGATTATACCATCACATGTCCAATAGGGTTTTGATCTCCATTCTTCCTATCTCCATTGATCTTGTTTGATATACTTGCTCTCAGATTTTTGTATGCACAAGAGCTCAACAAAGAATGGAATGTGGTTGCAAGTAGGATCTTAGTGTAGCCAAGTTGCATGAAAGATCATTAGCATGTGTCATTAGGGTTTGACAATGAAGAAAGCATCTCCTTAAATAGAAGATACAATAAGAAATGGAGGGTTAAGATTGAGAGGTGTAAAAAGAGAGGTCAGCTAGGATTAGAGGGTAGGTAAAAGAAATACCAAAATAATGAAAGAGGTAGGTAGTGTAGGAATTAAGAGATGAATGACATGTGTCATGTGTAGAAAAAGCTAATGAATTAATTAAATAAATAAAGATTTATTTAATTAATAGAAGAAGTAGGATAATTAAATAAATAAAATATTTATTTAATTTAGGAAAAGGATAATTTAAATAAATAAATGTATTTATTTAAATGAGAAATAAGGCTAGAAGAGGATAAATGAATTAATTAAATAAATAAAGATTTATTTAATTAATAGAAGAATTAGGTTTAGATAATTAAATAAATAAAATATTTATTTAATTAGACTGGACAATTTTAGGTGTCTACATTTTGCCCCTCTTTGAGACAATGCGGCTTGTCGCGTTGTTTCAAAGAAGATAAGATGACCTGATACAGAGTTGCCCCAGGATGGGAATGATATGCCCCCTCGAGAGATTGGATGAAAAAGTCTGGAAAGATTGTAGACAATCTCTCGATAAGAAAGAAAGGCTAGAATGGAATGGTCGGATAAAGTGACAAAGTCACGGGATAATGAAGACTGACTCGGGAAATGAAGGCAAGGGCTAGGGTAGGCTATAAGATAGACCACGGGGGAAAATACATCCTCATTGTCATCCACGCATCCACGAGATCAAAGTGCAGAGCGAGAATAGAGCAGGAGCAGTCAGCAGCGATGGCTTTCGTGCATAGATTCGACCGTGTTCGTCGATTTCAGAGGCCAGCAGAGGCAGGAGAGCCAGTAAGTACCACAAAACCTCCTCGTACTTTGATGCATTTATTGTTGTCATTAATGCATACTAGGTAATGTAATAAATGCGCATTTATGTCAGTAAAGCGCGTTTGTGTCCAAAAATGTGAATTTGTGTCTTCTAGGTCAAATCGGCAGTTCTGTGATGAACATACGTTGTCGATTGGATATGCTGCTGAGAGGATACACTCAAGCAGGTCCTCTAGGAAGACTAGGATAGATCAAGGCACTTTGTGATGAACAGTGAGTACCAAGATAGAGTACTTTGTGATGAACAGGGAGTACTGAAATATGAGCAGCACTTTGTGATGAACAGGGAGTGCAAATGTGAGTAACACTTTGTGATGAACAGGGAGTGTCACACACGTAGTACTTTGTGATGAACAGTGAGTACTGTAGTCACATAAATCTGTCCATTTTAATTAAATGAATATTTCGTATTTATTTGATTAAAAATCCACTAGACACCAATTAATTAAATTAATATTTAATTAATTCATCCCCAAACATTCTTCTATTAATTAAATAAATTATTCAATTTATTTTAATTAATTCATTAAATCAAATTTCAATCAATTAAATAAATAAAATCAATTTATTTAATTAAATCCCCTTTTCCTCTTTTAAATAAATTAACATTTATTTAAATCATTTAAAACCCCCCCCCCCACTTGCATTTTCCTACAAATGCAACTTGCACACATTTATTGAAATAAATGAATTTTTATTTTAATAAAATCCTATTTTCCCTCACCCACCAAATCCACTTGCAAAATCTAATCCCCTTCTAGATTCTTCTAACCCCTTCCTAATTAGCCTAATCCATCCCCTAATTATTGTCACATTCCTAAGCAAAATGGAGTCACTTCTCAAAGACTCCAAAGTCTTTGAAAAGCATTTAATGCTTTGTGTGTTCAACAAATTAACCCCCAAAGTCTTCCAAGACCACTAATGGCTCTTACATGACCATTTATGGCTCTTACATAACCATTTATGGTTATTTCAATCTTGTCTCCCCAAACATTTATTGTTTGACCATATTCATCCAATTCACATTTGCACAAGAATTTATCCATTGGATAAAAGCTTTATTCTTTGAATAAAGAGTTTATTCATTCAACCAACCTTGACTCAAAATCCCAAGGTCATATCAGGCATTTAATGCTTATTCCCTCTCATCTCAACCTATCTCTCATTGACACTTGTCATCCTGGGATTGGATTGAAAGACCTCACATGGATTTGGAATCATTCAATCCTGACCCTTGTTGAGATTGCTCAATCTCAACCATCCATTGCTCCATTTTTCCTATAAATAGAGCCCATTTCTTCATAATCCAGATCCTGAAAACTTGTATGCATCTAAGCTATAGACATTTTAGAGAGCATTTTAGCATAAACAATCTAATCTTTTGTCTTTTGGTTAAAATATACCATTTTAGCATTAGAATTAGGTTTTTATTTCACATTTAGAGCTATATCACAATCTCAATCCTCCATAAGCATCCATAGTGCAAAAAGCTGCTAAGAGCTACACTATTTTGGAACTTGGAGAGGAGAGGAACAAGGGAGAAGGAGCTAATCTCATGCTAAGAGATAGTTGGAGATGTCTCATTGTCTTTACTTCTTTAGTTAGATTCATTAGCATGTTTTTAGTGTCTCTCTTGGAATGCCTTCATATGTTTTAGTTTTTGATTGACTAACGTTAATGCTTTGTGTGTTTTGTGTTGTTTGATCTTAAACTAACTATTTGTGCCATTTAGGAGGGCATCATTTGGTGAACCCGACGTGAATCGAACACGCAACCTTCTGATACTTGTTTTTGAAAATTAACAATTTTGCTTGTTGAAACTGCCACACAGGTCGCACTTCGACGCTTTTGAACACGTTCTAGCGCTATTGCAACATTTTCTTTTAGCGCTACTGTCAATATAATAGCGCTAATGAAAAAGTTTTAGCGCTACTGATTCTTTTCTAGCGCTTTTGTCACAGTTCTAGCGCTATTGAAACCGTTATAGCGCTTTTGACCTTTCGGATTCTCCTATTTTTTTAGCGCTACTGTGTAAAATAGCGCTTCTGCGATCACAGACTAGCGCTATTGTATCAATTAGCGCTTTTGTATAAAAAGCAGAATAGCGCTATTGTGACAGAGTGTTGTCCAATTCGCTTTGTAACCCAAAATCAACATTTAGGCTTGTGTAAGCCCACACTAACATTTGACTATTGACCAGGTGCAGGTTCTAATCTTTTTGTGTGCAGGAGAAGGAGTTAGTAGATGCCATAAAATCTTTCTTTTTACTTTCTTTAAAAAGTTGGTTAAAAAGAATTCATTTTCCCTTCTTGCACAAGTTAAAATCAACCTCACATCTTACTTTGGAGCGCATAAAATGAACCTAAAACTTGTTTGTGGTGCTTAAAAAGAACATTCATCTTTCTTTTATTGCAAAGTAAAAAGAACAACAACTTCAAATTTTGCTTTCATTGCAAGTTAGGGATACATTTTGTTTTGGTGCTTAAAATCAACAAAACAAATTTTCTTTCTTGCATCAAACTTAAAAATTTACAATCCACACTTCAAAATTTTGGTGCAAATAAAATTCACAATCAACCTGTCTCAATTTTGCAAGCAATTTTACTTCAAGCAAAACGTGTTTTTTTTTTGTTTTTTTTTTTGTTAAGTTGACCAGGATTTTCGAATTCTAGATTACAAAACACATTGCCTTTGAAGTTAAAAAGAACACCATGGCTGTTGAAGCAACATCTCCAAATAGTTAGATCACATTTGCAAAATGCTGGATTAAAAAGAACAAGTGAATTTGGTGTTTGGCACGCTTGTGCACAAAAGTCAGTCGAGTGGTCCTACCTCTAACACACACTATCCTCTCCCTTGGCTTTCATGGTCCTAGGTGCAAGAGAAAAGTGTTAGTAACGCTCACATTTTATTTTTTTTAAGAGAGGCCTGCCAAGGGATCGATACTCTTGGGAACGACCTCGAGCGGTAAATCCTTTGAGCCGCTATAGAAATCAGGTGAGAACGAAAGCTGTAGCCTTGGGTATAGTTGTTCTTACAGTGTAACTGGCCGAAAGGACAAATGGGCCCCACCACCAGTTACAAGGCTCTTAAGTGAGTCACTGCAGAATGAACTTATGTCCAAAGCCATCGAACATGACTAAACACCTTTAAGTAGTAGCCCACCTGTTCTATTGATTGAGGATATTTGAGGTATAATTTAGTGCAAGAGCATAGATGGTTTTGCTTCCAAGATACTCACCATACATATTTCCTTGAGTAGAAACATAGCTTTTTGAAAGGTCACTTGTGGCTTGATAAAAGTGGTGACTCCCCCATCATAGGGATCATCTATTTGTTATACTCACGCAAGACTTAGTATATCACATCCTTACCTGCCACGGCGGGATTCATAAGGTATGTAGTACCAAAGTCGAAGAAATATCAAGATGTGGGCTAAATTTATCACAACTGGCCATTTGACCTTAGGGATAAAAAGTGTTTGAAGTGTGTTTGTTTTACAAACCTAGTGCGAATTGAGCCGACTTCAGGCTTTGGAACTACACCTTAAAATACATCTAAAGGAAGGGTCAGAAACAAATCCAAGGATTGGGTTGATCTAGACCCGTACTCATTTGTGCCTTTGAGGCTACAATCTTGTGTTTGTGTGCTTGCTTTGTTTTCTTGTCAAGGAAAAATCAGAAAATCACTTTCAAAAACAAAAGTACTCATCCAACATCTGTCAACACAACCAAAAATACCAAGAACAAAGTGCAAACAACACAGAGTCACAACTTTTATGACCATTCTTCACATCTTGCGAAAGAAGAAGTGTCATCAGAATATTACCTTGAAAAGAAGACCGTTAAGCTCAAAGGCTTTGATCAAAAGGAGGAAATTCTTCTATCTCAATAGACAAATCTTTGTCTCACATAGAGTCTTTCTACATCGCATGCGTCTATACATTCAAGGTAAAACAAATGAATTTGATTCTGAATCATTAAACCACAGAGCTTTTATGCAATATAGAGTTCTGAGTTATCACAAAAATCAAGGAGGAAAGATTAATCTCAATTTCTTCCCAAACATTTGTATCACCTACAACACAGCTCGAGAAGTGCCACCAACACCTGAAAGGGAAGAGGTAGAGTTTGTCCCATTTGTGACACAAAGTTTTTATTGAAGTTGAAAACATTTTCATCCATCATCTCATTCATACATCATCACTTCATCATCAATCCATCCCAAAAACTCTCAAAACATTAAGAGGTTCTTGTCCCAAATTCTCTTTTAGATATTGCTTGAAATCAAACGCATCACATCACTTTTAGATTGTTTCTACATCTAGGATAAGCTCATCCTAAGAAACACATCTACGCAGGTTAAAACTAGTTCATGAGTGAATCCTCTCATTACTAGGTAGTTAAATCTGTAACACATCTCAGATTTCTCTGCACCTTATCACATCCAATCTTATCAAAACAAGCAAGAATTTAAAGAAGGAATTTTGGTTACATCTACCTTAGAGTGCTAGAGACCTACATATCACCAATCCACTAAATCATCCATCCTTCATCAAACAACTCATCATCATCTTCAATCAACTTCAAAAACAAACTTGCAAACAAAAATGGCTCAAACCCGATCACGATCAAGGCAATGAGAAATAGAAATTGAGGAAGAAGAGGACAACCTCAATGAATTTCAAGAAGCACTTGGAGGAAATGGGAATGATGAAAACCCAGGTACACCCACTCCTTCAACAATCGAAAGGGTTCAGCATAACCCTCATTTTAACAGATTATTTGATGAAATACTAAGGAGCAACGCAGATGCTCACTTCTTAAAACTCGCTCAAGAAGGAGCCAAACTCCCCTCAGACTTTGATCTTGCCCAATTAAGACAAGCATCAGAAAGAAAAAGTCGCCATGAGGAGGAAAGGCGTAGAGATCCCATCAGATATAACATCCCTTGAGGTAACCCACCACCTCCTCCTCCCAATGAAATGGAGATGTTGCGGCAACAAGTCGAGAATCTCGCCCAACAACTTCATAGTGGTGTCAAGATTAACCAATTTTCACTCAACGACATCTGTCCCTATCCATTTGATAGGAATCTTTATATGCCACCCTTTCCACGCGGGTTCGAAACACCAAAATTTGAAAAATATAGAGGAAAGGGAGATCCCCGCAATCATGTCCAAGAATTTCATTCCGCTTGTCTCGAAGTCGCATATGAAGACACATACTTAATGCGCCTTTTTCCCCAAAGCTTGGGAGGAACAACCACATCATGGTTTTCCCAACTACCAGGTGGCATAAGAACATTTGAGGAACTCATCCAGAAGTTCCTATCTCATTACTCTTATAATATTGAACGCGACATCACCATGGCTGATCTATGCAACACCAAACAAAAACCAGGTGAATTATTCTCAGTATTCCTGCAACGATGGCGCCAAATGTCTAGCATATGTTCTCTTCAGTTACCTAAACAAGAACTAGTGGAAATTTTCATTTCCAACTTAAACGAAGAAATGGAATTTCACCTGGATGTCAAAGATACCGATTCTTTTAACGATATGATCACCAAGGGTATAAAATGTGAAAGGGCACTCATCAAAAAAGGACTCATCAAAATCTTTAATGAACCCAAAGATGGTCCTCGCCCGTGCTTCAATAGTGATAAACCAAACTTCTGGAACAAGAATAAGAATATCGTCAACGATGGGGTTGTGGATGCTCGAACTATCCAAAATGCACAACCTGTGGTCAGATTTGCAGGACAAAATCCTCCACCTCAAAATAACACAAATGCTTCTCCTAATCAAGGTCGCATCACATCTCATGATGAACCAAGACCTCATCCACAAAAACAAAAATGCACATACACTCCCTTAGGGGAACCCATTGAAACAGTGATGCGACAACTCATTTCTCAGAATTTGATCACTCTACCTAAGTTATCAAATTATGAGCCCCAAGTCAAACCAGCATGGTGGAAGGATACTGAACATTGTGAGTTCCATCAAGGAAGAGGACATAAGACAAGTAATTGTCACCGATTGAAAGATCTCATTCAGGATCTTATTGACCAAGGAGAAATTGAAATTGAAGGGCATGACCCAAAAACAACCAATAATTATCATCAGATGTTCAAGAATCCACTTCCATCGCAAGATCAAAGGGGTCCTTCCATGTCCAGATGAGGTCCTGATACCACTGATTATACGCAAGCTGCATATAATTACACTGTCAATCACCTGTATGATGCCAGTGAACAAATTGCAACTATCACCTTCAAAAATCCCACCTCCAATTGCAATGGTGTTACGCGTCGCAGCAAAGTCACCATCAAGGCAGCTCCACAAGGTACCACCTCCGCCCCAAAGCAATATAATCTTGTGGAACAATTAGATAAAATGCCTGCGCTCATATCCATTTTGGAGCTTTTGCGTCTGTCACCCTCTCATAAAACAATCTTGGATCAAGCACTCCAAGAGGCGTCAGTCCCTGCAAACCTTAATACGGACCAGTTTCAAGCCATGGTTGGAAATCTAAAGTCATCACCTTGTCTCACTTTTTCTGAAAGTGACAACTCTTCTTTCCAACAACCTCATAATGCTTCGCTACACATTGAAGGCTTTATCAACCAACACAGGATCAAGCGAGTCTTGATCGATAATGGAGCAGGCCTAAACATTTGCACACTACAATTGGTCACAGCATTGGGATATGCAATAGAATCAGTGGATCCTCGCAAGAAGATCACCATCAAGGCCTATGATGATGCAGAGCGTTCATCCAAAGGAGCTGTGGTACTACCAATCCGAGTGGGCCCTGTGGTAAAGCACATCATCTGTCAGGTTCTGGACCTTCCTCTGCCATATAATCTATTATTAGGGAGACCTTGGATACATGCCATGCAAGCCGTTCCATCTACCTACCATCAATGTATCAAGTTCCCACATAATGGTGCAGAGATCACAATCTTGGGCGATGCAAATCCTTTTGCATTTTGCCATAATATCAGCCATCAACCAGAGATTACTGTTCCTAATAATAGGGAAGCCATTTCCTCCACATCATATGTAAATCCCGCCTCTCTTGCCGGTTCAAACACCCCTATAACCAAGCAAGAAAAGCTTAAGATGAAAGTCGCAGAGGAAGGTCCTGGAGAATACAACTTGAGTCAGCTCTTTTGTGTGGGACAAATTCCCACTTCTCCTAGAACACATGGTAAACCACAGCAGTTACTCCAGCAACCACTAAACACACTAGCATGTGCCTTAATGCCTTTCATCCTTGGAAAGAGTCAAGAGGAAGAGACACAAGATGAGGACCTAGCGGACTGGATCTATAAAGATCCCATCACCACTGATAAACCGCAAGTTACACTTCCTACAGAACAGTATGGCAAAGGCCTCCTCATTATGCAAAGAATGGGATATGATGGTCAGAGTGCTTTGGAATACTGCAAACAAGGACGACATGAACCTCTGCTGCCAGAATTCAAGCCCAAAGGTAATACGGGCCTAGGTTTTGAAAGAGAGATCCTTCCTAAACTCAGATTCAAAGGAAAACCTAGCAAACCATTTTGCCCACCTACTGCAAAGAGGACACCTTTCATAATCAAAGCACCATCAAGCATTATCCCCACTGCCCCATCGAGGCTCACAACTCCACCGCAACCATCATCAATATCATTCATCCCACCAAACGAACCAGTAATCCGATCAGCAGCACCATTAGCAGCAGCAACTATATCAGAACCCACAGCAGCATCTATGGCACCAGCCATTCCAACAGAAGCCATTGAGGCAACACTACCAATACGTCCAGTGACAAATCCTTTAAAACCCATCACGGTTCCTGAAGCACCGATCACTACAAAGATACATAAACCGATCACGCCTGCCGTGTTTAACTCTAAAGACATCCCAGTATGGTATAGCAATCGGATGCTGGAGAGTGATTCAAAGACCGACTCACATGAGTGGGAATTTGATTCTGTACAGCTTAACACTTCAGATGAGGAAGACACACCACCACCTCCGCCACGCAAAGACATTCCTGTTTACGGAGAAGCACAAATAAAGACCACTTGGGTACCTGAGCTGGAAACATCTTCCACAGACCCTACATCTCATCCTACGCCTGATTCTGATAGGGAGAGTACCATCAACGACCTTCACCACACTGTCTTAACCCTCACTGATACCTCTAACGAACTTAATCTAATCGATGAAGTAATGCCCATTATCCACCCTGAACTCATCGAATGGAACCAACCAAATCCCCCATGTCTTGACCTCTTCCAAAATGATGAGGCTATCATTGACTTTTTGGAATTAAGGGATAAATTTACCAAGCGGGGATCACAAAGCTGGATTCGCCATTGAACTTAATAGCGCAGCATACTTCAGGGCGGATGCCAAACCTTTCTGCTGCAAAAATATAACATTAAAACATGGATCTTCCAGTGAAAACCACACTGTGGCACTGTTTGATCTGACAACAGTAAAAAGAAAGAGCGTATCCAATGGTGAAAACCTCTCTGAGGTGCTTGAGGATGAAGGGTTTAACATCCTCCCTGCTAGTACACAACAGGAACGATCAACGATTCTTATCAAGGAAACCAAAGAATACAATATGGGGACTCCTGAAAACCCTCATATCATACATCTGGCGTCTCTTCTTACTCCAGAGGAACAGCCTCAATTCATAGAGTTCTTCCAGAAGCATCAGATCAACTTTGCATGGTCATATGCAGACATGCCTGGGCTTGATCCTGATTTAGTCATGCATCACCTCACCATCGCAGAAGGAGCCAAACCTGTCAAGCAGAAGCTTCGTAAGATGCATCCCCAGATTGCAGTGCTAGTCAAAACAGAACTCAAGAAACTCCTGGATGTTGGTTTCATTAGACCAATTGATTATGCAGAATGGATCTCCAACATTGTGCCAGTCGGCAAACCAAAAGGGGGCATCCGCATTTGTACTGACTTCAGAGATCTAAATAAGGCATGTCCTAAGGATGACTTTCCCCTACCAAATATTGACATCATAGTGGATCTAACAGCAGGACATGCCATGCTTTCACTCATGGATGGCTTTTCAGGATACAATCAAATAAAGATCACACCAGAGGACCAACATAAGACAGCCTTCACATGTCCATGGGGCACATACTGCTGGAATGTAATGCCTTTTGGTCTAAAGAATGCAGGAGCAACCTATCAAAGAGCAATGACCACCATCTTCCATGACATGATGCATACTATGATGGAAGATTATGTGGATGATTTACTAGCAAAATCACTTACAAGAGAAGGACATCTTCACATCTTAGATAAAATCTTTGATAGACTGGAACAATACCATGTTCGACTCAACCCAAAGAAATGTGTCTTCGGAGTGACCTCCGGGAAACTTCTAGGATACATTGTCTCAAGCAAAGGTATTGAGGTTGATCCAGCCAAGGTAAAAGCAATCATGGACATGCCACCTCCAAAGAATATCAGTTAGCTAAGGACATTACAAGGGCGGCTTCAATCCATCCGAAGATTCATTGCACAATTGGCTGATAAGTGTCACCCCTTCACACACCTGCTACACAAGAACATACGCTTTCAATGGGATGACAGATGCCAGCAAGCATTTCAGGCACTTAAAGACTATCTCATGAATCCACCATTGTTGATGCCACCAGATCCACGTAGACCGTTGTTACTTTATATCTCAGCAACAAGTACAGCATTAGGTGTATTATTGGCACAACATAATGCAGAAGGCAAAGAGTGTGCTGTTTACTACATCTCTCGCACACTGGTTGGCTATGAACTCAATTACACACCTATTGAGCGAGCTTGCCTAGCAGTAATCTTAGCAGCTATTAAATTGCGACACTATCTGTTGACACACAAGGTACAACTCATCGCAAAGATTGATCCACTCAAGTATTTACTCAGCAAAGCAGCATTGACAGGCCGCTTGGCCAAATGGGTGATGATTCTAAGTGAATTTGACATTGAGTACGTGGACCGTAAAGCTATCAAAGGTCAAGTTATTGCAGATTAGTTGGCCGATGCACCACTCATAGGCGATCATCCTCTCATTTCCAATTTTCCAGATGAAGAGATATTCATGATCACAACAACACAACCATGGAAGCTATATTTTGATGGTTCATACACTAGGCACGGCTCGAGGGTAGGCATTCTGTTTATCACACCTCAAGGTGATAGCATCCCGAAGTCTTACAGGCTCACATTTCCATGCACAAACAACATAGCAGAGTATGAGGCCTTGATCATAGGACTCAGGTTAGCCGTACAGTGGAAATTACAAGAACTACAAGTATATGGCGACTCCCAACTAGTCATTCGACAAACAATAGATGAATATCAAACCAAGGATGATAAACTCATGCCATATAAGCAAATGGTGGACACTCTAAAGACATCATTTACTACTATCACTTTTGAGCAGATACCAAGAGATCAGAATCGAGCTGCTGACGCTATGGCTACCATCGCATCTCTCCTAGATCTTCCACAAAATTCAACACGCTACAATTTCTTGGTAGAACAGCTTTGGATCCCCGCTTATGATATCCCTAAATCTGAAATGATATGTCGCCTTGTTGGTTCTGAATCCCCATGGTACGGTGAGTTCTACACCTATCTTCGCGATCATACCCTTCCTCCCAACCAATCGAATAACCAACAAAAAACCTTCATTCGCCAAACTGCTCGATATACCATTATTGCCAAAACCCTATACCGACGTAGTCTTGATGGTACTCTCCTTCGATGTCTGGAACAGGATGAGATAACAAAGGTTTTGGAAGAGGTACATGAAGGAATTTGCGGGACTCACTCAAGTGGTCCATCACTAGCCAAGAAGATCATGCGAGCTGGATACTATTGGCCATCTATGGAAAAGGATTCCTACTACTTTGTCAGGAAATGCAAGAAATGTCCAGTTCACGGTGACCTGATACATGCACCAGCACAGGAACTACAACCAATCACAACACCATGGCTTTTTTTTCAATGGGGCCTTGACCTTGTGGGTAAGATTCATCCATCTTCATCCAATGGCCATAAATTCATTATTACCGCCACCGAATATTTCACCAAGTGGATCGAAGCTGTTCCACTTACCCAAGTCACCGACAAGTAGATCGCCTCATTCATCCTCAACTACATCATCTGCCGGTATGGTGTACCCATGTCCATCATCACGGATAACGGTCTTCCTTTCAAAAATCAGGATGTCCGTGAACTATGTGAGAAATTTCATATCCAACACCGCTTCTCCACTCCCTATTACCCACAAGGCAATGGTCAGGCCGAAGCATCCAATAAAAACATATTGAGAATCCTAGAGAAGATAGTCAATGATGCCGGTCGTGATTGGCATGTTCAATTAAATCCAGCTCTATGGGCATATCGAACTAGCATTCGGACCCCTACAGGTGCAACTCCTTATTCATTAGTCTATGGTGCAGAAGCTATCTTACCTATTGAGGTTGAGATACCATCATTACGGGTTTCATTGCACAATCTCATCGATGATGATGCATACAGAGTATCCCGTCTTCAGGACTTGGAGTTACTTGATGAGAAGCGGCAAGCTGCATACAATCATCTCAAAGCCTATCAGCAGCGCATGAGTAGAAGCTACAATCACCGAGTTAGATCTTGTACATTTGAGGTAGGTGATCTTGTTCTTCAAGAAAATCCTCGCAAACAACCAAATAGAGAACATCAAGGCAAGTTTGAATCAAACTGGCTCGGCCCATATGTTGTCACTGCTGTATTCGGGTCCGGGGCATATCAGTTGGCTACATCAGAAGGAGAACCGCTTGCAGATCCAATCAACAGCATGCACCTCAAAAAGTTTTACACCTAAGGTGTACAGAGCCTCAGGCTCCCCTACATATCAGAAAAATACCAAAAACATTCAGAAAAATGTCCTGAAGAAAATACAAAAACATTCAAAAAAAAAGTAAAGAAAAATCATGCATCCAAACGGTGAACAACCACTCCGGTGGCACCTTGGGTAAGTACGGTGATGAAAACCTGGCAAACAGGCGCCACTCGTAAATGCTATGGCTCCATTATCTTTCAGGTTCGTTGCGATCACTTCATACATACATCCATCCATCCCAACCATGGCTTGTTATTTGACCTGCAATTAAGAAAGTACTCCATGTGTCTAGCATCCCACCTTTTCATAGTCAGATCTACAAACTGGGGGCAATACCCTTAAACCTATTGATGGAAGTGGATTCTACATTGTCTTATGAGTCATTACGCTCTTCATTCAGGCAATCATCAAAAATACCAAAAACATTGGAAAATGTCTCAACAAAATACCAAAAACATTCAAAACAATTCAAAATCCAAAAACATTCAAAACAATTCAAAATCCAAAAACATCGACAAAACCATTGAAAAATCACACAAAAACATGGCAACCCCTTGTACATATTCATCCGATCAGATACAAAACAAACATTGACAAACTACTCACACAATGACCACTTATCAATCGACCACACAATCAACATCAACAATCAAAACTGTTTTCAACAAGGATGCATCCTTCCTTATCAAAAACAAAGACAAGATGACGTTTTCTTTGACAAGAAAATTATGTTAAGCTATCAAATACTTGGTTGATTTGTGAGTACAATCATTTGTTTATCTGTATCGGGATCCTTTCAACATTGTTTTGTATCATTTGCGCATTATTTCCGATGAAGTTCTGGGGCATGTCCTAATGGTGTCTACGTGGGAAGTTCACCAAGCTACGTGATCTTATGCAAAATGCAGTCATAGATCATTACGGCTTGCTGACTACAACGTATACCTCGGCCATATGAGCATGAACCATTACCAAGGATCCTTATTCTTTATTCTTTAAGTAAATATGTTGTTTGGTTGCAGGTACAATGCTCATCCTTTGGTTCCTCTTCCTTCCAAATTGGATAAAGGTTTTATTTCTTAGTACGGTATGCACTTGTCTCAGGATCTGATCAGCCTAAGATCAAGGAGGATGATCCAAGTCATACATGAAAGGAGATAATCCTTGTCTGTTCCGCAAGCAATACTTTGGTCGACTTGACCCTTATATCAAGTTGCTTGTATTAACTTGCTATATAAAAACCATGAAAGAAATACTCAGGTCATCTTGAATCATTATGTCAAGATGCTTGTATTCTCTTCCAACATTTTAAAGCTCAATGATGAAAATAGAGCACTATGGATCGTCATTTCATCTCATCTGTTTATATATTGCATTCCGTTGCATATCACCCATCCGTTCACTTATTCATATAGATGTTTTATATGCAAAAATGAGAAAATTAAGCTGGTCTTGGATACAAATCACGACCGAGTACTCTGATACATCATCAGTGCATCATGCAAAGTCTTAAAAACCTTGCATTCCTCATGATCATATCATCATTGCATTTAGGTGCATCTTGCATTATGTCCATTCATGTCATTTTTAAACTTAAAACATTGCATATAGTTCATTATTGACATTAGTTTTCATTAAAAATCATTTTCATCATTGCATCAATCATAAATAATTAGATTCATTCATGGGATCAACTTGTCTTTGGTTGTTTTAAATCATTTACTAAGCATTTCATCCAGTGTAAATTATCCATTATCATGTTATTAATCTTTTCATCATTTATCATTTGCATACATTTCTTTATAGTTAAAAGATGCATTCATTCATTACTAAGTATCTTATTATGCTCATTGTAAAATTCATTCACATTGCATTCATTATCATTACATAAAGGTGCAGTTATTATACCCATAAGTTATCGTATCATCCCATTATCATTTGTACTTACAAACATATTTAAAAGCATTTAGAGTCATAAGTCCATTTGATCACAACATTGGTTCATACCATCTAATATATCCATTTTTACGTATACATTCATTCTACACATCATCATATAAACATTTGCACTTTACATTTTGTTTATCCATGTTACATTCATTTAAAAACATCTAGATGCATACTCATACATAACATCATTCATTTGACCATTGCATTAACGTTATCTTATCATTACATCGCAATGGGAAACACCATAAATCCTGTTCATACATCAAAGCATAAGCATATATCATCATGACATTATATACATAAAGCATTACATCACAAATCAAATACATCATAAACATCTAAACCTGCATTCATATGTCAGTATCTCACATCATACATCATCATAAAACCATGCATATACAGAACATATCATCAATGCATACATATACACATATCCATCTCAGCAATAAATCATCATCATGCATAAACATCCATACATAATCACATGCATAATCATCACAATATGGGATCTCCTCATATATATCATCTCATATATCAGAGTACAATGAAGTCTACAAAAATCGGCTACCAAGAGCCATCCAAGATACAGTTCATAAATAGACAATGATACAAATACATATATGCAAAAATGCTCTCTCAAATGCCACTCTGGCCAGATGCTGTACCACCACCACCCCTACCTACTCCACCACTGGTACCTGCACCACCTGATCCATCTCTCCGTGGAGGCCTCATTGAACCCCCACTCCCTCCTGCATCCCCTGATCTCTCCTGCCGTAGAGGACCCATCACACCCCCGCTACTCTGCATCCTCTATGATCGCTCGGATCTGGCCTGCCGCATCTGTGAGTAGCTGAGAGCTCGCTGGCTAATCGGTACCACCTGCTCATATAACCCCCGCCAGTACTCTATCTCCGCCTGTGCTCGCCATATCTCCCTCATAATCTCCCCTGAAGGCCCCTGTGCACCAGTCCGCACTCTCTCCTGCAGCTCCGCCAATCTCTCCACCGCCGTATCTCTCTCCCGCAGCACCACTGTCAACTCTGACTCACGTGCAAATAGCTGCACATCTCTAGCTGCTATCTTCTCCTCTAATCTCTCCACCCGGGTCTGCAAATAACCTATCATATGCTCTCGCAAATCCCCAGTAGCTCCCTCCCCCATGTCCATGCCTGCCGCACCTGTATCACCCCCTCCACTAGGTCCCTCCCCTGCACCACCCTCTCCAGCAATCCCCACTCCTCTAGCCATTGGGATCTCTCTCTCCATCCCCCTCCCACTCAGCTGCACTCCTCCCTGCATCAAAGGTCCCTGTGATATCTGAAGTGGTAGTCCACCTCTCCCTCTCCGCTGCCTCGGCATCCCCAGCCCACCTCCTCCTCCCCCACCTCCTCCTCCGCCACCTCCATCTCCACCTCCATCTCCTCTGCCACCTCCATCTCCTCCACCACCTCCTCCTCCTCCTCGACCTCCTGCTCTCCGTCCTCGTCCCCGTCCCCTCTCATCCTCAAACGCTGGGATCGGCTCAACTAGGTCTGATATCCGTAGAATCGGGTGCGCCGCCCGATACTGTGTATACTCTGCTATAACCCCTGCATCCACGACCCTCGGTCGTAAGTCCCATGGCCTCGCCTGCAGTGTTCGGAACTCTGCCAGTGCCTGATCATACGGTAACACTGGACCCCATGCATACCGCTCTCGGATCACTCGTGCATACTCCCCTGATCCGCTAGGCAGTCCCTGCTGCCATCCAAACTGCCTCATCACCCATCCTGGCACTTGTCTCTCCACATGATACGAGGTCCTCCCAATGAGGAATCTGGTCATGAACACATATGGTAGTGCCTCTGCATCATCCTCCCATGGCTCACACTCCAAGTATGGCCGCCAGATCACTGCATCTAAGTCATCCAATGCCCACCGCCACCACTCTAACTTCCCCAAGTGGGGCTGACTCATCATGCCACTGTACATAAACATGTATGGCTGGTCCACGGCTTGGAATCTGAGACTCACTGGCCGAGTCACTGGTAAGTGCTCCCATGCCCACACATGCAGCAGCATCATGCCCACTGCTAGAGAGCCTCTCCCCCGATACACTACCTCGTGTAACTCCTGATACATATGCGCTAACACACACGGCCCCCAGGCATATCGGGTCCCCTCAGTCACCATCATCTCTATCACCTGTCCCCATCCCACCGCCTGTCGGGACACAGAAGTCCTCCAACGATCCTTGACAATACTGCTGGAAGGGGCTCATATAGTGCCGCTATATCCTCCCATGCGATCGAGCCATCATCGATGTATACATCCTCATCAAATATCCACTGACAAGACACCGTCCCCCAGGATCTATCATATGTCACCAGTTGCCCCCGAATCGAAATTCGAAGGATACGCCACATGTCCTCTAAAGTCACCGTCATCTCTCCCTGCGCTAGATGGAACGTGCACGTCTCACTGTGCCATCGCTCTGCCAATGCTGCGATCAGGCTGTGATTCATCCGAATCATGGGCATATGCATCACCTCGTAGAGGCCAGTAGCTGTAATACAGTCTATCTCTATCTGTGTCAACCGATCTCGCAATCCCTGTGTCGCAGGGTGGCGCTCGCGTAACTACAACACGCACAGATCCTCCTGCACATCGACATTCATCAATCACCATTAGTTGTTTTGTTATCAAACTTTCTTAAGTTTAAACCTAGACTATCATCAGATACTTTGATCAAGTATTTTTGGGTCTCAACAGGTAAGCAATCATGGCCGCCTAGACTTCAACAGGCATTTATTCTAACAAATGACCTAAGTCTCATCGGGCTGCTATGGTTCAAAACAACTCCCACTTCACCTCGCCATCCATCAATCGTTAGGCATCAGGAGATTTATTTTGTCCAAAACTGGGGCATCTCGTTATCCTAAGGCAAAAGCGCTATTTTACCCACAATAGCGCTAAATATACACAATAGCGCTACAACCACATCAATAGTGCTCAAACCAGACTACAATAGCGCTACAAAACTAAAAGCGCTAAATCCGCTATACAATAGCGCTATTAAGGGTCAATAGCGCTCAATTAACCCTACGATAGCGCTAATTTATCAAAAGCGCTCAAACTTATATACACTAGCGCTAATGCATGCAAAAGCGCTCAAACTAGCCTCCAATAGCGCTATTGCGGTACAATAGCACTAATTCATGGAGCAAAAGTGCTAAAACCATAGTTCCAGCGCTTTTGCTCCGACTTGACTTTGACTCAGCTAAAAACATATTAAAAATGCCTGAAAAGTGAGTTTTCGAATTTGCGTACCACTGGTCCGTAGTCGGCTGGGCGCTGGAACCATCGGACTTGCTCGAATCGGTGCTCGGTGATTGAAAACGGCATCGTAGCTCCTCCTTGCTCCTCCAAATGTCAATGTTAGAGCTCTCATTTTCAACTGGTCGCGGTCACAAATGATCCTATTTTCACCCCTTTCACCCCATTTATACCCCCCCGCCATCACTGTAACTTCGCCCCACTCATCGTCGTGGTCCCCGTGAACTTCCCGAGCCCCCCATTTATCCATGTTTCCCCCAATTTCTTCTATTTTCCACCACTATACCTAACTTCTTCTCTTCTACCACCCTGCCAATTTTCATTCTTTTTCGAGAGATCGCCCGATTTTTTGAAATTTTTCGGCCCATCTCTCGAGGGGGCATACCGCCCATTAAATTTACATTTTATGGGGCATTTCTTCACACCAGTTTTTCTTTGAAACGATGCGATAAACTGCACCGTCTCAAAGAGGGGCAAATGTAGTCACATAAATCTGTCCATTTTAATTAAATGAATATTTCGTATTTATTTGATTAAAAATCCACTAGACACCAATTAATTAAATTAATATTTAATTAATTCATCCCCAAACATTCTTCTATTAATTAAATAAATTATTCAATTTATTTTAATTAATTCATTAAATCAAATTTCAATCAATTAAATAAATAAAATCAATTTATTTAATTAAATCCCCTTTTCCTCTTTTAAATAAATTAACATTTATTTAAATCATTTTAAAACCCCCCCCCACTTGCATTTTCCTACAAATGCAACTTGCACACATTTATTGAAATAAATGAATTTTTATTTTAATAAAATCCTATTTTCCCTCACCCACCAAATCCACTTGCAAAATCTAATCCCCTTCTAGATTCTTCTAACCCCTTCCTAATTAGCCTAATCCATCCCCTAATTATTGTCACATTCCTAAGCAAAATGGAGTCACTTCTCAAAGACTCCAAAGTCTTTGAAAAGCATTTAATGCTTTGTGTGTTCAACAAATTAACCCCCAAAGTCTTCCAAGACCACTAATGGCTCTTACATGACCATTTATGGCTCTTACATAACCATTTATGGTTATTTCAATCTTGTCTCCCCAAACATTTATTGTTTGACCATATTCATCCAATTCACATTTGCACAAGAATTTATCCATTGGATAAAAGCTTTATTCTTTGAATAAAGAGTTTATTCATTCAACCAACCTTGACTCAAAATCTCAAGGTCATATCAGGCATTTAATGCTTATTCCCTCTCATCTCAACCTATCTCACATTGACACTTGTCATCCTGGGATTGGATTGAAAGACCTCACATGGATTTGGAATCATTCAATCCTGACCCTTGTTGAGATTGCTCAATCTCAACCATCCATTGCTCCATTTTTCCTATAAATAGAGCCCATTTCTTCATAATCCAGATCCTGAAAACTTGTATGCATCTAAGCTATAGACATTTTAGAGAGCATTTTAGCATAAACAATCTAATCTTTTGTCTTTTGGTTAAAATATATCATTTTAGCATTAGAATTAGCTTTTTATTTCACATTTAGAGCTATATCACAATCTCAATCCTCCATAAGCATCCATAGTGCAAAAAGCTGCTGAGAGCTACACTATTTTGGAACTTGGAGAGGAGAGGAACAAGGGAGAAGGAGCTAATCTCATGCTAAGAGATAGTTGGAGATGTCTCATTGTCTTTACTTCTTTAGTTAGATTCATTAGCATGTTTTTAGTGTCTCTCTTGGAATGCCTTCATATGTTTTAGTTTTTGATTGACTAACGTTAATGCTTTGTGTGTTTTGTGTTGTTTGATCTTAAACTAACTATTTGTGCCATTTAGGAGGGCATCAAGTACCACTAGGATAAATAGAAACACTTTGTGATGAACAGTGAGTGTCACTAGGGTAGATAGCCATATGCATTTAGATAGCGAGTAGCATTTTGTGATAAACAGTGAATGCCACTATAACTGATATGATTGAGTTGTTTGACTGTAGGAGTATTTGCCGATGCTAGAGTCACGGGAGAGATTCCCGTCGACGCAGAGATTGCGACCTGAGTTGTCACTCAAGGACAGAGCTGCGATTGAGGCTATGGGATTGAGATACATTCTGTATGTGCCTAAGTTTCGGGCGAACATGGGATTGCTGACTGCACTGGCTAAGAGATGGCACTCAGAGACTTGTACATTTCATCTGCCGATGGGTGAGATGACAGTCACCCTGGAGGATGTATATAGGATTATGCGGATACCGATTGATGGGGAGCTGATTCCGTACGATCGAGACGAAGACAGGGATGCCATTAGACGAGTGTTCTAGGATTCAAGACTGGAGATGAGAGTGGGACACATGGCATGGGATACCATGACATGGATAGGATTAGCACTACCAATAGTGTTGGCAAGAGTGATCAGTGAGTTCCTCTGTATCAGTTTTGTACCATTTTGTATAATGATGTAGACACTTGCGGGTGATTGTAGCCATATGATTTTGACATCATTGTATCATGACACTTTATAATTATATATGAGATGATTCATCTTTGCGGCAGCTATATGCATGTGTACCTATGTGATGAGATGTTCTTATGTGATGCTTATGATATGGATGCAAATATGTATATGATGCAATGCAATATTTTTGTTCTTTTATGTTTTATATGTGTATGCAGGATGAAAATGTGAATGTATGTAATGCAAATGTAAATTGTGCTAACAGGTGTTGTGTGCAGGATGTGATGCAGTTGTGATATCTATATGTATGTATGAAATGCTTATATGTGGTAATGTAGGTGCAACTACATGAAATGCAAATGTTTTTGGTGTGTCATTATACTCAGTCATGTGATAGTAGGCTACGCGGACTTGAGAAGGACGATGGAAGTCAATCAAGAAAGGGGGATGGAAGACAGAAGATATGAAAGTGAAAGAGCTTCTTGTGCGTTATCATCATTGAGCTTTATTATGGCAAAATAGGTTATGACAATCGAGGCATTTGTTCGGCCCAGAAAGTCATTGTACCTGTTTGCATGGCAATAAGACAGTCACAAACAAGGAATGCCCCAGTTCATACTAGACTCGCAGTGTCCTCATATCCTTGGATAAGTCATAGCATTACTAAAAGATAATCGATAGACAGCAAATGCAAATAGGTGACGATACCCCATCCTCACCTTTCTAGTCAAAGACATCCTGGAGATAGAATCTCTAGTCAAAGACATCCTGGAAAAGCTAAAAGACATGTCACCAAAAGATAAAATCAAAAGAAAACCAAGACTCGACACCAACATCCACTGTAGTCCTCAAGTTTAGTGTCTCTTGTCACTTGTTTAAGTCATATTCGATTGTGGTCACAATGTTCACTTTCACAAAAAGGATAGATAGCACTGAACCATATGTTGTCTGAGTCTGTTGAAAGATTTGATTTTGTTGAAGCTCATTGTTGCTGCTGTGTCTCATTTGAAACTGACTGAATCCCTGAAACTGATACTTTATTGCGGAGAAGATGGAACTTTATTGTGGACTGGCGATGCAGATGTTGCTTTATTGCAGATTGTGCGCGGATAGACTTGAAGGAAGCTGGAAGAAACCGTACTCCTCGAAACATGTGATGTTCTCAGTTCCACACCCATTACTAGACGTAGGATTTGCCTTAGCCACAAATAGGATCTGATTTATTATGGATGGAAAGGGAGTGAAAAGGGAGGGTTATGGATGGCTAACCAATCTTAGGTAGATCAATAACAAGCCATGATGGGAATAGGTAAGTTTATTATGGATGAAAAGGTTGTGAGTGTGTGCAAAGTGAAAGGATGAAAGAGAATCCTGAAGGAGGGAGGAGCAAAGTCTCTACGCATGGCGCTGGTGACCCAGTTTTCACCATGGTACTTGCCCAGGGCGCCACCGAAGTGGTTTTCACCGTTGGACGAAATTATTTCTCTTTACTTTTTCCGATTTTTCAATTTTTTTTTGTGTCACAAAGCGCCTGTTTGCCAGGTTTTCACCAAGTAACGATGTTTTTGTTTTATAATTTTTTTTGTATTTTTGAATTAGGATACTCTGAAGAGCTATGTGTAGAACCTGCGAAGGTGCATGCTATTGATAGGATCCTCCAAGGGTTCACCTTCTGTAGTTGAGAGCTGATATGCCCCAGATCCATATACCGCTGTGATGATGTAAGGACCAAGCCAGTTTGGTTCGAACTTGCCCTTCTTATCTCTGTCTTGTTGATTCTTGGGGTTCTCTCTGAGTACTAAGTCACCTACCTCAAATGTGTGAGGCTTGATCTTATGATTGTAACTGCATTGTTCCTTGACTGAATGATGTGTAGCTTGAGTGTCTGTCTTCCTTGATAAAGGAATTGAGATAGAATTACTAGTGTGTAGACTACATAGGCCTGTATGCGTGTCACCTGAAGAAGTTTGGGCATCCCTAATAACAAAGTCCTTTGAGGAAGCTCCATTAAAGGTCCATGATGTATCGCTAGAAGGGGATGGATGTGTGGAACAAGTGGAAGAGCTATGAAGGCTTATGATTGTGAAAAGAAGTGAAAGTAGGATAGCATGATGGAGACTTAGGATCAACAAGTATGCTTTTTGACTTAAAATTGTAGAACTTTTGCCCCCAGTTATTTTGGTGTTAGGGGAGATCAACTCTTGCTCTTTTTGCTTCATATGAGTTTTATCCTTGACTTTGATTTTTGCTAAGTCCAATAGCTTTTGATTTTGATTTGGACTGAAGGAATTTTCTTTATTTTTGACTTTTAGATTTTTCTTTTCAAAGCTTGATTTTTGATCCCCAATGAGTAAGGGCTTTTGTAATTCTTGTTGATCCAAGTCTGGAAGTGGAGTGGAAATGGAATGAGTGGATGATATGGTAAAGCTATGTTAGTCCTCAAGAGGGTTGGCAATACGCTCAATAGATTCTTTGCTGGAACCACTCTTACGACTACTGATATCAAGAGTTGCTTGCACCACTAGAGGAGATTTGCATTCAGACTTACTAGCCACAACACTAGGTGGTTCACACCCAATTCCTTGGTCTTGCATATTGCTTGTAGATTGTTCTTGTTGACTGAATGGCTTAGGAGACAGTGGGAGTTGATCAACATGAAAGATATACTCACCACATCCCAGGTCTTTAATCTTGAACTTTTCTTTGATCTCTGCTTGTTTTGATGTAAGAGCTTTCAAGGATTCTGGATCCACATATGCTGAAGATGGAACAGCTTCTCGATTGGCTGGAATTGTTATTTATGATCTAGGTCGCAGATTATTGCAATAAATAAATGGATTTGGATCCACTTTGACGGTCACTTCAACTCCATTGTGTGGAAACTTAATGCATTGGTGATATGTCGATGGGACTGCCCTCATTTCATGAATCCAAGGACGTCCTAGTAATATATTGTATGTGAGATCCAGGTCTAGGACTTGACAAACCACATCCTTTGTAACCGGCCCGCCTCTGAGAGGTAAGGTGACTGTGCCCTTGGATGAACGCTCTTCATCATCATATGCCTTGATGGTAATTTTGTTTGTAGAATTCACAGCTTTGTCGGAATATCCCAATTGTTTAATAGTGTTCAATGTACAAATGTTTAGACCTTCTCCTCCATCTATTAGGACTCGTTTGATTCTATGTTTGTGTATGAAGGCTTCAACGTGTAAAGGTGCATTATGTGGCAGACTTATGGAGGCATCATCGGCTTCTGTGAACGTAAGGGAATGTGGAATGGAAAGGTATCCCACCATGGCTTGAAACTGGTCCACGTTCAGATCAGTAGGAACGGTAGTGTCTCTCAAGATTTTGTCAAGGATAGCTTTATGAGCGGGGGATATGCGTAAGAGCTCAAGAATAGAGATGAGCGCGGGTGTCTTCCCTAACTGTTCTACAAGGTCGTACTCAGGCTTGGTTGATGAAGGATTGGTATTCTTAGTGGAGGCACCTGGCAACGTGATTTTACCTCGATGAGTTGTAACATGACATTCAGAGGTATGCTCAGAAGAAGATCCCACACCTTTTAGGACAATCTTGGGTCTTTGAGAAGGATTCTCAGGATTTTTGATCTTGATAGTAATAGTAGAGATATGATTGTCCATTGAGATGTGATTGATAGTAGAATCATAATTGTAAGGTGCTCTAGTGTAATTGGCTTGATAATCTGTGACTTTGCCTTTTCCTTTGTCATGTTTTGGGAATGGTTCCTTAAACACCTCATGCTCTTGATTAGATGAATGTCCCTCAATCTCTATATCTCCTCTGTCAATGAGATCTTGCACAATGTTTTTCAATCGATGGCAATTACCTGTCTTGTGACCCTTGCTCTTGTGAAACTCACAATACTCATCATCATTCCACCAATTTGGTTTGACCTTTGGTTCATATGGAGGAAAATCCGGAACTGTGATCACCTTGTTTGCCACAAGCTTCTTGAAAACTGACTCAAGTGGTTCTCCCAATGGGGTGTACTTCCTTCGTGGTCTAGAAGTTGTTTGAGTGTTCACCCGATTGTTGGTAGAACTTGATCCAGAAAAGACGAACTTGGGTCTCATTGTATTGGCATCAACAACGCCATCATTAACTGTGTTCTTGCTCTTGTTCCAAAATTTTGGTTTGTCCTTTCCCTTGAAGTCCTCTTTGTTTTCTTTGAATAGCTTGATAACTCCTTGTTCAATTAAGACCTTTTCTGTTGCTAGGCCCTTTTCAATAACATCCTTAAATGTAGACAAACAAGCTTTCCTGAGATCATAGCCAATAGCCTTGTTAACATTTTGTGTGAACATTTCTACCATTTGTTTTTGCGGGATTTCGCAAGAGCATCTGCTAGCTAAGTTTCTCCATCTTTGTAAAAATGTTGCAAAAGATTCTCCTTCCTTTTGTTTAGTATTGCACAAGGTAGTAACTGAGACATCTGTTTCTATATTGTAAGAGAAATGCTGAATGAATGCCTCTGCTAAGTCGCCCCATGACTTAATACCAGGAGGTAATTGAGAAAACCATTCCATAGCTTGATCTCCTAAGCTCTGTGGGAACAACCTCATTAAGTATGTTTCTTCTGCCGCTACCTCAATGCAAGCTGTGAAGAATTGTCTTATGTGTGCCTTGGGGTCTCCTCTCCCTCTATATTTGTCGAATTTTGGTGTCACAAAGTGTGGAGGAAATGGAGGCATTGGAATGCTCTTATCAAAGGGATAAGGGCATATATCTCTCATAGTGTATGTAGGTTTTGATGTACTCATGTCCTCCATTTTCTTTTGTAAATCTCTTATTTGTTGCTCCAAATTATTTTTGGGAGGAGATTGATTTCTTGTAGCATAGCCCATGTTTGAAACGCCCATTTGAGGAGGAGCTTGTTGCATGTATGGATGATACTGATCGTAGACATGTCCATATGGAGGTCTATATTGTTGCGACATGTATGGAGCACTTGGCATAACTTCTTGTTGGGGCACCCCATATCTATTTTGTGCATATATACCATATTCAATAGGCCTTTCATTTTCCATTGTGTTGCCCCCAATTTTGACATGAGGTCTCCTTGTGTCAAAATTTTGAGGATGTCCTTGAGTATCCACTTGTTTTGATTGATTCATACCTTGAGCATGTGATTGAGCATAAGGCCTCCATGATGGTCCTTGAGTGTAAGTATCATATGTTTGAGCTTGTGTATGTGGGATTGCTGGCTTTTGAAGCAAAGCTGATGGTGACTCCGGCATCATATTATTCGGTCCTCTATTTCCTCCACTATTTGGTCTCCTTTGATCCATGTTGGGTTGAGTTTGTTGTGAGGGTCGACTTTCCATAAGTTGAGATAAGTCAAAATCATGCGGTATTTTAGCTCCACTATGTGCCATCATGTTTAGAAAGTGTTGTCGATCTCTCCTCATTATCTCTTCAACCAATCTATTGAATTGAGGATTCATTATGGACTCTTCTATGTCTGCTGATAGTATTGAAGAGTTGTCCACTGTGTCATTGTGTGTAGCATTGTTGTTTATAGTGTTTGTGCTTTCCACATTTGGATTGTGTCTATAAACATTCATGTCTGGTAATGTAGTGTGCTCAGGATTGTAGAATAGATCATTGTCATACTCATAAGAACTCATGTTTGCAGATTCTTGAGCTTCTTTAGCTATTCTCCTAGATTTTTGAAGGTGGGTTTCAACCATGAACCAGGTATTTGACCAATATGTGAAAGACTAGATGAAAAGTGAAAAGAGTATGGAAGACCAAGAGTTGTATGGAGTGTAAATGAATCTGAGGTGTACTTGCAATGTCCAAAGTGTAAGACCAAGTATGTAAGTAGTAGAGTAGGTGTGACTTCCAAAGAGAGGATAGTTTCTCTTGATGAGGTAAGCTGACCTTGACCCTAAGTAAGACCAAATGAGACCCAAAGGTAAGAAACCTTGATGAGGGACCACTTAGCAAAGTGTAGTTGTATGTAGTGTGTTGACAAAGTATGATGAGGACAAGCAAGTGACCTTTTTGATTCAAGTTTAGACAAGTATGAATGTAAAATGAGATGTGAAGCAATGATGGACTGTGTGAAACCTTAGAACAGGCTGAATGCTAGATGAAACCTGAAGAGACAACCTAAGAAGCTCAAGTATGCCGAAACTGATTTTCTTTGTTTGCTTGACTGTTAAAGTTTTCAAATCCTGACACAGACGCCTCTGTATACTTCACAGACGCGATTCCCAGACACAGACGCCTCTTTGTTTGACACAGACGCTGATAAAAACACAGACGCTATTCTGTACTTCACAGATGCGCTTATCTGATGCAGACGCGGTTTGAACAGACACAGACGCGTTTCTGTAACCTTAGTGCAATTTTTCCTATCTGTGAAGTTGTTTTGTTGTGACCAAATCTGATTTTTCGACTATTTTTCGTGACAAGAGGACACAATGTTGATGACTCAATGTTTGCAAACTGTTTAGACTCCAAAAGTGTGTTGTTTGATGTAAAAAGTTTTTGCATACACTTGAAGACACAAAAGACACAATGTTTTGCTGTTTTGTCTTGAATGTTTGAGTGTTTAGCATAAGACAAGCACAAATCTTAGGGCTGGCCAAGACAATAGTTGTTGATCCCACATAGGGTTTTACCCCCAAGGCTACGCTATTCAGAGCGGATACTTAGATGCTTGACCTCAATGGCTCCACCCTCGGCACTCACTTCTCGGGTCAGCCAAGTATCAGTCCCCATGAAAACTCCCCATGGCAAACTTTGTATCTCTACTAAGAACCGTATGTGTGTCGGCCGCTACCAGAGGTCCGACCTCCTGCCTCAACAACTAGAAGGATTTGGGCATCTAAAACAAAGAGGTGCTAGTAAGGGCATCCGCTCGTGTGGCCATACATGCGGCACTTTCAGCTCTGTAAATACAGAAGGCTCCCAGCCGGTAGGGGTTACGCCCTACAAATGATCAAATAAATTTGATCAAACGGGTTTATGGGGAGACATAGTGTCGGTATGAACTAATCAGCACACGTTATTCATAGTTTTCACCATGAATACATTTGATTATAGTGGTTTGGATGAGGTGGGTTTTCCTCGCTACCACTTGGGTCATTCTCTTCTCACTAGTAGTCCTAATGACCACACGGGAAGACAGGCCCTCTAAAGATTAAACAAAAAGAGCCTATTGCTCAAGACACAAAAGACAATGATTCTATTTTAGTGCACCAATTGAAGTGTTTGCTAAGCTATGAAAAACAAGGCACACAATCAAAATTACAAAACCCTAACTAAGGCCCTGTAACAAAATTGTTAGTAGTTTCAAATGATAACCCCTTCCTGCAAGCACACAAGTTAGGTAAATTTTAGAAAACCCAAAAAGACTTTGTGAAAAGGGGCCTTCAACAAAAACATTTTTGCCTCAAAAGCAAGCTGCACAAACCAGGTTAGCTAGATCTGCAAGGGTTAGCCGAAAATAAACCAGATCTGAAACCCTAAGTACAAAATCCGAAAACCCGAATCTCAGAAAAATTGAAATTGCGAAACAGAAAGCACAGATGCCTCTATACCAGACACAGACGCGTCTGTATGACACAGACGCGGTTCTGTTATGCACAGACGCGCTCAGAGATCACAGACGCTGTTAAATGACGCAGACGCGATCTGATGCAGCGCAGACGCGGTTAGGAATCACAGACGCACCTTTCGAAACCCTGCAAAATAAAAACTGACAGAAACACAGACGCGATTCCCTCTATCGCAGACGCTTCTGAAACACAAAAACGCGATCCAAACACTCGCAGACGCGGAAAAACCTAAATGTCGTCGAAAAATTGTCCGATCTGCAACTTCAAAAATGCAAAATCTGCAACAAAAATGTTAAATACAAAGGGACAAGAGTCCCACTGGGCGTGCCAAAATGTTTATGGTGAAAATGGATAACAATAATAACAATATTGCAAGGCTAAAATGAATCCAACCACTAAACCCTAGCCTAACAATGAACAAAGATCCACCATAACATATGAAGATAACCTAAGACAATGCAAAATAACTCAAAATCACAAAGATTATACCATCACATGTCCAATAGGGTTTTGATCTCCATTCTTCCTATCTCCATTGATCTTGTTTGATATACTTGCTCTCAGATTTTTGTATGCACAAGAGCTCAACAAAGAATGGAATGTGGTTGCAAGTAGGATCTTAGTGTAGCCAAGTTGCATGAAAGATCATTAGCATGTGTCATTAGGGTTTGACAATGAAGAAAGCATCTCCTTAAATAGAAGACACAATAAGAAATGGAGGGTTAAGATTGAGAGGTGTAAAAAGAGAGGTCAGCTAGGATTAGAGGGTAGGTAAAAGAAATACCAAAATAATGAAAGAGGTAGGTAGTGTAGGAATTAAGAGATGAATGACATGTGTCATGTGTAGAAAAAGCTAATGAATTAATTAAATAAATAAAGATTTATTTAATTAATAGAAGAAGTAGGATAATTAAATAAATAAAATATTTATTTAATTTAGGAAAAGGATAATTTAAATAAATAAATGTATTTATTTAAATGAGAAATAAGGCTAGAAGAGGATAAATGAATTAATTAAATAAATAAAGATTTATTTAATTAATAGAAGAATTAGGCTTAGATAATTAAATAAATAAAATATTTATTTAATTAGACTGGACAATTTTAGGTGTCTACAATAAGCAATACCAGTGACTAGACAACATCAAGAGGAAGGATTTTATCTATATGAACATGGATTTAAGCTAGATGAATGCAAGATTAATCTAACATGATTTAAGCAATAAATGAGCTAATTGATCTAAATATGTATGCAATATTCTCAATGAACCTAGAGAAAAATCAACATAATAACAATATATACTCCAGGATTTTTGAATGAGAGATGAGAGCCTGAATTTATAGAAAATTCAGAAAGAAACCAACGGTTGAGATCAAATGATGATGAGCGGTCAAGATTTTCCAAGAGTAAGCACAATCCAGGTGAATTGATATGATTGGATGCTTTTATCAATTTTAAAGTAAGTTGAACTAAATTTAAGATTAAAATCAGGAAAAAAATGATTTATTCTCTATTTCATTCAATTTTAATATTTAATTATTTTAATTGTTTTCTTTGAGATTATCTATCAATTTTTTATTTTTTATTTTTCAAGATTATCTCCAATTGATTTCTTTTCTCAAATTTGTAATTCTTTTTTTGATTTATTTCCATTTTTGAAGATTTGTGCTCATAATTTCCAATTCCTCTTTCTTGATTTGTTTACTTTTTTGAAGAGTTATGACAATTTTTATTTATTTTTCAAATTAATTCCTCTTTTTGATGATTTAATGGCAAATTGATTTATTTAATTAAATATGCAAAAGATATTTAATTAAAATAAATAAGATAATTGTCTAAAATGATTTACTTGGAATGATTTAATTAATTAAATAAATATTTAATTAATATTGATTGATTAATTTGTCACGTGACATTTGATAATTAAATGATTAATTGTGTGCTCAAGATTTATTTAATTGCCTTTGGTTAGGACCTTGGTGATGTTGTCGAGATTAGGGGCTCATGGTTTAGATGACCATTTTTAGGGTATTACAAGGGGGAGATTGAATCTAGAGCTGAGAGATTCCCAGGAGGACAGAGTGCCATTTTCCAGAATGTGCTCAAATGTGACCAATCCCTGGTTATGCCATTTCAGGGTAGAGCATCCTTGAAGATATGCTAATTGTTTCCCATTGTGCAGAGTATTCCACCATATAGACCTTTTCACATTGAGAGAACCTTTCTTATCAATTATGTCATTATTGCTAATGTATTGTCTAACATGATTCCAGGCTTTCCATATAGACTTGAAGACTTTTGATCCTGAGGGGGAGACCTCAAAATTTCCCACATTGCCTCATTCATAATATCACAAGGGGTTTTTCTTTTCTTTTCCCCTTTCAAAAGTTCTTGTGCCTCCTTGACATTTGCGTGATTGCTCCAAGGTTTCTGCATTTCTCTTGGTAACATTTACTTCATCAATAAACTTACTTGGGTTTTGTTTTTCTTTCATTTCTCTTGCATTTCCTTTCAAAGACCTTCTGATAATTTTTTTATCACTTTCATATCCCATATCCCACAAAACATTTTAATTAAATATTAAAGACCTTCAGATAGAACTTTTATCACTTTCATATTCTATATCCCACAAAATAATGTAATTTTTAGACCCCCTTCTAATAAATAATGATAAAAATAAATTTGTAAATAGAAATAATATTTAAAAATCATTAAAATTAAAATTAAAAATATAATATCATAAAACAAATTTACACACTATTTGTAAAGTTTTCATTATAGTAAAATTAAAACATAGTGTAGACACCTAAAAATGTCTCATTCATATGTACTAATTATTCCTCTAATTGATTAAATAATTAATATTATTCTTCTACTTTCATATTTCCTCATAATCTTACTAATTATTATATTTCTTATTCTTTCATCATTTAATCATTTTAACCATTTTCTAAATATTAATTAATTCTAATTAATTCCCCAATTTAAACAATCGTTATTATTTAAATAAATAAATTCTCAATTTCTATCTCAATCCTATCATCATCTAATCATTAACCCTCTTCTAAATATTAATTATTTATTTATTACTTAATTAATTGTAATTTAATCCTTTAAATTAAATAATCTTTATTATTTAATTAAATTCTATTTCAAAATAATTAAATAGTTTCTTTAAATTAATTAATTAATTAATTAATTCTTCCATTTCCAAATCCCCAAATTCTAATTTCATTTAATTTCATATTTCTCCTAATTTCTTCCAAATTCAATTACATGTGCATGATTTAAAAAATCAAATTGAAAATCAAAGTCAAGTTCTAAATATATTCAAATACTAAATTGAATTAAATTCAATTATTTGAATTAAAATCTCATGCAAAGATTAAATTCAAAATCTGAGTCAAACTGCAAGCACATGCTAAATCAATTATCTCTCCAATCTCTATTTCCATCTTTTAGTTAGCTTTTTCTAAATTAAGCTTTCTTTGTCATCTTCTTAATTTCCTCCAATCATCCTTTTTCTTCCCTTGGTTAGATTTTTCTCAATCAGTTAACTCCTTTAATCTATTCAATCTATTCTCTTTCACTCCCACAATCAACAGTTCAACTATCAATTTTCATGTGAGCTCACCTGAATTCCACCTCTTGATCAATTTGTTCAACCTTTCAATCAATCTCATCCAAAAATCTATAAATTGAGCATTCAATCTCCATTCTCAATAATCATGAACTTTGAATCTTTGTGTCACTTGCAGGTTACCAGCGCAATATCTGAGAGCCATCATACCACAAAGAAGAGAAGAGCAATGGAAGCTATATGCAATCTTGGAATAAGGAATTTGATTTGAATTATTTTAATTCCTATTTGCTTGATTGTGTTATTTCTTTGTTAGTTTGTTAAGATTCTTTGATTAGATAGGGATTCGTGATTTCCCTTTGTTTCTAATCGATATTTTATATTCTTATTAAGATGAATTTTACATGTGACATTTTGGTGAACCCGACGTGAATCAACAACTAATTTACCTTCTCTATTATTTGTGTAATTTTTGCAGGTCGTACAGATTTTTGCATTTTTTTTACAGATTTTGCATGGATTTTGAGAATAGATCTTTCATCACGCAATCAATACATCATCAGGAAATCACATAGACAGAGCTATGCATTCAACCCCTCGGGGTCATGCATTCACTCTGACAGGGTTATGCAATCGCCCTGTACAGATCACGCAATCGCCCTTTCTGGATTACGCATTCGCAAGGAAAATTTTTGTCTAATTTTTTATTCTGTTTGTTATTTGATTTGTCTAATTCTATCTAAAATTGGGTTAATCTAGAAACAGATTGCTTCTATTTCATGATTTCATTATAATAGTTTATGGCAAGAAAAGTACAGTTCAAGATTTTAGGTGCAAGAAGGACAAAACAACAAACTGGCCTTTGATAGATATAACAACTTAGTTCTTTCTTATCAAGTTAAATATGATCTAATCAATATTGAATGGATGATGAGAGATTTGGCTAGGGCCTCATAGTTGGTTTTGCAGGTTCCTGATTGGGTTTAGTTTTCTTTTATTTTTTAGTTTTTTAATTTTTTGTTGTCTACCTGTCTGTCACGCAATCGACCTGTTATTATTACGCAATCGACCTATTATTATTATGTAATCGACCTGCTATTATTACGCATTTGGTCTGTTAGAATTACCCATACGCTCTGTCAGGGTCACGCATTCGGTCTGTAAGTATCATGCAATCGAACAGGTATTGTCACGCATTCGCTTTTGTCAAATTTTGAGTTTTTGTTTTTTGTTGGTTTGATTTTACTACTAATCTCCTATTTACAACCTGTGGTGGATTTACAGAAAGGATTAGATCAGTTGCATGCATCATCTAACACTTCATCTTTTGGTGCTTAAAATCAACAACAGTTAAAATGGACATGCATGGATAATCTCACACTTCGTTGTTTGGTGCTTAAAATGAACATGGGCTAAAATTGACATGCATGTATCTCACACTTTGTCTTTTGGTGCTTAAAATCAACAAATGGTTAAAATTGACATGTATGTCTTCATATTTCAAGTTGGTGTTTAAAATGGACATGCACATGCGTATTCAACACCTAAATTTGGGCTATAAAACGAACGTGAATCAGGCTGCATTAGATTAAATCATTTTTCTTTTTTCTTAAGGTAAAGAATTTTTATCGTGTTTGGGGTGGACCTATTGTTGCATTAACCAAATTTCCACCCGCCTTCGGGGTCTTGGGAGAAAGGAGGAAGGTGACAACGACATCCAATTTTTATTTTATTCTATGTAGTGAGGGGTATCTTTGACTGGGGATTTCATCACCCCACAGAGGTACTTCGAATTGGGATGCTTTGGGGATATCATCTCTCCCAGCGTACTCTCGAGCAAGTTTTTCAAGCTACTATATATATATATTGGCCAGGCGGCTAGAGTGTTGAGTGAATTTGACGTATGTGGGGGCCTTCCCTGCACCGATAAGCTCAACTAAAGTCTTAAGTGGCTTGCTTTGATAATTCATCGTTGGATCGGGATCCCTCGAAACCTAATACTACAAACCAATTTAGTTGCCAAAAATCCTACATTTAGTGATTTTGGGAGTGTGGATCATACCCCATAGATACCCTTCATGTACCTTACACTATGATACAAAAATCCCTTGGCTATAAGATCTTCGGCTGTTCAGGGTAAGAGAGACTGGCATGCCCAAGAAGTGTGTGTTGTGGAGTGGAGCCAATAATACCAGACTCTCTATCTGTTCATTTTGTTTCAGTATTTTATTGTAAGGGTCTCATTGAATGGTGTCCACTTTCCAGCCTAAGATTGTATTCCGTGCTTTTTTTATGTATTGTTGTGTTGGACCAGTATTGAGTCAGTCCTGTGGGCTATTTCAGGCCCTATCCTACGTATCTCTAAATTTTCTGAGATTGTATGAAAATTGAATCAGTCAGCTATACATACCTCCAAGAAATTGTTCTTGGATTTGGAAAAATACAAAAACTTGTCATACACACGAAGTTACAGAAAATAAAGCCCATTTTGAAACCAAAAACTCAAAGTTTTACATACTTGTGACCCTAGGAAGTCCTTGCATAAGTCCCCACCTACATCCTCATTATCATCCCAAGTCCTTGCATAGTCCCTACTTACATCCTCATTATCATCATAGTTCTCACTTACATCTTCATTATCATATTAAAGTCCTTGCATAGTTCTCACTTACGTCCTCATTATTGTCCTAAGTTCTTGCATAGTTCTCATTCACATCTTCATTATCATCCATAGTCGTTGCATAGTCCTCATTATCATCCTTATATACATCCTTGTCTAGACCTCATATACGTTTGTCTTAGTTCATCATCATTTGCATAATCATCCTACAAATTCATACCCCAAACGTCCAAAACACAATCAGAGGATCAATCAAACTTAACCTCAACTCAAACAAGTTGGTCAAGTTCAATCAAACATTGTCACATTCAGAGAATTGGAGAAAACATCTTACATGTTGTGATCCTAGGTCCAAACCAAACAAGAAAACATCATGAATTGGAATTATACATTTCGTAGGGAAGGTGGAGGATTCATCCCTTCCATTCCTATTCCATCGCCATCCATGGAAACCTTAGCTCAACAAATCAAAACTTTGCAACAACAAGTGATAGACATGGCTAGTCCTAACAACCATAGGGACTAGTTAGAAAACATGATGAGAGAAGTGATGGCCATGAGGGGATCAGTATCAGACCAACCTCCTTCTTCTTGTGAGACCATTCAAACATGCCAACCTTCATTCTTCAACAAAATCATTCCTACCTCAGTTCAACCAACATTAGAGTCATGTAAACCTTCTTTTTCTTTAAACCCAATATATCAATCATACCAATCATATCAATCAAACATTCAAACCCCTTTCAACCAAAATCAAACCCTATTCAACCGGTGTCCAAATCAAAATTGACATCAACCAAACATTCAAACCCCTTTCAACCAAAATCAAACCTTATTCAACCAAAGTCCAAATCAAAATTCACACCAACTCAACATTCAAACCTCTTTCAACCAAAATCAAACCCCTTTCAACAAAAGTCCAAATCAAACTTCATTCAACCAAAATCAAACATCTTTCACCCAAAATCATACTCCTTTCAACCAAAATCAAATCCCTTTCAACCAAATCCCAAATCAACCATTTCATCATCCCCTGAAGTCACACAAGACCAATCCATGCCATCTCTATCTAATAACACAACCTCCCAATGGCTATCCATCGTATAAATCCAATCTAATTCAAGTCATGATTCAGAGGATCTCATTCAAAATCCTTCTTCATCAAGCCAAAATGTTGAAAAATTCCAAGAATCTCCCATGCATTTTCAAACTCCTTCCCCGTGTTAACAGGATGATCCAAAATCAAAAGAAATGAGTACTAAAACAAATAAAGATCAAGAAAAACCACTTCCATCCTACCTAATTTTTGATCAAGATCCCATTGACCAATAATCTTATGATGATCCCCTCACTCTTTTCTATTCCATTCATAATGACACCCTTTCAATTCAAGAACAAAGTGTCCTTTCAAGTCCCATCCAACATCCACCTCCTAAGAAGGATAAAGACATCCCTTCCATCCTCCCTAATAATCTCTTTACAAACCAAGATCAAATCATACCTTTACATTCACGTCCTAAACAAGATCCCATTATTTCTGTAAATCCATGTCATAGTCCTCCATGTTCCTCACAAGATCCCCTTTGAAATGAATTTACCACTTCTCCTAGTGATCCCAATCCCTCTACACAAGTTGTTCATGGAATCCTTATCAATTAAATCATCAATCCAAATCATACTACACAGAGCAACTTATCAACAATTGTATGTGAGCTATCATCACATGCCAAAGTGGTGACAGAAACAAGCATGGCACCAGCTAATGAAATCAACACCCAAATTGTTTCATCATCCTCATCATGCACAAGCATAACACCAACTAAGGAGATCAACACCTGGTTGACTCCATCATCCTCTTCAAATGCATCAATAAAAATAAACATAACACCTGCTCATGTCACAACTTCAGAACTAGAATCAATTTGCCTCATACACCCACACTTGAAAGACCGGGGGCAAGAGAATCTACCACGGTTGGATCACTTTGAAAATGATAATGCTATAGGTGAATTTAGGGGTTCTAGAGCTGGATTTCCCTCTGATGGTCCATAAAATCCAAAAACTGATAAAATCAACATTGGATATGTTGAACATGTACACTTAGTTGAGTCCTTATATCCTATTGGAAAAGACATCTTTATCCAACTCTTCAAACAAAGACCAATGAACTACCTACACAAAACTCCTCGATCCTATGAACAACATGCACCTTAAACGATATTATACCTAAGGGCTGGGTTAGTTTAGGTTTTACTTTCCGCATTGCATATCATATTATTCAAAAACCTGCATTACATATAGTTTCCTTTTTCAAATGCATCGCATCCTCGAAGTTTCTGCATTTTCATATTAGAGCATCAAAAACACAAGGCAACTATTCAAGTTTATCATTTGTTTGCATTCAAGAGAAATGAGGGTCATCTCCTTTCTTATATATTCGGACATGAAGTCTATGAGGTCCTAAGATCATTCATTCACAACATTACCTTGTGACGATGCTTTACTTATGGTTGTGTAATGATTTCACTATTTGAGACTTGTTAACCCAAAATCTATCAATTGCTATATCTCAAGCATATTAAGAAGATCTCTAATTCATTCTAGACACCTAGTTGATCATATGACTAGTGAAAAATCTAAAATTCTACTTCAGCACCATTGTAATTGTCACACCCAAGTAGGTTTCATTACTTACAAGTCAAGGCAAGAAAATAAAAGAAAAAGAGCTATGCCAAATATTCATCTCAAGGCAAAAGAAAAATGATAAATAACTGAAATATCATGCATACGAGTGCGCCAAAAAGCTTGACTATGGGAACATGCAAGTAACTCCATCAGGGCTATGAACCCCTATTGGCAATGAAACATTATTTGAGAAATTACAGTCTATAACTTCATCGGAGCTCTAAAAGCTTGCTGGCAGCAAGGCTCTATTTGAGATGGTTTTGAAGATAGGATAATCCATGTAGCTAGTCATATAGGATGCTAAGGATCTTTAGTGAACACAAGAGTAGGAATTAACTCATCTGCACACACATGGGCAAAAGAAGATTGAAGTTTTAAGAACCAATGGGGAAGTTTTCCGCATCTCCATTTGTAAGTCCTAGTCACTAAGTGTGTTAATTTGGGTGTTCCAAAGGACCTTAAGGATCGATTGATCACTTATCAATGAAATGTTTTGCACCTCTAATTCAATTGGTGTATTACAAATGATACAATAAACACAGTCAACCTTGTTTGAATAAGAAATGCATCTTCATCATACATATTGCATGAACATAGGTCATGTCAAAAATTCATTTGTCTACACATACATTCTGCAGATCATCATGTCATACAGGGCTGCACACTGGGGGCATAACTAAAATAATCCTAAAAATCGGATAAAGTCCTGAAAAAATCCAAAAACAATGAAAAACTCATAATCCAAAAACACTGAAAAACTTGAAATAGCAAAAACATTCATATAACGTCCTTCGAAAATATCCAAAAACGGTAAAAAATCTAAAAATACGAAAAACATCCATATAACATCCTGAAAAAATACCAAAAACATTCAAATACGATCCTAAAAAAATCAACCAAAAACATTCAAATAGCGATCTACATAATCCAAAAACATCGAAAAGGCTCTTGGAAAAGAACTAAAAATAAAAAATCAATCAATCAAAAAAATTGCAATAAAATGTCTTGCGAGAAACAAATACCCTAGCAGATATCCAGCAAACGCTTCGCATGAAGTTAACAAAGGATATGACTATCCAGTCAAACAGCTGCAATCAACTTATCAAACTGTCTTATCAATCGTATCATATCCATATTAAAGTGATCATTATCTTGTCTTAAACAAAAGAGGATACACTTGAAATCAGACAGGTCAGTCTTAAACGGGGTCCGCAACTTTCTGAGATCAGACATTATCAACTATCACATCAAGCAACTAAGAATGAAGGCACAAGGTCAGTATAGCTGCTGAATTTTATTTGGTTCAGTCTTTATCTTTTATCATTTGGTGACAGATTGTGTTCCTATGCTACTCAAGGATGTCCACAAGTGACTAGAGGAGCCATGATGGGCATTATCTTTTTCTTTGTTTGTTGCTTGTCTGCTACGTGTTTGTTTCTATAATGAGATATCTTTACATCTTGGTTCCTTATACCTTGATGTGCTAAGATTCATTGTTCAATATTAAGGCCCAGTGATGAATATACATTGCGCAATAAATAATGACACAGGTTCATGATTCATTCAATTTCATTTTCATCTCATTTTCTTATTGCTAGTTTGCTGATCCTTTTCTCATCATCTCTTTCTAAATCATTTTCTATCATCTTCAATTGCTTCTAATTATATCATCTACATTATTCTATTTCATTCTAAGGTTCATTCTCTCATATTCTATCTCAATATCATCTTCACATCACCTATCTCTATCTCTAACCAACTAACCATTCTTCTATATTTCATCTCACATTCTTGTTTTTTTGAGAGATCATTCATGTCTTTAATGCACAAACAATCTCTAGAGGGGGCATTACACCCTAAGTATCACCGGTGCATACTGGGGCAAGAAATTTTTCATTTTCTTTGAAACAATGTCATTCTGACTTTGTCTCAAAGAGGGGCAAATGTAGACACCTAAAAATGTCTCATTGATCATGTACTAATTATTCCTCTAATTGATTAAATAATTCTTTAATTATTTTATTAATTTAATTAATCTTATTCTTCTAATTTCATATTTCCTCATAATCTTACTAGTTATTATATTTCTTATTCTTTCATCATTTAATCATTTTAACCATTTTCTAAATATTAATTAATTCTAATTAATTCCCCAATTTAAATAATCGTTATTATTTAAATAAATTAATTCTCATCATCTAATCATTAACCCTCTTCTAAATATTAATTATTTATTTATTACTTAATTAATTGTAATTTAATCCTTTAAATTAAATAATCTTTATTATTTAATTAAATTCTATTTCAAAATAATTAAATAGTTTCTTTAAATTAATTAATTAATTAATTAATTCTTCCATTTCCAAATCCCCAAATTCTAATTTCATTTAATTTCATATTTCTCCTAATTTCTTCCAAATTCAATTACATGTGCATGATTTAAAAAATCAAATTGAAAATCAAAGTCAAGTTCTAAATATATTCAAATACTAAATTGAATTAAATTCAATTATTTGAATTAAAATCTCATGCAAAGATTAACTTCAAAATCTAAGTCAAACTGCAAGCACATGCTAAATCAATTAATCAATTAAATCAATTATCTCTCCAGTCTCTATTTCCATCTTTTATTTAGCTTTTTCTAAATTAAGCTTTCTTTGCAATCTTCTTAATTTCCTCCAATCATCCTTTTTCTTCCCTCAGTTAGTTTTTTCTCAATCAGTTTACTCCTTTAATCTATTCAATCTATTCTCTTTCACTCCTACAATTAGCAATTCAACTATCAATTTTCATGTGAGATCACCTGAGTTCCACCTCTTGATCAATTTGTTCCACCTTTCAATCAATCTCATCCAAAAATCTATAAATTGAGCATTCAATCTCCATTCTCAATAATTACGAACTTTGAATCTTTGTGTCACTTGCAGGTTACCAGCGCAATATCTAAGAGCCATCATACCACAGAGAAGAGAAGAGCAATGGAAGCTATATGCAATCTTGGAATAGGGAGTTTGATTTGAATTATTTTAATTCCTATTTGCTTGATTGTGTTATTTCATTGTTAGTTTATTAAGATTCTTTGATTAGATAGGGATTTGTGATTTCCCTTTGTTTCTAATTGATATTTTATATTGTTATTAAGATGAATTTTACATGCGACACATAGTGTAACGTCATAAATTGTACACCCTTAATTGGGTGGTACAATTTCAAACTTAGGTTAGCACCCGTCTTAGTGCATTGCATCTTGCAATTTAATTTCCCTTTAAGAATTTAATTAAATATAAAGTCCTCTCTTATCACTCCACACATTAAAACATTGGGCCCTTAACTCTAAGTGTGCCCCTTTTTATTTATCTTTTTAATCAATTAATTCATCAAAGCCCTAATTACTATTTTGACCTTCAAGGACCGATTTCTCATATCTAAATATATTAAATCATCACACCCACTTGGGGATCACCTTATAATCATGATACCTTGTATCCATAAAAATTTCAAAAAAAGTCTGTCGGACCATGGTGGTACCACCACGGTCCCACCATTTTCTTCCCAAATTTTTGGATCATGTTTTGGAAGTATTATAATGTTTAAATCATGTTTGGTGCAAAATTATATCAATTCTAAGTCGGCCTAATGGCGATTTTAATTAAGAAACCCTGATAACTCAATGATGAATGCATAGTACCAAACCAGTACTGAGAGGGGAGGGTGAATCAGTACAAACAAAATACAGACCTAAACCGGTTCAGGAGCAATTACTCTAAATGACTGGCAAACAGTGACACCGGTTTGAGACAGAGTGCAACTGGTAAAACTCAGAACAACTAAAACAATCATAAACCGGTTACTTATTGAGTTTTCCACTCAACTCAAAACTACACTACCATTTCACCCTTATGCATGAACAGGTAATCTATCATCATATCTTCACAATAGCTAGTTCAACATGTTTTATTGACAGGCATAAAACACAAAACCATCATATGCTTAACAGGCAATAACAAAGCATCACAAGATAAAAGCATCACATATGACACACATATTTTTCACATGGAAACCCAACTGGGAAAAACCACGGTGGAGATGAATACCCACAAGCTTGTTGTTGAACTCTTTGGAAGTCCGCTCTTTTAGAAGTCTTGTCCAGTTAAAGACATTACAAAAGGTTTTGCTAGGAACCAATCCTGTTAGAGATCACCCGGTTAAGGGTTAAACCCTATTAAGGGTACCTTGTTAGAGGATTTCAAGAACTCAATAGCTAAAGGATTTCCAGAGCTCTCTAGCTTTCCAGATCTCAATAACTTTGAGTTACCCTACTAAGCGATTTACAGCAAGCTGGTTAAGGCTACCCTGTTAGGGGATTTTCCAACTGTTGAGGTGGTTAGAGATCAACAGGTATTACAATGATCTGGTAACAGCACTCAATGCCAATGCAGATCCGCTTAAGCTCCTCTTCACCTTCTGCACTTACACTCTACAGGTATCACTTCTCTCCTCTAGTTTGGCAAGGATCTCGTATCCCTTCTCTTGGATACTCACACACAGCTTTTGCCAACAACCTCTAAAAGAATCACAACATCGACCTTATAGGACAACAGACAAGTCAGTAGCATAAACCCTAAACCCTAGACCTGTTAGGTTAAGGAATTCAAACAGTTCAATCATGACCATTGATCATACTGTATTAAATGCAGCAGATCTTTGAATAAATCTCAAGACATTCTCCATCGTTCATTATCCACCGATTTCATGGTGGCTGATAATCCATCACATGTTTTCACCATTTACAAACTTCGCACATTCCCGAGGTAGATAGGGATAGTCTTCTTCATGCAAGATCCTTCACGCGCACAAGGCTGGCGTGGCAACACTATCTATTCTTTTTTATACTACTTACTCATTACACAAAGATCACCGGTTGAGCCATACAAACTTGAAGCACTTCAACCAGAAACCCTGAAGTTGAGACTACCAACCAGTAGTCATACAACGCTTCCATGTGTCGGTTCCCATAACCATATGTCGGTTCACCTTGAACAAGCACACCGCTTCACTTTGGCACAAATGCCAGTTCATAGAGTTATATCGGTTCTCATATATGCCAGTTCATACCTTTTCAACATATTGACATCAATGACAACATACAATGTCATTATGTCCACATACTGGTTCACATAATGCCAACAATCTCCCCCTTTGGCATTGATGGCAATATACAAAGATATCTCTCCACTTCACATCTTCTCCCCCTTTGACAACAATGCCAAAGTGGAGGCACAAGCTTCTCGGTTCCATTATGTTGCTCCCCCTGAGGAGTAGCATCTTTCAACACATCAATCCTGAAGAAAGATTTGACTATGCAATACATGACTGATGTGGAGAATATACTTTTAGTTCACCTCTTGAAGGGGTAGTACCCCTAATTCACCTCTTAAGTGTGTAAATGTAGTCTTTGGAAGAGGCTTGGTGAATATGTCTGCTAACTTCTCCTTACTGGACACATGCTCCAGTGCAATCTCTTTGTTCTGAACCTTTTCCCTTAAGAAATGATACTTAAGCTCAAAGTGCTTGGTTCTAGAATGTAAAACCGGATTCTTTGAAATATTGATAGCACTTGTGTTATCATAGAACATACTTACCAGTTTAGGTATAGGGATTTTGAAGTCTTTCGGTACATGCTTCATCCAAATTGTCTGAGTGCATTTCATGAAGGCTACAACATACTCTGCTTCCGCTGTAGACTGAGAGATACAACTCTGCTTTTTACTCATCCATGAGACCAGTCTACCACCAAGGAAGAATGCACCATCGGTTGTGCTCTTCCGGTCATCTACATTACTAGCCCAATCAGCATCTATGAACACTTTCAATTTGAAGTCCTTGCTATATGGATACCACAATCCATAGTCAGCAGTCACCTTCAGATACCTAAGAATCCGCTTGACTGCAACCAAGTGGGATTCTCTTGGACTTTTCTGGAACCTTGCAGTAATGCCAACTGCATGTGCAATATCTGATCTGCTATGCACTACATAATGCAACTTACCAATCATTGATCGGTATTCCTTCTCATCAACCAATGCAGAGTCATCCTCTTTGGATAGTTTACAACCAGTCACCATCGATGTACCAACCAGTTTGCTATCTTCCATGCCAAAGGTCTTCAACACCTCTTTGACATATTTGGACTGAGTGATAAAGATTCCATCCTTCATCTGTTGAATCTGTAGTCCAATGAAGAATTTAATCTCCCCTATGAGTGACATCTCAAACTCTTCCTTCATCTCATCAGCAAACTCATGACACATCTTGTCATCACCACCAAAGATAATGTCATCAACAAATACCTCACAGATCAGGATCTGATCTCCTTCAGACTTCAAGTAGATATTGCTATCTTCACTTGTTCTCTCAAATCCAATCTTCACAAGATGGGAATGTAGGCGCTCATACCATGCCCTAGGCCCTTGCTTTAGACCATATAAGGCTTTATGTAGCCTACATACCATGTCACTGTCTTTAGATAGGGCAAACCCATCTGGTTGCTCAATATACACCTCCTCTTCAAGTACACCATTTAGGAATGCGGATTTTACATCCATTTGATATACTTTGAAGCCTTGAAAAGCTACATATGCAAGAAGCATATGAACTCCTTCCAATCTGGCTATAGGAGCAAAGGTTTTTCCATAGTTTTCTCCTTCTTCTTGAGCATATCCTTTGCACACCAATCTGGCTTTGTTCCTAATCACTGTGCCATCCTCATTTAGCTTGTTTCTGAACACCCATTTGGTGCCAATGACATTTTTATGCTCTGGTCTGGGTACCAAGGACCATGTACCATTTTTCTCTATCTGGTCAAGTTCCTCTTCCATTGCCTTGATTCAGTCTTCATCTTTATGAGCCTCTTTGAATGATTTAGGCTCAAATTCAGAGATCATACATGAGTTTTCTATTATCTTTCTTCTTGTAAGGATTCCTGCATCCTTATCTCCTATGATCTGCTTAGGATCATGATTCAACTTGACATATCGAGGAATGGTCTTGACTGGTTCTTCTTTCTTTTCCTCTTCATCCTCATCTTCATCAGTATCAACATTCATCGATTCAAGAACACTATTACCGGTACTTGGTTGACTGACAACCGGTTCCCAGAAGGTTGCAACCGGTTCATTTATAGCTTGCTCACTGTCGGTTTCCTTAGTTTTCTCAGAGGATTCATCAACTCTTACATTGATACTTTTCATAATTCTCCAAGTCCTATTGTTGTAACACTTGAGAGCTTTACTCTTGGTGGAATATCCTAGAAATATTCCCTCATCACATTTAGCTTTAAATTTTCTCTGATGTTCACTCCTCTTGATGTAACATTTGCTACCAAATACCCTAAAGTAGCTAACCACAGGTGTCTTACCAGTCCAATACTCATAAGGAGTTTTGCCCTTACCTTTCTTGATGAGTACCTGGTTCAATGTGTAGACTGCAGTGCTCACCGCTTCTCTCCAAAAGGTGTGAGCTACCTTTCCTTGAATCAACATGGTTCTAGCTACTTCAACTACAGTCTGGTTATTCCTTTCTGCTAGGCCATTCTGCTGTGGAGTCCGGGGGGCAAACAGTTGTCTCTTGATGCCAAATTCTTCATAATACTTGTTGAATTCACCGGAAGTGAATTCCCCTCCTTGATCAGTTCTCAAACACTTGATCCTTTTACCGCTTTCCTTCTCCACTAATGCTCTGAAAGCTTTAAACTTTACAAAGGCTTTAGACTTGTCTTTCAAGAATGTGACCCACATCATTCTTGAGTAGTCATCAGTGAGAATCATGAAGTACCTATCACCCTGCACACTCCTAGTTTTCATAGGACCACACAAATCAGTATGCACAAGATCAAGCAAGTTGTTAGTAGTGAAAGATTTACCTTTAAAGGTTGAGGAAGACATTTTCCCCAATCGACATTCTTTGCACAAGGTATTATCTGGTTTGCTTAGCACCGACAATCCTATAACTACCTTGATCTTACTAGCCTTTACAATGTTATCAAAGTTTACATGGTAGAGTCTCCTATGCCATATCCAGCTATCATCAAATTTGGCCATAAGACATGTGCTTATATTTGCATTCAGCTGAAAATAGATTATCTTTGGTCTACATGTCAGTGGCCACCAATTCACCATCTTTTCCCTTGATTCTGCAAACTCCATTCTTGAATTTCAAAGTGAGGCCACTATCATTCAGCTGGGCAACACTTAGAAGGTTGTGTCTGAGACCATCAACCCAGTACACATTGTCAGCACTACTCTTTCCATTCAGAGAGATGGACCCTCTGCCTTTGACCATGCATGGTGCATCATTGCCAAAGCGAACCACACCACCATCATACTCCTCCAAGGATAGAAACTTGCTCCGATCACCAGTCATATGGTGAGAACAGCCACTGTCAATGATCCACTCATTGGAATTATCAAACCAGGAGACAAGAGCCTTCTTGTCTGACACATCTTCTTTGATAGCAACAAACACAATATCTTCATTTTCTTCATCCTCCGATTCTTCATCTGTGACACCTTCATCAACTGCCACAAAACAGTTTCTCCAGTTTCCTCCTTTGAATTTCCTGAACCTTTCCGGTTTGTCCTTGATATCGCCATTAGGATAGTTTATAGCAATATGTCTTATCCGATTACAAGAAAAACATTTCAAAGGTAGCTTACCTTTGTATTTACCGATTCCTTTAGGAAGCTTCCTAGCAAGTAGAGCTTCAAATTCCATCAAAAACTCCTCATCATCCATTACTCTGCTCTATCTTGGTTCACCACTAGTGCTTGCTTCTTTTCCTTTCCTAGATGGTACAATAGAAGCTCTGAAAGTTGATTCAATCTTTTGAACACTGCCATCAAAACTATTTAGCTCATAGGCTGTCATCTTTGCTATGATGGAGTCCAAGGATACCTTAGTCTTGTCTATTGATCTCAGCTCCTGAATAGCAGCAACCCATATTTCATAGACCGGCAATAGGGATCTTGGGACTTTGCTTACCACAGTGGAGTCTTCTATTTTACCACCTGTACTCTTAATTTCTCCAACAACTATTTTGATTCTTATTCCATACTGTTGAATGGTCTCACCTTCAACCATTTGCATATCTTCAAACTTCCCTCTCAGGCTTTCTTCCTTAGCCTGTTTTATATGTTCATCACCACCATAGATATTTTCATGAGCATCCCATACCTCTTTGGGATTTACCTTGTCCTGAACATCAATAAACTCAATGTCAGATAGACTACTAATGAGAGCTTCCATGACTTGCCCATTTTCTTGTATCTCTCTCTTTTGGTCATTAGTGAGAGTACCGGTAGGGACAACATAGACGTTCTCAACACAACTCCAATGTTGAGCACCCATGCTTCTGATGAATATCTTCATCCTATCTTTCCATATACCAAAATTTTCCCTGTTAAACTTTGGACCTTCCCTCTTCATCATTTGTCTAGGATCTTTACCTCAAGCAGTTAAGCTTATAACACAAAGGACCTGGAGGAAGATCTGATACCAATTGATAACTCAATGATGAACGAATAGTACCAAACTAGTACTGAGAGGGGGGGGTGAATCGGTACAAACAAAATACAGACCTAAACCGGTTCAACAACAATTACTCTAAATGATTGGCAAACAGTGACACCGGTTTGAGACAGAGTGCAACCGGTAAAACTCAGAACAATTAAAACAATCATAAACCGGTTACTTACTGAGTTTTCCACTCAACTCAAAACTACACTACCATTTCACCCTTATGCATGAACAGGTAATCTATCATCATATCTTCACAATAGCTAGTTCAACATGTTTTATTGGCAGGGATAAAACATAGAACCATCATATGCTTAACAGGCAATAACAAAGCATCACAAGATAAAAGCATCACATATGACACACATACTTTTCACGTGGAAACCCAACTGGGAAAAACCACAATGGGGATGAATACCCACAAGCTTGTTATTGAACTCTTTGGAAGTTTGCTCTGTTAGAAGCCTTGTCCGGTTAAAGACATTACAAAAGGTTCTGCTAGGAACCGACCCTGTTAGAGATCACCTAGTTAAGGGATGGCTACAATACCTGGTTAAGGGTTAAACCCTGCTAAGGGTACCTTGTTAGAGGATTTCAAGAACTCAATAGCTAAAGGGTTTCCGGAGCTCTCTAGCTTTCCAGATCTCAATAACTTTGAGTAACCCTGTTAAGGGATTTACAGCAAGTCGGTTAAGGCTACCCTGTTAGGGGATTTTCCAACTGTTGAGGTGGTTAGAGATCAACAGGTATTACAATGATTTGGTAACAGCACTCAATGCCAATGCAGATCCGCTTAAGCTCCTCTTCACCTTCTGCACTTACACTCTACAGGTATCACTTCTCTCCTCTGGTCTGGCAAGGATCTCGTATCCCTTCTCTTGGATACTCACACACAGCTTTTGCCAACAACCTCTGAAAGAATCACAACATCAACCTTATAGGACAACAGACAGGTTGGTAGCATAAACCCTAAACCCTAGACCTGTTAGGTTAAGGAATTCAAACAGTTCAATCCTGACCGTTGATCATATTGTATTAAATGCAGCAGATCTTTGAATAAATCTCAAGACATTCTCCATCATTCATTATCCACCGATTTCATGGCGGCTGATAATCCATCACGCGTTTTCACCATTTACAAACTTCACACATTCCCGAGGTAGACAGGGGTAGTCTTCTTCATGCAAGATCCTTCATGCGCACAAGGTTGACGTGGAAACACGATCTGTTCTTTGTTATACTGCTTACTCATTACACAAAGATCACCGGTTGAGCCATATAGACTTGAAGCACTTCAACTGGAAACCCTAAAGTTGAGACTACCAATCGATAGTCATACAATGCTTCCACATGCCGGTTCCCATAACCATATGTTGGTTCACCTTGAACAAGCACACCGCTTCACTTTGGCACAAATGCCAGTTCACAGAGTTATACCGGTTCTCACATATGCTAGTACATACTTTTTCAACATATTGACATCAATGACAACATACAATGTCATTATGTCCACATATCGGTTCACATAATGCCAACAAACCCTATATAAGGCATCTCTCTTAATTCATTTTTGAACACACACACACATAACAATCACATCATATGCAAGCATTATCATCAATTTAAGAGCAAATCTGATTCAAGGAGCAATGAACTACATCAAGGCATCTTCAACTTATGTTTCAATTATGATTTCATGATGGATTTTTTGTGATTTATTATGTTATTGCATCAACACATGAAGGATTTATCCTAAGAGCATTGCATCACCTATTGAAGGTATAATCATCTACATTTAAGCGTTTCAATCCCTTGCCATCAAAAGGAAAGACTTTCCATTTCAATTTCAATTAGGTTTGATTCCAAACTTGGGGTTTGACCTAATGCAAATCCCTATCAACAACAAAATTTCCCTTCTTTTTATGTGTAGGTGGTAGATTTGGGAGCCATGCAAGTGGGAAATGACAAAGGAGACCAAGACAAAGTGAATTACCTTTTGTAGGACTTCTGAAGATACCCCAAGACCAGGGCACTACTAAGGGACCAGGGTGTTGGAGGAGGACTAGGGTGCCCATCACCTCGGTCTCGACAATTTTTTTCTTGAACTTCTAGGTATGGGCTCTAATCCTCTTCTTCAGCTCAGATCTTAGCTTATAGTTCTGTTTAGTTTATGCAACATTTTCTTTTCATCATTACATTTCAATTTGTCATTGTTGTTATAGATTGACTACTTGCAATTCAAAACCTAATTCAAGCACAATTCAACTCAAACAAAAGGGTAAATAGAACCTCAAACAACATTCAACCCTCTTCCTAATAGAATTGAGGTTGGATCTATTGAGAGTTCATCCTCCTTTTAATGTATTGGTTAATTTGGCTAATTGGTAGTCTTATCCTACTTGGTGAAACTATGGTTTCAAATTACACCATTACATTTTGGTGAACCCAACTCCTTCGATGTTTAATTCTAATTTATGTTCTCAAATCTGAGTGTGCATGTAATTTAAAATTCAAGTTTTCATTTACAAGTTTGATTTCCTTGTAAATTTTAAAAATTTAGAGGTTAAATTCAACAAAACCCTAATTTTTAAATTTAAAGTTGAGCTTGTGAATTGCTTAATTTGGATTAATTATTTCAGATTTGAGTGTTTTTCAATTTCAAAATTCAAATTTTCACCTACAAGTCATATTTTGAATTCAAATCTTAAAATTAAGTGGTTAATTTAAAAAATCTTAATTTTAAAATTTTAAAAAATTGAGCTTGTAGGTTGTTTAAATTTTGAATTTACCATTTCAAATTTGATTGTTAATTCAAATTCAAAATTGCAATCTTAGATCAAATTTCAAATTTAAATTTTAAAATTAAGTGGTTAATTAAAAGAGCCCTAATTTTAAAATTTAAATTAGCCTTGTGGGTTGCCCAATTTTGGATTAATTATCTCAATTTCCAAATTTCAACCTTAGATCTAATTTTAAATTTAAATATTAAAATTAAGAGGTTCTTTTCCCAAGACCCTAATTATATATTTAAATTTCTTGTGGATAATTTCAAATTTAAATTTTAAAATTAAGAGTTTATTTTCACAATGGCCCTAATTTTTTAAATTTAAATTTATTAGTGGGTTGCATGATTTTTCACAATTGTTCTTTATCGTTTAAATTAATTTGCTCTTTTAATTAAATAATCATTTTTTCTAGAATTTTGCATTATTCAATTATTTTGCAAGTTTCAAATTTCAATTTCAAGTTTCAAATTCAAATTTTCATTTACAAGTTCAAGTTCCAATTAAATTTTTTAAATTTAAAATTGAGCTTTTGGGTTGCTAAAATTTGGATTAATTATATTGGATCTGGGTGTTGTCAATTTCAAATTCAAATTTTCATTTTTTAATTAAATTTTTTTAAAAAAATTTGTGGGTTGCATAATTTTTTTCAAGTGTGTTTTCAGATTTAGATACATTCACTTCATAGTTTTGTTTTAAAAAAAAACAAAAAAAAAACAATAAAATAAAATAAAATAAAAATACAAAAAAAAAGATCTTCTTTTTTCATTTTGTGTGTTTACATGCTTTAGCTCATTTCATTACAATCCTTAGTATTTCTTTTCAAAAATGTCAAATTATTCTTTGCAAGACTATTGTGCCTTTGGCAATCCATTTGCTTATAATGACTATCCTTTCAAAGAAGTATATCGTAGAGAAGAACTTGAGGAGGTTCTTGATGGTTTCCTTTATCCCAAGCCTTCTAAACCATCCTTTTGCCAAAGGTTAATCAACATAATGCGTAAGCCATTTAGTAGTGATGACCTTGAGGTGATGGATGAAACTCTTGATGACTTCATCTTTCCCTTTAAATCATTCTCTAAATCTCCAACAATTCGCAAGGATATTGTCATGCATGACAATCCACTTTGTGAACCTTTACCTTCTATCAATCCTATTTATGAATAATATTTTGTGATAAAAGAAGTTGATGTGGTGGACAATCCTCTTTATCATGCTTTACCTTTTTGAGATGACACCCTAATGAAACATGATAACTCCTCTCCTAAATCTTCTCTTGTTCATGAGGATACTTTGGTGAAAGAAAAGAATATTAACACTTCTTTTACAACTCTTTCTCTTAAGGATGAAGTTTTGAAAATTGATTTTGATCTCTCCTAAAATGTGCATCTCCCATAAGAATATCTTAGAGTAAGAGAATGATATCATAAACACCTTTCTTGTTGTAACTTTACCTTCCATACATGGTATCTCTCCTAGAGAATAAATGTTTATGGACATTGATTTATTCTCTCCCAAATTTGGTCCTACCAATGAGGACACATTGATGCAAGAAGAGGTAATGAGAACTTATTTTAAAGATCTCCCTCCTAAGGATGAATCTTTTAAGAATGTTCTTTATCCTAAAATATACCTCCCCCATGAGGACCATTTAATCCAAGCAGATGATGTTGTAGCTACTTTTCCTAGTGATACCATATCCTCTTTTCATTTCAATAGATTTCCCACTAGAGATGAACCATTAATGAGTCATGTTTGTCCTTCTCCTAAAGCTTGTCTTACCCATAAAGATACTTTGGTCTAAGAGGGTGAAATCATTAGCAATTTTCTTAATTCTCTCCCTTATAGAGATGTATCCTTGGAGAACAAAGAGTCTAATCAAGTCAACACCATCCATGTTTCTAGTTATGAGAAGCGTAAAGCCAAAGAACCTCCCAATATCCTAAAAGTTGCAAAATGCATATGTGAAAGAGATGCTATGGAAAGACAAGTAGAACAAAAATATAGCTCCAAAATAGATCAAACATTTAATGATTATGTCAAAAAGAAAGATACCAATATTCTTCTCACTCCTCTTTCTTCCCTCTCTCACCCTAAGAAGGACATTGATAAGGATCTTGTTGAGAAACTCCATGGTATCTTAGCAAAGATCTCCCTTTGGGACTTGATTCAAGATTCCCCTTCACATCATAGGTTGATCCAAGAAGCCTTTCATAAAAAGGCTCCCCATCCTTCTTCAAAACCAAATGATATTACATTCTCACAAGATGAATTTTCTTCTATAGATGTTAGAAATAGAAATTATCCCATTATGATTACTCCTTGCATTTATGAACACAACATAAGAGGTACCTTAATTGATAATGGGCCAACACTTAACATTTGTTGTGTTGACTTATTAGACAAGATAAATTGGGATCATTCTTCTATTCAAACCGATCCTCTTGGTGTTCATGGCTTTGATAATGTCCCAAAAGAGACACTTTCTATAGTCATATTACCTATCAAAGTAGGACATGTGACTTTACCTACTCCTATTCATGTCATGCCCAAGCATCTTAATTATAACCTTCTTTTAGGTAGACCCTGGGTTCATGCTATGAAATGAGTCCCTTCTACTCTCCATCACACAATCAAATTCATACATAGCAATGAACTTCACACAATTGAGGTTGATCCTAACCCTTATCATTTTATTCATGATCAAGTAGGATGCATTTCTCCCTTTAATACTATGATTCCTTCAATAACACAATCTCCTATCAATGATGCTTCCTTGGCAAAGAATTGTGGTACATTAGAATTTATGCCTTCCATAAATGGGCATAAAATCTCTCAATCTAAGAGTGAAGCCTTGAAGGATCCTTGTGTGTCACTTATCCAAACTTCTTCAAAACCTTGATTCCCCTCTCTCCTTCCAACACATGTCTTGATGATGATGAGAGCTTTTTAGACTTTAACACTAAGAATGAACCCTCTCCTCTCGACATTCCAACACATATATTTGATTCTATGCATGGATACAATGGGCATGGTTTAGGATGTATGCAACAAAGTTTTGATGGTCATGATAAATCTACATCACACTTTTCCCAAGAAGGTTTAGGTTTCTAAAGTGCTCCTTTTTCAACATCTCCTTGCCCATTGTCTAATACATCCATGTCTTCTTGCAACTTCTCATCACAACAAGAGAGTATTTTGTATGATCTTCTTAAAGCCAACTTGATTGCTCTCCCTTTAAATAATAAAAGAAATAATTGTAAGAAAAATCATCAAGATTCTTCTTTTTTCAAGTATCATCAAATGCCTGGTCATGCCACTAATGAATGTCATGATTTAGTAGATAAAATTCAACAACTTATTGTAACTGGTACCATTCAAATACTAGATGGAAATGAGTTGGACTCTCATATTTTTCCTTTCACATAACATTTATTTTCCTATTATGTTTCTCCTCATTATGTGACATCGGTAGCTTGCTTATTGGAGGCTCATTGTCATTCATGGTGGTACAAATTTCAAGTGCAATCATACTTTGGTAGCAACATAATAGTATTTTTTATTCTTGTCTCCATGATCAGGCTAGGCAAGAATAGCCTTTCAATCATCCTTTCGCACTTTCCCTTTGTGAAGTAGGACCTTTATTAAGGATCTCTTATCGATTTTAGAGGTGTATATTCCTGTTGAGGATCTCCTTCCTCTTATAAGTGCATATCCTTAATTGGACCTCTTTCTTAGTGTTGAAAGTCTATAATCATTCATAAAATTCTTCTCTTTATTGAGTGGTATATTTTATAATAAACCCTTCTAAATTATGATATGCATCCTTGCTAAGGATCTTTTCCTTATTTTAGAAGAGTGTGTCTTTTATAAATGACATCTCTTTGGTGTCCTTGTCTCCATGCTCGGGGGGAAAGAATTATGTTTCAACTCTCTCTCTCTCTCTCTCTCTCTCTCTCAAGATTGCATTTTTCCTTTGATGAGTTGTATCTTTCATAATTTGATGTCATTTCTTATGAGTGGGTGTGCATTCCTTGTTTTAAATAGTGCATCTTTTATGAACAATCTCTCCTTAGTGAAAGGATTCCATCTTAAGAATCCACTTTGGAGAAGGTATGTATTCTTAGTCCTCTTATCCTTCCAAGATGTCCTCTTTATTAAGGACTTCCTCTACTCTTGGAGGTAGATATCTTTATGCAAAGATCTCTTCATTCTTTATTACTCATACATCCCTCAAAAGGATCCCTTTTACATTTATTGCAAGATATCTCTTTTACAATTATCACTTCCTTGCTTAAAGAAACAAAGCTTCCTCAGGAGTCTTTCTTTCGAGCTTGGAATGCATGCATTATTTATTAGTGGATATCATTTTGGGGTAGAAGGTGGGTATCCGTGTTTTTATCTTCCTTAAGATATCAACATAATACTATGTTGACATCTTAATGGGGGGTATACATGCGGCCTCCTAGTTGCATTTTGACTATCAATTATCAATATGGGATTATTGCGTTCTCATGCTTAATCCTCATTTCATTTATCAATATGGGATTATTGTATCCTCCTGCTTAATCCTTATTTCATTTATTAATATATGATTATTACATCCTCGTGCTTAATTTTTATTTCATTTATCAACATGGGATTGTTGCATCCTCATGCTTAATCTATGTAAGAAATCAGTGCAATACCTGAGAGCCAATTCGACAACAACTAAGGAGAAGAACAAAGGAAGCTACAATGCAATTGAGGGGGTTTTCAATTATGCTAATTGTTTAATTCTTTCATTCATGCATTTTACTTCATTGATTTATGTTTGAAATTGCTTTAATAGTTAAGGATTTTGTGATTGTCTTTATTTCCTATTTCAGCATTTACGACATTCAGGCATGAAAAATTTGGTGAACCCGATGTAAAAGATCATATTTAACCTTCACTTTCTATTTTATTTGATTTTGCAAATAGGTATGAGCCCGGAAAATGTAGGTCCATAATTGATAGTGCAAAATTTCGCACTTGCCAATATTAATCCGTAGTTGATGTTAAAATCTGCCGCAATTGCTATTAAAATGTCATGCAATTGCTAAAACTTCACCACAATCGCTAGAAAGGGACAAAAATCAATTTGGTTTGTCATTTCTTAATTATTTGGTCTTGCGCACCTAACCCATAAATATTTTTCAATTCTAGAAAATTCATCTATTTTGCATAAAATGTGTCTAATCTAATGGCATGAAAGGTGACGTTCAAAATTGCAGGTGCTAGGAGGGCAAGACAGCATAAAAGAGAACAAAGAATATACCAAAGGCTCCTAAAGGCATAAAGAGAACTTTGTGCAATTGAAGAAGGAGAGGCAATCGCTCAATACCATAGAAACATTCATCGATTCCTTGCCAAATTTAACTTTTATGATGACATTGAAGTGATGGCTCGCGTGATCTGGAGTGACATCACCATAGAATGAATTTCTCTTTTGTCTTATATTTTTTTTTAAATGAAATTTTATCTGTTAACTAATTCGCAATTGCTCAGGCATCAATTCGCAATCGCTTAGAGATCAGTTCACAATTGATAGCTCATAAATTCGCAATGGACAGTATAGTAAGTTGCACTTAATCAATAGTTAATTCGCACTTGACTAGTAGTTAGTTCATAATTGCCAATTTAAACTTTTTGCATTCTGTCTTTCATATTTGATGATTTTTGTCAGAATTACTCTCTAATTGTAAAAAGATAGAGCTCTATAACTGAGGGAAAGATACACTGAATAGCCCACCATGTGTCCACTAATGTCATTTTTATGTGTAGGGTTAGAGTAGAAAACTTTCTTTTGGTGCTTTTAAAAAGAACAAAACAAAGATCTTTTCTTTACTTCACAAATTGCTATGAGGATTAAAAATGAACACCATGCCTGCGTAGAATAGAAAATCATTGCAATTGAAGGATAAAAAGAATTATGTTTTGTGTGTCTTTGAAGTGATAGGTATTATTCTCTCTCCTTCAATGGGTGATCAGAAAACTAGACTCTCTTCTTTTATACTTTCATTTAATTTATGTATGTACATCCTCTAGAGGGACTTCCTTCCTGAGTTGCCTTGAGGGGACTAGTGTGAAGGGAATGACCCAAGTGAGTACGGCTAAAGCCAAGTATTCTAACTCACTATAATCAACTCACCTTTTGAGATGAAAATCTCGGGGGATAGATCATATTTGAGTTTATCTCATATTGAGCACTTTGTAGGGCTCAATCACGCTTGCATGACTGCATCTTGCTTGGTACTTTGTTGGGCTATAGGCCTCAATCATTATTGTGCGACTTCAAAGGGTATCTTCAAACGAAAGCCTGATTAAAAACCATAGAGGCCAAACCAAGTCAATAACCAGACACTTGGATTATCACAGTGCAAGGGTGGGGAAGAACCCACCCCCAAGACACTCACCATATATCTCCTAGGATAATGAGCCAATTGAGGAGAAATCTTCTTTGGTCTAATTTCTAGAAAAAGGCAAAAAAATGGGAGCACCCTAGGGTGTGACATGGATGCTTGAGCTGACAGAGTATCAAGATGTGGGTTGTGGTAATACTTGTGAACTTTTGATATCAAATTGCCAAAAATACTATCAAAAACAAAATGGGGTCTTGAAAAATATCTCAACATTCATGGGGATTTGAAAAATTCCTTCAAACAAGTGCTCTCTTTGTTTAAGATTGTTTTATTTGCTTGCTACTGAGTCTTTTCAAAAAACCAAAGTTCAACAAGGTCTACACACACAAAGTCAAGTTTCAACATCAACACGATCAAACACCCTCAACAAGGTCAAGTTTCAACATCAACATCAAGCATCAGATCAAAATCAAACTTTTGCAACATTCTAGAAATTGAGAAAACATCTTACATGTTGTGATCCTAGGTCCAAACCAATCAAGAAAACATAATGGACTAGTGTTATGCATTTCATAGGGAAGGTGAATAATTCATCCCTTCTATTCCTATTCCATTGCCATCCATAGAAATATTAGCTCAACAAATCAAGACTTTGCCACAACAAATGATAGACATGACTAGTCCTAACAACCATAGGGGCTGGTTAGAAAAAATGATGAGAGAAGTGATAACCATGAGGGAATCAGTATCAGGCCAACTTTCTTCTTCTTGTGAGACCATTCAAAAATGCCAACCTTCATTCTTCAACAAAATCATTCCTACCTCAGTTCAACCAACATTAAAATCATGTAAACCTTCTTTTTCTTTCAACTCACTATATCAATCATACAATTCATATCAACTCAACATTCAAAGTACCTCTTTCAACCAAAATCAAACCCCTTTCAACCAAAATCAAATCACTTTCAACCAAAGTCCAACTCAAAAGTCACACCAACCCAACATTCAAACCTCTTTCAACCAAAATCAAACCCCTTTCAACCAAAAGAAAACCCCATTCAACCAAAGTCCAAATCAAAATTCACACCAAACCAACATTCAAACCTCTTTCAACCAAAATCAAACCCCATTCAACCAAAGTACAAATCAAAATTCATACCAACCCAACATTCAAACCTCTTTCAACCAAAATCAAACCCCTTTCAACCAAAGTCTAAATCAAAATTCATTCAACCAAAATCAAACTTCTTTCACCCAAAATGATACTCCTTTCAACCAAAATCAAATCCCTTTCAACCAAAGTCCAAATCAACCATATCTATCCACCATTTCATCATCCCCTGAAGTCACACAAGACCAATCAATGTCATCTCTATCCAATAACACAATCTCCCAAGGGCTATCCATCATACAAATCCAATCTAATTCAAGTCATGATCCAGAGGATCTCATTCAAAATCCTTCTTCATCATGCCAAAGTGTTGGAACCTTCCAAAAATCTCCCATGCAAACTCCTTCCCCGTGTTAGGAGGATAATCCAAAATCAGAAGAAATCAGTCATGAAATAAATCAAGATCAAGAACAAACCCTTTCATCCTACCCAATTTTTGATGAAGACTCCACCTATCAAGAATCTTATGATGATCCCCTCATTCTTTTCTATTCCACTCATAATAACACTTTAGTTTCTCAAGAGCAAGATGTTCTTTCAAGTTCCATCCAACATCCACCTCTCAAGAAAGATCAGGACATACCTTCCATCCTTCCTAATAATCTCTTTCCAAGTCAAGATCAAAGCATCCCTTCGCCTTCATGTCCTAAAAAAGATCCCATTATTTCTCGAGATCCTGATCAAGATCCCTCCATCCCTTCCATTTCTATCACAAGATTCCCTCTTAAATGAATCTACCATTTCTCTCACAAGATTCCTTCATGATCCCAATGCACAAGTTGTTCATGAACCCCTCATCAATGAAATCACCAATCTAAATCATACTACATAGGGAAACATGTCAACAATTGTATGTGCACCATCATCAAATACGAAAGTGGTGACAAAAACAAACATAGCACCAGCTAATGCGATCAACACCTGGCTGGATTCATCATACTCTTCAAGTGCATCAATAAAAATAGGCATAACACCCACTCATGTCACAACTTTGAAACCAAAATCTATTTGCCTTATACACCCACATTTGAAAGACTGGGGCAAGAAGGTCTACCACAGCTGGATTGGTTTGAAAATAAGGAGGCTATAGCAGAAACTGTACATGAAATGATCCCAACTGAATATCCTATTGAAAAAGACAGGTTTATCTGACTCTTCAAACAAACACCAATGAATTATCTACACAAATTTCATACTAACTCAATAACAACCTACGCCTAAAAATATATTACATCTAAAGGGTGGGTTTATTTCAATTTTCAGTACTGCATTTGCATTTCTTTACTACATTGCATATCTTTATTTCAGTGTACATCATAGTTGCTTGCATATCACCATTGCACAACATATAACTACATATCATTATTGCTTTCTCATATAGTTGCATCAATAAGAACATGATGATTGCTTGAGTCATTCACCTGTCTACACTGAAAGGAACGAAGGTTGTCTCATTTCCTAGATACTTGATCATGAAGTCCTTAGAGGCCTTTAGTCATTCATCTTCAATGTCACCTTACCATTGAGATTTATCTATAGTTGTGTAGAGGTTTCACTATTGAACCTTGATTACCCAAAATCTATCAATTGCTATATATCACACATTAATCAATAGCTCTAAGTCATTACAGAAACCTAGTTGGTCATGTGGGTAGTGAAAAATCCAATATTATGCTTCAACGTTACTATAATTGTCATACCCAAGTAGTTTTCATTACTTATGAGTCAAGGAAATAAAATAAAAGAAAAAGTGCTATGCCAAAATCAATATCAAAACATCAAGGCAAAACGAGCAAAGATATATAACTGAAATATCACACATACAAATGTGACAATAAAAGCTTGACTATGGGAGCATGCAAATAACTTCATCAGGGCTATGGATTTTTGCTGACAATGGAGCAATATTTGAGAGATTATGGTGCATACCCTCGTCGAAGCCCTAAAAGCTTGCTGGCAGCGAGGCTCTATCCAGGATGCTTTTGAAGTTAGAATAACTCACGTAGCTAGCCACGTAGGATTCCAAGGGTCTTTGATTGTTATAAGAGTTAGAATGAATTCAAATGCACACACATTGACAAAAGAAGATCAAAGTTTCAAGAATGGATGGAGAAGTTTTCCGCGCCTCCATTCATAAATCTTGGCTACACGGTGTGTCAGATTGGATGGTCTAAAGTTTTTTGAGAACTGATTGAACTCCTATCTCTGAAACATTTCACACCTTTAATTCAATCAGTACATTTCAGAATGAAGGGCACACACATTCTTGTTTTAATAGGTACTGCATCTTCATTTTGCATACTACATTAGCATAACTCCTATCAAAAATTCATTATCTCCATGTGCATTGCCTAGATCATCATATCATACAAGTTTGCATACTTGGGGGCATAATTGAAAAAATCATAAAAATCATAAAAAAGTCCTGAAAAATCCTAAAAATAATACAAAGTCCTGAAAAAACCCAAAAAATCCTAAAAAGTCTTGAAAAAATCCTAAATACCATAAAAAGTCCTAAAAAAATCCTAAAAATCCTAAAGTCATGAAAAACATTCACATACGATCCTGAAAAAATCAATCAAAAACATATGAATATGATAATAAACAATCAATCAAAAACATTCAGATAAAGTCCTAAAACATCAATCCAAAAACATTCAAATATCAATCCACAAAATACAAAAACATTGAAAAATCAATTGAAAACTTACAATAAATTATCTCGCAAGAATCCAACACCCTAGCAAATATCCATCAAACAATTTGCACAAAGTTAAACAAAGGATACGACTATCTTGTCAAAACATCTGCAATCAAACTGATCAAACGTCTAATCTATCAAATCACTATAAAACTATCAACGTGATCAACATCTTGTCTTAAATAGAACTGATACACTCGAAACTAGATAGATCAGTCTTAAACGAGGTCCAAAACTTCTGAAACCAAACATTATCAAATTCACATCAAACATGTCAAAGCAAAGACATGGTCAATCCAACTGCTGAGTTTTGTCTATTTTGGTTGAATCTTTTTATCAATTTGGCAAAGATCGTTACTTTTAGCTACTCAAGGATGTTGAAAAACTGACTAGAGGAGCCATGGTGGGCATGATCCTTTTCTTTGTTTATTTTTTGTGGTTTGAACCAATGAAGTTTCGACACAATTGTGTTGTGGGTGTCTGTGATAAGTACATTCGCTCTCTGAATGCCACACATACCTCGACTCCCAACATAATTTCTGAAATGGAGGGTTCATTTCTTATTTGCTACTTGTTCATTTCTTGCAATGAGATATCTATACATCTTGGTTCCTTATACCCTGGTGTAATAAGCTCTATTGTTACATAATAAGGCTCAATGATGAAAATGCATTGCACTACGAATAAAGAAACAAAGACTTTCTCATCAAAATTTTATCAATCAAGTTGTTCTTATCAAATCTATTTCTATAATAAATAAAGGTTGGTTCAATTGGTTCATCATTTCATATCATAACTTCTTATCTATTTTCCATTTCTTCTGAATTTCAACGCCTATTTTGACACAACAAAAACATCACATTGCATATCACATAAATCATTTCACATCTGCATATAATGTTACCTTAGGTCATATTTGCACATTCACATATTGCGTAATAGTTTCATTCACAAGCATTTCACTTAGTCAGTTTTAGATCATTATCACACATAGATTCATATATCATAAAATAAAGGCACATCACATAAATTTCATCATATCACATTCACATTAGTTTCATCATCAAGTAAACATAAAATAAAAGAAAAAATATTAGATCATAGAATGCATCATCAAATAAGGCATAACTCATTGCCAAAAATGCATGTCATATATCTCATCAATGTGTCAAAAGTACATCGTATCTATGATAAATAATCAATAACAAAGCATCCAAACCGATGTTGCCTCTATCTCCAGGTGGATCCTGCTTGCTAGATCCTGCCCTAGGATGCCCTAAAGATGTCAGAGGTGGACCCATAACACCACCACTGCTAGTCCTCCACGTAGAAGACCTACTAGAACCAGAATGGCCTCTAAAATCACTAAAACTAGGAGCTCTTTGTTCCTCAAGAACAACACCATGGTATAGTTGTCTATACTACAAGGCCTCTTGGGAAGCATAGTAAAGTCTATCATAATGTCTCCGTGCATCAGTACCCAGAGAAAAATGATGGTCATAAGCGGCCTAAACCAACTACATCTGCCTCGCTGCATCATCTCTCTCCCTCTGGAGATGATCCCTCTATGTAGTAAGATCCTCCATCCACTGCAGCCGTAAAGTAGCAACCAAGTCCTCTAGACTTCTTACCCGAGCCCTCAATCCCTCCTCATCACCTCCCTCCACACCTCCTATCTCCATGGCCTGGGGAATATCAATATCATGTCCACCATCCCCACCCTCATCTTCATCACTTCTCGATGAGCCTAAACCTGACTCATCGCTCTCACTCTCACTCCCATCAGAATTGCTCATAGATGCGGTGTCTCCACTGATATCCACATCCTCCTCTCCACTCCCCACCTGCTCTGCAACTACTCCTATCAAATCTATTTGACCCCTATCTCATCCTCCTCGATCTCCATCTCTCCCTCCTCCTCTCCCTCTCCCCCCGAGACCCCTGATGTGCCTAATCTACTGAGATGCAATCGGTACTATCGGATCTGTTAAAGGTATGGGCCTATGTTGTAACCACCATGTATCATACTGTGGTGTAGTCCATGGATCTATAACACTAACTAACCAACCCTACTAAATAGGAACAAGAGCATCAAACTCTGCAATGGCAACATGAGGTTGCACACATGCACCCCAATCACTGATCTCGTGAGTAGTACGAGCAAAATAGGTTGTAACATTCAGAACACCCTGAATCTCCCCAAATTGTTGAAGTACATGACCAGGAAGATGCATATCAATGACTCTATGCCTGTTAGACAGTTCAGATAACCGAAAAACAACTAAGAGGGGGGTGAATCAGTCGTCACAAATTACCGGAAGCATTAGGAATTTAAACTTTAATACCGGAACCCAAAAAAAAAATACCAGAATAGCAGTTAATCCAATTAACCATAAACAATGAACACATAATAAATACCATCCACACAACACCAAGATTTGTACGTGGAAAACCCGGTAAAGGGAAAAACCATAGTGGGAAGCCTACCCATAGTCAAATAATACTTTTGCAGTAAGTATGTGAATTTACAATGAAGGGGCCTGCACTTCACTTGCAGGAAGGCCAACAACCTAGAGCACACTGCTCATCACAAAAGGAGTCTCACTTACTACGTACAAATCTAGACTACAATTCGAAGAAGTGTTGAACTGCAAAAGATAGCATCTCCTATGCCTGAGTACAGTTCCAGTTAAGCTCAATACCAGAGGACTAAATCCTCTTACACAAACCCAATTCAATCTCCAATGATCGAACTACTCCTCTGCTTGAATGATATTACACTATTTGCACATTACATTCCTTGACCATGACCTCTTATAATAACCATGATGATCTACAATGAGATCTTACATCTTATTTATACAAACCCTCAACCATAAATAATCAGGTTGACTACCAGACATAAACCAATTACATAATTACAAACCATGTCGGCCCTAGACCAAAACAAATAATATCCAACACATAAGACATCCCAGAAATACAACAATAGGTCCTATCCACACATTACATTAATGTCAATCCATAACCTAGATCAACCGGGACCAAGTATAGGTCCACATGCTTTAGCAATGATCTCCAAATTCCAAGTCTCAAACATGATCACCAACAGCATCTTGAAACTCCATCAGAAGCTGCACCAACACCAATTATGCAATGCATCAAAGATCTCCACCAAAGCCTCTGCCAGTGAAACCCTCGCCGAAACTAAAGATCATTCTTCTAAGTAAGTGGGATAGCATCCAATCACCAGACCAAAATCAACTGACCAAATATGAGTATAAGCATTATGAACAAGCCAATTCCATTACCAGATTATACTGGAGTAAATCAGATCATGTCGGATCCAAGTTAACCAAAAACTACTCAACCTACCGAGACCAGAGTGGTGTCGGTAAAGCATCCAAACAACTAGTGTTGACATCAATGACAAAACATCAATGCAACACATAATCACTTCCACCAAATGGCCAACAATCTCCCCCTTTGGCATTGATGGCAACACTAGATGTGAAAAAACATCTAAGTACCAAGAAATGCCAAACAAGTCTCCCCCTCTGGAAGACAACCAACAATATCCTACTTATAGCTCTGAATATCAATGATTCTCCCCCTTTGAATAATATCTCTTTAAAGTCTCTGAATTTCTTTTTCACATCACTCTCTCTCCCCCTTTGACATCAATCCTAGAAATCTGACAAAAATATCAAAGCAAAAGCATACGCCTCTAAATCTCAAAGCTGACTACTCCCCCTAAGCAGTAGCATCCCACATCAGTGTCGGAATCAATACTATCTTTGATAATGCATGTCGGACTGATGCCAAACCACATCAATCAAGTCTCTTCCAGAGGGGCAGAAACCCCCAATCTGTCTCTCGGGTAATCAAATGATTCCTTGGATAAAGGTTTAGTGAAAATATCTACAATCTGTTCTTTAGTGTTCACATAAACCAGTTTAACTTCATTTTCTTCCACCTTCTCCTTCAAAAAGTTATACTTGATAGATATGTGCTTTGTCTTCGAATGAAATACCAAATTCTTTGATATATCAATAGCAACAGAGTTATCACAGTGAATAACTACCGGTGCATCACAATCCACCTTTATATCCTTCAACATTTGCTTCATCCTTAAAACTTGTGTACAATTAGTAGCAACAACAACATACTCAACTTCAGCAGTAGATAAAGAAGTATATGATTGTTTCTTGCTGATCCATGAAACCACTTCTTTCCAAGAAAGAAAGCTCCTCCAGAAGTACTATTTGGGTCATCAACATCTCTGGCCCAATCAACATCTATATATGCACATAAAGTAAAGTTATCATCCTTAGGGTACCATAAGCCATATTCTAATGTACCTTGCAAGTATCTAAAAATCCTTTTCACGGCCATCTCATGATTTTCTCTAGGATCACTCTGAAATCTTGAAACAATGCAAACAACATTCATAATGTCAGGCCTAGTTTGAGTTAAATAAAGTAGACCTCCAATCATAGATTTGTATCTTGTAGGATTTATCGGTGCAGAAACATCTTTCCTTGTCAATTTCTCACTTGTAACCATAGGTATACTTACCAGTTTAGAATCCCTCATACCAAATTTCTTCAATAATTCCTTAGCATATTTAGTTTGACAGATAAAAATACCTTTTTCAGTCTGAGTAATTTGCAAACCTAAGAAAAATTTCATCTCACCAATCACAGACATCTCAAATTCTTTCTCCATATTTTTAGAAAATTCTATGCATAATTTATCTTCACCTCTAAAAATAATGTCATCAACAAATACTTCAACAATCGGTATATCATCATCAATGATTTTATAATATAAATTATTATCAGCACTACCCTTAGTAAAACCAATCTTCAAAAGATATTTATCCAACCTTGCATACCAAGCTCTAGGTGCTTGTTTCAGTCCATATAAAGCTTTCCTTAACCTGCAAACCATATCAATATCATCTGATAGTGAAAAACCATCAGGTTGCTCAATATAAACTTCCTCATCAAGATCCCCATTTATGAATGCACATTTAGCATCCATCTGATAAACCTTTTAGTTTTTATAAGCAAGATAGGCAAGAAATAATCTTATAGCTTCAATCCTAGCTACCGGTGCAAAAGTTTCTCCATAATCAATTCCTTCTGTCTGAGAATATCCTTTACAAACCAATCTATCCTTATTCCTTATAACTTGACCATCCTCATTCAATTTATTCCTAAAAAACCATTTAGTTCCAATGACATTTTTATTTTTAGGTCGGGGAACCAAAGTCCATGTGTTTTTTTTCTCAATCTGATCTAATTCTTCTTCCATAGCTTTTAACCAAAATTCATCTTTATATGCCTCAATTATTGATACCGGTTCAACTTGTGAAATTAAACATACCTCACTAGTTGCCAGTCTTCTTCTTTTCATCACTCCATTGCTCTTATCCCCAATGATTTGATCTTCATAATGATTCAATCTCACATACCTAGGAGTCTTCTAACTCTTTGTTCCTCTTCCCTGTTCTCAGTTACTGTAGAATTCTCTGATGTTGTCGGAGTAACTGGTTCAACTCTCTGTTATGGTAAAGGTGCTACGGGTTCAGATATAATCATTTCCACTGCTGGTTCCTTCTCATAAATTCTGATTTGACTCTTGCTCAACTCATCTACTTTAACATTAGCACTCTCCACTATTCTCTGCAATCTTTTGTTATAACATCTATATGCTTTGCTTTCATTAGAATATTCAAGAAATATGCCTTCATCACTTTTAGGATCAAATTTCCCAATAGTATCATCTCTCCTGATATAATATTTACTACCAAAAATTCTAAAATACTTAACCGTAGGTGTATTGCCAAACCATAATTCATAAGGTGTCTTACCGGTTTCCCCTTTGATATGTACTCTGTTGAATGTCTAAACCATTGTACTCACTGCTTCTCTCCAGTAGATATGAGGTAGATTTTCTTCCATCATCATTGTTCTAGCAGCATCCAAGATAGTTTTGTTTTTCTTTTTCACAACTCCATTCTGTTGAGGTGTCCGGGGAGCAGAAAATTGTCTTCTTATACCATGCTTGTCACAAAATTTATTAAACTCACCGGATGTGAATTCTCCACCATGATTTGATCTCAAACATTTAATCTTCAATCCTATCTCAGTTTCCACTTTAGCTTTAAAGATTTTAAACTTTTCAAATGCTTCGGATTTTTCTCTCAAAAAAGTAACCCACATCATTCTAGAATAATCATCAATGATTAGCATGAAATATCTATCACCATGAAATTTTTTAACTCTAGCAGGGCCACACAAATCAGTATGAATAAGATCAAGAACATCATTTGGTTTATCTTGTATACTCCTAAAAGAGGTTCTGACCTATTTACCCATTTGACATTCTTTACATACCGGATTATAGGGTTTCATAATATTAGGTATATCTCTAACAACCTTAGTTGAACTAATCTTCACAATGCAATCAAAATTCACATGACACGGCCTTTTATGCCATAACCAACTCTCATCAATCTATGTAATCAAACATGTTTTCTCACCAGAGTTCAAATGCAATATGTTACCTTTTGTCTGTGTACCGTGTAATGCCCAAAAATTTATCAGGCAAAACACAACCATTTTTTTTTTTTTTAATTATTATTATATATAAATAGATATAACACATAAGCAACCTTCTTCATGTTAAACTATTCCTACACAAGTAATAATATTTGCACAAGGGAGGATACACATATTTGTCATCTTATTTCTAGTTACATCATCGACGACTCATTTTAATTAGTATTGGTACCCTTAATGTTTCTTTGCATTAATTACTATCAACGTTTTCTATTATAGGTCCCTTCATTTTGTTAGCCCCTTATCAGGATGTCATCCCTAACAATGTACTACCATAGGGTTAGTAATTCTCACTAGATCCATACTACGGAATAGAATAAATTGGCTAGTTCATTCAATCAATAACATTAGCCTTCAAAATGATGTTGTTTAATAACCTAATAATAATTGTCCTTTAATATTAGCCACAACCTCAACTTGGGTGTTTTCTTACTTATTATTACTTGTAATTATATTATATTTATTCATTTCCTTTTTCTAACTAGGAATATTCGTATTATTGCTACCTTAAGTTTAAGAGAGTAGGGGTAATGTGAAAAGCCAATACTTTGACTAAGTAAAATGAAAACCAATTTCTCTTTCTTTTACAAAAATCATGTTTATATTAAAATTATAATTAATGTCATTATTGACCCTAATAAAATAGTGTATCGATCCGCTAATATCCTCATTGAAATAATTTATTTTTACTAATATTCGTAATAATATAACTTTATCAATAACATTAGTGGTAATGACAACCCAAGAACTCATTTTGCTAATGCCAAATAAAGAAACCAATTAATTAAATTTTTTTTTTTTATTATATAAATATTTCCTTGTATTTCTTAAATTTACAATCTATAAAATTTAATTTCTTTCCTTTCTCTTCTCGTTTTCTCTTACACAAATAAATTACTAAGTTTCAATATGCTCCAAAATGAATACCCATATAATGCTCATATAATATTTATAATTGCTATAACTATTACACTCCTCTTATATTCATCATTTCTCGAAGATTTTAACCATATATTTCTAATCTAAAGAATTAGACCATGGATATGATAAAAATGAGTTACAATAAAATGACCATTTACTCTTTATGTTCCCTTGATTTATAAATAAATTATCAATATCATAAGAACCGAACTTTCAATTTTAAGAAAGGGAAATCATTTAACTTCCTATTATATGCTAATTTACTTCAAAGAATCTCCTTTAAAATTATGAAATTTAAGAGAGGTAGCATTAAATACTAAATCAATGGATTATATTAACCTTGTTATTCAAAATAATTAGATTGAAATAAGCAAATAAATAGTTAATTATTAATGGAATCATTATTTACTTAATTCAATGAATAGGTTTGAACAATAATCTTCATTCTATTTTTATGGAGTAAAATCATCCATTAATATGGATGTGAATCCATGTCATTTACTAATTATTTAATAATATAAATTTTGATTACATCTTATATAAAATAAATAAATAAAAAGATTTTGTTTTCTTCTCAACATTATCATTCTTTAACTCTTTTATGGGATAAGGAATAAAGCAAGAAAGTTTCCAAAACAAAATCAATTAAAATATGGAAATGGTTCTGTCATAATATCAGAACTATTTTATAGGAAAGATAAGATAGAAGTCAATCTCGTTTCTAACTTTGTGAAGCTAAAATCACTTTTTTAAATAACTCTATTATTATTTTAATATTTTCATTTTATTTTGTGATACTAAAATCACAATTTCAACATAGGCCAATTCTATTTTTGTTGATTATTTACCATATGAAATAGAATAAATTTTCTTTCTATTTTTTTTTGAAACAAAACAATAAAATAAAATAAAAATCACAATTGGATATGGAAATATTGCCCTCAACAAATCTTCATTCTATCTTTACAAGATAAAGCTTATAATAATTTTGTCCATTTTTTTATTATAATCAATTAATTTATAAATATAAGATAACTTAAAATTTATACTAAATAGATTTTATCAGAGGAAGTTAATTCACATTAATGTTATAAATGCATCATTGTGTTAAGTTGCTTCCCTTCATAAACTCATATTTGTTATCTATTCATTCCAGGTGAAAGGAGCTACTTAGAGGTAGATATTTCGTTCAAGGAGAATAATGGCTTCTTAATCTCAAACGAAGCTCTCTACATTCATAGCTATGGCTTGGGACTCGATCATCTTTTCATTGTTGTGAATCTCAATGAGAATAATTGCCTAAATAGTAAAATAAAATATTTATACTTTAAACACCATTAACTCCATTAACCGTTGTGCATTGGAAGTCCTCTATCTTTTTACTAGATGTTAAATTGTGTAATTGTGTAGAGCAACCAAATAATCAGGCTGATCCTTTAACATACAATGGTACGGTATGCTATGCATTGACTCACAGACATCTTTTATTTCGATAGACCCTTGTTCATCCTCCTTCCAGTGGCTGTCAGCCGCCTCTGAGGTTCCACAAAAATCGATGGTTCTGTACTTACCAGTAATGAGAGATAGTTTTGTATCGACTGGGCTTGTCAACTCTGTCATAATGCTTTCATGGTCAGAAAGGACGCCTATTCTACACAGCAGTGAAGAGCAGATGGATACATCTTAACTAGAGAGTGCACCTTGAGTCTTGTCAAATATATTATTGGAAGCTGTAATACACTATTCCCCTTGATCTAATAATATTATTATTTATTTTCCTTCACCAGACATTCTGAGTCGTGCATTCAGTTCCTCCTGCAAAGTGGTGCAGTTCCATCTAAAAAATGCGAATATCTCAAAAATGAATATGGCTACCTATTGGGTTGATCAATGGCTATTTTTCAAGAGGACTGATGGATCAATGTATCGAGCACTCTATTGCTGAGCCAGGGATCACACATGCCAATCAATTCTTATTTTTGTTCATTAATTTTGACTGCAGGAGATATATGACCACAATGGCCAGTGAAGGTCTACTTAAACGACAGTCCCACAATGATGGACACCTTTGTTGCGCATCAATAGATGGCTCCCAACAGCTCCTATTAGGGGGACTCTCAATGACTCAAGTCCTTGCATAATATTTAACAAACTAAATTTTCCCTTCCACTCTCTGTGGATGAATGTTATGCAGATTTAATCCTACCAACACAGAAAAACATACAGATTTGCATTTCAAATTGCAGCGTCTTTTGAAACAAAATGTGGCCAACACATTAAACATACATTTCTTTTTCAAATATAAGTACCAGTAAGGAAGCTCTTCTATTTTTTTTTATTTTTTTTTGAAAAACCAGAAATTGCAGAAAGCTTTTTTTTTTTAATTTCATTGCTCATTATTTCCAAGTAATTTTCACTGTTCTAAACAACATCTGCTACTCAATTTAAATATTACAGTAAGAATGCAATATTAAATCTTACCCTTAAAAAAAATTATTCAACCTAACCAAATTACCATATGCTAACAAACATGCAATCATATTTAAATGTATTCCAAAGGAAAATAAATTAACAAGCCTTTCTCTTGAGTGTAGGGTTTTTACATAATATTTCCATGGACTATACTTTTGAAAATAACATATATTTTTCATTGCAAAGCAACAATGGACAAACAACAAAATAAGGCTTGCTCTCCTCCCAACCATAATAGCATCATGAAGCCTCGTGGGCTCTAGCCATACCCCTGAGCAAGATAAGCATATTATACACCATGAAAATCTATGGTGAAGGTGTCCTAGAATAGCAAAATATTTCTTTAACACTTTTTTTTTTTCTCCAACATTCACACAACTCAAGTCTTCCATGATCTCCAATCCTCGTAGTATCATCTATACTAAATTCAATAACAATGGTGAAGAATAAACTTATCTTTCTTTCAAGCCCACAAGATGCTCTAATTTTCCATCAAGAACCTTTCCTCTTCTTCTTCTTCTTCCATCTTCTATTTCTTCTGAATCCAAGTTCTCCAAAAGGAGAAGTGGGTAATGCCCTCTCTAGCTTCTTGCTAAGACATATATGGGTCTCAACCCTAATCCCGTCACTTACAAACAAGTGGGATTTTGAAGGGTCACATCAAGCCCAAAGGACACTATCACATGTTCTAAAGGTCCCCAACCCCAAGGTATTGACCCTAGGGGTCTATTTTTGCACCATAACCCATAAAATGGACCACACAATACCTTTTTGAAACCCACACAAAGACCCAATTTCAGTTTTGGCTTTACCCAAAGGATTTCCAAACACAAATCTCCTCTCTCACCACATGACCTAAAGTTGTATGTCCTCTCAATCCATTTAAAATTGACTCTAAATAAGATAAATATATTCCTTCATCCATTTCTATGCAAAATAGGTTACCCTTCTAACACCTTCACAAGATATTTGATTTGGAGTAATCTTCTTTTCCTCCTTATAATGTACACCATCTATCTTGCATTATCCAACCACAAGCACAATTAGATCATCATAATATTCCACATAAATTGTTGTCCAAATTCCCAAAAAAATTTACTTGTGAATTATTTAAACATCATTTCTAAGCAATCCCATATTAAATCATCATTTCATATGCACATATGCAATTGTTGGTTATCAATAATCAAATCCATACATTGGAAACTTAGATGTTAATGCTATTTAACTTTCATCATAATTAGAGCAATGCATAAAAACACAACTAATAGAATGGCATCACTTCCATTCTACCACCATTTTAGTTTAACTATGATATTTTGCAACAATTAGGATTGCATTAATGGTGTGGGGTCTTACATACCGGTTGCAATCTCCAAGCTAGATCTGTTAATGATTTTGCATTTTCCATTCTTGAACTGTAATTGAAATCCCTTATCTACCAATTGTCCTACACTCAAAAGATTATGCTTCAAGCCTTCAACATAATAAACATTGTCAGTATTGTTCTTACCATACAATGATATAGTTCCTTTTCCTTTAACCATACATGCTTTGTCATCTCCAAATCTAACTAGTCCACCATCAAATTCTTGCAAAGACAGAAACTTCACTTTATCTCTAGTCATATGATGTGAACAACCATTGTCAATTACCCATTCATCCTTATCCTCAATTTTAGCAGCAAGTGCCTTCTCCTCGGGTACATTCTCTTCGAGTGTCAGATCATCTTCCTTGATAGCCAGGAATACCCATTCTTTCCCATTGCCAGATCCACTAGCAAAGTCTTTTGTTGGTTCATCATCTGAATCATTAATGCCTTCCTCATTCGCTATGTAGCATGATTTGTCTTTGTTTTTCTTGAATCTATACTTGTTCTGATATCCAGGGTTAGGTTTAAATGATATTTTAACTCTTTCTTCAAATCTTGAATTTCTTTTAGGACATCTAGATGAAAAATGACCAATCTTATTGCATGCAAAACATTTAAAATGTACTTTTCCTTCATACTTATTTCCTATTGGTCCTTTCGGTACTCTTCTAGCAAATAGTGTTTCAAGTTGCTCAAACTCATCATCTTCTCTCTTCATATCTTCTAGTTCTTTTGCATATAAAGCTCTCTAATCTTGCTTACCGGTTGTAGATGTAGATGCATGAAAAGTAGGTTCAGTCTTCACAGCTGCAGAAGATCCAAATTCCTCAAGCTCAAAAGTAGATAGTTTCCCAACCAAAGTATCTTTGTTGATAGATGTATTAGCCATTGTTCTCAACTCATTAATAGAAGTAGCCTTCATTTTGTAAGTCGGTGGTAAGGCTCTCAGGACCTTAGAAACAATTTCATCTTCACTCAAAGTTCCACCACAACATTGAATTCCCATAACAATCTCATTTACTCTTTCCATGAATGTAGTAATCCTTTCATCTTCTTCCATCTTCAGGTTTTCATATCTCACCTGGTAACCATCAAGTTTAGCAATCTTCATTGTAGGGTCACCTTCATTAAGAGTTTGCAACTTATCCCATATAGCCTTTCCAAATGATTTGTCTGTTAATCCCATTATTTGTTGATCAGAAAGTGCACAAAGAGGGCTTATCTTGCTCTACAATCATTCTCAAGCTCCTTGTCCAGGTTTGCCAGAGGAGGATTGTCAGATCACAGATTATAGGGTGTGACACCATTCTGTGTGATCTCCCAAATCTCCTTGCCAAGACATCTTAGATGAGTCTCCATCTGAATCTTCCATATTGTATAATTTGTTCCTTCAAGCCTCGGTATATCCCTTCGAAAGATAGCTCCAGAAGAACTGGATGAACTTGAACTGTTAGTTGCCATAGGATCTTCCTCAAGCAGTTAAGCTTTATGCAGAGAGGATCAAAGCTTTGATACCAATTGTTAGACAAAGAGGATAACTAGAAGACAACTAAGAAGGGGGGGGGGGGGGGGTGAATCAGTTGTCATAGATTACCAGAAGCATTAGCAATTTTAACTTTAATACCAGAACCCAAAATAATAATACTGGAATAGCAGTTAATCCAAATAACCATAAACAATAAACATAGAATAAATAGCATCCACACAACACCAAGATTTGTATGTGGAAAACCTAGTAAAGGGAAAAACCATAGTGGGAAGCCTACCCACAGTCAGATAATACTTCTGCAGTAAGTATGTGAATTTACAATGAAGGGGCTTGCACTTGCAGGAAGGCCAACAACCTAGAGGACACCGCTCATCACAAAAGGAGTCTCACGGACTACATACAAATCCATACTACAATCCGGAGAAGTGTTGAACTGCAAAAGATAGCATCTCATATGCCTGAGTACAGTTCTGGTTAAGCTCAATACCAAAGGACTAAATCCTCTTACACAAACCCAATTCGATCTCCAATGATCAACCAACTCCTCTACCTAAATGATATTACATTATTCACACATTACATTCCTTGACCATGATCTCTTACAATAACCATGATGATCTACAATGAGATCTTACATCTTATTTTTACAAACCCTCGATCATAAACAATTAGGTCGGCTACCAGAAAATAAACCAATTACATAATTACAAACCATGTCGGCCTTAAACCAAAACAAATAATATCCAACACATAAGACATCTCGAAAATACAACAATAGGTCCTATCTACATGTTACATTAATGTCGATCCATAACCTAGATCAACCGGGACCAAGTATAGGTCCACACGCTTCAGCAATGATCTCCAAATGCCAAGTCTTGAACATGATCACCAACAACATCCTAAAACTCCATCAGAAGCTACAACAACACCAATTATGCAATGCATCAAAGATCTCCACCAAAAGCTCTATCGGTGAAACCCTTGCCGGAACCAGAGACCAATCTTCTAAGTTAGCGGGATAGCATCCAATCACCAGACCAAAATCAATTGACCAAATATGAGTATAAGCATTATGAACAAGCCAATTCCATCACCAGATTATACCGGAGTCGACCGGATCATGCCGGATCCAAGTTAACCAAAAACTACTCAACCTACCGAGACCAAAGGGGTGTCGGTAAAGCACCCAAACAACTAGTGTTGACATCAATGACAAAACATCAATGCAACACATAATCAATTCCACCAAATGGCCAACAGTTCCCACAAACATCTCGCCCAATAAGGTATCTTTGTTGTCGACAAAAAAGGAAGGTGTTGGGAATCATCATCCCAATCGGGGCAAGTAAGATAAGGTCTGCATGAGAAGTACTGTAAGGTATTGATCTGATGACGCTAGTACAAAGTGTTACCCGAAGCCCTATGTATCACTCCAACAGTATATCTATAAGCATATGGCTACTCTGGTTGTAAATAAGCATGTATCATAGGACGAAATATAGCAATGTGCTCCCGAGCCTATATCTGGAGAAAAGTAACACCACATCAAATAGATTTCTGCTGCAAATATACAATCCCATGCATCTGATGATATAAAGTGGCAATAAGACTAGGACCCCAAGCAAACACTCGTCAATCAATAACCATATCATGAATCACTCATCCCCATCCAACAAGAAAACCATGGGTACGTCTATCAAGGATCAACAATCCAACAACAGTGCAACAAAGAACAACGATGACATCATCATAATCTAAATCATCCCAATGAATCTCATAACGACCTTAGATATGAAGATCATCCTCAGAACACTCAAACAAGGCGCACAAGGCAGATACTCCATCACTACAATCAAATGTAACCCATGCACCATATATGGGAATGTGTAAAATACGCCACACATCCTCAAGTGTGATGGATGCCTCACCTGTCGAAAGATTAAATGAGCAAGTCTCTAAATGCCACCACTCAAACAAGGCAGTAATCATGGCCCTATTGGTTGTAACCTCAAGCAAGTGCACTATATGATATAATCCAACCTGTCAAAGCAAAGTTGTATCCTTGGCATCTAACTCATGGCGTCAATCAAGACCATCTAGCCTCGTCTATCTCACAATCAAAACTAGATAATTCTCCTGGATTTGAGACATGTGAAAATAAAAATGAATTAGATATGTCATCTTGAGAGAAAACACAAAATATTAATGGAATCAAATGCGAACTGATTATAGCAAATGTGGATCAGTTAAAGCAAATGCAGATCATTTATAGCAATTGCAAATTAATAAAAGTAATTGTGAATTAATATTTTCAATTGTGAACTACTAAATTCAACTGCGAGAAATAAAAGCAATTGCGAATCATTTTATCGATTGCGCATTTATATGATCAATTGAGAACAAATCAACTATCAATTGTGAATCACAAATTTTTTGCTCCGACAAACATCGATGAAAAAATTCGAAAAAACAAACAAAATGTGCAATTTTTTTGAAAGACTCACCATGTCGCTAGTGTCAGGAGATCTCTGATAGGATCGCACTCGCTCAGACAAGTGCAGCCTCGCTCTGTGACCCACCATCTCGCTCCAAGGATGTTGAAAGAACTAAAATCTCAAAGGAACTCCTACAAAGCAAATGATTACAAATGAGCTAAAATCAAAACCAATTTTCAATTTATAGTTCAAAATTAGGGTTTTTTGCCACCCTAACGGTCGTGGTCCCCTCCAACTTCAACGCATTTGTAGCCATATCAAACGAGATCGAAGCCTCACCAAACTTCACATTATCGGTTACTAGCATATTTTCAATGAAATGGTCTTAATTTCACAATTTTTTGACCACTTTTTCTGAGGGGGCATATTTACACCCTAAGTGTTGCTGGGGCATACTGGGGGAGAAAAATTTTGTTTTCTTTGAAACAACGTCATTGCGATATTGTGTCAAAGAGGGGCAAATGTAGACACCTAAAAATGTCTCATTGATCACATACTAATTATTCGTCTATTTAATTAAGTAATTCTTTAATTATTTGATTAAACTAATTGTTTCTTTTGATCATCACATTCAACATTTCTTCTTATTCAATTTCTATTCTCAAATCAATTTAATCAGTTAATCCTCTTCAATATATTAATTATTAATTAATTATGACATTTTCCTTAGTTAAATAGTCTTTATTACTTAATTAAATTCCATTTCTAATGTTTAAATAATTTCATTTAAATTATTTAAATTAGTTAATTATTCTTCTAATTCCCCAAATTCTAATTCTAATTAATTTCATCTAATTTCATTTCACATTTTCCCCAAATTCGAATTTCACCTAATTTCAATTAATTTCATTTCTTCCCAATTAACATTTCACCAAATGTGGATTTCAGTTAATTTCATCTGCATTTCAGCATTCGAAAGTCCAAATTCAAATCCAAATTGAAAATGAAAATCAAATTCAAAATCAAAATCCTAAAACACATGTTGAAAGCTTAATTGATTGATCAAATTAGTTAACTAAGTTAAATCATCAATCACCCCTTTTCACTCCAAATCACCTTTTCTGACTGACCAGTCAATCCACTTATCTCTCCAATCCATTCAGTCATCTCCCCAATCTATTTAGACAATTGACTAATCTATTCGATTCACTATCCAATCAATCTAGTTGACTACTCAATCAAATAAGTTAACAAGTCAATCAATCTTAGTTAACAAATCAATCAACCCTGTTAACCGATCAAACTAAATTAGTTGTCTCCCAATAAACACTTGAGTTCAAATTCTCACCCCTTTGAAAATCTATAAATTCAATCTCTTTTCTCATTTTCAATCTAGATCACAATCTTCAAAATAGTTGCTAATCTATGCAGGAAATGGGTGCAATACCTGAGAGCCAATTCGACAACAAGGAGAAGAACAACGAAAGCTACAATGCAATTGAGGGGGTTTTCAATTATGCTAATTGTTTAATTCTTTCATTCATGCATTTTATTTCATTGATTTATGTTTGAAATTTCTTTAATAGTTAAGGATTTTGTGATTGTCCTTATTTCCTATTTCAGCATTGATGACATTCAGGCATGAAACAAAGACCTTAAAAGATGAAATCTTTAAGAATCTTGAAAATTCTATATGTTGAAAAGAAAAACGGAGAAACTATTCTTGCCTTACAAAAAAAATAAAAGATTTTTAAAAGTCACATTTCAATGCATGCCTCTAGAAACTAGAAAATATTTACAACATTATTTTGAGTGTCTTTGGGGTAATCATCGAAATTCAAATACTATGTGCATAAAGATCCAGAAGCTCCTAGTAAGTGCAAAAGCTAAAAATATATAGATAAAAATACAAAACAGTGCAAAGATAAAAGAAACTCTTAAGAAACTTGTAAACACCGAATTTACACTCACTTGAAAAATAACTCATACACATCAAGAGTCATAAAATGACATACACAAAATTAGATATCGCTATTACCTATACATTTTTTATTGTTATGTTGCAGTTCATAGGTGGTTAAGGCAATTATATGCAATTGCATAAATCATTTCTTTTTATGTAGTCATCTTGTTCGCTCCCTTAATAAAAAATATCAAAGTATTACTCAAGCACTCTGCTCCTACAAGTGGTATTAGATCAATTCCCTGGGTGTGACAATTAGAATGATTGGTGTTTGATTTGGAGAAGCGCTTCATTTGTAGAATTCATTGGAAAACCATGCTAGTTGTAGGCATTGAAGAAGATACAATTTACTTTTGAATTTGTTTAGATCAAACTAATATTCTTCATTTAGTTTATATTGATTTTCAGACTTAAAGGGCTCATGTGTGGTTACAGATAAAAGAGAATGGTGTACATTTGCTCAAAATTATTGTTCTTGATTCATGTCAGTATGTTAGTTGTTGAAATTATTATTTAAGTGTGGTAAAATCTTGTGTAAAGAATCGTGGACCATATTTTAAGAATCCAGTTAGCCAATTTATAATTGTACAACTAATAGTATGTGTAGAATTGTGTTGATTGATGGTCTATGTACATAAAATTAAGTTCTTTCCAAAGGAGTATTGGAATGTTTTATTGCTTCCACCAAGACAAAGAAACTTCTAATTAGCTATTCTACTTAAGTATCATGATACATACTTAAGTAGATTTTTGAATTTCACCTATTTTTGGGATCTCTCCTTAGATGATAAGAATTAAAATTCTCAAACATGGTAACAATGTTCCTAACTACACAATCTTGGGGTAACTTACCACTCAGAGGGGTCCCCCAATGCAAACATTGTTATTAAATATGCTTTGGCGTATTTGAGCAATACCCATCATGTGATGAGTAAGGTTTTTGCATCGAATATGCTTTAGCATCCCTTTTACAAAGAGAAAACCTCAATTGCAATGGTTTGGGGATTTCAAGAAGCTATTGCAGAGGTCACAAATGAAAAGAGCTAATAACCCCAAGTAGGGAAACGTGAGACCAAAAAGATTCGGTATTATCTATGATTTTCAGAAGATTTTATTTTGGTTTAGGGAAATGGTTGCAAAGAAAAATAGCAGGAAATTACCTAATGACATGAATGAATGAAAAAGGTGCTTAACTTGTGAGCGTAATTCAATTTCCTTTTATTTCTGTTGCACCTCAATAAGGGCGTCAACGCAAAGCTACCACCAAACCAAGCTTACTGTACTTTAGGCTCAGTGTCCTTCTGCTCCTGCCTACTCATGGAATATGTTTTTTTTGAATAAAGGGCTAAAACCTTTATTAATAATTAGAATCAAGAATTAGATAAGCAAACTAGAGCCTCAAAGCTCTAGAACAAAACAACAAGCCCAACCAAAGATCAACCAGCTTCATAACTATCCATATCCTCAACAAAGATCTTATGCAAGTCCTGACAGTAATCCGGGGAGAGATGCTCCCAACCCTCAACTTTCCAATCATCACCATGTTCTAAGGCCCACTTAGCCAAACAATCAGCTTCCCTATTCCATTCACGAGGAATGTGCATGAAATAAACCTTCTCCATCATAGCACTAATTTGCAAAATCTAGTGAACAATCCCTACTAGCTACCAATTAATCCCAATCACCTTCTTCTCAATCATCAGGTTAATAATAATCTGTGAATCCGATTCACAAACAACTCAAAAGCACACTCCAAGGCATAGAAAATTGCTAATCCCTCCATAAAATTATTACGTTGCTGCCCTTTATGAACTGAAAAGAAGAAAACCACAACCCCCATACAATCCTTGCTAACCCCCCCAATCCTAGCAAGGCCCAGATTACCCCGAGAGGAGCCATCAATGTTAATATTTATGAAATCATCCTAAGGGGGCAACCAACTTCCCACCCTTTGAACCTTCTGCTTAGCACGTCTACCTCTCCTAACACAAGTTGAGATAAGAGACATCTCCTGCAAACCCAACCTAGTCACAATATCAGCCTCTCCTCTATCTAGAGGAAAATTCACCTCACATTTAGCTTCCACTTCTCCTGGATCATGCCAATGATTCTATTCCACACTTGATGAACTAATAGTCTGACATCCCTAAAGATCCCCCTATTCCTCTCTAACCAAATATGCCAAAGTATAAAAATGAGCCTAGTATGCCAAACAGTTTGGAGAAAAGAGGACAAAGTAGGACGCCTGCCCAAACTGCTCCAAAACTCCACTAGAGAATCCATGTGAACACAAGGGTGCTTCCACACCCCCCACCAGTAATGCTAGAGAAGTAACAAGAAAGGGCATCTAAAGGACAGGTGAGAGGAATCCTCCTCTCTATTACCACACAAAACACAGATGGAAGGCCCATGGAACCCACACTTGCAAAAATTTTCCCAGGTTAGACACCTATTCCAAGCCAAAGTCCAAGCAAAACAGTTACACTTCAGCCAAGAGAATTTTTCCAAACATATTTCCACCAGTGCACCTCCCTCCCCTCCAAGCAATGGAACAACAACTCTTGGTACCCACTGGCAATAATAAAAACATCCTTAGGATTCAGGGACCAAGCAAGTCTATCCATCTCCTTAAGGGAACTACAGTGTCTACTAGCCAAAATGCCATGAAGCTTAGCGATGTCTTTCTCCATATCAACAACCGACCATTCATTAGGAACCTTCCATCGCACCATCTCCAGTTTCCCACACCTATAAATAGACTTAAAGTCCCTCACTCTAGACCACCCTACCTCCAGGAACCTCTCGCAAAGATTCACTAAATTAGGAAATTGATCAATAATAGGGGATAGCCATCCCAAGAATCAAACCAAAAAAGCACCTTTTCTCCCTTCTTACAGATCCAAAAAAGACCTTCTTTTATCAGTGTAGCCCCTTTCTTGAGAGTAGTCCAAATCGTAGAGCCTTTTCCCACAAGTGGATATCTAATTTCCTCCTTCGGATTCCTCTGCCTATACTTGCAAGACAAAATCCTAGCCCAACTTTGATCATGTTCAACACACCACCTCCAGTACAATTTAGCCGCCAAAACCTCCCCAAATAAAGAAGAATGCCTTAAGCCAAGCCCACCCAACTGCTTTGGCCTGCACACCAAGTCCCATTTGACAAGACTCCATTTATGGGAGGACAGGTTGCCTGCCCATAAGAATTGCCTTGCCAAAGAATCCAATTCCTTCACAAACCACTTTGGGGCCACTTGAAGCATACACCTATAAATTGGAAGAGCATGGACCACCGACCGGATCAGTTGAACCCGCCTAGCAAAGGATAACCATCTATGACTCCAATGTTCAACCTTCATGTGAAATTTGTCCAGAATACCCTGCCAAGAGTCCCTGGGAGGATTACTAGCAGAGATAGGAATACCTAGGTAAATCAAGGGAAGAGACCCGACTTGGAATCTCAAGATATGAGCAATCCTCAACTGAATAGTTCCAGTTGTATTGAAGAAGATAATGGAAGATTTATCCTCATTGATCAACTGGCCCAAAGCCCCAAGATAGACATCCAATATTTTACGCAGATTTATAGCTTCTTTGGTCCTAGTCAGTCCCATCAAGGCCGTATCATCCACAAACTACAAATGGGACTAAGGAGGTATGTCATTACCCCAACTCCAACCATGAATAGTACCAAGACCCACATTATACTTAATCAATCTCCCCAGACCCTCAGCCAGAAGAATGAATAAGTACGGGGAAAGAGGATCCCCCTGACGAAGGCCCCTAGATGCACCAAACAACTCAGTATGATCTCCATTAATTAGCACTGAGAATGAGGTAGACGAAAAACAACTCATAACCCATTGGATCCATGCATCAACAAAACCAAATGCCCTAAAAATCTTCTAGAGAAAGGACCATCGAACTCTATCATAAGCCTTTGCCATGTCCAGCTTGATAAACATAGCTTTTTCCTTGGAAGCTGCCATAGAATGAAAGGTCTCAGTAGCGATGACCACTCCATCCAATATTTGACAACCCTGGATAAACCCACTCTGCTCTTCTGAAATGATCCCCCAAGACAATCCTTCAACCTTTCCGCTATTAGCTTAGAGATAACCTTATAAATCACATTACAAAGGGAAATAGGATGAAACTGACCTAACCGGTCAACCCCATCACATTTGGGGATGAGCGCAATGAAAGTAGCATTCAAAGCCCGAAGCATCTGCTTACTCCTCTGGGACTCTTGGACCACCTCCAATAAGTCCAAATTGATAATATCCCAGAATTCTTGATAGAACTCAATCGGAAACCCATTTGGTCCAGGCACCTTCCCCTTCTTCATGTGAAAAACAATCCTCTCAAGTTCGTCCAACAAAATAGGTCCTACTCATGGAATATTTTATTATTAATATAAGGCTTTTAAGTTTTCTTCCATCACTATTTCAACAATATACTTAAAATGATTAGTTAAAAATTCCAACTTAATTTCCCTTTATGAACCTAATCTGAAAGATGCTTGAGGGTACGTACGCTACACTCCAAAAAACCAAATAAACTCTTGGATTATCTCTAGGAAGTAAAATTTGTCTTTATCAATAGTAACTAAATAAAATTGAATGGTTAATCCATAGATGTGTCTCTAGTGCATTAGTTTCACATATACAATTCATCTTAGAAAACAAAATTTAACTACATTTATTGGTGATGATTATTTGTCACATAAACAATTTGACATTAAACTTAATCGATCTTTCAAAGGCTATTGAAGATTATTTTCTTATTCCTTAAATTACTTTGTATAAAATAAGATAATTCTCATGCTCATTGAAATCATCTCTAAGCAAATAAAAATAGAACAAATTTTAATTACTTTTGAAATAAAATGGAATTATTGCTTATATAATAAAAAATATTTTATGACTAAAAAGATAAATTAAATAAATTTTAAAACTCTTAAATGAGCTTATACAATATTATGTAATATAATAATATTAATATTATAATACTTTGTAAAAAATATATATATTAAAAACAAATTAACATATACAAGTATAATTTAATTAATTAAAAATATCATAATACGAAAAATTGACAATTCAAATTGAATTTAAAATAATTTCAACATTTTCTAATAAATTACTAATTAAAACAATTCTTACTTAAGTAACCCTCAAAACAAATATTACAAATATTGATTAGAAATATGTTTAATGATAATATTATAATAAATTATGATATCAAAATAACCCCTTAATCTAATCCTACTCCCAATCTTTTGTCAAACATTAATTTAAAACCTAACCCTACACCTAACCCTAAACATTACAATAATAACATTTCAAATTCTAATGATTAAAAACAATTGTAACTCCCACTTATAATAGTTCTTTAGATTATGTTAAAAATAATTTATAATATAATATAATAAAAAAATAATTTTGAATATAAGTATATTAGCTTTACTTTAATCCCTATATCTAACTTTACCATAATTATAAACATCAATATATAACAGTAATTGCATATAGCATAATGTTAATATAAGATATAAAAAACAATACAATTAATATAATTAATAATATTTATTTTATGTGAACTTAAAATTAAATTAAAAAATTAAAATAAATACTTTTTTATTGTACATTTTTCATCTCCAGGTGCTAAAACTATATATATATATAATGTCAAATTCTTTGAAAAGTAATTTTGTTGATACCAAACATTAAAATCTAAACCCACAAAATTTGCCTTAATCTTAAAAATTAAAGAAAACATTTGAAACATCAAGCAAGACAAATCTCTTACATTTCATTAAAAATAGATTCCGCATTTATTAGAATTTAAAAAATATATTAGATTAGTTAAATAATTCCATTAGATAAATAAATGTATTTAAAGAAATAAAATTAATTAAATCATTCCATAAAACCTAAGATGACCAAAAAAGCAATAGATAATATATAATGGAATCTAAGAGGGGATAAAAGCTACAGATTAGGGTTTTACACTATAAAGCACGAAAGCTACAGATTAGGGTTTCCCGGTAAGAAATGTGCATGCACAATCAAATAATAGTCTATCAAATTATTGATTAAGGTTTCATAGTATAAAGCATGAAAGCTATAGATTAGGGTTCTACAATGAAAAACATGCATACAATATATTGTATCAAATTATAGAGACCAGTTAAGAACATACAAGTAAGAAATTTCTAGACACTTGTTTTGTGCATCCTTTTCGGTTTGTAGATGGTTTAAACTAAAAGAACAAGACTTCCAGATAGTTATTCTCATTTAAGTGCAAGATTTAAAATTAAAGGAAACAATTTAAATTAAACAACTGAGAAAACAAAAGAAAAAAACTCTATTTTGTGTCTACACATAAATTGTCTTAGGCCAAAAATCAAGCAAAAAAATCCCCAAACCCCAGATCAAAAGGCATAATTTTCAATCATATTGTCCTTCCAATATTTCCAAAGAAACATTAGAAGTATATATATATATATATATATATATATATATCAAAACCTATGCGTGGTTGAAATGAAACCCTACTTGCGAAAACTATTGTATTGCTCATCAAACATGGAGGGATTGATGGTTGAATCTTCCACGAACCTGAGCTTATGACTGTGCATGCCTTGGGCAATATCATCCTTAGTTTATACAGTTTGGATTATGGTAGTTTCACTTTGGTAGTGAAGAAAGGTGGTGGCGTGAAAAATGAGCTTCTAGATGCATCGATTTATGTAACACATTTTCCAAAAAATAAATCAGCAACCACAACTTTATGGCAACGGGGAAAAGCCCGACGTAAGATATGAGAAGAATTCAGTGGAAGTTCTTCACATAAATAAGCCTATCGACTAATTAAGAATCCATGGTTAACACATTCTACATTGGTCCCCATCAACTACTAAGCATACCTTTTTTAAACTCATGATTATATTCATAGAGATGAACAATGCATACTTTATACTTTTCCACTTCATTTCTACTTCACATAGTGCCTGTCCTTTTAAACATGACTCAAGTGATCTTTTCTATTCATTTTAGACACTAATCTCCCCCTCTGACCATTATATGCACTTAAAATTGGACCCACATCACCTTTTCATCTTCCCATATCTTGCTTTAAACTATTCAACAACTTTGGACACTAGCATGTCATGGTATTGTTCATAAATTCAAATAACATTTTTCCTACCTAGACATTTATTACTCTTCTTTCATAAATCCTATTCCGACTTTCAAATATCTAGTGATATGTAGAAAGTGTTAAAATGGAAGAACTTAAAAAAGAAAAAAGAAAAAACACTTCACCTTTAGGAACACTTGAATCACTCATTACACACACTTCTAGTGACTCCATGGGCACATTATGTAGTACCCCTCCTCAACCAGACTCTTTTTGTATGTTTTTGATTGACTTCAGTGGAACATTATTGTATATTGATTCAGATTTTATGCGATGTTCTTTCATGTTTTATCTGGATTTGTGGTGTATGATTTTATGCATTATCTTAGTGCTTATGATTAATGTTATTTTATGGATCATTATCATGGACTGACACTCTTACCTTATATGTGTGATGCGTTATTTATATGTTGCATGTTTGCAAGTGTATTGGGATGCGAGGGGGTGATTTTCCTTCACTCATTTCGATGAGACAAGGAACGTCACGATTCTCCTTCATCGATGTGTGTGTCGTGTCTGTATATATATATATATATATATTTGTCTATATGCATGTGTGGATTCTTTGGTGCAGGACATTGCAGGTACTAGTATCGGGTAGGTACGGAGTATCAACTCCACATGACTTCACAGGTCTGAGCATGCCTTATATGTCCAATGGGAGTGGAGGAGATAGTTGTTGGACCCTAACTTGACCTGCAGTTACACTCGTGTGAGTGTTGTCAGTCGGTTGTTTTTCCCGTCTGGCCGGTATGTGAGTCATAGTGCTTTGGTTTGGTCAGTTGTCAGTCATCATTTGATCATTCTTTGTTTTGCATGCTTTCATGTATTTGAATGGTTATTCATTTGAGTGGATGATGCTATCTTTATGTTGGCATAATTAGTTGATTATTATTCTCTTAAGTCTATTGATTTAATTAAATTAATGATTTGCTAGATTAAACAGTTAAATGGCTTATTTTATTATGTAAAGTTGCATTAATATATATTGTCGGAAGAAATAAGTATTTGCCTTGCCATTTTAATGTTAAATGCTTATGTTGAAAGAAAGTATTATGGAAAATAGAAAATATAAATAAAAGCTTTTCTTTTTACCTTTCCATTTGACTTTTGTATTTTATTTGTTGGAAAAGAATTGTTTTTGGATAAAGGTAAATCTGATTGTTTTTACTTTTTAAAATAATTCAATCTGATTGGTGGAGAAAACTTTTAACCTAGAAAGTTTAGGTTGGAATTATTTTCCCATATATTCCTGGGAATTCACCGGAATGAGAAGGCAGAAAATTTGAAAGAGAAATTTGGGAAAATCATTCTGAAAGAGGAGCTGGAATTTGATTTGGTTTGCAAGGACTGGGGTTCTTCCATCATTTTGCTTGCTAGTTTGCTTCAAGGTTGGATAATCTCTTCTTGTTTGAAATTTAAATTTGAATATTTTACTCGCTTCCTGCGTGTTGAAAAAAATGCAAATCTCTTGGTAGATTCTTGTGGAATGATTGGAATGGAAGAAAGAGTGCTTGTTATTGTTGATTTTGTGAAACTTATATCATATGTTTGCTTATAGGAAAGAAATGGTTCATTTCTCTATTTGTTGTATGTTTTTGTCCTTGAAATCAACTTCTTGAATTACATCTTCTATTGGGAATAGAAAGAATTAGATTTAGATTGTTGTGTGCTTTCTAGTATCTAATTGCTCAAGATTTGGGGTTTATGTTGGCAAAAATTGGTTATTGCCTTTTGCTAGATGCAAGGAATTCTTCTTGTGTATGGAAGTAAGGAAATTTATCTTAACCCTTCTCCTACCTGTTGAATTCTTCTATTGTTGCCTAAATCCTCATTTATTGGGTTCTTGTGTGATTTTATTTCACCATTTACCTTACCTTATTGGTAAATATCCCTTTGTACTCTGGTATTTGGCATTGTGTGTGTGTGTGCCCATGAAATGAATAGGGGAAGAATCGAGCTCATGTTTTATCAATTTTATAGGCTATGAAAGTATGAATTTATTTTATTAAGTTGACCTTACCTTACCCCATGGGGGGCTAGCCCCACCATGCGGGTCGGTAGTGTCTGCTACCCGCAGGTAGCAGTACTACCGGTCGGTAGGATAGCTACCGGTTGGTAGCAGTGCTATCGGTCGGTAGCGCCTGCTATCGGTGGTAGCAACACTACCAGTTGGTAGGCATGCTACCAGTGGGCAGTAGTACTACCGGTAGGTAGTGCCTGTTGTTCCGACAACAACACTATTGCGGGTAGGCTTTGGCCCCCGCGTGACCTTGTACCCTTTGCGGTACAACTTTTTTTTATGTGTCGTGAATTTAATTTGTATAAAATCAAATATTTTTAAATTTGTTTTTTAATGTTAAATAAAAATAGTAATTTCCAAAGTGATTTTTATTATGTGGTTTAATAAATTTATTTATGGAAATCGAGGCATGAATTAGTAATTCAAATTGGTAAATTTGGATATATTCTGGAAATAGATTAAAATGCCTATTAGGAATTCATGTTTTTTTTTTTTTTTTTGATCAATAAAAGGCCGAAGCCGCATTTTATTACTTTTGTGAAATTTTTTACAACTCCATTCAGTGTGGGCACCGGTAGGAAAGAATGGAGCTAAGAAAACCTCCGGTCTAGCCCAGATCCCTTAAGGGATCAGATATCAGAGCAACTGAAAATTTTTTACAATTCCTCATCTGAGGGAGATGACTGTCTTAATAAGACATTTTAAGTTTCTTTTTGTGCATAAAATCTCGCACCACTCTCTGGATGTACCCGTCTTCACAAAAAAGGAGAAACCACTAATACTCCGAGCTTAAACTTTAGGACCTGAATCCCGCATCTGCAAAAACCTTATTGCAACATACTTTGCCAAACTATTAGTAGCATAGTAAACATGATAATATGAAAAAATCCTTCAATGAATAATATCATCTTTTCTATTTTATGTAAGAGGATTGTAGCCTAGATAACCCTTAGCTTGAAACCATTTTCACCTTTTAGGATTCAATTTAAGAGATTATCCAGGCTACAATTCTGCCTACACTAATGGAAAGGGTCCATTTCTTAATCACTTTTAACACAGCATACATTTGATACTCCATAGCAAAAATAAATTCATATGCCTATGTATGCACATATAAATGTCAATATGCGAGATTATCATGGAGTCTGCCAGGATCATGATTCTAAACAAAAGTTCACAGTGAAAAATATGTCTGGATATAGGAGTAAAACAACCAGAATAACAAAGGATCTGTACAGAGGCAATAGGACCTACTACAGATCTGAAACAATGATTGAGACTGGGCTGATCACAACTGCCCTTCACAAAACCACTAAAAGAAAACCATTCCATTAATTCGCAGAAGATAGTAAAGACCCGAGTGAACCCCACCCGATATAGAAAAGTCCAATACCACAGCTTATACCACTAAAACTGCACCAGGAACCAGTGCAATCTATCCCCAAAATAAAACAGGGCAAATATCAATCACAACCGAAGCAAAGAATCAATAATATCAAAAAACAAAGCCAGAATCCTTAGCATGAATACACATAGCCTGGCAGACACCAATTGTCATAAGAAGATATCATATCTGCCAAATTGAAGACTACACCCGAGCTGCCCAGAGCATACTAAACACAGATACCCTGCAGTGGAGTGTAAACCTGCATGTGCCAAAACATGAATAACCGGCACCAACCAAACTCCTTTCAATACTCCTGAAACACCCCTTTACCCACAAACAGGGACAGGAGAGGAGAGGATGATACATGCATGTGTGAAGGTTTGAATAAGGATATCGCTGAGTTAGTTTTTGAGCATATATACACAAACTCATATATATATATAGTATCTGTATATATATATATATGCATATTTGTGTGTGTGAAATAGTATGAATATCTATTTACACCCACCCACATACACACACACACATATATATATATATATGAATATGTATATTTGTTAGATTGTATATATATTCAAATATATGCAACATCACTGATAACTAAAACCAAGAAAAGTCCCAAACCACTGCTTTACCATTATACATGCAACAGCAACTAGTTCTAACTGTCCCCGATATAACACAGGGCTATCAGCCGGTGCAAAGAATCAAGAATGTCAGACAATAAAGATCTAGAAATCCATAGCTTGAATACACCTGGCACGGCAGACTCAATAATTGTCATAAAAGTCATCAAATCTGCCAAAGCAGACAATACCCACGCTGCCCAGGGCGTTCTAAACAATATTTAACATGCATTGGAGGGGAGACCAGCATGTGCCAGAACAAGAATAACCGATAACAACCAAACACCTTGCAATACTCCCGAAACACCCCTTTTCAGGTGAGGAGAGAAAGATACTAGCTTATATGAGTTAGTTTTTGAACATGTATACACAAACTCATATATATATAATATCTGAATTTATATATATGTATATATGTGAGAGTGTAAGTGAATGAGTATCTATTTACACCCACACACATACACACACACACACACACACACACACACACACACATATATATATATATATATATATGAGTATGTATATATATGTTTATCAATATGATTGTATATATATACATGTATCTATATATATGGATATATATATATATATATGTATGTATGTATTTGTATTAATATGAGTCTACAAATATATACATATATATATATATATATATATGTGATCATATATATATATATATATATATATATATATCTGTATATATACCAATAAATATTTGTCTGAAGCTTAGACTACAAAAATGCTGTAATAAGGATACCCTGACCGCATTTCCTAGGATATATACAAGAGGGCCAAGGAGAGGACTTGGAGAGGAGTGAAGTGAGATGTTGACATGGTCAGCGCCAAAGTATTAATCCCAGGGAGAATCCTTCCTAAAGACTGACGAGTTACCATCTGCCCCTAGATTAGCTAACTTGTCAGCTAGAGAGTTACCTTCCCGATAGATATGCTTAACCGAAGTTTCCTCAAAAAATTTGATCAGATCCAGAATACTTTTTAATTCCGATTTCAATCTCCAGTTAGTAACTTCCCTAGTCCTGACTGCATTTATAGTTAATGACGAATCACCTTCAATTTCCAGATATTTAATCTTGAGTGATTTAGCTATAATCAGACCCTCCTGCAATGCTAAAAACTCAGCCATGTTATTGGAAGCCACACCTATGGGCTTATTTATGCTAGCTATAAGATCACCGTTGTCTTGATGGATAGCACACCCAATGCCTGCTACACCCGGGTTCCCACGGGACGCACCATCAAAGTTAAGCTTAGCCCAGCCCTTTCTGGGAGGAGCCCATTTTGTTAGCTTCCTATCCATCTCAGCCTGTTTCCCACCTTTCCCAATAAACGGGGGAATTATCAGACCCAACCATTTAGATCGAAGGACCTCATCCCATCTGGATAAGCTAATGGACTTTTCCTGTGTATATCTAAGTTTATTATTGATTTTTTCCACAATTGTTGCTTCGATCTTATTTAGAAGGGATTCTACCCTCAATTTTGATTCTTTGAAGATCCGCCTGTTTCTCTCCTTCCAAATTTCCCAAATGAGGATTGCCGGGGAAATTAACCACACTGAGTGATATATATCCTTTGTGTGAGGAGGTTGCCAACTAAGCAGCCATTCTGAAATGTCCCTAGGTCTCGGCGTCAGCCATCCAAGGCTTGAGCAGAGCCAATCCCAACATCTCTGACTGAAACTGCAATTGAGAAGCAGGTGATCCGCATTTTCTTCCTCAGATTCGCAGAGAGGACATCTCGAAGGACCCAGGAAACCTAATTTTGAGAACCAGTCTGAGGTAAGAATTCTTTTTTGGAAAGCTGCCCATGAGAAGATACCAGCTTTAGGAAGACCAATGTTATTCCAGCATAGGCTAATCGGTATATTAGGATAGGTTGCAGCTCGACTGAGTTTTAAAAGTGAGTATCCTTCTTTGGCTTTGTGAATGCCAGACGAGCTACCCGCCCATATTATCCTGTATTTCCCAGAATGTAATGAAAATTGCCTATGCCTCAAATTATTCCAGAGGATCTCCTTATCAGAATTTGACAAATTCATCTCATCAAGGGGTTTCCACTCCCAACCCAAGGCGGGATCATTGGAAATAAGCTTGATATAATCCTTAACAAACCTACCCCTGATAGCTTTGCAATGTTCAATACCTTCTAGGCTAATACCAGTTTTGTCTAAAGCTGGATAGCCCCCCCAAGAGTCTTCCCAGAACAGAGCCTCAGATCCATCCGCGATATCCCAAGAAAGATAATCCCTGATCACCTTTCTACATTCCATCATAAAATTCCAAACTTTGGATCCTTTGGGTACTATTTCCGTCCTCAAAATGCTATCAGGGTTGGAATTGGTAAGATATTTAGCTTTGAGGATCCTTACCCATTTAAGATTAGGATCCGAGTACATTTTCCAGACTAATTTCGCCCCCAGAGCCAAGTTTTGTGCCCCCAAATCTTTGATGCCAACTCCCCCAAAACTGATAGGTTGGCTAATTTTGTCCCAAGAAATTAATGCGAATTTCTTTTTGTCTGAATCCATATTCCAAAAGAACTTCCTCATCTTTTTTATCATATCGAGCCGAGCTCCTTTAGGTAGCTGCTGGCAGGACATTTGATATATCGGAATAGCCGCCAAAACAGCTTTAAGTAAAGTAATCCTCCCAGCCGAAGAGAGACATTTATTCTTCCAAGAATTCAACCTGAGATCCATCTTGTCAAGGATACCTTTCCATAATGAAATTAAATTGTTTCCCTTATCCAACGGTATCCCTAAATATTTACAGGGCAGTTTCCCTCGATCAAACCCAAAAATATTACGTATATCTGTTTCTAAGTTCTGCGAAGTATGGAAGAAAAAGATTTCCGATTTATTCTTGTTTACTTCCTGACCCGAGGCTAAAGCATAAATGTCAAGAATCCTTTTGAAAGCCATGGCTTCCGACCTATTCGCACATCCCATCAGCATTGTGTCATCCGCAAACTGCTGGTGAGTAATAGCCTCCAATCCATTAGTGATTTTAATGCCTTTAATAATCTGGTTCATGCGAGCACATGAAATGATTCTCCCAAGGCCCTCTACCATTATGATGAATAAGAAAGGGGATAAAGGATCCCCTTGTCTAATCCCTCTAGATATCTAGAAGAAGCCTGCAGGAGAACCATTAATGAGTAATGATATCCTGGGAGATGAGATGCATTCGAATATTAAATTGATCCATTGTTTAGAAAACCCAAAGGATTCTAAACATTTACACAAAAATCTCCAGTCGACTTTGTCATATGCCTTTTTGATGTCTAATTTGATCATCATAGCCGCTGAACGATTTAGATGTAACGAGTGCATGACTTCTTGCGCCACAATAATACCATCAAATATGGATCTGCCTGGAACAAATCCTGTCTGTTCCTCAGAAATTATGCAAGGGAGAATGCCCTTCAATCTATTCGCTAAAATTTTTGTAAAAAGCTTGTAGATTGTGTTGCATAAGGAAATAGGTCGGAATTCATCAAAGTTTCTTGATTCCTCTTTCTTAGGAATCAAAGTTATGAAAGTATTGTTGATCTCCCTTAAAATACTTCCAGAATTTCTTACGGCTTCCAAAGCATCCACCACCTCCTTACCAATAATGTGCCAGCATTTTTGGAAAAAGCAAGCTGGAAAACCATCGGGACCGGGAGCTTTATCCGGGTTAAGTTGCCCCAATGCTAATTTTACTTCAGATTCCGAAAGTTTGTTGCAAAGTGCTTTGTTTTGATTTTCAGTTACGATCTTAGGAATATTCCTAAGCAAAGCTAAATTGGCGTCTTTAGGAGAAGATTCCGAACTGAATAAAGTTTTGAAATGGTTCACCGCTTCTGTAGCAATGTCCTTTTGATCTTCTAGAAGGATGCCATTATTGCTCATGATCTTGTGAATACTATTGGTGATCCTCCTGTTTTTTGTACTGTTGTGGAAGAACTTAGTATTCCTATCCCCATTTTGAAGCCAATTCTCTCTAGATTTTTGTTTCCAAAAAATTTCTTCTTTTGTTAGCGTATCCTCATATTTCCCGAGAAGCTCCTTTTCCTTGAGGAAGCTCTCCTGATCCATTCCAAGTCTAAACACCTTTTCATTAAGGTCTGCAATTTCTTTTTCTAATGAAATTTTGGTTTCAAAAATATTACCGAAGACTTCATTATTCCATTTCAATAACTTGCTTTTAAGATGTTTTGGTTTATTTACAAGGCAAAACATTTTTGAACCCTGAAAATTAACCTCCGACCACCACCTGGCAACGAGATCATAGAAATCCGGATTTTGCATCCACATTTTTTCAAACTTAAAGGGGCAGCACCTTGGTGTAGCCTCTCCCTCAATATTGAGGATGACAAGATAGTGATCAGATCCTGACGAAGGGAGTAACGAAGCTGAGAGGTTAATTGCTAGATCGTTCATATTTCCTTTAAAAAGGAATCTATCTAATCTCTCAGCAATTTGAGTAAAGCCTGATCTTCTATTGTACCAGGTATACATACCATTACTAGTTTCTATATCAATCAGATTGTTCAGATCTACCCACTCTCTAAAGTCTTTTAAAGATTGTGGTTCCCTGCGAATACCACCCTTTTTCTCTGATAAATTTAGGATAGCATTGAAGTCTCCTCCTAGAATAACAGGGGAAGAGGGATCTATTTCCATCATAAACGAGATTTCCGACCAAACTTTGTGTTTCCCAGCATCTGGAATCGGGCCATAGATGTTTATAAGGGTAAATGAGAGCTTACTGTGTTTGCTTGTAACCTTTCCCAATAGCCAGTTTCTGTTTCCTGCTAATGGACAGAATAATATACTACGCGGATTCCAAATGATACCTAATCCACCAGAGGCACCCCTGGCTTCCACAAATTCCCAGCTTAGAAGACCTAATTTCCTTTTAAAAGCCTCAGCTTCTACCTGGGCTAATTTAGTTTCTTGAAGGAGAACGATGTCATGTTTCCATTTTATGATGTTGCGTCTAATAAGACGCTGTTTGTTAGGGGCATTCATGCCCCTAACATTCCACGAGGAGATTTTCATTGGACCGAGGGAAGGCCCTTCCCCTTCCCAGCATCAAAGAAGGCAGTTAATTTGCCTTGATCTTTTGCATTTCCATCCTGCAACCTTAATTCGCTTAAAGATTTTCTGCCTCTACTTCTAGCTTCTCTAGCGCAGTCAGGGGTGTTTTTCCCGTCATATATGTTTGTTATTCCTAAGGGTAGTTGGGGAATTGTCACTCCTTCTCCGTCATCCTCTCCCAGTTGGGACTGAGCTGCTGTGTAGTCATTGACAGGGAGAGGGGTGATATCTCCTTCCCTATTCTCATTATTATCTCCCACATCCAAAGAGGCCAGAAGTTCCTGAATTAGAAACCTCTTCTCAGCTTCTTCTTCCGGGGAAAGATTTTCAACTTCATTATTATTAAATACCTCTAGAACAGCAGCCATTCTAGAAGACATTTCTTCTTGATCAGCCTCATTTTCTTGCCCCATGTTTACAACTGATTTTGTTTCAGAAGGAGATTTCAATGAATCCACCGAATCGGAGATTCTTTTTGACATCTCCACTAAGGCTTCTTCTTTAATGGAATTTGCCTCATCTATTATCTTATCAAGGTCATTAATATTACTAAGATTGTTTTGGTTATTTTCATCTGTATTAGTCACAGGAGGGCAGATAGCATTTTCATGGATAGAATTTAATGTGATTTTATCATTCTGTTCTGAAATAGGGTTTTCCTTGTGATCGATACTTTTAACCAGTGCCGGGCTTGATTTCAGCCAAATATCAGATTCATTTATGACCCCATCATAGAAGGTGGGATGAATGTTCCATTCCCCCCTTTTTGTTACTAGCTTGGTGGGTTCCAAGACCCGGGAGTTACAATCAAATTCAACTAAGATTTTGGTGTTTTTGTTTGAAACCATTTTTTCTAACCCTTCGCAGCCCAAAAAGGACCCGAACTGTTCCCCTAAGAATTCCAAAATTTTAAAATCCAAATATTCGATAGGTAAAGAGCCCAGATTAATCCATCTTGGGTATTTGTTTATATTCTGTGAATGTGGATCAAAATTCGGCATCCATTCACATCGAAAAAAACCAAAACCTCTATACAATTTAGCCTTACCATGCAAAATGTCATCCTTTGTTTTTTGATTATTACACAAAATAGCAAGAAAATTATTTTCCAGGATAGTAATACTTACCTGTCCCGGATATAGGGCCAGCCACCAGTCGACAATCCTTTCTATATCATCACCGAATCCAGTCCATTTTACAAAAACCCCATAGTTGTTATATGAATTGAATTGGGGTTCCATCAAATAATCCGGTATCTTGCATATACGCCTCTGCCTAATATTAGGTTTTGGCTCAAAAATTCGAACTTTCCCGAGTGGCTCCAAATTAGCCCCTGTTGCCGGAGAAAGCTTTGAAACTTTGTGTGTGCCCTTATCCATTTTTAAAGCTATATCTTTATTAATGCCCATCTTTTTCCTGGTTCTTTTCGAATGATACACTTGCCATCTTCCGTCGGAGGGAAGCGACAGGGTTTTGGCGTTTTTAGCCCTAAATTCATTATTTATCCCAAAGTCGCCCAATCTGGAGACCGAATCCTTCCTTTCATATGACACCGTTGTTTTTTTTGCAGGGATTCTCTTACAAGGCGGACTGAAAACCGAGATGCTCTTTGGGCAAGAAGCGAAAACCTGCCTGCTCCCCCCCGTCGAAAAACCTGACAAATGCGTTGGATGTCTATTTCGCATTTTCGCCTGTTCGCAGAGCAACAAATTTTTTTTTAGGAATTCATGTTTTATTAGGTTGAATATTTAATGTGGATTTTATTCTTGATGGAATATTGATTTGAAAATTGAATAGATGTGAATGTCGTAAAAGAGTGTTTTATTTAATTTTCCATCAATGAATTTGCAAGTGTTTATGATGTTGATCTTCTCAAAGATTGTCCGAGTGCAGACTTAGTGAAATTAGCTTTCCTTGCAAAGAGTTATATTGTGTTATTTCTCATCTTTGGTTTAGTCATCCTATTGTGGCGTATTTGGTACCTTTGACCAAGTGATATATGATGACTTCGTTGTCTTAACCATGTATTGTCTTTGCCTTATGGTTAACCAAGAGTCAGTATGTCCTTGCTTTGACCACTTGTTTTGGATAGTGGTGTTATGGTTGTCTACTTCGCCATAGTGTCTTCGTGGAGTGACCATGTTTTCTTAGTGTCCTTTGAGAGAGTGGCTTTCGAGTGGGGGCCATGCCCAAAGTGGTTGGCAGGATTACCCATTGAAAGTCAGATAATAAGTGATAATCTAATTATTAGGTGGGTAGTTCATAACATTAAATAAGATATTGTACCTCGCGCACAGGTGAGTGCTTATATAGGGCTCATAATGTAGTGAGAAGGTTTGGAATGGAAAAACGACCACCTTGTCTTCATGAAAGGCTGGAAGGGTCCACATGAGACTTAGTTGGAGCTAGAGGTTTGGGAAAGGTTACCAAGATAAACCTAGGATGGGGGCCGAGACCTATGGAGGCCGACCATGGTAACCATCATAAGCTATGAGATGACACTCTCTCTTTAGGTTCACTTGTGTTTTTTGATATCGAGTCACTTGTGTATTTATGACGTTGTCACCTGGAATATTATGGAGTCGTATTGTGTTGTCATGGAGTTGTATTGTTTTTTCGACCATGTCATGCTTTTGCTTGCTTGAGGGTCTTCTGCTATCTCCTAGCACGGTGGGGTTTTCCAGTTTGGGATCACATGGTCGGGTGGTAGTGCCACTTCCCATCGGATGTTCTTGTTCGTACCTTTATGCAAGGATTGGCTTCGCAAGTGTTCTTGTGGTTCGTGGCTCATGCTTTATCTCATGTTTTGGAGATTATTGTTATTTGGAGACCTATGTGGTTAATTGTATCAATGAACTTTTGTAACCTTGTTTTCGGTTAAGTTGTATCTTTATATGTATATTGAGAGCTATGTATTGGAGGATCAAGTAATCCTAGTTTGGATGTATTTATCAGCTTTCTTTATGGTTGTGTAAATGCTTATTGAAGAGAAATTATATTGTATCCTTTCAATCTTCCAATGGTGTAATCTGTTATTGCATATGGCTTAAAATGTTTTATGAGTTTTGATGGATTATTCGACTAACCTTAATTGTGGAATTTAAATTTTGATTCTATTCTTTGTTGGTAGCCCTTAATGAATTCTGGTGTAAGTCTTCCGCTTGTGTTATTATCATGCATGTTGTGTTTTATGTACTTAATATGTTTATACTTTAAAAAAAAAATTGTTTCACCCTTGTTGTGGGTATTCCTTTGGGGTTCCTGGCGGGGCATTACACATTAGACATATAAATTCACCATTAGAGCTATTCTGAAGCCTTTATTATTGAACACAACATCATATATCTTATGCAACTATAACCCACACACCCCAAAATGTATAAATCTTTAACTATTGACTCAACCTTTGGATCTAATTAAGGAAAATCTAAAACCTTGGGAACCCATTTTGCCATAAAAGTAGGCTGTAGGCTTGAAACACTTCATAGAGGACACGACTTCCTATGCATAAACACAAATGCATTTAGTGGACAATAGCATGTTATATAGGAAAAGAGCACACCATTTAAGACATGAACACATATTTAAAGACATCACTGATTATCGTTAATATAGAAACTTTAAAACCATGTTTTCATTTGAGACCTCCTTCAATAAACTTGCAATCAACTTCAACAGTCACAACTAGTAAATCAAATATATTTATTCAACTGAAACATATTTCTTTTCCTAATTTTTTTTTTGGCAAAAGCGTAAAAACTTTATTGAGAATCAGAAACAAGCATTACAAAAAGAATCAGAGCCCCGAGGCCCCCGAGAAGGACAACCAGCCCAATCAAAAATCAACTAGCTTCAAGGCTACCCATGTCCTCAGTGAGAATCATCTACAATTCCTGACAGTAATCCCCAGAGAGATGCTCCCAGCCTTCCACTTTCCACTCATTATCATGTTCCGATGCCCACTTGGCCAAACAGTCCGCCACACCATTCCATTCACAAGGAATATGGATGAAGGACACCTGCTCCATTAAAGAGATAATTTGAAGAATCTGCTAAACAATCCCTACCAACTACCACTGTATCCCACTCACTTTCTGATCAGACAACAAGTTAACAACAATTTGTGAATCTGATTCACAAATCACCTTCCTAAAACCCCTCGCCAAAGCCCGCTCAAGTGCATAAAGAATTGCAAAACCCTCCAAAAAAATTAGACTGATACCCTTTATGCACCGAAAAGAGGAAAACAACCTCCCCTCTGCTATTCCTGCCAACACACCCAACACCAGCAGGGCCTGGGTTGCCCCTAGATGAGCCGTCAGTGTTGATCTTGATATACTCATCCTGAGGGGGTGTCCACCTTCCAACCCTTCGCACCTTCCTCATAGCCTATCTACCTTTCCTGACACAAGCAGAGTCAGGAGACAACTCCTGCAATCCAAGCCTACTCACAATATCCGCCTCATCTCTACCCAACGGGAAATTCACCTCACATTTAGCTTCCACTATCTCCCGAATCATGACAATGATCCTATTCCAAACTTGTTGAACAAACAATTTGGCCTCCTGAAAGATCCTCCTATTCCTTTTGAGCCAGATATGCCACAGAATGAAAATGGGCCCAATATACCAGACCTTCTGGAGGAAGGAGGATGAAATAGGAGGTTTGCCCAAACTGCTCCAAAACTCCACCAGAGAATCCGCATGGACACAAGGATGCTTCCACACCCCCCACCAATAGGGCCAAATCAGCATAGAGAAGGGGCATCTGAAAAACAGGTGTGAGGAATCTTCCTCTCCGTTACCACATAAAACACAGATAGAAGGCCCCAAAAATCCCCGCTTGTGGATATTGTCCCAAGTTAGACATCTATTCCAAGCCAAAGTCTAGGCAAAGCAGTTACACTTCTGCCAAGAAGCATTATTCCACACCTATTTCCACCAGTTCACTTCTCCTCTCTCCAGTCTTTGACTCAACAATTCCTAACCACTAGCCATAGAAAAAACGCCCTTAGGATTTGGAGACCAAGCAAGCCAATCCCTACCCTTTAGGGAGCTACAGTGTCTATTCGCCAAAATGCCCTGCAACTCTGCACACTCTTCCTTCATCCCAACCACCGACCATTCATTGGGAGTCTTCCATCGCTCCAATTCTAGCCGACCACACTTGTAGATAGCCTTAAAGTCACTCACCCTTGACCATCCAGCTTCCAAGAACCTCTGGCCTAGGTTTCCAAGATTAGGAAACTGATCAAGAATGGGAGGGTATCCATCCCATGAATCATTCCAGAAAAGAACCTCTTCCCCCCTTCTGCAGATCCAGAACAACCCTGCCTTAATGAGAGAAGCCCCCCTCTCGAGAGTGTACCAGATCGATGAGCCCTTTCCTTCAAGAGGATATCTGGGGATTTCCTCCATCGGGATCCTCTACATATACTTGTTGGCCAAAATCCTGGCCCAGCCTCGGTCTTGCTCAACACACCACCTCCAGTACAATTTAGCAGCAAGTGCTTCCCCAAAAAGAATAGACTGCCTTAACCCGAGCCCCCAACCTGCTTTGGCCTACACACTAGGTCCCAATTGACTAGACTCCATTTGGAGGAGGTGAGATTACCAGCCCATAAGAATTTCCTTGCCAAAGAGTCCAAACCCTTCAAGAACCACTTAGGAGCCACCTGAAGCATACATCGATAGGTCGGCAAAGCCTGAACCACCGACTAAATTAGAAGAACCCTCCCTGCAAAGGATAACCATCTATGAGTCCAGTGTTCAACCTTGGAGCGGAATTCGTCCAAGATCCCCTGCCACGACTCCCTAGGGGGGTTGCTAGGAGAAATAGGAATACCCAAATACGTCAGGGGTAGGGAGCCAACTTGGAATCTCAAGATAAGAGAAATCCTCCTCTGAATAGACTCAGGAGTGTTAAAAAATAGGATGGAAGATTTATCCTCATTGATCATCTGGCCAGATGCTGCAAGATAAACATCCAGGACCTTACGCAGATTTGAAGCTTCGTTGATCCGAGCAAGCCCCATCAGGGCTGTATCATCCACAAACTGCAGGTGAGACTACAGCTGCAATTCATTCCCCCATCTCCAACCCTGAATAGAACCCCGACCCACATTATGCTTAATCAGCCTCCCCAGACCCTCAGCAAGAAGAATGAATAAATAAGGGGAGAGAGGATCTCCCTGGCAAAGACCCCTAGAAGCACCAAACAGCTTAGTATGGTCTCCATTGATGAGCACAGAGAAAGAGGTGGACGTAACACAACTCAATACCCATTGGATCCATTCATCTGCAAAACCAAAAGCCCTGAGGATCTTTTGAAGGAAGGACCACCGAACTCTATCGTACACCTTAGCCATATCCAGCTTGATAAACATAGCTTTTTCCTTGGATGTTGCCATAGAATGAATGGTCTCTGTAGCAATGACCACCCCATCTAGAATTTGGTGCCCTTCCACAAACCCACTCTGCTCCTCATAAATAATCTTCCCCAAGCACTTCTTCAATCTATTTGCTATCAGCTTAGAGATGATCTTATAAATCACATTGCAGAGGGAGATCGAGCGGAATTGGCCTAACCGATCGACCCCTTCGCACTTGGGGATTAGGGCAATGAATGTCGCATTCAATGCCCTAAGCATCTGTTTATTCCTCTGGGACTCATGGACTACTTCCAATAAATCCAGCTTAATTATATCCCAAAACTCTTGAAAGAACTCAACCGGGAACCCATCCAGTCCAGAAGCCTTTCCTTTCCTCATGTGGAAGACAATCCTCTCAAGTTCTTCCAGTAAAATAGGACACAAAAGCTGCTCATTCATCTCCCTCAAGACAAGAGAAGGGATATAATCTAGAACCTGATTCTCCTCCATTGTTTCCCCCTAAGAGTCCTCTCTAAAGAGGGACTGGAAAAACTAGAGAGACTCCCTCGACATCTCTTGCAAGGACAAGCATTGCTCACCTCTATCATTAACCAGTACAGGAATGGAGTTTCCATGTCTTCTTGCTTTCACTGAGTTGAAGAAGAAAACAATGTTCTTGTCCCCCTCCTTTAGCTAGTCAATACGAGCTCTTTGCTTCCAATATATTTCTTCCCGAAGCTCCCATTCCTCAACCACCTTGACAACCTTGTCTTCCTCTCTAAGCAGTTCCTCAGACAACCCATGCTCCCTAATTTTAGTAGTGATCTCATTCAGCGCAACTTGAGCAGCTTTCTTCTCATGAAAAATGTTCCCGAAACCTTGACGGTTCCACTGTTTAAGCTGAAGCTTAACAAATTGCAGCTTCTTGGCAAAAGAGTACATGGTAGTGCCAAAGGCTAGTCTCCCTTTCCTCCACCAATTCGCAACAAGAACCTGCAACGACGGGTCCTGAAGCCACATAAGTTGGAATTTGAATGAAGGCGAACAGGCAACCCGAGCCGAAGACGAAACCAGCTTGATGGGCCAGTGATCCGACCCTCTCCAGTAAAGAATCTCAGAACTTGTGGACCACCCCCCGCCGATCCAAAAATAGGAAACCAGAAAATGATCCAATCGTTTAGCAATCCAATTCTCTCCCACCCTCCCATTGTTCCAAGTGAACAAACCATTGCTAGGCTTGACGTCAACAAGTTGCAGCAAGGTAATACTATCCTAGAAAAGGAAAGAAGAAGGTTCCAACCGCATTACACCCCCCTTCTTTTCACTCAACTCCAGGATGGCATTGAAGTCTCTTGCCATAATCCAAGGATGAAGAGGGGCCAACCTTTGCATACCTGACACATGTGACCATAAGCTTTGCTTACCCTGAAAATCAGTGGGAGCATAGATATTCGAAAACAAGATGAATTCCCCAGTCTCAAGACTAGCCAGCACCCCAGATAAAGAGGATCTGGAAGCAACCCACCAGATAGGGCGGAACCTTAAAGGGTTCCAAAGACAGGCCACCCCTCCCGAGGAACCAGCTGCCCCAACACAATGACACTCGCCTCGCCCCCACAACTTTGGTATGAGACCCATCATACTATCCACAATAAGTTTAGTTTCTTGCAAGAAAAGGACATCAGGTGAGTGATTCCTAATCATATCCCGAACAACTTTTTGTCTAGGGTCGTTGTTCAAGCCCCTTACATTCCATGAGAGCACAATCATTTAGGAGGGTTGGAAAAGTGCGAGTCCAAAGTCTTCACTGACCCTGACTCAACCAAATTCTCACCCATCAATTTGATCTTCTCCAGATCCTTCTTTCTGCCAACCTTTGAGCTCTTCTCTGAAGCACTTTTCTTAATATCTCTTTGATGTAGACCCAGGTGAACGGCTGACTTATTACTTTTAGCCCCAACCAGATCCAATTTCGAAGCTATCGGAGAACCCTCCCCCTTAGCTAAGTTCCCCTCAATAATAGGAGCCAGGCCCACCTGAGCCCCAACTGTCTGTTCCATCTCCATCTGCTGGCTTCCAACCACTAGCAAGGCCTGGGAAGATTCCTCCATCACACTTTCCAGCACCCCTCCTGACGCATCCTAATCTAGAGAGGTAAACCCCTGGTTAACTTCTTGATGGCTCAGGTCATCTAGGGCCTCAAATCTGTTAAAGGTATCCTCGTCACGTCTCTCCTGTAAGGGTCTCTTTTGTCCTCTGTTCCTGTTCTTTGTCTTAACTGGGACAAAACCATCAGCACCCTCTACCACACCCGACATGACAACTTTCCCTTTCTTAGCCCTATCAAGGCTCGGTTCTGACTGCTGAGGTTGTCTCACTACCGGTTTGTATCTAGGGCACTTACGCTGTAAATGACCATACTCATGACACAGACGACAGCGAAATGGTAAAGTCTCGTAATCTAGCTGTTGAACCCATGAATAAGATCCTACACACATATCTATAGCATATGGCAAGGGTTTACTAAGATCTATTTCAACACAGATATGTGCATAGGTCATTACCTTTCTCCCTAGAGTTTGCGCCGAGGATCCCACTGGCCTCCCAAGTAGAGCCGCTAGCATCCGTAGCACATCCTCTCGATAGCATTCCACTGGAAGACATGGCAACCGAACCCACACCAGAACTCTATTTGGGAGCTCCTTTGAAGGATTAAACCCCACATGCCAAGGTTTGATGAATAATCCCACCTGGTTGTAAAAATATGGACCTCCTTCAAAGACCCTATTGCGATCCTCCATGTAGTTGAACATAACCATGAAATAGTTATTTGCCAGCAGCATAATCTCCATTTCCCCTTCCGGTGCCCATGTCCGCTGCGCCTAGTTTTCCAAAAACTGCAATGAAACCCTCATTCCCAATAACTTGTAGTATAGCGAGTGATTTGAAAAGTATTCAATGTCATCAGCTATGATCTTCGGAGGGATGATCAACTTCGGCTTCTCACTGCATCTCTCCAAGCAACCATTAATTTTCACCATGCGTGAGCTACTAGCACTCCCAGAGCCCGAATCAGAAGAGAATAGGTTATTGTTAAACGTCTTTACATTCTGAAATGGGGGTTTTGAGCCCACCGCAGCACATAAATCCATAGCTAGAACCATCTGCGAGGCTTCCCCACCCAAAGTCACCATCGGGGCACACAAAAATTAAAAAAACCAAGGATACGATTGAGGGCCCACACCCCAAGGTCTCCCCACAGGGCTCAGCACCCAAGACCCCTCCCCTCACCCGCACCACCAAGGAACGACCCACCTCAAACCCCAAACCCCGAGGAAAGCTTCGGCCGCAGCAACAGACCCCCACCCCCGCACAGCCCTCCCACCTCTCGGTGACCACCCCCACAGCCACCACCGATCCCTCGCACCTCCTTCCTCCTCCGTCTTCCCCCGAAACCCAACACTTCCCCCCCCGCAAACCCACACCAGCACTGCTTGCAGCTAGGGCTGCGAAACCCTAGCTCGACCTCCTGCGCAGACCCGCGTGAACGCCATATAATGCTAATCTTCATTTCTTTTCCTAATTTTAATACAAATTTATCTCTAAGATTTAATTATGATATTATAAAATCTAAAATATGCTTAAAATTATATATATTTAATAAGACCAGATTTAACATACAAAAAAATACACATTAGTAATTAAATTTAAACCATATCTTTATAATTATTATTCACTCCTTGCCCACCCAACCCTCAATTACTAACCACAAAGAAATAAAAAATATGATAACTAAAAGCCCATTGATAAATTTCACATGTACCAAAAACCTCCCAGTTGTATCCCAGTAGTTAGAATTTGTTGACTTTAATTGAAGGAGTTGTGCCACTTTAGTAGTACCTGTAGCACAACTACTTGGACATTTGTGCACAAGTATTGACAATTTTTGAAGTGGTTTTAGTGCATGGTTATTGAGGCATCTTTAAGTAGGTATCAAACGACACTTAAAAATGACCATTTCTTGACCCTTCACGCATAATGGATCTCACATGGTGCGTCGTTAGTATCCAAAAGCAAGAACAATAGCTATAAGCAGTTACACATTTAGAAACAATAGAAAAAAATCGTCAAAATCTAATGTATCATTGAAGATCTATAGATACACGAAGTTAGCTATAACAACAACTCTCCCTAATTGAAACCAAACCTTGCTACCTATTCTCTATTGTTGGAATGGATCTCTTGACTTTATTTAGCTGTGCTTTTGACTTTTGCCTAAAAACAACCATTTAAGTTGAAAATAAGAAAGAGAGAAACAAAATATCATTTTGAATTGGAAAACACATAAAATGGGCCCCACTTAGTGCGTTGCAGGCTTGGTTTTGCCTCCAGTGGTCTGTTGCTTGTCTGTTTCCTTGTCGTTGCCAGGCATTAACATCCATGCAAGTGGATCGTTTCGTTGCAATATTTTATACAAATATCTTTAGATCACATGGCTAATAAATAAGCATACCATACTGTGTTTAGAATCGTTGTTTTCCCTGTTGAATTCTGTGATCAAACCCTTGCGTGATCGGAACCCTAGTTCTCAACAGATCGAATTCAAGAACTTTCTTGATTCCCATGAGATGGAATCTAGGGGCTTATTTTCTTTTTCTCGTACCATCTTCTCTCTGTGGATTCGGGTTATTGCATTCTCAAAGAGAGATGCAGAGTCCCCTTTATGTTTAAGGGGGTTGGCTTCCAAGGTCAAGAGTATGCCTGTTTTTTATGACGTGACGCCATTCGATCTCAGCTGCCGATTGAAGTGAGTGTTTACATTCAATCCATTATGGTGTAGAGGGTATGAGGATCTGGTTGGGAACTTTCTCAAATAGTGTACTGGTTTACCTCTGTCTCTCAATTTAAAATTAATGAATGGAAGCATATCGGAGAGATCTAGAACTGAGAAGACACTTCTTATTTCCAAAGACAAATGCCTTGTTGAACTCAACAATGAATAAAAACGGATCCATATAGTTCAAATGGTACAAGATAAGTGCCTAGTTGAACTGTAAAGATGGGTGTGTGCAAATAAGTGTCTTGTTGAAATGTGAAGTGGGAAAATATCTTCTTCATGGATATTGCTTGTTTTTTTAAAACAAGCAAGATAATTTTCATGGATATTGCTTGTTTTTTTAAAACAAGCAAGATAATTTTCATGGATATTGCTTGTTTTTTTAAAAACAAGTAAGATAACTTTCATGGATATTGCATGTTTTTTTAAACAAGATGAGGACATGTTCAATAAGATTAGATTGTAAAGCTAGCAAATCTAACATTCAAAGATATTGAATGTTTTTTAAAGCAAACAAGATAAATGTCTTGTTGATTTGTAAAGTGAACAAATCCAATCTTCATGGATATTGTATGTTTTTCTAATTAAAGATTAAAATAACCTGGTTTTCACAGGTTTTCATGGGTGGATATTTCATATTTGGAATGAAAGAATAAATGGTCATAAGAGGAATTTTCATGGATATTGCATGGTTTTCGTTAAGAAATAGATATTGCATAATTTTAAAGGCAGATTTTGCATGTTTTTCAATTGGAGAATGAAAGGCCTGGTTATCAGAGGAATCTTCGTGGATATAACATTTTTTAACTTAAGGAATGATGAGTATAATGGTTTTGGACACTCTACACCACAAATATTGTGCTTAACTGGGAGCAAGTAAAAACAGATCTTCATGGACCCTTTTTGTTATTATTTAAATGAATGAGAGAAGTTGAGAGTATGACTGCATTGAGATTTGAGGAAGCATGCCTTTATTCCTCTCCTCCATATAATAAAGGAATCTTTTTGAAGCTTGCCTTTATTCCTCTGATCCGTATTATGATATTCACAATTTTACATTTTACTGGAAGTTCATTTTTTTTCGCTTGAACATATTATTTTTTATTGCAGCAACAATTAGATACACTCGCCAGTACCGATGGCCTTCGGTTTGAGGCATTTTGATTCAATTGACGCTTGAAGAGATTGTAGCATAACGCTGCAGAGGTATTTTGTTCTTCCCTACAGAAACTTAAGTCTCCCTATACTCAAGGAGGGAGTTTATGCTATGTAGTTTGGTATATTAGCTTTGGTTAAGAATGTTTATCATTTTGGTATTTTGTTGAGGTCACTTGGATACAATTAGTATTAAGTGGATTACTGATGCAGGGGCATATTTGGCATAATGTTCCTTTTTCAGCTGTCTGCAGTAGTGGGGCTGTCGGCCTTTTATTTTTGGCAAGGATTCTCTGTATTTAGAAGATACTGGGTTTGTTCCCACCAAAGTCTGAATGCTTTTTGGGCATTTTTCCCCTCTTTGATTGAGGCAGCTAGTAGAGGTTGGTAACTGCTGCCTGTTTTTAGGAATCAGCTCCTTTAAAAGGATCATGCCATGCTCAAGTTAAAAAAGGCAGAGCTGAAAAGTATCAAGGGGAGTCGGATTGGTTTTCTGGGTATTGAGAAGAGTATTCTTGTTAGTTATGACATTTGTTTTTCTGGTATTATCTTGATCGCTGTAGATGTGTGTGGTTTCTTATGTTCAGTTATGTGATACTTTGTTGCTGTGTCTTTGAGTTTATTATCATGTAATGGTGACTTTCTGTAATGAACATTTGCTGGTTTTTGATAAAAATCTCAGTCGTTATCTGCAATCTGATTTTGTTTTCATTTGAGTTCCTTAAGCTGCCGTAGTCAACCACTCTTCATTGGGTCCTTGACTGCAGGTCTGCATCAAAAGTGGTATTAGAGCAAAAGAACCCTTGGATTGGGAAGTTCTGTAAGTGTTTGAAGAAATAGTGGATACAAATGGATTTTAGATGGGTCACTGGTAAATGGTGTGGAAGAGTTGAAGCATCCAGAACTGCAGAAATAGCTCAAGGAATGAAGGAGGTTCTAGCAAGGTTAGCTGCAATAGGGACTGCCCAAAGGAGGGGAATTTATCTTGAAGATTGTAAGTGATGAAGAGGAAGAAGTGTTACAGGAAACTCAAGGCCATGAAGAAGAAGAAGTGGATGCTGCTGCTGAAAGTAGACTTCTTAGAGCCATGACGAAGATTGGGAATACACCTAAGTTAGATACACCGTGTTACAATAGGAGCTTGAATGGTGAGGAACTCATAGACTGGATTACAGAGATGGAAAGATATTTTGATTATGAATCAACAAAAGAATCCAAGAAGGTAAAACTTAGCCTAGAAAAGGTCATGCAGCCATATGGTGGGACTATGTACAAACTGAAAGGCAGAGGAAATGGAAGGAAAACATTAAAAACTGGAATAATATGGTGCCAAAAATAAAGGCTAAATTCTTACCTTAAGATTATTAGGTGAGCATATTCAAGAAATTGCAGAATTTGATACAAAAGGATATGGATGTAAATGAGTACATCGAAGAGTTCTATAAACTCACCATAAGAGCTGGACACAGAGAATATGATCCAGAAAAGATAGCAAGGTATGTAAATGGACTACAATTAAATATCCAAGACTTAATTAGTTTGTTCAACTTTAAAAGCATAGAAGAAGCTTATCAATGCACCTTAAGGGTAGAAAAGAAATTGTACAGAAGACAATCAGTTAGCTCTAGAGGAAGAGGAAGATTATCAAGGGGAAGCGGTCGATTCATTGAAAATAAGAGACAACAGAATAATGAAAGGGATTCAAGCATTTCTCACAATGAATAACATACTCCAAAAATTAGCGGTAGAGGAAGTACCTTAAGAGGGAGAGGAAGGAATTTCACCTATTATCGGTGTGGAGAGGAATCATTACTTGATTATGAGTGTCCTTGAGAATCATTTGATTATGGAAGGAACCATCTTGCCGAAGCTAATGAAGTATTACCATCACAATATAGTAGAACCCAAATATGGAGAAACCCTCGTGCTAAAAAGAATACTGACGAAGACAGAGAAGGAAGAACTTGAACCAACACAAAGAAGAAATTTGTTTCGAACTATTTGTACATCTCAAGTTAAATGTTACAGAATTTTGGTGGATAGTGGAAGCACTGATAATTTGGTATCTATAGAGATGGTAGAAAAGTTAAGATTACAAAGACTCAAACATCCAAGGCCCCACTAGATATCATGGTTACAGAAAGAGCATCCATTAACGGTAAATGAGCAATGTTTAGTTAATTTTCATATTTGGACTTATCAAGATGAAATCTTGTGTGATATAATGCCTATGGATGCTTGTTACATTTTACGTGGAAGATCATGGCAATATGATAGGAAAGCTATTCATGATGGTGACAAGAACAATTATACCATCACCAAGGATGGGAAGGAGTATATCTTACAACCACTAAAGGATAGAGAGGAAGAAGAAGCAAGGGACAAAAGGTATATCTTATTCTATGGAAGCAATTTTTAAATGGAGTAAAGGATGAAAAGGTTTGTTTTGCTATAACTTCTAAGTTTGCAAGGAAGGGGGCAGCAGCCGAGAAGAAAAAAAGAAACTCCTGTAGAAGTTCAAAAATTACTTGAAGAATATGCTGAAATCATTTCACATGAATTGCACGAAGGTCTTCCTCAAATGAGAAGCATTAGTCACCATATAGATCTAATCCCTGGAGCAAGTTTACTTAATAAGGCTGCATATAGGATGATCCCAGAATAAAACGAAGTAAAAAGACAAGTTCAGGAATTATTAGATAAGGGGTTGATCAGAGAAAGCATGAGTCCATGTGTTGTTCCAGCAGTGTTGGCACCAAAAAGGAGTGGAGGATGGCGAATGTGCATAGATCCTTGGGCCATAAATAAAATCACCATCAAATATCGGTTTCCATTGCCACAAATGGATAACCTAATGGATTGTTTGAGTGGAGCAAGGTATTTCACGAAGATTGATTTGAAAAGTCATCAAATTCGAATAAGGGAAGGTGATGAATGGAAGACAGCCTTCAAGATCAAAGATGGGTTGTAAAAATGGTTGGTCCTGCCATTTGGGCTAACCAATGCACCAAGTACATTTATGAATTGATGAATGAAGTGCTCAAACCATATGTTGGTAAGTTCGTGATCATTTATCTTGGTGAAATTTTGATTTTTAGTAAAACAAAAGAGGATCATATGAAACATTTGCAATTGGTTTTACAAAGGTTAAAGCAGGAAAAGTTGCAGATTAACTTGAAGAAATGTAGATTTATAAAGGAGGAGCTGGTATATTTAAGCTTTGTGATCTCTTCAAAGGACTAAAAATGGACCCAGAAAAGGTTAAAGCCATTGTAGAATGGCCATCACCCAAAAGCACATTTATCCATGAAAGGAAAAAGAACTGATTTAAAATGGACAGCAGCAGCAGAAAGGAGTTTTCCGCTTCTCAAGGAAAAAGTAACAGGCCAACCTTTATTGGCCTTGCCAGACTTTAACAAAGGTGTTTCAAGTAGACTGTAATGCAAGCAATGTAGCCATTGGTGGGTTCTAAGCCAAGAGGGAAAACCTATTGCCTACTTCAGTGAAAAGCTAAATGAAGCCAAAAGGAAATATTCAGTTTATAATCAAGAATTCTACGCTATTATTCAGGCATTGAAGAAATGGAGACACTATTTGCTGCCTAAGGAGTTTGTCCTATACACTGCTCATCATGCTCTACAATAGATTAATAGCCAAGGTAAGCTCAGTCAGAGGCACATGAAATGGGTTGAATTTTTACAAAGTCATTTTTTTGTCTTAAAACATAAGTTGGAAGACTAATCGAGTAGTAGATGTTTTGAGTAGAAGAATTTTCTTGTTGACTGAAATGAAAATTGAATTGAATTTATTGGATTTGAAGCAATCAAATATCTATATGAGGAAGATGCAGATTCCAAAGAAGCTTAGAGCTGCATGTAAACACCCAATGGGTCAAGATAAACCCCATGGTTGGAGTATTTTGTTCAAGAAGGTTTGCTTTTCAAAGGCAAATGTTTGTGCATACCCCGTGGATCCATGAAAATTTAATAAGAGGAAAACATAGTGGCCGTTTGGCTGGTTATTTTGGTGTAAACAAAACCTTGACACACATAGAAGAAAAATATTATTGGCCTAGAATGAACAGGGATGTTCAACACTTGGTTCAACGATGTCGAGTCTGCCAACTTGCCAAAGGAAGAAGTCAGAATACTGGATTGTGTCAGTTTTTGCCTATTCTTGAAAGGCCATGGGAAGAAGTAAGCATGGATTTTGTTTCCTTGGGTTACCAAGGACCCCAAGAGGTAATGACTCTATCTTTATTGTAGTTGATCAATTTTCCAAAATGCCTCACTTTATTCCCTGCAAAGAGACAAATGATGTTTCTTGCAAATTTATTATGCAAGGAAATAGTGAGGCTTCATGGTCTACCAAAAAGTATAGTTTTATATCGTATTACGAAGTTCGTAAGTCATTTTTGGACAACATTGTGGAAGAAGTGGGAAACTAAGTTAAATTTCAGTTCAGCCTATCACCCAGAAACAGAAGTTGGAAAGAGGCCTACCCAATGGGATTTAGTGTTAGCACACGTGAAATTCTCAATAGAAGTACAAAAAGGACTCCCTTTTAGATTGTTTATAGATATCATCCAAGGGAGGTAGATACCTTGCGAAGTACTGTTGAAGTTAGCAAAACAAGTGCAGCAGTTGAAGATTTTGTAAAATACATATATCAATTGTAGCAAGAAGTTAGAAAGAATCTGGAGAAGAGTACACAAAGATACAAGGAAGACGCTGATCACCACCAAATAAACCAAGAATTTCAGATTGGGGAATTCATGCTTGTATACTTAAGAAAGGAGAGATTTCCTCAAGGGACTTATAACAAGTTAAAGTGGGAGAAGATTGGACCATGCAAGGTCCTGAGAAAATTTTCAGCTAATGCCTATGAGGTAAAACTTCCAAAAGGCATTGATATTTCTCCAATTTTTAACGTTGCAGATTTATTGCCTTGTCATCAAGAGTCAAACCAAGACGAATGCATTGAGGATCAGCAAACGGAGTGGCTAGAGCAATTTCCTAGAAAAGAAGAGGAAGAATTCAAAGTTGTGATTTATTTCTGAACAAGCAAAAGGACACGGATTAAAGAGTATTGAAAATACTTGGTTAAATGGAAAGACTGATCAATAGAGGAGGTTACCTGGATGAAAGAATCAGAAATGGTCAAGGAATGAATACCAATTCCTGAACACCTAAAAGTTCACGAGTCTTTCAATTCATGAACGTTTCTACAAATTGGGGCACCTGATGCAGGGGCAAATTTGGCATAATTTTCTTTTTAAGCTATGTCTGTAAAGTCCAAATGTTTTTTGACATTTTTCCCCTTGTTGATGGAGGCAGCTAGTGTAGGTTGGCAATGGCTGCTGTTTGTAGGAATCAGCTCCTTTAAAAGGATCATGCCATGCTCAAGTGAAAAAAGGCAGAGCTGAAAAGTAATCAAGGGGAGTCGAGCAGGTATTCTGGGTATTGGGAAGAGTATTGGTGTTATTTATGACATTTTGTTTTTCCAGTATTATCTTGATTGCTGTAGATGTGTGTGTGGTTTCTTATTCTCAGTTATGTGATAGTTTGTTGCTGTGTCTCTGAGTTTATGATCATGTAATGGTGATTTTCTGTAATAAACATTTGCTGGTTTTAGAAAAATCTCAGTTGTTATCTGCAAGCTGATTTTGTTTTCATCCGAGTTCCTTAAGCTGCCATAGTCAACCACCTTCATTGGGTCCTTGACTGCTGGTCTGCATCAATTGCTTAGTCATGAGAAATGAGTTCCTGTGAATACTGGAGCAATGAAATTTGACTCAAAGCTAAACATAATCTCAATAAATCATTACACCATACTTGCCATAGTTAAATAGCTAACATAAAAAAATTAACTGCAAATTTCAGGTTCAATTCCAGTTGAAATAGATAGCTTTTCATGAAATCTCATTACAGGAGGCTACAAATTCACAAGAAATATTAAATTGTTTGAGAAGTACATCCCAAAAAATGTCATTTGATGGGAGTTATTTATCAGAATCCCTAGAAAACTCACCTATCCCAGAAGCTTAGGTTTGAGTAATTTCATGTTAGGTGGAAAAGTGGCTTTAACCAATAGTGACCGTAGTGGAGAGTCAAACAACTTTCGAGTCCACATGACTGTCCTTGAAACCATTAAGACAAGTTACATAAAACATGCAAATAAGGTCTGAATTAACAGGGAAAATTGTGCCAGCTTTGAGTTTCTCTACCTTCAGCGCATTGAAAATCAAATTGAAGTGGATTTAACACTAATAAAAACTCACAGTTGTCTTTGGCTAAATGGGTTTAACACTGATAACAACACGGTTGTTTTTGGCTAAGGTTCTGTAGGAAATTGAAACATGTGTATAGGTCCTGATGATATGTCAAATCTTGTAAATTTAGACATACTCAAAGCCGTTAGGAGCTTGAAGAGTTGCCAAGTACACTGCACATCCAGTTGCTTGGAGAGAATTATTTTTGAATAATTGCAGGATATAATCAGCAACGAAGAGTTGAAGAATTTCAGTATAAGAAATTTCAGTTTTTCATTAAGGCATTTACCATATTCATAATATGGTTATGTTATGAAACATTAAAAATTTAAAACTGATCTGAAAATTCACGAGTTGACATAATATGATGGAGATGTTTGTAAAACTGTAGTGCCAGCAGCTGAAAGTAATTGCTTTCTACTGGGGAAAAGTTGAGGGCAATTCTGGTAGTTATGAGAAAATCTGGGTACCCTCTTGTCATATCAGCATGCAGGGTATTACCCAGCCTTCAAGCAGAGAAGACACCTTCCAGGATCTTCGTTTGAATGACAGTCGTACGAGCACTGAGAACATGGATAATGGATCAGATGTAGTTGGTGGAACTAACGAGCTCCTAGAATCTTACAAGCCTAAGTTAGTGCAACATGAGGAAACTAATATAAATGATCCCATTGAAGGCTAAAGTAGAGTTAGGTAAGCTTTAACGTATAATACACTTAGCAAAGACGTTAATGGAAATCTGAAATGGTATCTCCAGAATATTCAGAGAAAGTAAACTGATGGACAGTTAATGATAGGGACAGAAAAGATAATTTTTTAGTGGAAAGACAGGATGCCGTCTGAAGGAAATTTTCAGAAACTTGTAAATCTCTCTGATGCATTCGATGCAGCACTATGTTACCAGAAACGAGAAACGTGAAACATGACGGCAACGGCAATGCAACGAAAAACGGAATTTAGAAAGGTTGCGCATAAGAAACGGTATTATATATATAATTCTTTTATAAAATCAAAATATAAAAAGAAATAAAAATTAAAAAATTCAAGATACAAACAAATGCTAAGTAGATATTAAATACTTTATAGAAATAAACTCATAAATCTCTAAAATACCCTAGGGCGAGGACCTCATCTGTCTGTCCAATGCTCTGCATAATCTACCAAAGAAGGGTTGTAAAAATCTATAGTGTTTGTTTGCTTAGTTCAGTTGAAAATCAACACATCATCCGCTACTTAAAAATATATTAAATCTATATGCATGACAAACTGCTGGTTAACTCGTGTAAGTGGTGAGTTAATAGCCTAAAAGGACGCAGCAGACAGTGGCAAGCGCAAAAAACTAGCAGATATTTTTGCTACAAACTCCTTCACAGCCTACTGGAACGGTCAGATGGCTTAGAAACGGCCGTTTCAGACGGGAAACCGTTTCTGCCATCGAAACGCAAAACGGGGCTTTCCCGTCGCGTTTCTGGTAACTAGGATGCAGCATCGACTGTAATGAGTTGTGTTCCAGTGGAGGATGAGGTCAAAAAATATAGAGGATGTGTCCCTGGGATACATAGATTTATACTACCAAGTGGAGATAGTTGATGGAGCTATTTGAAATGTTAAAATAAAACTTTTTTCCAATGTGAATGGTTCCCGCTGCAAATGCAATTAATGAAGTTCATATAAATGGATATCATGAGCTTAAGGCATCACAAAAAATGTCATAGTTGCCAAATGAAATCATCGTATGCAATTTGGCTCAAATTTCCTTAGATGGGAAAGCAGATTGATTCCTCTTTTTCTGAAAGAGGAAAGAGAAGAATGGATGCTAATGATATAAATAGATTATGTGTAATATTATTTTGCTGAATCATTAGCATCTGATTGTAAGGAAAAGAAATGTGTTTATGGTGACTATGTAACAGAAGCGAAGAATGGAAATTTCTACACATTCAAAATTGTTGTTGGTCAACTGTATCAATGGATGCCACATTGCACAAGGATCACTTTCACTTATTGCCTTTGACCTAAGGTTACCTTAATGGTCTTTCATGTGAAGAAGATCATGAGCATAGTAGTCTTGATTGTAATTAAATTACTTTTAATATTACCTTTCTAATACTATAACATATAGATTTTCATATAGTGTCCTATATACATACATATAAATGGAGAACTAAATCCTCAAACAGGAATATGCCAATACCCTGGTGCAACTAGAGCAGGCTTGGAATTTTTAGAGCATGTAGATTTGCAATAAGCCTACGTCAAAGGGACCTACAAATAAGACAAAAAGCAAGGCCAAATGGCAAATCAGTGGAAAGAGTTGTAACAGATATTTTGAAGTGGGCAGACTCAGAGCTCAAGAGATCAAGCAAATAAACAGAAACTGAGCAAGAAAGGAAGTTGACGAAGAAATAGACGGAACAGAAAAATATGTTAAGACCAAAGTAAGTTCTATACACAATAACGGTGCAGGTCTAACAAAACATGCAAGTCATTTGGAAACACAAATTCACAGGGAAGTGTAAATCTGTAAAGGCACAGTGGAGATAAGTCCCTTAGAGCATTACATTGTGATTTGTGGATTTTTGAGAACCGTTAGCAAGCATCCAACAAAACAGAGTAGGCTGAAATGGCCTTCACAGCGATCTCATAAGGCTCAGAACTAATTTGCATCTTCTAAGGGCAAACGTGTTCTTGAAAATAAATCTTACTGTAAAAAATTCTCTATAGACATTTCATAACACGTATCTTCTTAAACCCTTAGAGAATCCAAGGACATCAACAGGGCAACAAGTGCTTTCAAGCTAAAAATATGATGGTTGCCTACAGTAATAGGATTTACAAGTTCAGCAGCTTACCAAATATTTTGATTCATAGTCATGATTTTGAGCCAAATTTCTGATTTAACAGCTTATCTATTCTTTAAGGGCTACGTATATGGTATCTTGTAAAAAAAGTATACTCGTCATCCTTTTAAAGGACACAAAAATCTCGATCGGCATGACTTGTCTTCTTGAACAATTGAACTCTCGTTCAATCATTTTATTGCTATTAAATGTTCGAACAAGTTATCTTAAGCCTTGAGTGGCTGCCAGCACATTCTAATTCATATTAAGCCTCACCTTCAGTGGTTTATTTTGGCTAAGCATCACAACTCTTATCTCCACATGGATACACACAACACATAAAGTGATGGGAGATGTTAGTATATCTAACAGCAATTCTACTACCAACTAATAAGATATAAAGCAGAGTGGCAATGTGCAAACGATTTTCATCATTTGTGTAGGGGTTTCATGGGATGCATTGATTTGTCCAAAAGCTGTAGCCTGACTCACTCCCCTTTCAAGTGGGACAAAGTAGAACTTTCTCCTACTTTACATCAAGTAACTTTATATACATCTATTCGAATTGAGAATGAAATATGTTTTCCTCTAAAAGTTCATGCAGTTGTTCTTTTTTAAATGCAGTTGAATCCATGCTCTCTCATTACCTGGATGCAGTTGAGTCCATGCTCTTTTTGTATCTCCCGTTGCTTGTATAAAATTTTTTCACGACTACTTCCTTTCCACCTGCTAGTGAACTATATATATTTGCGACTTCTACATATGTTGAAAAGTACTGTGCATTAAATGTCGAAAATTATTCTACAGTGTGTTCCATGAATTTACTATTAGATTTGAATGGAAAGAGAGTACAATATCAAATCAACATATCGTATTGTAATAATATGATCTGTATTATGATGATTGGAAATCATTAAAAAAAATTACAATTTCATGTGACTACAATAATATATAGTTTTTTCTTCCCCTTATATATCCTAGTGATGTTTAAGGTCCAACTTTGCATAATTAGTTGCCGATCAACATTTGAACTAGGAGCTAATGACTCCCATCATTAGCCATGATATTATCCAATCCAATGCCTCCTACTTCAACTTCTATTGTACCCGCCTCTACTTGCTTTCAAAATCAATGATCTTATATTTTGTATGCACGGAGTCCCCATCCTTGGTAGTCTAATTGCTATTTGGATCATTGGCATCCAAGTCATTCACCTCATAATTATATGAGTCTTGTTGCGACCTTTTACACACATCGCCCCACTGCAAATGGGGACTCCCTGTTTTTGTTTTTTAGGGTTTTGTTTTCGTGTCGCAATTGCTAATCACCAATCTTTTTGCAATGAGGAGTTAAGAGTTTTTAGACGGTCATCCAAATTAGTTAAGCAAATCATGCTCTGAATAGTGTTTAGACACCATCAAAGTGCTCAGAAAGCCCGAAGGATGAAAAACACAACTGCATAGGTTTGGGATTCCACTTTTTTTCTTTTTTGCTTTTTGGCACTTTGGGACCAATCTAGGAAGCAGTTTTTTCACCTTTTTTTTGCTTTTTTGAAAGTTGACCTGGGATTGGGTCGCTCTGGCCTTGGCAATAGGGTTCTTGTCTTCGAAATAAAAAAATTGTATCTCCAAGTATGAAAAGCAAAGAAAATCTCTAGACAAGGCATTGATCCAAAAGTTCCAAACAAACATGAATTGTTGAGCAAGAAAACCCACTAAGTGTCTGTGCCACAGAGAAAAGTTTCTAAATGGAGATAGCAAGGTCTCAAGCCAGTACCAAGTCCACCAAGGAGGGAGATGGCAATGTCTTGGACAAGTTCAAAGTCCGCCAAGGAAGGAGATGGCAATGTCTTGGACAAGTGCAAAATTTGCCATGCATCATGAGAGGAATGTCCTAACAACACACGAACTCTGCCCATCATGGAAAGAACAATGTTCTGAGACATGTTAAAGTCTGCCCAAGAAGAGGATAAGAAAGTTGGCTAAGTGTTGATACCTTGGGGAGAAAAAATTCAAAAAATTGGCTGAGTGTTGATACCTTGGAGAATAAAATTTCAAAATTTAGTTAAGTGTCAAGGAAATTCCCTAAGCAAGAAGCAAATCTGCCCAAGGAAGATGAAGGAAAATTTGGCTAAGTGTTGGTGGATTGAAAGAAAAGTTGAAATTAGGTGCCAAGTCTGGTCAAAATGGCTTGCCAAAGGGTGAAGTCCACCATGATGGAAATGGCAATGTCTTGTGCCATCCTAAAGTCTGCCCACCTTCCTAGCAAAAATGGCTTAAGGAAGAGTAAACTCCGCCCATAGTAGAGAAAGAAACGGCTTAAGAAAGGCTAAAGTCCGCTCAAGAAAGGTACAATTTGGCCTAACTTGTGACAAGGTCCACCCCATCCAAAAAGAAATGTCTTGACTAAGTGCCAAGTCCGCTATGATGGAGATGTCACATCCCATTTAATTAGACTAGTTTAATTATTGAATTTTGTGTATTAATTGTTAAGTGAACTAAAGAGAACTAAAGACACTCTCATAGGTTGGAGAGAGAGTATCATCAAGGAAAAGGTTCTAGCTAGTGAAGGTAACCTGTCATGATGGGATCTATTCACACTCACTTAGACTCGTGTATTTAGGTTGCATGTGTGTGATTAGAGTTTAAGTTTTGGGTTTCCGCAAAGGATTAGTGGTATTACCTTGTAAATGGTGTGTATATATATTTATATAAATTTTGAGAATGAAATCTCTTAATATAATTCTAGGTTAATTAAATAATTAAGACAACTCATGCGAGTATTTCTTCTATCGGTATGAGAATAAAAATAGCATTTCCTTTTATTTAAATACTATTATACTAAAAATAATTTAAAGATAATATCATAAAAAAAATATATTATATTTAGTGAGGACATTATAACCTATTTTTATTTTAATTAAAAAAAAAAAAAAAGTAAATAAACAAATTATAAAAAAAAAGATATAAAAAGCATGTACCAAACTTATGATTAAGGAAATAAACATTGATTAAGAATATAAACATTGCCCTTCCACGTGCCTGAGGATGCTCACACAATTTGCATGTGAAGCTAACGTGGAGGAGCTCGCAAAAGGCTAAGGAATTGGCTACGCTTGGCCTTACATTTGGCTTTAAAAAAAAATTTCTGGTAAAAAATCTATGCGTAGAAGGTTGTAATAGTTTGGAAATTGAATAGAGGATCAAACACGATAAGAAGGGGAGGGAAGATAGTTTCTGGATAGGAGCTGAAGGCACCTCACAGGGTTTTACCTTGGCATCTTCAAAGGAGAATACCAATGCATTGGAGTATTTCCGGACAAGCATCAAGCAATCTATGGAATTTATAGTCTACCATGGGCTTGAATACTATGTTTGCCAGTGGAATTTTACTTATTTTCTCTTATAATTTGCTCTCATACAAATAAAAATGGCAATTAGGAGTAGGCCCTTTTTACTGTATATTGCTAGGCAATGGAAAATTTGCAGTTACAATTTTTTTCATCAGGAGTCAGATCAAAATCAATTGCTACATGATTTATGGATAGGGTATTACTCCGTTAAGGATTAGAGTGATTTTGTTTTGGTAGTTCATGATAGGTGCATCTATATATTGAGTATACTCTTATTGAAACTTACCAAAATATTGTTGCCCAACGTACCTACTTGTATCCTCTGATAATATCGGCTCATTTTTAGCTACATCGCCGATATCTCTCTCTCCTAATTTATTCATTACAGTGCATTGTGTGAAGATTAAAAACGAGCAGAGAGAAACACATAATATTAACACAACTATTTTATGGTGGTTCACCATAAAATGGCTACATCCACTTGCATACATCCATTTGCAAGCAGTACTACACATACATCGGCTGCACACAGCCATTTGCAAGCAGTACTACACATACATCGGCTGCACACAGCCAGCCATTTATACAAATGTATATAGCTATGAAATGAATAGCCATTTATACAAATGTATATAGCTATGAAATGAATAGCTAGGAGAAGGCGAAAGGTCATCTAACCGTTGGGCTTCACATAACCGTTGGGCTTCACATTCCCAACACATTGGAGCCAAAGATCTAAAAAAAATTTATTTAAATTCAAATTCTCTTTCAGAATTGGAAATATTCATGTATAGGATGTTTACCATAACCATCGCCATTTTCTTTCACTGTTTTTAAATTAAAATCGTAGCTTTTTTTGGTGAAATCTTGTATTCCAGCCATCTCATTGTTTCCTAATTGTGCCTAATCTTTAATCGCTGCATATAAAAATAGCTTGAATTTCTTCAGCAATGCGCACCCCATAGGGCCTGTAACATGTTTTTTTTTAAGCCAAGTTTGTTGTATGTCATTTTAAATGATGAAAATCCCCCTTTTTATATATAAGGTGACACCCTATTCCAAAACTCCCAATTGGCACAGGCAAGGAATGCTGACAGGAATTGGGCTTTATGCCTAACAATTGCTTTTGTTTGAAAGTTTCTAAGGCCTCTTCAACAAAATGTTGTTCTGCAATTTTTCAATCTGCTCATTCTGTACCTTGCCGTGATTCCATATTTTGTATACATGTCGAACAGAGCTTTTCCAAATGTTTTTGATATTATTTGCTTACCATTTGGTAGCAATTGCATTATTATTACTGAAGCCTTTTCACAAATCTATTTTGTGCATATTCTGCAATCATGGTATACCTTGCGATCACATTTCTTTGAGGGATTCCGTCAAACAGTTTATATGCCTCGTCTATGCTTCCACTTTTTGCATGCATGTCTAGCAGGGCACTAGTAACTACAATATCTGACAAAATTTCCCTTCTGTTATGGTTTGATGTATGTCCCTTCATTATTACTGGATATTTGATACAATGCACATTATTATAGTGCAAGCCTATTTTTTAGATTGTTTCACTTAGCATCACCAATAATCTCCACAATAACATTTTCTGTGTTTAAAATGATGAAAATGGTTCACATCTCTGAGAATAATTTTCGACATGAATTTAGATGCAGTGTACAATCAGAAAATACTTGAAGGTTCTTAACAACTCTAATAGTTGTTCCATGGTTTATGTTTAACAAACCAAATGCAATTGCTAACTTTTCACTATGGTCTTGAATCTAGAAATACCCTGCTAAGCCAATTTCTCCAACTTTGCATAGATCTCTTGTGTCTGTGGATGTTATTAAAGTCCGCCTAGAAGAGAAATGGGAAATGTCCCAAGGCATCATGAACTCCACTCAAGCATGAGGTAAAATGTCTTGATCAAGCATGAACTCTGCCCACATTGGCATGAAGACATATCAAGTCCGCCTTGACACTTAGAAGAAAGTGGCATGACAAGTGGTCAAGTCCACCCAAGAAGGTAAGTTTGGCATGAAAGCACACAAAGTCCGCCTAGGGGAGGTGGAAAAGTGGCTTGATAACACACAAACTCTGCCATGGTCATGAAAGAATGTCCTAACACATGGCAAACTCTGCCATGAATTTAGAGTTGACCAAGTTTGGAAAGTCAAGAAATTTGCCCAACACTTAGAATTATTTCTCAACAAAATTCGCCCAACACTTAGTAAAATTTCCTAAACACATGAATTTCAAAAAAAGATTCCTTGCAAATATATGGACAAGATGAGGACAAGGTGTGAATTGGAGCCAAGAAACAAGGAAGTATTTTGAAGGGATTGAGTTGCCATTTTGAGGAAGATGAGAAGAGGACTAGGTTCGATGAATCTACCAAGAATGTAAAGATGCTAAAAAGGATTGAACTTCTCAAACTTTATCAATTTCAACTTGCCATCTTCATTCTCATTCTTTCTCAGGTTTGAAAGTGAGAGCTCTCTCTCTCCCAAGTTCAAGGAAGGAAGAGTTTCAAAGACAATAAGTGGATTTTTTTTGAAGCAAGGAAGGAAAGGAATTTCCAAAGTTTGACCCAAGTGTTGGAATTTGCCAAGAAACGAAAAAATGGCTAAGTGTGGAGTTTTCCACAACAAAAGAGTCAAATTTTGACTAAGTGTTGGAAAGGAATTATGAAGAACGAAGAAGAAAAAAGAGGAAAATTAAAGATGTAATGAATAAAATCCTTGTCCAAGGATGGAGTCTGTCCTACTTAACACAAGCCAAATTCAGACTTGAAGGCAAATCCACATGCAAAGTTCGTCCGAGCATAGAGATGGCCAAAATCTTGGCTAAAGTTGAAAGGTCCACATGAAAGTGTTATAAAATGAAATTGAATAGCCAAAATTTGGCTAAGTATGGGAAATACTTCACAGAGAAAATTTCAATTTCTTCAATCCTTCTCCAAATTCAAGGCACTTAAAAGAATTTCAAGGCATTAAGAAAGAAAAGTTCTCAGACTTGGTGAAAATATACAAAAAAAGATTTAGACTTCTTGGGGGATTTCATCTACAATCCTAGACCTATTGAAGCAATCAAGGCAACTTCTTGAAAGGATTTCACCTCCCGAAGAATTGAAGACAAGCTCCCGATTAGAATCAAATGATGACAAGAAGAGTATTCCAAACAAATTTCCACACTTATACAATTTCTTGACACAAATTGGAGAATTTAGAGGAATAACATCAGTCCAGTTCAAGCAGGAGGTATTTCAAATCAATCAAGAAAGAAATTTTTTATAACTTCGCCCAAACATCTGGTCCAAGGGGGAGACTTTTGATGAACTTATAAGGCACTGAGATGGGGGGGTGAATCAATGCAAGTAAAAACAATACAAATCTGATTATCAATTTCACCAACTTAAAACTCAATAGGCATATAAGAAATAACACCAAGTATGGAATCACCACATAAATCATAAACCACATGACATAAAAGTTTATACTTGGAAAACCTAAATGGGAAAAACTGCGGTGGGAGTAGGTACCCACAAAGATCCACTATCTACAATATAGAGATTTGACTGGTTAAGGTCTACAACACCCGGTTAGGGGCACACCCTGCTAGAAGTGTTTAAGCCCAATTAAGAGCTTTACAATAAGGCATGTGAGGACCAACCCTATTAGGAGCTACTCAAGTTACTGGGATTTGTAAACACAAGTTAATGTGTCACCTGGTTAGAGGATTTAATGATCAAACCTGTTAGGATCCGACTGCACCTTGTTAGGAGTGACCTTGTAAAAGGATTTTCTTGCTACAACTGTTAGGGAGACAACAAGTACAAATGATCTCAGTATAACACTTTCAGTGTCTGATAAGATCCACCTTAGAACATTATATATACTTCATCTCTCAACTCCTCTGATCACCGCACTATCAAAAATATGAAATTCACATGATCTTTCACACTTTCAAGCTCATACTCATATATCCTTTCATACCTCATCACACATTTAAAATCATCATTAGGTTGGCTAGAACCTTGTTACAATTCCCTAGGTTCAATGCATCTAGACAATCTTACATTGCACACTTTAGTTATCTCGGTCACCAACATAACAAATCCAATTTTGTGTCGTTTTATCGATCTGAGTGTTTTTCATCACTACCGGTTAAGTCTCAGTCAGAATACTTGCTCTGTCAATCAGATCTTGTTCATCTGATCGAATCTGCACATGCGATCATGAACATAACCTCATTTACCAGCCTTCATTGCTGCTGCAAAACCGCATCATCTCATTCTTCATAGATTTCCTGTACCAGTTGTTGGAATATAATATTGTCTGTCTTTTACCTATTAAAGTCCTAAATACCGGTTCTAATAAAACTGTCTCTGCTTACCGGTTGACCTATAGGACTTAGATGACTGTAAAAACATAGTTGCCATCAATGACAACATACAAAATAGTCATTATACACCAATCTAATCAAACATGTACTGGTTGCATCAAGCAAACAAACAATTACCAGTTTAGATCAAATGATCAAATGCCAACAATCTCCCCTTTCGGCATTGATGGCAACACTTGGGAACAAAATTTGTCAACTAAGTGTGCAAGACAAAAATTGACTAAATGACATGTACTCCCCCTTAGCAATTACTCTTATTACTCCCCCTTTACATTGCATACAAAATTTTGACTGACTCTTAACTATTATGCCACCTTTGACAACAATGCCAAATAAAGAAGTAAAATACATGAAAGATATATACATTTTACATCAAAATTTGCATCAGAGCATATATAAATATAAGTCATAAAGTATTTACAAAGCAATTTTAGAAAAAGCTTCATTGAAATGAAACTTCAACTGTTTGAGATCATTATCCCATGTCTCTAATAGTGTGCCGATAATCTCAACATGTGTCTTTATATGTCTGACTAATTCCTCCATTGCATCAACTGTGCTCATCTCAAGTGTAGCCAAAATAGCCTCCGACTCCTTATGCTTGTTGTAAAATTTCAACTCTAGGAATCAGTTGAGTCTGGAGCTCCTTCAATGATCTAACCCGTTTGATCCGCTCATGTTCATACATATCCAGTTTTTGATGTAAGTCTACAACGGTTCTACCAAAAAGAATAGCCGAGTCATTTAGTGGCCTAAATGTTTCACTCAAGATTTCAAGTTCTTTCTCAGCATCTTCCCTTTTCTCCTTCAAGTCAGCACAAAACAGTGAAAACTTTGAAATAGTAGCCAAAATTTGTCCTTCGGTTTTTAGTGCATTCTTCAATAGGTCTTCATTAACTGTGAGTGCTATCTTACCTTTATATGTTCAATTTCTTCTTCACTTGCTTCTAGTTGCAGGTGCTTAAAGATATAATCAACGAATTCTTTGTCTTGGCTAATGGTAGCTTGCCACCTTGCATCAATAAGATTATACAAATAATTTGGAATCTGCCCTTGTAGCTCAATGAGGGCTCCGCTAAATTTATTCATACTGAAGATGTTGAATTTAAGATCAGAGATGTAAGCAAACATGAATGTTAAATAGGTGCTCGTTTAACCACAAGCAATGACTCAGATCTGTTGCCTTCCCAACCATAGACGATATCTTGCTATCGTCTCCTCCGAGCACAATTCTTATGTAAAGACCTACTAGTCTTGGTATGCCAGCGACTCTTCGATTATTCAATCTGCTCTGCTATTTATTTGGACTGCTCTTGTATTCAATGAATAATCAAATAGTGGAGTGAATGAGGTCACACCTCATATATATATGCATGAGTGGTAACCTTTCACAAAGGGTCGACCCTTAAGAACATGACTCATGCATTAATTAATAAACATTAATTTTATTTCATATTTAGTATGAATTGTTCCTTCAAGGTCGGCTCATCCACTTAGACATTTATCTTCTCTATGTCGGCTTAAAGGAATCCGACCATAGCTACAATAACATCAACACTCCCTCTTAGCTAGGGAGGAATCCTTCTCAATATAGTCATGAAATGACATCCACCATGGCTACTCCCAAAGGGTGGGTCCATCATGGCTGCTCCCATGAATGGAAATGCAAATGAACACAAGTGCTCATCACGGAATCACTCAACGTGACGTCATCATCTCATCATGATATTCACCATGGCTACTCGCAGAGGGTGGATCCACCATACTTACTCGTAGAGGGTGGAACAAGGGCTAGAACCTCAAACTTCTCTCACAGAGAAGAATGCACAACAAGGGTTGATACCTCAAACTTCTCTCACAAAGAAGAATGCACAACAAGGGGTGATACCTCAAACTTCTCCCTCACAAAGAAAAATGCATTTTTAAAAGATGTGGCTTCCTTTGAAGCTGAAAAGTCAAGCTCACTCTGAAGCTGAAATGTCAAGCTCCCTTTGAAGCTGAAGCGTCATGCTCCCTCTGAAGCAAATATCAAACTTCTGACCTCTTTGTCCAAGGTTACTTTTGACGATATGTCAGAGTCCCTCTAAATGTCAATTCTTCCTTTGCGAAAAATTGCAAGCAATCTTCCTTCCTTGAATGCAATTTTTGATTCGTCCAAAACATCTCAGAGAGAGATAATGCTAGTCAGGGGAAATGTCAATACATGATTCACTATTCAATGATGAAGCATGATTTAATGAACAATTCATGAACATTATTCAAACACAAAGAGTACTTATCTTTTCTAATTTCGCTCAGCAATGGAATTTCGATTCATACCAAAGCATCTAGCGAAGATCTGATGGCTGTGTGGCCTTCAGCCCTCGCCATCCCTCATCATCTATCTTCATATCAACAATAACATATATGGATCACTCAGAGCTGTCAACACAATAGATTGAATTATTCTGTGACCATCCACAGAGAATCTGCTCAGTTTTTCACTAAAGAGGATAAACTTTAAGGCCATCAGCCCTGAAAGAAGGATTCTCAAAGAACTCTTTGAAGCTCTCCATAACTTGTTCCACACCAATATTATTCCATGCGGCCAGCATATGGAAAGATGCTAACACAAAGGATTCGATGTCTTGATATATTGGAGCCCGAGGGATTTCTCTGATTTAGACAGTTCGAATTTGCCGTTGGAGTTTCAAGGAGGAGAGCCCGTTGTTCTGTGAAAATTGTGTTGCTACCTCTGTACATTCTCTATGGCTGCTGAGGGGTGTCATGAAGTGGATGACCCATGACCGCAGGGTGGCTAAGCATGCCAAGGGGTGTAACCTAAGTGCTATAGACCCCCACTCGTCGCCACTCTGCAAAGGCCACACGAAGGAGCCCCCATAGACCCCCTTCGCCTCTCTATGCAACCCGCATGGAGGAGGTGAGACATGTTGCTGCATAGAGCCGCCGACTACGACGTAGATTCCGCTTAGAGAGTGAGCGACGACAAAGACGAAGGTGAGGGTCGAGGGTGAATGTGCACAATCGCAGTCAAATGCGTAACTTGAATGCCCAACACCATTTGTTGATCACCAAAGGCATATGTGGGAGGGTCATGGATGAATGCCAGTCTGCCCTTCAAAACCCTTTGCATGGATGATGGAATGTAGGTCTGATGCAAGGTCCAAGATACAATTTGATTATCATTCATGGCTCCCAAACATCCCTGATTCCCACTCGATGAAGGAAACTGGCACCACAGAAGCTCCGACATAGATGAGATGTCTAGATTGCTTCAACAAATCTGATCAAATTTCGCAACCTTGCTTTGATACCATGTTGGATTTAAGATCAAAGATGTAAGCAAACATAAATGTTAACTCGGTTCTCGTTTAACCACAGACAACGACTCAGATCTGTTGCCTTCCCAACCGTAGACGATATCTCGCTATCGTCTCCCTCGAGCACAATTGCTATGTAAAGACCTACTAGTCTTGGTATGCCAACGACTCTTCTATTATTCGATCTGCTCTGCTATTTATTTGGATTGCTCTTTTATTCAATGAATAATCGAATAGTGGAGTGAATGAGGTCACACCTCATATATATATACATGAGTGGTACCCTTTCACAAAGGGTCGGCCCTTAAGAACATGACTCATGCATCAATTAATAAACATTAATTTTATTTCATATTTAATATGAATTGTTCCTTCAAGGTTGGCTCATCCACTTAGACATTTATCTTCTCTATGTCGGCTTAAAGGAATCCGACCATAGCTACAATAACATCAACAGAAGATGACTGTATCTTCAATCTCCCTTTGTATACTTTCAAATAAATGAACAAACAATGTATTCAAACCTTTGTATATCCCATAATCCTTGATTATTTGAACCATTTTATTGAAAGAGTCTTCTAATGTAAATGGTTTCTTAGGTGACTTGCCCCTACAGATTTCCTTAGGCTTCTTAACACTTTCTCTAAGTGCTCTTTGATCCTCCTCTGATTCAGTAGCCTCTTCATCATTTGCTGGTTTGTGGGCTTGTTGCTTCTTCCTCTTTCTGGTTTGTACTGGTTTAGCAGGTGGATCAACAACTTTCTACTTTCTCCAGAACTGAATTTTAGATGGTTTACCTCTTTGTGATTCAGCTGGTTTGTCTTCTTCCATCTTCTTCTCTGTTGCTTTCGCTTTTGCAGCTCTAGTCTTACCGGTAGGGGTACTGGTAGGGGTACTGGTAGGTACACTTGATACTTCACCTTTCTCTGCTACATACTTTTCCCTTGCTGCTGCTATCTGCTCTTTTGTAAATCTTGCCTGCTCAACAAATGCTTCTACCTCCTTATTTTCTTAGCAATTATTGGTCTCTGCAGCTTAGAGTGGACTTGTAGAGATTTTTCTTTGTAAGTCCCAAATCTTTCTGCAGTGGTATCCACCGGTTGCTCTCACAGATGATTGGCATAAACAATGAGTAGATCCTTATCTACCTCATATCCCATAGGTAATACCCATGTGGTTCTAGGGATAACTACTTTCATCATACAAGTGTCTGTATCTAGCATAAAACAAATTGTCTTCTCATACCGATTGACTACTTTTTCCGGTATACGCTCTCTAGCATGCATTTTCTTTTGAAATTCCTTGAAGTAACCCCATGAAATATTATCAAACTTGTCCTTCAGGATCCTAATTCTGTTCTTCATCTATAGTAGTGTAGGGGTACCTTCAATCCATTAAACATCTCCAATACTGAGGAAATGGTTTTGGAAATAGAAGAACAATCCCAAAATCAATTGTCCAAATTTGAATCTCAACTTCTTGTCTTTCTTTACAGCTTCTAGATTCATCATCAATTGAGTTCTTAGTGCCTCTGCCAAATCATAGTCAACATTCTCTTTTACCATCCGGTAGGCAGTATGAATAGCTGCTGCCGGTATGCTGTTCATTCTACTTGAATAATAAATCATGCACCCGATCACCATAGAGGCATATTTCACAACTGGATCATTGATGTTGTTTACTTTCATGGCTCTACCATCCCATCTTGATCCTGTCAGTTTCTCAACATCATTCTTGGGTACTGATCTAAGTAAGGGTACTTTATTGGTTGAGCAAAATCCGGTTACTGTATGGATGACTTACTTGGTTATTTTATGCGATTGATTCAACCACATAAATTGATCATGAATGCGACTAAAAAAAAATCTAACTAACTCATTATCAAAATCATTAATGAAGTTGACTGCATGATGAGACCCTTTCTCAGTGACACTCTTAAACTGTTCTTTCAGTAAGCCCTTGTTGTCACACAATGATCTATACTGTTCATAAATAACTGATACACCCATGTCCTCCAGTTCACAGTGATAAAAAGATTTGACATCTTCGACATGCAAAACTCCATATGGTACACTAAATAGGGCACCAATAGGGTTTGTTTCCTCTGATTTGAAAGGATTTCGTTTAAACTCTGGTCGTGGCCTCTTGGTCACATCAACAAAATGCAGAGTATCCATACTAAAATATGCAAAATCTCGAAGAAAAGAGTAAGATTCACTGATAAATACCTTTCCTACTTCTGAACTAGTGTTTCATACCGTCAAAACCTTCAATACTGTTCACCAATTCACAATGCACTTCTGATCACCACAAATCTCTGCTAAATACGTTGAATGCTGCAATCACAAACTTTCTCTGCTTTTCTCGCTCACCAAATGCTCTCAAGATCGCAGTGTGACAAATGAAATTCAAAATGTTCCTTTTATTTGCTTTCAAACTACTGCATTAAATGCTTTAACCGACAAAACCCTAAAATGCCTTAAAACACTCTTAAGCATATTACCGGTTGCAAAAAATCAATGATATTTACGTGTTATGATTCAAAAAGACTTATAAACATCAAAATGCATCAGAATATGCAAATTTAACTTACAGTACTTCATACAGAGGTTCACCTCAAGATTTGACAATAAGCTCACCCCAAGTTGTAGAAACAACTTAGTTTGCTAGTGATGGATTCTCCACACTAGGTGAAGAACTTGATTCCTCAACTAGTTTGTCATCACTCTTCTTTTTCCAGGTTCTATTCATCTTAGCTCTGGTTTCTTCAATATCAACTTTTTGCTTTCCTTTTCGGTCTGCAGGATGATTCACCGATTGGTTCTTCCGTGTTCTGCAAAACTTAGCAATGTGTCCCGGTTTGTTACAATGATAACATGCCATTCCAGATGCTTTCCATGGTCCTACATTGCCTCTACATGTCCTTCTTCTACAGTTCATTGCCACATGTCCAAAGTTGTTGCAGATTGAACAAATCACATTAATTATTTTCTCCATCTCATAAGGACTGGATCGGTTAACATAGGGTCTTTGCCAGTTAGTGCTTCTCTGGTAATTGAAATTCCCTCTCGAATCAACATCAGTTCTTGGATTCATATGAGGTGTTGGATAATTAGCTCCACACTTGCATTCAATAGATCTATGCCCATACATGTTGCATGTATAACACTAACCTTCAAATTTTCTAGGCACATATCTAGTATTAGGTCTATAACTAGTATTAGCATCAGATATGCTTCTACAAACATTAGCAGTATGTCCTGGTTTATGACAAATTAAAACAAACAAGTTTGTAAGCTTTCTTACCGGTAGGCTTCTGAGCCTTAGGAGTTGTTTTACCTTCATGCATGTTACTCTTGGTACTGGAAGGTTCTCCTTCCTTAAATGTATTGTATCCTAACCCAGATGTATCACCTTTCATCCTCTGAGATTGGATCTGTTCCTCCAACATGGTAGAACTCTTGTTGCATTTTTCAAACTTCTCATTAGCTTCTGCAAGCTCTTTAGTAAGATCTTCATTTTGCTTCATAAGAGTCTCTCTAAGAGACATTGCCATATCAAGATCTTTTATGACTTCTTCTTTCTCTTCTTTCTCCTCAAGCCAGTGTACATATAGAATGCCATTTTCCTGATTTACCTTATAGATTTCATGATCTTTCTCTTTGATATTGTCTTCAGCTGCCCTCCTAGCTTCAAGTTCTTGACTCATACGGATTGTAAGGGCTTCAAGCTCTCTCCTTAGGTTAAGTTTCTCACCATTTAGTTTCTCCACTTCCTCAACCAATGCATCTATGTTTGCTCCATTAGAAGAGCTTCTTTCATTGATCTCCAACAATTGTTTGGTCAGTTTCTTCCTTTTAGCTAGTGATGTCTTATACTTGCCTCTTAGGGTTTCTAGTTCTTCCTTGGTTTCTGCAAGTTCCTTAGCCATCTCTTGGTAACTCATTCCTTCCCCCATATTTGCCTTAGGATTAGAGATCCCTTCCAAGCGGTTAAGCCTTAAGGAAGTTAGGCTTTGATACCAATTGATGAACTTATAAGGCACTGAGAGGTGGGGGGGGTGAATCAGTGCAAGTAAAAACAATACAAATTTGATTATCAATTTCACCAACTTAACACTCAATAGGCATATAAGAAATAACACCAAATATGCAATCACCACATAAAGCATAAACTACATGACACAAAATTTTATGTGGAAAATCCAAATGGGAAAAACCATAGTGGGAGTAGGTACCCACAAAGGTCCACTATCTGCAGTGTAGAGATCTAACCGGTTAAGGTCTACAACACCCGGTTAGGGACACACCCTGCTAGAAGTGTCTAAGCTCGGTTAAGAGCTTTACAATAAGGCCTGTGAGGACCAACCCTGTTAGGAGCTACCCAAGTTACTGGGATTTGTAAACACAAGTTACTGTGTCACCTAGTTAGAGGATTTAATGATTAGACCTGTTAGGATCCGATTGCACCTTGTTAGGAGTGACCTTGTAAGAGGATTTTCTTGCTGCAACTGTTAGGGAGACAACAAGTACAAATGATATCAGTATAACACCTTCAGTGTCTGATAAGATCCGCTTCAGAACATTACAACATCACATATACTTCATCTCTCAACTCCTCTGATCACCACACTATCAGAAATATGAAATTCGCTTATGATCTTTCACACTTTCAAGCTCATACTCATATATCCTTTCATACCTCATCACACATTTAAAATCATCATTAGGTCGGCTAGAACCTTGTTTCAATTCTCTAGGTTCAATGCATCTAGACAATCTTACATTGCATGCTTTAGTTATGTTGGCCACCGACATAACAAATCCAATTATGTGTCGTTTTACCGATCTGAGTGATTTTCATCACTACCGATTAAGTCTCAGTCAGAATACCTGCTTTGTCAATTAGATCTCATTCATCCAATCGTCTGCACATGTAGTCACAAACATAACTTCATCTACCAGCCTTCATTGATGCTACAAAATTGCATCATCTCATTCTTCATAGATTTCCTGTACCGGTTGTCGGAATATAATATTGTTGGACTTTTACCGGTTAAAGTCCTAAATACCCTAAATACCGGTTTTGATAAAACAGTCTCTGCTTATCGGTTAAGCCTTGCCGGTTGACCTATAGGACTTAGATGACTGTAAAAAACATAGTTGTCATCAATGACAACATAAAACATAGTCTTCATACAACAATCTAATCAAACATGTACCGGTTGCATCAAGCAAACAAACAATTACTAGTTTAGATCAAATGATCAAATGCCAACAACTTCCAGACCTCAAAGATTCAACTGCAAGTGAGAAGAAGAGATCAAAATCTCGAAAGGAATCCAAGATCAAAGCTAAGGAGAAACAAGTGCAATGGACAGAGTCGTCGGCAAGTAAAGATATTCTAGAATTTAAGTATGTGGAAGAAGAACAAAGTGACCAAGGAGGACATCCAACATGCTGAGGTGAAGCCTCATCATCTTCCAACCAATCAGATTGTTCCAAGTCAACATGTCTAGGTTCAATGAGCCTAACTTATCCACGAAAGATTCTAGAAGGTACACTCCACAATGCAACAACCTTCTATTCTATTATTGGTTTATATTTAGCAAGAAGGACAAGTGTCCCCAAATGTAATTTTCTCATTGGTCGAGAGGTAGTTAGTTGTAACAAACCCTAATTACGGTTTTATTTTGTAATCTCGATCGTTGATTCGAAATCAATCCTGGTTTTCGAATTGTAATTGAAGAGCCTATAAATTGAGCTCCCCCCTCATTTGTAGAACATGGGAGAATGTTGAAAAACATTATGGAAAATTGTTGTTTATGACTACCAAAGTAATAAGTAATGCATTGTTCAAATTGATGGTGATTACTTCTATTATTTTGGAGTTTGCATGGTTCTTATCTCTCATCATAGTTTAGATTTTATTTCATGTATGTTAGATGAATGCAATATTTCATAAGTATTGATTTATGGTGAATCTTCCGCTCATACTTTTGATGAACATATGATTTTTGTTAATTGTGTAAAGTTAGTCTGAGCTTACTTTGTGGATGCTTAACTTATTTCTGGATAAATATTGTTCGATTTGATGGTAGTTATTCATGATGTGAAAATCATAAGCACATCCCTTGAAGATTGCACCCACTTTGTGTAGTTGTCCTAGCGTGGTGAAGCAAATCGTGGTTATTGGTTTCACTAAGTCAATACCGTCTCTTGAATTTTTAGGAATAGATTAGAACTTCTAAACCTCTATCTCTTTTTCAGTTTTTTCGAAGTCCATGATCCAAGACCCAAACAATAGAGCTTCATTGTCTAGACCTTCATTGTGAATTGAACGAGTTAAGCATAAGTCCCTTTGTGTACTACTGACATATTACAACGCCCATTGAGCTTATCCGCATGTCAAGACCTAACAAAAGAAACCTTGGAATCATCATATGATCTTCTTTGCAATCTTAGCATACACGGTGATTTTGTTCAAGAGAGGATAGAGTGTCTTTGGACATTTTATTCTATGTTCGGTGGGTAATAAAACACACACCAACAAGTCCTATACCATTTTTTATTGAAATAAAATGTTGTATTGCACAAAGATGAGTTCATTAAGGCAATCTTTTGTCAATCCCTAATGTTTCATCGAGTGAATGTGATCAAATTAGTTCTAGCTGCACTCACATATAGAAGTGTAACAAAGTTGGGACAAAATTCATAAGAGCTAGCTTTTCAAGCTTTTGGAGATTTGGGGTTTTCTACCCGTACCTTCTCGCTAAGTTGGTATATTATGAGCCATGACTTGGACCACATTCTACATACCAATCTCTAACACTACTTTTTCAAACATTATAGTCAAATCCTCTATATTATTGACTTTTTGGATGCATTGATGGACCTAAAGAATACCATCTCACTATTTTAAGTCACTAGAAAGTTCATGAATTTGTGATTCTTTTCATCTATCAAATCATTCAATATTATGGTCATTTTCCATTTTTTTTTAGAGCAATGACTCACCTAAGTCAGGTAGAGTAAGTGACTTGTACCCTTTTCCTACAATGGTCAAAGTTGCAACCAAATTCTCCCAATATGGAATTCTTGTCATGTTAAGGGAAAGGTTGTTGTAGTACCAAAGATGTGCATGCACATCATCTCTACTTTATCACGTTTCTCCTTGTTTTGACTTGTACCTTCAAAGAACTGTGTGATAATCTTAAAATTCAAAAAATATAAAATCTTGCTTCCACAATCACATAAGTCACCACAAGAAGACTCCAAAGGGAATCAAATGTAGTATGAGTGGTTTAAAAGATAATTTTAACATGTTTTTTTCAACATTTTCTGCTTATTTTTAGCATGTTAATCCCACAGACCATGCAAATGTGATGGTAAGTTTGAGTTTCAGAATTGCTCAGTGTCCATGATTACTTGTCATGTCAAAGGAAAGGTTGTAGTAGTACCAAAAATTTACATGCACATCATCTTTATTTTGTCATGTTTCTCCCTGTTCCGACTTCTATCTTCAAAGGAACCATATGGTAATCCTAAAATTCAATAATTATAAAATCTTGCTTCCACAATCACACTAAGACACCACAAGAAGAGCTCAAAGGGAATCAAATGTAATATGAATGGTTTAAAAGACAACTTTAACATGTTTTTTCAAGTCCCTTGGTAGGCTACTCAACTCACAGGTAGCTGACAATTTTTCAAATTATGAATAAACTACATGAACTTACTTTTTGGTCAGACATGGCATAGAAGTTTTGCATGCATCCACTATATTCTAACAATTTCAATTAATAATATAATTCTAGGCAATGGTCTTTCATGTGAAGAATATCATCACGAGTTTAGTAGTCTTTATTGTAGTTAAGTACTTTTTCATTATCTTTCTAATACTATACGATATAGTTTTTCATATAGCATCCCATACACATACATATAAATAGAGAAATAAATCCTCAAACAGGGATATGCCAATACCCTGATGCAACTAGAACAGACTTGAATTTTTAAGAAGATGTAATCTTGCAATAATCCTAAGTAAAAGGAACGGGCTACAACTGGGACAAATATAACATATGTTTTGAAGTGGGTAGACTCAGAGCTCAAGAGATCAAGAAAATAAACAGAAAATTATGCTAGAAAGGAAGTTGACGAAGGAATTGAAGGGACGAAGGAATTGAAGGAACAGAGCAATATGCTGAGGTCCCCTCACACAAAACGCTGACCAAAGTAAGTTCTACATACAATAATGGTACAGCACGAACAAAACATGTAAATGATCTTGGAAGCACAAATTCACAGGGAAGGGTATATCTGTAAAGTTACAGTGGAGATAAGGCCCTTAGAGCCTTACATCGTGACTTGTGGATTTTTGAGAACCGTTAGCAAGCATCCAACAAAATAGAGTAGGTTGAAATGGCCTTCAATCTATTAGGGCCCAGAAGTATTTTTCATCTTCTAAAGATAAATGAGTTCTTGAAAAGAAATCTTACTGTAAAAAGTTATCTAGAGACATGTCATGGCGCACATCTTCTAAAACCCTAAGAGAATCCAAAGACATCAACATGTCAACAAGTGATGTCAAGCACAGAATATGATGGTTGCCTACCGTATAGCATTTACAAGTTCAGCAGCTTACCAAATATCTTGTTTCATACTCAAGATTTTGGGTAAGCATCACAACTCTTATCTCCACATGATATACACAATCCTTGAAGTGATGGGAGATGTTAGTATCTCTATCAAAAATTCTACTTTCAAGTAATTAGATATAAAACCGAGTGGCAGTGTGCAAACGATCTTCATGATTTGTATAGGGGCTTCATGGGATGCATTGTTTAATGCATGCTTTTTTTGTATCTCCCGTAGCTTGTATAAGTTTTTATCTCTACGACTTCCTTCCACCTGCTAGTGAAGTATGTATATTTCAAGCTTCTACATATGTTGAAGAGTATTATATCAAACTTCAAAAAGGATATAACATTGAGTCTCATGAATTTAATTAATTTATTTTTATATATTGAATCAAAGCAAATATTGACTATCAAATGTATAAGAGAGCTAAAGAATAATTAAGAGAAAGAAATCATTTAATAAGTTTACAAATTCTTTGATTTTGATCAAAATTGTTCACAGTTTGAAGTTGAATAATTTGTTTTTGAAGTTGAATAATTTGTTTTTGATTGACTAAATCTTGTCCATGACATCTACCATGACATCTACATTCTTCTTGCATAAAACCTTGAGCAAAGAGAAGTCACTTGAAGAAAGATGTCAAAGTAAAGTCATAGAGTAACACTTGCTAAAAATAACATTACATCTCATTTTTCAAATGTGCTTTAAAATGAGTTGTCTAAGAGAATTAGCAATCACATTATTATACATACCAAAAACAAAAATAACCACTTTCCAAATTTAATTATGATAAAAAAACGGCTGAAAAGTTTGTAAAAATAATAGCCCATTGCTTCTTAACAAAGATGTAGTCCTAGAGAATATGTTTCATGTTTTCAATATCATGTTTTCAATAAAAGGGCAGAAAGGACAAGTAGCTAGCTGAACCAAAACATATTTCAATCTATCCCCAATGGGTAGCTTGCAATGTAAATTTTTTCAAGCTAGTAGTGGGTGTCATGTGTAGGCATCTAAAAATGGTCAACACTTGCGATGCCATACTTTAACATGTTTGTGTGACCTTATTTTAGGGTTTTTGTATTTTACTAACACTTCCTCTATGTTGCACATTTCATTTGTCAACATCGTGCCACTCTTCTTCTTTCTCCTCCTATTTAATCCTATTTAGTCGTTTCAATTTGGGTCTTATCGATGTCAATCTCAATTGTCATTTCATGGTCATGGTTAGCTATCAATTTCATATAGTCATAATTTTTAATCCTAATCAATTCCAATCATTTCTCAATGTCATGTAACCAACCATTATCAATCAATTATCATTTATCAATCATCAATCGATTTTCCATCAATCATTTATCTTCGTCAATTGTCCTTGTCATTTCAATCATTAAGATCAATCTTGAGCATTGATTTCAATAAATTTAGTTAATTTGTTAATCATTATGGGTGAGTGCAAGGTAATGGGTCACAAATTGGCGGAAGTCCGCGCATTGGAAAACACGCTCTTAGAAACGAGGGCCCGTTTTTGCTTCGGGCCCTCGAGGCAAAAATAAACGGGGATCAAAGGTGAAACTAAACAGGCCCTCGTTTTATTCTCAAATGGGGGGGCCCGCTTGAAAATGAAACGGGGTCCCGTTTTTAAAAAACAGGCCCCCGTTTTAAAAAAATGATTTTTCCCATTTTCTAGATCATTTTTAGACAATAATGGTAATTTTAGGAACGACAACGGGGGCCCATTTTGTGGAAGTTGATTCCACAATCCGCCACTTGCCTCGAGGTTAGGTCTGGGATAGGTCTGGGATGGCCACACCCGAGACATAGATTTGCAAATTCAAATCTCCATAAGTGAAAGCACAAATATGAACTTCTAAAATAGTTTACGTGCCTCTAATTAGAGATTTTTTATATGAAATTAAAACCTATTTCAGATTATACTGTCTAGATTCTAAATATGTAATTTAAAAAAAAAAAAATTGATTATTTTAACTATTTTTCATTTAATTTATACTAAATCGGGTCCATAAACTTGAAATATTAACTAATTTTGTTAATTTAATGACTTTTTTATTTTAAAGAATTTTGAAAAAAAATTATTTCATCAATCTACACAATTTTTTTGTCTATTTAAAAAAAAAATCAAAAAATGTTAAGTTTATGTCAAATTATGTGGGTCATACACGTCAAATTTTTAAAAAGATAATTACGATCATTAAAAAATTAATAAAAAAAAAATACATAAAATATGCTCATCAATCTTTAGTGTGTTACAAATCATTTCCCAAAATGGTTTGAGAAAATAATTTTAATTGTGTCAAAAAGTGTGGGTTGTATACCTACATGGTATGGTCCTGAAACAACCATTTTTAAAACATAGTTTTTTAGAACTCCATTCAAAAGTTATTTTTTGTTATGTGGGTATTAAAATAAATTACATATTTGAAAAGTAGACTCAGAGGGATATCTTTTATATTACTGACTTTTTCCAAGATTCAATCTCCAAGTATTTCAAAATTTAAGTTCAAATGAGACAAAACCTAAAAAATAAGGGAAAACACTTCCACTTTTTGGCCAAAAAGTGGACTCATCTTCTTGCACTGACCCTTATATCAGTCAAAAAATTCAATCATTAAATTATTATCCTGATTATGTCAATTATTTCATGCCATCATCTTGATTTATGTCTCTCTCTTAGGGTTTAATAATTCTTTAATTATTAATCCTTTACTAATATTTCTCTTATTTACCCTATGTCTTGTAATAATTCATTTAATTGGCTAATTAGTCTTTTATGAATTAATTAACACATGAGAATTTATTAATTAATGTCATCTAATTCCTATTTCCTAATTCCTAATTTCCACCTCATTTTCTAATTTGTTAAATTCAATTTCCACCTAATTTTCCTCTTCTAGTTGCTCTTTTTGTGCTTCCTTTGTCATAAGTTGGAAGCATGATTCTCTCAATTTGTCATAATTGTTAAAATAGAAACATTTCATACCTCTTGACATAGCAACTTGTCCTCACACCTTGCATGGGAAATTTGTCATAGTCATGACATAGAAGGTGTCATAAGCTTTCTCTTTTCAATTCAATTTTCCAATTTCAAAATCAAATTGTCTCTAATATCAATTTCATGCTACTTTTGTCCTCTCTAATTTATTTATAAATTGGACGCCTTTACTCAATCATTTTGAGGGAATCAATCACATTTTCAAGTATCCTCGTGTTGTCAAAATCAATCTTGCTTCATGCTTTTGCACTTGTAGGTGAGATCCACACAAGCCCAATTTGGAGGAGAAAGAAGAACAATGGAACAACATGGAAGGAGCATTTGTTTGGTTTGCATTTCCTTTTAATGCTTTGTTTCTATGCTTTCATTGAATGTATTAGGATTTATTTCATAACATTTTAGCTTTGTGGTTCGCTTTTATGTGTTATGAACCTTATTTCTGAATTCCTAGTTACACCATGAATTTGCATGCACCAAAAGTGGTACTTCAATTTTTGATTGATGATAAAGCCAATGTTTATGGTATCAAATTAAAAGAAAAATTCAACTACCAGGTCTCTATTTATAGCTTGGTGGCTGGCAGGTTGTCATAAGGACAACACCACTAGTGGTGGTCTTGAACTGGTGGTGGTGCTAAGGCTGTGATTGGGTGAAAATTGCACTTTAGTGGAGAATAGGTGGGTTTTTGATGACAAACTCAAACCAACATATCAAAATGGTTTTTTTTAATTTTTAAATTAGATGTTTTATTTTTTGCCCATAGGGGTTGATGAATGGCCCCACTTGATCACGAGCTTAGGACCAAGGGCTTCCCCCCACTTGATCAGGAGCTTAGGACCAAGGGCTTAACCCTCTAGCCATGGCTTGCCAAGTTGGGGCCAACCATCAATTGGAGACTAACAAACCCATATTGGTTGTTGATTGGTACTTAACTATGCATTTGTCATTACATAGGGATATGAAGTTTACGATAACCCCATCTCCAACTTATTTCATAATTTTTTATTTTTTATTTTTTTAAATTTGATTTTTTACCATAGGTTTTTAAATTTATGGTCAAATAAGGGGTGCATTTCTCACATGTGATTAAAATTGGTTGAATTTATATTAATATTTATCTCTCAGGTCTCCAAGATTCAATGATGAGATCTATTTTTTCCCATGGGGTCATCTATAAACAATTCTGACAAAATTTTTATGGTGAATGTTAGGATTAAGGTGTCTTAACCTTAGAGTCCAAACTTGCTAATTTAATTATTTGTTTTATTTTTCCACTTTGGAAGTCCTGAAGTTTTGAGAACTAGTGTCATATGTTGCTATGTTGAGTTTATGATAAATTTTCTATTCTGCTTATGGCAGTTTCTAGTTCGATGGAAGAGTCATATATAGAGAATTATATTTTGGCAGATTGCATTTATTATTTGAGTTATTTTGACAAGTGGTGTGAGGTATAGAAGGCACCTAATTGGTCATGGTAATTTCTATGTTGTACTTATATTACATTTGGCAAGATGACAGTTATGGAAGGGATAGGTGTTATTGCTTCAAAAGTTGCTATGTGCAATGTGTCTTTGGATTAGCAAGGTGTTGCTTGTGACACAACTTACCTCTTGTTCTTTGAAGTTGGTTCTAGAAACCATGTGCACATATCTCTTTGTAATGAGATCTATAAATATGTTGCCTTAGTGGTTTTGTATGAGACAAGTTGAAGGCGTTGTAATGCTGCTAGAATTATTCTCGAAATCTCTGTTGTAGCTACTCCTAAAGACCATTGGCTCTGTGCATTGTATTGTAATTATTTTGTTGTTAAATAATACAATTGAGTCCGGCTTTTGGAGTGTGGGTTTTTTCCCAAAAGGGTTTTCCCATGTAAATATGGTGTTGTGATTTTATTTGTGAAATATGATTTTATGTGTTTATCTAATTTGTAATTGTTTAAAAGTTTGTAAGAAATTTATGCATCACCTCTCCTATTAGATTTAGCTTTTGGAAGAATTATTCCACACTTAGGCTTCCTTTCAATTGGTATCAGGGCCTGGCCAACTTTGTTATTGTTGTTGGGTTGATGAGTTCTTTGTTCCGATCTAGTTTTAGTGGGAGTTTTGTAGTGGATGATTTCATAACTTTGTTGCGGGTTAGATATGGCAAGCACATCCAGAAGAATAGAGATGGATAAATTTAATGGAAGCAATTTTGAGTTGTGGAAACTCAAAATGGAATACATGCTCATGGATAGAGATCTATGGGTTGCAGTTTCTTCGAAAAAACCCCAAAATACACCGCAAGATGAATGGGATAAAATGAATCAGAAAGCCAAGGGTTTGATAAAACTCTATCTAGCTGATTTAGTGTTCATGAATGTCCATGAGGAGAAGACTATAGCTGCACTTTGGAAGAAGCTTGGTGATATTTATCAAGGGAAATCCTTGGTAAATAAGTTATTCATGAGAAAGAAGTTGTATTCTTTGAGGATGGAGGAAGAAGGGTTCGTTGCATATCACCTGAATGCATGAACAACATGTTGGTTGCTAAAACTATTTTTGGTGGTGATAAGATTGATGATCAAGAAAAATGCATGCTTCTATTATGTTGTTTGCCGGACTTGTGGGATCACCTTGTGATAGCCATTGGAAGCACAACCACTTTCAAGATGGAGGATGTGGTTTTTTCATTGCTATTTGAAGATATGCGAAGAAAGACTTCCGAGATGACTAAGGAGGCCCTGGTTGTTCATGGTAGATCAAAGGAGAAAGGAAAGAAAAAAGACAAGAAGAATAAATGAAAGTCTTCGAGGAGATCTAAGTCTCTTGGGAAAAATTCTAAGGGGAAATGTTGGAATTGCGACAAATCTTGTCATTTCCAGAAAGATTGTAAAGATGAGAAGAAAAAGAAAAACAAGAATTCCTCTGATTCTGATTCTAATAAATCCTCTTAAGATTATGTGGATGCTTTTGTCATTGCCTTGGCAATCCATGAATCAGAAGATGTATGGTTGATTGACTCAAGGGCTTCTTTTCACATGAACTCTCATAGGGATTGGTTCTCAAAATATGAAGAATATGATGGTGGGAAGGTGTACATGGGCGATGATTATCACCTGAAGGTTGTTGGTAACATAAGAGTCAAGATTCGATTCCTTGATGGTAGAGTGAAGGGGATTGATGGTGTACTGCATATCTCTGGTTTGACATGAAACCTTCTTTCAGTCAACAAGCTGAGCGATGTGGGAGTGCAAGTTGTTTTATCTCAAGGTGGATGTAAGATGACTAGAGGATCTATGGTGCTTGCTAAGGGTGTTTGGATTGATACTCTGTATAAGCTGTATGCATGCACAATTTAGTGCAATAGTGCTTCTATGAATTCCAAGAAGAGAGCTTTAGATTCTTCATCCTCACTGTCAGATCAAGCAGAAAAGATGGCTGTTGTTACAACACCTGATGGGAATGCTTTTCTAGGTACCTAAGGGTGCTAATGCTTTGGATATGAAGCTCCCAGCTGAGAAGACAATATTGTGGCACCAAAGGCTTGGCCACATAGGTGAAAAGGGCTTGTGAGCCTTGAAAAATAAGAGCCTTGTTGAAGGCCTTGATGATTGTAATCTTGAGTTTGACTTTTGCGAACATTGTGTATATGGGAAAAAACACCGTGTATCTTTTTATTCCAGTTCTCATAAGTCTTCTGGGGTTTTGGACTATGTTCATTGTGATGTTTTTGGTCCAATTAATGGGTCTTTGTTAAATAGATCAGTGTACTTTGTTTCTTTCATAGATGACTATTCTAGAAGGACATTTGTTTATTTCCTCAGAAGTAAATCTGAAGTTTTCAATCGGTTTAAGGAATTTAAGTCCTTGTTTGAAAATCAGACTGGTAGCAAAATTAAGTGTTTGAGGATGGATAATGGTGGTGAGTTTTGTTCTGTTGAGTTTGACAAGTTCTGTAAGGACCACGAGATTGAAAGACATACGACAACTGCATATACACCACAACAAAATGGAGTTGCAGAGAGGATGAATAAAATGCTGATGGAGAGGGGTAGGAGTATGTTAAGTGGTGTTGGCCTTGAACAAAAGTTCTGGACTGAGGCGGTAGCCACTGCATGTTATTTGATTAATAGATCTCCTACTTTGGTGCTTGTTGAAAAGACCCCTATGGAGGCATGGTCTGGTAAAAAGCCCTCATTGAGACATCTCAAAGTCTTTGGCTATGAGGCATATGCTCATTTCTCATGTGCCTAGTGAAAATAGATTTAAATTGGGAAACAAGGCGATAAAATGTATCTTCATCGTCTATGGTGTCGATGTGAAGGGGTACAAGCTTTGGGATCTAGTTGCAGAGAAGGTTCTCTATAGAAGAAGTGTTATCTTCTGTGAGCTGAAACCTTCCATAGTAGATGTGCAATCAAAGAAGGAAGAGAAACAAAAGGAGGAGGTAGTTCAGATTCCGCCCACTCTTGAGAGAGTTGAACTACATACTCCTGCGAGACTTGATAATGAGGGGAGCTCTAGTAGCTCAGAGAGTTTAGAAGAGGAACAAGATTCTCAACTTCATTATTTGAGGAGGTCTACACATGAAAGGCAACAACCTAACAGATATAGTTATTCACCAGAAAGGTTTGGATATTCTATGTTGGATTCTAGTTGTATTTATGCTTTGATTACTAACATTGATGAGCATAGGGCTGTTAGAGAGGCTATGGGTATGCATGATGCAAATTCCTAGATGGAAGCCATGAATGAAGGGATGGATGCATTGAAGAAGAATGCTACATGGGATCTGGCACCTTTTCGTGAAGGACGGAAACCCATTGGTTGTAAATGGGTGCTAAAGAAGAAATTTGGTCTAGATGGCAGTGTTGAAAAATACAAGGTACGATTGGTCGCAAAGGGATATTGCCATGTGGAGCGAATTGATTATGGGGAGATATTATCTCCTATAGCTAAGATGACATCCATTCGACTTTTGTTATCACTCGCAATAGTTCATGATTTGGAATTCAAGAAGATGGATGTGAAGACAACTTTCCTTCATGGTGACTTGGAGGAGGAAATTTACATGTCACAACCAGAGCACTTCGTAGAGAAAGGTAAAGAGAATCTAGTATGCAAGCTAAAGAAATATCTTTATGGTCTTAAGCATTCTCCTAGAATGTGGTACCACAAATTCGACACCTATGTGTTGTCATTGGGATTTATGAGATCTAAATCTAACCATTGTGTTTATTACAAATAGGAAAATGGCCATATTCTCATTATTGTCCTCTATGTGGATGATATGTTGTTCATTGGAAATGGGAAGAAAATTATTTTAGATTTGAAGTCTCAGTTGTCAAAACAGTTTGAGATGAAAGATCTTGGTGCAGCTAGGTACATTTTGGGAATGGAGATCAAAAGGGATAGACCTCACATAAAGCTTTGGGTCAGCTAGAGAAAGTATGTGAACTCTGCATTGGAAAGATTCAACATTAGAGATTGCAGAAAGTTAGTTGTTCCAGTGTTACAAGGGACGAAACTTTATATGGAAGACTGTCCAAAGTCTCTTACCAAGATGGAGGACATGACCAAAGTTCCTTATGCAAGTGTTGTTGGTAGCCTAATATATGCTATGGTCTGTATGAGACTAGATATTGCACAAGCAGTGGGAGTCCTTAGTCAATTTATGGCTAATCCTGGACAAGTGCATTGGGATGCAACAAAGAGAGTGTTCAGATATTTGTAGAGTACTTCTGAGTATTCCTCGTGTTTCCATGGTAATCCTTCTGGACCTCGACATTCCTTGAGTATTCATGTATATGTGGACTCTGATTGGGCAGGTGACGTTGACAGTAGAAGATCCACCAGTGGGATATGTGTTCACAATGTTTGGTGGTGCATTGAGTTGGATGAACAAGCGATAAGCTGTAGTTGCTTTGTCTACAACTAAAGCAGAGTACATGGAAACTACTCATGCTTGTAAAGAAGCCATTTGGCTTAAGAGATTATGCTCAAATATTGGTTTTTGATGCAAGACAAATTACTATTTATTGTGACAACCAGAGTGCTATATGTTTAGCGAAGAATCCTACTTCCCATGCCAGAACAAAGCATATTGATGTATAGTTTCATTTTTTTCATGATATTGTGGAAGATGTAAAGGTGAAGTTGGAGAAAATTGATACTTTGGTGAATGTTGCAGATGCACTGATGAAGCTAGTGAGCACTAAGAAGTTTAGATGGTGTACCAATTCTATGGGCCTTGGGGCCTTGAGTAGTTAACAAAGTGTTTTTGACTCTTGACAGGTCTTCGACAAGTAGGAGAATGTTAGGATTAAGGTGTCTCAACCTTAGAGTCCAAACTTGCTAATTTAATTATTTGTTTTATTTTTCCACTTTCAAAGTTCTAAAGTTTAGAAAACTAGTCTCATATGTTTCTATGTTGATTATATGATAAATTTTCTATTATGATTATGGCGGTTTCTATTTCGATGGAAGAGTCATGGAGAGTTATATTTTGGTAGATTGAATTTATAATTTGAGTTCACTTTTGACAAGTGGTGTGAGGTAAGGAAGGCACCTAATTGGTCATGGTAATTTCTATGTTGTACTTACATTGCATTTGGCAAGATGACGGTTATGGAAGAGATAGGTGTTGTTGCTTCAGAAGTTGCTATGTGCAACATGTCTTTGGATTATCAAGGTGTTGCTTGTGACACAACTTACCTCTTGTGCTTTGAAGTTGGTTTTGGAAACCATGTGCATATACATCTTTGTAATGAGATCTATAAATATGTTGATGCCTTGGTGGTTTTGTATGAGACAAGTTGAAGGCATTGTAATATTGCTGAAATTATTCTCGAAATCTCCGTTGTAGCTACTCCTGAAGAGAACTGGCTCTGTGCATTGTATTGTAACTGTTTTATTGTTGAATAATACAACTGAGTCTATCTTTTGGAGTGTGGGTTTTTTCTCGAAAGGGGTTTTCCATGTAAATCTGGTGTTGTGGTTTTATTTGTGAAATCTGATTTTATATGTGTTTATCTAATTTGCAATTATTTAAAAATTTGTAAGAAATTTATGCATCACCTCTCCTATTAGATTTAGCATTTGGAAGCATTATTCCACACTTAGGCTTCCTTGCAATCAACACCAAGAAAAAACCTAGGATTTTTATCAAATGGTTTTCAAACCCTAGATATAAAAAAATAACAACAAATCTACAAACCTAAAAACTCTAAATTTGTATTGAAATCTCTCCAACATTGCCATGACATCAAATTTTTGTTACGTTTTCTCAAATAAGGGTTAAACAAAAACATGGATATCTCACATCCCTTATCCATAACCATGGTTTTGATACCACTTAATAAACAATTATCAGGTTGATCAAACCACTTATTATACAAGCTCATGATAGAAAAATATGCATACAAACTTACATAATAACTTTAATGCAAATATCAAAGACACATCACAAGATTACATAAGATACACCTTGATTAAACCTTCAAGAGTATATAAAAATCCAACTTCCAAAAACATCTACACTCAATGTATTATCAACTAGCATACCTATCTTTAGAAGAAGATAGGTAAAGTATGCCAAAAGATATCATATTTGTTTATTATTCCACTTGAAAAATAATTATATTATTATTTTGTAATTGATATTAAATCATTATTATATTATGATATTATAATTAATACTAGTATACCTATATTTAGAAGAATATAGGTAAAATACGTTGAAAAATATCATATTTGTTCATTATTTCACTTTAGAAAAACTTATATTATTATATTGTAATTAATATTAAATCATTATTATATTATGATATTATAATTAACATTAAGATATGATAATATTGTTTTGTTTTAGTATATGTTTTTTAATTATATTTTTATATTTCCATTAAACTCTTTACAAAAGAAAAATTATATTATTATATTTCTATCAAACTTCTGACAAGGAAAAATATCTATTAAGAATGCATTATTATTATTATATTATCATACCATTATATTTTTATTTTATATTCTCATTCTTATCCTTATCCTTGAGAAAAAAGTGGATTTTATGGAGGTTTCAATTCTCCATGGTTAATAATATTATTTCTAATCTATTACACTACTATTCTCTCTCTCTCTCTCTCTCTCTCTCTCTCTCTCTCTCTCTCTCTATATATATATATATATATATATATATATATAAGAAAAAATATAAAATTTATAAAATAATAATAAAATGTTCTTTTCCTTTTTTATACATTTTTTTAAGTGTCACAAACATGTCAATTTAAATGCTTCTAGTTTTTATTGAAGGAGGTTTTTACATCCATATTGAGTGTAATATGTCTTTGGTGTAATAATGAAAAAATTAATATATATATTTATTAAACCTCTATGAATAATTTTGAAACATCAATCTCATCCAATGCATTCTCCATGTGTTCAAGCATGTAACCACAAATCCCATGCCATTTTTAGTTCAACAAGAGAGCTCAATGCAATGGTAGCCAAGCCAAACAACTAATTAGCTAACTAGCCAACAAGCTAACCCCAACCACTAAACATGTGTTTATTTTTATAGATAAAGTTAACACAAAATAACCAAGTGATAAATGTAAAGCTACGTGCTTTAGAACCATGAGTGCATGATATCCATTCTATGTTACAAAACTATGTTACCTTTGGGAAAAAATTGACAGACCATTCCATATAGGGTTGACAAGTGACAAAATATTCACGACTCAAAAATAATCATGGCATATAATTTTTTTTAATTATCTCAATGAATTAGAATGCATCCAATCTCTTACATCCTTGGATTATTTTAAATTTATTTGAATAGAGATATAAGATCATATTAAACTTGACCCACCACCTAGTATAATCCCAATGTACTCTAGATTTTAAAACATCAATCAATTGTAATCTACTCACTCTCTTGTATGTGCCTAGGATTAGTAAACTTTAACCAATTTGAGTTAATAATAAAATGAACTATTCAATGATTTGACATTTTCCATTATCTTACATGTATTACAAATTTTAAAACTCTAGTCAATTGAAATAAACTTGCTCTCTCATGTACATAGTGTGTTAACAATTTTTAATTTTGACTCAAGATTTATTATACTAAAACACATTTGCACTCTAGTATGCATTGTGTATTAATGAATTTAATGTTTAGACTTGAGATTTGTTATAAATTTTCTTTACTAGTGATGAATTTTAAAATTTTGGTCAACCATAGAGTTCATTCCTATTCTTGCAGCCATACTTAATAAGTAAGCTTTATAGTATTAAGATGATAGTATTAAGCCTTATAGAAAGATTAAGAGCCCATCATGAAGTTGGCCACACTTCAAGGAATCAACCAAGAAACAAAGCAACCACAATTGAACATGAGTAAGAATAAAAAATGGAGATTGAAATGATATGAGATGAAATTGATATTGATACAATGCACAAATGAGCCTTTCTTTTCTAGGCAAGGTGATAAGGTGAAAATGCAACTACTTGGATAAAAATATTAAATGCATGATGCACTCTATTAAATAAATGATAGATGAATCACATCTATCTAGAATGACACCAAGGATAACTAACATAGACAATATTAAATGATAGTTACATGTGACAACTAAGCAATCCTAAGTAAACTTAACTATGTGAATACAAATCCATGGAACAAAATAATCTAGATTTTAGGTCTCTAGTTAGTTGCAATGTACTCTCTCATGGTTAAAAAAATATCTTGAGTTGAGCGTAGAGTAGATCAATGCATATTGAATTCGATATAGTAGAGCTTTTATGTCATTATCCAAAAAAAATATTTAGTTTATATCCAAGATCATATTAACACAAATGTATTGGGGATTTCAAGTATGTGTTACTCTAGATTATCACCTCTTAGTTAATCAGAATATATCCACTTCCTTGTATTTATGCTTGGAAAATATATGTTTTAAAAATATTATGGGACTAATAATTTTATCAAGTTTGAATCACTAGGGTATCTAATGCATAGTTAGTACAAGTTATGTTTTCTAACCATAATAGTTAACACTAATTTTTGACAGTCTTACTACTTCTACACCACCCATGCATATAATTAAACCTAAGCAGATAACAATTAGACATGTGGATAATTTAGCTTTACTCAAAAAACATAAATTTAATATCTCTTGATATACTTTTACATTTAGATGATTGAAGCTTTAATGGTCCCACAAATATCTAAAGCATTGTTGAAAGGAATCTTTGCCCATTAGAGACTCATTTTCACCTAATTTAACTTGCTCCACTTATTTAGAGTATTTTAAAATGCTACAACTATATAAGAAAACTTAAAGCACATGGCTCAAAACACATAAATTTTATATCTCTTGATATACTTTTACATTTAAATTATTGAAGATTTAATGGTCCCACACATGTCTGTGGCATTGTTGAAAGGAATCTTTGCCATTAGAGACTCATTTTCACCTTTAACTTGTTCCACTTATTTAGACTATTTTAAAATGCTACAACTATCTAAGAAAACTTAGGGCACACAGTTCCCTTATCAACTAGATCATATACATATATCATAGTATTCAAGTATTATGTCTAGTTGTTAAAACATTATGATTTGAAGTTTAAGTTTGACTCTTGTGAGATATGAATGTATAAATTATTTATATTTAAATTCATAATCCTAATCGTAGACATACTCAAATACAATAGCATTATAATTTTCATAGTTAATATAGCCATCCAAACTCAATATTAATCTAGGATTTTAGTATATACTGTAGACACCTAAAATTGTCATGTCTAATTAAATAAATATCTTTATTTATTTAATTATTTTAAGCCTAATTCTTCTATTAATTGAATAAATCTTTATTTATTTAATTAATTCATTTATCCTCTTCTAGCCTTATTTCTCATTTAAATAAATACATTTATTTATTTAAATTATCCTTTTCCTAAATTAAATAAATACTTTTATTTATTTAATTGATCCCACTTCTTCTATTAATTAAATAAATATTTATTTATTTAATTAATTCATTAACCTTTTCTACCCATGACACATGTCATTCATCTCTTAATTCCTACACTACCTACCCTTTCATTATTTTCTTATTTTCTTTACCTACCCTTTAATCATAGCCGACCATTTATCTCTTACACCTCTCAATCTTATCCCTCCATTTCTTGTAGTGTCTTCTATATAAGGAGATGCTTCCTTCATTATCAAACCTATGCATTCAACCCCCTGGACATATACATTCTAAATAAATACGTTTATTTATTTAAATTATCCTTTTCCTAAATTAAATAAATACTTTTATTTATTTAATTAATCCCACTTCTTCTATTAATTAAATAAATATTTATTTATTTAATTAATTCATTAACCTTTTCTACCTATGACACATGTCATTCATCTCTTAATTCCTACACTACCTACCCTTTCATTATTTTCTTATTTTCTTTACCTACCCTTTAATCATAGCCGACCATTTATCTCTTACACCTCTCAATCTTATCCCTCCATTTCTTGTAGTGTCTTCTATATAAGGAGATGCTTCCTTCATTATCAAACCTATGCATTCAACCCCCTGGACATATACATTCTGATCAAGCATCCTAGCATTCAATTTTTCATATGCGATCCTACTTGCAACCACATTTCCGTTCTTTGTTGAGCTCTTGTGCACATAAAATCTGAGAGAAAATATATCAAGCAAGATCAATGGAGATAGGAAGAATGAAGATTCAAACCCTATTGGACATGTGATGGTATAATCTTTGTGATTTCATTTGATTTGCATTGTCTTAGGTAATCTTCATATGTTATGGTGGATCTTTGTTGTTGTTAGGCTAGGGTTTTGTGGTTGAATCTATTTAGTCTTTCAATATTGTTGTTATCCATTTTCACCGTATACATTTTGGCATGCCCGGTGGGACTCTTGTCTATTTTGCATTTAACATCTTTTGTTGCAGATTTCGTGTTTTTGAAGTTGCAGATCTGACATTTCCAACATTTCAACATTTTCGTATCTGAGTACCTTCGGATCATGTTTTTTATTTTCTGTCATGTCTGAGTACCTTTGGATCACATTTTTGATTTTTTGTCGCATCTGTGACATCTGGAATCATGTTTGCATCTTTGACATTATTTCACTTTTTTTTGGAGATTCCGGGAAACACGTATGTGTTCCCTATTCGCGTCTGTGAGGTCTCCAGAAGTGTCTATGTTTAGGAACCGCGTCTGTGTTCGGGAACAGCGTCTGTGTTGGATTTAACCATGTTTGTATGTTTATATAGCATTTGTGTTAATTATAACTGCGTCTGTGTTCAGTCATTGCATTTTGGCTTCTTTGATTCAGTTTTTTGTCATTTGGATTTCAGATCTGGTTTATATTGAGCTAACATCTTTAGATCTAACGAAATTGGTGCAACTTGTTTTGAAAGAAAAATCGTTTTGTCGAAGGCCCCTATTTCACAAAGTCTTTTGGGATCTAAAATTTACCTAACTTGTGTGCTTGCAGGAAGGGGTGATCATTTGAAACAATCCAAACTACTAACAAATCTTTGTTGCACGACCTTGACAAGGATTTCCTTTTGATCTTTACCGTGTGCCTTGTTTTCATAGATTAGCAAACACTTCAATTGGTGCACTAAAATTGAACCAGTGTCTTTTGTGTCTTGGGCAATAGGCTCTTTTTGTGGACATTAGGACTACTAGTGAGGTAGCGAGGAAAACCCACCTCTTCCAAACCACTATAAACAATTGTATTCATGGTGAAAACTATGGATAACGTGTGCTGATTAGCTCATACCGACACTATGTCTCCCCATAAACCCGTTTGATCAAATTTATTTGATCAGTTATAGGGCGTAACCCCTACTGACTAGGAGCCTTCTATATTTACAGAGCTGAAAGTGCCACATGTATGGCCACACGAGTGAATTCCCTTACTAGCACCTTTTTGTTTTAGAAGGCAAAATCCTTCTAGTTGTTGGGGCAGGAGGTCGGATCTCTGGAGTGGCCCACACACATACAGTTCTTAGTAGAGATACAAAGTTCACCATGGGGAGTTTTCGTGGGGATTGATGCTGGGCTGCCTCGAGAAGTGAGTGTCGAGGGTGGAGCCAGTGAGGTCAAGCATCTAAGTATCTGCTTTGAATAGCGTAGCCTCATGTGGGAATCAACAACTATTGTCCTGGCCAACCATAAGAATTGTGCTTGTCTTATTTTGAACAATCAAACATTCAAGACCAAACATCAAAACATTATGTCTTTTATGTCTTCAAGTGTATGCAAAATAATTTTATATCGAACAACAAACTTTTCTTGGAGTCATTTTGAGTCTAAACACTTGCAAACATTAAGTCCTCATCAACATTGTGTCCTCTTGTCATGGAAAATAGTCAAACATTTAGATTTGGTCACAACAAGTCACTTCACATATTAGAAAAATTGCACAAAGTTTTTCGAAACGTGTCTGTGTCTGACAGAACCGCGTCTGTGTCATCTAACCACATTTGTGAAGGGCAGAAATGCATCTGTGTTCTCTTGAGCAACATTGCACTTACAACATCTCAGAAATGTATCTGTGTCGAACAGAACCATGTCTGTGTCATTAAAGCGCGTCTGTGAGCTATACAGGCACGTTTGTGTTCAGAATTGAAAAACTTTTACAATCCAACAAACTAGAACAGTCAGTTTCAGACTTATTGAGCTTCCTAGGTTATCTCTCTGGGTTTTCATCTAGCATTCAACCTATCTTTGGGTCTCACAAAGTCCATCTTTTCTTTACACCTTGCATTACATTCACATTTGTCTAAACTTGAGTCAAAAGGTCACTTCCTTGTCCTCATCATACTTTGTCAACACACTACATACAACAACATTTTGCTAAGTGGTCCCTCATCAAGGTCTATCACCTTTGGGTCTCATTTGGTCTTACTTAGAGTCAAGGTCAACTTACCTCATCAAGAGAAACTATCATCTCTTTGGAAGTCACACCTACTCTACTACATACATATTTGGTCTTACACTTTGGACATTGCAAGTACACCTCAGATTCATTTATATTTCATCCAACTCTTGGTCTTCCATACTCTTTCCATTTTCATCTAGTCTCACACATCTTGGTCAATACCTAGTTCATGGTTGAAACCTGTTCCCAAAAATCTAGGAGAGAAGCTAAAGAGGCTCAAGAGTTCGCAAACATGAGTTCCTATGAATATGACAATGATGTCTTTTTCAATTCTGATCATACGAAATTAGCTGACATGGATTCTTATAGAAACATTCCAAATGTTGAGCACATGGACACTACAAACAACAATGGTACACACAATGACAATATGGACAACTTTTCAATACATTCAGCAGAAGTGAAAGACTCCACTATGGATCCCCGTTTCAATCGATTGGCTGAGGAAATAATGAGGAGAGATAGACAATACTTCTTACAAGTGATGGCACAAAGTGGAGCTAAGATCCCTCATGATTTTGACATGTCTCAAATAATGGAAAATTGACCTTTGCAACAACCTCTCCTCAACATGGATCAAAGGAGACCTAATAGTGGAGGCAATAGAGGACCACATATGGTGCCTGAATCACCATCATCTTTGTTTCAAAAACCAAAAGTCCCATACACACATAGTCAAGATCATGATACTCACCTTTGCAGACCATCATGGAAGTCCTATGCAGAAAAATATGCTCAATCACATACCAATACTAAGGATCAACCACCAAAGCAATTGGATATCCAAAGACATGATCAAAATTTGGACACAAGGAAACCCCGTGTCAAATTTGGGGGAAACACAATAGAACAAACTCATGACATTCCTATAGAGTATGGTATACATGGACAAAACAGACATTCCATTCCTTACCATGACTCTATACCAAGTGGTCCATATACGCAACATCATTATAGACCTCTTCCATATGAACATGTGTATGATCAATATCATCCATATATGCAACATGCTCCTCTTCCACTCGGTGGTTCAGGCATGGGGTATGGTCCAAGAAGTCGGTCTCCACCTAAGAATAATTTGGAACAACAAATCAAGGACTTACAAAAGAAAATGGAGGACATAAATACACCGAAGCCAACTTACACAATGAGAGACATATGTCCCTATCCACTTGACAAAAGCATTCCAATGCCTCCATTTCCTACACAATTTGTGACACCTAAGTTTGATAAGTACAGAGGCAAAGGAGATCCTAAGGCACATGTAAGAATATTTTTCACAACTTGCATTGAGGTAGCAACAAAAGAGACATATTTGATGAGATTATTCCCACAAAGCTTAGGAGATCAAGCTATGGAATGGTTCTCCCAACTTCCACCTGGAATTAAGTCATGGGGTGACTTAGCAGAGGTATTTATCCAACATTTCTCATACAACATAGAGACAGACATATCAATCACTACCTTGTGCAACACCAAGCAAAAGGATGGATAATCTATTTCATCATTTTTACAAATATGGAGAAATCTAGCCAGCAGATGCTCTTGTGAAATTCCACAGAAATGGTAGAAATGTTCACTCAGAATGTTAAAAAAGACATTGGTTATGACCTAAGAAAAGCTTGTTTCTCCACCTTCAAAGACATCATTGAAAAAGGCTTAGCAACAGAGGTCCTAATTGAACAAGGAGTAATTAAGATATTCAAGGAAAACAAAGAGGACTTTAAAGGAAAAGACAAGCCAAGATTTTGGAATAAAAACAAGAACACAGTCAATGATGGTGTTGTGGATGCCAATACAGTACGACCCAAAATCATTTTTTTCAGATCAATCTCTACAAAAAATTAGGGGAATACTCAAACAACTTCCAAGCCATGAAGGAAGTACACTCCATTGGGAGAACCACTAGAATCAGTTTTCAAGAAGCTAGTGGCAAACAAGATAATAACAATTCTAGGTCTACCTCCATATGAGCCAAAGGTTAAACCAAATTGGTGGAATGATGATGAGTATTGTGAATTTCATAAGAGCAAAGGCCATAAAATAGGAAATTGTCATCGACTGAAGAACATCATACAAGATCTCATTGATTGAGGGACACTCATCCAATCAAGAACATGAAATGTTTAAGGAACCATTCCCAAAGCATGACAAGGGAAAATCTAAAGCCACAGATGACCAGACCAACTATATCAGAGCATCTTATAACTATGATTCAACTGTCAATCACATTTCAATGGACAATTATGTCTCTACCATTATCATCAAGGATAAAACGCCTGAAAATTCTACCCAAAGACCCAAGATTGTCCTAAAAGGCATTGGATCTTCTTCTGAACCTACCTCTGAATGTAATGTTACAACTTGTCAAGGTAAATTCACTTTGCAAGGTGCCCCAGCTAAAAACACTGCTTTGTCATCAACCAAGCCTGAGTATGACCTTGTAGAACAGTTAGGGAAGACACCCGCACTCATATCCATCCTTGAGCTCTTATGCATATCCCCTGCACATAAAGCTATTCTTGAAAAAATCTTGAGAGACACTTCTATCCCTACTGATCTGAATGTGGACTAGTTTCAAGCCATGGTGGGATACCTTTCCGTTCCACACTCCCTTACATTCACAGAAGCCGATGATGCTTCTGTGAGCTAGCCACATAATGCACCTTTACACATTGAAGCCTTCCTACACAAACATCGAATAAAACAGGTCCTAATAGATGGAGGAGCAGGTCTAAACATTTGTACATTGAGCACTATTAAACAATTGGGATATTCAGATAAAGCTGTGAATTCTACAAACAAAATTACCATCAAAGCATATGATGATGAAGAGCATTCATCCAAAGGCATAGTCACCTTGCCTCTCAGAGTTGGGCCAATTACAAAGGATGTGGTTTGTCAAGTCCTAGAACTTTATCTCACATACAACATATTGCTAGGATGTCCATGCATTCATGAGATGAACGTAGTACCATCTACATATCATCGATGTATCAAGTTTCCACATAATGGAGTTGAAGTTACCATCAAAGCTGACCCAAACCCATTCATATATTGCAACAATCTGCGACCAAGATTAGAAATAATGATCCCAGTCAATCGAGAGGTTGTTCCTTCATCAGCATATGTGGATCCAAAATCCTTGAAAGCTTCTACATCAAAACAAGTAGAGATCAAAGACAAGTTCAAGATTAAAGACTTGGGATGTGGTGAGTATATATTTCATGTTGATCAACTCCCATTATCTCCTAAGGTATTCAATCGACAAGAACAATCTACAAACAATTTGCAATACCAAGGAACTGGGTATGAACCACCTAGTGTTGTGGCTACTAAGTCTGAATGCAAATCTCCTCCAGTGGTGTAAGAATCTCTTGATATCAATAGTCCTAAGATTGGTTCTAGCGAAGAATCTATTGAGTATATCACCAACCCTCTAGAGAACTCACATAGCTTTACTATATCATCCACTCATTCCATTTTCACTCCTCTTCTAGACTTGGATCAACAAGAATTACAAAAGCCCCTACTCATTGGGGATCAAAAATCAAGCTTTGAAAAGAAAAATCCAAAAGTAAAAAATAAAGAGAAGTCCTTCAGTCCAAATCAAAATCAAAAGCTATTGGAATTTGCAAAAATCAAGGTCAAGGATAAAAATCCTATGAAAGAAAAAGAGAAAGAGATTATCTCCCCTAATACAAAAATAACTGGGGGCAAAAGTTCTAAAATTTCAAGTCAAAAAGCATACTTGTTGAGCCTAAGTCTCCATCATGGCATCCTACTTTCACTTCTTTTTGCAATCATAAGCCTTCATAACTCATCCACTTATTCCACACATCCATTCCCTTTGGTGATACATCACATCAATGGACCTTTAATGGAACTTCCTTGAAGGACTTTGTTATCAGGGATGCCCAAACTACTTTAGGTGACACGCATATGGGCCTGCGTAGTCCACACACTAGTAAATCTATCTCAGTTCCTTTATCAAGGAAGACAGTCACTCGAGCTACACATCATTCAGTCAAGGAACAGTGCAGTTACAATCATAAGGTGAAGCCTCGTACATTTGAGGTGGGTGACTTGGTTCTCAGAGAAAATCCTAAAAATCAGCAAGACAAAGAGAAGAAGGGCAAGTTCAAACCAAATTGGCTTGGTCCTTACATCATCACAGTGGCATATGGATCTGGTGCATATCAGCTCTCAATCACAGAGGGCAAACCTTTGGAGGATCCTATCAACAACATGCACCTTCGCAGGTTTTACACATAGCTCTTCAGAGTATCCTAATTCAAAAATACAAAAAAAATTAAAAAAAATTAAAAAATACAAAAAAACCAAAAACAGAAAAACATTTTCGTCCAATGGTGAAAACCACTTCGGTGGTGCCCTGGGAAAGTACCATGTTGAAAAATGGGTCACCAACATCATGTGTAGAGACATTGCTTCTCCCTCCTTCAGGATTTAATCTCATCCCGTCACTTTGCACACACTCACAACCTATCCATCCATAACAAACTTACCCATTCTCATCATGGCTTGTTATTGATCTACCTAAGATTGGTCAGCCATTCATAATAATCCTTTCCTTTTCACCTCTTTCCATTCATAATAAATCAACTCCTATCTATGGCTAAGGCAAATCCTACGTCTAGTGATGGGTGTGGAACTGAGAGCATCACATGTTTTGAGGAGTACAGTTTCTTCCACTTTTCTTCAGTCCATGCACGCACAATCCGCAGTAAAGTAACATTTGCATCGCCAATCCGCAATAAAGTATCAGTTGCATGGATTCAGCCAATTTCAGATGAGACACACCAGCAACAATGGGCTTCAACAAATCAAATCTTTCAACAAGACTCAAACAACATATGGTTCAGTGCTATCTATCATTTTTGTGAAAGTAAACATTGTGACCACAATCAAATAGACTTATGCAAGTGACAAGAGACACTAAACTTGAGGACTACAGTGGATGTTGGTGAAAAGTCTTGGTTTTCTTTTGATTTTATCTTTCTGGTGACATGTCTTTTATCTTTTCTGGGATGTCTTTGACTAGAGATTCTATCTCCAGGATGTCTTTGACTAGAAAGGCGAGGATGGGGTGTCATTACCTATTTTTCTTTGTTGTCTATGGATTGTCTCTTAGTAATGCTATGAATTGTCCAAGGATATGAGGACACTATGAGTCTAGTATGAACTGGGGCATTCTTTGTTTGCAACTATCTTATCTCCATGCAAACAGGTACAGTGACTTTCTGGGTCGAACATATGCCTCGATTGTCATAACCTACTTGCCATAATAAAGCTCAATGATGATAACGCACAAGAAGCTCTTTCACTTCCATATCTTCTATCTTCCATCCTCTTGTCTTGATTGACTTTCATCTTCCTTCTTGAGTCCGTGTAGCCTGCTATCACATGACTGAGTATAATGACATGCCAAAAACATTTGCATTTGATGTAGTTGCACCTGCATTATCACATATTAAGTATTTCATACATACATATAGATATCGCAATCATATCACATCCTGCACACAACACATGTTAGCACATTTTAAATTTTCATCATGTCAATAGTATATGCATTATCATATTCATCTGCATTTCATACATTCACATTTGCATTGGCATAACATATAAAAACATAAAAGAACAAAAATATTGCATTTCCTCATGTATATATTTGCATCCATGTCATAAGCATCACATAGAAACATATATAAGCATCACATAGGTACACGTGCATATAGCTACCGCAAGGATGCATCTCATATATATATCAAAATCATAAGTGTCATAATACAATGATGTCAAAATACATATGGCTACAATCACCCGAAGGTGTCATCATACAAAATGGTACAAAACTGATACAAAGGGAGCCCTCTAAGGCTATGATGAACTCCCTCTCTTGGAGCTGCCTGGCCTCGACGGAGTCTGAGCCCTAGAAGGACCCGCCCCAGGATCATCTCTCTTGTCCCCTCTATCTGGTGGTGGTGGAGGACCCATAACCCCACCACTAGATGCCTGCCTCCTGTCTCTCCCTCCAGTGGCCGTAGTCCGCGACGGTCTCTGAAAGCTCCTAGCCCACTGCTCTGGTGGCACGACTCCAGAGTATAGGTCTCTCCAATAGCCTATCTCCTCCCCAGCTCATAGAACATAAGCATAACCAGCTCCTATGTCCTCTGCCGCCTGCCTCCCTGCCCTCAGTGTTGCCTCAACCTCTGTATAGCACTGGATAGCCTGATCCCTCTCCTGCTCAGTGTCCCTCAGCTATCTCCGTAGCCTATCCCTCTCCCGCTCGAGATCCTGGATCTCATCTGCTTGTCCCTGGCAGATCTCCCTCAACTCTAATAGCTCATCCTCCTCCTCTCCCCCTTATGGCTGCCCCTGCATTTGTGGCTATCCTTGTACCCGTGGCTACTCATATGGCTGCCCCCATCCCTATCCCCATCCTTATCCCTATCCCTGTACCTGTTTGGGACCCTGTGCTGCTAGCATTTGTAAAGGCAATCCACCTCTGCCTCTCACCACCCAAGCTTGTCTCTCCTCTCCACCCTCTCTCCGTGGAGCCACTCTCCTCTCCCCTATCACACCCCGCCTCCTCCGTCAGCCTCTACCTCCGCCATCTCCATCATCATCCTCATCACCCCCACCATCTCCATCTATATGCTCCCCTGGGTTTGTCAGTCATGGAAATGGATGCTCAACCCAATATGCAGTATACTCTGCATCCATCCCTGCATCCTCTATCTCTAGCCACATATCCCAAGGCAAGGAAATCAACTCTACCAGCTACATCACTACCTAATCATATGATAATAAAGGCCCGAAGTGTGCCTGATCTCTCACTGTCCGAGCATACATCCCGGAACCCCGTGGCATCTGTTAAATCCTGCCAAACTACCTACTGACCCTGTCAACCAACTGCCTCTCCAGTACATAGGGCATTCGCCCAATCAGATACCTGCTCCTGAAGGTGTATGGCAGCTCCACTGCATCATCCTCCCACTCCTCGCACTATCGGTATGGTCTCCATACCACAGTGTCAACCTCATCAATGACCCTGCGCCAGTGCTCCAGTCTCCCGATCTGTGGCTGAGATGTAATCATATCATATAAGTGAACAAAACTACGCCCATGGCCCCTACCTCTGAAATGAATTGGTCGAGTAACTGGCAGATGCTCATAAGCCCATACCTGCAATAATGTCACTCTGCAGCCCAATCCTACGGATCCATGATATACAAATTGATGAAGCTCAGAGTACAAATGTGCCAGCATGCACAGTCCCCAAGCATATCTAGTATGCTGTGTCACCAGTGTCTCCAATGTACTCCCCCAACCCACAACCAACCCTCGTGTCGCCCTATCCGGATAGAGGAACCCAGTGATCACTCCTGCCAATATTGATGGTAGTGCTAATCCTATCCATGTCATGGTATCCCATACCACATGTCTTGCTCTCATCTCCAGTCCTGGATCCAGAAACACTCGTCTCAGTGCATCCCTATCTCCATCTCGATCGTAAGGAACTAACTCCCCATTGATCGGTATCCTCAGTATCTTGTATACATCCTCTAAAGTGACTGTCATCTCACCCATCGACAAATGAAAACTATAAGTCTTTGAGTGCCATCTCTCAGCTAGCGCAGTCAGCAATCCCATGTTCGCCCGAAACTCAAGCACATACAAAAAATGTCACAGGCCCATATCCTGAACCACTGCTCTCTCCTCAACCGTCAGCTCTGATCGCAAACTCTGAGTCGATGGGAATCTCTCTCGTGACTCTAGCATAGGTAGATACTCCTGTAGTCAAGAAAATCAACTGTGTCAATCATAGTGGTACTCCCTGTTCATCACAAAGTACCACTTGTTTTTTTTTTTGCACTCCCTGTTCATCACAAAGTGCTGCTCATATTTGCACTCCCTATTCATCACAAAGTGCTACTCATATTAGTACTCCCTATTCATCACAAAGTACTATGTCTTGGTACTCCCTGTTCATCAGAAAGTGCCTCGATCTATCTTATCATAGGGCCTCTGCTTGAGTGTATCCTCTCAACAGCTTATCCAATCAACAACGTATGTTCATCACAGAACTACCGATTTGGCCTTGAAGACATACTCGCGCCCTCATGACATAAACGCGCTTGAATACAACATAAATGTGCCTAGCTTACCCAGACGTGCCTAGCACTAGCACAGACGCGCCTTAGCATTTTTGGACCTTGTTTGACATTTCCTAAATGCACATTTATTGCTCTACCTAACATGCATTTATGATAGCATTTAATGTGACAATTGCACTCCCTGTTCATCACAAAGTGCTGCTCATATTAGTACTCCCTGTTCATCACAAAGTACTATGTCTTGGTACTCCCTGTTCATCAGAAAGTGCCTCGATCTATCTTATCATAGGGCCTCTGCTTGAGTGTATCCTCTCAATAGCTTATCCAATCAACAACGTATGTTCATCACAGAACTACCGATTTGGCCTTGAAGACATACTCGCGCCCTCATGACATAAACGCGCTTGAATACAACATAAATGCACCTAGCTTACCCAGACGCGCCTGGCACTAGCACAAACGCGCCTTAGCATTTTTGGACCTTGTTTGACATTTCCTAAATGCACATTTATTGCTCTACCTAACATGCATTTATGATAGTATTTAATGTGACAAATTACAAGGAGGTATTGCGGTACTTACTGGCTCTCCTGCATCTTCTGGCCTCTGAAATTAGTGAACGCGATTGAATCTATGCCCTAATACTATCGTTGCTGATTGTTGTTGCTCTATTCTCTCTCTGCACTCTGATTTCTTGGATGTGTGGATGACAATGAGGATGTTTTCCTCTCGTAATCTATCTTATAGACTACCCTAGCCCTATCCCTCATTTCCTGAGTCAGTCTTCTTTATCCCATGACTCTATCACTTTATCTGGTCAATCCTTTCTAGCCATTCTTTCTTATCGAGAGATTGTCTGCGATCTTTTCAGACATTTTCGTCCAATCTCTCGAGGGAGCATATCATTCCCATCTTCGGGCAACTTCGTATCAGTTCATATTATCTTCTTTGAAACAACACGACAAGTTGCATTGTCTCAAAGAGGGGAAAAATGTAGACACCTAAAATTGTCATGTCTAATTAAATAAATATCTTTATTTATTTAATTATTTTAAGCCTAATTAAATAAATATTTATTTATTTATTTAAATTATCCTTTTGCCTAAATTAAATAAATAATTTTATTTATTTAATTGATCCCACTTCTTCTATTAATTAAATAGATATTTATTTATTTAATTAATTCATTATCCTTTTCTACCCATGACACATGTCATTCATCTCTTAATTCCTACACTACCTACCCTCTTATTATTTTCATATTTTCTCTACCTACCCTTTAATCATAACCGAGCATTTATCTCTTACACCTCTCAATCTTATCCCTCCATTTCTTGTAGTGTCTTCCATATAAGGAGATTCTTCCTTCATTATCAACCCTATGCATTCAACCCCCTAGACATATACATTCTAATGAAGCATCCTATCATTCGATTTTTCATATACGATCCTACTTGCAACCATATTTCCATTCTTTGTTGAGCTCTTGTGCACATAAAATCTGAGAGCAAATATATCAAGCAAGATCAATGGAGATAGGAAGAATGGAGATTCAAACCCTCTTGGACATGTGATGGTATAATATTTGTGATTTCATTTGATTTGCATTGTCTTAGGTAATCTTCATATGTTATGGTGGATCTTTGTTATTGTTAGGCTAGGGTTTTGTGGTTGAATCTATTTAGTCTTTCAATATTGTTGTTAATGTATATATATGTGTATATGTGTGTATATTTATATATGTATATATATTTGTATGTGTATCTATAGGTTTATACATATATATCTATGTACACACACACACACACACATCTATGTGTGTGTAGTAATCATTTGTCAAAGAAATGACTTCCTTTGGGAAAGAAGGTTAGCCACTAAAAACCATGCCAACCTAAAATGTATCTGAGAAGACTACTAAACAATTACTTGCTTGGAAATCTATAAGACAAAATGAATGAACTTGATAAGGCTACTAATGATAATATCAAGTTTCACCATCATTGGAAGAAAAAACAAATTTGATTTTTGCATATATAAAATGATCCTAGATATTTTGTATATTTAATTTACATACATTTTAATCTTGAAATATAAAAAATCTTCTAGCCTTCAATTTCATGAATGGCAATCTAATAAAATATGTCTAGTGACAACTATAAGAATTTTTATAAACATGATTTTTATTAATTAAGAAACAAAATAAGGGTGTTGGCCCTATACAACCAAAAGACCCAAGGGCAAAGAAAGACAGGTAGGAAAAGACCACAATTTACAAAAGATCATGAATAGACCTCAATTATCCACTAATAACACACAAACCTCGATAGTCCAAATACACCACACATACCTCAACCATCCACTTTCAGCATAGTAGCAGTACAACTAATAACCCACATCAAAAGAGGGTAGAAATTTCACCCACAACTAGACGAAGTGTTTGGGAAGAGGAGGAAAAACGATCTTTCCTCCATCAACAAATAACAACCCATGCAACATTATCATTTAGGAAACCATTATATGATTAGAATTTTTGTTAGCACTGGAGTAGAATTATAACAAGGTGAAGCTTCACTGATCAAAGGATGGAGTTGAGTGGGAGCAGCATGTAGAGTAGTATCCATGGGGCTTGAGCAGGCTACACAAAAAACAAGAGGCTCAACATCCTCATGGGAGGAGTCAACATCATCCTCAAAGTAGTCAACAGAAGAAGTATTGGAAGCTTGGAAAGTCCAATGATCACCATTAGCATCCTTCCACCGAGTAGCAGCATATTTATAAACATTTTGCTAATTTGAAGTTTTAAAATTTTTATTTTCATTATTACAAATTTATATTTGAATAGAAAAACTCCCATATAAAATCCAACTAGTACTTTTCTATCAAGATTATTGAGTCATTTGACAATAGAAATATGCTTGGTTTTTGTAATGTTCCCTGATCATATGGTGTAACTGGCAAGGGCGAAGGGACTATTGAATTGGCAGGGGAAAGGTCATAAGGTGGATAGACCGTACAATGGGAGAGGAGTGGTCATACGGTGGTATGAGGAGGGGGGGGGGGGGGGGTTCGTACGGTGGTGTCAAGGTAGGTCGTATGGGGGAGTCAAAGAAGGTCGTACATCAGTGAGAAGGCTGACCGTATGGTGGTGAGAATGACTGTACAGTGAAGGGGGTGTATGGTGGGTTTCAACCTGTGTGCGTGAAGGGGTTGGTCTTTGCAATAATCTAAATGTTAGGAATCCTTGGACTTAGTGACATGCATGTATACCAGATTGTCAGATATGCAACTAGAAGTAATATTTGTTTCAACAATGATAAGGTTCCAAATTTGCCAGATCCAGAAAAGTACACAGAGTAGAATAGGGTGAGGGATGAATCCCACCGAAACTGTGGATACCAAGTAGGAAGGATCTTCCACCTCCAAAATGGCTCACAACCAAACTCCACTGGAATTCACACAAACAAAGAGAAAATACCAAATTTGCATACCAGTGACAAAGACTAACTCAGCCATATATATGGGCTTCGGGAAACTTCCCAAAGGGTTACAAATGGGCCGACACGACCAAACAAGACTTGTCTAATCTAATTAAATAAAAGGGTCAGAAATATTGTTATTAAATTTGGGGCCTTACAATAAAGTAATTAAATTTATTATTTAATTACATCGGGGACATCACAGTCGTCCCGGGCCAAAAATTGCATTGTAGGCTTGGATGCTCAGAACTTGCTCGCCTTCCCAGGTGGCATCCTCTATGGGTAGGTTCTTCCAGTGCACAAGGAACTCCTTGACTGTGCATGATCTCAACCTCTTTTCTCTGCCATCTGTGATCTCCGCCGGCTCTAGAATTAGTTTTCCTTCATCGTTGATGGGTGGAAGATCCTTGGACACTGTGACACGCTGCCCGACAACCTTATTGAGACATGACATGTGAAAAACATTGTGAATTTGACTCCCCTCAAGAAGCTCCAACTCATAGGCAACTTCACCCACCCTCCAAAGCACCCTATAGGGTCCATAGAAATGCGGCTTCAACTTCTCCTTACCACTTTTCTTCAAGGAGGATTGTCTGTACGGTTGAAGTCAGAGGTATACCAGATCACCAACCTCAAAATTTTGCTCAACCCGGTGTCGGTCAGCATACATCTTTTGTTGGTTCTGAGCCCTTTGGAGGTTATCTTTGAGAGATGTCAGGATGTCTAAACTCTCTTGAAGCGAATCTTTGGCCCTCAGTGTACGACTGTCTCCCAATTCCAGGTCAACAAATGAAGAACATTCATAACCGTACAGAGCTTTGAAGGGTGGCATGCTTATCGATATGTGATAGGTGGTGTTGTAACAATGTTCACCCAAATATAACCAGCGAACCCAAGCCTTCTGTTGAGTTGAAACGTAGTTCCCAAGATAGCCCTTCAGCCATTTGTTCACAATCTCACTCTATCCATCTGTCTGTAGATGGTAGCTCGTGCTGGGTGACAACTCGGTTCTTGCGAACCGAAATAACTCCATCTAGAAGGTACTCAAAAAATGGCTATCCCTGTCACTAACTATGTTTCGCGGTAGACCATGCAAGCGAAATACCTCATGGAAGAACAACTCGGCCACTTGAACTGCTTGGTATCTTGTGCGGATGGCAAAAAAATGTGCATACTTGGTCAAGCGGTCAACTAAGATGAAAATGCAATCCTTTCCTTGCACTCTGGGGAGCCCAGTAATGAAATCCATCGAGATGTTATCCCATTTTTGGTTGGGGATTAGCAGTGGTTGCAACAGTCAAGCCAGTAGGGTGTTCTGAGATTTGTTCTGCTAACAGGTGGAGCATTCTCGCACATACTGCAGGACGTTGTTCTTAAGCCCCTTCCAAGAAAACCTTTCTCGAATTTATCTGTAGGTTTTCAAGTATCCCGGGTGTCTAGCCGAGGGAGAGTCGTGCATTTCCTTGAGAATATTTTCCTTCATCTTGGATTCAGGTACCAGATAAATCCTATCCTTGTAGTAAATAATGTTGTCAACCACCTTGTATCGGTTATCCTGCACTTGACTATCCATCAGTTCACAGGTAAAAGTATTCTTGGAGTATTCAACCAATAGGTGTTCCTTCCGATCTGTCGAAATCTGGGATAAAGAAGATATGGCAGGCCTTCTTGACAGTGCATTAGCTACCACGTTATTCTTCCCCTTCACAAATTCAATGTCGAAATCAAATGCTTTGACTTTTCTCACCCACTTCTATTGTCATTCATTCAGATCCCTCTACTCCAAGAAATATCGCAAGCTGTTGTGGTTTGTCCGCACAACAAACTTTGCCCCGACGAGGTACTGCCGAAACTTTGTCAGTGTATGCATGATGGCGAGCATCTCCTTGTCATAGATGGAGTAAAACTGCTCAACTCCTGAGAGCTTCCAACTCTCGAATGCAATGGGGTGATGGTCTTGCATCAACACCGCTCCAATGCCCTCTCTCGAGGCATTGCACTCTAGAATGAAAGGGCGAGTGAAGTCCAGTAGCACCAAAACTGAACACGTACTCATAACTTCTTTTAATTTGTCAAAGGTTTGTTGCACCTGCACATTCAAATAGAAGGATCCTTTCTTTGTTAGATCTATCAATGGTGCACCAAGTTGTGAAAATCCTTTCACATAACTCCCATAATAACTGCACAATCCAAGAAATTCACGCAGCTCCGAGAGAGTCTTGGGTGGAGACCAATCCAAAATTTCCTGAATCTTCTCCTGGTGAACTTGTACCCCCTGGGCACTGATGACGTGACCCAAGTATAGGACCTCGATCATTCCAAATTTACATGTGGACCTTTTGGCATATAATGATTGCGATTTCATAATCCCCAATACTTCATCCAAATGTCCCAGATGTTCCTCCCAGGTCTTGCTGTAGATGAGTATGTCATCAAAAAATACCAATAGGAACTTACGTAGTTCTTGTTGAAGATGTGGTTAATGCAGGGCTGAAAACTGGCTGGAGCATTGGTTAACCCAAATGGCATGACCAAGAACTCATAGTGTCCGTAATGGCAAGGAAAAGTTGTCTTTTCTGCATCTTGCTCCCTCATAAAAATGTGATGGTACCTGGAGTGGAGATCAATTTTGGATAAATAGACTGCGCCATGTAGTTCATCCAACAACTCATCGATCCTGGGAATGGGGTATCTATTCTTGATAGTCTTCTTGTTCAGTACACGGTATTCAACACACATTCTAAGAGTTTCATCCTTGTTCTTCAGCAGTACCACCGATGACGTAAAGGGGCTAGAGCTGGGCCAGATCCATCTTTTATCAAGGAGTTCTTGGATGGTTTTCTCTATCTCTTCTTTGAACTTTTTCGGGTGGTGGTAGGGTGTAGTGATAACGGGTTTCGCTCCTTCCTCCAACTCAATGGTGTGCTCGAACCCTCGGCGTGGAGGTATACTAGGTGGAATGTCAGCGAAGACCAAACTATGCTTATCTAGAACCGACTGAAGTTCCTCGTCCTAGTAGTAAGTCGAATGCTCTTTCACAAGTTTTGCCGAGATCAAGCAATGTGCTACCTAGACTACTTCATCATGTCAGAAGATGGCTTCCATCCATTTGGCGGAAACCTCCCTCGAGCCTCCATTCAACATTCCTCTGAGAACCACCTTCCTACCATCCACCTCGAATGAGAATTCCATCCTTTTGAAGCTTTGCATGTATTGGTCGAGGGTCTCCATCCATTAAATGCCCAATATGACATTTGTGTCATCCAGATCTACTACAAAGAAATCGTTGGTCACCGTGTAATTTCCCATGGTGATACTCAGTTGCAAAACCAGGTGAGTGCATGATAGGAGATTTCCTCCTACCACCTTGACATCAAATCCTACATGCTCATTTGTACACAAACCCCTTTGGGTGATGAGTGATGATCAATTTATGAAGTTGAGCATAACCAGGACTCGTTGTCCTTGGAGTGTACCATGTACCTGAAATACACTACACCTTGGGGTACCATCCAGTGTGGCAATGACCCCCCCCCTCTGTACCAATGTGGAGATTCTCTCCACTAGGCTGGTTTCCTTGATAGATTCTTCCCTTGGTGGTTCACTTTCCTCAGACTCCTCTTCTCCATCGAACATTACTTCAATATAGTGAATCTTTCCTTTGCCCAAACATCGGTGCCCTAGTTCCCATGGTTCCTTGCAGGTGAAACAAAGTTTCTTCCTTCTAAGTTCCTATTTTGTGGCTTCATCAAGAAATGACCTCTTCGGAAAGGGTTTATTATCCTTCTTCATCGGAACGAAAGGTGGTTTGGTATGTGCAAAATTTTTGGAAGAGGAAGATGTTTCCATGTTACGAGCCTTTTTGATTGCTTTCGTGAGCATGCTAGGGTTGAACCCTTTTACCCAACCTTTCAGAGCTTCCATCAATCCATCCATGAACAAGACAACCAATCTCCATTCTAAGATGTTTGTTCCCAACATGGATAGTATCTGGAACTCTGTGATGTAAGAGTCCACCGGTCCCGACTGTTTTAGTTGTACCAACTCCTTGAAATTGAGTTCTGGATCCTTCCCATCAAACCGATCTATGAGCTTCTTAGTGAAGTCAACATAGGAAGTTATCTGGTCATGGCTGAGAGTGACCATTCCATGATTCCACCATTCATGCGTGACTCCTTCCAAGTGAAGTGCCGCAAACTTGTAAGCTTCATCTTTAGGCATGGGTTTGAGTTGGAAGTAGGTGTCTTCTTTTTTAACCCAAGCCCATGTCGAGGTTGCTCTGGTCCCATCAAAGGATGACAGGTTGATCTTGCCAACCTTCTACTTGATGTCATTGTTATAGTGTCCATAATAGCCCCAACTTCTATCACCCAAGTATTTCATATGGAGTTCAGCATAATCCTTGAAGGATATGTCCCCCTCGAGATTTGCATCCCTCCAATCTTGGTTCAACTGTGCTTGCATCTCCTGAAAGGTGGGTTCATGCTCCCTACGTGGCACTTCTAATTTTTGAGGAAAAGTCGACATTAGCGGTCGTGAATGTGAGAGTTGAATGTTTGACCTTCCAGTGACTGAATCATCACCATGCCCATTCTGTTCTCCATTCATTTCTCCCAAGGCCAATCGTCATAAGGTTTCCTCCATGATTTGTTGTCATTGCTCCCCTCTGGTTATGGTGTTGTTGAGGTGAGATTAGCTTCTGGTTAGCTCCTTTAATAGTGCCATGAATTCTCTTGCAGGATCCTATGGTTCCCCCATTCAATCGGATGAATGGTACCTCCTTCTAGTGTACACTTGCATCCACTACATGACAGGATAGCAAGATCACAAGCTCCGATACCACTATAGTGTTCCCTAACCATACGGTGTAACTTTCAAGGGTGAAGGGATTGTTGAACTGGTAGAGGAAAGGTCGTACGGTGGGAGAGGAGTGGTCGTATGGTGGTATGAGGAGGGGGGCTCGTATAGTGTAAATGTTGTATGATGGAGTGAGGAGTCATACAGTGTAAGGGTTGTACGGTGGGGTGAAATAGGCCGTAAGCTGGTGTCAAGGCAGGCCGTATGGTGGAGTCAGAGCAGGCCATACAGTAGTGAGAAGGCAGGTTGTACGGTGGTGAGAATGACCATACGGTGAAGGGGGTGTATGGTGGGTTTCAACCTGTGTGTGTGAAGAGGTTGGTCTCTACAATAATCTGAATGTTAGGAATCCTTGGACTTAGTGACATGCATGTATACCAGATTGTCAGATATGCAACTAGAAGTAGTATTTGTTTCAACAATGATAAGGTTCCAGATTTGCCAGATCCAGAAAAGTACACAGAGCAGAATAGGGTGAGGGATGAATCCTATCGAAACTACGGATACCAAGTAGGGAGGATCTTCCACCTCTGAAATGGCTCACAATCGAACTCCATTGGAATTCGCACAAACAAAGAGAAAATACCAAATTCGCATACCTATGACAAAGACTAACTCGGCCATATATATGGACTCCGGGAAACTTCCCGAAGGGTTACAAACAAGCCGACACGACCAACCAAGACTTGTCTAATCTAATTAAATAAAATGGCTCAAAATATTGTTATTAAATTTGGGGCCTTACAATAAAGTAATTAAATTTATTATTTATCTACATCAGGGTCATCACAGCTTCATAGGTCCAAAAGGGAGCTACATGAGCCCATGGATATCTAATGTTGAAATTGCTACATGTCGAAAATGATATACATAGCTTATATAATGTAGATTTTTTTTTCTATCTTAAGGATTCCTACTCTCTTTAGTATTTATCATACCTTTAAAGTGAATAACTTAAAATATTGAGCATAGTTTTGTGATGGAAATATTGTGAAATTGATAGCTAGTTTGCATACTTATAAGAAAGGTGAACAATATGGTAAAATAAATTATCAAGGAAATTTTTCTCTTATAATGCTAATTGTTATAGGGAGATTGTAAGAGTTACAGAGGACCTATTCTCATGGAGATTACTAATATCACATAATGGTCACATTTAAATATTCTTGTAAACAAATTATCTCTTTCTTTCTTGGGAGTTGTTCTACCAATACTTAAATGAAAAATATTGAACTACAAGAATATCATTATCTAGGAAGACAGTATGCACACATTGAAACTTGTGTTACTCTATCCCAATTTATGAAAACTACGAAGATAAGGGACATAGGCTTCACAATCAAGAAATTTCATTTATGTAAAATAAGTGTTGTGATAGTAAAACTGATTGTTTTTTCTCATGTTGTTAGACTATAAATTCACTAATTATAAGATGTGGTTTATATGTACATAGCTAAAATACTTTGCATAGGATCAAAGACTAATTATGAATGCAATATTTTTATTTTTATTTTCTATTATTTGATTTTCTTTTAGTTTTTTAAATAGGTTGCTTAAATAAATTTTTATAATTCAACTTAAATTTATTAAATTTTTTTCATGGTAAGAAATAAATCATTAGAACTAGATATTTATTAAAAATATATGCAAATTTTACATGTGAAATACTAGGGTTTTATGTATCATTTTCTTTTATTTTGGATTCTTAGGTAATTGCATTTCTTAGGATTCTTAATTGAGTGAAATGATAATCAAGCAAGACTAGTTATTTAGAATCCCGTCTTCTCAAAATGATCATCATAAAGTATAAAGTTGATTTGCTTCATGATCCATCTTATTAGCGTAGAAGTAGTTTAGAACCCACCAAGCTCTCATGATTTAATAATCCAAATATTGACATATTATTAGCAAGATTAAATCTCAAGTGGATCTAAGATCGTGTGTGTTCATCCTATACTTATTTATCTAAAATTTAAGAATATTGATTCATAGGGATAAAAAAATATTAATACCTTTTGGTGCATGTTCAAACATGTTTATGTTTTCTTATTTGATGCATTGACAATCTATTTTTATCTAGTGTGTGAACATGTTTACGTTTTCTTATTTGATGTCTTGACAATCTATCTAGTGTTGACATGATTGTATTGATGAAGCTTAGGGATCTTAGTAACACATTGGATTCAATCGTTGAGGACCTTGTATGTTACTTAACGTTTCTCTTCATTTTTCTTGTCAAATGACCTTAGGGGAATACTTTATTCACCTAACAAAACCCAAGGAACAATGCAAAATTGTCTACTCTCATGCTTTAGTCCATTGTTGTTATTATTTGATTATAAGTGTATTTTATCACCTTATGTTGGCCATCACTAGCATTCAACATTGTTGTCGTCTTTAAGATTTATAGAGCTACACAAATATTTATTAACACTCATACAAGTGAAGCATTATGATCATCCATCCTAGTTCTACTTTAACTCAATCATGCTTAACCATGAAGTTCTCCTCAAGATCAAAATTACTTAACATACTAGCACAATTATAAAACCTTTAACAAGCATTGTTCCTTTGTGATTCATTCATCATCAAGTCTCTTCAACACATCGAGTAAAAAGAAAGAGTTATTATTTACTTTGTACTAAACTATGTTGTTTTATTAAGATTGAATGTGAAAATTTCAATTTGAAACAACAAAAAGATTACATCCGGCTTATCAAATGTTAACTCTTTTAACAATTTATAAATTTTGAATCGATCTTAATCATTTATTAATCTTGACAAACTATAAAAATTCCATTCTACCACATTTCAAAATGACTAGGGGAGAGGACCGAGTAGTTGAGTGTGTTCTAATCGTTGTTATAGCACTTGTTGATTTAATGTCCAATATTTTTAACAATATTACACCAATAGTTGTGACTTTAAAGTTGTTAGTGTTGATGATGATTACCCATAATTGAATGAAATGTATTCCTTAGATCTAAAAAATCAACAAATATGTGATGCCACATCAACACACCAATAAAACCTAAGTTAGTGGACAAGCATGTGTCTCACTTTTTTTTTAGTCTTTTTGGACACCTCGACAAAAAGTATGCTAATGTGGTATCATATTTGATGATGTGGCCTTGAAACTTTAGTTATAATCAAGGGACTTGTCAAGTACGCTGCTCTCGACAAAAAGTATGCTAATGTGGTATCATATTTGATGACGTGACCTTGAAACTTTAGTTATAATTAGGGGACTTGTCAAGTAACCTGCTGTAAAAAGTTGTAAAAAGTTGAAAGTGATTTGAAATATGAAATTATAATGTTCAACTATTTGATCCTCTCTTCTATTAAGAATTTACATTTTAATTATGTTTATATTCTCCCAATTCTCTAATATCACAAAGATCTTGCAAATCTACAACTAAAATGTACAAAGTAAAATGTCACCTTTTTAACAGTAAAAATCAAACACCATTAGTAAACGAAACACACGGCAAGACTTGCGAGCCCACTGGCATAATTTCAATATATACATATATCCTGCAGTAAGCTGGATTGGAAGGAGATTTTGAGCGAATTCACAGGGAGCTACTTGAGCTGGTGGATGTTGACGACGAGGTGATATCGGCAGCAGAACAGTGACCATAGACAGCTATAGGATATTCTAGAGGAACATGAGGCAACTCGGCTCCTCTTTTTAATAAACCCACCACTTGTTCCATCCGCGGTCTGGCGCAGGGATCGGGGTGAGAACATAACAATCCCACTTTCATAAGCCGTTCCATTTCCTCACAATTGAAATTTCCACCCAGTTTCTCATCTGCTGCATCAAGAATTCTGTTCCATCCATGCAAGTGCCAAACCCATTCCACCACTCTGGAATTGTGTTCAATCAAACTCCGATCTGCCGGCCTTCTTCCACATGCAATTTCCAGAGCGAGTGCTCCAAAGCTGAACACGTCGGACTCTCGAGTGGCCTTTCCCGTCATTACGGCCTCTGGTGCTATGTACCCAATTGTTCCTGCTAGCACAGTTGTATGCCCTCCCCTTTCACGTTCCACAACTCTGGCAATCCCAAAATCCCCCAGTTTCGCTTTGAACTTCGAATCCAGCATCACATTGCTCGCCTTGATGTCTCTATGCAAAACGCTGTTATGCCGGTCCTCGTGAAGATAAACCAGAGCCGAGGCTACGTCACAGGCTATGCTGTATCTTCGATCCCAATTCAAAACAGCCTCTGCCTCCCCAAATAGGTATTTGTCAAGACTTCCATTTGGGAGCAATTCATAGACCAGAAGAAAATCATCATTTCGATGGCACCATCCCAGAAATCTGACAAGATTGTGGTGAGTAAGTTGACTGTTTATAATCACTTCTGATATGTACTCTTTCTTACCTTGTCTGGCCGTTGGAGATATTCTTTTCACCGCCACAGCCTCGTTTGTGCCAGGTAAAGTGCCTCTGTATACACTCCCGAAGCCACCCTCTCCAATCTTCTCATCCTCACTGAAGTTATGGGTGGCAGCGCTGAGGTCATCATATGCGAATGGAGTAGCGGGTAAAACAGCCAGGCGAAGCGATTCGTTCAGCTCCTCGTCGCTCTTTTTGCCATCACCTCTGCAATTATTGATGACCCACCTAGTTAGTATGAATATTACGAAACCAAATATGGCGAACGAACTGGCCAGGACAGAAATCAGTATAATGGTAGAAGAAAATGGGATTAGGCTTTGGGCACTTGGAGTAAAAGTGGAAGTGGAGGGAGGTGGAGAAAGGAGAGGGGAATAACATGGCCCTTCTAGACATCCATCTCCGCAGTAAACAGTTCCAATTCCACAGAAACCCGATTTGCTGCAGCACAAATCTGTTGGCCACCCGCAATTCTGTGGAGAAACACTCTCAAATACTAGCAAAACAATTCCCATTACTATCACCATCTTTCACTCTCTACCTATTTCTCTATTTGCTTCAATCAATCTCTCTGAATACCCTCTTGCCCATAGTTATACAATGTCAACTTTGAGTGCGTTTTCTCTTGATGTTTGATTTGGTCTTTCAAATACCTACTACACGAGTAGTGTTTAGTTTCATTCCAGAGGAGCGGAATGTCTGAAAGTTCTTTAAATTCTTATTTTTCGACTCAATTATTAGCAAAACATATTCTTCTCCATCACGACAAGTTGGTGAAGCCGCTTATCTAGGCAAATATTCTATTCCATAGTATTTTAGTGAGATTGCAAACGCAGATCTATACCTACCCAAGGAGCAGATTCTCGGAACTGAGTAAACCCTAATACAGAATACAAGAATACCTAAAAACATTCGAAAACAGCGATTATGAAGCTTCTCATGAATGTGGGACTAAGAATCTATTTTTGTTTTAAAAATGGATGTGTGTAAATTATTATTTATAAAATAGTGTTATATATTAAAAAGATTAGGTAGAAATAGTCATATTTCTGAAGTCTAAATAGGGTGCAATTAGAAGTTTGAGTTGTACTTTAGTATTAACTTCATTTCAGGTTAGGATCAAATGAATCGTCATTAAGAAATGGAATGAGTATGATTTGAATTGTCTAATGAGAAAATATATATAATAAAATTTAGAAAATAATTTTAATATTATATTATATAATTTTTTAAGAAACTCATATCAATGATGTAGTATATATTTGTAAGTAATATTTTTTTTATTTTTAACATAAATTAACTTTATATAATGTATTTTGCATTTTATTTTAATCATTGCTACTTTACTAAGAAATCATTTTACTAGAATATTGTTACAATTATAAACATTACTCTTAGATTCCTTATCTTTAAATTCCTTTCAACAAGCACACAATTTCGTCAATTGTTAATGTTGACGATGAGATGAAGGATGTTGATCATACATGTTGACGATGAGATGAAGGATGTTGATCATACACAAGTATAGGAAACACTCTAGAAGAACGTGAGGCAACTCGTCTTTCCTTGTCAATATAATAGTTTCTTGTTGCATCTATAATCCAACATTTGATTGGGATGCAAACAGAACAATCCTGCTTTCATAAGCCACTCCATCCCCATCATTGAAATTTCTACCCAAATTACTTTCTACTATGTCAAGAATCATGTGTTGGCTATACAAGTGCCAAAACCATTCTAGTACTCTAGAATTGTCTTTGGTCAAGCACCACCCAATAAGGATAGAAAAAAAATCAGATTGCTTGAGTAAAAATTATTTCATTCATCTTGTGAATAAACATTACATAATACCTTAATAAATAGAGGTTTTTGTAATTATAATATTTTTTCTAGAATGACACATATACTATATACAAAATAAAAATAAAAAATAGTTTCATGTAAAATATTTAATATTATTTCTCCTTTAAAAACTATGAAATATGCATTCATTAATTTTATTTGGGGAGAAATCAATATTTTATTATCATGCATCCCCCTTAATTTCTACTACCTTTGGAAATGCAATTGTTGGTTTATTATCACAAAATATTGGTTTTGAATCGTCCTATTTTTTAAAATTAATTAATTGATACTCTTTGCATCCAAATTATTTGACATGTTGTTGATGTTGTTGCTCCATTTCTTTTCCTAATAAAATTATCACTATAAGATTTTTCTTTTATGCTCACGAAACAACCATTGATCCAAAGGAATTATTTTTCAAAGTAATCTTACTATCATTTGCATTACCTAAAAAAATACTTTTAGTATAAACAATCAAATCAAGATCATTAGTTTTCAAATTTATATTATTATACATCCTATTGTTCATGTTACATATCTTAATATTCTCTTCCCAAATTGTAAATGTGAGCCTTCTAATGACATAAATATTGAAATTAAACAAACATGATACATAATATTTGGTATTGTGGTTGTGAAGCACATCAAACATCCAATAAATATTTTGAATATTATTGGATCAATATTGAATCCCTTGTCTTCTTTACATTAATTTTGGTTCATATTGAAATTGGAGTTGATGGTGGATTACAATTCAAAATCTTGAATCAACCTGATACATCCTTGGAAAATTTAGATTGACAAATGAAAATTCTATTATTTTATTGAATAAATTCAATTTCTAGAATATGTTTCATTAATCCCAAGTCAACCATTGTAAATAATTTCTTCATATTTTATTTGAACATGTGCGCGCGTGTGTATCATAAAAATCAAATCATCAACATATAAATATATACTCAAAATCTAATATTTTTTTGTTGGCTTTTGTATATGATGCATGATCATTTCTATTGAACCTATTTCTAATAAAGTATGAGTCAATTTGAATATGCCATGCTCTTGGTGCTTGTTTGAGACAATAAAAGAGATTTTTTTTAATCTGCATAGAATTTCTTCATGTCCATGTAATGTACATAACCTATTGGTTGTTCCACATAAACTCCTCTCTCTAGAAAACTATTAAAATATTTATTTGACTTCCATCTAATAATTTTGTGTTGTTATGGATAAAATCAATCTAACTATATCAAGCTTTACAATCCATACAAATTTTGCATTGTACTCAACTCTACGCTATTGTGGAAAACATTTTTCTACCAAATTTATTTTTTATATTTCAACTTCACCTCGTACGCTGAATTTAGTCTTATAGACATTTTAAGTTTATGCATTTTTTACCTTTAGGAAGATCTATTAGCTCCCATTTTTTATTTCTTTCAATAGAATCCATCTCTTCATTCATAGCCTTGATTGAATATTCTTCCTTTATTGCTTCTTGAAAATATAGAGGATTAGACAAAGAAAAATTTGAACATGAACCTAATTTTTTCTTCTTGATCATAAATCTCTTTCAAACTTCTTGTTGTCTTACCTCTATACTATTCCCTTAGTGAATAAATTATAGGACTCTATTCGTCAGTTACTTTTGAGTTGAAGTAGGATTTCTTAAATGGCTTGATGGTTCTAATGTACAAAATTCATAGGTATTCGAGACTCTCCTAAGTTGTTCCTCTGAATATTTATTGTTGAAGTAACAATTACTACTTGTGAACTTGGTGGTCCACACTTTATTCTTCTATTTTTTCTTCCTTTGGAGGTATTGTTCCTTTAATTTTGATTGATTTATTAGTATTTCCATCTCATGCTTCTTCTTCTTTGAATTAAATATCTCTACTAATGATTACCTTATTAGTAAGATTTAAAAATATTTGTAAGATTTTTATCGTTTAGAGTAGCTAGTAAAGATATATTTTTTCTATCATACAACTATCTTCTCTTTTCCTTAGAGGCTCATGAGCATATACAAGACATACAAAAATTATGGAAGGAGATACATTACTATTCTTACCATTTCATAATTTTTTGGAATCCTATCTTTGATACTTTTTGTCAAACATTTATTTAGAATATATACTACACATGCTACTACTTCTCCCTAATATTAATTGCAAAATTGCTTGTCTTTCAACATGTTTCAATCCATCCATATCTATGGTTATTCTATTATTCTTTTCTATAATACCATTTTATTGTAATGTATACCTTGTAGTTTTTTTTTTTAATTTCACAATATTTGTAAAAACAAAAGAATTTATTTGATTTTTATTTTTCACCTCTATCTAACATGAGTACCTTAATGTGAACACTTTAGTTTTTAACCATGGAATTGAAATCCTTGAATATTCTAAAGGTTTTAAGACTTGTGTTTGGAAAAAAATATCCATGTCCTTTTTTCTAATGACTAGGTTAGGAATTGGCAACCTCTTCATCATGTCCAAAGATAAAAGTAAGTTCCTTTACCACATCAAGTATTGTATTTGACCATTTCTCTTTTAAATAAAATGGTGACCTTCTGAAATTGATTTTTCACATTAATAGAGGTTGAATCAACATTGATATTTTAAAGGGAAATGAGAGCATAATAGAAAGACCTTAGAGATTTGTATGCACCTACAATATCATGTGTTTCTTTAAAATAGATTTCAACATGCTAATATAAGTATATACTACTATGTCATAAAGGTGGAAACAAACATTGTTGATTTCCCATACATTAAACCTTAAAGGAAAGATCATGCAACTTATAGATATACGAAATTTTCAGGAGCATTATGATAAATAGATTCAATACTTTAAGAACATGAAAGAAAGAAAAAAAGACAAAAGATAAAGAACACCAATAAATGTGGGGAAAACCTTTTTAGGTAAAAAACACCACACTCCAAAACATATTGAGCCAATGTATTATTCAAAAATAAGTTACAGTGCATTTTTTGGGAGTTCTAAGTCTTTACATGGAGATTTACATCTTTCTCTTCTTTGAAGGAAATATGGTAGCATGACCCTGTAAAATGAACAAATTGTTAGAGTAAAGTAATTAATTAACTTTGCTCTCCTCTTAAGATTTCCCTTTATGCACATATTAGTCATTTAATAATTAATATTTAATTATTAAATGCACACACCTTAGGGTTAGGTTTTCCTTTTGGTGTTGATCTCCTTTATAAGGATTGATCTCTTGTATTATTCATATTATTGATTCATTTTTCTCTGATAATACATCTTTTCTCTTTGTCAGAGCCAAAACCCTTGTATTCGTTCTCTCTCTTTCTCTGTGACAAGTTTCTTGCATGCAGGTTTGCTTTCGGGTTCTGTGGATTTGTATTTCTCAAATCCTACATGGTATTAGAGCTGGATTTGCTGCAGCTTGTTCAGACTTTTGAAAGATTTTGAGATCCAAGTTGCATCAGATCTGTGTTTGTCTTCTGTTTTTTATTTTGGAATAGGGGGATATTTTTTTTCGGTGCACTTTGATCCCAAACGGACCTCACCGTTGAGCTTGTAGCGCCCAAAAACCCCTATTTTCATATAAAATTCATCCGATTTGGACACAGTTGCTCCAGAAGGCAAAAACATTTTGCCCCAAGGCCGTACTACCCCAGGGCACGCAGTTCGAGGCATGAAAAGTAAAAATTTTTTTTTAAAAAAATATTAAAAAATGCAGTTTTTTTAATAAAAAAGGCACAGCCAGCTTTACCGCTGCGCGCCACCAGTGCGCAGCTTGGCGGTAACCTGCCCACGCGCCGCCCGCCGCCTGCGCGCCACCAGCCGCCCACGCGCAGCCCATGCCCAGCCCGCGCTCCGCCCACGCGCTGCCAGTCCGCCGCCACCGCCCCTGCGTCACCACCGCACCACCACAGCGTCACCACACCCCTGCGCCAGCCCCTGGTCGCCCAGCGGACCAGGGGCCATTTTTTTTAAGCCCCTAAGGGCTAGCAGGGCCATTTGGGTCTTTTTGGAGCTGTTTTACCAAATCGGGCATAACTTGGGCGTCCGATCTTCGTTTTTCAAAAATGAATAGGTGTTGGAAAGCTGATTCCGAGCCCGTTCTAATGGTGCAAGAATTTTTTCAAATTTCTCTATTTTGATTGTATTTTTTTGCAGTCAAAGTCTGAAGAGCCTTTTGCACTCCGAGGGGCATAACTTGCTCGTTTTTGCTCCATTTTTTGAAAGCGAATAGGCGTCAGAAAGGTGGTTCTGTGCTCTTTCTAGATCTACAGTCTATTTCATCAATAAATTCTTTAGGTGCTCCAAATTTTGTCTCAACCCGTTACTACTTTCTATCATTTTCTGGCTTTCAGTTTGTACTGGGGATTAGTGTTTTGCATTGTGGGGGGGTGTTTTTCTCTTGCTTTCTGTTATTTACATCAGAAAAATAGACTATACAAACACCAATACAAAATAATCAAACCCCTTCTGCATCTTATGTCTAGTTCTGAAAGACCACTTAATAATAATTAAAACATTCAGAGCAGTTGAGGCACAGTTCACAGGATGGCTGACAAACCTATTGACTCTCTCACACCGCATAATTACCACACTTGGAAGGGTCGCATGATGACTTTTCTCCAGTCTAGAGGGTTATGGTCCATTTTGGATGAGATTCAACCTCAGTTGACACGTCCTTTTGAGGTTATGCAACACAGGAACAATATGGATCAGGCTATGGGATTGATGGCTTTACACATTTCCGATAGTCTCCAGTTTCATCTTGAGGGTTGTCTCACTCCTCGAGCCATTTGGACCAAGTTTGAAGGATTTTTTGGTACTGTCAATGAGTTCAGAGCTTTACAGCTTGAGGCAGAGTTAACTTCCTTGGTACCTGATTCGTTTCCTTCTATTGAGGACTTTCTGATGAAGTTCAAACAACAACGATCTATCTTGTAGGGTTGTGGTAAGACTAAGACTGATACAGAGTGCATTTTCCTGATTCTCTCCAAGCTTCGGGGTCCATTTCAGATCTTCTCTTCGACCTTCTATTCCACCATGGATGCCTTGGTTGCTCGACATGTCATGCCTTCTTTTGAGGGCTTTTGTGATCGTCTGACTCGTGAGCAAGCTAAGCTTAAGCAGTTGGATTCACTTTCAGGTTCATAGAACCAAGCATTGGTAGCCCAGTCCTCCAAAGGAAAACAGAAGCAGAAACCGAAGCCTAAGAAAGATTCAAAGGCTAGTGAGAATCCCTCCAAGCCACCACCTAAGTTTGAATCAAAACCATAGTCCAATTCTAAACAGGGCAAATCTTCAAAGTCTGGTGAGTCTTCCTCCAAGACTAAGAAGAAATCAGGTGATCCTTGCAGTTTTTGTGGCAAGGAAGGACATCCCGTTTCCAGGTGTTGGAAACGTTTAGAGGCTTTGGAGGAAGCCATGTAGCAGCATAATATCAGTGCACCATAGCCTCCTTCATAGCCCACAGGGAAAGGTCATGCTCTTTCTGCACGAGCATTGTCCTCCGTATTCACTTGGATTCTAGATTCTGGTGCCTCTCACCATATGACACACATAGAGGATTTGGTCACCGCTCTTGCCCCTACCGGCACTAGACATATTGTAGTTGGTGACTCAGCACAACTTTCCGTTCAGGGTTCTAGTACTGTTTCATTGGATGGTGGTTGTCTTCAGGATGTGCTTTTGGTTCCTGACATTTCGACAAACCTTCTATCCATTTATCAGATTTGCCACTCTGGCTCTGGTAAGACAGTTGAGTTCTCACCTCATGATGTGGTTATTCGAGATCTTCATGATCCTAACTTGGTTGTGGCTACTGGGAGTGTGAATTCTGCATCTCACTTATATAGTTTTGATGGCTTTGAGAGTTTAGACACTGTTGGTTCCTCTCTTATAGCACATGCAGATTCAGTGAGCAGGCTTTAGCATGAGCGTTTTGGCCATGTCAATTACAGATATCTATAGCAGATGAGTACACAGGCACTTGTGATTGGGCTTCCACAGATTTCTTGTACGGATGGTGTATGTCATGGTTGTGTCCTTGGCAAACATCATCGAGATCCTTTTCCTAAGGGTCGAGCTTCTCGTGTTAGGGCTGCCCTAGAGTTGGTACACAGTGATCTTATTTCCTTTCCAACTCCTTCCTTTTCAGGGGCCCGTTATGTACTCACTTTTATTGATGACTTCTCCAGACGTACATGGGTGTACTTTCTTAAGTACAAGTCTGATGTCTTTGACTCATTCAGGATTTTTAAGACATTTGTGGAGAAGCAATCTGGACTTTCTATCAAGAGGATACACACAGATAATGGGGGGGGGGTATGTAAATCAGGCTTTCAGAGATTTTTGCACTGAGCATGGTTTACAACATCAGTTTATAGTTCCTTACACCCCTCAGCAGAATGGTGTTGCTGAGAGAAAGAACAAAACCTTACGGGAGATGGAAAATTGTATGATACAGTCTCGAGCTATGAGTTCTTCATTTTGGGCTGAGGCAGTCAATTGTGCCAATTATATTCAGAATCGGATGCCTCATAAGGCATTGCGACATATGACTCCTGAGGAGGCTTGGACCCATGTCAAGCCTGATGTTTCTATATTCTGAGTTTTTGGTAGTGAGGCTTGGGCATTTATTCCTGATGCTCAGCGGAACGCCATGGAGAGAAAGAGCCGACCACTCATATTTGTTGGCTACTATGAGGATGTTAAGGCATACAGGTTATTTGATCCTGATTCTAGAGAGGTCTTGTTTCGGCGGGATGTCCAGTTTGATGAGTGCTATCCTCAGATGGATTCTCCATCACCAGCTTCTCCCTCATTGCCTACTCCTTCCTCTTCATCTCTTGAGGATTAATTATCTCTTGAGGATGATGTAGATCATGATCCACCATCTCCACCACCACCAGTTGCTCCGTCTTTGTCGAAGTGGGCCCGTGATACTGTTGATGCAGCTGGTTCTTTGGCAGGTGATCCTTCAGATACTCGTCGCACTCGTGCTCAGACATCTAGTTCTAGTCTTTTGAGTCATGCCCTTTCAGATGATCCTCAAAAGTTTTCAGAGGCGACAGGACACCTTAAGTGGGATAGGGCCATGGATGAGGAGTATTCTTCTTTGATGAAGAATCATACTTGGGATCTGTGTCCTCTTCCTAAGGGAAGAAAGTTGGTTCGATGCAAGTGGGTGTATCGTACCAAGTATGCTGCAGATGGTTCAATTGATAAGTATAAGGCCCGTCTTGTTGCGAAGGGTTTTTCTCAGGTAGAGGGTATTGAATACTCTGAGACCTTTGCTCCTGTCGCCAAGATGAATTCTATACGCTTGGTACTTTCACTTGCAGCTTCACAGGGATGGACAGTGTTTCAGATGGATATGAAGAGTGCCTTCTTGCATGGAGACCTACATGAGGAGATCTATATGGAGCAGCCTCAGGGATTTATGCAGGACACTTCTTTGGTTTGCAGACTTCATCATTCATTGTATGGTCTCAAACAAGCCCCAAGGGCTTGGTATGAGAAGATGGACTCTTTTTTGCGTTCCTCTCACTTCACACGCTATCATTCCGATCACACAATGTATCTTTAGCGTCAGGAGGGTAATCTTTTGATTCTTGTGCTATATGTCGATGATCTTATCATTACAGGTAGCTCATCCTCCATGATTCAGAGTGTTCAGAGAGCTTTGATGGAGCAGTTTGAGATGACAAATCTTGGTCTCTTGCACTTCTTTCTGGGTCTACAGGTTATTCAGTCTTCGGATGGGATTTCCATATTTCAGGAGAAGTATGCTCTTAATATGCTTCAATGATTTGGCATGCTTGATTGCAAGTCTGCCCCCACTCCATTTCAGTCAGGTGTTGTTTTGTCTTCCACTTGCTCTACTCCTTCAGTAGACCCCACTTTATACAGGCAGTTGGTTGGCAGTTTGTTGTACCTGACACATTCTCGTCTGGATCTTTCCTTTGCGGTTGGTCTTGTCTCTCAATTCTCCCATGATCCTCATGAGAGCCATTGGCAAGCAGCCAAACATATTTTGAGGTACATTCAGGGCACCACACATTATGGCATTCACTACACTTCAGGATCCCCTCACATCATTGGCTTCACTGACTCCGATTGGGCTGGTGATGTCAATGATTGGAAGTCTACTTCTAGCTTCATTTTTTGCCTTGGTTCTAGTCATATTACATGGTCTTGCAAGAAGCAGTCTGCTATTGCATTATCATCTACAGAGGCTGAGTACCGTGCAGCAGTGTTAGCCAGTCAGGAGGTTTTATGGCTTCGGCAGTCGATGACAGAGTTTGGGTTTCCTCCAGATTGTCCCACTACTCTTTGGTGTGACAATCAGAGTGCCATTCATATTTCTCGCAACCCAGTGGAGCATCAGCAGATAAAGCACATTGAAATCCACATGCACTTCATCAGACAATTGATTCAAGGTGGTTCTCTCATCTTGGAGTATATTCCTACAGAGGAGTAGGTTGCAGACATCTTCACTAAACCTTTGGCATCTCCGCGCTATCTTCAGTTGCGCTCTATGCTTGGGGTGAAGGAAGTTGTCCTTGGGGGGTCTCAGTGAGGCCTTCCTTCCTTCATGTTTTCTTTTCAGCATGTTTCAGTATCTCTTTTTGGAGAGGAGTTTTTTCCCTCTGGGTTTTCTCCTTTACTCCGCTTTATAGAGATTCTCTTGTATTAGGGTACCTGATCAGGCCTTGTTGCCGGGACCCTTTATTGCATTGAAGTTCCTTTGCTTTCTTCTGCATTGTTTGTAGCTGCATTGTAGCTCATCTTGAGGGGGGTGTTAGAGTAAAGTAATTAATTAACTTTGCTCTCCTCTTAAGATTTCCCTTTATGCACATATTAGTCATTTAATAATTAATATTTAATTATTAAATGCACACACCTTAGGGTTAGGTATTCCTTTTGGTGTTGATCTCCTTTATAAGGATTGATCTCTTGTATTATTCATATTCTTGATTCATTTTTCTCTGATAATACATCTTTTCTCTTTGTCAGAGCCAAAACCCTTGTATTCGTTCTCTCTCTTTCTCTGTGACAGGTTTCTTGCATGCAGGTTTGCTTTTGGGTTCTATGGATTTGTATTTCTCAAATCCTACACAAATCTCCTCTCCTCAACTCCTTCTAGCAAAAACTTGCATCTATAGATCATATAATGCATTAAATGTCAAATTTCTAAAACCCATGCCTAAGCATGAAGATGCCATATAGAAGGTGCTAAATACATCAAACATGCAAAAATGTAGCTTTGCAATTGACAACTCATACAAAAATATGCAATTTTGAATTATTACCAAACTTGCATAAGAAACTACATATGCCAGATAAATAATTGCATCTCCAAAGGTGTCCACATTTCTTGTATACTTAACATGAAATAGAAACTTCATTTATGCATGCTTCCTACTTAATTTGCAACTTGCAAACTTGACTCTTGAAAGTGGATGCCATATTCTTAGAAAATAGAAACCCATGTCATATACTCACTTCTATGTAGGATGCCACCTCACCAAGAGGTCACACAAAGATACCATGACATTAGAAAGTTATAAAATTAGAATATAATAAATAAATGCAACAAATAATTAAATAATTCAATATTAGGACTCTAAGGTTGAGACACCTTGATCCCAACATTCTCCCACTTGTCGAAGACCTATCAAGAGTCATTGGAAAATAACAAGATTTAAACTGCTAGGAGCCAATTGATTAAATCAAATCACATCCATGAAACCACATAAAGCTAAAACATGTTCATTCTCCAAAAATAAACTTGCAACAATATCCAAGATGTCCACCATATGAAGCAACACTTCCTATCATCCTCCAACATTCCACCTATGAAAGAAAAACAACAAGCTAGGGTGTAGATACACCAATCCAAGGAAAACATGAATCAGATCCAAGTGATAATTGTATACACATAAAATTGGCTATGAGCAATTAAATAAATATTAACAATTATTCTTCTATTAAACAGTTGTTTTGAAAAGATTAATTTATTTAATTCATACCATATCCTTCTATTAATTAATTTAATTATTAATTAATTCATTTAACCTTTTCTTCTAATCAATTAATTAAATATCTAATATTTAATTATTCCCCTATCTTCTATCCTATAGTCTCAAATATTAAATAACTTCTTAATTATTTAAATCCCTTTTCCAACTCACCTTTCCATCTCCACTTCATCTTTCATTTGCCAACTCATCTCTCATATGGATAAATTAATTCAACAAAATAAAATAAAAATAAATTATTCATTAGCCACTTATCTCCAACTTCCAAAATAAATGAATATTGTGTACGTACACATATTTCTCCAACCTTCTTCTATATTCTCTCCAGCCTTCATACATCTTTAGAGGAAGTTGAGTCCACTTGTCCTCTCATTCCTACATCCTCTCCAACTATCCTATATCCTCTCAAGTCTTCAACCCAGTCAAGGTGAGATGAGTGACACTTGTCTTCTCCTTCTCCCTTTTCCTCTATCCTATAGGTGTAGGAGGAACATCTTCCCCCTCTCTCTCTCACATCTCAACTTCTTGATCATAGCCATCCAATCTACAAGATTTAATCAGGACCATTGAACTCTGCCACATCAGCTTTTGCACTCAAAAATCTATAAAAAGAGGTCTCCTAAGCCATTTTAAAACTAATAGTCTAATAGATAATCTTGTAGTCATTTTAGGAGTTTTTATCTTGCATCCATGAGTTTGAGTTTTCAAAGCAAATAGAAAATTTAGAATCATTTTCATAGCTTAATATCATGTTTATCTTAATATCATTTGCATATGCATATCTTAGTACCAGTTAACTAGCAGTCCATTCTTCGTATGTCATCTTGGAAGCTACCAGTGCTTGTCTGAGAGCAAATTATCTGCAACCAAGAATAGTGGAGTTAAGACACAATGAGACTTAAATCATGAAGGTAATAATAATTTTTTTATTTTATATGTATTTCATGTAGTTTCATTGGTTGATTTTGGATTTCCTATAGCATTTCTTTTGTATTTTGTGAAGTTAACATGTTGTAGGTAGTATTTTGATGATAAAATTCATGTCGACACATTTTGGCGCCCACCGAGGGGCTTGGGCATCGCAAATACATTTCTAATATCCTATCTTTTTTCTTGCACAAATTAATTTATCGCCTTTGTAGGTCAGTTTCACGCATCTGTAAAGTTTGATAGTGCTTTTTCTAGATAGGTTAGTGCTTTTATCACTTAGGTTAGCACATGTGTTAAATAGAGTAATGCTTTTGAACATGAATTCATGCAATCAAGTGACAGGTTAACGCTTTCGTCGTGCAGGTTAGCACTTTTATATCCCAGGATAGCACTTTTGCCTTTTGTGTTAGCGCTTTTGCTATTTTAGAGCTTTTGTTCTAATAGTGCTGAAATTTGAATTTTTGCAATCTAAAAGCTAACAATCTTTGCAGGTCCAAATTTCCAAGACTTTCAATTTTGCAAACTACTCACATTTGTGTGTGCAGGGTTATTTTAAAGCAAATTTCTTGTATTTCCACACATCTAGTTAATTAGGAGTATTTTGGAAAGTAAAACATCATATCTTGCTCAACTAGCTTAACTAGGATGGACAATAAATAGTATGCAACTTGCATTTGAGTGACTTCTTTAAAGTAGTTGCACATAGATTATAGAAGGCTTACAATAAACTTGTGTATTCTATGCTTGATAAAGTAGTAGGTGAGTATGTTGTCACCCTCATACGGTGCTAAAAAAACCAGACCTAATTTATTAATGTGTAACCTTTAGAGGGCCCGCCTTTCTAAGCTACCTTCAGGGGGCCAGTGAGAGGGGAACAACCCAAGTGGAAATGAGCTAATACCGAGTCCTTCCGATCCACTCTAAATAAATCATTTTTGTGACGAAAGTCATGACAAGATGTGCTGATTAGTTCATACCGACACTATGTTTCCCCATAAACCTTATGGAGTGTAACCTCTATAGGATGGGAACCTTATGTATTTACAAAGTGTAAAGTGCTGTATGTATGGCCACATGACCAGAAGCCCTTACTAAAAACCATTTGTACTAGTTGCCAAAATCCTTCTAATTACTGGCACAAGAGGTTAGACCTTTGAAGTGTCTCACACACATATGGTTCTTAGTAGAGATATACAGTTTTCCATTGGGAGATTTCATGGAAACTGGTTCTTGGCTGCCCCAGAGAAGTGAGTGCGGAGGGTGGAGCCACTGGAGTCAAGCATCTAAATATCTGCTCTGAATAGCTTAGCCTCAGGGGAAACCCCATGTGAGATTCAATAATTATTGTCTCGGCCTACCATAGGATTTGTGCTTGCTTGTGCATTTCTATTTTTTGAACATTGTGTCTTTTGTGTCTACAAACATGCTAAATATGGTCAAAAACATGAAAAATTATCATCTTGAAATGAGCAAAAATCGGTCAACTTGTTGAGAAAATTAAAAAAATCTCTATAACCTGTAACACAGTCAAAATCACAAATTTACCTCGTAGAAAAACTCTTTGGAGTCACAAAAAAATGCTTTTGAACATTAAGACAACGTTTTTAAGAAACAACACAATGGTTTTGTCCCATAAGTTAGTGCATTTGATCACCAGGTTAGCACTTTTGCCCATAAAATAGTATTTTTGTTCCATAAGATCCTGCTTTTGTGTACACAGAGTAACACTTTTAAAAAATAGAACAACACTTTTGTCCTATAGGTTAGCGCCTTTGATCAATAGGTTAGCGCAAGTGTTTTAGCACATTTACAACAAAGGGTACTTCTACATATCCAACTAAAATTTCAAAACCAGTTTCAGATATCCTTTTTCGAGTAGAACTATCTTCAACTATCACAGACCTTCAAACTACTCCAAACAATCAGGTTATCAATCTAATAGGATATTTCCAAAGGCTTCATAAGCATACAATTCTCAACAAGTTAGTGATTCAACCATCTCAAGTGCAAAATTATCACTACTGTCAGTTTCTCATCAAGATACATCAAATCCTCTATCTTGAAACTTGATCATACCAACCTTTGCTCATTATCTTGGATATATCATTCCTATTTGAACCTAGGTTATATCAAAATCATAATTGCACTCACATTGGAATCAAACAACTTGAAAATCATTATATGCTTATATGATTTTTCAACATCGTCTCAAGAAGAGAAAACCAAGTTGGAAGGCTATCTTGAAGAAGAGGATATTTTTGTATGTCGATCGTAAAATCTTGTTGAAACATATTAAAACATTCTTATATTGTTATCACAACTATCTAAACAGTCACTGAACTGAGTTTGATGAAGAACCTCCTCATACACGGGCTACGCAACAACGAAACACATTGGAACAAAGTATCAATAGGGGTGGAAGAATCAATTTATCATATCTACCTACACCTTTGATTACTTATTGAGTCATTTTTCAAAGATCAAAAGCTCTAGATTTATCACATGCTAGTTTTGACTAGAGTGAGACACAAAGAGTTGAGAAAACAACAGAAACAAAAACAAATGGAAGACAAAAAAAATCCTATCTTTGATCAAGATCCTTAAAACAAGAATCTTATGATGATCCCTTAAGATTTTGGTATTATATCCATGATCATCCCCTTTTATCTCAAGAGAAGAGTCCCTTTCAACATCCACCTCCTAAGCAAGAGCATGATATCCCTTCCATCTACTTCCCTAATCTAATTAAAAATCAAGATAAAAGCACAAACTCAAATGATCCTACTCCAAGTCAAGATCAAGATCAAGGAATCTCTTCATCCTCCAGATCCATTTTAGGTCCTTTCATTCCAAAGTCAAACTCTTCATCCTCCAAATCCATTCTAGGTCCTTTCGTTTTAAATTCAAAGTCAAACTCTTCATCCTCCAAATCCATTTTAGATCCTTTTGTTCCAAAGTCAAACTCTTCATCCTCCAAATCCATATTAGGTCCTTTCATTCCAAATCCATCCATCTTGGGTCCTTACTTCCCTCCATCCACCATTCCATCACCTCAAATGATCCATAAGAAAGATCAACAAAGGAACACATCTTTGAGCTTCTTTCAAACATTTATCTAAACATCTTTTCAAAAAATATTCTTCCATCATTTCTTTATCTATTTTGGGTTCTTATGTCCCAAAATTCAGTTTTCTTCGATCTCTTCATCACTTCTTGAGTTGTGTACCAACACTCATCTTGAATACATTTCCATATATCCTCACACAAATCTTCAAACATTCTATCTATTATCAAATACGTCTTTTATATCCTTCCATCCCTTTCATTCAATCCTTTGCATAAATTCATCATCTATGAAATCGACATTTGTGTCATTTTGTCACATGCTTGCCCATGCTCAAATCTCATGTTCAGTCCTTTTCCTAGATATCTATTCATGATACACTTCAAAATACGAGGTTGTTCCTCTTTAACATTATCTTTTGGCTGGGATACACACTCAATCCATAAAATAACCACTTATTGTATCATGGTACAGACGTCTTTTGATTACTATATCTCATACACTTAATCAATTGCTCTAAATCATTGTGATCTCTTAGTTGAAGACATGGTTAGTGACAAATGTAAAATCTTGCTTCAACGCCACGGTAATTATCAGACCCATGTAAGTTTCATTACTTACAAGCCAATGCAATCAAAATAAAAAAATAAAAAGACAATATCAAAAGATCTAAAGCATGATGAGGAAAAGAAATATCCAGAAAAGAAAAAAAAATGAAATATCAAAATGCTTGGCTATTGGAATATGCGAGTAACTCCATCGAGGCTATGGACGCCTATTGGAAATGGAGAAATATTTGTGATATTACAATGATAACCTCATTGGAGATATGGACGCTTGCTGGAAGTGAGGCTCTATCCAAGATGCTTTTGAAGTCAAGGTAATTCATGTAGCTAGCCACGTTGGATTCTGAAGATTACAATGATCATATAAGCCAAAATGAACTCACTTGCACACAAATGGGTGATAAAAGACTAAGTACCTTGATCCAATTTGAAATTCTTCTTCCCTTTTGAGTCTAGTTCCTAGTTTCTAGATATGTTCGGTTGAATTTTTTGGAGGTTCTAAGTGTAGGTTGGGTCTCTATCTTTGAAAAATTCAGGAACACTTATTCAGGTGGTTCTAAATACTCTGACAATATTACATATCACTTCTTTACAAATGGAGACCTCTATACTTGGGGTCAAAGTTTCATCCACTCTATTCTTCATACCACATCTCCCATTATCCTTCCTTCAGTATCCCTTACCCTATCCAAATTCATCCAGTGCTATCTATGATCTTGCTTCATAATAATCTATACTGTCTATCTTAACTATTCATTTCTTCCATAATATATCACTATCTCTGATCTTGTTTCTCCTATCCATATCCTATCTCCATCCATATCCCCTTTTCCATCCTTGATCTTGATAAAAAATAAGGACAAAAGCATGATTTTAAAAAGATCCTGACATGTCTCTTCATGTTCCATAATAAGATGCTTCCATCTTTCACCCATTCATCTTCAACTCAACTATTCATCCATTCCTTGTCTTTCTATACATTGGGGCAACCAAATACATCTTTCTTCTAATCCAAAAAGCTCTAAAAAATAAAAAATGTCTCAAAAAACTAAAACTCAAAAAAATCAAAAGAACAAAATTGAAAATCAAAGCATGAGTGCATGGCCCATCCATCAAATCAACAAACAAGAAAACTCTCGAAGTCTGCAATCAAACTGATCACATGTCTTGTTAATCAATTCATCACTCGAAATATATCAACATCAACATGTCTTATACAGGGATAGGTACACTTGAAACCAGACATATCGGTCTTATACGAGGTACTCACTCTTTGAAACCAAACATTCTAATCAATCATCGAACAAAACAAAATAATGACATAGATCATTATGACTATTGTATTTTGTTATGGTTAGTCTTATCTTTATCAATTGATGGCAAGACATGTTTCATCTCTCAAAAAATCTATAAAAACCAAATAAAAAACAAATAAAAAAGTACAATAAAAACAAGTGGTGAAAACCCGGTCAACATGCGCTATCTAAAAGTGGGTTCTTCCATCTATGAGGTTGCTTTGCATATCTATCCATCTTATCGCATCTATCAATTTCATCTATCCTAGCTTATCCATTTCATTTTTCTCATCCATTGTTTTGCACCATTAGCAAGAAAAATGCAGCTAACCAACAGTTATCAATCTTTGACATACTTAGCATAGTCACTATCATGGATTTTATCAATCATGTCTGCATTGTATCCCACCATGGTTTGGATAATTCTTTGTACATACATAATAAAATTTATTTCCACTGGGGGAAAAATCCTAAATCCTTTTGCTAAGGTGATCTTTTAAATCTTAGAAAACCCAAAAATATTCATAAAACTTAGAAAAGCCAAAACACCTAGTGTTTTGAAACGGATAAGGAGCAACAAGGTAACGAAGATCAAGGCATTCACAACAAATGGATCGTGAAATTCAGAAAACAACGTAACAACCAACAAGTAATAAAGGATTATCAATTATCATTTATCAAAATGATTATATCAATTACTGACCATGAGAAACATGTGTATGACATATAAGGTTCAATGTTTATATCTTGATTTTTGCTAATCATGTACTCTATGTGACTCAAGGATGTCCATGACTAGAGTATCTATGATTTGGCATGATTATTTTCTTTGTTTTTTTTTTGTGGCTTATCTCTTACTAAGGTATGTACTCGTCTATGGATATGATCGACAAAAGATCAAGGAAGACGTTCCGAGTCATGCTTGAAGGGAGACAATCCTTGTTTGTTTTGCAAGAAATACTCAGGTCAGCTTGATTCATTGTATCAATTTGCTTGTATAAACTTGCTATATCAAAATCTATGTCAGAAATACCCAGGTCAACTTGAATCATTATGTCAAGTTGCTTGTATTTTCTTACAATATTTTAAAGCTCAATGATGAAATCAAGCACTGTTAGAAGATAGCATATTAATAATGGAAGTGTCATTTTAGTTAGATCATTTTAGATTAGCTTATTATTCATCTGCATTATAAGCATTCATTTGTAAAGTTGCATTATAAGCATTTCATTTCATTTCAGAGATCAATGGTCATAAATAAAGATTGAGTATACTTGGATAAACAAAAACAATTTGCATTTGATCATTTTGATGGACTTGAAAAGCACTGAGAGGGGGGGGGGGGTGAATCGGTGACACAAAACAAACACTACTTTAAACACTAACCGGTAGATAAACTTAACCAAGCAATTAAACAAAATACATGCTATCCAAAATGAAATAACAATATCCACATAAAGTAGAACATCCACCATAACACAAGTGTTTATACGTGGAAAACCCAAATAAGTAAAAACCATGGCGAGATGGAACTCACAAGTTAACTATCTGCAGCAATAGAAAACTGACTGGTTAAGGTCTTACAAAGAGCTCTGCTAGGAACGAATCTTGTTAGAGATCCCAAGCTTGATTAGAATCTTATACCCTATTAAGAGTACTACCCTGTTAAGAGTAACCTTGCTGGAGGATTTTAGAATCCAAACTAATGGATCACCTTGTTAGATGATTTGTACAATGAAGCTTGTTAGAGGTTACCCGGTTAGGGGATTTAGTTCTGTTGTAATGATTAGAAAACAACAAGAAAGATTTGATCTATTCTGAGTAGCACAAACTTGCTTGATCAGATCATTCTAAGCACATTCAACACTGCTCTCCATCTAAACACTTATCACTCTTTAGCAAAAGTATTCGCTTAGATTACCTCTACTATATTTTTTTTCTCTTTTTCATCTCTCCCGCATAAAATGCTTCACTTAGATGCCATTAAATAGACATTCAAACCTTATGTCGGCCATAGGAACACAATTTCCTAGGTGTAGTATATCTAGACAAGTCAACATAACTCATCACAAAAATGACCGTCAAACAAACGGTGCTGGTAACACATCACAGAATCAAATACCGATTAGAGCAGTCAATACCGGTTGGAATAAAACTAGTGAATTGTTGTCCAGGAATCTTCCACTTGATCTTCACCTTCAACTTTATCTTCACTTTGATGCCGACTTAGTGTTACCACAGGTTATCTCTTAGGCACATACCGGTTGACACAAAGTACTGGCTAGAGATAGATTTTGAACATATCGGTTGGTAGTAAAAACCAATTGAAGTTATACTGGTAGTCAATGTAATCATATATGTGTGTGAGAGTGTTTCATCAATGACAATAAGTGATGAATACATTACAATTATCATCAAGCCAACAATCTCCCCCTTTGGCATTGATGGCAAAACTTAGAAATTTTTTGAGTAATACAATACCGCTAAGCGTGCATACACAACATATTTACATATTTACTCATATTCCCCTTTTAATGCAATACTCCCCCTTAATGCATGCATAAATACAAAATTTTCAAAAACACACATACATATTATTACTCCCCTTTTGACAACAATGCCAAAATGATAAAGTAAAATATATAAATATATATAGAAAATCTGTATCAAAGTGTTCATCAATATTACAATTTTAAACAAGTTCATGCATTGGATATTCTCATGAGAATATTATTGAAATTCTACTACATCGGGGATAGAGCATTCTTCCATGATTCCAGTATGTTATCCATATACTCAGAGGTAGACAACAGTTGAGAATAGAATTCTTCCATTGAATCTAGCGTCCAGGTTTCAGGAGTAGCAAGAATAGCTTCTGCACTAGAGTAGGCTCTCTGAAGAATGTCAATCTATGAGGTGAGATGACTCTTGATCTCTCTTAGAGATTGGAATCTCTTAGATTTCTCATTATCATACCTGTTTAGTTTGTCATGCAATTCATCTAAAGTCTAGTTAAAGGCATGAATAGAGTCTTGGATTGGGACATATGCCTTGCACAACCTTTATATTTCCTGCTTAGTCTCAACTTGATTCTTAGAAATATCATAATAAAAGAAAGTAATATTGGAGGTAGAGGTAAGATACTTTCCTCCAGATTCAATAGCTTTCTTTAACAGACTACCATTAAAGTCATTTTTCTATTTTCAATGTGCTTTGCCAATTTATCTCCATATTCCTTCTTGTGGCTCTTCTCAGTAGATATTTGAGCAACATATTCAAGAAATTTGATTTGATCAGATGCATCTGCAACTAATTGACCAAGTTTACTGATAGGAGTAGGAAGATGTGCGACATAGGTTTCTGGTAGTATTCTAGACAAAATATCTACTGCATTCTGGATTGTCTCTACCTCAATTCTTTGCTCTTTCAACCTCTTCTTGTGTGCACAAGATTGTATAACATTAGCAATCTTCATCATTTCAGATGCACTCAAGGTATTCATGTCAATCAGTCCTGAAATACTTAAAGAGTCTTCATCATCATCATCAAGTAGTTCTTTCTTTTCCAGTTCAGGGGGTGTACTCTTAATGATGGCTCTTTTTGTGTTCTTCTCTATTGCATCTTTTGTTTGCTAAGTAATAACTTCCTCAGTAGGCTCCTTTTGAGTAGTCTCGATGACCGGTGGAGATTGGGGTTTCTCCAGTTGTTCAGTTGTCGGTTCACTGACCTCTTTTAGTTGATTACCCGGTTGAACACCTGATGTAACCTGTACTTCTGTGATTGGAGGAGGATCCATATCTAGTGTAGTAATGTCTCCAAATAGGTCTACTATATCTTGAATATCTTCATCAACAAGAATAATGGAATTATCCTTCTTCTTGGTTGGATAGAAAATGCCAGCTTGAACAATTTCCTCTACATCCATTTCCGGTCGAGGAACATCTTTTGTGGTATCATCCTTACTGCTTCAGTCTTCTTACTTTAAAATCAAAATATGCTTTGTATTCCTCAGTTAAAGGCACTAATTCCATTTGATGATAGATTGGGAAAATACTATACAAATACTTCATTAAAAATCTTCTTTTCTAACTAAATGGCTTCTTCCCATTTTTCTAACAAAGTATTATACAAAGAGACTGAAATATCTTTCTCCAAATCATGCAAAAATCTATTGTAGTGACTCAACAAAGTTATTACCTATTGAAGTACTTGCTTCCTCTCATCTTCAGTAAAAGAATCGTAATATTCTTTAACATTATCAAACCTGTTTCTCCCCAATGACTTCATTGTTCTCTCAAATGTTATGTCAGGTTTGTAGGTGGCAATGTCTATAGGTGTAGTTTCCTTTGGCACTACTTTTATCTTCTTAGATGCTCTGCTAGTGGCCTTTTCCTTTTTAAGCTCCTCTTTATAATCTGTACCCTCATACTCTAGTTGCAAAATCAGTTTTCTATTCCTTTTCTTTGGTACACTCTCCTTCTTCTCAGATTTTTTAGGTGCTGGTTCCTTCTTGGTTAGGACACTCCGAGTCACCCTTGTATTCTTCTTCACAAGAGTTTTTTCATCACATTTCTTTTGCTTTCCTTTTTCTTTTTCTACAAGTGCAGTATCGGTTTCCGTTGGTGCAACTTGGACTGCTAAGATGTCCAATTTTGCCTTCTTTTCATCTTTGGGCGATGATAATAGAGTATTAGCATAGCAAACCAGTAAGTCATGATTGACTGCATAGCTCATATCTTCCATCTCTTCCTCCCTTGGATCAACTGCTTGCATCAAGCAAAAGTCAGTGGTAATCATGAAGATTATGTCTTTTTTCAAAGTGTTTTACCACATCTTCAGGTAACCTTATTCTCAAGCTCATCTTCTTTTGGAATTCATTAAATTACCTATTCGCGGTAGCTGAAAAGGTGTTCTTCACAACCTTAATGTTGTTCTTGATCTGTTCATTGACCAGTTGTTCTTTGGACCATCCAATGTCACCTATACCAGGTAGAAAGTTTTGAAAGTAGAAAAATAACCCAGCTAACAGTTGACCAAATTTGAACTTCTGAGTATTGTCCTTCTTAATGGATTTCAAATTTTGAAATAGCTGGAGTCTGATAGCTTCACAAATATCATAATCTGCATTATCAATTATCATTCCATGTGCTGTATGAATTGTTGTGGATGGAACACTGTTAATTCTACTGGAGTAGAACACTCGGTAGCCTATCACCATTACTGCAAGTTTCACTGCATGGTCCCTAATATTGTTAATAGAAAAAGCATACCTATCAGATGTAGAACTGGTTAACTTGAAGATAGTATCTTTTGAAATTCTCCTCAACTCGGGAACTTTACCGATTGAGCAATAACCCGTTACAGCCCTAATAGCCTCCTTGGTTATTGTGTGAGTCCTCTCCAAATACATATTTTCACTGTGGAATCGACTCAAAATTATTCTTATGTGTTCATCCTCAAAGTCTTCAAGAAAGTAGGTGGCATTATGAAACCCTTTTTCAAAAACCCTAGCATATTTAGCTTCAATCTTTCCATCCTTATTATAGAGTGATTTCAGCTGAGTATAGATGTGAAGAGTTCCCAAATCTTTAATTTTGCAATCTATATAATTGGAAAAATCACCTTTGACCACGACACCACTCGGGACTTGTGATAATACATTATAAGACATAAGTTCATCTGCCTTTAGATCTTCCTGAGGCTCAGCAGTGATCATCAACCTCCCTACAAACTTAGAAGTAGATGCCATTCTGGATAAACAAGTTTCCAGGTGGTATACAAAGAAATGCCTAGAATTTTGCACATCGCTCTATTTCCCGGTTGGGTTGATCAAATGCACTCCCATTCGATTCTTTGTAGCTTCCGATTCAACTTGATTTCTCTTAATCACAAAGCAATTCTCCAATTCGCACCAAGACAATCTTGCTCTACTCTACAATCGCTTCAATTTCTTTTTCCGAAAGAGTTAGGGTAAAAAATGATAAGGTAAAACTGCAATAAATGCTCATACTTTTAGGTTACAAACCCTAATTTCATCACTTAAGTGAAATAGCGGTTAATAACACGTCAACAAAAAATCACCAAAATTCAAAATTCACAAAAAATCTTTCCCACTTATTTTACAAAAGGGGTTCAGAAATGTTTTATCGTTACGCTCCCCTTAGCCGTATTAGACAGGCTTAAGTTACCGGTGTTGGATTCTCTTCACTAGGTGAAGGAATGATTTCCCCTACAGGCAATTCTTCTCTTTTCTTTTTCCAAGTCCGATTCATATCTTCTCTTGTTTCCTCAACATCAATTTTTTGTTTGCCTTTCTGATCCTTGAAAGAGTTGACTGGTTTACTGTTCCTTGATTTGCAAAACTTTGCTAGGTGCCTCAGTTTGTTGCAGTGATAACAGACCATACCAGATGATCTCCAGGGTCTTGCATTTCCTCTTCATGTTCTTTTTTTGCAGTTCATAGCCACATGGCCAAGGTTATTACAAAAGGTACAAACAACATTTGTCCCCTTTTCCATTTTGAGTAGACTAAACCGGTTGCCATAGGATCTTTGCCAGTTCCTGTTTACCTGGTTATCAAAATTCCTTGTCCGGTCACCATATTGTCTAAGATGCATGTGTGGTACAGGATTGTTTGATCCATATCTGCACTCAATATGTTTGTGCCCATACATTCCACAAGTGTAGCAATGTCCTTCAAACTTTCTAGACACATACCTAGCATTAATATTTTAACTTGCATTCTTGTTAGGTTTGTTTCTACAAACATTTGCAGTATGACCAGACTTATGGTAAACAAAGCAAACAGTTTTGAAAGCCTTCTTACCGGTAGTCTTATTGACTTTAGAAGCAATTTTAATCTTTGGATTGTTGCTCTTTGTGCCAAAGGATTCACCTTTTTTAGTTGCATGAAAACCAAGTCCAGAGATATCACCCTTCATTCTCTGTGATTAAATTTGTTCTTCTAGCATGGTAGAACTTTTGACGAACTTCTCTAATTTCTCATTGGCTTCAGAAAGCTTTTTGACAAGATCTTCATTATGCTTAGACATGTTCTCTTGCAAAGACAATGCCAACTCAATATCTAGCTTTAAGTTCTCCTTTTCTTCTGTTTCAGTTATTAAGTCCTCATGCATAGTATCTTTTTCCCGTTTGATCTTTATGATTTTCTAATCTCTTACCTTGATAAGATCTTCAATAGCTCTTCTAGCTTCTAGTTTCTAACTCATGTGGATAGTGAGACCTTCTAACTCTCTTCTTAAATTCAGTTTCTCACCCTGCAACTTTTCAACTTCTTCTGATAAAGCATCAATATTAGCTTCGTCTGAAGAACTATTGTCAGATATTTGTAACAGTTTTTCAGATAGCTCTCTCCTTTTGGTTTGAGAAACTTTCAGTTTGCTCGTAAGGGATTCAACTTCATTTCTACTAGCTTCTAGCTCTCTATCCATCTCGAAGTAGCTTATGTCCCCCATGGTACTTTCAAGATTCCCTTCTAAGTGGTTAGGCTTTAAAGAAGTTAGGCTCTGATACCAATTGATGGACTTGAAAAGCACTGAGAGGGGGGGTGAATCGGTGACACCAAAACAAACACTACTTTGAACACTAACCAATAGATGAACTTAACCAAGTAGTTAAACAAAATACATGCTATCCAAAATGAAATAACAACATCCACATAAAGTAGAAAATCCACCATAACATGTATTTATACGTGGAAAACCCAAATAGGTAAAAACCACGGTGAGATGGAACTCACAAGTTAACTATCTGCAATAATAGAAAACTGATCGGTTAAGGTCTTATAAAGAGCTCTGATAGGAGCGAATCTTGTTAGAGATCCCAAGCTTGATTAGAAGCTTATACCCTATTAAGAGTAACCTTGCTGGAGGATTTTAGAATCCAAACTAATGGATCACCTTGTTAGAGGATTTGTACAATGAGGCTTGTTAGAGATTACCCGGTTAGGGGATTTAGTTCTATTGTAATGATTAGAAAACAAGAAAGATTTGATCTGTCCCGAGTAGCACAAACTTGCTTGATCAGATCATTCTAAGTACATTCAACACCGCTCTCCATCTAAATAGTTATCTCTCTTCAGCAAAAGTATTCGCATAGATTACCTCTACTATATTTGTTTTCTCTTTTTTCATCTCTCATGCATAAAATGCTTCACTTAGATGTCTTTAAATAAACATTCAGACCTTATGTCGGCCATAGGAACACAATTTCCTAGGTGCAGTGTATCTAGACAAGTCAACATAACTCATCACAAAAATGACCATCAAACAAACGGTGTTGGTAACACATCACAAAATCAGATATCAATTAGAGTAGTCAATACCGGTTGGAATAAAACTAGTGAATCGTTGTCCAGGAATCTTCCACTTGATCTTCACCTTCAACTTTATCTTCACTTTGATGCCGACCTAGTGTTACCACAGGTTATCTCTTAGGCACATACCGGTTGAGACAAAGTACTGGTTAGAGATAGATCTTAAACATACCATTTGGTAGTAAAAACCAATTGAAGTTATACCAGTATTCAATGTAATCATATATGTGTGTGAGAGTGTTTCATCAATGACAATAAGTGACGAATACATTACAATTATGATCAAGCCAACACATTTTAGGTTCATTCATTTTATTAATCATTATCATTCATTTCATTTAGTTGCATTCAATCATAATCGTTTGCATTTTATTAGTTGGCATTAAGTGCATTTCATTTATCATTTGCATTATATCATTGTTAGTTGCATTAAGATCATTATCATTTTGTATCTAGTAATCATTAGTTCATTTTATCCATTAAGATTATTTAGTTGTATCTTTTGCACTTAGATTAATTTATTATAACATTATAGGTATCTCATTATGATCATTTATCACATCTATAAACATTTCACAATATCATTTCATAAGCATCTGCATCATCATATAGGAATTCATCACATGAGTTTAATCAAGCATATCATTTAAGTTAGTATCATCCATAATGATCATCAAAATTTTAAAAAATCAAATACATTTCATATAGATCATTCCATCATTATCATCATCATATGCATACTCATCAAGAGAATATAAATTATTCATTCATATGTCATCATTAGAAGCATTCTCATATAGATAATTTCATTTGCATCATTTAAGTAGGAATTATAGAATCATTTTCATATACCATCCATGATCATCAAAATAAAAAATCAAATGCATTATCATTTCATGATCATAGCATCATGTAGATCAGTATAATCAAGGCATATAGATCATCACAGAAGAATAAAAATAAAGAAAAGATCATCAAATATGCATCCTTGTAATGAATGCATATAATCCATCATCATATAGAGTGGCTTACATAATAAATCATGAATCATCATCATCATATAGAGTCCATGTTTGCATATCATCATAAAACAATAAAAAGTCCAAGTATACAATGATATCACAAAAATAATCAATAATGTACACAGTCCCATGATACAATATCAAAGATGAAATCAAGTCTCAAAAAGTACATCAGGCATGACTGCCTTGAGCCTGTGGGTCTAACACCTGGATCACCTGCACCAACATCATCATCTAATGGAATCATTCTTCACTTTAATATCTTCATCATTCATTCAACTATCATCTATTAGGTCTTATACAAGATGTATCTTTCCTGAAACCAAATGTTTTGATCATCTATCATGTCTTATACAGGATGTATCCTTCCTGAAACCAGATGTGTTGATCATCTTTTGTCTTATATGGGATGTGTCCTTCTTGAAACCAGACTAGATCTCAATCCAATCAATCTTATCAATCCATTTCATATGATCAATATGCAATCTATCCACTCATATATCTTTCATATAACATTCTTATTCTATAGAGAGATCATTCATGCCTTTAATGCACAAACGATCTCTTGAAGGGGCATCGTCATTGAATCAATATCCAAAAATCAATATCTAGGGCACACAATCAGGATTTTAATCTTCGCTAGATGCATTATCAAGACTTGATTTAATCTTTGAAACAATGTTGTCTCAACAACATTTCAAAGAGGGGCAAAATGTATACACATAAAAATTGGTTATGAGAAATTACATAAATATTTTATATTTATTCTTCTATTAAATAGTTAATTTGAAAAGATTAATTTATTTAATTCATTCTGTATTCTTATATTAATTAATTTAATTATTAATTCATTTAACCTTTTCTTCTAATCAATTAATTAAATATCTAATATTTAATTATCCCTCTATCTTCTATCCTATAGTCTACAATATTAAATAGTTTCTTAATTATTTAATTCATTTCCAACTCACCTTTCCGTCTCCACATCACTTCCTCTTTTCCAACTCATCCATCATGTGGCTAAATTTATTCAACAAAATAAAATAAAAATAAATTATTCATTAGTCACTTATCTCCAACTTCCAAAATAAATGAAATATTGTGTATGTACACATATTTATCCAACTTTCTTATATATTCTCTCCAACCTTCCTACATCTTTGGAATAAGTTGAGTCCACTTGTCCTCTCATCCCTACATCCTCTCCAACTATCCTATATTCTCTGAGTATTCATCCTCAGTCAAGGTGAGATGAGTGACACTTGTCTTGTCCTTCCCCCTTTCTCTCCATCCTACAGGTGTAGGAGGAACATCTTCCCCCTTTCTCTCTCACACCTCAACCTCTTGCTCATGTTGGCTTGATGATGATTGTAATGTATTCATCACTTGTTGTCATTGATGAAACACCCTCACACACATATATGATAGCATTGACTACCGATGTAACTTCAATTGGTTTACACTACCAACCGATATGTTTAAGGTGTATCTCTAACCAGTACTTTGTGTCAACCGGTATGTGCCTAAGAGACAACTTGTGGTAACACTAAGTCGACATCAGAATCAACATGAAGATGAAGAAGAAGATCAAGTGGAAGACACTATAACAATGACTCACTGGTTTTATTCCAACTAGTATTAAATTTCTCTAACCGGTATCTATTTTTGTGATGAGTTACCAGCACTGTTTGTTTGGCGGTTATTTTTGTGATGAGTTATGTTTAAGATGTCTAGATTCACTACACCTAGGGAATTGTGTTCCTATGGCCAACATAAGGTTTGTATGTCTATTTAAATTCATCTATCGGTCAGTGTTTAAAGTATTGTGTGTTTTGGTGTCACTGATTCACCCCCCCTCTCAGTGCTTTTCAAGTCCATCAATTGGTATCAGAGCCTAACTTCTTTCAAGACTAACTGCTTAGAAGGGAATCTTGAAACTACCATGGGAGACAAAAGCTACTTTGAGATAGTTAGAGAGTTAGAAGCTAGTAGAAATGAAGTTGAATCTCTTAGGGACAAACTAAAATCTTCTCAAGTCAAGAGGAGAGAGCTATCTGAAAAAATGTTAGAAATATCTAACAATAGTTCTTTAGACGAAGCTAATATTGATGCTTTATTAGAAGAAGTTGAAAAGTTGCAGGGTGAGAAACTGAATCTAAGGAGAGAACTGGAAGGTCTCACTATCCGCATGAGTCAGGAGCTGGAATCCAGAAGAGCTGCTAAAGATCTTATCAAGGAAAGAGACCAAGAGATTCTAAAAATCAAGCGGGAAAGAGACAACATGCATGAGGACTTAATAGCTGAAACAAAAGAAAAGGAGAACTTAAAGCTAGACCTTGAGTTGGCATCATCTCTGAAAGAGAATCTGTCTAAGCACAACGAGGATCTTGGCAATAAGCTTACTGAAGCCAATGAAAAATTAGAACAGTTCGCTAAAATTTCTACCATGCTGGAAGAACAAATTCAAACACAGAGAATGAAGGGTGATATCTCTGGACTTGGTTTCCATACAACTGAAAAAGGTGAATCCTCTGGCACAAAGAGCAACAATCCAAAGAATAAAACTGCTTCTAAAGTTAATAAGACTACCGGTAAGAAGGATTTTAAACCTGTCTTCTTTGTCTGTCATAAGCCTAGTCATACTACAAATGTTTGTAGGAACAAACCTAGCATAAATGCAAATTATAATACCAATGTTAGGTATGTATCTAGAAAGTTTGAAGGTTATTGCTACACTTGTGGAATGTATGGGCATAGACATAGTGAGTGTAGATATGGTGCAAACAATCCTGTACCACACATGCATCCTAGACCATATGATGACCAAACAAGGAATTTTGATAAGCGGGTAAATAGGAACTAGCAAAGATCCTATGACAACCGGTTTAGTCCATTCAAAATGGAAAAGGTAACAAATATTGTGTGTACCTTTTGCAATAGAATCGTTCATGTGGCTACGAACTATAGAAAAAGAATAGGAAGAGGAATGCAGGACCCTGGAGATCATCCGGTATGGTCTGTTACCACTGCAACAAACCGAGGCACCTGGCAAAGTTTTGCAAAACCAGAAACAGCAAACCGGTCAACTCTACTAAGGATTAGAAAGGCAAGAAGAAAATTGATGTTGAGGAAACAAGAGAAGATATGAACTGGACATGGAAGAAGAAAAGTGAAGAATTGCCTATATAAGAAATCACTCCTTCACCCAGTGAAAAGAGTCCAACACCGGTGACTTAAGCCTGTCCAAAATGGCTAAGGGGAGCGTAACAGTAAAACATATTTCGGACCCCTTTTTGTAGAATAAGCAAGAAAGAATCTTTTTGAATTTTGAATTTTGGTAACTTTGTGCTGACATGTTAATCAACCAGTATTTCACTTAAGCAGCAAAATTAGGGTTTGTAACCTAAAAGTATGAGCATTTATTACGGTCAATAAAAAGGATAAAAACAAGTTTTACCTTATCATTTTTACCCTAACCCTTTCGAAAAGAAATTGAAGCAATTGCAGAAGCAGAGTAAGATTGTCTTGGTGTGAATTGGCAAATTGCTTTGTGATTAAGAGAAATCAAGCTGAATTGGAAGCTGTAGAGAAGCGAATGAGAGAGCATTTCAACAGTTCAACTAGGAAATGGAGCATCGTGCAAGACATTAGGTATTTTTTTTTAAAAGACCACCTCGATACTTGTTTATCTAGAATGGAATCTACGTCTAAGTTTGTAGAGAGATTATTGATCACTGTTGAGCTTGAGGAAGCTGCAAAGGCAGAGAAAATTATGTCTTATAATGCATTGTCACAAGTCCCAAGTGGAGTCATGATCGAAGGAGATTTGTACAGCTATATAGATTGCAAAATTGAAGATTTGGGAACTCTTCACATCTATACTCAGCTAAAATCACTCTGTGATAAGGAAGAAAAGATTGAAGCTAAATATGCTAGGGTTTTTGAAAAAGGATTTCATAATGCCGCCTACCCTCTTGAAAATTTTGAGGAAGATCACATAAGAATAATCCTGAGTCAAGTCCATGGAGAAAATATGTATCTGGAAAGGACTCACATGATTACCAAGGAAGCCATTAGGGCTATAACAAGTTATTGCTCAACTGGTAAAGTTCCTGAGTTGAGGAAAATTACAAAAGACACTGTCTTCAAGCTAACCAGTTCTACCTCTTATGGGTGTGCTTTCTCTGTTAACAATATCAGAGATCCTGCAGTGAAACTTGCAGCAATGGTGATAGGCTACAGATTATTTTACTCCAGTAGACTTATTAGTGTTCCATCTGCAACAATTCATACAAAACATAGTATGATTGTTGGGAATTAAGACTATGATATCTGTGAAGCTATCAGAGTCCATCTATTTCTAAATTTGAAGTCCATCAAAAAGGACAATACTCAGAAGTTCAAGTTTGGTCAGCTGTTGGTTGGGTTATTTTTCTACTTTCAGAATTTTCTACCTGGTATAGGTGACATTGAATGGTCCAAAGAACAACCGGTCAATGCTCCGATAAGGAACAACATTAAGGCTATAAAGAATACCTTTTCACTTGCCACCAATAGATACTTTAATGAATTTCAAAAGGAATTAAGATTGAGAATGAGAATACCTGAAGATGTGGTAAGACATTTTGAAAAAGACATAATCTTCTTGGTTACAACTAATTTTTGCTTAATGCAAGGAAGAGAACCTAGAAAGGAAGAGATGGAAGATATGAGCTATGAGGTCAATCATGAATTACTGGTTGGCTATGCTAATACCCTGTTTGTATTGCCTATAGGCAAAATTGGACATTCTAGCAATCCAAGTTGCACCTACTGAAACCAATACTGCACCTGTAGCTAAAGCTAAAGGAAAGAAAAAGAAAAGTGAGGAATAATCTCCTATGAAGAAAACTACAAGGGTGAATCAGAGTGTCCTAAACAAGAAGGAGCCAACACCTAAAATAATTGAGAAAAAGGAGAGTGTACCAAAGAAGAGAGGGACCGGGAAACTAATTTTGCAACCAAAGTCTGAGGGAACAAAGTCTAATGAAGAACCTAAGAAGGAGAAGGAAACTCGTAGAACATCTAAGAAGGCAAAGGTAGTGCCAAAGGCAACTACACCACTAGATATTGCCACCTACAAACCCGACACAAAATTTGAGAGAACAATGAAGTCATTGAGAAGAAACAGGTTTGAAAATGTTAAAGAACATTATGATTCTTTTACTGTAGACGAGCAGAAGGCAATACTCCAACATGTAATAACTTTGTTAAATCACTATAGTAGATGTCCACATGATTTAGAGAAAGATATTTCAGTCTCTTTGTGTAATACTTTGTTAGAAAAATGGGAAGAAGCCACTCAGTTAGAGAAGAAGATTATTGATGAAGTATTTGTACAATATTTTCCCGCGTTATCATCATAAGGAATTAGTGCTTTGACTGAGGAATACAAAGTATATTTTGATTTTGAAATAAGGAGATTGAAGCTTCTTAATAGAAAAAGGGTAGTTATTGAGTTAGATACTCACCAACTAGCCTGTGTAATCAAATAAAGGGTAGAGAAGCTTCACTCTGTCAATAAGGATGAAACCACAGATGATGTTTCTCCACCAGAAATGGATATAAAGGAAATTGTTCCAGCTGATATAGTCTATTGAACCAAGAAGAAGGATGACTCCGTTATTCTTGTAGATAAGGATATTCAGGATACAGTGGACCTATCTGAAGATATTATTGCACCAGATATGGATCCTCCTTCAATCATAGAAGTACAGGATACAACAGGTGATCAACTGGGTACTCAACTAAAGGAGGTCAATATACTAGCAACTGAACAAATAGAGAAACCCCAATCTCCACCAGTCACTGAGATTACTCGAAAGGAATCCACTGAGGAAGTTGCTACTCAGCAAGAAGAAGATAAAACAAAAGAAAATACAAAAAGAGCCATCATTAAGTGGATACCCCCTGAACCGGCAAAGCAAAAACTGCTTGATGATGATGATGAAGACTCTTTAAGTATTTCAGGTCCTATCGATATGAATACCTTGAGTGCATCTGAAATGATGAAGATTGTCAGTGTTATGCAATCTCATGCACATAAGAAGATGTTGAAAGAACAAAGAATTGAGGTAGAAACAATCCAGAATGCAGTAGAAATTTTGTTTGGATTACTACTAGAAACCTCTGTCACACATCTTCCCACTCCTATCAGCAAACTTGGTCAATTAGTTGTAGAGGCATATGATCAAATCAAATCACTTGAAGATGATGCTCAAATATTTATTGAGAAGAGCCACAAGAAGGCATATGGAGATAAGCTGGCTAAACACATTGAAAATGTCAAAATGGCTTTATCTCATAATGGTAGTCTGTTGAAGAAAGCTATTGAATCTGGAGGAAAGTATCTTGCCTCTACCTCCAATATTACTTTCTTTTATTATGATATTACTAAGAATCAAGTTGAAACTAACCAGGAAATAGAAAGGTTATGCAAGGCATATGTTCCGCTCCAGGACTCAGTTCATGTCTTTAACTGGTCTATAGATGAACTGCATGACAAACTAATCATGAATGATAATGAGAAAGCTAAGAGATTCCAATCTCTAAGAGAGCTCAAGAGTCATCTCACCTCCCAGACTGACATTCTTCAGAGAGCCTACTCCAGTGCAGAAGCTATTCTTGCTACTCCTGCGACATGCTCACTTGACTTAATGGAAGAATTCTATTCTCAGCTGCTGTCTACTTCAAAGTATACGAATCAAATACTGGAATCATGGCAGAATTCTCTATCCCAAATGAAGCATAATTTTAATAATATTTTCATGAGAATAGCTAATGCATGAATTTGTTTTAAATTGTAATATATGATGAACTCTTTGATACAGATTTTCTATATATATATATATATATATATATATATATATATATATATATATATATATATATATATATATATATATATATATATATATATATATATATATATATATATATATATATATATATATATATATATATATATATATATATATATATATATATATATATTTTACTTTATTATTTTGGCATTGTTGTCAAAGGGGGAGTAATAATATGTATGTGTGTTTTTAAAAATTTTGTATTTATGCATGCATTAAGGGGGGGTATTACAGCATTAAGGGGGGAGTGTTACATTCAAAGGGAGTATGAGTATATATATGTAGATATGTTGTGTATTACTCAAAATTTTCTAAGTGTTGCCATCAATGCCAAAGGGGGAGATTGTTGGCTTGATGATGATTGTAATGTATTCATCACTTGTTGTCATTGATGAAACACTCTCACACACATATATGATAAAATTGACTACCGGTGTAACTTCAATTGGTTTACACTACCAACCGGTATGTTTAAGGTCTATCTCTAACCGATATTTTGTGTCAACTGGTATGTGCCTAAGACACAACCTATGGTAACAGTAAGTTGGCATTAGAATTAGGATGAAGATGAAGAAGAAGATCAAGTGGAAGACACTATAACAACGATTCACTAGTTTTATTCCAACCGGTATTAAACTGCTCTAACTGGTATTTGTTTTTGTGATGAGTTACCAACACCATTTGTTTGGTGGTCATTTTTGTGATGAGTTATGTTTAAGATGTCTAGATTCACTGCACCTAGGGAATTGTGTTCCTATGACCGACATAAGGTTTGTATGTCTATTTAAAGACATCGTAGAGAATCATTTTTAAAAAAAAGATAACAGATAGAGAGTTGTTATGTGAAAAGAGTGAAAGAGATTTTGTTGAAAGGTGATAAGTGTTAAGATGCAGAGCAGTGTTGAATGTACTTAGAAGGATCTGATCAAGCAAGTTTTTTGCTACTCAGGAACAAATCAAGCTATTCTTGTTGTTTTCTAACCATTACAATGGATTCAAATCCCTTAACTGGGTAAGCTCTAACAAGCTTCATTGTACAAATCCTCTAACAAGGTGATCCATTAGTTTGGATTCTCAATCCTCCAGCGAGGTTACTCCTAATAGGATAGTACTCTTAACAGGGTATAATCTTCTAATCAAGCTTGGAATCTCTAACAAGATTCGTTCCTAGCATAGCTCTTTGTAAGACCTTAATCGGTTAGTTTTCTATTACTGTAGATAGTTAACTTGTGAGTTCCATCTCATTGTAGTTTTTACCTATTTGGCTTTTCCACATATAAACACTTGTGTTATGGTGGATGTTGTTATTTCATTTTGGATAGCATGTATTTTATTTAACTTCTTGGTTATATTCATCTATCGGTCAGTGTTTAAAGTAGTGTGTGTTTTGGTGTCACTGATTCACCTCCCCCTCTCTAAGTGCTTTTCAAGTCCATCAGCTCATAGCCATCCAATCTAGAAGATTTGATCAAGACTGTTGATCTCTGCCACATCAGCTTTTACACTCAAAAATCTATAAAAAGAGGTCTCCTAAGACATTTTGAAACTGATAGTCTGATAGCTAATCTTGTAGTCATTTTAGGAGTTTTTATCTGGCATCCATGAGTTTGAGTTTTTTAAGCAAATACAAAATTTAGAATCATTTTCATAGCTTAATGTCATGTTTAGATTAAATCATTCTACATATGCATATCATAGTACCAGTTAACTAGCAGTCCATTCTTCGTATTCCATCTTGGAAGCTACCAGTGCTTGTCTGAGAGCAAATTATCTGCAACCAAGAATAGTGGAGTTAGGACACAATGAGACTTAAATCATGAAGGTAATAATAATGTTTTTATTTTATATGTATTTCATATAGTTTCATTGATTGAGTTTGGATTTGTAGTAGCTCTTTTGTATTTTGTGAATCTAACATGTTGCAGATAGTATTTTGATGATGAAATTCAAGTCTACACAATAATAAAAGGCTACAAGATATTGCCACAACTTGATGATGCCTATGAGCTATACAAAAGCATAACCAAATTCAAAACTCATAACCAAAACATAATTCCGAAGCCAAAGATTTCTCCAATAACAATATAAAACACAAGTTAGAATAAAAAAATCCAAAATTGCTTTCTCACATTCAACTGATAAAACCAAATGACTGAATAAGCACCCACAAAAATTGCTAAACCATCCAGTCATCCATACCTCAAAGGTATCTAGAAACATACGTATAACTCATGCCAACAACATAACCAACACATGAAATGTAATCACAAGCTCCTTGTGTCAAACCTATCAATGAAGAGAATACACATCTAGGAACTTCTACTACTTAGTTATTGTCTAATCTAAAAAATATCAATACATACCAATCTACTAATTAGATTCACATAGAGAGTGTAACCATATAGTACCAAGGAACATCCATAAAGATATGCAAATCCTGTAAACAAAATTGTTGCAAAAAACATTTCTCTCATCAAGTCTCCAAATCTGTCCTAATTTTTCCATATCAAACAAAGGAAAGAGATAAAGGAGCTTCCATGTCATCAACAAAAAATAATAAAGCACAAGTAACAACACATGACCACAAATTAGTGATCACCATAGATCCACCTAAGACCTAAAAAATTAATGTCATGTGAATCCAAATAGACAATGTGCAAATCATGAGCATGTAGCACGTTCTTCTACATACACATCTAAATAGAAATTATGTCAAGTATGATCTCCTTAACAACCTCAAAATTATACATTCTTCAACAACACCCAATCAGTTCAATCTCCAAGATCAAACATAACATATAGATCATGTAACCAACATGGATGTAAGCCTCTCAAACCAAATAAGATCAAACTAAATCTATTTCCCGTATGAAAAATTAGTCCAATATCATCTCCTATGATCCTCATAAAATGAAAAACATATATATAAGGAGATATAAAAATGTTGAACACTCCCCAAATGAACCCTCCAAAACTATTAACTATAGCTCAAGATCCATCTGCATGAAAAGATAAAAATGAAACATAGTGCATTTGAAAATACAATGGGCTATACCTTTCAAATGATTATATCTTTCAAGAAGGCCAAGAGTGGGGAATGAGTTTGAATCTCCAAGAACAATCTCCTCTTAGGTCTATCATGAACTCATGTCCATGTCTAGGTGATAAAGCTCCTCAAAATTTTATGCTAAAACCTTAAAAGTGTAATTGTCTCAACAAACACCTCACCTCAATCTCCAAGTATCCACAAGCACCAATAATTGATCAGCCCATGCTAATTTTAAAATGCAACACTGCACTCTCATGAATCTCTCAAGCACATGATCAATGCACTTAATACCAAGAGACATAACCAAATAATTGTCACAGATCCAATCATGAATTAGGAACATAAACATGACAACATAATCTAACCATCTCCAAATAGTGGGAATGAAAATGTGAAAGAACCATTTTGAAAAAATGGAATCTAAGAGCTCCTCCAAAAATATTTACAACACTAATGAAGATCATGCATCTCCAATTGATGAATCCATAGTTATTACTAAAGATTCCACTAAACCATGATATTCAACTCTCCAAGCATCATGAAAAACCATCTCCTAATCAAAAGATTATCTAGGTCCACAAACATGCAACTATAATTTTAATACCAACTAGAACCAAGATCTTCAAGCCGAGGAAATAAATAAGAACTTTCAAGAAACTCACATAAAAAGTGTATCCAAGTTATCCATGATATCACGATAAACATACTACATATCCCCAAAAGTGACTATCCATGTACTCAGCCATCATCCATCCTGTCATCTCAAAATGACATACTAATGATAAGTGACCACAGACAAGGCTAACTGACAAGTTTGCATCAATATTGATTCAATTGTGTGGATATAGACAAGCCACCATTGAGTCATCCCACCATAATCAATAGGCTCTACAAACTGAAAAATCACATAACTCATAGATCCAAAATATTGAAACATACAAACTCATCATTGCACGAGTAACTTGCAAATTTGAGATATCAAAGAGAATAATCATGTAGACAACATGACTCAAACACTAGATCAAGAACAAATCTAATTTTCCAAACATGTCCACATACAAGCACCATAGTCCAAGAGCCCATCAAGAAAATACTACAAAAGGTCAAGTGACTGATCACACACCAACATCTCCATATAGAGAAGGTCAAACACCTTTAAAAACACACATGAAGCATATGTGTAGAATTGCAAATATCTTGTCTAGAATCAGCCCATAAGAACCACGAGCTAGAAAATAGCTCATCTATAGAACTACAAAAACTACAAGTTTTGATTAATCGTTTAAAGCCTTATAAACCATTATATGCACAAAAATAAATGTAAATCCATACCCACTTAGCATTTAGAAGATCTATAAGTCTAAAAACACTAAAAAAAGATTAGACTATAACAATGGAATAACATAGATGAGCATCACCATATATTTTGAATAAAAAATCTATAAAAAACTCATATTCAAACACAATGAAGTTGAGACATACAAGTACAACCATCCATAAGAATGAAGAGGTTCAAGAACTCTAGGCCCATTTGTAGGTCAATTCCACAACCACCATCTTGTACATGCATACAAGAGAGATAGACTATTCCAAAAGATTCAAGACCATCAGATCAAATCCATAGCCTCCATGCATATGGGGATAATGAAGTAGTGCCTTCCAATATCAAGGACTGAAAAAAAACCACACACCATAAGCACATTCACATCATAGTTTGGACAACCCAAGTTTCTCGATATTTCTAGGGAGCCTCAAATAAACACCCAATATCAAAACTATGTTGCACACAACCACATAGTGTAACACTACCACCATGTATCAATTTATAATGTTGTCAAATAAGAGCTCGAGATTAATATCATATTAAATGATTTGCACATGACCAACTCCATGAAACTCCATCTTCACCATCCTTCAAAATGTGTTGTGTTTTGAAAAACTAAACCAACTGCAACACATCCACTTATCCAAGGTTTAATCATCAATTGATTCCTTCAAAATATATTTCCTTAAGATTCTATAGCTAAGAAACCTTAATAGAAGAAATACCTAGAACCTTATTAACCATGAATCCCCACATGGAAATCACTGAACTGAGCCTTGATAACATAAAGGGCAATTGGAGCATACTAGAAAGACCTATGAGATCGGTATGCGCCTACAAGATCAAGCATTTCCTTAAAATAGATTACAACATGTTGATACAAGCACACACTACTATGTCATAAAATCAAAAGTAAACATACATACTTGATTTCCCATAACATCAATTCTAACAATGGTGAAATGTGATTGTTAACTACTACATGTAAATCGTCTACTAGATAACCACTTATGTATAATATCTATAATAATGTAATATAAATATCAATGCTAACATGGATATGTTGTCAACATGATCTCTATTGATGCTTTTGATACCTTTGGAGGTGTAGATGGTTCAATGTGTTAGCAATTGTTGAGGTTTATACTTCTACTCATGTGGATTTATTTCTTGGTAGTAGTTTTGATCTTTTATTATCACATACTTGTGTTATTTGGATTGGTGTATCTTCACTTTGGCTTATTAATTTTCTTTCATAGGCAATATGTTGGAGGATGAGAATTTTTATTTGAGATGGTGATCATCTTAAATGTTATCACAAGTATCTTGATGGAGAATGAGAGGATGCTAGGGATTAATGTGGTTTCATGAATCACTATGTTGGTGTAATTGTTTGATTGATACATATGGAATGTGTACCTTACAAAAGAAATGAACTATTCTAATCTGTGTTGCAACTTTGGAGATGTGTTTAGCCATGTTAAATATTTATAATTTGAGTATACTTGTAAATTTTTTATTGTAACATTAGTAGATATTTTATGTATAGCATGCATATTAGAAACATATTTAATATAAAAAAAACTTAGTATTAAAAAATAAATATTGGGCTAAATGTTTCTGTTCTCTCCTTATTTTAAGACAAATGGTTTAGCTAATACCACTTTGTAGTTTTATGTGATCTTGAATCTATAAAAGAAATATTATGTTTAGTGGTTGGGTTAGCTATTATTTGTATTGATATTTCTTTTAGAGTTTTTATGTGAAGCATGGCATGGGATCTATGGTTATATGGTTACCCATTATGCTTGGGAACATAAGGGATGCATTGGAGTAACTTTGATGTTTCAAAAATATTCATAGAAACACTACAAGTATTGTAATGAATAATAAATTTAAGGATGATTATTTCAAATGCTATTTTTTTCTAGCAAGAAGTTTTTCCCAAGGTATATCTTATGTCATCTTGACGATATGTTTTTTCTATTATTTTGTATGATTGAGTTTGAGTACTTGTTTTTGTGTTTTTCTCTCTTTGAGTTATGTGGAAATATTTATATTACTGTAATTGCTTCCTTTCACTACCAATATTTTATTTTTGGGTAAATAAACTATCATATGGAATGCAAACAATTCAATTTTACATGAAAAATAAAGTATTCATTGAATATTCATTACGTTGAAGATTCTATAGTAAGCAAAAAAATATGAATGTATAATTTTTTCCTAGATGAAGAACAAACAATTGATATATTTACTAAGAGTATGACAAAAGCCAAATTCTTGAAACTGTGAGGGATGCTTGGCATAATGGAGGTAGACATTAAGGAAGGACATGTTTAATACCCTCCTCTTTTAATCTTCATATTTCTAGATTTCCTTCTAGTCATGTTAATGGGACGTGTTATTAGAAAACTCAAAAACTATGAAACTTGCAAGGCTCTAGAAACTAAGATTATCTAGAAGTGAAGAGATAAAGGAATAATCACCAAGATTTATAATCTTAAAAATAAATAAGATTAATTAAAATCTCTAAATAATTTTGATAAACTAAAACTTGAACTCATAATCTTATTATATTATAATCCACTTAAAATACTAGCATCTAATTTTAACTCATTTATGTTTTAAAAAGAAATATAATGGTTGAATCAAGTGCATGTTAAGTAGAACCCATCAATAGTTTTGTTATCTACTTCCATATAAATACAAAGAACATAAGAATCGATATGATCTTGTAAATTTACACTTTTTTTGGGGAAAAGAGATCAATATATTAATTTTTGAATCTAAATAAGTTACATATAGATTTTCAAAGAGTAATAGTTATCAATAAAACACACAAAGTATAAATTCAAGGAGGTTTATTACAAATCTACTTCCACCAAGATTTTAAAAAAATCAAAATATCAAAATTAAGACAACTAAGAAATAACAACAAACTATTACAACAAATCATGATGATGAAGCGAAAGGAGTTGTGAGGAATAAGATGATGAAAGGGAAGCTCAAGATTTGTAACATTCTAGTTACAATCAACATCAAAGTTCCATTTAGACACATAGTCAGAGATAACATTCCACTGTTGAGGAACATGAATAAAAGAGATGGAATCAAAATTTTCTGACAAGCAAACAATTTGTTCCACATAAAGTGTCACCTTGCAAGAGAACTACAAAAATCTCTTGTTATTCAATAGAGAAACCAAACCCATTGAAGCCATCTCACAAATAACATTTTTCCAACCTAGATCACAAGTTTTCTCCATTTCCAACCTAGATCACAAGCTTTCTCCATGACTATTAAGATAACTTGTACCTCAATTTGATTATTTATAGCAATTGCATAGTTAAAGAGAAAAAAAAGTGAGCCAACCCAATAGCCCTTCCAATTCCACCAATCCTTATAGCACTTAGATTATTTCATGAAAAACCATTAATATTAATTTTTAAAATTTGAATAAAAGATGAGATCATTTACTTATTCAAAGATCTTAGAATTAGAATTTCTTGATATAGTCAATTGTTCCTGTTCCAACATTTGAAAAATTAGATTATGAGAAAAAGAAAGAACAACATTAAAGAACACCTGATATGTAAAATTTCTTTCATTAAATCTAAAACCTTTTGTCAAATATACCCAATAAAACTCTAAATAAATATTAAACACCATGGTTAATCTGAATACACAACAAAGCTTGCTATTCAATCACCAGCCTTAAATAACACACTAAGCAACATATTAAGCCTAGACAATGTCTGTTTGACACTTTTAAGCTTAAAAATCAAACCTAAGCCGTTCCCTATTCAATTGATATAATTCAGATATATAAAAATATTTAATTGTTAATTTCAGTTGGATTGGAGGAAAGTAATAGTGAACTGCTTTCTGAACTGGAGTAAGACCTTCTAGGAAATCCTGGGGACGACATGCTATCACTTGAAGTAAGCTTATCATACACAGGTACATGAAAGGAACATGCGGCAAATTAGCTCCCTATTTCAGTATATCCACCACTTGTTCTATACGCAGTCTGCCATTCGGACCGGGATGAGAACACTGCAACAATCCCACTTTCATAAGCCGCTCCATTTCCTCAGCAATGAAATTCCCACCCAGTTTCTCATCTGCTGCATCAAGAATCCTGTTCTGTGCATACAAGTGCCAAGCCCATTTCACCACTCTGGAATTTGTTTTCAATCAAGCTCCAGTCTACCGGTCGCCTTCCACAAGCAATTTCCAGTGCGAGAGCACCAAAGTTAAACATGTCAGACTCTCGAGTGGCATTTCCCGTTGTTACGGATCCCCCCACAATGTACCCAATTGTTCCTGCTACCGCCCTAGTATGCCCTCCCTTTTCTCGTTTCAGAACTCTGGCAAGCCCAACATCCAGCATGATCACATTGCTGGCCTTTACGTCTCTGTGCACAACGCTCTCATGCCGGTCCTCGCGAAGATAAACCAGAGCAGAGGCTATGCCACAGGCTATACTGTATCTCCGAGCAGCCTCCATCTTCCCAAATAGATATTTGTCAAGATTTCCATTTGGGAGCAATTCGTAGACCAGAAGCAAATCACCTTTTGGGTGGTACCAGCCCAGAAATCTGACAAGATTGTGGTGTGTAAGCTTACTGTTTATAACCACTTCTGATTCGTACTCATGTTTCCCTTGCTTGGAGGTCGCAGATACTGTTTTAACAGCCTCAGCTTCATTTGTGCCAGGCAAAGTGCCTCTGTACACACATCCGAAGCCGCCGCCGCCAATCTTTTCATCGTCGTTGAAATTGTTTTTGGCGGCGCTGAGGTCAGTATAACCAAAACTTAGCAGCACATTGAGCAGCCATCTCTTCATCGCTCTCCTCGTCTTTTCCCTGAGATTACCTCAGAATCCCCTTTGCTTTTAGTTCTGGTTTTTCCTGGTGTTTTTATAACGCAGGCCTCCAACGAAGATTAAACCGCATATATTGGAATCTGGATATCCTGTCTGCGAGTGAATTCAACATTGTAGCTCCCGAATCTGCCGCATAACTGTGAGAAAATTGTTTAATTAAAAATAAATTAGATAATTGGCGACGTAAGAGATTTATTGTGATAGCTTTGGATGAATTATCGCAAAGATAGATTAGATTTTTATGACTGTGCCGGCAGATGCTCAATTCCTGGTGAACATGGACGGCCGATTATTTAATCGCTTGTTTAGATTTTTCTTTCTTTTTTAATGTAAGGGCTTATTTTATTTTAAATTATAAAAGGAAAACGTACAAAAGAGTAGGGTTTATCGAATTGAATTTTTGTGAACTACTTTTATTTATTGGTTTAAGGCAAACAAACAAGTCTATTTGAATGAAGATTAAGATCAAAGGAAAAAACAAAGGGACGACTTAAATCAGATAGTTAAGCTTGTGCTTAAAAATATTGAATATTCAGTTGACTGATATTTTTTAGGCTTAATATGTTGCTTAATATATGTTGTCACACTAAGAATACATTTCTAGGATTAAAATTGTTAAACACTCAAAATTGACTAACATCTTCTAGGCTTAATATGTTGTTTAGTGTGTGTTGTTTAAGGCTAGCCAGAGTGCACTTGTAATGGTAAAAAGAGTGCATCACACACATCTCTCTTTCTTTATATGTTTTCAATGTATTGATTAGTATCTAAGTTATATATTTGTATGAAAGTTATTAAATAATTTTGTTTTAGTTTAATTTTATTTTTGTTTATCTTTATAGTATTAATTCAATCTATAATTTTATCAATTGAATTTAGATTTATAGGTATACAATCAATTTAGATCAATTTTGTAATACAAAGATCTAAACTCTAAATTTTTACTTTCAAACTTTTTAGATTGTATCTTTCTCTCTACTCATTATTGACAGACAAAACCAAATGTCAGATAAAATAACACTTCAAATAAAAATAAAAATGTGAAAAATAAAATTTAATCAACTTAACATTATAAATTGAAGGACTTACCTAAAATATGAATAATAAAATAGTAAAAGTTATAAAAAAATTCATGTAGTTTATAAAATAATGGTACTTTATTCTATCTTTGTTTTAGTTGATCATTTTTTTCAAAACGATTCACTTTATTCCTTGCAAAAAGATAAATGATGCCTTAGATTCTTAGAATTTTTCAACACACTTTGATTATCACAATATATAATCGTTGGATCAAGTTGTGGACATTGAAGATTCTCAAGAAGTCTTCTAAGCCATATTGATTCACAAGTTGTTGCAAAAATTGTCTTGTACTCAGCTTCAATGGATGCCAAACAACATTAGATTCATTTTTACAACTCCATGAGACAATAGAAAATCCAAGATTGAAACAATAACCAAAAGTCCATTTTTCATCTCCTTGGAATTCCTTTCTACATCCTAATGATGAATCACAGAGTGTGATTCAAAACGTTGATGATAAAAAATTCAAACACAATTGAATCCAGAAAAAATTAAGAGAATACAACATGGATTGTGGAAATCTCATAGCATTAAGCTTAAAATATTCAATTTTCAAATACTCCAATTCAAATTTTTCTTTGCATTGAAGATATCTCAAAATATTCTTTGCAACTAACCGGTGACTTTGTTTAGGGTGACCCATGAATCGAGATAAGATCTCAACTGCTTAAGATATGTTTGGCTGAGTAGTGGTTAAGTAAATCGAATTTCCTATCAAACTCTTATACAATGTTTCATTAATTGATTTACCATTTGGGTGTTCACTCAACTTAGTGCTTGTCTCCATTGGTGTTGATAAAGTTTTACAGTCTTGCATGTTGAATCATGTGAGAATTTATTTGATATACTTCGTTTGAGAAAGAAATATTTTTTCAAGTGTTTGCCACATTTAATCCCAAGAAAGTAATGAAGTAATCCAAGATCTGAAATCTCAAAATGGATCTTTATGTCTTCTTTCATCTCTTGTATTAGTGATTGATTGATCCCCATAATGAGAAAATCATCAACATATAGCACAATAAATAGTACTTTGTTGTTAAAATTCTTAATGTATGGATTTGGATCAACATTAGATTTTTGGAATCCTCTTTGAAGAAAGTACTTATCAATTTTTTAGTACCAAGCTCGTGGGGCTTGTTTCAAAATGTATAGTGCCCTTTTTAATTGACACATCATGTGTTCCTTCCCTTTTTCAACAAATCTAGGTGCTTGTGTGAAATGTACCTCCTCTATCAATTCACTATTTAGGAATACACTTTTTACATCCATTTGGTGAATTTCCCAACTGTGATGAGAAACAAGTGCTATCAACATTCTAATCGTTCTCATCTTTGCAACATGAGCAAAAGTTTCCTCATAGTCAACCCCTTAAATTTCTTATACCTACAAGTGTCAAATTCTACATCAACCATCTTAAAGGTGTTGAATTCCTATACCTGCAAGTATTTTGGTGATGTGGTTTAGTTATTCAATGTTAATGGTGTTTGTTGATACTATCTTGGGGAATCACAAGTACTCTTCAAGGTCCACATTGAAGATTGTTTAAATTTATGGCGGTGTGCTTTGATAGTTTTATCTTTTCCACCTGGCCTATAATGTATTGATTCATGCGGTTGCATCTGGATCTATGTGTGACAATTTAGGATGAATTGGAAGGTGTTCCAACTTGGCCTAAAGCCTCACATGTCTCATTTTTCCTTTTGGATTCGCATTGGAGTGTGTTTCTAGCTGACTATTTTATATTTACACATTACATCTAATGAGGCCAACCTAATTGTTGTTCTTAAGGTTGTGGTTGATTTATTAAGAATGGAATCATTGTGAAGAGATGGAGATAAGTTGAATGTGCTATGCGAAGTATATGTGAAGCAATATAGTGATTGTGAAGTATTAAAAATCAGTAACGAAGACAGTTTCAAATTTATTTTGAATTGTGAATTGTGATCAATATTTCAGTAGATGTGGTTCTCTACAATTCAATTTTATTCATGTCTTTGTATCTAGAGTATTGTATTTTTCCCTAAAGAAGTGATATTTAGTGTTTGCAAGTCCCTTTTGTACCTTGTCCTAAGGTTGTGTGCCTTATCTTTGCAATTCATCTCAAGGCTAGTGAGCTCCTTAGCATCTCGCATAAACATTGTAACTCAGCTATTCATATAGTGAGATAGTTCTCAACGTGGTTTTTTCCTATTTGGATTTTCCACGTAAAAACCTTGGTGTTATTGTGTGGTTTCTTTTGTGGTTTCAATTGTTTACTTTCTTGCCATCTCTAGACCTAACACTCTTCCTATCAGTCCCCCTCTCCCCTTCTCTCTCCTCTCCTCCAAGATTTAAACATCTCTCTCTCTCTCTCTCTCTCTCTCTCTCTCTCTCTCTCTCTCTCTCTCTCTCTCTCTCTCTCTCTCTATATATATATATATATATATATATATATATATATATATATATATATATATATATATATATATATATATATATATATATATATCCCTTCTCCCTCTCTACCTCTACTTCTCTAAATACCTCTCCCTCTCTCAACATACCTCTACCCTGCTCCCTCCCTCCCTACCTCTATTCATCTACATAAATCTTTATCTCTACCTCTTTCCCTCTTTCTCCCTTCCTCCCTCCTTCCCTCTCTATTTTCTTTATCTCGTACTCTTTATCTCCCCTCTCCTTCTCTCTACCTACCTCTATTTTCATCCCTATCTACTTTTAACTCCTCTCTCTCTCTAACTACTTGTCTCTATCTTCCCTTACTTCAAATATCCCCTCTTTTGTCTATCTCACCTCTCTCTCTCTATCTAGGTATTTAGATAAATAGTGAACAAGAGGAGTGCAAGAGAGGTAGTTAGACATAGATAAGTAGAGAGAAACAAAAAGAGAGAGGTAGAGATATAGGTAGGGAGGGAGAGAGTGGCAAGAGGTGAGATTGATAGAAGTGGCAAGGGAATCTCTGGGATATAGAAGAAAAGATAGAAATAGAGGTCTTCTAGGGAGGGGGATATATATATATATATATATATATAGAGAGAGAGAGAGAGAGAGAGAGAGGAAGAGAGAAGAGTTGAGAGGGGGAAATAGATAGAGAGAGATGGAGAGGGGAGGAGAGAGATAGAGACAAGTGAGATATACAAAAGTGGAGGGGAGAGTTGTATGAATAGATAGAGAGGGTGAGATAGATTTATTTAGAGAAATAGAGGTAGGTAGGAAAGGAGGGAAATGTATGTATAAAAAGAGGTAAAGGGGAAATAGATATAAGTAGAGATAGAAGGAGAGAGAGAGAGAGGAGGGAAGGAGGTCTATGTAGAAAAATAAATGGGCTGAAAGGGAGGTATGTAGAGAGAGAGAGAGAGAGAGAGAGAATGGTGAAAGAGAGGTAGAAAGATGTCTAGATGTTGGGGTGGATACGAGAGTGAGATAGAGAGACGTAGAAAGAGGGGAGAAAAGGAGAGTGATAGGGAGAGATAAGTATACATCTTGGGGGAGACAAAGAGAGTGAAATAAAAATAAATAGAGAAGGAAGGAGAGAGAGAGGGGGAATGATAGAGAGGGATATATATATATATATATATGTAAACAAATAGAGGTAGGGAGGGAGGAATGTAGAGGTATGTAGAGAGATGGAGAGGGGAGATAGAGGTGAGATAAGTAGAGAGGAAGAGAGGAGATAGTGATAAGTTGAGAGGGGGTAAATAGATAGAGAGAGGTGGAGAGGGAAGGAGAGAGATAGAGATAAGTGGGATATAAAAAAGTGGAGGGGAGAGTTGGAGTGAGGGAGAGGAGAGGTATTCAAAGACAGAGAAAGAAAGAGAGTAAGAGGGGAGATAATGATAAGTTGAGAAAGGGAAATAGATAGAGAGAGGTGGAGAGGGAAGGAGAGAGATAGAGATTGGTGAGATATACAAAAGTGAAGGAGAGAGTTGGAGTGAGGGATTGAAGGAGAGGTATTCAAAGAGAGGGAGGGAAGGAGAGGTACTTAAAGAGAGTTCTGGTAGATATAGATAAGTAGAGAGAGAGAGAGAGAGAGAGAGAGAGAGAGAGAGAGAGAAGTATGGAGGGAAGGAGGTAGAGAGTTAGGGAAGATAAAAGTACAGAGGGGTGGAAAGAGAGTTAGGTAGAAAGAGGGAGGGAGAGGGGAGATAAAGAGAGTAGGAGGGAAAACAGATGGATAGAGAGAGAGAGGAGACGAATACATAAAGGGAGAGGGAAGAAATAGAGTATAGATAGATGGGTAAGTAGAGAGGTGGATGGAAGGATGGAGGGATGTATGAATAGAGAGAGAGGGTGAGATGGAGATCTATTTAGAGAAATAAAGGTTGGTGGGAAAGGAGGGAGATTATGTATAAATAGAGGGAAAGGGGAGATAGATATAAGTAGAAATAGAAGGGGAGAGAGAGGAGGGAAGGAGATTTGTGTAAAGAAATAAAGGGACTAAGAGGGAGGTATATAGAGAGAGATAGACAAGAGAGAGAGAGAGAGAGAGAGAGAGAGAGAGAGAGAGAGAGAGAGAGAGAATGGTGAGAGAGAGGTAGAAAGATATGTCTAGTTCTTGGAGAGAAGAGTTAGATAGGGATGTAGAGAGAGGTGGAGATAGAGAGAGTGAGATAAAGAGAAATAGAAACAGAAGGAAAGTGAGAGGGAGTAAGAGAGGGATATATATATATACATACATACATATATATATATATACATACATATATATATATATATACATACATACATACATATATATATATATGTATATATATATATATATATATATATATATATATATATATATATATAGAGAGAGAGAGAGAGAGAGAGAGAGAGAGAGAGAGAGAGAGAGAGAGAGAGAGAGGGTGAGATAAGTATAGAGGAAGCATGGGAGAGTGGGACAATGAGAGAGAGAGAGAGGTAAATGGAGTGATGGGGGGTATTTAGGAAGAGGGAGAGAGGAGATGGAGATGGGTGATCCCATAATACTGAGTTACACCTTTTGGCCAACTTTGACACTAGAATCAACATTTTGCATCAAATCTTTACTTTCTAAAACCTATAGTGGTTGAACCATTAAGAATTTGAAGATGAAGTAAACTACTAGTTTGTGAGATTTTTCGTATAGATTCTAAATATATATATTTTTAAATAATTATAAATTAATTGCTCATATTATTATGTAACTTTTAATAACTTAATATTTACAGTAATCAACATTTTTTAGAAGTGACATTTATTTGGTAACGCATAACATTTTTTATAGCAAGAAGAAAATTCTAATTTTAGAAATATAGAATTGTCACACAAATATCTAGTGAATGGATATTTTTTCATCATTTTTTGTTACATATATATTTTTTAGTTAATTTTTTAAGACAAAGTAATTGTAATTTAGATAGATGTGTATTCTATAATGCATAACTTTTTCTATATACATTTGAATTAACTTATTATTTTTGTATTGAAATGAGGATATCAATACCTAGGGAAAAGATATTTTTTACAAAAGAAGTTCTCTATTTTTCAATTTTTCCATGTGTGAAACACAATCGTTAATATTTGATGAAAAACCTACATTCATAAGAAATAAAACATAAATATATTTAAAATTATATTATTTGGAAAGCTTATAATAAGGACTAAATACTTTTTTTTTTAAATTCTAAATGAATTCATTTGACCTCCCAAAAGCTAATGTAAAAGTGGTTTTTTATTACCATTTTGATAAGTGTGAAGGAGACTCCATTGTACGTATGCTTTAAGAGTAGAGAGGTTCTATCCCAAAAATAATGAATTAAGAGCCTTTGATATAACTTTCCTCAATTATTTACTTCAAATAGGACCACTTATAGCTTAAATCAGTATATATTTTTAAAAATGTATGATTTCAGAAAAAAAAAAAGGATGTACTAAAAAGTGTAACCCACTATTGCGGGATCACCCAAATAAATAGAGGGAAAAAGATAAGTGGTGAGGGGGATAGAGAGGTGAGATAGAGAGGAGAGAATGTGCATGAGGTAGGTAGAGAAGAGAGAGGAGATACAAATTAGAAGGGTGAGAGACATAGGTTTAGTGATTGGGGAGAGAGGAGAGAATGATATAGAAAGATGGGGGAGAGAGAGAGAGAGAGAGGGAGAGTGATAGGAAGAGAGATAGGTCTAGAGATCAAGGGAGACAAAGAGAGTGAAATAGAGATATAGAGAGAATGATAATAGTAGCTTAGCGATTACTAAAATTTGACTAAGTGTGAGAAATTATAAGATCTAGATCTTATGGAGAGAGGAGAGAATGAGATAGAGAGAAAGAGAGAGGGAGGAGAAAGAGAGAGGGAGGAGAAAGAGAGAGGTATGTTGGTTGAAAATTTTGCAAACTGGTGAGGTTGACAAAATTGTGTTTCAACCACAGTGTGTGAGAATAAATCTCTCATAATTTCAAAGGGAAGGCTACCCCTTTTACTTACTACTCTATTTAAAATACAACTTCTGGTTTCTAAACTAAACAAGGGTGGTACATCATCCTATTCTCTTTTTTAGAATATATGTTATTCTCTCATATTTCTTCAGGAAAGAATTTACAATACAGAGTAGCAATAATTCTTACACTTTTAATGTTACAAATTAACCCAAAATGTAGGAATGATCAAATACAAATAAGTAAAGAAGCAAAGTTTCCATGAAGGTGCAAAGTCCCCCATTGCTCCTCCGGAATGAGAAAATAGTGTTCAAGCTCAAAGTCTTGAAATCTCTATAATCCTATCAATATTTTACAAATGACTTTTATAACCCAAGGTGTTAACTAAGAAAATCAAAGTAAAGCACAATAACTTGATATCCCGATACAACTTTGATAATATTTTCTTGAAATAACAATATGAAGCTCAAAGTCTTCAAGTTATTATCTCAACTAACTCTTATCTTGTAAATACCAAGATGAAGCTCAAAGTCTTCAAGATTATATCACAATTACCAATTCCTAATTTTATTAATAAGATTTAAAATATGACTCAAAGTTCACAAGTTAACAATAACCTCTACACTTTAATGATATTCTCTCAGCACACATTTACTTGAGTAAATAAGAATTTATAAGGAAAATGACATAAGAACACTCTCACCATAAACACAAATGAATCCAACACAAAGTCTGGATGCCAAGAGCTTTCTTCTTATTTCATCAATTTTGTAAAATCACAAGAGGAACACAAAGTTTCACTTTTCCACTTCACTTCGACAGAGTTTCAACATATAGGTTAAAGATAATATATATAAATTACAATGAGAAACCTCATATATATAGAGGAGAGGTGTAGCATGAAACAAGGAAAGTTACAACTAATTTGTGACCAATTCAAAGGTAGAGTTCGATTTGACTTATGGACATGTGCAATTTTTGGATGCAAAAACTTGAATGTACAAAATGACACTTAAGGTGTCAATTGAGATTACAAAATGACACTAGCCTAGAGATGCATAAAAATGACTGAGTGTCTAGAGCCTTGCCTTGTTTCCAACATTCTTCACCAATGGAGTCTTCATATTGTTGCAAGGTAGCCTGTATTTCATAGTCGTTTGGTCCCAATGTGCTAAATCTGACATTTGGAGTGGAGTTGCATAAATAGATTTGAATAATTCCCAAAGTTGGACAAAAAAGGCCAAAAGGAGTTTAAGAAGTGCATTTAGAACTTATAAATTTTAAATTTGCACTTGGGGAGGGTCAACAATCATATAGGTGCATATCGGACTTACAAGTCCAATTTGCACTTATGAAAAAGCAAAGAAATTAACTTTGGTACGAATCAAGATTATAACCTAGATTTACACCTGAGAAAGATTTATGGTCGGGGTTACAACCCCAATTTACACCTACTCTTAGTTCTTGGCAAAACAGAAAAGGAAAATGGTGTAGGTCAGGATTATAACCCCGACTTGCACCGTTAAGGGAAGACTCAATGTGGATTGGGGATATGGCCTCGATCTGCACTATCGGGTGAGACCTCAGTGTAGGTCAGGGTTACGACCCTGACCAACACCATTTCAAGGAGACTTGGTGTAGGTCGGGGTTACAACCTTGATCTACACTAGAATGGGCACGACTTGGTGCAGGTCAAGGTTACAACCCTGATGTACATCAGAATGGGCATGACTTAGTGCAGGTCGAGGTTACGGACCCTATCTACACCATTGGAAGAACTTGGTGTAAGTTGAATTTATAATTTTGACTTGCACCAAAATGGGAGGACTTGGTGTAGGTCAGGGTTATAACCCTGACTTACACCAGAAATGGGACTTGGTGATGAAATGGTGTAAATCAGGGTTACAAAACCCAATTTGCACTGGACTAATTTTTTTGAAGAGAAGTGTAATTTGGGGTTGTAACCCCAATTTACACCAAAACACAAAACTAACTTAAAAGGCCTAGAAAAAGACCAGAACCTTCAAATCAAGAATCAAGAATCAAGGGTCCTAAATAAAATGCAAGGGGGAAAAGGGACTACCTTGAAAAGTGTGCTTAGAGCACATAAGCTAAAAATTGGACAAAATTTGTAGGGGTGGTCTTGTTTTTGTGACATAGCCAAAAATAAGGACACCAAGGTCTAGAGTTTAAGGGAGATAAAGATCGTGAGATAGAAAGATAGCAAGAGAATGATGATATAATCCCATTGAAACTAAAATTTGACTATCTAAAAAATTACAAGATCTCCTAAAATCTAGAATTTACATTATGACTCCTAGGGATCTGAAACCATTCTCAAACATCCTAACAATATATACATAAAATATAACTTAAAGTATAAGAAAGATAAAAGACAAAAAGAAAATATAACTTATTAAATGTTATATTTTATGTATATATCCTAACAAAAAAAACTAAGGGAATGCTAAAGGAATTGTTGTCTTATTCCATGTTCCTTATCTAGCTTAATGTAACCATAACGCGATCACATTTTTCTTGTTAAACATAACTTGATTATATTTTTATTTTAAAGAACACAAACATGTTTTTAATTTAAATAAACCATACACATTTTGCCTTGCACTTAGGCTTGGATGACAAGGCTAAGGCTTGGGAGCCTTATTTCCCTCTTTTTTACATGTTTTCTTCTTCCAATATGGTTTCTCAACTTCATTTTCATCAGGCTTACACATTATCAAGTGGGTATTTGTAAAATTGCCAGCATAATTTCAACCATCTTTTGATATTTCTAACCATATATTTTTTTTTTTACATTTGAACAACATTAACATATTATTTCTTAATTTCTTTTACCAGTGTCTCTAGAGTTCTCAAAGACATATGTATGCACCAATTTTTTAATAACTTTTGAAATAATTGTCCAAATTTGAAACAAATTATGTATTTTTGTTCTATACTTATATTCTTTACACTTAAAAATAAAATAAAAATTGAATTTTTGGTTATTTTGATGCAGGTTATGTGACATGCACAAACAAGTACTTGATTTTCAAGATGCGTCCACTTCAAAATATCATAAAAGAAAATACACAACTTCTAGTGCATACTCTTAACTATATTTCTACCAAAGGGTTTTTCAAAATACTAAATGTAACTATAACTTTTTTTATGTGCACATCAAACACTATGTTATGTTTTGCTATAAAAAATAGGAACACTTTTGTGTGCGTGAAATATTTGACCCCCTCAATCTTATCCAATTTTAAAAAACTTTAGCAGTTTGGAAACTAGATTCAGAGTACTACAATTTTTGTTCTTTGGGTATATTCAAATTTTGAGTGGACAAGTCTTAAATTTCTCCTCCAAGTTCAAGTTTAGCTGATTTTAGAAAAAAAGTGGCCACTTATACCCCCTTTTTGTTCATCACATTAGTGCACTTACCCCTATACCTCACTTTTATTCTTCTTTTATCTTTCTTGTACCCTAAACTACCATCACTGGTTTTGCTTTCCCAACTTCATGTAGCATCAAGGTAGCATGGTTGAAGAAGGGATAATAATACATCCTCCCTATTGAATACCTTCACCCACATCACTAATTTTTACTATTTTTTCTATTACAGGGTTCCAATTTTCTATTAGAAGGGGTATTACCTGAGTAAATGAAAACCAAGGATGGTTGTACCTCCTTTTAAATTTTAGCTACTACACATTTTGTTAAATTGCTTCAATTGGTATTACACTTGTTAATATCACTTTTCTTCTTCTTCTTTTATTTATCTTCTAATCCTCTTAAAATCTATAGCACTTTCCAAATTTTTTCTAAGTTATTAACGCCTTTCATTTCTTGTAGGTTTCAATGCTTGATAAGGGAGAGGTTAAGATTGATTTATGGTTAATTTATTTTGTATCTAGACTTAAATGTTTACATAACCTCACTCTCATTTAAAATGCAAGTTACATGCTACAAAAAAGAGTTGAGACCAAGGAAGGCCTCCTCTCCATTTTTGTTTCCTTTTCATATTCTTTAAATTTAAAGTTACAACAAAACATTTCATTCTCAAAATGAACTATGAAAGTTGCAAGTGAAAGTGGTAGTGACTCTAATTGTATCGTATGTTTTATATTGATAGGATTTAAGGGTGACCTAAGAAAACTACTATCTCTAACTATTTATTTTTTTGCTTTCTCAATTTATTAGCTTATCATTCTCTAAATGTGTACCCTTCAAACTTTTTTGCTCACAAAATGTTCCTCTTCTTAGCTCCCAACAACATTATAGGTCAAAGTGTGTTGTAAGAGGGTAAATTTAAAGGTTTTGACCATTTTAAGAGGTTGTACACTTGAGCTAGGAATAAAGAGGTGTAGGTTTTCCTTTTTACTTAATCACCAAACCTCCACATTTCTTAATAAAGTAGGTGAATATAACTATAATTACAAAACTATATAGTATCTTCATAAGGTCAACATAATTGTTTGTACAAAAAGGGTTATAACATGCACACATGTATATTTTTCATTCATCTACAAGAGTATCTTGTAGAGACATGAAGAACACGTTGGACTATATTTATTGTAGGTTTCTTTTTTGAATATGGTAGGCTCCACAAAGTCTCTTTCACCTACATTATTTTTCCGTATTTTAGTGTTTGTTTTTCTTAAGATAAATAATACCATTTTCTTCTATTTGTTTACAATAAGCTTTTTTGTATATTACTTCAATGTTCATTATCACTTTCATCCTCTATCTACAAGTTACAATGTAACAATGTGTTGTTTAAGAGAAGATAAAGTAGAACAACTAGAAAAAAAAAGGCAATAGGGTACATACAAATAGATTGCTAGCATTCTATCTAATTTCATAATAGTGTGAAAAGCTAATACATATGTCCATTAACAAACCAATTTCTACATGTATAGTAATAAAATTCCTTAGTTCAATAATGAAATCTTTACAACCCATTTAAAGGTAGTATAAATATTTTAGACACTACAATAAATTATATTAGTTGAATTTTTAGTTCATAGTCTTATTCAAGACATTCATAATAAAACTTAGATACTATAACTATTACAAAACAACTCAATAGTGCCCACAAGTTTATATATCATAATCTAGATCGATTGGATGAATGATAGTACTAGGTGAGCTACATGAGTAAGGCTCACACATGCTCAAAATTGAAAGTTAGAGAAAATATCAAATGCAACAATAACACAAAAAATAGGATAAATAAATATTCCATTAACTTATCATCATAAACTTACAATAACCAATACAATTTATAGTGCAAGGAGGGATGGGCATTACTAACTATAATAGCAACTATGATCTAGTAAATAGGTATGCAACTCCAAATGACAATAATGTAGAATGAAACTACATCTAAGTAAGATTAGCTAAATAACTATCTAGAATAATAATATGATAACACTAACACTCCTCCTTAAGTGTAGCTTAGGTGGGTACAAAGAAACCAAGTACCGATAGCTAGCCTTGATGGGGCACCCAAATACAAAAGACTCTCATAAAATGAAGAAACTAAGAAAACCCTGTGAGAAAAATGCATTCTTCCAAAAGAGAGAAAATAAATAGAAGTGCATGTACTAGACACAACACAATAAGGTGTCCCACATATGAATTCTCTAAATGTTGTTTAACTATTCTAGGTGATGTTTTTCTAGAAAGAATTCTTGAATGTTCTTGAAGAAGCATCTCTAAAACCTCATGTAGGTAGGGATCCTACCAAAAAAAGAATCTCTATTGCAATTAATTATTGGAATCTCAAGAAGTAACGACTCTAAACTTAGTGTAGCAGCAACTACATGAGAATTCTTCAGCTATAGATGTGATAAGTAGACTAATCTTATCAATAGGACGTGTCCATAAAATATGGGATATAGAGGCCTTAGTATCATCTTTAACGATTTCTTCTATTAAAAGTCCCCTGGCTTAAGAACAAGTCTAAGGAGATAGAACAATAGATCCTGCTCTAGGTAATAATTCTCAATCCCTTCCTTTAATGACAACTAGTTTTCTAATATTATTTTGACAATAGAAAAATAAAAATCGATATCAAAAACCATGATGAACCCCAAAAGTAGAACTTTATATAAGTTCATGATTATCATGTCCCATACATATGAAAATAAGAACACACATAATATCCTCCCCTTGAGTTTTAGCACTTTATTTGTTTTGTGCAGCTAATTTAGCACTTACAAATTTAAGTTACCATTTTAAATCTAAATAGGAATAAGAAAAGTATCTTTACTTTGGAAAGAATACAAAAGGCAAATTAAGATTGTCACATGCAAAGACAAAACCTATCAATGGCGATCTCTCATAGCATGATGTGAATAAAGGCATGTGTCACTATGTAGGGTCACTTGACTTACCACAAGCAACAAGGACAAATCACAAAAGTGATTGGTTAGACCTTGTATCCCATGCTTGAGAAAATTATAGCTTACCCAATGAAATTGTCTTCATGTTGGATCATGCCAGTCTGAGAATGAAATAAGCCCATGGGGGATAGATCAAGTTTGCATGTTTTTCTTCTATGAAACTATCAACAAAATTGACACACCATGTCTGGATAGAAATTGGATTGGCCTCCTATGTAGATGTCCTATTAAATAGGGCTTGAAATGCCAATTTTCCATGCTACTCGCATAAGATGTGATGGCATAAGAGAGAGATATATACTTTGATTTTAGGGCAAATCATACTTGCAAAAGTAAGAATTATGACTAGCAAAAGAAAAACATATCTTTTATAAAGAAATAGATTATCATGCCATCTTGTTCACAAAGAAGAATAAATACATCTCAAATTGCCTTTTTTGGTTTATTACACCTTTGTTGGCCTTACACCAAACATTGCATGTACATAGTGAGTAGTAAGACAAGAAAAAAAGGAAAAAGAACAAGCATAAGTCTGTGGCCTAAAAAAATTCAAAGGTGCTTGCAATTTGACTCTGATATGTAATAAGGTCTATGTGCCTCAATAAAATTCCACCACATGAGCATTTCAACTTGCCATGTAGAGATAAAGAGACACCAATGATACGCAAATGGGATATCCAAACCCCTCAAATTATCTTTAAATTGCCTTGGCTCTCTACTCTGAACAAGGTGTGTGCACCAAGATGGTATGCAAAAAAGTGGACACACCCCCCAAAAAAGTTGGAAAAACACAAAACATGCATGGGTTATTTGAAATTTAAACAACCCCGTACACGTTTTGGCTCATTTTTCTGAGCCTAAATGAAGCAAAACCACATGCAGGGTTTTGAAACCACATACACATTTAGTATAATAAAAACCTCATACACTTTTTGTTGTCAATAAAAATTTGTTGACTACAGCCATTAGGTCATTTTCACCTACGGCCGCAAGAAAAAACACTTTAAGGATTTCAAGCAACACAATGCACGAATGAGGTTTTAAAAAATCAAACACGCACAATGGAAAGAGGTATGAGATCAAATTTTTTCATCTATTGTATGCATTTGATAAATTATATTCGCAATTAGAATGTAAATTCATCGTTTTTTATTATTTTTTTATTTTTTGTTATGAATGTATATCATATTCAGAAAATAATGCTCCCCAACAAGACACGCCTCTTGAAAACTTACAGCAAAACCCATAAGAGAACCCATAGGAGAACCCACAACCAAACCCTCAAAATACAAACCGTCCAGCTCCTCTAGTAGACCATTCACAAGCTACATGGGAGGATTTGATAAACCAATTAACACAAAATACTACCAAAATAACTAAAATGGTGAATAGACTAAAGGCATTTGAGCATGAGCATCATGCATCCCTTGCCACAGCCCTAGAATCATTGGATAGTAGTGCCAATGAAGTTTCCAATCAAATTACAAAATGGGAAAGCTATAGGGATCAATATCGTGCTTTTTATGGTAGTGGGTTGTCATATAATGAAGTGAAAAAAAACATAAGTAAAGCACAAATATGTGCTCTTTTTATTGATCCCAAAATGGGTGAGACCTTACCTCTTAATTCAAAGAGGTTTCCTATACATTGGTGTAACCATTTGTAGATGAAAAATGTTTTTTGGGATAGGTGGTGGATGGTCTTTGACCAACCACCTTGCAATAATTTTGAGGTTACATTATATTTTTTGAGGAAACTAAATTGTGAGTTTATCCTCACTAAGCGGCCAAACTATTTTGATATGAGAGAGTTCTAGGGTAGAGGTGGAGGCTCTTCCCAAGATAGACCTGGAGCTCAGTGTCATGCCCAAACTTTTGGGCAAAAACGGAACAACAAATTTTTTATTTAATTTTTTTAAAACAACCTAATAAAACTAATTAAGCTATAATAAAAAAGAAATAATAAGTCTTGTCTTAACTATGTTTAAATTCTGGAAATTTAAAAGAGCTTTTCTACTAAAGTTAATCTAATTAACTTAATCAAGCATGCGAAAATAAATTAAATGTGGAAATAGATTCTCCAAAAGAATCATTATTATTTCATTAATTAATAGATTAATTTAACAAAAGTCTCTAACTAAATTGACAAGAGATATTATTAATCTCAAATAATCTTTTAATTGCTCTAGGAATTAATTAAATTAATTCTAACCTTTAGATTATTAAAATTTAATAATCAATTGAGCAATAAATATAATGTCTCAAATTTGACTAAAGGGTTAAGTTAATCCTTAATAAAATTTGCCCTATAGACTTTAATTAATGTTGGCCAAATAAATAGACCCCGGAGGTCTAATTATTAATTAAGCATTTATTAAAAATTATTAATAAAAATAAATAAAACCAAATAGGATTCAACTTAAACCTCTTATATATACATATTTATATACCTATATAAACTATGGAAACCTAAGAAAATACATGCCCAGTTGAGGTGTGATACGATTGCATCACGATGTCTCAGAACATGGTCTAAAAGATTGTTGTATTGAGTAGTCGGATCATAGTCTCTTACCATAAAAATAGCTGCATGTGCAGCAACGCCAACTATGAGAAATCCACCAATCCACATATGGTGCATGAACAGAGACAGTTGGGTACCATAGTCAGTAGCTAGATATGGATAGGGAGGCATAGAATACATATGGTGAGCTATGACAATAGTTAAAGACCCTAACATAGCTAGGTTAAGAGCTAATTGAGCATGCCATGAAGTAGTTAAGATCTCGTAAAGACCTTTATGTCCTTCCCCTATAATATATATATATATATATATATATATATATATATATATATATATATATATATATATATATATATATATATATATATATATATATATACCCAAACTAAACTACACATACACAATTTTGTACACATATATAAATATATATACTTTTAAATATATATAAATACATATATAAGCAAATCGGTAAAAGGCCGAGGCCAAAGAATTTTCTTAATTTAAAAATAGATAGATTTACATTTACAGCTCCATTCAGTGTGGGCATCGGTAGGAAAGAATGGAGGGAAGAAAACCTCCCGTCTAGCCCAAATCCCTCAAGGATCGGAAAAAAAATTAAGAATATGATACAAAATGGAGATACAAGATCAGAAAGGGAACATGTCCAAAATAATGAAGATTGTATGTAGAAATACTCTGTGTAAAGTTGAGCAGCAGATTGCCCATCTCTTGGGGTGATGCTATCATTTGTGGGCGACATTTCTTGTTATTCCTGAAACACGGGGTTAAGCTTGCTCTGCTCCTTATGCTACACAAAATCTTGAGAAAATCTCTCACCAGAATGTTAAGAAAAGGGAAACCGAACAGGTCAACTTATACAATATATCATACATGCCTGGATGGTCACCCTGTTAGGATACACAACTCAAAATATTAGTCTCAAAAAATCTCCAGAAACATAATGCGAGAGTGGTTAACCATCGAAGAGAATAAACTGAATAAAAATTAAGGAGGCAAATTCCATAAATATTCTCGCAAAGAGATCGTGGGGAGCTACCATCTTAAAGAATATGGTTCAAGAGCCTTCCAGGCCCTAATTGAGTGTCATGGGAAAGCTTTAAGTGAGATAAAATTTTATCAGGTCGACCCTTAATCTAATAATATGCTATTGGAGATTACTAGGAAGAAAGAGGGAAATTGACATGCATCTGAGACTGATTTAACTTAAAACTAAGAGAACAGGCAGGAAAATAGGAAACTATATATGAATATGAATATATAGATGTGAGTCTGAACAAAATCCTAATATATAATGTGAATGATGATAAATATATATAGAAATATAAATACAAATATAAATATATATATATATACACATACATACATACATACATATATATATATATATTGCGACCATGGGGGGCCTAGAGAGCCTGAAGGTGGTTGGGGCTGATCATACACAGGGAAGAGGATGACACACAACATATACACAGCTTAACAAAATTATGAAGCTAAGTTAAAGCAACCTAGAGACATTAAAGCCTAGAAGCTTCTTAAGAAAAAAACAAGAGACAAAACATCAAGAATATAGGGGACCGAAAAGGTAAAATAGAGATGAGGATAGCTAGGTAAGTGTTAGTCCTAAAAGAAGGCAATATCTACATAAATAATAATACCTATATATCCATGATCACATATATATATTGGAGCGAGATATGCCAGCACATTTATATACCTATTCTCATTAATGTAAGGTATTGCCTCCTTCTAGTCTTAAAGCTTATCCTAGCAGAGCGGCAAGACTAAAAAAGCTAAATTTAGGAGTTTAAAGGAAGATAAGTGATGCCACCTATTTAGCATCAAATTTGAATGATTATCTATGGAGTTAAATTATAAAAGCCCCCTATTGTTAAAATAAATCATCATTTTCATTAATACCGTGGTAGCCCACAGGTCAACAAGTGGGTGTAATAGCATCCTATTAAGATATCCAGGTTCAGATAATATCGATGAGACCCAATGATGTCTCATCGATATAGAAGGGCCATCGAAGAAAGGAAGCGCCAATGAACTTCAGAAAAGACTCATCGAAGATAGTAATTCCATCGACAAAAGATATCGAGGAAAGCAAAGATGGTTTTCATCGACGGGAAAAGGTCTTCGAGGAGATAATACCATCAGTGCAACATAAAAAGGACTCACCAAAAGGAATGATCTCATCGAAAGAATAATGTCGATCAAACAAAAGAAAGCTACATCGATGAGGAAATAGGTTTCGAGGAAGCTAAAGGGCATGCCTCCAATACGCATGGTTTCACTGATGTGACTTTATCGGTAGATGATGATAAGGGAGGATAAAGAAAGGCTTCGGTGAGACAATAGATCCATTCACCGATGGGGCATGATGATTTTGATGGAAGAAGTGTTTTGGTGGAAAAATAAAGGAGGTCACCGAAGCCTGAGGTTTCTTCAACATAAAAACCCAATGGATATCAGATAGGTATCGGTGAGGAAATAGCCAAGCATCCTATTAAGATATCTGGGTTCAAATAATATCGATGAGACCCAATGATGTCTCATCGATATAGAAGGGCCATCGAATAAAGGAAGCATCGATGAACTTCAGAAAAGACTCATCGAAGATAGTAATTCCATCAACAAAAGATATCGAGGAAAGCAGAGATGGTTTTCATCGACGGGAAAAGGTCTTCAAGGAGATAATACCATCGGTGCAACATAACTCACCGAAAGGAATGTTCTTGTCGAAAGAATAATGTCGATCAGACAAAAGGAAGCTACATCGATAAAAGATATCGATGAGGAAATAGGTTTTGAGGAAGCTAAAAGGCATGCCTCTGATATGCATGGTTTCACTGATGCGACTTTATCGGTGGAAGATTATAAGGGAGGATAAAGAAAGGCTTCGGTGAGACAATAGATCCATTCAGCAATAGGGCATGATGATTTCAATGGAAGAAGTGTTTTGGTGGGAAAATAAAGGAGGTCACCGAAGCTCGAGGTTTCTTCGACATAAAAACCCAATGGATATCAGATAGGTATCGGTGAGGGAACAACCATAGTGACCGAATACAGAAATTCCAACGACAAAAGATATCAAGGAAAGCGGAGATGGTTTTCATAGATGGGAAAAGGTCTTCGAGGAGATAATACCATCGGTGCAACATAACTCACCGAAAGGAATGTTCTCATCGAAAGAATAATGTCGATCAAACAAAAGGAAGCTACATCGATAAAAGATATTGATGAGGAAATAGGTTTTGAGGAAGCTAAAAGGCATGCCACCGATACGCATGGTTTCATTGATGCGACTTTATCGGTGGAAGATGATAAGGGAGGATAAAGAAAGGATTCGGTGAGATAATAGATCCATTCACCGATAGGGCATGATGATTTCGATGGAGGAAGTGTTTCGGTGGAAAAATAAAGGAGGTCATCGAAGCCTGAGGTTTCTTCGACATAAAAACCCAATGGATATTAGATAGGTATCGATGAGGAAACAGCCATAGTGACAGAAGACAGTAATTCCATCAACAAAAGATATTGAGGAAAGAAGAGATGGTTTTCATCAACAGGAAAAGGTCTTCGAGGAGATAATACCATCGGTGCAACATAACTCACCAAAAGGAATTTTCTCATCGAAAGAATAATGTCGATTAGACAAAAGGAAGCTACATCGATAAAAGATATTGATGAGGAAATAGGTTTCGATGAAGCTAAAAGGCATGCCTCTGATACGCATGATTTCACCAATGCGACTTTATTGGTGGAAGATGATAAGGGAGGATAAAGAAAGGCTTCAGTGAGACAATAAATCCATTCACCAATAGGGCATGATGATTTCGATGGAAGAAGTGTTTTGGTAGAAAAATAAAGGAGGTCACCAAAGCCCGAGGTTTCTTCGACATAAAAACCTAATGGATATCAGATAGGTATCGGTGAGGAAACAACCAAGCATCCTATTAAGATATCCGGGTTCAAATAATATCGATGAGACCCAACAATGTCTCATTGATATAGAAGGGCCATTGAAGAAAGGAAGCACCGATGAACTTCAGAAAAGACTCATCGAAGACAGTAATTCCATCGACAAAAGATATCGAGGAAAGCGGAGATGGTTTTCATCGACGGGAAAAGGTCTTCGAGGAGATAATACCATCGATGCAACATAACTCATCGAAAGGAATGTTCTCATTGAAAGAATAATGTCAATCAGACAAAAGGAAGCTACATTGATAAAAGATATCGATGAGGAAATAGGTTTTGAGGAAACTAAAAGACATGCCTCTGATACGCATGGTTTCACTGATGTGACTTTATCAATGGAAGATGATAAGGGAGGATAAAGAAAGGCTTTGGTGAGACAATAGATCCATTCATCGACAGGGCATGATGATTTCGATGGAAGAAGTGTTTTGGTGGAAAAATAAAGGAGGTCATCGAGGCCCGAGGTTTCTTTGACATAAAAACCCAATGGATATCAGATAGGTATCGGTGAGGAAACAACCATAGTTAGGCTCAATCTGACCATGATTGAGCCTAACTACCTGAGTTAAAGTCTGGGAGAACTGATATATGGGCATATTCAAACCAACTGTTTGTCTGAGTATCTATACGAAGATACAGGGAGCAGGAAGAGGAATAAATAAGGGGGTTAAAACAGAGTCTGGGCAAGAGAAACATAAGGGGATGAAAGGAGAAACATGCTAATGACCACTTAGGACATGAAAACAAAAGAGGGGGTTGCCTTAAGGTGGCACCGACAGGAGATTGATGACATCGGCTCCCAAGTTGGCCAACTCATTCGCTCTTTTATTGCCCTCCCTATAAATATGATTGACTGTGAACATATCAAAATCTCTGCATAAGTCAAGAGCTTTTGACAACAAAGTATTTAGTCTCCAATTAGGAATACTACCTTTCCTCAGAGCATTGACAATTATAGCCAAATCTCCTTCAATTTCCAAGTTCTTAACTCCAAGTTTCCTACATAAATGCAGACCCTCCACCAAGGACATAAGTTCCGCCCAATTGTTGGTGTTGATGCCACCCAGAGAGGCAAGGGTTGCTAGTTCCTTGCCTTCCCAATTATGAACAACACAACCTATCCCTGCTTGCCCTGGGTTGCCATGGGATGCCCCATCAAAGTTTAGCTTCACCCAACCTTCTCTTGGGGGCTTCCATCTGCATGCATCCCTTGATTGAAGACTTGCAATAGGACCATTTCCTACAAAGGGAGGCAAGGATAAGCCTTCCCAACGTTTTATCATTTTTTCATCCCAATAAGTGACAGAGGCATTCTTCAATGTGCCTAATGACAATCAGTTTTTCATGAGCTCAGTGATAGCTGACTCTATCTTGTTAATGATTCTGGGAACCTCTAGTTTTTCATTCTTAAAGAGACATCTATTGCTCTCCTTCCATAGTTCCCACATAATGGAAGAAGGAAGAGTTGTCCATAAACCTTCAAAGAGACAGCCACACCTAAGGAGAGGCCATGCCTTGAGCATTCCAAAGATGGTGTGGGAGAAGGCTGCAGACCATTCAAGTTTGTTGGTGAACCAAATCCAACATTTGTGAGCAAAGGGGTAGTTAAGGAGGATATGATTGGTGTCTTCCTCGTCTACCTTGCAAAGAGGACATCTACTTGGGCCCTCATACCCCATTCTTCTAAATTTGTCCACAGTTAGGAGCTTGTTCTAAACTGTAAGCCAGGAGAAGATACCTACCTTAGGCAGACAGTATTTATCCTAGCAAAGTTTCAAGGGAAGCTCAGACATAGGTCTTAAAAATGATTTGGAGATGAGAGAGTACCCATCCTTGGAGTTGTATTCTCCTCTTAGGGAGCCATCCCAGATGAGCTTGTCTTCATTCTAACCTAAGGCAATGTTCCTTGATTTAAGAATTTCCATTAGTTTTTGTTTATCCCTTACCGAGATATCCTCATCTTCCTTCTTGATCCACTACCAACCAACCCCATCCTCTGAGGGAGAGATATAGTTGTTTAACAGGGGAGCTCTATGAGATTCAAGAAGGATATGAGTAGCACCAAAGTCATGGATATTATCTATAGCCTTATATCCACCCCATGAATCCGACCAGAAAAGAGCTTTATCCCCGGACCCCATGTTCCAAGTAAGTCTGTCAGAGATAATCCTCTTGCAATCTAACATAAAATTCCAAAGGCAGGACCCTCTGGGAGGGTTGGCTTCTCTGAAGATTTGAATAGGATTCCCTCCATTAAGGTATTTGTGGTGCAGCAAGTGAGCCCATTTGAGGTGGGGGGTTCTAAACATCCTCCAGACCAACTTGGCACCCAGGGCTTTGCCCTGATCACAAAGGTTTTTAATGCCAACTCCTCCTTCTTCTTTAGGTTTGCATATCTTGTCCTAGGATATGAGTGATATTTTACGATTGTCATTAGCACCTTGCCAAAAGAAAGTCCTGAGATGCTTGTTGAGCTTTGCAAGTTTAGAAGAAGATAAATGTTGACAAGAGAGCTGGTAAATGGGCATAGCTGACAAGACCGATCTAACCAAGGTTTCTCTACCTGCAAATGAGAGCCATTTTCCTTTCCAAGTGTTAATCCTAGACTTGATTTAATCCACCAAGTTGTCCCATAATTTTGAGGGTCTTCTACCCTTGTCAAGGGGAATGCCTAGGTATTTGCAAGGAAGAGTTCCTTCACTAATCTCCAGGACATTGATGATCACTTTTCCTAAGGAGGGGTCTATGTTGAACATGAAAACTGCAGACTTGGCCAGATTCACCTCTTGACCCGAGGCTAGCATCTAGGAATTAAGGATGCCTTTGAAGGCTCTCGCTTCCCTTACACTTCCCTGCCCAAAAAGCATTGTGTTGTCGACAAATTGCTGGTGGGTAAAGGGAGGGAGGTCGCTGGTAATGGGGATTCCTTGGATCCCACCTTCCTCTTTGGCCTTAGAGATGGATCTACCTAGGGCTTCAGCCATGATGATGAAGAGGAAGGGGGACATAGGATCTCCTTGCCTGAGCCCTCTTGAGCCGCTGAAGAAACCTTTCGGGGAACCATTAACCAAGACCGAGAATTTGGGGGTGGATATACATTCAAAGATTAGGTTGATTCAGGATTTGGAAAATCCAAAGGTCTCCAAGCATTTGTATAGGAAGCGTCAATCAACTTTGTCGTAAGCTTTGCTTATGTCTAATTTGACTAGCATACTTGGGGCCCTATTGAGCTGGACCGAATGAATGGCCTCTTGGGCTATAATAACCCCATCATAGATTGATCTATCTGCTATGAAGATGGTTTGTTCTTCACTAATGATAATGGGGAGAAGATTCTAGAGTCTAGCTGCTAGGGTTTTGGTTAAGAGTTTGTACAAAGTGTTGCAAAGGTCTATTGGTATGAAGTCATTAAAGCTTCCAGTATTCTCTTTTTTGGGGATGAGAGCTAAGAAGGTATTGTTGATTTCTTTGAGAATAATACCAAAGTTCTTAATACCTTCTAAGGCATCCATGATCTATGTCCCCATAAAACCCCAACATTTTTGGAAAAAGCTAGTGGGGAAGCCATCCGGGCTCGGGGCCTTGTCAAGATTCATCTTCATAAGGAAAAATTCAACCTCCTCCATAGAGAATTTCTTTGACAAAATTTTGTTGTGGTCATCGTTAATGAGTTTTGGAAGATTCTTTATAATATTGAGTTGCCCACTGAGGTTGGAGCCTTCAATATTGTTTAAGATTTTATCAAAAAACCTTGTTGCCTCGGAGGCAACATCATTCGGTTCAGACAGGATGGAACCCTGGCAATTCTTAATTTTAGAAATTCGATTGACCCATCGCCTCTGCTTAGTACTATTGTGGAAAAACTTAGTATTTCGGTCCCCATCACTCAACCAAGTCTCCCTCGATTTTTGTTTCCAAAAGATCTCTTCATTTGAGAGTGTCTTTTCATATTCAGAGAGTAGAGCCTTTTCTTTGAGGAAGAGATGTTCATCCATCCCCTTCTCAAGAACCTCAATGTTAACATTCTTAAGATCATTTTCTATTAGGAGTTTTTTATCAAAAATATTTCCAAAATTAGTCATGTTCCATTCTAAGAGCTTCCCTTTGATAAGCTTTAACTTGCTTGTGATAATAAACATCTTCGAACCAGAGAAAACAAAGCTACTCCACTAGTTCTCAATTAAGTTTAAAAAGTTATCATCTCTAAACCACACGCTCTCAAATTTGAAGTGACATTTTTTAGGGGAGTGGTCAAATAATAAGATTAGTTGGAGTGGGAAATGGTCAGATCTTGCTAAAGGGAGGGGTTCTGCATTCAGGGTAAAGTTAAGCTCCGAGAGCCCTCCATGGATAAAGAACCTATCTAGTTTCTCAGCAATGTTACAAAAACCAAGCCTTCTGTTGTTCCAGGTGAAGGCATTATCTGCCATTTGGATTTCCAACAAGGATTTCCGATTGATCCAATGATTAAAATCTATAGCCGTTGGAGGAAGTTTGTTGCTACCTCCTCTTTTGTCAGCTACCTTAGTGATAGCATTGAAATCTCCCCCAGTGATGCATACATCATTTGGGAAACTTCTGAGGAAAGAATCCAGCTCCACCCACACCCTAGCCTTATCCCTATTTTGGATAGGACCGTAAACGTTAATCAATTTGAATCTTAGGTTATTTTTATAACTTACTACTTCTCCTCCCATCCAATTTTTCTTAATCTCTAAAGGTATAGATGAGATAAATCTAGAGTCCCAAATGATGGCTAAGCCCCTTGAGGCCCCTATAGAAGGGGAGTGCTTTAGCTGTCTAACGCCTAGTTTTTTCTCAAAAAGGGCTATCTCAGAGGAGTTCATTTTGGTTTCTTGGATTAACATTATATCTGGTTTAGAATTAGAGATGTGGCACTTTAAGATGCGCTATATTTTAGGGGCATTAAGACCCCTAACATTCCATGTTATGATTTTCATGGCTTTGTGGGGAGGAACTTCCCCTCCCTTGCATTAAAAAGATTAGATATTTTAGACTAACCCCTTGTTTCTCCATACTTTGATCTTAGTTCAGCAAGGGATCTCCTACCTCTTTTCTTACTGATTTTAGCACAGTCAGGAGAATCTTTACTTCTTTTAGAGCTTAGAATGCCTAGAGTGTTTGGGTTATCATTTTCTAAGTTGTCTAATGCTATAAAAAGTTCATCTATTTCTAAGTCGACTCTGGCAACATCCATTAGATTTTTGACATAGAGATCCCTTTGTCTTTCTAGTTCCTCATCATCACAAATTTCATCAACCAATTGATCCATAAGGTCGTTGACTACTTCTTCCCCTACAAATTTGGCAATGATGTTAACTTCCCTAGCAACTCGATCACTCTTAGATTCTACAATTGAATCTAAAACAACCATCAAAGATGTAGGATGGACCTCTGACACCTCAAAGGTCTCCAATATTGAGACTTGAGAGATTGGTTGACCCTGCATGGGTGCCATTCCTCTATTCAGGGGAGGCCTATCCCTCTCTGATTGCTCAGAGGAGGAGGTGAGTTCCATTAAAGGGGAAGACCTCGAAGGAATAAGCCTCTCTGGTGGGATAAGAGAGCTAGATGATGGCAAATTAGTCAATCTGGCCTGCTCTTTCTAAGGGAGCACCTCACTGATTTCACCTTCTTCCAGGTCTCGATCCCAAAGTAATGAGTCAACTATAGGTGGATTAATAGTTTGCAATGGAGGAAGAGGTGGGAGAGATATCTTAACAGGGGAGCTGTGAGTACATAAGTCTGTGGTGAGATGATTAGAGTTGATATTAAAATTATAGCCTTCAAAGGTAAAACCCCTGCCTTCCACAAATCTAAATGGGGTGCCATTAGATTTGAGGACCGATTCAGAGAAAGGTTTCTCAGAGGGGATCTTCCTCGGCGTAGACTCTTTGAAAGAACCATTATAAAAGGGCAGTTCTAGGGTTAAGCATAAATTGTCGCATTTCACTGTTATGGGCTCTAAAGATTTAATGTTAATATTCATATTAACAATCAAAAGTTGGTTAAAGAAGCTTAGGGCTGATTTTTTAACTTCTAAAAATTTGCCTATTTTGTTACCTATTATTCTTAAGAACTCATTATTTCATAATTCTACAAGGAATTTATCAAGTGAAATTGCTTTGTTAACCATGCAGGAATTAAATTAAGACGGAAGAAAGAGAGGTTGCCATTCCCGGCAATAAAACCCTAGACCTTTGAATATTAATATGTCCTCATTCAGCAAAGAATTTCTCAAACTCTGATTACCACATACAATAGCTAAGAAATTATCGAGAAGGATATCAATTTTTACCTGGCTATTGAGAGAAGTTGACACCCAATTAGCAATTTGATCAGACGGGATCCCCCAGCCTTTCCACCAAGCAAAGATCATTTGGTCATCGCAATGCATTTGATACCTGATCTTAGTATGGGTATCAATTTCAATGACCAACCCATTAGGATTAGTAGGAGGATTTGAAGGTGAATTCTGCTTAGGATGCTTAGCCTCCTTTAAATTGTGATTATTCATGAAAGAGTGATAGCCCAGGGATACCATTTTCTTTGATAATTTACCCAAGGACCTTCGAGGAGGAAAAATATGGCGAGCAAAGGAAATCTTTGACTGGTTAGGTTTTACAAAATCCTCCTCATGACAATGATTGGGATTCCACTTGAGGTAGTTTGGTTGCCCTAATGCTCTGTTATTTCTACAGCTCACCAAATGCCAATCCCGATCCTAGCCCTTGCAAAGAGGAGGGGGAGCCCTAACCGTATTAGCTAGAAAATATTTAGTTTTTGCAAAGAAGGCTTCTTGATCGTGGGTCCGTGATATAACCTTGCTAGGTTCCTCAGTCCATGAGATATTAGCCAAAACAACGAACTGATTTACAAAGCCTCTATAAATTCCTTGTTGTGGGTAAGAGTGCTCGAAAAAGGGTGTCGATGCAATGCATCAATTTTTTGTTCGCAGAGACATTTTTCGTTCGCAGTGTTAATTTTCTATTGATAAACCATATATAAGCAATATTAAAATTAATTAATTTAAAAATAAAAATCAATTATTACCAAATAAACATGGGATACCCTATTCAAATTTTGAATAGGATTCCCCCCTTTTATTCACATAAACTATTTAAAAATAACATATGAAACCCTAAAAATAAAAGTTATAAATAAAACTACCAATCTAATCTTTTAACTAACTTATCTATTTACCATAACCCGAACCGGGTTAGGGTTTTTTTTGTGTTATGTAGCAGGTTGAAACTTCCATGGCGGAGGTGTTTTTGGGAAAGGTTGCGGACTAACACAAGCGGTGGTTTGGCGGAACGCAGGGGCTACGTACTCAAAGAGGGGGTCGTGGGTTGCTTTTGGAGAAGGCGGTGGAGGGTAGCACCACCAACACAGGAATGGAGGCCACCACTATGGGTCATGGACCGCAGTGACACCGCGGTGTCCCTGCGGGACGCGGTCTGCAGTGTCGGCCAAGGCCGCCGCTACGGGTCGCGGCCCGCGGTGCCCTATGGACCTCGGCCCATAGTGGTGCCATGGTGCCTCTATGGGTCATGGCCCACAGAGGGCCTCATGCCACCCTGAGGCAGCCGCAAGGAGCTTCAGCTCCAGCCCTCAGGGTAGGGTTTGCCAAAAAAAAAAAAAAAATTTGTTTTAATTTTTTTTTTTAAAATATATATATATATATATCAATCTCTAGGATTAGATTTTTAGATTTCTCTTTTTTTTTAAACATGCAGGAAATAATAAAATAATGACAGCATAAAAAATATATATATTTCGTTTCTTTTTAAATTGATGTAAAGTGTGATCTAGTTAAACATGCATACGAATATTCCTTAGGTTAGGTTAACTAGATTTTGAATATGCAGCATTAAAAATATTATGACTATCAGATTTAACAGCATGACAAATATATCAAAAGGTTCATTTCTTCATTTAAAATAGACATAAATCTATTAGTCATGTATTAGATTTATTTTTGTTGTATTAAATTAATGACTGACAGAAAGCAAAAATAGAAATAGAAACACAATAGTTATCTTTTTCTTTCATTTCTTATCTATCTGAATTTCTAGATTTCTCTTCTATGTCTAAAGCAGTATATATTTTTTTTCTAATCACATAAAAGAAGATTTTCTAAAACTAACATATTTAACTAGCTGCATTTCTTTTCATTTTAAACTTCCAATAGTTAACTATAGGAAAAGATAAATTTATCTACCTTAACTCTCTGCATTTTTTTTTATAAATAAATGACAAAAATAAATAAAATTACAGCAGCATTAAAATAGTCTAGAAAACACTTAAAAACATTATCATTTTGTACAATGCAAAACTATTATACTTCTAATGTCTATTTAACCATATTTGCGTTTGGAATAAATAAATAGAACTAAATAATTACTTTTCTCTTACTAACATTCATGCCTTACAGTTTCATTTATTTCCATTATACTTTCTGCATATTTTTTTGAATAAATGACAGAGATAAATAAATCACAGTAGTATTAATATAGTCTAGAAAACACTTAGAAATATTAAAAATGCAGAACTATTATTCCTCTAATATCCATTTAACCATATTTTGCAGTATCAACTTAACAAAAATGCATTTCTTATAAGAATAATTTGAATACAATATGTCAAATTTACAAATGGGTGAAATACCCAACTAGCCTCTCATTCCTAATAAATGAGGACTTAAATAAATAAATACATTTCCTTTTTTTTTATAAATACAACAGAAAACTCTTCTTTTTCATTTCTGCAACTAAGATACCACAATAGGAACAATTCCAAAGCTTTTCCTTCAATCCCTTCGAAAAGTAACCTGCAATATAAAATCTTAAGGTTGTCACCATGGAGGGCTCACCTCCCAACCTAGGCTTACTATAAGACACCCCCGAGCTTGGAGAACCAAGACCTAGAAGGGTTACACTCAAAAAATACACAAACAAGCAAGGAAAACTCAAAACAAACACATTCCCATCCCAAGGCTAAACATCATCACATAATGTGATTTTTTTTTACATGGGTGGAAGTGGACCAAGTACCTTGAGGAGAACTGCAAGATAGTAGATCACAAACCATCTTATGGCAACCAATAACACATCACAAATCCATCTTGACCCAACATCCTTATGACCCCTAAGGCATACATGCCATAATATCTCCCCTTATAACCCCCAAATGCATAAACAAAACTATGCAGCAAGGGTCACATAAACAAACCCTTGAGATCACTCTCTTAAAGAAAGCCTCTCACTCTAAGGCTATCAAACAACCTTCCACCCCCAAGACCATTCTACCCTCCCAAGGGTAAGATGGCCTTGGATACTCCAAAAACACAAGTAAATGCATACAAAAAAATAAGAGAAAGATCACATACATATATTTTCACAAATAAATCACAAGGGAAGAAAAAAACTACATTCAAGCAATCTTTCAAAAGCAAATTTTCAACATACAAGTAAGAGATAGAACCAACCTTGAATCTTCCAAGGGTTTACTAGGGATAGTTTGGAGAAGAGCGGCCCAAATCCATACTTCTTTCCTTCAACACTTAGCCAAACATTTTATCCTAAACTTGTTTCAAAATTGCAAGATCTAGTCTCCAAAGATGGAGAGTGGGTGATTAACTTCCTAAGTCTCAATCCCCTGCCTAAGAAGGCTTCTCTCACTCTTTCCAACCTCTTGGATAGAGTGAGATCAACCATTGGTTGGTCTTCCCTAAGTCTTAGACACTCCCTAACCAAGGCACCTCAAAAATGGGAATGGAATGGGGAAAAAGAATTGACACATACCAAGAAGGTTATCTAACCAAGAATGGCTCTCCTAAAGATGAAATTCGGCCATCTTGGGAAATCCACTTTTTGGGGAGGTTAAACAAGCCCTAGGGAGTGGACACATAGCCAAATTTGGCCTTCATCCATAGGTACCCCATAGGGCCCACTAAAAATGCTCCAAAACTGACTCTAGGAGTTGGTTTAACCCTTTGAAAGTCAACTCAAAGTTTACCTACGGGTCAACTCTGAGTTGACCCTCCTAATGGCTCACTATCCTAGATTACTTGGGACCTTCAAAGATAATTTGGAAATATATCATTGGTAAAATAAATCTCTCAAAAGGTGACATAACAATGCCAATTCAACATACGACATGTGTCAAGTGACACCACAAAAAGAATTCCACATCATAAATACACACATAGCAATTGTCTCTTGTAAGATTTACACAAATAATAAATACAATTCAACACACATGCAAACGTTTACATTTACGAATAAAATACAATACATACGAGGTGTTGTCTCTCCAAATAGACAACCCCTAGTTTTATGAATGCACATAGGTCTAGGTTTAATTCTCCATAATGTTTCCATGGTCACATGGATAATTTTCTTGCGCATCTCAATTACACATTAGTTATTCCCAAATAGCCTCATATAATATTAAACACATAAATAAGAATACAATCAATCACTCTGCATACAATTGACATCATACAAATCAATTTACCATATATCAAAGCAATCCACATAAGCAATTTATCATAATCCTCATAAATTTAATCCATTCATAAGATATGCATCATATTTCTAGCATCATAATAAAGTCCTGCAAATCAAATAAATGACATACACCATCTCAATGTTATCCTATCCTAGAATCATATAAAATTCTATATCCATAATGAAGCATCAATATATCAATGTTATACAATCCTGGGGTCATATAGAGTTTTATATCTATAATGCATAAAAATAAAGCATCCATAATAGTTCCAACATGAAAATCACTAAAACGCTAGGATGGGTCAGGGTAGGGCCTCACACCCTCCCCCTCTAGGCATGAACTTCCTCCTAGAGTTCATCAAAATGATGAGGGTGTTGTGATCTCATACGTGCTGCGTCCTCCCATGAAGTTGTAACCTCATCATAGCAATCCCACTGGACCCTAACCTGGTCTAGCTCTCGACCTTGAAGAGGCAACGTCCGGCGAGCCAAAATGCGAATGGGCTCCAAAGCTAGCTGCCCGTCTAACTCCACCTACAAGGCATCCCAATCTAAAATATGAGACTCATCATAGATATACTTCCTCAAAACTGATACATTAAACACATCGTGGATGCTTGACAAGCTAGGTGGCAAAGCTAGGCGATAAGTAATTGGTCCTATCCTCTCAAGAATCTCAAATGGTCTGACAAAGCGAGGTGCGAGCTTAGAACCCTTTCCATAACGGATTGGACTCTTATGCGATTGCACTCTCAGGAAAACTTTGTCCCCAACCATGAAGCTCTGGTCTATCCTCTTCGCATCTGCATACTTCTTCTGCCTATCTTGTGCCTTTCTAAGGTGTTGTCTAATCAAAATCACCTGCTACTCCATATCACAAACCTTCTCAGGGCCTATGGCCACTCTATCCTCAATACGGTCCCATCTCAAAGGTGTCCTGCAAGGTCTACCATACAAAGCCTGAAATGGTGGCATCCCCAAAGAAGTGTGATGCCCATTATTATAGGAAAACTCTACTAAAGGAAGGTACTCCTCCCATCTGGTCTGATGATCCATGACGTACATGTGGAGTGGATCCTCTAACACCTGATTTACCATCCGTTTCTGGATGATAGTCTATACTGAAGTTAAGTCTGGTACCCATGGTTGTCTGTAACACCTTCCAAAAGGAAGAAGTAAAGAGGGAGTCCCTATCAGAAATAATCTTCCGTGGAATGCCATGAAGTGACAATGTCTCACAAGAACACATGTGCCACTACTAGTGCTGTGAAGGTAGTCTGAACTGGTGAGAAGTGGGCCACTTTTCTCAACTTGTCAACTGTTGCCAAGATGGCATCATGGCGAGGAGATGACATGGGAAGACCAATGATGAAATCCATGGATATAATATCTCACTTCCACTCTAGTATAGCATGGGACTGGAGCAACCCACCAGGCTGGCGGTGCTCCACCTTGACTCTCTGACACTCAAGAAATCGGGCTACTAACTCAGCAATAAGTTGTCGCATACCTGGCCAATTATATAACTATCTCAAGTTTGCATGCATCTTCATAACCTCAGGATGTGCTGCATAAGGAGCTCTATGAGCCTCCATGACAATGAACTCTTGCAATCCCTCGGGAGAAGGTACATAGATGCACCCTCTATGGCATAATAGTCCATCAAACTCTAAGGATTAATCAACATACTTCCCCTCTAGGGTCTCCTGTGATCGAATCACCTGAAAAATCTCTAAATATCATCCGTCCTCTGGCAACCGCTGCAATATACGATCTCTCAAATCTGTGCTCATAGATATGGAGTATACCTCATGATGTCTCCTACTCAAGGCATCTACAACTACGTTCTCTTTCCCCTTGATGTAGTGGACATCAAAATCATACTCGCATAGAAACTCCATCCATCTCCTCTGACGGGCATTAAGATTAGGCTAGGTGAAGATGTACTACAAGCTCTGATGATCTGAATGAAGCTCGAAATGATGACCCAAAAGGAAGTGTCTCCACCTCACAAGTGCATGCACTATTGTTGCAAGCTCAAGGTCATGCATAGGGTAGTTAAGCTCATGAGTCTTAAGCCTCCTAGACTCATAAGCTATAACATGACCCTCCTACATAAGGATTGCTTCTAAACCATCCAAAGAAGCATCTATACATACCATGAAATTAGTTGTGGGGTCTGACATAATAAGAATAGGTGCTCTAGTGAGTGCCCTTTTGAGATCCTGAAAATCCCTCTCACACCTTTCTGTCCACTTGAATTTCTTTCCTTTTCGTTTAAGGGATGTAATGGGATGTGTAAATCTAGAAAATCCCTCAACGAAGCGTCTATAGTACCCTACTAGACCCATGAAGCTCCTGACCTCTGTCACACTAGTTGGCGCTGGCCAATCCATAATAGCTCTAATCTTTGATGGGTCAACTGAGATCCCATCACCGGATATAACATGCCCAAGGTACTCGGCCTCTGACCTAAAAAAACACACTTCGACAAACTGTCGCACAATTGGTTGTCCCTCAAACACTACAAAACCTGCCTCAAATGCTCCTCATGCTCCTTCTCATTCTGAGAATATATCAATATGTCATCGAGGAACACAATCACAAACTGGTCAAGGGAAGTGCAGAATACCTGATTTATGAGACTCATGAATATAGTTGGACCATTCGTAAGACCGAATGGGACCATGGTGAACTCATAGTGGCCAAACCTGGTACAAAACACAGTCTTGTAGATATCACTCTCTCCTATCCTCAACTGATGGTACCTTGACTTCAGATCTATCTTGGTAAACACTTTAGCACCCTAAAGTTGATCAAACAAATCATCGATCCTGGGCAAGGGATAATGGTTCTTGATGGTCATTTTCTCCAACTGCCTGTAATCAATGCATAACCGAAGGGACCCATCCTTCTTCTTCATGAATATGAGTGGTGCGCCCCAAGAGGAAACACTAGGATGAATGTAACCCTTCTTTAAGAGTTCCTCAAGCTGCATCTTGAGCTTATTAAGCTCATTCATGGTCATCCTATAAGGTGCTCTCGAAACTGGCTCAGCTCCTGGTACAAGATTTGTGTGGAAGTCAACCTCTCTACTAGTTGGCATACCAGGTAGCTCAGCTGGAAACACATCTGCAAACTCCTCAAGAATGGGATGATCATCTAGGGAAGGCTCCTTCTCATTTTCTTCCTCTCTATCACTGATGGTGATAGCAAACAACTGGCATCCCTTTCGCATGGTCTGCTTAAGCTACATAGTGGAAATATATGAAGAGACATGGGCCTCTGAATCCCAATGATTACTATGGGAGCACCATGATCATCCTCACACTTGATCTTTTTCAGGCGACAATCCATCTTGGCTTTGTGGGCATAAAGCCAATCCATGCCAAGTACGATGCCATAAGATCCGAGTGGTGTAGCTCTAAGGTCTACTAAGGTGGTGGTATTACCAATCTAGAGCTGACATCCCCTAACCTCTGAATCCATTGACACTCTAGCCCCTGAAGCTAACTCCACTTCCCAACTGACAGCTTGCCTAATTGGCACTAGCCAGCAACGCTCCACAACCAATGGAAATATAAAGGAGTCAGTAGCTCCTGAGTCAAACAATATAGAAACACTAATACCATTGATCATACCTATAGCCTGGTGCTCTATCTGGCAGTTGTCAACCACTGCGAAGACCTTATGGGACTTGCCCATATCGCCAACTATAGGCTCTGATGCTGCCATCCTCTGACTACCTGCCATCTGACCCTACGGACACTCTCTTGCCATGTACCCCATGGCTCCACATGTGAAACAATCACTACGTGCCTGAAACTGTACGCCCTAAGGCCTAGAGAAAGATCGTCCACCTGACCATTGTACCCACCCCTGGAGGATTGTTGAGTCCGTGTAGGAGGTGTGTAAGTACCCTATGCTCTCTAGTCGCGCCTGGGGCCCTGTGAATGCCATTGCTTGGGCTTAGAGCCTTGTTGTCCCTGAGGGGGCTTCTTCCTCTAATTTTGCTATGACTGTTGTGGAGGAGGGGGTTTAAAGGACCCTGATGTATTCCTGTGGTTGCCTTTCCAGTGGGGTTTCTGAAATTCGAAAGAGTGGGGTGTAGGGTTTCGGTTCTGAAACCGATCCCTCGTGTCCTGAGGCCTGACATGAATTTCTTCTTCTATCAAGGCCTTCTCCATGGCAACCCAAAGGTTTCCTGGAGCAGCCATCCTCACTAGTCCTGCTATCCCAACATTCAGTCCCCTGATAAAATGGTTGACGAGAAGCTTCTCATCCTTCAGGTAATCCACATATGGTAGGAGCTCGATGGACTTACTCTCATACTGGGTAAGAGACCCTTCAGCTGGAGATCGTGGAACTCATCTATCCTATGCTGCATGAAGTGCTCTTATAGGTATCTCTCCCCGAACCTCTTTGTAAAGATCTCCCATGTGAGGGTATCTGCAACTAGGCCACACTTGTATTCCTCCTGTCTCCACCATGTGGAAGTCGTTCCTCTCAAAAGGTGAACTGCTACTCGTGCCTTTAGATTGCTTTCATAGGAACATAATTCAAAGCACCGATCTAGGCTCAAAAGCCAAGCCTCAGCTTCTACCCTATTGGTAGATCCCCCAAAAGATGGTGGTTGGAGGCGCAAAACCTCTCTGATCAGATCCCTTGAATCATGACGTGCTCCCTCAAAATATACAAGTGTTACTACTGGAGGTGGTTCGGGTAGATGAATGGATTTGGGCTCATGTTCAACCTGGCCCTCTAAGGGATTAGGATGTGGACTCCTACTCTATTCCCTAACTGTTGATCTATGGCTCCCTGAGTTCTGGTTTTCTGCATGATGGTCAACTGCTGGAAGCCTATCCTATACTATCCCAATCAGGTTCTAAAGCACTAATAAGATGTCTCAGTTTGGGTCAACCAGTCGTTCAGGAGGAGCCTCTGGGTTCCCTTCTGGAACCAGTTCCTTCCTATCAACATCTTCATGTGCCATACATGCACGCCTAGGACCCCTACCGCGCTTACGAGCTTGTCACATAGTCGGAGGCATCCTTATGAGAAAATAAAATAAAATAAAATTAATAAATAATTTTTGAAGAAAAATTCAATTAATTAAATAATTAAAGTGAAACATAATGGAGAAAGGTTCCTAGTGTTGGAAACTTGGCTCTGATACCAAAATGTCATGCCCAAACTTTTGGGCAAAAATGGAACAACAAATTTTTATTTTTTTTTTAAAACAACCTTATAAAACTAATTAAGCTATAATAAAAAAAGCAATAATAAGTCTTGTCTTAACTATGTTTAAATTCTGGAAATTTAAAATATTTTTTCTACTAAAGTTAATCTAATTAAATTAATCAAGCATGCGAAAATAAATTAAATGCGGAAATAGATTCTCCAAAAGAATCATTATTATTTCATTAATTAATAGATTAATTTAACAAAAATCTCTAACAAAATTGACAAGAGATATTATTAATCTCAAATAATCTTTTAATTGCTCTAGGAATTAATTAAATTAATTCTAACCTTTAGATTATTAAAATTTAATAATCAATTGAGCAATAAATATAATGTCTCAAATTTGACTAAAGGGTTAAGTTAATCCTTAATAAAATTTGCCCAATAGACTTTAATTAATGTTGGCCAAATAAATAGACCCCTAAGGTCTAATTATTAATTAAGCATTTATTAAAAATTATTAATAAAAATAAATAAAACCAAATAGGATTCAACTTAAACCTCTTATATATACATATTTATATACCTATATGTTTATATATATATATATATATATATATATATAGAGAGAGAGAGAGAGAGAGAGAGACCCAAACTAAACTACACATACACAATTTTGTACACATATATAAATATATATACTTTTAAATATATATAAATGCATATATAAGCAATATTAAAATTAATTGATTTAAAAATAAAAATCAATTATTACCAAATAAACATGGGATACCCTATTCAAATTTTGAATAGGGTTCCCCCCTTTTATTCACATAAACTATTTAAAAATAACATATGAAACCCTAAAAATAAAAGTTATAAATAAAACTACCAATCTAATATTTTAACTAACTTATCTATTTACCCTTACCCAAACTAGGTTAGGGTTTTTTTTTTGTGTTATGCAGCAGGTTGAAACTTCTATGGCAGAGGCATTTTTGGGAGAGGTCGCAGACTAACACAAGTGGCGGTTTGGGGGAACGCAGGGGTTGTGTGCTTGAAGGGAGGGTTGTGGGTTGCTTTTGGAGGAGGAGGAGAAGGGTAGCGCCACCCGCAGTGGCACCGAGGCCACCATTGCGGGTAGTGGGCCACAGTGGCATCGCGGCATCCCTGCGGGACACGGCCCGTAGTGGTGGCCAAGTCGCGGCCCACAGTGGCACCACGGGCACCCCTATAGACCTTGGCCTATAGTGGTGCCATGGTGCCTCTGTGGGTCGTGGCCCAAAGAGGGCCCCGTTCCACCCCAAGGTAGCCATAGGGAGCTTTGGCTCCGGCCCCCGGGGTAGGGTTTGCAAATTTTATTTTTTTTTGTTTTAATTTTTTTTTTGTTTTTAATATATATATATATATATAGGATTAGATTTTTAGATTTCTCTTTTTTTAAAACATGCAGGAAATAATAAAATAATGACAACATAAAAAAATCATATATATTTCATTTCTTTTTAAATTGATGTAAAGTGTGATCTAGTTAAACATGTATACGAATATTCCTTAAGTTACGTTAACTAGATTTTGAATATGCAACATTAAAAATATTATGACTGTCAGATTTAACAGCATGACAAATATATCAAAAGGTTCATTTCTTCATTTAAAATAGACATAAATCTATTAGTCATGTATTAGATTTATTTTTGTTGTATTCCTTTTTTTTTTCATACATTACTAAAATAAATTAATGACTGGCAGAAAGCAAAAATAGAAACAGAAGCAAAATAGTTATATTTTTCTTTCATTTCTTATCTATATGAATTTCTAGATTTCTCTTCTATGTCTAAAGCAGTATATTTTTTTTTCTAATCACATAAAAGCAAATTTTCTAAAACTAACAAATTTAACTAACCACATTTCTTTTCATTGTAAACTTCTAATAGTTAACTATAGGAAAAGATAAATTTATCTACCTTAACTCTCTGCATTTTTTTTTTGATAAATAAATGACAAATAAATAAAATTACAGTAGCATTAAAATAGTCTAGAAAACACTTAAAAACATTATCATTTTGTACAATGCAAAACTATTATACTTCTAATGTCTATTTAACCATATTTGCATTTGGAATAAATAAATAGAACTAAATAATTACTTTTCTCTTACTAACAGTCATGCCTTACTGTTTCATTTATTTCCATTATCCTTTCTACATATTTTTTTGAATAAATGACAGTAGTATTAATATAGTCTAGAAAACACTTAGAAATATTAAAAATGCAGAACTATTATTCTTCTAATATCCATTTAACCATATTTTGCAATATCAACTTAACAAAAATGCATTTCTTATAAAAATAATTTGAATACAATATGTCAACTTTACAAATGAGTAAAATACCCAACTAGCCTCTCATTCCTAATAAATGAGGACTTAAATAAATAAATACATTTCCTTTAAAAAAAAAAAAATACAACAAAAAACTCTTCTCTTTCATTTCTGCAACTAAGATACCACAATAGGACCAAATTTTTTCTTCAATCCCTTCCCAAAGCAACCTGCAATACAAAATCTTAAGGTTGTGACCATGGATGGCTCACCTCCTAACCTAGGCTTACTAGAAGACAACCTGAGCTTGGAGAACCAAGACCTAGATGGGTTACACTCAAACAATACACAAACAAGCAAGGAAAACTCAAAACAAACACATTCCCATCCCAAGCCTGAACAACAGCACATAATGTGATTTTTTTTTACATGGGTGGAAGTGGACCAAATACCTTGAGGAGAATTGCAAGATAGTAGATCACAAGCCATCTCATGGCAACCAAGAACACATCACAAATCCATCTTGACCCAACATCCTTATGACCCCCAAAGCATACATGCCATAATATCTCCCCTTATGACCCCCAAATGCATAAACAAAACTATGCAGCAAGGGTCACATAAACAAACCCTTGAGATCACTCTCTTAAAGAGAGCCTCTCACTCTAAGGTTGTCAAACAACCTTCCACCCCCAAGACCATTCTACCCTCCCAAGGGTAAGATGGCCTTGGATACTCCAAAAACACAAGTAAATGCATACAAAAAAAAAAGAAGAAAGATCACATACATATATTTTCACAAATAAATCACAAGGGAAGAAAATAACTACATTCAAGCAATCTTTCAAAAGCAAATTTTCAACATACAAGTAAGAGATAGAACCAACCTTGAATCTGCCAAGGGTTTACTAGGGATAGTTTGGAGAAGAGCAACCCAAATCAACACTTCTTTCCTTCAACACTTAACCAAAAATTCTATCCTAAACTTGTTTCAAAATTGCAATATCTAGTCTCCAAATATGGAGAGTGGGTCATTAACTTCCTAAGTCTCAATCCCTTGCCTAAAAAGGCTTCTCTCACTCTTTCCAACCTCTTGGATAGAGTGAGAGCTCCCATTGGTTGGTCTTCCCTAGGTCTTACACACTCCCTAACCAAGGCACCTCAAAAAGAGGAATGGAATGGGGAAAAGGAATGACACATACCAAGAAGGTTATCTAACCAAGAATGGCTCTCCTAAAGATGAAATTCGGCCATCTTGGGAAATCCACTTTTTGGGGAGGTTAAACAATCCCTAGGGAGTGGACACATGGCCAAATTTGGCCTTCATCCATAGGTACCCCATAGGGCCCACTAAAAATGCTCCAAAACTGACTCTAGGAGTTGGTTTAACCCTTTGAAAGTCCACCCAAAGTTTAGCTACGAGTCAACTCTGAGTTGACCCTCCTAATAGCTCACTATCCTATATTACTTGGGACCTTCAAGGATAATTTGGAAATATATAATTGGTAAAATAAATCTCTCAAAAGGTGACATGACAATGTCAATTCAACATACAACATATGTGTCAAGTGACACTACAAAAAGAATTCCACATCACAAATACACACATTGCAATTGTCTCTTGTAGGATTTACACAAATAATAAATACAATTTAACACACATGTAAACATTTACGTTTACGAATAAAATATAATACATATGAGGTGTTGTCTCTCCAAATAGACATCCCCTAGTTTTATGAACGTACATAGGTTTAGGCTTGATTCTCCATAATGTTTCCATGGTCACATGGATAATTTTCCTACACATCTCAATTACACATTAGTAATTCCCAAATAGCCTCATATAATATTAAACACATAAATAAGAATACAATCAATCACTCTGCATACAATTGACATCATACAAATCAATTTACCACATATCAAAGCAATCCACATAGGCAATTTATCATAATCCTCATAAATTTAATCCATTCATAAGATATGCATCATATTTCTAGCATCATAATAAAGTCTTGCAAATCAAATAAATGACATACACCATCTCAATGTTATCCTATCCTAGAATCATATAAAATTCTATATCCATAATGAAGCATCAATATATCAATGTTATCCAATCCTGGGATCATATAAAGTTTTATATCCATAATGCATAAAAATAAAGCATCCATAATAGTTCCAACATGAAAATCACTGAAATGCTAGGATGGGTTAGGGTAGGGCCTCACACCCTCCCCCTCTAGGCATGAACTTCCTCCTAGAGTTCATCAAAAAGATGAGGGTATTGTGATCTCATACGTGTTGCGTTCTCCCATGAAGCTGTAACCTCATCATAGCAATCCCACTAGACCCTAACCTGGTTTAGCTCTCAACCTCAAAGGGCCAACGCCTGGTGATCCAAAATGCGAATGGGCTCCAAAGTTAGTTGTCTGTCTGACTCCACCTGCAAGGCATCCCAATATAAAATATGAGACTCATCATAGATATACTTCATCAAAACTGATACATGAAACACATCGTGGATGCTTGACAGGCTAGGTGGCAAAGCTAGGCAATAAGCAACTGGTCCTATCCTCTCAAGAATCTCAAATGGTCCGACAAAATGAGGTGTGAGATTAGAACCCTTTCCATAATGGATTGGACTCTTGTGCGGTTGCACTCTCAAGAAAACTCTATCCCTAACCATGAAGCTCTGGTATATCCTCTTCGCATCTGCATACTTCTTCTACCTATCTTGTGCCTCTCTTAGGCGTTGTCTAATCAAAATCACCTGTTGCTCCATATCACGAACCATCTCAGGACCTATGGCCACTCTATCCTCAATACGGTCCCAGCTCAAAGGTGTCCTGCAAGGTTTGTCATACAAAGTTTGAAACGGTGGCATCCCGAAAGAAGTGTGATGCCCATTATTATAGGCAAACTCCACTAAAGGAAGGTACTCCTTCCATCTGGTCTGATGATCCATGACGTACATGTGGAATAGATCCTCTGACACCTGATTTACCCTCTCTGTCTGACCATCCGATTCTGGATGATAGTCTGTACTGAAGTTGAGTCTGGTACCCATGGTTGTCTGTAACGCCTTCCAAAAGGAAGAAGTAAAGAGGGAGTCCCTGTCAGAGATAATCTTGCGTATTTTGCATACCTCTTTTTATGTATTCTTTTGATTGAGTATGAAAGTCATTTAAATTTAGATTTGTTAAATTTTATTTGATATTATCTACTGATGTCTATTGTGTTAATTTTGTTTCTTTTAGGGTACCTAACACATGTCTAGGACACCTCCTCGGCAAAAGAAATCCTCAAGGACGCCTAAACGTCAAAAGGTGATTGAACACATTTTTAATTAACACAATTGTTTGAAAAGGTTTAAATTGTCTTAATTGGAACTTGTAGATTGATTAGTCCTCTTTGTCTCTTTTATATACATTGCAAATTGGGATTTGTAGAACTGATGAATGCACCTAATATGCCAGAAGATCAGGAGAGGGAAGAGGTATGTATCTCTACTTTATTTTCTTGATTTGATGATTATATGCACATGTACATGTTAACTTTACATAAATTATAATCTTATCATTTTTCATATAGGAAATAGCCATAGTTGCTTCATCAATGGTGAGCCCTCCTAAGTCTGCTAGAGAAGCATCTCAGGTCACAGTACACTTTTGTTCTATATATTGTAGATTTTTTAGTGTTTTTGATCTATATATGTTATTACCTTGTATTAATTGTATTTAACCTACAATACTTATTATTGTATTAATTGTATTTAATCTTATCATTTTTCATATAGGAAATAGCCATAGTTTCTTCATCAATGGCGAGCCCTCCTAAGTCTATTGGAGAAGCATCTTAGGCTCTGGTACACTTTTGTTCTATATATTGTAGATTTTTAGTGGTTTATATATATATATATATATATATATATATATATATATATATATATATATATATATATATATATATTTTATTACCTTGTATTAATTGTATTTAACCTACAATAGGCCCCTTCTCGGTTTGGGCATAACCTGGATCCTCTCAAGTTCCATTTTAAAAGGACTCCTAAGTTTGAATGTATAGTTATGTTGATAATTGTAAACTATTTTGTACAAAAGGATTCTAACTTGCCTTTTGAATTATGGTTGTGCAGCCATCTACAGAGCCACATACTGCATCAAAGAGGCTCTATTTTAATGATCCACCACAACTATAGGATCATATAGCATTGTTTGTGGTCATTGAAGGACCAATACATCTAGATATAGTCTACTTTTTTATTGTATATCAATCTGGACATGGCATATGCCATATTTTTGTAAGACTTTTATTTGACTTGGCATATATGCCATTTTTTGTATGCATACATAGTTATTGTGCATTTTGATATATATAAATGTTAGTATTCAATCCAATAAATGTGCATTGTGTTCATTATTGTGTATTTTATTGATATTGGTATTGATATTCGGTACATACACAATTTGTTCATTATGTTCATTATTGTGCATTTTGATATATATAAATGTTAATTTATAATTGATATAGTTAATTTTTTCTCAAACAAAGACATACAATTCATTATGTGAGGAATATATCCAAAGTGCTCAACAAAATAAGTTTGAATGACAACAACTTACAAAATTGTAATAAAAGAGCCTCCAACACACAATCATTAAAATTTGTCTCTACCTAAAATAGTAGTTGCAAGCTAGGTATTGCCAAAACCAGTGTCTTGCTAATCAATTACTTCAACTAAACAAATGTCTTTTGTTGAATTATACCCCATATAAAAGACTTAACAATTACCATCATGGAATATGAAGCATTGCAACTGTGGAATGTGATTTGATAAGCTTTTTCGGATATTGAACTACCCCTAGAAAACTCCATGTCTCAATCACAATGAAAGTATTGGATCACTTCAAAATAGCTTCCAATTTTACTAAATTTCTAACAATAGTTGGATCCTTGTTTGATAAATTTTGATCTTAGCTACTCCATAGACTTGGCTAATCTTCGGTATCCGACTTAGACAACTATTTGGTGTATTTGGTGACTACCCTTTATAAAGTTAAATGAATATTTGCCTATGTAATTAGAAATATGAATGTAAACAACAAAAATCTATTTTCTGCAATCATGGGTTACAATGAAATAAGGTGATTTGATAAGATTTATAAAATATTGAATTAATCCTACAAAACTCCTTGCCTCAATCACAATGAAATTCAATGGTAATGATCACTGGATGTTTTTATTCCTTTCCTTTATATCTGTCAATTTGAGTGGTGCGGGAGCACCCTCATGCTTGCAATGGTAAAATTTGGGTTTTTGTCTTGTTTTGTGTTGTTTCATATAAATAAGGTCATTTGGGACCATTAATGATCATTTGGAGTCATTTGTGAAAGTTTGGGGTCATTTGGATAAAAGATGTAAAAGTTGCTTCGTTGTTGTCAAAGTTGCTCAGTTATTATCAAGGTTGCAAGATAGGCTAAATTTGGTTCCATTCATTATCGGCACAAACCAATAGCACGAGCACATTTGGGTGGGTAGTTTCATAGTAGGCATGCTCCTGTTGTGCCTCCTAGCACATTGGAACATCTAGAGCCATACCCTACTGGTGAGATCTCTCAAGTGCCCTGAGTCCAAAAAATTATCCAACTTTGACAGACTATTTCTCACAATCTAGGATGCATACGATTGATCTATTTGAATCTAAAAGGTCATGTGAGGCATGTCTACAACAATATGTCTCAGTTTTTGAAGACTCAAAGCCATTTTCACATGGTAGCATTTTTTCGCTTGGTGCGAAAATTGTCAGATGCATGCAATGCAAGGTTGCAAGATAGGCTAAATTTTATTTCGTTTGTCATGGAAATGAACAAACAACATGATCTCATTGGGGTGGGCAGCTAAATGATAGGCATGCTCTTGTTGCGCCTCCCAACTTTCTCAAACATCCAAATACATACCCTACTAGTGCAATCTCTTAAGTGTCATAAGTCCAAAAAAATGTTGAACTTTGACGGATTGTTTCTCGCAATCCAAGATGCATAAGATTGATTTGTTTGAACCTATGGGGTCACGTGAGGCCCGTCTATAACAAGATCTCAGTTTTTAAAGACTCAGAGCCATTTTCACATGGTGTCATTTTTTTAGTTGGTGTGAAAATCGTCAAATGCATGCAATACAAGGTTGCAAGATATGATAAATTTGATTTAGTTCATCATGGGCATGAACCAATAGCGTGAGAACATACAAGTGGGCATTTTTATGGTAGGCATGCTCCTGTTGTGCCTCCAAGCTCGCTGGAACATCCAGAGCCATACCCTACTGGCGCGATCTCTCAAGTGCCCTAAGTCCAAAAAATTGTCAAACTTTGACAGACTATTTCTCGCAATCCAAGATGCATAAGATTGATCTGTTTGAACCTATAGGGTCATGTGATGCCCATATACAATGACCTATCTCAATTTTTGAAGACTCGGAGCCATTTTCACATGGTAGCATTTTTTTAGTTGGTGCGAAAATCGTCAGAAGCATGCAATGCAAGGTTACAAGATAGGCTAAATTTGCTTCCATTTGTCATGGGAATGAGCCAATAGCATGAGCGCATCTGGGTGGGAAATTTTATGGTAGGCATGCTCCCATTGTACCTCCCAGCTCACTCGAACATCCAGAGCCATACCCTACCAACACGATCTCTCAAGTGCCCTAAGTCCAAAAAATTGTCAAACTTTGATGGACTGTTTCTTGCAATCCAAGATGCATACGATTGATTTGTTTGAACCTATAGGGTCATGTGAGGCCCATCTACAACTATGTATCTCAGTTTTGAACACTCGAAGCCATTTTCACATGGTAGCATTTTTTCAGTTGGTGCGAAAATCGTCAGATGCATGCAATGCAAGGTTGCAAGATAGGGTAAATTTGTTTTCGTTTGTCATGGGCATGAACCAATAGCATGAGCATGTCTGGGTGGGTAGCTTTATGATAGGCATACTCCTATTGTGCCTCCCAGCTCACTCGAACATCTAGAGCCATACGGTAGGCATACGCATGTACTCATAAATAGTCATAAATTAAGTCATGTACTCATAAATAGTCATACAAAATTTCAAGTATAATCAAAAATACAAAATGCATCACAAAATTCCATTTATGCACAAATTTACATATACAAAAATTTACATATATTGAAATTGACATATATTCAAAAATTTGCCTCTAAAAATGGACAAAATAGCTCTTGGCTATTTAAATATACAAAAAAATTATTTACAAATCAGCCCATGGGTATTTATATATAATTTGGCATTTAAATATGCAAAATGCAACTTATGGTCATCTAAATATACAAGATTTGGCATTTATGTACAAATCAGCTCATGGCCATTTAAATATATAAAATTTTGCCTCTAAATATGAACAAATTATCTCACAGGCATTTATATATACAAAAAATGAATATAGAACAATTCGCCGACAATATATACAAAATTCTCAAAATCATTCTACCCTGAACCGTAGAATCGTTGTAATGCTCCAACAATTGAACACTTGTAGATGACCCAAAATCAATCAAGTGAGTCTTCTGGATTGGCTCTAGCATGTATTGTGTCAAGTATTGCCTCGTGGTCGGATTCACGAACTTTCCATAAATTCTTGTTATGAGGTCTACCATGTTACTTAATCAATTGAATATTTGTTGCAACAACAAGGTTGGAGAAATGAAGAATGTGTGTGTGTTTCAAATTCCTCAAACAACCAAACATCCAAATTCTTGATAGGGTATCTACTAATCCGTCTTCCTATCATGACAACAGACCCTATCGAGTACTCAATACCCTCTCCATCAATGATCGTGGTTGTCAATTTTCTTTTAGGCTTAATACAATGACACACAAAGTAATTTGTTCCTTCTTCATTGTTCTCTTCTGCAACAACTGCGTACACATGACCCACATTTTATAGAATGATAACTAATACCAAAAATAATGTGTGATGTAACACAATGAGCCAAAAAAATCTTACAAAAAAATTAACCAAAAAAATAACCTAGTTCCACCAAGTCGGATACATGGTTGAAATCCACTGATGCTTCCATTTGGTTCAATTAAAGTTCTTTGGGAACTTGATATGTATCAATTACAACCAATGGTCTAGAAGACCATTTGTCAACCCACTCTTGTGATTCACATTCTTCCCACAAAAAATACATACATGAAGAGCAAAAACATACAATTTGTCTAGTATAAATTACTAGCGAACTTGCATTTGAACTTCTAAATGAGTGCATTTCACTTGATCCCGCAACCATACAATAATCTTGATAGTTTTCAATGTTAGATTTACTGATCAACCAAAAATATCTATGAACCATTGACGTACTTGCATTACCCGGTCCCATTGTAGAGTTACACCATCACAAAAATTGGCGTTGCATCTATCAACTCAGAACCACCTTCGTACTTCAATTCTTCTCTAGCTAGGGATCTTTTTACGCATGCTCTTGCACCATTGTGCTCCCCCTTTCCATGTCCAACCTCAGTGTAATTCCAAAAATATTGTACACCCCTTGTCACATGCATCCTAGTCAACCAATAGAACATCCTTGCATTCTTGAATTGTGAGGTGCAATTATCTGACCATATTATATTTTGGTTGTATCGTATGTTTCTTTTCGTTAAATTATCATAGAAAACTTTAAAGCATCCTTGCACAAACTCTGACGAATGAGTACAATCATCACTTATGTAGAAGTGATACTCTCTTAAAACCTTTCTATCCTTCTCTATGCCATCATCTACATGCATGAATGCTATGTGTACAAAAATAGAAACTTGTGTAGAATGGTAATACATAGATTGCACTTCATTTTGAGGTTGTAGTGTATAATTTTTAGCAAAATCAATGATAGAGACAATGGTACCAAGAGGAAATGTGTCCTTACATTACTTGAATTTCTCATCTAACCATTGATCTCTATGTGTATACATTATGTACTCATAAACTAGTTTCTCTTGAAACATTTTCATAAATTCAACTACACATATCATTTTTCACTAACTCACATCTCTTCAATTCTTTTCCATGTTTAACCCCATATGTCATTGTCTTGTATTTTCCAAAAGAAACTAGTTTCTTACCAATTCATGTGTGCTCTCCAAATCTACACATCTTGGTAAATGTTGCTAACTGCCACATGCAGCACAAAAACTTTTTACACACATCATCTTATAATAAATGCAACCATCATGTCTTTTACATAGGACACTTGAAATTAATTCTCTTGGTGACTTAGGAGGTGCCTATATATTGCATTCTTGCAAAACATCGTTAGAGTGCAAAGTACAATATATATGACAATAAATATCATAGTGCATGGAAAATTCAATATGCATCCTATTGGTTAACAGATTTCTCCTGTCTTAATTTTATAATGACTGACTCGTGTTACCCTTATTCGTTGAAAGACAAATTGAACTAGCAGTTGGGTAAATTAATGAATAATTCACCCTTTGCATAAGGGTGCAGCTTCCCGTATGATATTCAATGATTTTTTCTTCTTTTAAAAAAAAAAACATACACAAATTCTAATTTCACTTAACTAGAAAGTAAAGGCATTCACATTCATAGGTCAACACCACATGAATGCTATGAAGACAAATATAACGTATGTAAACTCACAGACTTACAACCAAAATAGCTTCACTTCTCACAAAATTTCCTCTTAACATGGATCTAATCGAGTCTCGCTCATGTCTCACAGGACAAGGGGGATCAGAACATCCATGCAAACTTAACAATAGACCTACTTATTAAATTCATTCACAAACTTCTGAAAGTGGAATTACCAAAGAAGCAACAGATGCTGCATAAACGAATATATCCCAATAGAGATCTTATGTTCACATTCAAAAACTCAGATTTGAAAGTTGTGGAATAAGTATCATTCTATTCACTGATAAAATATATTCTTTAAAAATTCAACGCATTCAAAAGAAAACAAAGTCAGATAATCTATCACCACCAAAATTTCTCGGACCTTATCAAAGTCAAGTAAATCAGTTTTTATAGCCACAACCTAGCTAGCAGTGCATACGGGAAACACGGAAAACAAATCATTTCCATCCTGCTTTCACAACTAACAATTGAAAAGAGACATCACAGCATAGAACATTTCTAAGAAGTTCTGATAATTGCTTTCTTCTTCCAATTCGTGTAAGCAACGACAAAGTGTTGAATGATTGCATTATGCGGTAGCCCCACATGTGTTATTCTTTGCTTCCATACTTCCTTCTCACGGCGTATTTGTGCTACTTTCTCTGAATGCTCATCCAAGTTCTGAATGCACAAGAAAACAAGGGATTTTGTTTTAGACATGAGGCTCAAGTCATTTGAAACCAAGCCCTTGGATTCTTTGATGTGGTTGATTTTCTCTTCTAACGACCCTGTTATGACCTCAACTTTTTCTAGAGTTTTTCCATCATCTTTTAAACACTTGAAACCAATGCAATGAAACTCATTATGCATGGAAGATACCAATTTTGCAAGTTGATTCACTAATTTGGCAAATTATTCATACGCCTGTCTCACCATCAAATTTCTCCATTCTACATTTCATAGGCATACATACAGAATATTGTCATCCAAGGGAGGAACTGGCTTCTCTGACAAGAACTTCATAACACCATATTTTTGTACTTCTGTCTTCTGAGCTTCCCTTTTCACCCACTCAGCTTCTTCATTCTTCCATTTTACAATTTCATTCTCCAATTCCTTTGTTACCATGTTTGCATCATCATGAACCTTACTCAGATCCACAAAATATTTCCCTCCTGCTTTCTGAATTTTGTCTAGCCAATCCACAACAATGTCTATCATTAATCTACATTTTTGAATTTGCTCAATTATTTTTACATTGACAGGGGAATTAGCATCAAAAGATGTAGGAGTCTAAGAAATGGGCTACAGATTAGGATTATTGATGGCCTCAATGTATTCTGCCATGCTCCTCATTATCTCTTTCATTTTAGACTTATCTTTTTCATCCTTCCCAGATATTTTTAGCATCTTCTTGGTTGAAACTTCCAAATGTAATGCATCTGCTATGCGAGTTCTTGCCCCTAAGTTCACTTTTTCCATCGTGAAATCTTTACTTGTCATATCAGCCATAGTTTCATTAGTTTTTGAGCGGGCAATCTCCGCAGTCCAATTACCTGTATCTTCATCAAAATCAATTTTTGATACAGTCTTTAACCTTTTGTCTTTGGAAACCTTTCCCAGACATTTACTGACCATATCCTCGATCGGAATAGATACTGGAACAACATTCCTTTTCTTACTAGCTAATGTGTTCTCCAACCATGTTGGCTCTAGGGTTGTGAGCGATTTGTCTGAACCAGTCTCTGTCTCCTTTTGATCCCTCACTACTAAGGTAGTGACCACATTTAGGGCTTCACCTACCTATTGACTGTCACCCTCATCATCTAAATATTGTACTCCCACATTTGGATTTAAAGAAGAAATATCCATCTCACGTACGGTCTCAAGGTCAATTATTGTATCAGCAGGGGAAGATTTGTTGGTATTTGCATGAAGATTGCAATAATGAAATTTTATGTTGTCATTGATGTCAATTAACTGATAATGATATTGTTGTAAGGTTGTTTTGTAACCGGTAATGATATTGTTGTAATGTTGTTTTGTAATTGGTAGGAAGAGCTAGTGAAGGAAACTGTAACTGGTAGGTAAGTTTGTGGAGTGAACTGGTATTGCTAAGTTTTGGAGAGTTGAATCAGTAAACCCTACCTATTGATTTGATAAACCCTAACTGATTAAGTTTGGTGAATTGGTTATATTAGTTTACGATTTGATGATGAGCGGTAATGACTATGACATGGATATATATTGTATGAAGAGAGTTTCAAAGTGATTTTGGCGCGTTGAGGTAACATTTTTTGTCTAGAGAATGAGCAAGTATATTGCATGTAATCCAAAGCATGTGATGAGTTATTGAGTTCGATGAAGCAATGATCAAGGAGCGGTCGAGGCTTTCTTGAATGATGCGTAGAGATTGGTATGTAATCCAATAGTCATACTTGAACTGACTTGTTTGTAATCTCTATGAGTGAATTAGGTTTTTTTGTGTTACCAACCTATTTGATTTGTTTATAAGGTCGATGAGTTGTTTAGTTTTAGAGTTGGCAAAGTTTTAGTTGTGTGTGTGGTTGTCGAATTGGATGATGTATCTGCAGTTTGAGTAAAGGAAGATAGGAGCATGAAAAGGATCTGAACAAGCAAGTGTAGTGCTATTCAAATAGATCAGCAAACTTTTGTTGTTTTTAATAATTATAGTAGTTGAAATCCCCTAACCGGGTATTCTCTAACAAGCTTGGTGTTATTCAAATCCTCTAACCTAGGTGGTCCATTAGCTTGGATTTCAAATCCTCTACCGAGGTTACTCCTCATAGGGTATTGCTTCTAACAAGGCATTATAGTCAATCCCTTAACCAAGTGGTCCCTAACAGGATCTGTTCTTAACAGGGCTTTTTGTAAAGCTTTAACAGGCTTGGCTCCTAACAGGGTGAACTTCATAAGAGTTCAGATAGTTATCTTGTGAGTCTCATCTCACCGTGGTTTTTCCCATTTGGGTTTCTACGTCAAAAATATTGTGTCAAGTGGTGAATGTTTTTGTGATTATGTTTTATTATGGTTGATTTTATCAACCACTTAATCCACTTCGATAAGTCATGATAACTGACAACAATATGAAATTAGGTTTTACTTATGTCAGTAAAAGTATTTGGATGTTTATGAGTTTCAAGTTGTTTACTATTAATCTGTTGTAACAGACAACTGGTTTAGCTTCACAGTTTAATCTTGATAGTGATATTGCATTGATAGTTCTAAGTTTACTTTGAGAAGTTGATTTTGAGATTGGTGAAGTTATTATCAGTTTTTCTATCTACAGATTCACCCCCCCCCCTCTCAGTAGTTGACTGGATCCTTGTTCTTTCATCATACTATCAAGATTTTCTTCTGCTCTTAGTTCTAGAATGAGTGATTCTACCTATTGTTAAATATTCTTTGCTCTGTACCCTTTCTATTACCCTCTCACCCCTCTCCTTTTTCTTGGAAGGACCTGCACAAGATGGAACAAGGGGATTAGAAACCAGGGATTTAGTGGGAGAGGTTGAAATTTTTGTTGAACTTGTGCTCAGTCTTCATTCTCTAAGCCACTTTTCTATTCTTCAGATAACCGAGAGCGTCCTAGTTTGAATATGCTCCTCTTCATTGTTTCCCCAATCTATTTCTGAAATTGCCCCCTTTTGCCTATCATCATCAAATTGGCAATCAAGAAAATCACTTTCATCATCAGCAATATTTGTAGTATTCATCTTCAGGCCAAAATTCCTAATCTGTTGTACTAAGATTCTTACATGAGCTCTTCTTTGAATCTCATATTCATCCATGCAATCTGCCTAGAAGTATTCTAAGTTTGGTATATGTTGAAAATCCTTCCTAAGTGTAAGGTGAGCCGCTACAAACCCCTTAGCATAAAAATCAATTCTGGGAGTATACAATTGAAAGTTGAGCTACTTGAACTCCCATTTTAAATTTAGGGCAACTGAGACATTATTATAGGTATAATAAGTCAACTCAAAGGAGAAAGAAACTCTTGTTTGGTGCTTTGCCCTATATTTCTTGTCTATATGAGCAAGTTTCTTGCACACTTCAATTAAAACTTGCCTATCAAACACATATCATGGCAACTTATATGGTTCACCTTCAAAACCGCCAACCCTCAAATAAGTGAATCTGGAGAACTGAATATAGAAGCTCCCATATGTGCTTACAAATTGCATGGCTTCCTCGGTCAATATTTTATGGATATCCCATTTCAACACAAACACCAGTCTCCCAAGGAAAAAATCATGGAGCTTGTGATAATTCTCAGTGGCTCTGTTATGTTGCAAATGTACGTGATAGTCATATATCCTCATTTCATTTCCCCAATTTTCATGATATAAGCCAACCCATTGGTGAGTGCAAGCTAAACAGTATATGAGGTAAGATGACATATAGAAATTTTTGTTACCAAAACAACTTAAACCCTCATGCATCCTTTCAACAATTAACTCTACCCAATCTATGTATCTCCCATCATCTAAAATAACCTGAACAAAGAAGTACATCCAGTCTTTCCAAAATAAGGCCATCTGATTCCCTCTAATCCTATGAAGCAAGATGGCAATATCTCGTACCTCTCTAATAAAATGTTTCCTAGTTAATGGTCTAGGTAAATGAGAGCCACCCCTCTGAAACTTCAATAACCAGTTTTGGGCAATAACACTTCGATACGTTGTCTTCTTTTCAAAGAAGAGCCCCTGTGACTTAGACACTGTCCGATCTTCATACTCTTCTTTCTCATGAATCTTCATGACTACAGCATTGGTTTCCTGATTCACTTTCAGGATAACTTCACCATTTGCGGTTTTGACGCTCCTCGGAATAGGGTCATAGTGTTTAATACATTCTTGGACTAATTATGGAGAGGGGATGACTGGTGGAAAAGTTGTCGCTTCTATTAACCCACTATCAATTATTTTCTGTATGAGAAGGGAATTTGCAGAATCCCACACTCTCTCATAAAATTCCTCTAAATCTACCGATGGGAGGAAAGTATCACCTAAATCTAGGTGTGAACAAACTAGCCCTGAGCTTTGGTCAATTTTGGGCAATGTCAATCTCATCTTGGGTTTCTACACAGGACTCGGAGGTAAAAAAAACCTTTGCAAGAAAACAAATTAACAGAGCTCCAGAATACATGGAATGTTGAGGATGAGGGAAAAATAACAAAACTCACCTTGAAAGAGGATACTGGACTGCAAAAATAGAGGTCAAATCACCATGCATAGTGTCCAACACTTTCTTAATTGTGAAATTGGCAACTACGAGAAATTATTTTAAAAAAAAAAACTCAAGTAAGGGCAAGATAATTGCTCACATGATTCATTTAAGATTAACTGACTACTTAGCCATGCCTTCTTACTCTGAAAAGACCCTTTCCTGACATCTCATTAATTATTTGGCTTATTCCTTCCTCTCCATTATTACCATGCAATATAGTACACCTCACAGCTTATTATCTCAGGTTCTCTTTAAATTTGGAATATTCTTTTTTTTTAAACACCCACCAACATGATGCTTTCCTTTTCCACTTGAAGTTGCATTCATCTGACATTGAACCTCGAACCATGGACCTCTTGAACGGTGGTTCAAGGGTTCAAGTTAAACAAAACCAGAATGGTCTACCGATGAATCAACATAAGAATATACAACGAACCTTGCTAAAGATAAGACTTCAAACCAAATTCCACTCTCACACATATTGAACCTTGAACCCTGAACCTTGAAATTTATTCAAAGATGATTCAAAGGTTCAAGTTCAAAGACCCACTTGACAAAAATTTACTAAAGACATGACCACGGAGTGACAAGACTGCTTGAACCTGAACTTTGTACCTTGGACGAGTTCAATGGAAAGGTTCAAGTTCAAAGAATTTATGACCCGACATATAACTAAACTTTACACAAGGCTTCACTCTAAAGAACACTACCAAGAATTGTTCAACTTAACAATTGAGAATTAAGGGAGGGTAACATCGGTTTTGACTGGGGACCAGGACTATAAAGGACTAGGAAGGGACTCAGAATCTCCAGTTTCGCACTAAAAGAAAGATAAGGATCCAGAACAAACTAAACAAAACACAACAAAACCGACACCGAAACTAACAACTACTCTACAAAGCTACACTAAAAGATGCAGGGGATGCCTTCTTACAATTTATAAAGCTTGAGATCCTGCCCATTATAAGACAGGGGAAGAGTTGTACCATCTAAATAAGAGAGTCTGAAAGTATTTGGTCCTTTGACTTCATGGATCAGAAACGACCCTTTCCATAATGAATCAAATTTATCGTGTGCTCCTTTGGGCTCCCTCCTTTTATCCCAAAGAAAATATTGATCTCCTAACATAAATTTCCTCGGTCGATCCCTACGATCAAAAATCTTTTTGACCCACTCCTGATGTTTTGTAATATGATCCACCAGATTTTCTCTTTCTTCTTCAATCTTGGCCATATGTATAACTCTTTTCTCCAATGCATCCTAAAAATACACATCCTCAACTATTGTTTGCAATTTGGAAGCTCCTAACTCCAGAGGAAGTGAGAGTTGAGCTCCAACTCCATACACAAGCTCAAAAGGTGACATTCTAATTGCTCATTTTGGTGATGTTCTATCTACCCACAGATCTTCATACAACTTCTTGTGCCAATCTTTTGAATTTTCACTCACCAACTTTTTCATGATGTTAATCAAATTCTTGTTATTGGACTCTTCTTGACCATTGCCCTGTGGGTAATAATCTGAAGAATGTGCCAAAGAAATTCCATTATCATAACAAAACAGAGAAATTTCAGCAGAGGAAAATCTTGTGGCATTATCAATCACTATTTTTAGAGGTATTGCAAAGTGAACCAGAATATTCTCCTTCAAGAACTCACACACCACCTCTAAGGTTGTCCTTCTAACAGGTGCAGCTTCTACCCATTTAGTGAAATAATCAGTGGATGTAAGAATATTTGTATGTCCATCACTGGAAGAAGGTGATAATGGACCTATGAAATCTAAACCCCATTGTTTGAAAGGTTCTTCTATAACCACCGGTTTGAGAGGTAAAGTGGCGAGCTACGGCTTTCCTATGAATAACTTGCATTTCTCACAATTGGTAACCCACGCATATGCATCTTTAAACATTCCAGGCCAGTGATGGTGGAAGAGAAATGGCCACCACAGGCATCATCATGAAATGTTTTCAACAAGGCCTCCCGATGTGCTTTGTCCATACATCGGAGGAAAGTGCCATCCAACCCCTTTTCATATAATACATCATCAAAAATAACATACTTGGCTACTTTTAATCTCAAGTTTTGTTTCTCTTTGGGAGACAAATGTGCAAGACACTCTCCATAGTTCAGATAGAAGGCTATATCAGTGAACCAAGAATATTGCAGGCCTACAAAAAGAACCAGTGGCAACTCATCTTCAACTCCATTTTTACTTTTTGCAAGAAACTTACATAAGCCTTGGCCTCTTACTAGCTTTGTTGGTTTGATATCCAGATTGAACTCCTATATATTTGAAACCCACGTTGCCCTATTATTCATTCCAATGTCTTGTTGCATCAAGACACTCTTCATAGCAGAATGGGGCACGTAAACTATTGCATGGGAATGGAGAATGTAATATCTAAAATGTTTCACAGCTTTTACTACTACAAATGCTTGGTTTTTCATCAATGAATACTTTAATTCATGATTTTTCAATGGTACGCTCATGAACACTATAGGAACTTCCACATCCTCTTCATTTTTTTGCAACAAGATTCCTGACATGGTGTGCTAAGTAGTGTAACAATAAATGATAAAGTCCTTTTTAAAGTCTAGATTAATAAGCATGGGAGCCTGTGCAATGGCCTCTTTTATTGCTTCAAACGCTTTCTTACCATCTTCATTTCATTTGAACGCCTACTTCTCACTCATCATATTCACTATATACCTAGTGGTCTCCACAAAATTTGGGACAAACCTTCTCAAAAAATTCACCTGTCCAAAGAAGGACCTGACTCCATTTCTATTAGATGGTAGACTTAGCTGTTGGATTGCCTTCACCCTTTCAGGATCCACTTTGACACCCTCTTTGGAAATGATGTGACCAAGTAGTTTTCCTTCAGTAACCCTGAACACTGACTTCTTTGGATTCAAAGACACTCCATGCTCCCTACATCTCTGTAATACTTGCCTTGAGTCTCTTAAGTGATGTTTTCTCCTCTTTGAAAAGATAGTTAAATCATCAAGGTATATAACAATTATTTTATCTTTCAGGTGACCGAAAGACAAGTCCATATCCCTCTGGAAGGTTGCTTCAACATTTATCAGGCCAAACGACATCCTCTTGTATGCAAAGCTACCCCAAGGAATGATGAAAGTTGTTTTGTGCTGGTCTTTTTCTGAGACACTAATCTGGTTATAACCAGAAAAGCCATCAAGCATAGACATCATTTATGAACCTGAGACCTTTTGCAGAATATGATCCATAGAAGGCAGTGGATAATTATCTTTCAGGCTGGCTTGATTCAAATTCCTAAAGTCTATAGAAATTCTTATCTCCTCATTTTTCTTATGAACTGGGACTATGTTGGCTATCCAAGTGGAATGATGGATAGGATATATGATTCTAGCCTTCAACATTTTGTCCACCTCATTAAAGATGGCCTCAGCTACCTTGGGATTAAGGTACCTAAGTTTCTGCTGGAAAGGGCTTGTTCCAGGCTTCAAAGGAATATGGTGTTGAAATTTCCCTTCCCTGAAGTTCTTCAGGTCATCATAGCACCAGGCAAAAACGTGTTTGTATTCCAATAGGAGACTTATGAACCTTTTCTTCTCTATAGGTGTGCAACATTTTCCTAAGTTAACATACTTAGGATCCTCCTCAGTTCCAATATTAACTCTTTCATAACCACCAGCATCCTGAACTATAGGAATTTGCTCATCCTTCTTCGTCCTAAAGGCATCATGACAGTCAAAGAGACGTTCTAAGGAGACTAACCCTTTAGGAATCTTATTTCCTTTTAGTTGTATTACCTCATCACTTGTCTCTTGATTCAGTTCCAAAAAAAACTCCTTTCACTCAGCTTCTGATCCTTCAAAGAAAGTAGCAGTGAACATTTATGTGCAATGCAAAAATTTCTTGATTTGCTTGTCATTTTCAAAGACCTACCAAAATTCTGAATTATTAGGTACACTCGTCGGTATATCAATTTCACTTAGTAAGTATCATCCGTGAACTCAAGATGAAGAACCAAAAGGGAAGCTGATATTGCCAAAGAATCAGCTTTAGAGTTCTGCTCTATGGGAATGGCCTCGATAGAAAAAGCATCAAAACCTTCAATCTCATCCCACACTCTATTCTGGTAGTGCCTCAACCTCTCATTATTTACATTGAACAACCCTCTGACTTGTTTGAAAATTAACTCCGCATCTCCCTTGACTTGCAACAACTGCACTCCCAACTTCTTTGCCTCAACCAATCCCAATAACAGGGCTTCATACTCAATAGTATTATTTGTACTCTTAAACTCCAACTTGAAAGAGAAAGGAATATGTTTGCCAGAGGGAGGAATGAGAACTACCTTGGCTCTAGAGCCTGATGCTGAGAAACTTCCATTGAACTCCATCAACCATAGATCCTCGGATGCCTTAGGCTGAGATGAATTTCCTGCAACCTCATTGTCAGATAAAATCATATAATTCCTGAATTCGGATTCATGGTACAATATTTATGCCTTCGGATCATAAGAAGGAAAAATAGTGAACTTGGACTTAGCTTCTGGTTGTAAGATAACCTATTGTTTCCCTATGGGGATAGTGGCTTGAGACCAGTCCATTTTAGTTTCTCCTCCTAGGTCTTTACAAAAAGTGCAACTAAGCAACATGCCATAACTCGCGAGAATGTCAGCCACTAGAATAGTCAACTTAACTCTTTTATCAAGATGAGCAACAAGGGCTACTTGGGCATCTTTAAACTATCCTAACAAGGATATCTGTTTGGAGTCCATGGAATAGCACCTACCAAAAGTTTTAGTCAGGGATAATCCTAGGGCCTTGGCTATGACAGATGACATGATATTATTCAAGGCACCAGAATCTATAATACAATTATTCAATTTGTGTCCATTTATGAACAGAGACAGATAAAAAGGGTTAGGTTTTGATTCAAGGATAGGCACCATTTCATCAATTTGATGAGCAACAATTTCAAGGGAAGCTTCAGGAGTAGCAGGGTAAGTTGGCACTTCTTCTTTTGAGATGGAAGTGAAATTAGTTGATTGTTGTGTGACTTTAGCTTGTACATAAGCATCATTTCCTTTCACAAACTTAACCAATCTATCAAGTTCCTTAGGGTTCAGTTTTAGATATTCAGGTGGTGTAATTTGAATCTGAAAGGATTTACAAAATTAAACAATATCAAACAAACCCTCAGACTCTACAAATTTCAATAACTGAGGCTCTTGAGATCTGAAATCATTATTATGAAACTAGGAAATGATTTCCTTACCTTTGGGTTTCACAGTAGAAGATGAAGGAGCACCTTGAGATTTGACATTCTGCTGATTTCTGGTCAACACAACACAGGAATGATTCTCCAAAGTAACCAAAATATCACCTCCTCTTTCTAAATCAGACTCATGCTCTAGGAAGTGGATTCTAGAGTCACTAAGCTTCCTGGGGTATTCTCCTTCACTTGATTCCAGTCGTGTTTCCTTTGAACCAACCAGTTGGGCATAGTATACCATCTCTGGGCAATAAATTCCATCATGATCATCACTAAGATGAAAGATACACATGTTGGCTTTTGATGGTGGTGCCTCAATTTCTAGTCTTTGTTGCACAAGAGGCAAGTATAAAGTTCCACTTCTGACTCCCATTGACTGATTAGGGGCTTTCCTTGAGATATCTGGATAAGTATGCAAATAAGAAGTGTTCATTTTTGGTAATTACCTCTTCAAGATTATCATATCATTCATTAATCTTTGAATAACAGGATCAGATGAGATTGATGCTTGTGTCATAGAAGTTTGAACTTCTCTCTTCCACTTTCCTGCAGTAATTAAATCATCCTCCAATTCAATGGCCATAGTTTTCATATCAACCAAGGTTGCCACTATTTGCCTATGGATTGGGAAACTAATCTTAGAAAGCATAGAATTAAATGAAGAAGCATTTCAAATTATCATTAGAAGGTTTTTAGTTCGCTGGAATTTTATGTACAATTTTGTTGAACTTAGCCACAAAGTCTCTCAGAGATTCAGGGATCTCTTTTTTGGATTGTGCTAATTGGGCTAAAAGAAAATGTTCATCTTCATCTAATTTGAACCTAGCCTCGAACCTAGTTTTAAGATCTTGCCAATTCGTAATGGTGCCATTTGGTAAATGATAAAACCAATCTATTGCTATCTCAGTCAATGTTTGTACAAACAATCTCACAGCCACATCTTCATGTTGAATAGCCAAAACACCACAAGCAACATTAAATGCATTCAAATTTTCATCCATTGAGATCCTTCCATCACCACTGAATTTAGGCAAATGATCTCTTTCTCCTTTGGGTAAAGGATTTAGATTTTCCCCTAGGGCAAGTGGTCCTATAGCAGAGCCCCAGGGATTGTTAAAAGCCATAGGCAAAATGATATTTAGAGGAGTGGGATTGATTATATTAGGAAAAGAAACACCATGTAAAGTTAGGGCTTGAAAAATGAGAGATATAGGAGGTGCAAAAGAGGGAGATGGGGGTCTACTCTTGGATTTTCTTTTAGATGTGAAGAGGATTGAGAAGTTGGAATTTTGAAGTTCACGAAATACAAAATCAATCACTCCTTCACATCTTTGAGATCGCGTGTACCTCCTTGACTCCAGTTTCCTTATGATTCACTATTCACTTGAAACAAAAAGAGTAAATTAGACCTTTCAGAAAACAACCTTAATTTCCTTCTAATTCAGCCTCTAGTCTTATTATTCGACTCCCCAGAAGAGTCACCAAAAATCTATTGGTTAATAGATTTGTCCTGTCTTAATGTTATGATGACTGACTCGTGTTGCCCTTATTTTTTGAAAGACAATTTGAACCAACAGTTGGGTAAATTAATGAATAATTCACCCTCTGCATAAGGGTGCAGCTTCTCATACGATATTCAATGATTTTTTTTTTTTTTTTGAAAAAAAAAAATACAGAAATTCTAACTTCACTTTTAGCCAGAAAGCGAGTAAAGGCATTCATATTCATAAGTCAACACCACATAAATTCTATGAAGATAAATATTACGCATGTAAACTCATAGACTTACAACCAAAATAGCTTCACTTCTAAGAAAATTTCCTCTTAACATGAATCTGATAGAGTCTCGCTCATGTCTCATTGGACAAGGGGGATCAGATCATCCCTGCAAAATTAACAATAGACCTAATTATTAAATTCATTCACAAACTTATGAAAGTGGAATTACCAAATAAGCAACAGATGCTGCATAAACAAATATATCCCAATAGAGATTTTTTGTTCACATTCAAACACAGATTTGAAAGCTGCGAAATAAGTATCATTCTATTCACTGATAAAATGTCTTCCTTGAAAAATTCAACACATTCAAAAGAAAACAAAGTCTACTAATCTATCACCACCAAAATTTCTCGGACCTTATCAAAGTCAAGTAAATCAGTTTTTATAGCCACAACCTGGCTAACAGTTCATATGGGAAACACAGAAAACAAACCATTTTCATCCCGTGAATCTAGAGAAACTAGTGTTTAAACAGAAAAATAAAACTGCTTTCACAACTAACAATTGAAAAGAGACATCACAACATAAAACATTCCTAAGAAGTTTTGATAACTTCTTTCTTCTTCCAATCCGTGTAAGAAATGACAAAGTGTTGAATGATTGCGCTATACAGTAGCCCCATGTGTGTCATTCTTCGCTTCCATACTTCCTTCTCATGATGTATTTGCGCTACTTTATCTGAATGCTCATCTAGGTTCTAAATGCATAAGAAAACAAGGGATATTTTTTTAGACATGAGGCTCAAGTCAGTTGAAACCAAGCCCTTAGCTTCTTTGATGTGGTTGATTTTCTCTTCTAACGATCCTATTATGACCTCAACTGTTTCTAGAGTTTTTCCATCATCTTTTAAACACTTCAAACCAACTCAATGAAGCTCATTGTGCATGGAAGATACCAATTTTGCAAGCTAATTCACTAATTTGGCAGATTCTTCATACGCCTATCTCACCATCAAATTTCTCCATTCTACATTTTGTTGGCATACATATAGAATATTGTCATCCAAGGTAGGAACTAGCTTCTCTGACAAGAACTTCATTACACCATATTTTTGTATTTCTGTCATCTGAGCTACCCTTTTCACCCACTTAGCTTCTTCATTCTTCCATTTTTACAATTTCATTCTCTAATTCCTTTGTTATCGTGTTTGCATCATCGTGAACCTTACTCAGATCCACAAAATATTTCCCTCCTGCTTTCTGAATTTCATCCAGCCAATCCACAACAACGTTTGTCATTAATCTACATTTTTGAATTTGCTCAATGTTTTTTTGATTGACAGGGGACTTAGGGTCAAAATATGTAGGAGTCTAAGAAATAGGCTGTGGATTACGATTATTGATGGCCTTAATGTATTCTACCATGCTCCTCATCATCTCTTTCATTTCAGACTTATCTAATTCTTCCTTCCAGGATCTTTTCAGCATCTTCTTGGTTGAAACTTTCAAATGTAATGCATCTGTTGCACGAGTTCCTGCCCCTAAGTTCACTTTTTCCACCATGAAATCTTTACTTCTCGGATCAGCCATAGTTTCATCAGTTTTGGGGTGGGCAATCTCTGTAGTCCAATTACCTGTATCTTCATCAAAATCAATTTTTGATGCACTCTTTAACCTTTTGGCTTTGGAAACCTTTCCCAGACATTTACTGATCATATCCTTGACCGGGATAGATACTAGAACACCGTTCCTTTTCTTACTAGCTAATGTGTTCTCCAGCCATGTTGGCCCTTGGGTTATGAGAGATTTGTCTGAACCAATCTCTGCCTCCTTTTGATCCCTCACTACTAAGGTAGTGACCACATTCAGGGCTTCACCTGCCTGTTGACTGTCACCCTCATCATCTATATCATGTACTCCCACATTTGGATTTGAAGAAGAAATATCCATCTCGGGTGTGGTCTCAAGGTCAATTATTGTATCAGTAGGGGAAGATTTTCTTATGCTCTTAGTTCTAGAACAAGTGATTCTACCTGTTGTTAAATCTTCTTTTCTCTATACCCTTTCTATTACTTGCTCACCCCTCTCCTTTTTCCTGGAAGGACCTACACAAGATGGAACAAGGGGATTAGAAACCGGGTATTTAATGGGAGAGGTTGAACTTTTTGTTGAACTTCTGCTCAGTCTCCATTCTCTAAGCCACTTTTTTGTTCTTCAGATAATCAAGATCGTCCTGGTTCAAATATGCTCCTCTTCATTATTTCCCCAATATATTTTTGAAATCACTCCCTTCTTCCTATCATCAAAAAATTGGGAATCAAGCAAATCACTTTCATCATCAACAATATTTGCAGTATTCATCTTCAAGCCAAAATTCCTAATCTATTGTACTAAGAGTCTTAAGTGAGCTCTTCTTCGAACCTCATATTCATCCATGCAATCCACCCTAAAGTCTTCATCCATGCAATCCGCCCTAAAGTCTTCTAAGTTTGGTATATGTTGAAAATCCTTCCTAAGTGTAAGGTGAGCCGCTAGAAACCCCTTAGCATCAAAATTAATTCTAGGAGTATAAAACTGAAGTTGAGCTTCTTGAACTCCAATTCTAAATTTGGGGCATCCGAGACATTATTACAGGTGTAATAAGTCAGCTCAATGGGGAAATAAACTTGTGTCCGGTGCTTCGCCCTGTATTTCTTATCTATATGAGCAAGTTGCCTGCACACTTCAATTAAAACTTGCTTGTCAAAGACATATCTTGGCAACTTATATGGTTCACCTTCAAAACTGTCAACCCTCAAATAAGTGAATCTAGAGAACCGAATATAGAATCTCCCATATGTGCTTACAAACTGCATGGCTTCCTCGGTCAATATTTTATGGATATCCCCTTTCAACTCAAACACCAGTCTCCCAAGGAATACATCATGGAGCTTGTGATAATTCTCATTGGTTCTGTTATGTTACAAATATGGGTGATAGTCATATATCCTCATGTCATTTCACCAATTTTCATGATATAAGCCAACCCATTGGTAAGTGCAAGCTAAACAATATATGAGGTAAGATGACATATACAAAATGTTTTTACCAAAACAAATTAAACCATCATGCATCCTTTCAGCAATTAACTCTGCCCAATCTATGTATCTCCCATCATCTAAAATAACCTAAACAAAGAAGTACATCCAGTCTTCCCAAAAGAAGGCCATCTGATTCCCTCTAATCCTATGAAGCAAGATGATAATATCTCATACCTCTCTAATCAAATGTTTCCTGGTTAAAGGTCTAGGTAAACGAGAGCCACCCCTCTGAAACTTAAATAACCAGTTTCGGGCAATTAAACTTTGATACATTGTCTTCTTTTTGGAGAAGAGCCTCTGTGACTTAGACACTGTCTAGTCTTCATACTGTTCATTCTAAAGAATATTCATGACTGTGGCAATGGTTTCCCAATTCACTTTAAGGGGAACTTCACCATTTTTGGTTTTGATGCTCCTGTGAACAGGGTCATAGTGGTTCATACATTCTTGGACTAATTCTGGAAAGGGGACGGCTGGTGGAAAAGTTGTCGCTTCTATTAACCCACTATCAATTTTTTTTTGTATGAGAAGAGAATTTATAGAATCTCGCACTCTCTCACAAAATTCCTCTTAATCTATTGATGAGAGGAAAGTATCACCTAAATCTGGGTGTGAAAAAACTAGCCCTGAGCTTTGGTCAATTTTGGGCAATGTTGATCTCATCTTGGGTTTCTACACAGGACTCAGAGGTAACAAAAAAACCTTTACAAGAAAACAAATTAACAGAGCTCTAGAATACATGGAATGATGAGGATGAGGGAAAAAGTAAAAAACTCACCTTGAAAGAGGATTTTGGACTACAAAAACAAAGGTCAAGTCACCATGTGTAGCATCCAACACTTGCTTAATTGTGATATGGGCAACTACGAGAAATGATTTTTTTTTAAAAAACCTCAAGTAAGGGCAAGATAATTTCTCACACAATTCATTCAAGATTAATGGACTACTTATTTGTGCCTTCTTACTCTGAAAAGACCCTTTCCTAACATCTCATTAATTATTCATCTTATTCCTTCCTCTCCATGATTACCATGCAATATAGTACACCTCACAACTTAATATCTTGGGTTCTCTTTAAATTTGGAATATTCTTTTTTTTTAAAACACCTACCAACATGATGCTTTCATTTTCTGCTTGAAGTTGCATTCATTCAATGTTAAACCTCAAACCATTGACCTCTTCAATGGTGGTTCAAGGGTTCAAGTTCAACAAAACCAAAATGGTCTACCGACGGACCAACATAAGAATATACAATGGACCTTGCTAAAGACAAGACTTCGGACCAAATTCCACTCACACATATTGAACCTTGAACCTTGAACTTTCTTCAAAGATGATTCAAAGATTCAACTTCAAATCCCACCCAACAAAACTTTACTAAAGACATGACCACGGAGTGACAAGACCACTTGAACCTAAACTTTGTACCTTGGACGAGTTCAATAGAAAGGTTAAAGTTCAAAGAATTTATGACCTGACATATAACTAAACTTTACACAAGGCTTGACTCTAAAGAACACTGCCAACAATTGTTCAACTTAACAATTGAGAATTAAGGGAGGGTAACACATCCTACAATAAAATGTGGTGCATACATGATTAATCCTAACATAAAAAGGTTTTTCCATTTCAAAAAATCTTTGACTAACTCTTATTTGAGGAAACTTTTGAAGGAATCTTTCATAAAATTTTGTTTGAGTCATATCTAAATAGTGTTTGGCATGTGGCTCATGATTTCTAGATCCACTTTGCCTTCTAACAACATCTCTTTGGTTGGGTGAAACCCTTGTGTTGTCATGCCAAAAAATTTCAATTAATGTTCTTAGTGCATCAACAACAATAACCTTGTATTAGCATGGTATTCTACCCAAGAACACCCAAAGAGAATTATTGTTAGGATCCTCTATTTTCTCCCACCACTCTAATGCTTTATATAATGTTGTTCTACTTATGTTTAATGACTTACTTTTTTTTCTTATCAAATGATATTTTTTTATTTTTTTTCTCATTATGGTTGATGTAATAACATGTCGAGTAACATTAGAATCTTCAGTACGTGATTTTGAACCAATAGCTTGATATGCATCAAATACATTTCTCACATTAGTTCTTTCACTATTACTTTCTGATGATCTTAGGCCAAGAATTTTCATTGTCTCTCTAAAATTCAAATTTTTAATCATTTCAACAATTAATTGACATCCTCCAATTTGATTTAAGTTTTCAAAATAGTGTTGCCATTTTCCTTTAACCATTCTTCTACAAGTTCGTTCATTTATTTTATATGGAATTGGTCTCAAAATATTCTCATTGATGTCAATTAGATACTTTGGTTTCCTACGAATAATTCTAGGAGGTGTTAATATTGGTGCATTGCATGCATTAGGTACATTCATTGCATTGAATTGAGTTGGTGTATGTTTATCATTTGATTGATTATTCATTGTGGTCTCTTCTTCAATTGCATTAGGTTCATTCGCTAAATCAAGTGTTGTTGGTGCATCTTTGTTGTTTGTTTGATTATTGATTGTGTTTTCTTCTTCAATTGCATTAGGTTCATTTGGTACATCTAATTGAGATGGTGTGGATGAGATACCTTCTTGTCCCATTTTTCTTAGTTCATGTAATTTCTTCATATGTTGCCTTTGTCTTTCCTTTTCAGCCTCTTGTTGTTAGATTGTTCCTTGCTTGTTCTTTCCCATCATTAATAATGATTGTCCTAAATAGAGTAATTTTGCACTAATTAGAACAACAATTCAATCATTTCAAATCATGCAAAACAAAATTTCCCTTACCTTGACATATAAAACTATCACATAATTGCACTATCAGTTGTAGTGGAGCCTTCAACAACTTCAAAAACTCTTTTTGCGGTCATTGAGTCCATTGACCAAAAAAAAATATGTGCAGGAAACATGTATGGATTATGTTTAGTTAACCCATACGCGTAATTAGTCCCTAAAAATACCCCAACATGCCAACGTTTATAATTCCCATAACCCGTACATGTTACTTATAGTAAAGAAAGGGTGAAGGAAAAGGGAGAGAGAGAGAGAGAGGGGGGGGAATGGAGTTGGGGAGGGAGGGAGAGGGAGAGGATGGGAAAGGAATGGAGATAAAAGGGGGGAGGGAGAGAGAAAGAGTGGGGAGTGAGGGAGAGAAAAAGAGAGAAGATGAGAGAGAGAGGGGGATGGTAAGGGGAGTGAGGGAGAGGGAGATAGAGAGAAAGAGTGGGGAGAGGGAGGGAGGGAGAGAGAGGGAGAGAGGGAGAGTGAGAGGATGGGAAAGGAAGGGAGATAGAAGGGGGGAGGGAGATAGAAAGAGTTTTGAGGGAGGGAGAGAAAAAGAGAGAGGGTGAGAGAGAGAGGGATGGTAAGGGAGGGAGGGAGGGGGAGAGGGAGAGGATGGGAAAGGAAGGGAGATAGAGGGGGGAGGGAGGGAGAGAGAGAGAGAGGGGGGGGGGAGGAAGAGAGAAAGATTGGAGAGAGAGAGGGGGATGGGAAAGGGAGGGAGGGAGAGGGAGAGAGAGGGAGAGAGAGAGAAAGAGAGAGATGGCAAGGGAGGGAGAGAGAGAGAGAGAGGGGGGGAGAGAGAGAGCAGATGGGAAAGGAAGGGAGATAGAGGGGGAAAAGAGGGAGAGAGAGAGAGAGGGGGGGGATGGGGTATGGAGGAAGGGAGAGAGGGAGAGCATATTGTTTTATTATTTTCATCCTTGAACCTGATGCTCACTCTCGGGTAATGATTTGAACTTATTTTTGTAAGAAATATTGGCATTGATTTTTTATATTGTAATAATGGTTCATCTTGCCCCTCAAGACACCATATGACCCCTTAGGACACCATATGACCCCTTAGGACACCATTAGACCCCTTAGGACACCATATGACCCCTTAGGACACCATACAACACCTTAGGATATCATACGATTGTACTTGGGGTCGTATGGTGTGCTAAGGGATCTTATGGTGTCATTAAGGGTCATGTGGGATCCCAAGGGGTCATATGGTGTGCTAAGGGCCTGGGTGATCTGAACTTATTTTTGTAAGCAGTATTGGCATTGATTTTTATATTAATAATGGTTCATTTTTCCCCTCAGGACACCATATGACCCCCTAGGACACCATACAACCCCTTAGGACACCATATGATCCTTTAGGACACCATACGATGCCTTAGGATATCATATGGTCCTACTTGGGGTTGTATGGTATGCTAATGGATCTTATGGTGTCATTAGGGTTCATTGGGATCCTAAGGATCATATGGTGTGCTAAGGGCCCAGGTGATATGAACTTATCCTTGTGAGTAGTATTGGCACTAGTTTTTATCTTGTAATAATGGTTCAACTTGCCCCTCAGGACACCATATGACCCTTTAGGACATCATATGATGCCTTAGGATATCATATGGTCCTACTTGGGGTCGTATTATGTGTTAAGTGATCTTATGGTGTCATTAGGGGTCTTGTGGGGTCCTAATGGGTCAGCACATGTGTTAGAACACAATATGACCCCTTAGGATACCATATGACCCCTTAGGGAATCATATGGTCCTAAGGGGTCATGTGGTGTACTAAGGGGTCATAAGTTGTCATTAGGGGTCATGTGGAGTCCTAATGGTGCCACACATGTGTTACACCACCATATGACCCACTAGGACACCATATGACCCCTTAGGACATCATATGCTCCTTAGAGGTCATGTGGTGTACTAAGGGGTCACATGATGTCATTAGGGGTCACGTGGAGTTCTAATTAGGCCACACATGTGTTACAACACCATATGACCCCTTAGGATATCATACATGGTCCTAAGGGGTCATATGGTGTCATTGGGGGTCATGTGGGGTCCTCATGGGGCCGCACATGTGTTAGAACATGATATGACCTCTTAGGACATCATACGATCCCTTAAGATATCATATAGTCCTAAGGGGTCATGTCATGTGTTAAGGGATTGTATGGTATCATTACAAGTCTTTGAGATCCTAATGGGGCCACACATGTGTTACAACACCATATGACCTCTTAGGACACCATACAACCCCTTAGGACATCATATGGTCCTAAGGAGTCATGTGGTATGCTAAGGGGTCATATGGTGTCATTAGGGGTCTTGTGGGGTCCTAATGGGTCTACACGTGTTAGAACACCATATGACCCCTTAGGACACCATACGACCCCTTAGGACATCATAGGGTCCTAAGGGGTCATGTGGTGTGCTAAGGGGTCATATGGTGTCGTTAGAGGTCATGTGAAGTATTAATGGTGCTACACATATGTTACAACACCATATGACCCACTAGGACACCATATGACCCCTTAGGACATCATATGCTCCTAAGGGGTCATGTGGTGTGCTAAGGGGTCACATGATGTCCTTAGGGGTCATGTGGGATCCTAATTGGGCCACGCATGTGTTACAACACCATATGACCCCTTAGGATATCATACATGGTTTTAAGGAGTCATATGGTGTCATTGGGGGTCATGTGGGGTCCTAATGGGGCCACACATGTGTTAGAACATCATACAATCCCTTAAGATATCATATGGTCTTTGTTGGCATATGCATACTCCAATGAGACATTGTAGGTGATTGAAGGTTTTGTCATTGATGGAAACCTTACAATCCTATGGCACTAGCAAGGCATTACACCGACAAGATAGTGCACCAGTATCAGCAGATCACACTCTACACCAACACTCATGACACTGGCACCGGCACAAAGAAAGGAAGTATACCGGTACAGAGGTCGACAAGATTTTGTTATATTATATTTTGTTTATTGTTGTAAAAACTTTGTAAGCTGACTTGGCATGTTGTAAAATGACTCTTATATATAAAAGAGATCATTATGGACATTTGGTAATAATGCAGTAAGGAAGGAAGTAAGTGAACAAAGTGATGTATGCGAAATATTAAGGCAGACTTATTATGTGAAATATAAGTTCAAGGGTTTATGCAAGAAGCAGAGCAGCAACCGGTACTGGATCAAGCATTATAGATGCTATTGTAAAGTAGTACAAGATATTGGATTTGTATAATCCACATTGTAAGTCAGTGAGACTTCCTATTTGAGCAATGAGCTCTAGGCAGTTGGCCTTCCTGCATGTGCCGGCCCCTATTGTAAGTAATATTCTCTTATTGGCTAGTGAGTGAATATTGTGGGTCACAAATCCCACCAAGGTTTTTCCCACATCGGGTTTCCTCGTTAAATCCTTGTGTTATGGTGTTCTTTTCATGTGGATCTTCTTAATTCTATTTATTACATTATTTCTTGCATACCGGTACACTGTTATAATATGTTCTGCATGTTTTAAGATAAGAAATTCTAATTACTGGTCAGATACTGATTCACCCCTCCCCTCTCAGTATCTGTGGGATTCCTAAAAATTGGTATCAGAGCTTGGTCCTCTATTCTTTGAAGCCTAACAGCTTGAGGAAGATCTTGACACTGATAAAAATGGAAAATCAGATGAAGCAACTTGAAGGAGCTCTTTCAGACTATGATGCAGAGAAATTGAAAAATATCAAACTAGAAGATGATTTAAGGGTAGCTCAGGATATCATTCAGGTACTTCAAGAAAATCTTACTGTTGCAAGAAATAAGAGAAGAGAATTTTGTGAAAAATTTCAAAATAAGAATGATTTAAAGGAATCACTTAATGATCAGATAAGCAAGTTGAAACAAGAGAACATGACAACAAAGAATGAGATGTAGGATATGACTATGAGATTTTGTAAAGAGATTGAGGATAGGAAGAAGAATGAAGAAAAATTGACCAGAAGACTAAGTGATGTAGCAAATGAGAACACAAGACTTAGCTATGAAAATGACATGTTGAAGACAAATCTGATGCACACTCAGAATGACTCAAATGAACTAATGAGACAGAAAGAGGTCTTAGAAAGAGAACTAGAAACTACAAATCAACATAAAGAAAAATTCAAGAAAAGCTCAGAGGAACTTGGCACCTTGATGAAAAATCAAAAACCTAAAGTTGAAACTTCTGGAATTGGCTTTTAAGTTGGTGAAAGCTCCGGTACGACAAATACTCAGGATCACAGCAAACCGGTAAGACAACCTAATGCTTATAAATTCAATGGAAAATGCTTTAACTATAATAAGTATGGTCATAGAGAAAATGAATGTAGATCTAGAAATTATCAGAATATCAACACACTCGCCAGTCAATGTTCAAAATGCAACAAAGTTGGTCACAACTCTAACAATTGCAGAATGAATGTAAGATGTTATGTTTGTGGAAGATTTGGACATTTATCTAATCAATGCAGAACACAAACCGACATATGTTATGGGAAAGCTATTCAGAAGAATAATGTAACTTGTTATGCATGTAACAAGATTGGACATATTGCTAAATTCTATAGAAGTAAAGGATCACCTGTAGACAACAAAAGTTCTAGCTTGAAAGGTAAAGAAAAAGTTGAAGAGGTTAAGCAAGAATTCTCAAAACAATGGATTAGAAAAGCTGATCTAAATGTTGGGAATACCCCTCCACCAGTAGAACCAGTCAATACTCCACCAGCAGGACAGGGTGATGCTTCACCGGCAGGACAGAGCAGTGCTCCACTGGCAGGAAGTTCTTCATCTAATTGAAGAAAGTTTCCTTGAGGGTTTGGAAATCTAATGACACATGTGCTATTATTCCCTTGGTTAGAGATAAGAAGTTGGAAATTACTTATTACCGGCAAACAATGTTAAGTGAATACTTAACCGGCATGCATTTAATGTGGTAGATGGAAAAAAGACACTATAAATTCGAGGTTTTGGCTCCATTTCATTTCACCAAGATTTAAAATTTATGAAGAGCGCAAAGATTCTAAGCTAAGACATTCTGAGCTAAGAGGCACGAACACTCCAAGAAATCATCCATCCTAAAGGCAATAAAAGGTATTTTATCATGGCATCCACCTCTGCAATTGAATATATAGAAAACCCTACTGTTGTCGAAGTTATAAAAAGACCTAGGCCCGTATTTCAATTAGTTCCTGAGGTAGCAAAGAAAGATGATACCTTATGTGCTTTTTCTCAAATTCCTAAGGGAGTTGTTTATGCTGAAGACCCCAGAATTTACATTCACTGCAACATTGAGGAACTAGGAGATGAAGAGATTAAAACCATGTTTAAAACTATGATATGTGATGAATCCGGCAATGTAAAAGATGAACACAAGATCATTGAAACCCTAGGATTTACAGAGATCCTTAGCATTCCTGAATTCCCCAAGGATGTGATTAGGATAGTCTTAAGCAGGGTACATGGTGAATTTTTCTAGCTAGATGCAATCCACAAAATCACTAAGGAAGCTATGAAAGTTGTCACAAGATTACTGACCACCGGTAAAAGACCAGACAAAACTAAGAAGGTATCCAATGACCTAGTTACAAACCTAACTAGTGCCACATTCGATAAAAGGTCCTTAAGAGTAAATGATGTAACAGACATTAATGTAAGATTTATTAGCATGATATTAGGGTATAAAGCTACTCATGCAAATAGACTTAATTCATTTTCAAGTTTATGCATTAAGAGTGCTTATGATATGGTCACAGACAATGCAAAGATTGATGTATGTGAGTAGTTAAAAGACGAATTAATAGACAACTTAGGAAAGATTAAGAAGGACAAGAAAGGAACCTTCAGGTTTGGAAATCTGCTAGTATGTCTAATGCTACATATAACCAAATAGGTTCCCTATATAGGCTACCAAGAACTTGGATATGATATACCGGTAGGTAAACAGTTAACATAACTATTCAATAACATGGGAGAAGACTAGGAAAACAATATCCATGATTTCCTTCAAGTGCTAAAGGTCAAAATAAAGAAAAGAATCAAGTTCTCACAAAAGATTGTTGACAAATATAAAGATGAAATATGCTTTGTAATCAAGAAGGATGAGATCTAGATGGAAGCAGTCATCCCCAGGACAGTTTGGGTAACAGAGATGGGCTATGAAACAGATGATCATATAATTGAAACATATGCTAAAGCACTTCTGGAAGCCCCTAAAGAACCTAAGGAAGAAGTATTTGGTAGTGCAGAAACTATTGAAATCCAAATACAATCAAAGAAAAGAGTGAAAAAGGTTGAGGCAGTTGTAAGAAAAGGCTCCGGACAGGAAAAGGCCATTAAAGAAGATGTGTTAAAACAAACTGGTATAACAAAGGATGAGTTAGCAGCTCCACAACCTGAAACTCACCTATCACTGGTAGGTACTTCTTCGGAGAGTGACATGTCTGCAAATTTCAAAAGAGTTGTAAGGAAAAGAGACCGCTCACCAGCAACCACACCCTCACCTAGGAGGACAAGACAAAAGCAACAAGTAGTAAGATCTCCGATAAGAAAGGCTACACCAAAGAAGAAGAAACTGACACCCAAAAAGAAGAAGGGAACAAACCAGGACTTGGCCCCTCTTGATATACTGTTGAATGAAATTACAAAGGAAGGCAAATTGAAGAATATATAGAAAATATATGACACTCTAACAACTAATGAAAAAGAACAAGTAGAAAATAGTGTTATATTACATATGGATATGTATAAGAAATTTTTTATGGAAGTAGTAAATGAAATTTCAGATGAACTATTTAAAAGACTGGAAGCAAGAAGACAAGCAGTAATAGAACTGGACAAGAAAATAAAGATAGAGAAGCTACTTGCTGTATATCCGGTGAATTCACCCAAAGAAATTGATGACTTAATTACTCAAGCCAACCGGTCAGTATTTTCTACTGCACACTGGCACATTGCTTTAATGGTTGGAAGAGTTAATGAGGTGACCGAGGAGACAGAAAATGGATGGGATATATTCCTAGTTGAAAAAGAAAAACAGGAACAATACAGGAACCCCAAACCTATAAAGGTATATCAGAAAGAAAGAGACAAGGGTAAAGGTAAAGTTGGTGGAGCACCTAGTATCAAGATTAAAGACAACTTATCCCCACCTCCTTTGATTACTCCACTGGTAAAAACAATAGCTACAGAAGATCAACCGACAGCTGAAAGTATGGATGTAGAAGATGGTAATCCTAAACCTAAAGTCTTATATACTATGGATGTTGATACTCAAAAGATCAACATTGTGGTAGACAAAGATACAACTGATAAGACTGAAATGGCTAGTGAACCTCCGGTAGCTGAGCAAACTGATAACACACAGGAGAAACTGGCAGATAACAAAGAGCATAAGGTAGAGACTCAGACTTAGACTGAGACAATGCAGCAAATAGAGAAACAAATAGAGCAAAAGGCTCCTGAACAGGAACAGGAACAGAAGGAAACAATGCCACCGACAACTAGAGAAGTAGAAAAACCATTGCTTAAGGAAATAAAGACACAAACAGACCTACCAGAGGTCAATAAATGCTTGGTTACTTCCACTGGCGGTACTCAGAATCTAGATTCATCATTAGGCTACAAATCAACTAATGTGACTGAGGTACTATTAGATTCAATTAAAAAGATAACAGACTGCAGCTCACAAACTTATAAGGCAATAGATGATACCATACCAATTTTGAAGGTAATTGCTCCTAACTGTAATATAGACAATAAAGATTCTTTAGGAAAACTTGATACCTTGTGTAAATATATCACAGAAAACATTGAGAAAATAAAGGAAGAGACATTGAAGGATAAAGTAGAAATTGAAAAGCATAAATTCTTTGATGAGCAAATAAAGAAGTGTAACAGAGATTTTGACACACTTCTACCGAAATTGTGTAATTTATTGAAAGAGTACAAAACTCTGTACAAAGACACCTGTAAGACAAACCTTTTGACTGTAGATATTGATAAGAAGATGACCAAGGTACAGGATGAAATCAACAAACTTGCAGATAATTTTGTTAACTCACCTGATACACTATCAGTTTTTGAGGAGAAGATAACAAATTTTGAAGAAGAATATCTTAAATTAGATAGAGAAAAAGAGAGAATAGTGAATAAGGCAAAACATCTAAGATTAAAACTGAGTCCAAGATTGGACTATCTAGCATCACTGCGGAAGGAAGTATCTAAGGCACTAATATAGGGACAGAAAACACCGACAGAGCATTTGCAGCATCTCACCGGTACAGTTAAGAGAACAGAGACAGCAATAAGAGATAGTAAAAAGTTTATGGAGAGTATAAACTTGATTTTGGCAGATCTATTTCAAATTGTAACTACCTAGTTACAAGGTTGAAACTACAAACTCCACTAACATCTTGACAACCTTTGTCATTGATGCCAAAGGGGGAGTAGTGGGATGAGAAAATTCAACATCACAGGAATCATATGCTCAGGGGGAGCACACACATTTTTGGTAACATTTTTGGATAATTTTTTGATACACTTTTGAAATTTCTCATGAGTGTTGCCATCAATGCCAAAGGGGGAGATTGTTGGCATATGCACACTCCAATGAGACATTGTAGGTGATTGAAGGTTTTGTCATTGATGGCAACCTTACAATCCTATGGCACCGGCAATGCATTACACCGACAAGATAGTGCACCAGCATCAGCAGATCACACTCTACACTGGCACTCAGGACACCAGCACCGACACAAAGAAAGGAAGTATACCGGCACAGAGGCTGACAGGCATGTTGTAAAATGACTCTTATATATAAAAGAGATCATTGTAGACATTTGGTAATAATGTAGTAAGGAAGGAAGTAAGTGAACAAAGTGATGTATGTGAAATATTAAGGCAGACTTATTATGCGAAATATAGGTTGAAGGGTTTATGCAAGAAGAAGAGCAGCAACCGGTACTAGATCAAGCATTATAGATGCTATTGTAAAGTAGTACAAGATATTGGATTTGTATAATCCACATTGTAAGTCAGTGAGACTTCCTATTTGAGCAGTGAGCTCCAGGCAGTTGGCCTTTCTGCATGTGCAGGCCCCTATTGTAAGTAATATTCTCTTATTGGCCAGTGAGTGAATATTGTGAGTCACAAATCCCACTGAGGTTTTTCCCACACTGGGTTTCCTCATTAAATCCTTGTGTTATGGTGTGTTTTACATGTGGATGTTCGTAATTCTGTTTATTACATTATTTCTTGCATACCAGTACATTGTTATAATATGTTCTGCATGTTTTAAGATAAGAAATTCTAATTACCGGTCAGATACTGATTCACCCCCGCCCCCCTCTCAGTATCTATGGGATTCCTAACAGTCTTAAGGGGTCATGTCATGTGTTAAGGGGTTGTATGGTATCATTATGGGTCTTCGGGATCATAATGGGGCTACACATGTTTTAGAACACCATATGACCCCTTAGGACACCATACAACCCCTTAAGACATCATATGGTCCTACAAACTCATGTGGTATGCTAAGGGGTCATATGGTGTCATTAGCAGTCTTGTGGGGTCCTAATGGGTCTGCACATGTGTTAGAACACCATATGACCCCTTAAGACATCATATGGTCCTAAGGGGTCATGTGGTGTGCTAAGGGGTCATATGGTGTTGTTAGGGGTCATGTGGAGTCCTAATGGTGCTACACATGTGTTACAATACCATATGACCCCTTAGGACATCATATGCTCCTAAGGGGTCATGTGGTGTGCTAAGGGGTCACATGATATCGTTAGGGGTCATGTGGAGTCCTAATTGGGCCATGCATGTGTTACAACACCATGTGACCCCTTAGAATATCATGCATGGTCATAGAGTCATATGGTGTCATTGGGGGTCATGTGGGGTCCTAATGGGGCCGCACATGTACTAGAACATCATATGACCCCTTAGGAAATCATACAACCCCTTAAGATATCATACATGGTCCTAAGGGGTCATGTTATGTGATAAGGGGTTGTATGGTGTCATTACGGGTCTTTGGGGTCCTAATGGGGCCACACGTGTTAGAACACCATATGACCCCTTAGGACATCATATGGTCCTAAGGGGTCATATGGTGTCATTAGGGGTTTTATGGGGTCCTAATGGGTCATGTGGAGTCCTAATGGTGCTACACATGTGTTACAATACCATATGACCCCTTAGGACATCATATGCTCCTAAGGGGTCATGTGGTGTGCTAAGGGGTCACATGATATCATTAGGGGTCACGTGGAGTCCTAATTGGGCCATGCATGTGTTACAACACCATGTGACCCCTTAGAATATCATGCATGGTCATAAGGAGTCATATGGTGTCATTGGGGGTCATGTGGGGTCCTAATGGGGCCGCACATGTACTAGAACATCATATGACCCCTTAGGAAATCATACGACCCCTTAAGATATCATACATGGTCCTAAGGGGTCATGTTATGTGATAAGGGGTTGTATGGTGTCATTACGGGTCTTTAGGGTCCTAATGGGGCCACACATGTGTTAGAACACCATATGACCCCTTAGGACATCATATGGTCCTAAGGGGTCATATGGTTTCATTAGGGGTTTTATGGGGTCCTAATGGGTATGCACATGTGTTAGAACACCATATGACCCCTTAGGACACCATACGACCCCTAAGGATATCATATGTTGCTAAGGGGTCGTGTGGTGTGCTAAGGGGTCATATGGTGTTGTTAGGGGTCATGTAATATGCTAAGAGGTCATATGGTCTCGTTAGGAGTCATGTGGACTCCTAATGGTTCCACACATGTGTTACAACATTATATGACCTACTAGGACACCATATGACCCCTTAGGACATCATATGCTCCCAAGGGGTCATGTGGTGTGCTAAGGGGTCACATGATGTTGGTAGGGGTCATGTGGGATCCTAATTGGGCCATGCATGTGTTACAACACCATATGACCCCTTAGGATATCATACATGGTCCTAAGGGGTCATATGGTGTCATTGGTGGTCGTGTGGGATCCTAATGGGGTCGCTCATGTGTTAGAACATCATATGACCCCTTAGGACATCATAATACCCCTTAAGATATCATATGGTCCTAAGGGGTCATGTCATGTGCTACGGGGTCATATGGTGTCGTTATGGGTCTTTGGGGTCCTAATGGGGCCACACATGTGTTAGAACACCATATGATCCCTTAGGACACCATACGACCCCTTAGGACATCATATGGTCCTAAGGGGTCATGTGGTATACTAAGGGGTCATATGGTGTCATTAGGGGTCTTGTGGGGTCCTAATAGGTCTGCACATGTGTTAAAACACCATATGACCCCTTAGGACACCATACAACCCCTTAGGAAATCATATGGTCCTAAGGGGTCATGTGGTGTGCTAAGGGGTCATATGGTGTTGTTAGGAGTCATGTGGAGTCCTAATGGTGCCACACATGTGTTACAACACCATATGACCCACTAGGACACCATATAACCCCTTAGTACATTATATGCTCCTAAAGGGTCATGTGGTGTGCTAAGAGATCACATGATGTCATTAGGGGTCATTTGCAGTCTTATTGGGTCACATGTGTTACAACTCCATATGACCCCTTAGGATATCATACATGTTCCTAAAAGGACATAAGGTATCATTGGGGGTCATGTGGGGTCCTAATGGGGTTGTACATGTGTTAGAACATCTTATGACCACTTAGGACATCATATGATCTTAAGAGTTCATATGGTGTGCTAAGGGACCTTATATGATGTCATTAGGGGTTATGTGAGGTCCTAAGGGGGAGAGAGAGATTTAAAGAGGGTAGAAATACAATGTACTAAGATATTGAGAGACTATATATGTATATACTTTACATACATATATCTATACATACACATACACATTTTATATACATATACATACATACATACATACATATATGTGTGTGTGTGTATACATGTATATATATACATACATATATATATGTATGTATGTATGTATATATATGGATGTATATACATACATACATTCATACATATGTATGTATGTATCTATATTCATACATATATATATATATATATATGTATATGTATATGTATATGTATATGTATATGTATATGTATATGTATATGTATATGTATCTATATATATATAGATATATATATATGTATATATATGTATATATGTATATATGTATATATGTATGTATGTATATATGTATATATGTATATATGTATATATGTATATGTGTGTGTATGTATATATATATGTATGTATATGTATGTACATATGTGTGTGTGTGTACATATTGTTGGAATCCAAGAACACTAAGAAGGGGGGGTGAATCAGTGTTCTGTTGGTTAGAGTATTTTTAGCCTTATTAACAAATCCACTTATTAACTGGTAAGCATAAAAGAAAGTAACAGCAAGTAATAACAATGCAACCACAAGAATCAACACCATAACACAGAGATCTATACATGGAAAACCTCAAAGAGGAAAAACCGTGGTGGGATTGGAGACCCACAATATCTATCCATTGGCCAAATGAATAAATATTGCATGAGGGGCCTGCATATGCAGGAAGGCATATTGCCTAGACCACACTACTCATCACAAAAGGAGCCTCACTAACTACAAATACCAAATATGGAGTTACAAACAAAATTCTGAACTCAGAGTATGCATATGGTATGTTGGATGAGTTTTGGTTTCAGCACTGCCTATACCAGTTAACATTGTTCCCTTCTTTATCGATAACCTTATTTTCTACTCAATCTCCTTAATCACCAACCAAGACTAACTATAGATCATTAAATTCACAACCTGTCGATCAAGATCGCTCGCATGATAGTACACACCTTATCTTTTAAAAATGACCTAATCGGACTAACTTAAATACCCTTTACAAACATAAAAATAAATGCCTTTTGTCGGCTTACAATCATATTTACAAAGGTGATTACATGTCGGCCTAGACAAAATATAAACATTAATTTGTGTGATCATTTCCGCCTCCACGTTACGCTTTCTGGATCAATCTCCTATGTCGGCCTTTATGTACTGGTTCCTAGTTTGTTGATTTCCCTAAATGTCAATTGTTGAACCATGAATACCGGTGAGTATCGGATAAGTAACTGTAAAGAGGAAAATCGCAATCAAACCCTAGTTGCTCTCCCCTCTTCCAACTCCAAGGAGAGAGAAGGGAGATTCACTAGGGTTGATGGTTTTCACTTAGGGGAGAGACTTTACATTCAAAAGAGGGGTTGAAACCCACAAGATCCAATCCCACGCAATGCAAGATTGGATGCTAAATGAGTTTCAAGGGTTATGACAGCAAGGCTACCCTCTTTTGTAAAGAATGTGCATAGAGGAATTAAGCTAGGAATGCATAGAAAGTGAGAAAGATTCGCTTATAAACTGAGATAGGGATATAAGATGAAGCTGCGGACCTGGAATTAGCAGTGAAATGTCGATACGGCGCTGTCCTGCAAATTTGAGCAAAAGTTGTCAGGATGATGGCGCCCGGCGCCACGGTCCTCCGAAAAATCCGCGAAACGAAGGGGGATCTGTTCGTCTCTGCACAAGGATTCCAGATCTTCAATTTCAGCCGCGTACCTACAACCTACACACAGAAAAGTGAAGACGATTGGGGGGTTAGGGATTAGGGGTTTGCCTTTAGGTCAAACCCCGGTTTTGGAATTAACCAAGAAATGAGCAAGAGTTGTAAATGTAAATGACTGTAAAACAAGTACTAATACCTTGTTCTAAGGATGTTTGTATCCTTATGTGCGAAGGTATAGATGTTGTATGTTGTTGTAGTATGTTGTATGTAGCATGTAGTATGTGATCTCCTCTTCAATGGTTGAATCCTTGTCTTGAATGCAACACTTAGCCTTGAATGGAAACTTGAAATGATCAATTGCTTGAAGGAATGCTTGAATGCTTGAATTCTTGAGTATAGTTTCCACGCTTTTTCCATCATATCGAATGAAAGAGGAAAATGTAGTTTATATACTTGTCATTTAGGGTTGATAGACTGATTTTCCCGACCTTAGGCCGACCAGGAAATGATAATTTCCAAATTGCAAACAAAAAGACCCGAGACCCCTTAGGAGACCGGGCCAAAAATAGGACCCAGGGACCAGGGCGCTGGGCGCTCTGGTCCCACCTCCCGGGACAGCAGGGTGCAAGGAGGTTCAGGCCAGGGTGCTTGAAAAATGCAGTTTTTAGTGTTGTAATCAAGTTTCGGGGTCTCCATTCAGGTTACATGTTGCGTCACCATCGTGAAGACCGAAATGTAGTCGAAATTGCAAGTGTCACAATTTTAGGACGCTACATTTAGCCCCCACTTTAGCGGGAGTATAGGCGTATGCTCATACTTCCGGTAAAGTACAAGGAAACAACATTGAAAGACTTTCACCACGTCAAGGAGGCAAGATACACCAAGCCCCCAGTGGACTAAGGATCTTACGACTTTGATTGACAAAGTAAAAGGGAAGATCACGAGGGAGAACCATGACTGTCAGTAGTAAGGTTCCCTCACTATGAGTCATGCAAGAAAGATATCAAAAATTTTCAAGGCAAAGCTAAATTTGTCAATAAATTTTCAAGTATCTTGAAAAGATATGAATGGGATGTATGCCCCCCTACGTTAAAGCGATCGCACATGCCTCACCAGGGGTGATTGCTTTAAGGTAGTGATACATATAAGAAAATGAAAAGGGAAAGGAGCACGTTATCACAAGGATTTAGCCACCAAGTGTGAGATAAGCCCAAGGATAATAGACACAAAACACAAAGCACAAGGTGACTTCGCTTTCCTTGGGGTCAGTATGTTGTATGATAATTCATGTATATCATATGTATGTATGCATAATTGTTCTTCATTCCCCAATCAAGGAAGGTCACCTAGAAGAAGGGAACACATGTATCTTTTGAGTCAACATGAGAGAGATCGAGAGATCTCAATGCTTTGCATCGTCCTCAAGTAGACAACACTAAGGACAACAAATAGAAGAATGAGAATAACATATAGAAGAAGTAACACAAGAGAGGAGGAGAGAATCTGCTATGCTAATGTAACTAGTCTAGCATGTCATCTACCTCCCGATCTTGCTGATCAATGTTTCGGGAAGGTAGGGAACACGCTAGAGGAGGAACATCCAACACAGCAGATGGAGCTATCACAAGATCCAAACAAGGGCTATGTTCATGTTCTGGGCCACATTGTTCTTGTCTAGGAGCTAGGATAAGTGCTTTAGAAAATTCATTAGATAAATGGTTATCAATATCAACAAGTTCATATTAACTATCAGAAGCAAGAGAAGTAGCATTTTCATCATGAATAACATTTTCATCTATATCATCATCAAGATTTATAAAAATAGGATCTTTAACTCGCACAGGATCAAGACCATCATGCATCTTATGTTTAGGAGATTTTGGCTCAATTTCCGGCTGAGGAGAAAATGGAATAATGCTTGTTGAAGGTGTTTTTGGAGATTGCAAAGTTTGAGCTCTAAGACGACGCTTTCGCCGGCGTTCACGTGCAGAACGATTTCGTCTAGTCTTAGTAGGAAGTGGAGTAGATTGAGGAGGAGGAATGTTCTCATCCTTATCACTTGGGTGTTTAGGTTGTGGTCTCTTAGGTTGAATAATAGGAGAAGAGGAAGGTCTCTTCTCTCTATAAAAAGAAGGAGGAGGAACTGCTCCATATAAAGGAGGAATTTTTGGTTTAGGAAGAAGACCAAGTCCATCATGACGAGGAGGGATGGGTCTACTTTTAGGAAGTTTATTAGATATAGACATAGTCACATCCATAGGGATGGGTTGGGAATCTTCTTGAGGAAAGACATTAGTTTTATCCTTCAAAGGAAGAACTTCCTTCTCAAGAATGATAGGAATATCAAGTTTGGGTGTTCTAGGTTCACTTAGAGATAGGATCATATCTGTTTTCCACTTTTGATAAGATTTGAAAAGATGATCACTTCGCGGAGGAAGAGATTGGAATTGTTTAGGCCAAAAGTAATCAATAGGAACGCTAGAATTTCTTTCAGCTGGTTTAAAGAGACTATGATTGACAGTAACAACTTCACCATTATGGGGAAATTTCAAACACTTATGAATAGGAGAAGCAATAGCTTTCATGGAAGATAGCCAAGGATAGCCAAGCTTCACACGAAATTGTTCGGAAGATGGAATAATAGCAAAGTTCACATCAAGGGATTTGTTATGGACCTTAATAGGCAATGTAATAGAACCAATTGCAGGAGAAGAAAATGCATCAAATAGTTTCACAATCACATCTGTTTTGTCATAGATCACTTGATTCAATTGCAAAGTAAAAAGAAATTCTTCAGTAATAACATTAATCATGCATGAAGGATCAATAAGCACTCCACGGCAAGGTGTATTCTTGACTTTTGCAACTATGTATAAAGGACCATTAGGTGCCCTGATGATTTCACTGGAATCAAATGTGATGGAAGGTTCTTTAGGGATTTCTTGCTGCTCTACAAAGTTAATCACATTCGGAGCCATAGACACAAGACCAGCAGATGAAAAAGAGGAATCATTAGCCTCAATCGCATTAGAGGTATGAGAAGGTAATGGATCAGTGAAAATCTGAAGATTTTGATTAGGAGGAGCTACAGATGTATTGCCTTTATCATTCACTCCAGAAACAGAAATAGTATTATTATCAATCAAATCTTGAATTTTACCCTTTAAAGAAAAACATTTTTCAGTATCATGCCCAGGCTGACGATGAAATTGACAAAAAGCTTTGTTATCAAAATAAGGTGAAGTAATCTTTGCAGGATCAATTTGCCTTATAGGAGGAAGAGTAAGCACATTTTGTTCCAATAACTTATTCATAATACTATGCAATGATTCATTCAAAGGAGTATACTTTCTTTCTTTCTTGAAAAATTTAGAAATAGGAGGCACACCTGATGCTGCATTCACATTGTTGTTGATGATGTTTTCATTGAATTTGATGAAATCTCTGTTCGGTTTAAACTTCCCAAATGGTTGTTGACTGCTATCACCCTTATCACTCGGAGCCATAGGATGTGATTGTTCCATTTGACTCATAGTCAGTTGATAATTGTGAAGAGTTGCACACAACTGTTGGAAAGAAGTAAACTCAGAAAACAGAAGTTTGTCTCGAATATCTTTTTGTAAATTAGAAATAAAGATTCTTTGAATATCATTGTCAGGCATTGGAAAAGAAATTTGAGCATACAAATGCTTATATCTACCAATAAAATCAGTCACTTTTTCTTTAACACCTTGTTTACAATGCATTAAATCAATCAAAGTAACTTTAGGACTTATATTGTTTTGAAATTGTTGAATGAAAGCATTTGCAAGTTGTTCGAAAGAAGTAATAGAATAAGAAGGCAATGAGCAATACCATTGTAGGGCTTTGTCTCTTAATGTTCTAGTGAATAGTTTTGCAAGCAACCTTGGGTCATAAGCAAAATCAGTACAAATTGTTTGAAAAGTCTTAACATGTGTTAGAGGATCACCTTTACCATTATAAAGCTCCAAATGCAGAATTTCAACATGTTTAGGGGGAATAGCTCGAACAATGTCAAGAGAAAGTGGGCTCGCAACATCAAATGTGGGCACACTAAACTTAGATCGATTCATAGAAGCAATTTGTTGCTGTAAAGAAGAGACAGTTTGTGCAAGATTGTTAATGGTCGCTTCAGTCGAAGAGTTCATATTAGACGTCTTAGATTGAGATGGAGGTGTTATGTTATTGAAAGAAGGCAAAGAGTAAGGTGGTGGGACTCTATGATAGTCAATTATAGGGGATGATTGGACAAGAGGAACACTACAAGGAGGAATGGAATGATTGAATGAATTTCCCCCTTGCGTCATGTTCATTTGTGGAGATATAATAGGGACACTCATTGAAGGAATGAATGAAGAAGTCGGATTAAGTGAAGGAAGAGGGTTAATTGAAGAAGAAGGATTGCCCCCATGACTAGTGATCATAGGAGGAATGTCTTGTGTAGAAGTAGCCATTATATTTGATGTAAAGGTAGGTATGCTAGCAATAGAAGTCATCAAAGGAATAGAATGATTGACTTGAGTAGGAGGTTGTGTATAACCCAAATTTTCAGCACAACTCTTCATAGGCATCACATTCGAATCCACAATGTGTGCAATACCACGCAAAATATCAATTCCATTCTTATCACTTTGAAGCATACGTTTTAGACCCTCAATTAAAGGAAGAGCTTGACTATCGGGGTATTCTTAAGACATCCACTGTCGAAAATCATCAAATTGGTTATCCAATTTTGAAAGTTGTTCTTTAGAAACCTCATGGAGAGCTTCATCATCATTAGGAGGATTAGAGGAATTACCCATGTCTTCGTTAAAAAGGCTATTCAAATTAGGTTCCATCTCCTCGGTAATTAAACGTCGGAAAGACTTAATTCTATGGCTTCATCTAACGGGAATAGTGTAAGTAGGGCTTATTGTTGTAAAACTCATGCACTAGAGAGGGAGAGAAAATTTTGATTTTAGAGGTAGCAATTTTCAGTAAAATCAGCCAATCTTCTGGATTTAAGCTGTTAAATGCAATCACGACAGTCTCCCGAAATTTCAGAAAAAATGTCCAGGACCGTGGTGCTCGGAGTGCAACACGGTCCTTGCAACTTTTTTCGAAATTTGCAGGGATGAAAGGTATGATGATTTTAAAGCTAATCTGAAAAAAGTGAGTGATTTTACGATCTGTAGATAGGCCAAATTAAAGTTGCAATCTCAAAATTGAACCCAACCAAGATTGTCGAAAAATGCAAAATTTGAATTTTGAAAAAGAGAGGGAAACTGAAATTTTGAATTTTATGATTTTAGAGGGAATGTCAAGAGCAATGCAAGTTTTGAAATTTAAAAATTGACTCAATTTCACGCAAAATTCAATTTTGAAAGCGGAAATTAAAGTTGTTGTAATTAAGCACTTAATTTCAAAAGTCACAAATTGTAAGAATTTGAATAAAGCACTGAAATTTCGAATGAATGCAAACACACTTTTCAGATTTAGGACAGTAAGAACACAATTTTGACACAAAATTTCAGTTTCAATGATTTTTGAATGTTTAGAAGCGTTAATCCAAGCAATCCCTAGACCAACTTTGACTTTAATTTTGAAGGTGTTATAATTGATAAAATCAGCCAAAATTCTGGATTTTAGCAGGAAAATACAGTAAGATCTCGCTCCCGAAATTTCGAAAAAAATGTCGGGGACGATGGCGCTCGGAGTGCACACGGTCCTCGCAACTTTTTTCCAAATTTTCAGGGATGAAAGATATTGTGATTTTATTGCGGAATCCAAAGTTACAGCTGATTTGGAGATGTTTTGATCAGTGAAATTGTCGGACAAAGGTTGAATCAAGAGGGTTTTAAAAATTAGGGTTTTGACACTTAACCACTTAATTTTCAAAATTAAAGCATAGATATGAATTGATAATTTGTAATAGAAGGGCAGATCTGAAACAAGCATTAACAATTAAATATTTCACAAGTTTAATTACTAAAAAGAAAATTTAGGGTTTTTATGCAATCACCTCTAAAATTTTTGCAAAAGATCAAACATGGAAATGTAATCAATTTTTTCAGATCTAAGCATGAAAAATTAGAAAGGATGTTCATGTCGGGTTCACCAAAATGTAAAGCGGAAAATCGCAATCGAACCCTAGTTGCTCTCCCCTCTTCCAACTCCAAGGAGAGAGTAGGGAGATTCACTAGGGTTGATGGTTTTCACTTAGGGGAGAGACTTTACATTCAAAAGAGGGGTTGAAACCCACAAGATCCAATCCCACGCAATGCAATATTGGATGCTAAATGAGTTTCAAGGGTTATGACAGCAAGGCTACCCTCTTTTGTAAAGAATGTGCATAGAGGAATTAAGCTAGGAATGCATAGAAAGTGAGAAAGATTCGCTTATAAACTGAGATAGGGATATAGGATGAAGCTGCGGACCTGGAATTAGCAGTGAAATGTCGATACGGCGCTGTCCTGCAAATTTGAGCAAAAGTTGTCAGGACGATAGCGCCCGGCGCCACGGTCCTCCGAAAAATCCGCGAAACGAAGGGGGATCTGTTCGTCTCTGCACAAGGATTCCAGATCTTCAATTTCAGCCGCGTACCTGCAACCTACACACAGAAAAGCGAAGACGATTGGGGGGCTAGGGATTAGGGGTTTGCCTTTAGGTCAAACCCCGGTTTTGGAATTAACCAAGAAATGAGCAAGAGCTGTAAATGTAAATGACTGTAAAACAAGTACTAATACCTTATTCTAAGGATGTTTGTATCCTTATGTGTGAAGGTATAGATGTTGTATGTTGTTGTAGTATGTTGTATGTAGCATGTAGTATGTGATCTCCTCTTCAATGGTTGAATCCTTGTCTTGAATGCAACACTTAGCCTTGAATGGAGACTTGAAATGATCAATTGCTTGAAGGAATGCTTGAATGCTTGAATGCTTGAGTATAGTTTCCACGCTTTTTCCATCATATCGAATGAAAGAGGAAAATGTAGTTTATATACTTGTCATTTAGGGCTGATAGACTGATTTTCCTGACCTTAGGCCGACTAGGAAATGATAATTTCCAAATTGCAAACAAAAAGACCCGAGACCCCTTAGGAGACCGGGCCCAAAATAGGACCCAGGGACCAGGGCGCTGGGCGCCATGGTCCTGGGGACCAGGGCACTGGGCGCTCTGGTCCCACCTCCCGGGACAGCAGGGTGCAAGGAGGTTCAGGCCAGGGTGCTTGAAAAATGCAGTTTTTAGTGTCGTAATCAGGTTTCGGGGTCTCCATTCAGGTTACGTGTTGCGTCGCCATCGTGAAGACCGAAATGCAGTCGAAATTGCAAGTGTCGCAATTTTAGGACGCTACAGTAACCAAGCAAAAAATGATTTTTGTTTCCATCAATGACAACACCATTAACCTGGGTGAGTGTCAATTGCCAACAATCTCCCCCTTTGGCATTGATGGCAACACTCATGTGAAAAATGGATCAATGAAGTGTTGTTCCGGTTCCCTGCCAAAATTGATCTTGCTTCCCCTTAGTTATACATTACTACTTATGTCCCTAATCATTTTTCACTTCAACCTCTCCCCCTTTGACAGCAAGGCCAAAGTCAGGATAAATGAATAATGAATGAAAGAATTAAGTCAAAATTTGTGTTTACCGGAGCTAAATGTGCTTGAAAATGTTCAAATAAGCACCCTTCAAAAATGTCAAGTATCCCAACCAGATTTTAAGGTCCTAAAAATTGATGCCAAGCCATTCAGGATGTAAGCATGAATTTCTACCTCAGTTAGATCTATCGGTGTGGGTTTACCCATTTGTTCTATACACTCTCTTTTATGAAGCAACAATGTATTAAGTCAGGGACTAACCAATCCTCTTAGCTCTCTTTCCCGCCAGATCAACTTGTCCTTATCCTTCTCCAGGGCTAAAAACTCAGATTCAAAAAGAAAAATTTGACCATCAACAGAGCTGGTCAATGATTTTGTACCATCAAACCTAACTAGAAGTTGTTCAATTCTATCCTTATTCACCTTTATCTTATTATCTAGGTCTATGGTTAAATTTGTTGTGTTAGTGCAAGACCAATATAAATGACTGCATTGATGAAGAGCTTCATCAATCCTTATTAATTCCTCTATCAATTTAGTCTTGTCAAATGCAATCATATTGTTAAAGGTGACCAATCTAGCTGCATTGTACCTTTCTACTAGTTGTTGGTTTGATACTTGATGCAGAGTTTTGTAATCTTTAGCAATATGTTTTGTCAAACCTCTCAACTTACTAGATGGCCTTCCAACTTGATCTATCTTACATTCTAGTGCAAGTTGTTGCAAAACTGGGATTGCTTTCTCAATGACTTGTTTATCTTCAGACCCTTCCTTCATTAATTTTTGAGCTGCAACAAACATTAGATCAAAACTGCTCAGTTGTTCAATGTTCTTCTTTGCAAAACCTACTTGACCGGATGAGTCAAGTGCCAACAATGAATGACTATCCAAAATATTGTCAGAAGACTCAACCTTATGACTTGCACCGGTGGCTTCACCACTTGGTGTAGTAACCTGCTCAACCTTGACCTCTTATGTATGTACATTTGTTACTGGAGGTTCAAAGTCCTCAACCTACTTATTAATGACCTCAACATTAATGACCTTAGCATCTAGAGTGATTTATTCCGGTGTGACCTCCTTATCCTATTCAACATTAATTGTCGGTAAACTAGCCTCAACATCCTCTACAAGCAGTTCAACAGGAGGAATGTCCTTAGTTATTTTCTATTCCAAAACCAATGGATCCATACCTAATATTCCCTTTCCCTTACCATCAATTGAGATGTCTTGAATACCAGACTTAGGAGGGAATTTCGATGGAGTAAAGAAATCAAGTTTATCTATAAATAATTTTACCCATGCCTCATGGGTCTCCTTGACTATTTCATTTACTCTACCTACCATAAGACTCATATGTTGGTGTCTTCTCTGGAAAATTGTTTTATTTACATATTCCAGACACTATTGCATCTCCTCATCTGTGATAGCTCCATAAATAGTTAACAATTCCTGCATCCTTATATGTTTATCCTCTTCAACTATAGTCAATTTCCTAGCATCCAATTTATTATATAATTCTTCTTGTATTTGTTTTTCTATCTCAATAAGGGCTTTCTTATATATGTCTAAGTATAACAAAATTGATTCCTCAACCTCCATTTGTTCCTTATCATCCATATGTACATAATAATGTTGTATATTACTCAAAATTCCATCTTTGGCTACTTGATCAATCAATTCAGCAACTAAGAGAGGAGGAATGACCTTAATACTCTTACCGGATTTGAGAGCTACATCTAGATTTGATTTTTTCCTCTTACCGGGAGTAGAAGTACACTCCTTAACCAATTTCCTCTTCTCTGTAGGCTTCCTCTCCTTCAAAATTTTCTTTGGGGCTGTCGGAGAGGTGACCTTTTCTTTCTGTTGCTTTCCTTCCTTGGGCTTCTTCCTCTGAATCTATATGTAAGTTTAGGGGATCTTACGAGGCTCATCTTTAGCCTCAGAATTGGATGCAACAGGGGCATTATAAGTCTCTGGTTTCTTCCTCTTCATTTCACCCTTGTTGGTTGTTGTTGCCAGTGAGGCCTGAACTGCTGTCGGAGAAGATCCTTCTAGTAATCCAATGATTTGTTTGATTTCAGAAGACATCTTCTAGATAGCTTGTCCAACCTTCTTGATTTTCCCTTCCCTTTTCTTCTTGCTAAAACCTATCTGAACTTCAGATTCCTTCTATTTTGTTGTCCCAAAGGTTTTCTCCTTTTCATCTACTAAGGCATCAATAAGAATCTTGGCATACAATTCCAAGATTTGTTCATCAGCTTCATACCCCATTTTAGTTACCCATATAGTTTTGGGTTGCACTGCCTCCATCAAAGTTTCATCCTTTTTCACCATAAAACATATGTCAAAAGAGTACTTGTCCACTATATGTTTTCGGATTCTCACTCTCTGCTTCAATGATTTGAAATAACCCCACACAATGGAGTCTTTGTCCTAACCTAAATTCCTCAAAGCATCCTTAATTTTCTTGCATACTGATATATGAAAGACCCATTGTCTCTTACTAGATCCCGATAACTCATTCAAGAAGAAAAGAATCAAACATACAATAGGATTTCCATACCAGAATGTACCTTTCTTTTCTCCCTTAATCTTTCTCAAATTTAGAATTAACTCATCACACATCCACTGACAGAGATCATATTTATCATTCTCCTACTGACAGAGATCATATTTATCATTCTCCTTGACCATTTTATATGCACATTAGATACAAGAGCTAGCAACATAGTTTAACCGGTTGGATTGGGTTACCTTGTAACCGATGATCATGCTGGAAAATTGAATGCATTTGTCCCTAATAGTGCTAATCCACATTGACTGGTTATCAAAGGTGGGCAAACTAGTGATTGCACGAATAGCCTCCTTGGTGATTTTGTAGGGTTGTTCTAGCCATATGAATTTGCCATGGACTCAACTTAGCACATACCAAATCATCTCATCCTCAAACTCGGGCATCTCCAAAATATCGGTGAAACCCTGATTCTCCAAAATTTGAAATTTTGATTTCATCAATCCATCCTTGTTTAGCAAGGTAGTTGTGTACATTCTTGATCTCTAACAAACCCAAATCCTCCAATGTACAATGAATAGAAGCTCTTACATCCTCCACATAAAGAAATCCATCTGGAACTCTAGAAAACGTGTCGATTGAGTCATTGACCTTTGCAATTTGAGGGCATTTCTTGAATTTTAGATGTGGACGGTCCTTAATATCCACCACAACAGGGGTAGCTACATCCACCAGAGCGGGAGCAAATATAGATGACATTTCAATTGCAGAAAGATAGATTGAAAATAGAGAAAATACCTCGCAACCTTCGCCAATGAAAAACCTAGAAAAATCCACTTTGAAATCACTAGAAATCGCTCGAAAAAGCTTTTAATCGCCTTTGATCACCTTAGACTCGCTCTAGTTTTCTCTAAATGTTGTGTTATAAAAAATGAAGCAATTTTTCCTTTTATTCTGCAAAACCCTAATTTTTCATTGACATTAATGCATGTCGGCATATCATACTGAATTCAAAATCCATTATCTCTTTTCCAATGAACCTTCAAATTCATTTCACAAAAGTCTGAAATAAGTTTTCAAACCACTGTCGGGAATATTGCAAGATCTATCAATAATTTTCCTCCCCCTAAGGCTAATGCCTTAGTTACTGGATGAGTTTCATGTCTGTGTAGGAAAATTTTGCTTTGTTGGTTCAATAACCGGTGCAATTGCTTTTGTTGATTGATCTTCAAACTTTCTAACCCATTTCCTCTCATGCTCCTCCTAGATATCATCAACCTTTTTCTTTCTCTTCTCATTATTTCCTACTAGATTGATCTTCCTTATACAATCTTTAGCAATGTGTCCTATTTTGTTACATGCATAGCAAGTTACATTGTTCTTTTGAATTGTCTTGTTGTATCCTTGATTATTCCTTTACCTACATTGATTAGTCATATGTCCAAACTTTCCACATGCATGACATTTCACATTCATTCTACAATCTGCTATCCTATGACCATAATTTTTACAATTGGAACACTAACCAGGAACTGAATTATTATCCTAATTTTCTCTATTCTTGCATTGACTTGCCCTATAACCAAATTTATTGCAAACAAAGCATATACCATTGAATTTATGTGCATTGGGTTGTCTTACTGATGTTTTCTAATTCCGATTGATAGGTGGATTCTCCCAATTTTTCTTTTGGCTAGTTGCTTCATCTTCATTTGCAGTACCAGAGCTTTCTCCATGCTCAAATCCAAGACCTCTAGTGTCTCCCTTGCGCCTTTGATCATTCAATAATTCATCAAGTTTTGCAGAACTGGCCTTAAACTTGTCTTTATACTCATTTGCAGTATCCAGATCTCCTCTTAGGATTGTCATCATTCTTTCCAACTCTTGCTCATTGTTCTATGATTGCACCAATTTAGTTTTCCACATATCATTCTCATGTGGCAACCTAATGCATTCTTCATATCTGTCTTTCAGAAATTTGGCAAGATTTTCTTCATTCTTCTTCTGGTCTTCAATGTCCTTGGACATCCTCATAGTTAGGGCTTGCATTTCATTCTTCATGACACCATTCTCCTGGTTCATCTTTTGACATAATTCCTTAAGGGCATTTTTCTCTTCATCATCCTGATTCTGTAAAAGTTCCTTCCTTTTGGCTTGGGTAGATGACAACCTTTCTTGTAGGGTAAGAATGAATTCCTTTCCGGAGTTTGACTCATCTTGCAACTTTAAATTCTTCATCCTTTGAGCATCATAGTCTTCAAGTGCTACTTCAAGTTCCTTCTCTATGCTCATCTCCATGGATTCCAGATTCAAGATCTTCCTCAAGTTGTAAGACTTACTCCTAGGCACCAAGCTTTGATACCAATTGTTGGAATCTAAGAACACTGAGAAGGGGTGGTGAATCAATATTTTGTCGGTTATAGTATTTTTAGCCTTATTAACAAATCTACTTATTAACAAGTAAGCATAAAAGAAAGTAACAGCAATTAATAACAATGCAACCACAAGAATCAACACCATAACACAGAGATTTATACGTGGAAAACCTCAAAGAGGAAAAACCATAGTGGGATTGGAGACCCACAATATTTATCCACTGGCCAAATGAATAAATATTACATGAGAGGCCAACACATGCAGGAAGGCATACTGCTTAGAGCACACTGCTCATCACAAAAGGAGCCTCACTGACTACAGATACCAAATATGGAGTTACAAACAAAAATCTAAACTCAGAGTATGCATCTGCTATGCTGAATGAGTTCCAGTTTAAGCACTTCTAGTCACGGTTAACATTGTTCCCTCCTTTACTAGTAACCTTATTCGCTACTCGGTCTCCTTAATCACCAACCAAGACCGACTACAGATCATTACATTCGCAATCTGTCAACCAAGATCACTCGCATGATATAACACACCTTATGTTACAAAAATGACCTAACCGGACTAACTTAAATACCCTTTACAAACATAAACATAAATGCCTTATGTCGGCTTACAATCATATTTGCAAAGGTGATTATATGTCAGCCTAGATAAAATATAAACGTTAATTTATGTGACCGTTTCCGCCTCCATGTTATGCTTGCCGACTCAATCTCCTATGTCGGTCTTTGTATACTGGTTCCTAGTTTGTCGGTTTCCCTGAATGTCAGTTGTATGAATGTCAGTTCTTGAACCATGAATATCGATGAGCAATGGATAAGTAGCCAACCAAAAAATGATGTGTATTTCCATAAATGACAACACCATTAACCTGGATGAGTGTCAATTGCCAACACACACACACACACACATATATGTATGTGCATATATTGATAGCTCTGATACCAATTGATAGTTCTGATACTTAATGTAAGTATAGATGCCAAGCTAATAAGATGAGAGGGGGGGTGAATCATACAACCTTAATCTTCCATAAAAACAACAAATTCAACCTCGGTAACATATACTTCAGCAATATAACCAAAACTACTAAACATGCAAACTCAAAAGTGTATAAACATCATAACACTGATAACACCAGATTTAACGTGGAAACCCAAATAGGGAAAAACCACTGCGGGATTTCGGACCCACTAAGAAATATACTCTTCTAGAGTATGCTCGGTTAAAAGCAAATTCTGTTAAAGATTACAAACACATTGCTAGATGTGACCTAGTTAAGGGATTTCCCTCAGATCTGTTAGGATCTTCACCTTGTTAGAAGTGACCTTGTTAAAGGATTTCAAACACTCAATTAGAATGTCACCTTGATAGAGGGTTTTACAAATAAGGTTGTTAAGTCCACTCGGTTAAGAGATTTTCTGTCACTTTACAAAATAACAGTAATAAAAATCTATATGCAACTTCACATCTAAAATGCTAAAGTGGATTCTTATTTGCTCAATACAATAGGACTAATCTTGTCCATCTGCTGGACTCTATACTCTATTATTCAAATAGGTCTTCAAGCTTTTGTGCTCGGTAATCACTATGTAGCATCCCTATGCATACACTTGCCCACATGCATTGTTTATCAACAGTTCCTTATTTATAAACAATTCACCAACCACTTAATCTCCTTGATCACATTTCCCATGATCAATCATAGCCATCAGATCTTCAAACTTTACCAAGTTCAATGTATCCTTCGATCTGAAAACATTTTACCCCACCTTGGAACTTGCATACATTTCTTGGAACTTGTGCTAGGGTATTGCGGTTCAATCTCAGTTGTAGATCATCCTGCCGATTTTCCTTTGCCATAAATTCTTTAACAAACTTCATTCACGGCATACCAATCATTTAATCATAGCCAGCTCATCAACTTCCTTCATTAAATAATGCTTGTATTCTTTCAATGCATTTTGTTACTACTCGGTTGCAACTCGGTAAATACTAAACTTCACTCGGTAGACATACCACCTTCATTAACCGATAGTGATAACCTTAGGGTTTACCAACTAGGTTCCTTAGGGTTTACCGACTAGGTTCTTTAGGGTTTACCTACTAGGTTCTTTAGGGTTTACCTACTAGGCTCTTTGCTCGGTAACATAGTATAGTATTAACCTTACAATCAATAACATATGTATGATATCAAAACAATCTAAACATCATGATCTCATCATTGTCTAACTCGGTAATAATTGCCCATTGAATAACTTATTCCTCCCCTTATTCATCATATTCTTTTTGTGTCTTTTACCGACATCTTTATACTCATCAAATCATACTTCTCAAGATATGGCAACATCATACTGAATTAGAAAATCAATTTCTTGACATCATTGACAAAATAATAATATTAAGACAGTAAACATCCTTAATCAGTTTTATCTATAATCATCAACAACCTTCTCAATATCCTTATTGAAATGCCAACAATCTCTCCTTGTCTGTTATAATGCCAACATATATATGTGTGTGTACACACACATATATATGTATGTACATATATGTATGTGTACACACACACACACACACACACACATATTGTATGTACATATATACATACATATATATATATATATACACACATGTACATATATATATGTATGTAGACACATAAATCTGTTCACTTAATTAAATGAATGTTTAGTATTTGTTTGATTATTTAACCATCAGTCAACAGTTAATTAAATTGATATTTAATTAATTCATCCTTAAATCTCTTCTTCTATTAACTAAATAAATTACTCAATTTATTTAAATTAATTCATTAAACCACACTTTAATAATTAATTAAATGAATAAAGCATATTTGTTTAATTTTACCCCTTTCCTCATTTAAATAAATAAATAAATATTTATTTAAATCTCTAAACTCCCCCTCCACTTGCATTCTCCTACAAATGCAAGTCGCACAATTTTAGTTGAAATAAAGGAATTTTATTTTAATTAAAATCCTATTTTCTCTCATCCACCAAACCCACTTGCATCATAAACCCCTTCTAGATTCTTCTAATCCATTCCAAATTAGCCTAACCCTCTCCCTAATTATTGTCACATTCCTAAGAAAAGAGAAGTCACTTCTCAAAGCCTCCAAAGTCTTTGAAAAGCATTAAAGGCTTTTATTCTCCAACAAGTTAACCCCCCAAAGTCTTCCAAACCATTTATGGCTCTTACATAACCATTAATGGTTAAACTCAACTCACCCACATGGATAGAGACTTTCGCTCTAACTCAACTCTCATTTAACTCATGGGTCTCTTCAAGCATTTATTGCTTTGACCATGGTTATCCCCATTAACTCTTGCACAAGTGTTTATCCATTGGATAAAGGCATTATTCATTGGATAAAAGTTTTATTCACTAACTCAAGTCTAACCAAACCCTCCCAAGGTAACATTCATTTCATCTCAACCATTTAATGATTCTTCTCTCTCCTTTCAAGCCATCTCATGTTGACATTTGTCATCATGGGATTGGGTTGAAAGCTACCACATGGATCATAAACCCATCAATCCTAGCCCTTGTTAAGATTACTCGATCTTGACCATCCATTGCCTTATTTTCCCTATAAATAGAACTCTCATTCTTCATTTTAAAAAAAGGAGAGGTCTTTTATGCATCAAACTTATAGTCATTTTTAAGAGAGCATTTTAGGAGCATTAGTATTGTTATTTTACTAAAATTTACATAGACTAATTAGGTGCTTTCTCATAGTAATTTATTTACACTTGCATAGGCATTTGTTCTCATTTTCATAAACATCTTGAATCTTCATAAGACATCCATGAATAGTGCAAAAAGCTGAGAGCTACATTCATGTGGGACTTGGAGAGGAGAGGAACAAGGGAGGAATAGCTATGAGCATCTTGGGGAGTTTTCTTTCCCTTTTTCATTTTTGTATGCTTCTTATTGTCTACTTTATATCTCTCTTGATATGCATGTTAAGGATCATAGGTTCATTTGTGTTTTTGTGTCGATTATCACTAACATTTTAACATTTGAAATTGTGTCTTTTGTGTCCTTTTTAGCATGCATCATTTGGTGAACCTGATGTGAATCGAACACGCAACCTTCTGATCTTCCAATCAAACTTTCTGTGATTTTATTATAATTTTCACACACAGGTTGCGCTTTAGCCCTTTTGTCTCGCGTTTTGGTGCTATCGACAGAATATTTTTAGCGCTTTCGTCCGAGTTTTAGCGCTTTCGTCCGATTTTTAGCACTTTTGCTATAGGTTTAGCGCTTTAGTCATAGTTTTAGTGATTTCATTCATTTATTAGCGCTATTGTAATAATATAGCACTTTTGCACTCTTTGTCTGTCAGTCTTTTAATTCTATCAAAACTATTAAATTAGTGCTTTTGTTCATAGTGTAGTGTTGTCATCATTTGTTTTTGTGTTTTTGCAAGTACTTCGGCGTTGTTGTCTGAAGTAGCACTTTTGTGTTCTCATAGAGTAGCGCTTTTGTAATAGAGAGCTAAAAAAAATTGTAACCGAAAAATTAAAAACTTAGGCTTGTGGAAGCCTACCAAAGGATTTTTATTTCATTAATTTTTCTTCTTGCAGGTTACTAACAATTGCTTGCAGGATTCGAGGAGTTAGAATTAGGAAAAAAAATAAAAAATTGTAGCTTTTTAAAGTTTGATAAAAAGAATTTATTTTCCTTTTGTTTAAAACAAATCTCATCTTTTATTTTGGGTTAAAAATCAACTACACCTTCATTTCAGCTTAAAATAATCTTAATGTAAGGAAAAAAGAACAACAAATCAAACAACTTTGCTTTCTTGCAAGTTAGGGAAAAACATTTCAATTTGGGCTTTAAAAAAACTAACAATCTTTCATTTCTTGCAAAGATAAAATTCACAATCAATCTTTTATTTGCAAGTTAAAAAGAACAATCAAAACTTGTCCATTTTGTTTTACAAAGTGATTTTACTTTAAGCAAACGTGCTTTCATTTTGTTGACCAGGATTTCACTTTCCTATTTAGAAAATAAATTGCTTTGTGGGATAAAAAGAACACCATGATTGATAAAGCAACATCTCCAAGTAGCAAATAGATCATATTGCAATAAAAAGGTTAAAAAGAACATGTGTTTTTCGTGTTTGGCATGCTTGTGCAAATCTATTGAGTGGTACCATTTCTAACACACACTATCCTCTCCCTTAGCTCTCGTGGTCCTAGGTGCAAGAGAAAAATGTTAGTAATGCTCTAAATTTTTTATTTTTAAGAGAGATTTGTCATGAGACACATCGCTCTTGGGAACGACCTTGCGCAGTGAATCCTTTGAGCCACTATAGAAATCAGGTGAGAGCAAAAGTTGTAGCCTTGGGTGTAGTTGTTCCTATAGTGTAATTTGCTGAAAGGACATATAGGCCCCAGCACAAGTTACAAGGCTCTTAAGTGAGTCACTACAGAATGAACTTACGTCCAAAGACATCGAACATTACTAGAAACCTCTTATTTTAGAAGCCCACATGTTCTATTGATTGAGGATATTTGTGAAAAGTTCAGTGCAAGAGCATATATGGTTTTTCTCCCAAGATACTCACCATACATATTTCCTTGAGTGGAAACAGGGCTTTTTGAAAGGCTACTTGTAGCTTGATGAAAGTGGTGACTCCCCCATCATAGGGATCATCTATATGTTATGCTCACGCAAGACTTAGTATATCACATCCTTACCTACCACAGTGGGATACATAAGGTATAAAGTACCAAAGTTGAAGAAATATCAAGATGTGGGCTGAAAATATCGCAACTGGCCATGACCTTGGGGATAAAAAGTGTTTGAGTTGTCTTCATCTTGTTTTAGACCAGTAAAAATTGGGGCTGACTTCAGGCTTTGGGAACATAAAATACATTTATAAAGGGTCAAAAAAGTTCATGATTGGATTTATTTAGACCCACACCTGTTGTGCCTTTATTGAAAGGGGGCAAGATTATTGTGCTTGTGTGTTTGCTGTGTTTTCTTGTCAAAGAAATTCAAAAACAATCGAAACCAAGTATTAATCCAACAAATCTGCATCAAACATTGATAGAACAAATCTACATCAACAAGTGAAACAAAGTATCAGTTTGTATGACCATCACTCATATCTTGAGAAAAAGAAATCTTCATCAAAAGACCAAATTGAAGAAGAGACAACTTGGTTCAAAGGCTTTTATCAAGAAAAGGAATTTTTTTTATATCAATAAACAACACTTTCTCTCACACAAAGTATTCTTGCATCATATGCACTTGTACCTTCAGAGAAAATCCAACGAATTTGACAAAGAACCTTTGAGAAATAGAGCTTTCACTCAGTATAGAGCTTTTGGTTATCGAAAGAACAAAGGGGGCAAGATCAATCCTGCTTTCTTTCCTTAAATTTGTATCACATACAACGAAGCTTGAGGGGAACAACCAATCCCTGTAAGAGAGGAAGAAGTAGAAACCCCCTTCATAACACAAGAATTTTATTGAGACACATATTCTATCCACTTTCACCTCCACACAATCACAAATCCATTCAACTCTCAAACACAAAGAAGTCTTGTCCTGAGTTCTTTCAGATATTGCTTAAACAAACCAACAAATCACTTTTAGGGTGTCTCTACATCTAGGATCAATCATCCTAAGACGCATTTCTACACATATAGATAGGTCAAAACTAGTTTATGAGTGCATCCTCTCATTTCTAGGTAGCTTGGATTGTAACACATCTCAAACCTTGCTATACATTATCGCATCAAATTGTTGAAAAACACAAAAGAAACTCTCAAAGAACTTTGTTGACATCCAACCTCCAGTATTAAGAGATCTATCTCCTACCAAACATTTCACAAAACTTGTCTTCCATCAAACATTTCATCACCACCTCATAATTACTTTCACAAACATCCACTTTTAAAACATGGCTCAAATAAGATCAATGAGAAATCGACAACCAGAAATTGAAGGACATGAACCTAAAACATCCAATGATGATCACTTAATGTTCAAGAATCCACTTCCATCGCATGATCAAAGGGATCCTTCCACCTCAGGGAGAAACACAAAAACCACAACCAATTATACACAAGATGCATACAATTATACTGTGAATCACATTTATGATGTGGATGAACAAGTTGCAACTCTTACCATCAAAGATCCAAATCCTGCATGCAACGTTGTTACGCATCATAGCAAGATTACTATTCGAGCGGCACCACAAGGAACAACACCCCTCCCCAAACAATATAATATTGTAAAGTAATTAGATAAGACGCTAGCCCTTGTCTCCATATTAGAGATTTTACGCTTATCACCCTCACATAAAACAATCTTGGACCAAGCTCTCCAAGAAGCGTCTATCCCCGCCAACCTCAACATAGATCAGTTTCAAGCCATGGTTGCTAATCTAAAGTCATCACTGTGTCTCATTTTTACTGAAAGTGACAACACATCCTTCCAACAACCCCATAATGCCTCCCTCCATATTGAAGGATTTGTAGACCAACATAGAATCAAGTGAATCTTGATTGATAATGGAGTCAGCTTAAACATATGCACCTTACAGTTAGTCACAGAATTGGGTTATACAGTAGAATTAGTGGATGTCAGCAAAAAGATAACCATTAAAGCATATGACGATGAAGAAAGTTCTTCTAGATGAGCTGATATGTTACCTATTAGGGTTGGGCCAGTGGTGAAACATATAGTTTGTCAAGTTTTAGACCTTCCTTTTCCATATAATCTCTTGTTAGGAAGACCTTGGATACATGTCATTCAATTCATTCCATCTACCTATCACCAATGTATCAAGTTTCCACACAATGGGGTAGAAATTAGAATCCTTGGCGATGTTAATCCATTTGTATATTGTAATAATATTAATTATCAGCCAGAGATCACCATACCTAACAATAGAGAATCTATCCCTTCCTCATCATATGTTAATCTAGCCTCTCTTTCCAGCTTAATAACCCCTATACCAAAGCAGGATAAATTGAAAATGAAAATGGTTGAGGAAGGTCCCGGGGAATATAATCTTAGCCAGCTCTTTTGTGTTGGGCAGTTACTCACATCCCCTAGAACTCATGGCAAACCCCAAAGTTTACTTCAAACACCACTGGCCAAAAGAACTTGCACTTTGGCACAATTCACCCCTGGTAAAACTCAAGAGGAGGAAACCATGGAAGAAGACCTGGCAGAATGGATCTACACAGACCCTATCGATAAAGAAAGCCCAAAGGCAAAGCTCCCCACTGACAAATATGGAAAAGGTTTCACTATAATGCAAAGAATGGGCTATGATGGCCATAGTTCTTTGGGACCTTACGAGCAAGGATGACAAGAGCCCTTACAACCTAAGTTGAAACCAAGAGATAAAACTGGAGTAGGTTTTTAAAAGGAATCTCTTCCCAAGCTTCGATTCAAAGGAAAACCTAGTAAACCCATATATCAGCCAATTACTCCAAGGATGCAATCCTTGACTATATCTGTGGCACTAGCAACCCCATCAATGGCACCAATAGAACTAATAACCCCATCAGCAGCATCAACAGAACCGATAGCCCCATCAGTAGCACCAGCAACACCAACAGCACCAATAACCCCATCTGCAACATCAACATAACTAATAACCCCATCAACAACATCAGTAGCACCAGCAATCCCATCAGTAGCACCAGCAACACCAACAGCACCAACAATCCCACCTCCAAAAGTACATAAGCCAGTAGCTAATGCTCTATTCAATTCAAAAGACATCCCAGCTTGGTACAGTAATCGGATGCTAGAGAGTAATTCTGAGACAAAATCACATGAGTGGGAATGGGCTTCAGTGCATTTAAATACTTTAGACAAGAAAGAAACATCACCCCCTCCACCTCGTAAGGATATACTAGTTTATGGAGAAGCATGGATTAAAAAAATTTGGGTTCTTGAGCTAGAAGCAACTTCCACAAGCCCTACATCAAATCCTATGTCGGAATCTGACAAGGAGAGTACCATCAATGAACTTCACACCTTTGTATTAATCCTCACAGATGCCTCCCACAAATTCAACTTAATCGATGAAATAATGCCTATCATTCATTCCGAACTCATTGAATGGAACCAGCCAAATCTCCCATGCCTTGACCATTTCCAAAATGATGAGGCACTCATAGACTTTTTAGAATTACGAGATAACATATACCAAGCGAGGATCATAAAGTTGGGTTTTCCATCAAACTAAACAATGCAACATAATTTGGGGTAGATGCCAAACATTTCATCTGCAAAAATATTACAATAACATGGATCTTCTAGTGAAAACCACACAGTGGCACTTTTTGATCCAAAAAAAGTAAAAACAAAGAGCATATCCAAAGGTGAAAACCTCTCTGAGGCGCCTGAGGATGAAAGTTTTGGCATCCTCCCCTTTAGTACAAATCGGGAGAGATCAACCATCCTAATAGAGGAAACAAAATAATTCAATATGGGGACCCTTGAGACTCCTAACCAGATACATTTGGCATCTCTATTAACTCTTGAAGAACAGCCAAAATTTGTGGAATTATTCTAGAAGTGCCAAATCAACTTTGCATGGTCTTATGCAGACATGTTCGGCTTAGATCTAGATTTGGTCATGCATCACCTAACTATAGCAAAAGGAGCTAAACCTATCAAACAAAATCTCAAAAAAATGCACCCACAGATTGTCGTTCTTGTCAAGGCTGAACTTGAAAATCTCTTGGATGTTGGTTTCATCAGACCAATTGATTATGCAGATTGGATCTCCAATATTGTACCTATTGGCAAACCTAATGGGGGTGTTTTTATCTATACGGATTTCAGAGATTTGAACAAAGCATGTTCGAAAGATGATTTCCCCTTACCAAACATCGACATGATTGTCAATCTAATAGCAAGTCATGCGATGCTTTCTCTTATGGATGGCTTTTCAAGATACAACCAGATTAAAATTGCTCCAGAGGATCAACACAAAACTGCTTTCACATGTCCATGGGGAACATACTATTGGAATGTAATGTCATTTGGTCTAAAGAATACAGGGGCAACATATCAAAGAGTTGTGACTACCATCTTCCACGATATGATGCACACTATAATGGAAGATTATGTCGATGATTTACTAGCTAAATCATTAACAAGAGAGGATCATCTTCCAGTACTGGATAAAATATTCAACAGATTAGAACAATACCATGTCTATCTCAATCCCAAGAAATGTGTCTGGAGTAACTTTTGGGAAGCTCTTAGGATATATTGTCTCAAGTAAAGGTATTGAGGTAGATCTGGCAAAAGTCAAGGCAATCATGGACATGCCACCTCCAAAGAATATCAGTCAGTTCAGGACATTACAAGGGCGGCTACAATCCATTCGACAATTCATTGCACAACTGGTTGATAAATGTCATCCCTTCACCCATTTGTTACATAAAAATATCCGCTTTCAATAGGATGCAAAATACCAGCAAGAATTCCAAATGTTTAAAGACTACCTAATGCATACACCATTATTGATTCCACCAGATCCAAGCAGACCTCTATTGTTATACATTTCAGCTAAAACCACAGAATTAGGAGTATTGATTGAACAGTATAATGCAGAAGGAAAAGAATGTGTTGTCTACTACATCTCTCGAACATTGGTAGGCTATGAACTCAATTACACACCTATTGAGCAAGCTTTCCTCGCAGTTATCTTGGCAGCCACCAAATTAAGGCACTACATGCTAACGGACAAGGTACAACTTATTGCCAAGATAGATCCACTCAAGTACCTACTTAGCAGGGCAGCATTGACAGGCCGCTTGGCCAAATGGGTTATGATTCTGAGTGAATTTTATATTGAATATGTGGACGGCAAAGCTATCAAGGGGCAGGTTATTGTAGATTAGTTGGCTGACGCACCACTCAAAGGTGACCATCCTCTCGTTTCCAACTTTTCAAATGACGAAATCTTCATGATCATAGCTACACAATCCTGGAAGCTATATTTTGATGGCTCATACACCAAACATGGCTTGGGGTCAAGTATTCTTTTTATCATACCTCAAGGTGATAGCATCCCGAAGTCATACAGGTTCACTTTCCCATGCACAAATAATATAACAGAATATGAGGCATTGATCACAGGACTTGGATTGGCCATACAATGGAATCTGAAAGAGCTACAAATATATGGAGATTCCCAGCTAGTCATCTGACAAGTCACCGATGAATACCAAACAAAGGATGATAAACTCATGCCATACAAAAGGATGGTGGATGGTTTCAAAGAATCATTTACAACTATCGAATTTGAGTAAGTACCAAGAGATCAAAATCGAGCTGCCGACGCAATGGCTACAATTGCATCTCTCCTAGATCTTCCACAAAATTCAACACACTATGAGTTCTTGGTAGAACAACTTTGGATCCCCACTTATGATATCCCTGAAACTGAAATGATATGTCACCTTGTCGGTTCTGACTCCCCATGGTACGGTGAGTTTTTCACTTACCTATGTGACCACACACTTCCCCCTAACCAATCAAACAACCAAAGAAAAACCTTTATCCGCCAAACTGCTCAATACACCATCATTGTCGAAACCCTATACAGATGAAGTCTTGATGGTACTCTCCTTCGATGTTTGGACCAAGATGAGATAAAAAAAGCCTTGGAAGAGGTACATGAAGGAATTTATGGGGCTCACTCAAGCATTTCTTCACTAGCAAAGAAAATCATGCAAGTCGGATACTATTGGCCCTCCATGAAAAAGACTCTTGTTATTTTGTCAGAAAGTGAAAAAAGTGCCAAGTTCATGGAGATCTGATACATGCCCCAGCATAGGAATTACAACCTATCACAACACCATGGCCCTTTTGTCAATGGGGACTTGACCTTGTGGGTAAAATCCATCCATCTTCATCCAACGGTCATAAATTTATCATTACCGCCATAGAATACTTCACAAAGTGGATCGAATTCATTCCACTTACCCAAGTCACCGACAAGTAGATTGCCTCATTCATCCTCAATTACATCATCTGTCGGTATGGTGTACCCATGTCCATCATCATAGATAATGGGCTCCCTTTCAAAAATCAAGATGTCTGTGAACTCTGTGAGAAGTTTCATATACAACATCGTTTTTGCACTCCATATTACCCACAAGGCAATGGTCAAGCCTAAGCATCAAACAAGAATATATTGAGGATCCTCAAAAAGACAGTTAATGATGCTGGTCATGATTGGCACATTTGATTGAATCCAGTACTATGGGCCTATCGAACTAGCATTCAAACCCTACAGGTGCAACTCCCTACTCACTGGTTTATGGAGCAAAAGCCATTTTGCCTATTGAGGTTGAAATACTGTCTCTATGGGTCTCCTTTCACAATCTAATAGATGATGAAGCATACCGAGTCTCATGTGTGCATGACTTGGAACTACTTGATGAAAAGCGACAAGCTTCTTACAACCACCTAAAAGCCTATCAACGGCGCATGGTCAGAAGATACAATCATTGGGTCAAACCTCACACATTTGAAGTAAGAGATCTTGTTCTCAGGGAGAATCCTCACAATCAACCGAGCAAAGAACATCAGGGAAAGTTTGAATCCAATTGGCTAGGTCCATATGTTATCACTTCCATCTTCGGGTCTAGGGCATATCAGTTAGAAACTTCACAAGGAGAACCCCTGGAAGATTCGATCAACAACATGCATCTAAAAAGATTTCATACATAAGTTGTACAGAGCATCAAGCTCCTCCAATATCAGAAAATACCAAAACCATTTAGAAAACAGTCCTGAACAAAATACACAAAAATCAAGAAAATACTAAAGAAAAATCATTCATCTAAATGGTGAAAACCACTCCAGGGATGCCTTGGGTAAGTACGGTGGTGAAAACATGGTAAATAGGTGCCATTTGTAAGGCTATGGCTCCATTGTCTTTCAGACTTGTTGCGATCACATCCATTGCATCCATTCACCCATCATTTATACCATCGCTTGATTTTGATCCGCAATCAGGGTTGTTACTTCATGTGTCTCGTGTCACGCTTTCATAGCGACATCTAAGTGGGGGCAAATGTGCTTAAACCTACTGATGGAAGTGAATTCTCCATTTCTTGTGATTCATTGAGTTTCTCATTCAAAAACATCTTGAAATAATACCAAAAACATTCATAAAAACTCCAAAAAAAAACCCAAAAACATTTGTAAAATATCTTGAAATAATACCAAAAACATTTACAACATTCCAAAAATCCAAAAACATGACAAAAACATCAAAATCAATCAAAAATATTGCAAAGTATATTATTCCTTGTACATACACATCGCAAAAGAAATAAAACAACATTTTGAACTACTCAAACAATGACCACCTATCAAATCAACCAACCAATCAAAACATCTGCACACAACTGTCTACACAAGGATGCATCATTCCTCACAAACAAGACATGGTAACATTTTGGTATTTTCTTTGACAAGAAAATTTTGTTTGGCTGATAAGTACTTGGTCGATTTGTTATTTGTTTATTCATATCAAGTTCCTACACTACTCCAGGATATCCACAAGTGATTAGAGTAGCCAGGATGGTTCCTGATATCTTTTTTTATTTGTTGTTTGTAGATTGTTCCAATGAAGTTCTAGGGCATATACTAATGGTGTCTACATGGGAAGTTCACTAAGCTATGTGATCTTATGCAAACATACAGTCATTGATCACTATGGCTTGCTGACTATGGCATATACCTCGACCATTTGTACATGAACCAGAATGGAGGGGAACTTTCCTTGTCTGTGATGTTTTCTTTAGGTGAAACGCTCAACCGTGGTTTCGGATACCTCGGCCAAGATCGATACTACTATGCTTGATGATGAAAATTAAAGCACTATGAATAATCCATGGATCGTCATCTCATCTCATCTGTTTATATTGCATTTGGTTGCATATCACCCATCCATTTACTCATTCATTGTTCATATATGTTGGTTGCATGCAATAAATTCAAGTTTCTATGAGAAAGCACCTAATATAAATTTGTCATGGGTACAAACACGACGGAGTTCTCTGATACATCATCTCACATATCCATTCCACATCTACATTTTCTCACCAACTTGCATTCATATATCATGAAGGCATGGCATTATCATTTAGTTGAATCAAATGCATTCATTTTATTATCATTTACTTGCATTTAGATTCATTAAAATTCATTCAAATATTCATTTAAGTGCACTTGTTTATTCATAAATAAAGTGCATTCAAAACATCAAGTGCATTTATTATCATTTACTTGCATTTCATCATTTCATTTATTTAGATGCATTTCAAATCATTTCATCTATTTAGCTGCATTGAGTGCATTCATTTTATGCATTTAAGTACATTTATTTATTCATTAAATACTTTCATTCTGATTTAGTTGCATTTTAAATAATTCCATTCATTCACTTCCATTTTAGTTACATGTTAGTCATTAACGTACATTTGTTTAGTCATTAAGGTGCATTTACTATCATTTAGTTGTATCTCAATCATTAAGTTGCATTCATGTAATCATTAAAATTCATTCCATCATTTAGTTGTTTCATATATTCATTTATTATCATTTAGTTGCATTTAAGTGCATTTGTTTATCTCTCATCAAGAACATTCATCTATCCTTTTAGTGCATTCAAAACATCAAGTGCATTCATTATCATTTAGTTGCATTTCACATCATTTTATTTGTTTAGATTCATTTAGTTTCTTTTCAAATCATTCATCATAACTTCGTGGCATTAAGTACATAAATTTATTATCATTTATCGTGCATTCATTCATTAAGTACATTCAGCCATCCATTTAAGTGCATTCATCTAGATGCATACATAACATTTTTATAAACATTTCATTCATTTATATTCATCTTAAAAACATGCATCATTTACTCATATCATCATCTCATCATATTCAACATGTACAATATTATCTATCAAATTATCATTGTTCATGATCTCATCTCATCATTTAGCATAAATCATCATCATTGCATCACATTAATAGCATTACAAAAGCATCATCCATCTATTAACCTGCATCCACATGTTAGCAAATCATCCATATCATATATATAGAAATCATATCATCAACATGCACATCTAGAAAGTAAACATCTCTATATCATGTATCTAAGCATAACTCATATCATCACCCTGCATAAAGTGCACATATCATCACATGGATACATATCATCACCACAAAAATGATATCTCATATATCACATCAAAAAGAATACATGTATTAGAGTACAATGATGTCTCAATATATCGATTACCAAGAGCCATCCAAATATCAATCTAGTAACAATGTAACAATGCATAAAAACACCTCAAATGGCACTCTAGCCAGATGTTGCTCCCCCACCACCCTCACCATCTCGTCGAGGAGGACCCATAATACCACCACTTCTCTAAACCCTCTAGGACTGCTTTGATCTCGCTCACTACATCTAAGAGTAACTCATCGCTCATTGACTAACCGGCATAGCTTGTTCATATAATCCCCGCCAATAGTCAATCTTTGCCCTGCCCACCACATCTCCCTCAACACCTCCCCAGTCGGACCCTGTCCCTATGCTCCCTCCAAAACTCTAACTATATCCTCTAGCTCCCTCACTCTATCCACCAGATCATCTCTCTCTCGCATCACTACAGTTAACTCAGCCTCTCATGCAAAAAGTTGGACATCCTTGGCTGCAATCTCTGCATCCCTATCCTCCAACCATGTCTTGGTTGCTGTCAGTCAAGTCCGCAACCATAATATCATAAACTCTCGTAGGTCCTCCTCTCCTCCACCTATGGATCCCTCTCCCATCTCCATAGGCTCCTCTCCACCACCTATGGCTCCCTGTCCCATCTCCATCACCTCATCACCACCCTCTCCCCCACCAGCATCTCTCCCTCTTGCTCTCACTGCTCCCTATATCAGCGGACCCTATGACAGTCGTAAAGGTTTCCCACCTCTGCCTCTCCTCTATAACCATCCTCCTCCTCCACCTCCACCTCCAAATCTACCTCCACCCCCAAATCCACCTCCCCCACTATCTCCACCTCCTCCTTCTCCTCCAAAACGTCCTCCTCCTCCTCCTCCAAAACCTTCACCACCCCTACCTACTCTCCTCCTCCGTCATCGTGCTCTATCATCCTCAAACAGTGGTATGGGCTCTGCAGGATCTAAAATCCATGAAATCAAATGAGCGGCACAATATTGTGTATACTCCTCTATCACCCCCGCATCTACAATCTTTGGCCTCATCTGCCATGGTCTCATGTGTAGTAAACAAAACTTTGCAATGGCTTGATCCTAGGGTAAAACCGGCCCCCACTGCCATCTCTCCCGCACTACCCATGCATACTCCCCTGAACCCCTCAGCATACTCTGCCTTTGCCCAAACTGTCTCATCACTCTCCCTGGCAACTGTCTCTCCACAACATAGGATGTGTGACCAATCAAAAAATGAGTCACATATACATATGGCAAGGCCTGGATTCTGTATGTTGATGTTGATCGATTTTATTATAATTAAACTACAAAGTTTAAATGATTTAATTATGGACTGTGCGTTGAAGGTTACTTGTCAGAGAAATGCATTTTTTTCTGAAGCATTCTTTCTAGATGAAGTTAGAGCTTCTTTTGGTGTTATGAATTGGAAAAATTTGAGTATTTTTTGATAAAGGAAAATGATTCATTTTTTTTTCAAGTTAGTTGTGGGAATATGAGTTTGTGCAAAGATTCTTAAAAATCAATATTGACGTGAGGATTGTTTTCTTTGGCAATTCGATTTTTCTCTATGGTTGTGGAGATGGTTAAGTGAATGACTGATGGTTATAGTCACAAGTTGTGTGATGATGGTGTTGCTAATTTTTTGGGGTTGAAGAAAAGGATAACATGCAAAGTTTTCTTAAATAATAACGCACAAAGTTTTTTCTAGGTTGCTAATTTTCATGAAGATGATATATAAAGATACACATGCAAGAATATCACATGGCTAGGCGACCAATCCAAAACTCATGTTCTAAAATATTGTTTAGTTTGTATTAAAGATATCATAGGTGACTTCAATGTAACTTTTCAAAATTTTTTTGGAAGAGAAAGGGTGTTTGTGATACATTCTTCTTAGTTTTACAAGAAATTTACGAATTTTGATATATATGTTAAAATCTAGAAACTAAGAGGTTATGCATTCAATTTGTATTTCTTCAATTAAGAGAATGGAGCCTTGTGTTACTATTAGAGATGGAGCTCTTCTTGAGGTCGATGTCTCCTCTGTTCTGATTTAGTGCTCTTTATGTGAGTTGCAGCTCACTCTTGTATTTGGGTTGGTGCCCATTTTATTTTATGAAAGCTTTGATGCCATGTTTTTTTACTCGAAAGGGTTCTCCACAAGTTAAATCTTTTGTTCTCTTAGTTCTTATTGGCTCAGCTCTATTGATTTATTTTCTTTTGTATTAAAACAATTTGAAATAATAATTCAAACCCCCCCCCCCCCCTCTTAGTATTTCTAATTTGGTCTACACATGTTAACTTTGATAACATGATAAAGATTAGTAATACTAAAGCAGTGAGAGATTTACCAAAGATTATCAAGCCTACTGATATTGTGTGCAAGGAATGTTACTAGGGAAGCAAACAAAGAAAAGTTTCAAGAACAAGGAGTATTCTACTTCACATCTCTCGGAGATGATTCATACATATGTGGATTGGGCCCGAAGCATTGATAAAAAGAAAAGTACCAGTGGTGGTGCACTCTTTTTGGGAGATAGATTGGTTCAATGGATAAGTAAGAAGCAAGAATTAGTGTCATTATCTATTGTAGAAGTAGAATACATTGCAAAATCATCTTGTTGTACTCAAGTTATGTGGATGAAGAAGAATCTTAAGGATATCAGAGTGATATATGATGAAGTTATTCCTATCATGTGTGATAATACCAGTGCTATAAACATTTCAAAGAATCCAATTATGCATTCAAGAACAAAACATATCTCAATCCGTTATCATTTTTTAAGAGAGAAGGTTACAAAGAAATAAGCCAGATTGGAATACGTTCCCATAAAAGAATAGATAGAAAACATTTTTACTAAGACATTCACAAAGGATACTTTTGAGTATCTCAAGGAGAAGCTAGGGGTTATTGCCCCTCTTTCTAATTAGATGCATTTTTAGTGGTGCATATTTCCAGAGAAAGATTCAGTGCTTATCCTCTATCTCCTAGATTGATATAATTGCTACTCTTAGGAGGAGAAGTGTTGTGTGTTGGTCAGTGTGTTATGCAAAGCCCTTTTTCATTGTTGTCAAAGGGGAAGAGAGTTGTGAGATTTATTCAAGTTGTTTAAGTGTTGTCATCAATGACAAAGGGGGGTATTTTTTAAAGCATGAGCTTCTAAGGTTGTCATTGATGTCAACCCTGGTTATTCCGATTGATGATTGGGTTGGATATGCTTTACATTGTTGCAGTTGTGCTTTGAGTTCCAAATTGAGTTGAGTACTTTAGGTGTTGGTTGTGGAATTTTGTTTTAGATAGTTATCTTTGTTCTCTAGCAGGAAGTGTGTATGTCAAAATGATCCAAAAATATTTTGGTGCCCTCCAAAGATGTTGCAGATTGTGTTGTAGTTTAGTGGATGTTGTTTCATGGCATGTATATTATTCTTTGTATGTTTCTCAAATGGTTTCTTTGTTCCACAAGAGATCTTTGTTGATTTATGTTCAGATATTTCGCTATGTTGTGATTGTTGGTAATTGACACTCTATTGGTTGGTTTCAATATGTTGTCATTAATGGTAACATGATTTTGTGTTCCGGCTTCATGTTTTGATTCTATGGTGTGTCGGCAAACACTTCACAGATTCTACAGCGGCACCGGTAGGACAGAAGGATTTCTTTAGTCACTGGCAATGCAGGCCGACATGGTTTAGTAAAGGTTATCGGTATTGAAGGCCGACATATCTTGGATCCGGCATCAATAATTGATTTTAATCTTTATGCATTTATCTTATATGGATAACATGTAATTTGATATTGTATATATCTTTGTAAGCCGACATAAGACATGTAAAATTTGTATAGGGTATATAGAACAGTTTGATAGATCATTTTAAAATATATACAAGAGACATATATGGATATGTGAATGTAATATGATGCAAAATATATCAGAGAGATCATGTATGTGAGGAAATTATTGTAAGGGTTATTCTGGTAAAGGGTTTAGGGATTCAGACTGGAACACATAGAGCTTAAACCAGAACTGTATTATCGCATAGAAGATGCTATCTCAGTAGTTCACACTTCTCTGAATTGTAGTCTGGAATTTTATGTAGTCAGTAAGGCTCCTATTGTGTTTGAGCAGTGTGCTCTAGGCTGTAAGCCTTCCTGCAAGTGCAGGCCCCTCATATTTTGTAATATCTCTTTATATGGCCAATGGATTGATATCGTGGGTCATAAATCCCACTGTGTTTTTTCCTCTTTGAGGTTTTCCACGTATAAATTTGTGTGTTATGATTCGTATTTATGTGATTGGCTTATTGGTTGCTTTACTTCTTTCAATTTTGTTGATACCGGTATACTGGTTGGTGTATACATGTTTTAATAAGGCTAAATTTACTATTCTGGCATAGCATTGATTTAACCCCCCCCCCCCCCTCTCTCAATTTTATTGCTTTCCAACAATTGGTATCACATCCTTGTGCCTCAAAGGAATTTTAACAGCTTGAGGAAGATCTTGAAACCAAAATCAATGAATATGGCTTTGGAGAAGCAACTTGAGATGGCACTTGAAGATTATGATGTTGCAAGGTTGAAGAACTTAAAGCTACAAGATGAATTGAATTCTACTAAGGAATTCATTCGTGTCCTACAAGAGAGGCTATCATATGTTCAAGCTAGGGAAGGAACTTTTACAAAATCAGGATGATGAAGAGAAAAAATGCACTTAAGGAACAATGTCAGATATTGAGTCAGGAAAACATGGTTATGAAAAATGAAATGCAAGTTATAACTATGAGGATTTCTAAGGAGATTGAGGATGGAAAGAAAAAGGAAGAAAATATTGTTGTATCCCTAAAGAACAAATTTGAAGAATGTGGTAGGTTGGTTCATTAAAATGATATGTTGAGAACTAATTTGGTACAATCCCAGAGTGATGAGCAAGAGATTGAGAGACAAATGATAATACTAAGAGAAGATTTAACTATTGAAAGTGAGTACAAAGAAAAATTCAAGATCAGCTCGGCACAGCTTGATGAATTATTGAAGAGACAGAGGCAGATTGGAGATTCTAGTGGACTTGGATTTGAGCAAGGACAAAGTTCCGGTATTGCTAATGAAGCTCAAAACCATAAGGCACCGGTAAGACAATTTAATGCTTATAAAATCAATGGTAGATATATTGTTTGCAATAGATTTGGTCACATGGCTAGGCAATGTAGAAATAGAGCAAATCAGAACCCTGATTCTGCTCCTGGTAAATGTTCTAAATGCAATAATTTTGGTCATAAGACAAAAGATTGCAGAATGAATGTAAAATGCTATGCATGTAGAAAATTTGGACATATGGCTAATCAGTGCAGGTCAACCAATTTCATCAGCTTTAGCAAAGAAATTAAAAAGAACAATGTTACATGTTATGCATGTAATAAGGTTGGACATATTGCTAAGTTCTGTAGAATTAGAAATCCATCGGTTAGTAATGGAGGATCAAACGAGAAAGGAAAAGAGAAGGTTAGTGAAATCCAGCAAGATCATACTTAGAGATGGGTTAGGAAGACTGAAGAGCAAACATCAGATGGGAATGTCCTGATTACTTATCCAGTAGAAGAGGTTTCTCCTGCATCGGCAGGTAGCTCATCTAGTATATGAGGCACATGCCTTAGGCGTAGGCAAAATTCATGAAGATGTTGCATATGCCCCGGGAAGAGGTTCTGGAAAATGTTCTGGATATTGGAGAGGATTATTCGGCATGGATATGTTCTGAGAGAAATTTGGTATCCTTCACCGGTAGTCATTTATGTCAATGGAAGATTAGGATTTTTCTCAAAGGTTAAAAGGTCGAATACACTTCATTGTTAATCACCCTGCATTCAGAGTGATTTCAAAGATATTTTAGAGCAATTCAAAGTGACTAAGTGTGATCAAAGGCAATTCAAAGCAATCGGATTTCTTCTTGAGCGATCTCACCGACGTCTGGAAGAATTTGTTGAAGGTTTTCACCGAGAGCGATCAAAAAGTATTTATCTTTAAACATGGGAGAGCTCATCTTCTATTCATGTTTTTGTTGCAAATCCAACTGTAGTAGAGGTCAAGGACTGCCCCAGGCCAATTTTCAAGTGGTATCCACATGTGGCTACCCTAGAAGATTCGATTGGAGCATTTTCTCGTGTTCTAGAGGGAGTTGTGTATGTAGAGGATGTTAGGGCATATATTCACTATCACATCAAGGACTTAGAAACTTCAGAGATTAAGCACATGTATATGAGTGAGCTAATGGGAGAATCTGGAAAGATCAAACCGGCATACCAACATATTGAAGAACTAGGGTTTACAGACATTCTAGATATTTCAAAGTTCAAGGATGAGATAATTAGATATGTACTGATCGAGCAGAGTACATGGAGAATTTATATGGTTGAACAGACCTTACAAAATCACCAAAGAATCCATTTGGGCAATCACTGGTTTGCCATCGGTTGGGCAACATCCAGACAAAATGGTTTCAAATGATTTCATGAGGAAGATCACCAGCGTTACATCTGAAAAAATATCCATGAAAGTGATTACTATCATCGACATGAACATCAAATTTGGTAGCATGATCATCGAGTATAAGGTAACTCATTCAAACCAACTAAATTTTGTTTCCAGTTCATGCATTTGGGTTGCATACAAAATGATGAGAGACAATGTAAAATTAGATCTATGTGGTTGGATGCTTGATGAGTTGTTGATAAATCTATGAAATATCAAGGGTGAAAAGAAGGGTACATTCTGGTATGGGAACTTGTTAGTTTTCCTAATGTTATAATTTTTAAATGATACACCTGGTTTTGGTAAGAGGCAATGGGCTTTTAACATCCCGGTAGGAAGACAATTGAAATGGTCAATTGCTGCATTAGGAAGCCAAAGAGATGATAAGGTATGGGGGTATTTTAAGGCATTTCAAAAATTTGTGAGGTCTAGGGTAAGGGTATCTGAGTATATTATAGAAAAATATTCTACTGACATATGATTCATGGTAAAGAAGGATGAGACACTCATGGAAGCAGTTAACCCTCGAAAGATATAGATTGAAGAAATGGGCTATGAGGTGGATGCACAGATTCTTGATGCCTATGCAAAAATGTTGATTGATGCACCAATTTATGAGGTAGAGAAGCCCTATGGTACTGCACAGCAGAAAACTCAAGAGGTTGAAACAAAGTTCAACAGGAAGAAAAGAGAGAAACAGGTTGGAAAAGAAAGCAAATTTATGCAAAATGTTTCGAAGGATGTCAAAGAACTAATTGATGTACCGAAGAAAGGCAGAAAGAGGAAGGATCTGAAAGTTCATATTGAGCCTGTTACTGCAAAATCAGAATTAGAGGATGACACACCATTAGCATTTAAGAGGGTTGTTAGGAAGAAACCAGAGGAAACAAAGGTAGAAGCTAAGAAGCAACCAGTTAGGAAGGTCACAATCAAGATACCAACACAAAATCAAGCACCTAAAGCTACACTTCCAGATGCATCCAGTGTTGCCAAGAGGAAGAAGAAGAGTGACATTGACTTAGAAATCGAAACTAGTAATGTAACTATCATACCTAAAACTTGTGCAGAAATAGTAGATAAAATCACTAAAGATGGCATGTTGAAGAATGTTCAATATGATTATCAAAACTTAGAGGATGATGAACAAAGAGAGGTAGAGGAAGCAGTCCTATTATACTTGGACATTTATAAGAAAGCCTTAATAGAAATAGAAATCAAATAATATGTTAGATGCTAGAAGATTATCAGCTATGCAAGAAGATAAACACATTAAAATTAAAGAACTATTATCTATCTATGTTAATATTGCTCTTGATGAAATGGAAAAGATACTTGAGGTGGCAGACAAAATTTTTCAATAGAAAACATAGGATAACCAGTCTGATGCTAGGAAGAGTAAATGAAATAATAAAGGAGACTCATATAGCATGGGTTAAATTTCTTGGAGAAAATAGAGGATTCTTTACTTCATCGGAAACCAAGACAGACATTGTAGATACCCCAGTTGAAGGAAAAGGAAAGGGGATTATGGGTACTTCACCCTCAGTTTTGAAAAATATTAAGATAGTAGAAATTGAGCCCCCGGTAAATATAGATGTACAGAAAAATACTGAGTTACTGGCTAATACAGAAAATGAACAAGCTAACATTGTACATGATACTAATATTGAGGATAATTGTCCTCTGGATACAAATGTACAGGTTGAGATTAGTGTTCCTATAGAGGACCTGGCAGTTACACAAATTGCACCAAGTGGCAAAGCCACCGGTGCAAGTGAGGAGGTGATAAAGGATAAAACTTTAGAGGAGAAAACAGGGGAATCCGACGGGGTACCGGTTGTTGGCCCATCATTATTGTCAATTGACACCTCTCATTTAGAAAAGAAAATCATCACAGAGATGACTCCCACTAAACTGATGATGATGGTTGCACAAAAACTGGTGGAGGGATCCACAGATACAGGTATTACAGATCAATCAATCATTATTTTACACAGACTGGTCCCAGAGTGTAAGATTGAAAATGAAGCAAGCCCACACTGGCAGAGGTAAATGAGAAAGAATCTTTTGCACATTTATTGTGTGGACTTGTATCTATCTCTGGCACATTCAAAACTAGTTGGGATACTTATGTGGAATTACTGGAGAAGGCTTATCCAGAAATTTTGAAGTTGGTCAAGCTCCGGTAAGACATTTTTAGGGATATTCATTGTACAGTTCTTATTCTTTGACATTCTTTTTAAGATTTTTAATGGCATTGATGTCAAAGGGGGAGTAGTATAGATGTGAAAAAGAATAAAAGAGTTGTATACATTAGGGGGAGTTTTAGATTTTTGGAGATATGGAGTATTTTGCATATTCAACTCGAGGGGAGCAGAGCAGGATGAAACCGACAGATGAAACCTTGACCGTTTTTCACATGAGTGTTGCCATCAATGCCAAAGGGGGAGATTGTTGTCAATTGACACTCTATTAGTTGGTTTCACTATGTTGTCATTGATAGCAACATGATTTTGTGTTTTGGCTTCATTTTTTGATTCTATGGTGTACCGACAGACACTTCACTGATTCTAAACCAACACCAACACCGACACCGGCAGGACAAAAGGATTTCTTTGGTCACCGGCAATGCAAGACAACATGGTTTAGTAAAGGTTATCGGTATTGAAGGCCGACATATCTTGGATCCGGCATCGGCAATTGATTTTAATGTTTATGCATTTATGTTATCTGGCCAACATGTAATTTGATATTGTATATATCTTTGTAAGCCGACATAAGGCATGTAAAATTTGTATAGGATATATAGGACAGTTTGATAGATCATTTTAAAATATATACAAGAGACATATATAGATATTTGAATGTAATATGATGTGAAATATATCAGAGAGATTATTCATGTGAGGAAATTGTAAGGGTTATTCTGGTAAAGGGTTTAGGGATTCAAACCGGAATAGACAGAGCTTAAACCGGAACTATATTATGGCATAGAAAATGCTATCTTAGCAGTTTACACTTCTCTAGATTGCAGTTTGGAATTTTATGTAGTTAGTGAGGCTCCTATTGTGTTTGAGCAATGTGCTCTAAGTTGTAAGCCTTCCTACAAGTGCAGGCCCCTCATATTTTGTAATATCTCTTCATATGGCCAGTGGATTGATATTGTGGGTTACAAATCCCACCGTGGTTTTTCCTTTTTGAGGTTTTCCATGTATAAATCTATTTGTTATGATTCTCATTTATGTGATTAGCTTATTAGTTTCTTTACTTCTTTCAATTTTGTTTATGTCAGTATATCGATTGGTGTATGCATGTTTTAATAAGGCTAAAATTTACTATTCTGGTATAACATTGATTCACCCCCCGCCCTCTCAGTGTTATTGGTTTCCAAAAGTGACTTGATATGTTTGATTAAGTTATCTTAATTGGATCATATTCTTTCAGTCTAGATATGATCTGGAAGTTGTATTTGGATGTTGTTATGGGTCACACCTTAGCGTGTGGAGATCTACATGGATTATTTTACATTAGAATATATTTTGTGGCCAACTGATTGATATATCTACATGTTACATTTGGTAATGAATTTGGAGAATGTATTCACATGTTTGGACCATTGGATTAATCTTGGAAGGATGAATTGTAATATGTTTTAGTTTCGTCTTTCTCTTGGAGTGGACTATTTTGAGTATTTTTGGTTTGGGTGGCTTATTTTGTGTAATATTTCTTATTCTGTATTGGCCAACCCTCAATTAGGTTTTCAATGTTGTATCTCGTATTTAAGGAGTGTCAAAGCGATATTGTGAATTCCTGGAAAAGTGAATTGTATGTCATGCCAAAGTCCCAAAGCGCATGAAACATCCATAACATCATGATCACCACAATTGAACAAGCATCAAACTCCCATCATTTCACACCTATCTACATCACATAGTCAACAACATTGGTCCCAAATATAAACTATGTCTAGTAACACCATCTCTCCTCTTCAACACAATAAAAAAAACTTGCAAACAAGATAACTAAATGAAGACACCAATTTGAATATGCATCAACATTGAAAGGTGTCTAGGTACAAAAAACTCACATCCAAGATATATATGAAACTTTTAAGTATAGATTGTGTACAAAATTGCATAACTTGTAGACTCAACAATGCAACATACAAATCCAACCATATATTAATAAATCATCTCAAAATCAAGGTAATATGAGATATACAACTAAGTATATAATGGCACTATAAGAAAAAAATTGAATAAACTCATAGAATCACCATTGTCAAAAGAAGACATAAATATATTAAATAAGAATGATAGTAAATAAACCATGTCATAACAACTCCAAACCTGATCCTATATGTAGTACTTTGAACAAGCTTTCTGTCAACTATTTGAAGTCCAAAACCCAACTTTATCTACATAACTTATGACCTTTGAAAATAAAAAAGGAACATCCAACTTTTAGAAAGCATTTCACAGTCAAAATGCCAAAATTTGGAGTAAAATAATAATCACACAACTACATAGCACCTAGAACCACCTTTCCAATGACTATAAGAAGTCAAAAAATTGACACTCCTAGCTTAAGTTATGCTTTGTTGAAAAAATCAACCCATGATTCCATATGGAGGCAAAAAAAAGTTGTATGGCTTCCTAACATCAACCAGTGTCAGCCAAAAAAGTCCCAGTAGGGTGGCAAACCCAACCAACTATTAAATCTCATTTAATTAAGAATTTACAATTTTACATTTTTTTGTGGCAAAGTTTTAAAAAAAAAATTCTTATATCCCACATATGTGGGTCCTAGGGGCTTCCCTTCAAGGAACACCATTTTCAGCGATGATGCTTTGCAGTACCACCATTTGTGGGTATTATAGTGTACCCTGCTAATAGGGGTATGACCCTACATAGGGTCAAGGGGTGGGATCCACCAATCCTCCAAAACAATAAAAAAAATTTCTTCAAAATCTTTGAATAAAAGTCGAAAAAGAAAATATGTAGGATAATAAAAAAATTATTTTTGCCTCTCTGCAAATGGTACAACCAATAGATGGGGTAGGGGGGTTTAAAAAATTGCCTATTTTCAACTTTATCCAAATAGGTCAAATTTAATGTCAATCTTTATCTCTCAGACCTCTTAGATCCAATGGTGGGGTATGTTTTAGCTCAAGGGGTCATTTTTGAAACCTCCCAATGAAAACCCTTATAATGAACACCTGCTAAAATCATTTTTCAAAAAAATATCCATAAGCCTAAATTTGAAAATAATAATCACAAGTTTGAAACCCCCAAAACCATAAATTTATAAAGAGAAACCTACACAAAACCTTCATATAACATGTCTTCAACAAGCCCTAGATTTAACTTTAACAATAATTTACTCTTTGATCAAAGTCATGATTGTGGTTGTATAACCCAAATGAGAAATATATGCAAACAAGTATTTAGAATCTATATGCAAGAGAATATACAACATACCATCAAAGATGACATAAAGTGTACCCTAGGAAAACGCTCAAGAGGAAAAATTCCAACCTCCAAAGGCATCCATACTCTATATATATTCAAAAATGAAGTCATTACAATGTATCTTCAAAGTCCTCCATGAACACTTTTGAAACACAAGCTCTCTAAAAGTACTCTATGTGAACAACAATGTAACCACACATCCCATGTCATTCTTCAAAACCTTGAAAATGCTAGCAAAAGTTGCTCTCAATCCCTTAGCTAAAATGGTCAACTAGCTAGTTCTTTAGACAACTACCCTTGTCTTTATTTCTATAGAAACAAGCTCAAACAAAACTAAAAAGTGATATTACATTGACCCTCAAAAGATTATAAGTTTGTTAATATTTCTAAAAATTAACAAATCAATTTTACATTGTATCAATGTTATTTGTTATCATGTTTTCAAGAGCTAAGTACCCTAATCCTCTCGCATGTAGTTTCTAAAAATAATACTTTTACCTTATCAATTCCTAACTTTAAAATTAATCTAGGTTCATTTTTCCTTTTAATATTGCATGTATTCGATGTGTATATTGTCTAAGAAATTTATTTTGTACATCTTGGTAAACATATCTACCCTTACACAATGTATTTGCCCCCTTTGATGTATTTTTAATATATATGTTTCATATTTATATCTTTATTTAGGGTTTATCAATGAAAGGAAGAAAATGTATGGAAAATGCACCATATGCTAATATATGAGAAGACAAATGTGTAGAGTGATTTTATTTTAATAGTTATAAAAGAAAATTTAACACAAAAGTATTCATTACAATGCAATGATGTAGAAGGAGAAAAATCTTATGAGAGGAAATATCCACACTTTAAAGCATAAATTAATTATATTATTTAACAACAATATAATACCTAGGCACATGCCCTCTTAGGAGTATCACAAACATACAACTCTAGAGTAAATCTATAACGTAATGTTATTTATAAAATACACTATGCATACTCCATCCCATTTACTCAATAAATAGATGAAATACGAGAGGAAATCATCTAACATGGTTTGAGAAAACCATTTACCATCCCCAAAAAAGGTATGTCTATAGACACTCCAAATATGCTCATAATTACTTGTTACTAATTAAAATATATTTATTTATTTAATTCATCAAGATAATTTTCTATCATCAATTAATCGAATAAATTATAATATTTTAATTAATCAAACATTTTTTATAAAAATATAAAAGGCTTCTAGGCAATAAGGAAATAGCTCTACTCTAGAAAAGTGAATATGTGAAACAAGGTCTTCACAAATTTACACCCTCCCTCTAGGTTTCCAACGCAGAAGTCGGGCAAGAATGAAATTAACAGGACAAGGAACTTTAATCTACAAAATAAAACATCAAGGGCAGACTATTTTTCTATGACTCATCCTCGACAAGCTACGAGAGTCAGTAGGACTCCCTTGGGCCCTCAAAACATTGCTAGAAAATCCATTGGTGGGCGGGTAGAATTTAAACCTAAAACTGAAGCTTATAGGCCAAAATGGGTTTTTGCAAATGGTAAATGGGTTGATAAATGTTGGAAAATTCAAGAGAAGATTGAAATTCAACTAATTTCCAATAATGACTGGAAAATTGTCAAATCCAAGAAAATAGAGAGGGAACTTTCACAGCACCTCTCTGAACAATCTCGCTCTTACCTGGAAAAATTTGCAAAGGGATGGAGAGTAAATTATGGAAAGGGACTTAAAAATTTTAGCTTTCAGGTGTTTCACACCAAGAAGCCTGGTAGAGGACATTTCAATTATGGCAATACAAGGGTCAAGCCAAACCCTAGCAATAAGTCTATTCGCAGGGTTTATAATAATCCAATCAATCCAAAGCCGGCTCCAATGAAGAATCATTTTGGTAGAAATCTCAGGCAAGAAAAGGATCTAAATAGGGGAGATAGCAATTTTTTTATCATCCACAATAAGGTTATAGATTCCTACAAGGATAGCTGTGAAAAATTTGGGCTATCCGCGAAATGGAGTAGTCGGGGACAATCAATTAACAAGATTGAACATTGGTGGTATTGGGCATGCCACCAACAGATAAGTATATCTATCCTTCCTAATGATTTTCTCTTTATCATATGCAGAACTAAGAATTTGAAAAAAAGAACTGTTATATAGGAAACCGGTTGTTTTCAAAGGGTACAGTTTTCATTTCTTAGACTGACATATTAATTTTAATCCCTTTGAGTATAAACCTAAAAAAATTCCTAGATGGATTAAAATTACCTATCTGACTATAGAACTGCTAAATTTTGATACCCTAGCAGAAATAGGGAATGCGTTGGGATCTTTTATAGGGGTAGAAGAAAAATTTATGAGTTCAATGCAAGTGAAACTACTCATAGAAATGGATTGCAATGACAAAACCCCAGAACCCTTGGAATTAATTATGGCTAAGATGGCTTATAATATTAAAACTGAATTTTTTAATGGGGTTATTCATGGCAATGTGATTCCTACTAAGGAAGATTTGGATATTAAGGATAAGGTTGTCTCTTCTCCTTGGATTGAAACAGGAATTAATATTGATTTTAATAATGACCTGGGTGGCTTTGTAATAGAGACAATTGGTCCTAGAGTCATAGAAAATAGAGGAAATAATGAGAAACCCTTAAGTCCGGAAATCACAAGAGCATCACAAAAAATGGACAAGGTAGACCATAATCCCACTTTGTTTGGAGGTCCAGAGCATCAGGTGGAACAGGATGAGGACCTGTTTAATCTAGATTCAAGGGAGCGGGAATAGGTTCCAAATAATCTGGAAGTGAAGTATGGACTAATGGGTATAAATGACTTTGAGTCTGAATACAAAACTAAAGAGAACAATGAAGAAGTTGTCAAGGAGAAAAAAGAGCTCATTGGGAAAATCTTGGAGCTAGACTCTAAGAATGAGGGGGAAGATAATGATGTAATTCAGGAGACCAATATGACTAATGCAAAGTATAAGGGCAAAGCAGTTAAGCTTGGCATAGCCTTAACTTTCCCTAATAAAGATACCCCGGATTATGGGATAACTCCCAAGAGGAAAGGAATAAATTCTCTTATGAAGCTAAGAGAAAGAGTTGGGGAAGTAGAGGATCGGATAAAAATAACTAATCTATTTCAAGCTGGGAAGGGGAAGTTCCTTCCCAAGGATAAATGAAGATTACAACCTGGAACATTAGGGGATTAAACACCCCTAACAAGAAATGTGTGTTCAAGCGTAGTCTAGCTATTTTCCATTCAGATATTGTGATGATACAAGAAACCAAATTGAGGGATGAGGATTGGAAGTTCCTTAAAATGAAATTAAGGACTTGGAATGTGGAAAATAACTCAATAACAGGGGTTGTTGGTTGTCTGGCAATACTTTGGGATCCAAGAAGTATTATATATGATCCAATAGTTAATAATGTGCATTGGCAATGTGGTAAAGTTAGTAGTTTGCACACCTCATTAAGATTCCTTCTTATTAATATTTATGGTCCTTTGAGTAATATTGTTAAAAGGAATGTTTGGGCAGAACTAGACACCTTTATAATGTAGAATCTGGACTTAAAATACATACTAGGGTGGGATTTTAATGCAATCTTGAGTTTGTCAAAAAAAGCAAGGGGTTTGCAAAACATTTCTCAAGCCCAAACAGGATTTGGAGAGTAGGTTAATAGAAATAACATGGTGGATATTAGGATGAATAATAGCTCCTTTACCTGGAGCAATAGGAGGATAGGTTCTAGCTACGTAGCAGAGAAACTGGATAGGTTTCTCTTTAAAGGAGATATAGTAGCTTTTCAACATTCTTTGAGCTCTTCTATTATTACCATGGCATGCTCTAACCATTATCTAGTCCAGTTAGATATGGCAAAGGATAAGAGACCCAAGCGGTGCCCATTTAAGTTTGAGAACATGTGGTTTTGGGACAAAGATTTTATTGATCTAGTTGATAAATGGTGGAATGAGGAGCAGTTTCAAGGATCTAACATGTTTTTTTTTATCTCTAAACAAAATTAAATTAAATTGGATATGTTGTGGTGGAATAAGGGGCATTTTAAGAACATTTTTAGAGAAAAATAAATAATTGAGGTAGAGTTGAATAAAATTAATGACAGTATTAAAGGAGGGTATAGATCAAAATAAATAGTTCAAAGAAAAATAAATGCTTCATAATTATGAGGATCTATTGACAAAGGAGGATATTTCTAGAAACGGAAGTCTAGAGAACATTGGTTAGGAGCAGGTGATAGGAACTCGTGGTTCTTTCATAGCAGTGTGAAACATAGAAGGAATGCCAATAGAATTAGCAGTATTAAGGGAGGTAGAGGCACCCTTCTGGAGGATCTAGAAGATATTGTAGCTGAAATAGTTAATTATTTTAGGAATATCGTCAATAATTGGGATAATTCAGATTTAGTGGCTCGGCAAGAGTTACTTAGTTGTATAACTAGAGTCATTTCAATAGAGGTTAATTAAAGGCTTAATAGTAGTTTTACATTTGCAAAAATTGAGATAGATTTAAAACAATTACATCCAAATAAAATGCCTGGGCCAGATGGATTCATTGTGGGTTTCTTTCAGAAATGTTGGCATATTGTTGGGAAGGAGATGTGGGAAGCAATAGAATGCATGAGGAACTTAGGAAGAGTCCTGAAAGAAATTAATAATACATTTATAGCACTTATAGCCAAAAAGGACAATGTAGAGGAATTGGATGACTTTCGGCCAATTTCATTATGCAATATAGTATACAAGGTCTTATCTAAGGTACTAGCCAATATAATCAAAATTATCCTTCTTTCTATTATATCAGAGGAGAAAACGGGCTTTTTCCCAAGCAGATCTATCCTAGATGGAATAATAATAGCTCAAGAAACCATCCATATGATTCTATATAACCATGTCTAGTATGATAATCAAACTGGATATTAAAAAAGCATATGATAGAGTAGATTGGAGGTTCATATGTAAATGTTTGGAAGCTTTAGGCTTTGATAAGAAATATGTCAACCTAATTTTTAGTTGTATTTCTATGCCGAGATTCTCTGTCTTGGTAAATGTTTCCTCGGAAGGGTATTTTGAGTCAACTAGAGGGTTGAGACAAGGAGACCTTATTTCACCATTTCTATTCATCATTATGGTAGAGGCCTTTGGTAGGTGTATATGTAGAGCTAAATCCATGGGTCGAATCATAGGCATCAAAGTAACCGAAGGGGTTAGCAATATAGCCCATCAACAATTCGTCAACGATACAATGATCTTTGGGAATGGTAATAAATTAGAGGAAAGGGATTTTAAGAAAATTCTATATCTATATGCTTTGGCTTTAGAACAAGTAATTAATGTTAATAAATCAGAGATTTTCTTCTTTAACACAAATCAGCAAAGGGAAGTCGAGCTTTGTTAAATCCCAGGCTTTAAGAGAGGCAAATTCCCTAGTAAGTACCTTGGTATTCCATTAGACAAAGGATGTAGGGTTAACAAGCTATGGGACCCAGTTGTGGCCAAAATGGAGAAGAAAATGGAATCATGGAAAGGCAAGTGGTTGTCCACTACAAGTAGAGCCACAATGCTAAAATATGTCTTATCAGTGGTTCCGACTTTTCAGATGTCTTGTCTACCATTAGGTCAAGGTGCTAGACCTACAATAGAAAAGAGAATGAGGAATTTATATTGGCAAGGGGTTTCCGAGGATAGGAAATTAGCTCTTATTAGTAGGGATAATATTTGTAGGCCTATAAGAACAAGTGGTATAGGGCTTCGAAATATGAGTTGGCAAAGTAAAGCTCTTGGGTAAAAATTAGTTTGGACTATGAATAGAGATCCGAATAGGAATTGGGTGAGAATTTTACAACACAAGTATTTGTGTGGAAGAGACCAGAGTGGTATTTTCAGATCAGCAAACCCTCCTAGAGGATATAGCATTTGGAACTTTATCTTGGAATGTAAGAAGTTGATCTTAGATAAGTGGGTAAATGCAAGGTAATGGGTCACAAATTGGTGGAAGTTTGTGTGTTGGAAAATGCACTCTTAGAAACAGGGACCCATTTTCAAAAAATGGGGGCCCGTTTTTGCTTTGGGCCCATGAGGCAAAAAGTAACAGGGCCCTGAGGCGACACTAAATGGGCCCCCATTTTTAAATCCGATTTTACCCAATTTTTCGGGTGCATTTTGTCATTTTTACCTGCAACTGTAGTGAGAAAAGGAGATCAAAAACGGGGGCCGGTTATTTATATAACAGGCTCTCGTTTTCAAAACGGGGGCCGATTATTTATATAACGGGCCCCCATTTTAAAAATGGGGCCCTGATCCAAAAACCAACAGTTAAAAAAGGAATGGGCCCCAATTTCGTAAACGGGCCCCCGTTTTAAAAACAAGGGCCCGTTCTGTGGAATTTTATTCCATAACCCCCCACTTACCTCGGGATTAGGTCCGTGATAGGCCTAGGATGGCCACACCTGAGACATGATCCTGCAAATTCAAATCTCCATGAACGAAATCACAAATATGAACTTCTGAAATAGTTTACGTGCCTCTAGTTAGAGAATTTTTATACGAAATTAAAACCCATTTTAGATTATATTGTCTAGATTCTAAATATGTAAAAAAAAAATTGATTATTTTAACTATTTTTCATTTAATTTATACTAAATCAGGTCCATAAACTTGAAATATTAACTAATTTTGTTAATTTAATAACTTTTTTATTTTAATGAATTTTCAAAAAAAAATTATACTTCATCAATCTACACAAAATTATTTTCTATTTAAAAAAAATAAAAAAATGTTAAGTTTACATCAAATTATGTTGATCGTACACGACAAATTTTTTAAAAGATAATTGCAATCATTAAAAAATTAATTAAAAAAAATATATAGAAAAATATGCTCATCAATCTTCATTGTGTTACAATCCATTTCCCAAAACGGTGTGAGAAAATAATTTTAATTGTGTCAAAAAGTGTGGGTCGTACACATGCATGGTATGGTCCTTAAACAAACATTTTTAAAACATAGTTTTTAGAATTTCATTGAAAAAGTTATTTTTCATTATGTGGGTATTAAAATAAATTACATATTTGGAAAGTAGACTCAGAGGACTATCTTTTATATTTCTGACTTTTTCCAAGATTCAACCTCCAAGTGTTTCAAACTTTAAGGTCAAATGAGACAAAACCTGAAAATTAGGGAAAACACTTCCACTTTTTGGCCAAAAAGTGGACTCAGCTTCTTGCACTGACCAAAATTATCTTGGGATATTGTGGATGGTAGTAAAGTGTTATTCTAGATGGATTCATGGGGTAGATATGCAGCCTTGGATATCCTTCCCATCTCCCTGAGAATTAAAAAAGATTTAGAAAGTACATCGGGTATACACTTAAAAGATTACATTGACAGCTATAGTGATGATCTTGCTTTAGGTTGGAAGTGGAAAGCATTGGACAATGCTCCTCTTTCAGAAGGAGAAAAATGGGAGCTAAGAGATATCCTATCCATAAGGAACATAACCATCAAGAAAGGGGTGGACAAATTGATCTGGGTAGGATCTAACTTAGGTGAGTATGAATTCAAAGATGTATATTCAAAGTTGGTTAAGTCTCAGCATTGGGAAAAGACAACATTACCAATATAGCTTGTTGTGATAAGGAGTGACTTCCTAAAGCAAGTATGTTCCTCTGGATTGTACCTCAGAAGAGAATATTAACAGCAAATGCTTCAAAAAACTTGAATATGAAGGCCCTTCTAGATGCATTCTATGTGAAAGTAGTGAGGAAACAGTCAGTCTCTTACTCTTGAACTATCCTTATGCCTCGGAATGCTAGAATTGGCTATGTAAGAAGTTAAACTGGAAAACAGTATTTTCAAATGATATTTTAGAGGCTATGAAGGGCTGACCAGATATTTGCAATGGTGGTCTTTACAAAGTCTTATAGAAGGTAGCTCCCTCTATTTTGGTGTGGGAGATCTACAAGGAAAGGAATAGAAGAATATTCTAGGATAAGAAGTTGGATTTCAATAAATTACCAATAAAGTGGAAGTAGCCATAGTTGAAGTCACAAACAACAGATTAAGAAGTGATATAGTGGAGGACAGATCCTTCATGGTTTGGGATAGAAAGATTAAGAAATAATGGTATGGATTCATTATTCTCCCCCAATATGGCAAAGGTGGAAGGGTAAGCAAGAAACGTAGAAAATAATGTGTTTGGTCTAAACCAGATTATGGTTGGCATAAGCTCAATTTTGATTGGGAATCTAGGGGCAACCTTGGAGTAGCAGGTATAGGATGTATCATACATTTTTGGGATGGGTCTATATGTGTGAAATTAGCCAGACCTATTGGTGAAACTACAAACAATCTAGCCAAACTAGAGGTTATCATAGAAGGATTATTATTCTACAATGACTTATAAATTAAAAAGATAGCCATTGAGGGGGACTCTCAAATTGTCATCAATTCCTTAAGAACTAGGAGAACCCCTAATTGGAAATTTAACTCAAAATTAGGTAGAGCCTTAGAGTTGATTGACTTCTTTGATGAAGTTCTAACTAATCATATCTATAGGGAAGGCAACCTATAAGCAGATAAATTGGCCAATTTGAGAGAGGATGACATTTACATTGAGAACATAGGATGTTTGAATTGAGGATGTTCGTTTGAATTTGAATTCTATGGAATATTTCATCTTTTGGTGGGTCTGTATATTAAGTCATACACATTAAGAATATTAGTATTTATAGTTTTATGATCTTAGGTAATGGGTTAGAAGTTAAGGTGGAGTCCACTAGGTAAGGATTAGAAGGACAATAAATATTTCACGTACGGTGAGGTGCATTGGCATTTTAAGCCTTAATCATTAATAGTTAAGTTTTCACCACTCATGTCGACACATGTAAGTTGTATTGCTTCAAATTTTGGTTTCCTAATTAAGGCCTTCTGGAAACTTCTACATACAAATCTTCTTAAACTAAGCAAGTACGCATCAAAAAGCCGAATTTGAAGCATGGAGTCAAATTTGAAGCTAGTTACTAAAAATAATTATCGACTTATGGCTTTCAAGGGTGGCGTTAAGGCAAAATGTTGGAGCAAAATTTTACTAGAGCTGGATGATTTGTCGGTTCATATTGTTCAAGAGATAATGGGGGAAGACTTCTTCAATTATGATAAAATTCATCAAGTAAACTATGACATCTCAGCCACCTTTTTTCTATTTTTCTTTCTGTAGGAACCCCCAATGATGATACTAAACTTCTTTCTAGGAATTTGTTTAAGGAGGAATTTTTGGGTAATCTAGATTTAGCAGTAGACAGTGTAGAACATAATTTCACCATTCTGTTTCTAGAGGACTATGGGGTGGATCATAATGGGAACCTGGAGGTTAGAATTAAGAGGAGACCATTGCTGGAAATTAGGGACCAAGAGGGGTTTGAATAAAAGAAGCAGAACATTTTGAGGAACATCGATTTGCTCTTAAAATGGCTCCATCTGAAGGAAGCAATTGGGAATAAATGGTGGGTGGATTATCTCATAGCAAAATATTTTTAACTCCCTAAAGATATGGTAGAGGTGGAGGTTGAAAGGGTCTAGATGCTCCCCTTAGTTATCATCAAAGCTAGTTGGGTCAAAAAGGCAAGGAAAAATCATAACTCACCTATGGAGGAAGCAAGGCCATTTTTTTCCCATATTGAGTACATGGCTTGTGATTATGCGGATAGCAGTATTATCAACCTTGATTAGTATAGGATTAAGGGCTTATTCCTGCTCTAGTTAGGGCCATAATTTTGGTTTTGCCTTCCTTTTAAGGAATTTTTGGATAGTTAAAATATGTACCTATGGATCGAAAGATAGATGATAGGCAAGGGTTTCCTTTAAGACTTATGGACAATATTCGTATACTAATAATACTTTAAAATATGCTTGTTTAGATACTTATATTAGTACAAGGATCTTTCGTGGTTAATGAATTTTATGAGTAAGATGGTTATGTGATTAGTTATGAATTTTGAGGTATATTTCTTGGTTTATCTCTAGTAGAATAGAACCATAATGGTATCTACAACAAAGTTGGTAGTATTTGCTAATAATAATTTATGTTATTTTGCAAGGGTGCATTGGCATATAGGCTTTTATATTTAGACTGGGATAGTAGGCAATGATATCTGAGGAATATTGATTTATCTAAAAAATAAAGTATGGGTGATGAATATGTATGAATTATCTGCAAGCATTGAGTTCTTTCTATTTGGATTATTCATGTTTAGTTGTATTGTTTTTATATATGATCAGCCAACAATTTGTTAGGTTAGTTAGATTTCTCTTCAATAGGATGATATCATTAATCGAATAGTATTGATGAGTAGGTTAACATTGGTCTTCAATGTTAAGGTTTTTTATTTAGGTATATGTGGTAGGGAAATATATTCTTATTTTGTTTTATGTATAAAGAGGCTATATGTCATCTGATTAAGATGCTTTCTTCAACGGTCATATGTTTACTTTATGGATAATATGATTTCTTATCCAAAGAGCATGTGTTTCAAGTAAAGCAAAGAAAACTTTCAATTCATTAATAGTTTCAGATAGTTTTAAATTAATTAGATGAATGTATGGATTTCACAAATTTTCAGCTAGCATGATATTAAGCTTTGTTTGAAGGTCACAATATTTTTTCGGATTGCTACAATGAAGGTAAGGTAGATTTTTTAGTGCCCTTTATACTTTAATAATATATTTTGGCTTTGGCCTCTTACAAAAAAAAAAAAACCAAACATTTTTTAACTATTTCATTAATAAAATTATACTATCTTATCCCACACACTAATTAGATGAGCTAATTGTTTGATTAATTATTATAAAGTTTAAAATAATTAATCAAATAAGATATACTTATTTGATCAATTAATCTAGTAAACATTCTGCCTATTTCTCCTCATTTAAAAATAAAATAAAATCATTCACCTCAAAACTAGAAGATAAAAAGTTACCTTTTTCATCAATAACAATCCATTCAAATTTGAATAATCTTGACTATCCTCAAATAGATTCATGTGTACATCTGATTTCTCCATCCAAAATAAATTGATCTCATTCTTCCATCTCAATAATTTTATTTTTGCCATGCACTTGTATTCTCCTCAAACATCCACTTTTTTGCATCACATTTACCCATGCATATTAAGAATGCATCAACCCTTCATCAACTTGATCTTATCTTATCCCTCCATTTGTCTCAAGCCTATATATATAATAGCAGTATCTCTTTGATGCCTCAAGCTATATTATCTATGCATTCACTAATCATATGCATATGACTCTTTGACTACACAAACCAACAATTTGTGAATACCCTAGATGAAGAAGTGAAATTGCGACTAGGTGGAGTCAAATTTTGACTAAGTGAATGTGGGACTCCTACATTAGATTAAAAGGAATCCAAAGTGTGGAATAACACTTCCAATGCTAAATCTAATGGGAGAGATTATGTATAAATTTCTTATAAACACTTAAACTTTTGCAAATTAGATAAATTTATATAAAATCAGATTTAACAAATAAAAACACAACACAAAATATACATGGGAAAACCCTTTTGGGAAAAACCCACACTCTAAAAGAAAAACTCAATTGTATTATCAACAAAAACAACAGTTACAATGCAATGCACAAAGTCAATGCTCTTTAGGAGTAGAGAATACAAGAACAATTTGGGCAGCATAACGATGCCTTAGAAATAATCAACCTTTCTCATACAAAACAACTAAGGCATCAACATATAAATAGATCTTGTCACAAAGAGATATATGCCCATGGTTTCCAAAACCATGTTCAATGCCCAAAAGGTAAGTTTTGTCACAAGGAACACCTTTCTAGTCTAATGACATGTTGCACATAGCAACTTCTGAAGCAACAACACCTATCCCCTCCATAATGGTCATCTTGTCAAATATAATGTAAGTACAACATAGAAGTTACCATGACAAAATGGGTGCCTTCCTTACCACACCCCACTTCTTGAAATTGAACTCAAACCATAAGTACAAACTCCCAAAAAATAACTCTCCATGACTCTTCCACCAAATTAGAAATTGTCATAGTCATAATAGAAATATGTCATAGTCTCAACATACCAACCTATGACACTAGTTCCCTAAAATTTAGGACTTCCAAAGAAGGTGTAAAAATAAATAAAATAAACATGATTCGAGTCTAAGTTTGAGACACCTTAATCCCAACATACTCTTACTTGTCGAAGACCTTGTTGGCAATATGAAGGAATTGATTATGTGTTGCATTGATGTTTTGTCATTGATGTCAACACTAGTTGTTATGGTTGTTTATCGGCTTCTGGTAGAAGGATTGGATTGGAAAGACTATCAGTTGATTGTTACCGGTACGATCTAGATGATGGAATAAGTTTGTATGAATAGTTCATATTCTTCTAAAGTGTGTTTCAATCAGTTTGTATTGACTTGATGATCAAATGTTACCTTATGTTCAATTAATCCTAGTTTCTAGGTCCGGTAAGGGTTTCACAGGCAAATCTTTATTGAATATCTTTTGATATAATGCATAACTGGTGTTGGTGCAGCTTCTAGAAGGGATTCAAGATGTTGATGGTGATTGTGTTCATGCCTTGACTGATTGGAGTCATTTCTTTAGCGTGTGTGGATCTAATTTAGGTCTGGTGCTATCTAGGTTATGGACTAGTTTCATGAAACGTGTTGATGGAACCTTTTGATGCACTTCTAGGATATTTTATTGGCTGGATGATATTTGTTTGGACTTTGGCCGGCATGTTTTATGATCTTATTTTGGTATTATGTAATGGATTTACTGAATTATCATTTGGGTGGCCGACCTAATTATTTAGGTCCAGGGTTTGTATAAATATATGTAAGATCTCATTGTAGATCATAGGCAAGGAGTAATGTAATAATCATATGAGCAGAGGATTTGGTCGATCATAGTTGATCAAATTGGGTTTATGCCAGAGGTTTCAGACCTCCAGTATTGAGCTTAACCAGAACTGTAATCTGGCATGTTTGATGCTATCTTAGGTAGTTCTTCTTTCCAGATTGTTGTCCAAATATTTTAAGGTGGTTAACCTCTTTTGTAGTCAGTGAGAGCCCATTGTGATGAGCAGTATGCTCTAGGAAGTGTGCCTTCTTGCATGTACAAGCCCCTAGTGTAATCACATACTTTCTGTAAAAGTATCATTTAGACTATGGGTAGGGTTTACCACCGTGGTTTTTCCCTTTATCGAGTTTTCCATGTACAAATCATGGTGTTATGTGGTATGGATGCATGGTATTGATTCTCTAGTTTATAATTATGCTTTAATGCTTTATCAGTTATTTTGGTATATGTTTTCTACTAATCCGGTAAAAGGTTTTAAGTGCTTTAAATTCACATAATCTTGTTGGGATCCAAGAACACTAAGAGGGGGGTGAATCAGTGTTCTGTTGGAATGAACAATTTTTAACTTTCTAGACCATGTATATACAAACCGGTAAACAAATAAACATATAAAAAAAGCAAATAAGCCATCCACATAAATGAACACCATAACACACAAAATTTATACGTGGAAAACCTCAATGAGGAAAAACCACGGTGGGATTTGTGACCCACAATATCAGTTCACTGGCCATATGAAAAGATATTACATATAATAAGGGCCTGCACTTGCAGGAAGGCACACTCCCTAGAGCATACTGCTTGTCACTAAATATCCTCACTGACTATAAGCTTTTTTCTAAAGTAAATTACTAAAATTGAACTCAAGAATGCAACTGCTATGCCAAATAGAGTTTTGGTTCTGGTTCTGCTCTGTACCGGTTCATAAACCCTGAACTACTACCAGTATCACTTCTCCTCCAAGAATGCTTTCCAAGCTATCTACATATCATTGCATGATATAACATTCACATACAAAATGATCTCCATGCATATATTTCGCATCATATAGTTCTGCTATATTCTCCTATATCCTCTATCACATATATCCTTTTAAAATAACCTAGTAGACTGACCTATATACCTATTACAAAAAATATGCCTTATGTCAACTTACAATACATTTACAAAAGATATTCAATTTCACCCTTGACAATATTTACAAAATGATGTATTAAGTAAATCCTCCTTGATGTCGGCTTCCAATGAAGTATTGATGTTGGTGTCGGTGTCGGTGCCAGTGTAGCCCTGAATGCTCCAAAGTCGGTATATGCCTCCAAGTACCGGTTTATTACTTCCATCAGATCTTTTTGTCATCAATGACAACAAAATGAATCCAATGAGTGTCAATTGCCAACAATCTCCCCCTTTGGCATTGATGGCAATACTCATGTGAAAAATGGATTCCCTGCTGGTATGCTCCCCCTGAGAAATACACTCCATCTGATATCCTTCCAATGTGTTTATCTGATATTTTTCACATATGTACATACTCCCCCTTTGACATTAATGCCAAAGACCGATGAAAGAATTGAAAGAATAAAAGAATATTGTTAGTTTCACTGGAGCTTAGTCATCTTCAGGATTTCTGAGTATGCCTTTTGTAATAACTGAAGATATGTATCCCAGACCGATTTGAAGGTATCAGAAATAGATGCAAATCCACTTAGTAAGTGGGAAAGTGTTTCCTTCCCTTGGATATCTGTCGGTGTGGGTTTAACTATCATATCCATGCACTCTTTCTTGTGAACACCCAATAAATCTAGTCTAGGAGTTACCAATCCTCTTAGATTTCTTGCTCTTCTTATGATTTTATCTCCCTCCTTTTCAAAAGAAAAAATTTGGTTCTCCAAGGACAAAATTTGTCCATCAATAGATGTGGTTAGTGTAGTCAATCCATCAAAGAGCTAGCAATTTTAGCCATATTATCATATAACTCCTTCAATCTACTATCTACATTAGTTGTAAGACAGCCTATGTTACAACACACTCTGTAGATATTTGTACGTTGTTTTAAACAAACCTCAATGGGAATAAGTTTGTCCTCAATTTTCTTCTTCCCTAGTTCTATAAGCTGATCAAAAGTTGTTCTTTTTGCTGTTGAGAAATTTTCCAAAGTCTGTCGATCAGCAATCTGTCTCAGAGATTGAAAATTATTGGATATATGCTCTGTTACAATCTTGAGCTTACCGGAAGGGCTTGCTCCATCTTCAATCTGATAGTCAGGTATTAGTTTGTACAATACTGAGAACGATTGATCAATTAATCCTTTATCTGCATTACCTTCCTTCAGTAATTTCTGAGTAGCCATCATCATTAATTCAGTTGGACTCAACTCAAAGACTGATTTCTTCTCGACCTGCGAAGTGTCAATTGCCAAAACCTTTGTTGGGGAATTAGTTTTACCTGCCGGTATGGACTCAGTTGTTTTTACCTTGTCCATCTCAACCTCTTTTGCACCAGTGGCTTCACCACTTGGTGCAATGTCGGTTACTATCAATGGATTATTATCCACAGTATTTTTAGTGTCTTGTACATTGCCTTGCTCAAAAATGGTATGTGTCAGTACAGACTATACACTCTCCTTAGTTGTCGGTTGTGTTTGAGTATCTATAGTTACTGTTTGTTGTGTCAAAATTGGGGTTGGACTGCCCAAAATACCTTTCCCTTTTGATTTGTTAGGAATGGTGGAAGTTGTTGCCCTTGCAAATTCTTCTTGAGATGTGAGAAACCCTGGATTTTTATGAAAGAATTTTGTCCATCCCTTACTTGTCTCATTTACCACCTCATTTACTCTCCCCATCATAAGACTTATCTGCTGGGATTTACTGCTAAAAATTGTCCTATTTGCAGTGTCTATACATCTTTTCATTTCTTCATTATTTACAGTACCACACAATTCCAAAAGTGCAACTTCCTTAATCTCCCTATCCCTCTTGACAGCAACAAGTCTTCTAGCCTCAAGTTTATTATACAAGGATAAGGGTGTTTCCTTCAAAAATTAAACTAAGGTTTCCTTATAAATGTCTATATACAACAAAATAGCCTCTTCTAATTCATTTTGCTCATTCTCTTCTAAATCTTCATAATACTTTGATATATTTTTCAATATTCCATCTTTTGTAATTTCATCAATAAGCTCAACACAGGTCATTGTGGTCTTACCAGTTCTAGTGTCATCACCCTTCTGTTTTTTGCTTGTGGTTCCCGGTGTGACCGGTTTCCTCTTCTGCATAGGCTTCCTTATCGGTGGCGGAGGTGCAGTAGGCTTAGTTGTCTTTCTAACAAGTTGTTGATATTTTGAGTTTGTTGGTATTTTCCATAGAGATTGCATTAATGATATGTTGTCATTGATGTCAATTGAACCGATAATGGTATTCATTTTATTGTTGATATTTTTGTTTTTTATATTGGCTAGTAACTGGTAAGAAGAGCTTTGTCGAAGATGTTGTAAACCGGTATGTAAAGTTTGTGAGTTGAACTAGTGTAAAGGGTTAAACCTTTTTATGTAATGCAACTGGTAAACCCTATCAGATGTTAAACCCTAACCGATCAAGTTTGATGGTTTATTATCTAAAAAGCGTTAATGATTGAGACACGTGTGATCATTGAAGGAGGATATGTTCAAATTGTTTTGGCATGTTTGTTTTTTGTCTAGGGAAGGAGCAAAGTGGATCGCATCTAATGCACAACATGTGACGAGTTACAAAGTCTGATGAAGCGGTGATCATAGAGTGGTTGGAATTTTCTTGAAGAATGTGAAGAGATTGTCATGATTTCTAACGGTTAAGATTGTACCGACTTGTTTGTAATCTTGATGATGAGAGTTAGGTTTTTGTTGTGTTACCGACCTAATTGATTTCTATTTAAGGTCGATGAAGTTGTTTGTAAAGGTTGTTGGCAAGATTGATGAAAACCCGTTGAGTGTCTAGTTGCCTAACCAATGAATGGATATGTACTTTGAGTGAAGGAAGATTGAAGCTTAGAAGGATCTAATCAAGCAAATGTAGTGCTACTCAAATAGATCAAGCTTGGTTACTCATTAAATCCTCTAACAAGGTGGTCCATTGGCTTGGATTCTTAAATCCTCCAGTGAGGTTACTCCTAACAGGGTATTGTTCTTTTTATCAAGGCATATTTGTAAATCCCTTAATCAGGTGATTCCTAACCGAAATTAGTTCTTAACAAGACTTATTGTAAAGCTTTAACAGGCTTGGCTCCTAATAGGGTGAACTTCAGAAGAGTTCAAATAGCTATCCTTGTGAGTCTCATCTCACCGTGGTTTTTACCTATTTGGGTTTTCCACATAAAAACATTTGTGTCAAGTGGTGAATGCTTTTGTGGTTGTGATCTTATTTGTTGATGTGGTTAATCTCTAATAAGGCATGTTAAGTAGAAGCATTGAGAGTTGAATATGTTGAGTTATGATTAAGAATTGTTGATGTTTACAAGATTGAATTTGTTTACTATTAATGTTGTCATAACAGTTAAACCGGTTGATGTCAAGTATTCTTATGAATATTGATCTTGACTGAGATATGTTTACTTTGTTTGACTGATTTTGAGCTTGGGAACTTTGTATCAGTTTCTCAATATACCGATTCACCCCCCCCCCCCCCTTCCCCTCTCAGTATTCTATCAGATACTTATGTTGGCATTACAATAGAAAGGAGATTGTTGACATTTCAATAAGGATATTGAGAAGGTTGTTGGAGATTATTGATATAACTGAAGAAGGATGATAACTATCTTTATAACATTATTTTGTCATTGATGTCATAAAATTGATATTTTAATTCAGTATGATGTTGCCATATCTTGAGAAGTATGTATTGATGAGTATTAAGAGGTCAGTAAGTGACACAGAAAGGATGTGATAATAAAGGGGAGAAATAAGTTATTTAATGGGCAACTATTAATGAGTTAGACAATGATGAGATCATGTTGTTTAGATTGTTTTGACATCCCACATATGTTGTTGATTGTAAGGTTAATACTATACTATGTCACCGAGCAAAGAACCTAGTCGGTAAACCCTAAGGTTATCGATATCGGTTAAAGAAGGTAGAATGTCTACCGAGTGAAGTTCAATATTAACCGAGTAACAACTGAGTCATATTAGATCGCATTGGATGGATAAAAGAATTATTTAATGAAGGATGTTGATGAGCTGGAGATGAATAAATGATTGGTATGCCGCGCAGAAGTTTTGTTAAGGATCTACGGCAATGGAAAATACAGGAGGAAGATCTACAGCACAGATTGAACCGCAATAACCTAGCACAAGTTCCTAGGAAGGAATGCAAGTTCCAAGGTGAGGTAAAACATTTTCAGATCGAATGATACATTGAACCTAGTTAAGATTGAAGATCTAATGGCTATGATTGATCATGGGAAATGTGATCAAGGAGATTAAGCAGTTAGCAAATTGTTTATAAATAAGAAATTATTGATGAACAATGAAGGCGGGCAAGTGTAAGCACAGGGATGCTACATAGTGATTACCGAGCATAGAAGCTTGAAGAGCTATTTGAATAACAGAGTAGGGAGCCCAGCAGAGGGACAAGATAAGTCCTATGACTAGATTGTTTTAAGCAAATAAGAATCTGCTTTAGCATTTCAGATTTGAAGTTGCAGATATATTTTATTACTGTTGTTTATTTTGTAAGTGACAGAAAATCTCTTAACCGAGTGGACTTAACAGTCTTATTTGTAAACCCTCTAGCAAGGTAACATTCTAAATGAGTGTTTGAAAACCTTTGACAAGGTCACTTCTAACAAAGTGAATATCCTAACAAATCTGAGGGAAATCCCTTAACCGGGTCACATCTAGCAATGTGTTTGTAATCTTTAACAGGATTTGCTTTTAACCGAGCATACTCTGGAAGGGTATATTTCTTAGTGGATCCGAAATCCCACAATGGTTTTTCCCTATTTGGGTTTTCACGTTCAATCTGGTGTTATATGTATTGTGATGTTATCTGTTTATAAGTTTGAATGTTTTTACAATTTTTGGTTATATTGTTGAAGTATAAGTTACTGAGGTTGAATCTATTGATTTTATGGAAGATTAAGTTTGTATGATTCACCCCCCCTCTTATCTTGTTAGCTATTGGCATCAGAACTTTAAAACTTATTCTTTCATCATACCATCAATTGGTATCAAAGCATCTCAGGTCCTCTTAATCTAAAATCCTAACAGCTTGAGGAAAAGATCTTGTAGATCATGATGAAGAAAGAAGGTCTGAAGTTCAACAAAGATAACTATAGAATATGGAGTGACAGAATGAAGATTTACATTAAGAGTCTTGGTAGTCAGTATTGGGATCATATAGAACATAAGTATACTACACCTATTGGACCCCTAACTGATGATCAGAAGAAAAAACAACAAGAAAATCACCAGGCATTAGAATCTATTATCAATTCCCTGTCTGATGTTGAATATGTAGATGTTCATGGTCTTGAAATTGCATATGAAGTATGGAAGAAATTAGAAGAGATTTATAGTGGTGATGAACATGTTAAGATTTCCAAAGAGGAGAGTTTAAGAGGAAAGTTTGACGACATGATAATGTCTTAAGGTGAGAATATCCAGCAGTACGGTCAAAGGATTAAAGAGATGGTGAGATAAAGAGTGCAGGAGGGAAAGTGGAAGATGTCATAGTAATCAGTAAGGTACTAAGAACCCTACATCCTGTCTATGCTATTCAAGTTATAGCTATTCAGGAGCTGAAATCCATTCACAAGACAAAGGTAACTCTTGACTCTATTATTGGCAAACTTATTGATTTTGAACTAAATGGCTATGATGGTAGTGTACAAAAATTTGAATCTACATTTAGAGCTTTTGTCTCTAACTCATCTATGAGAAGAAGTAGAGATATCGGCCATAACTATGAATCTAGATCCAACAAAGATGTTGAAGATGAAGACAGCTTAGTGGAACTTGAAGTATTGTTGGCAAAATGACTGCCTAGAGGCACTGGTAAATATAGAGGTAAGCTACCTTTAAAATGTTTTGCATGCAACAAGATTGGTCGTATAGAAGCAAATTGCCCTAATGGTAAAAATGAATACAAGAGAGGAAAATTTAAGAAATACAAGGGTAAAGGAAAGAGAGATTGTCTTGTAGCTATTGACAGTGGTATTACTGATGAAGAATCTGATGATGATGCTAGTGAAGATATTGTGTTTGTAGCTATTAAGGAATAAATATCAAATCAGAAAGCACTAGTATCCAGAATGGATAACTCTAATGATTGGATCATTGATAGTAGTTGTTCACATCACATGACCGGTGATCAGAGCAAATTTCTTTCCCTAAAGGAATTTGATGGTGGTGTTGTCAGATTTGGCAATGACTCACCCTGTATGGTTAAAGGTAAGGGAGTTATTTCTCTTAATGGGAAGAGCAGTGCTAATGATGTCTACTGGGTTAAAGGCCTAAAGCACAATCTTTTAAGTGTGGCACAACTTAATGACAGAGGATACCCACTGGAGTTTAGAAATGGAATGTGCAAAACCTTTGACAACAAAGGTTAATTGATTGCAACCGGGAAATAGACCAGAGGTAATCTATTTCATCTCAATCCTAAAGTTATCAACTGTTTAATTGCAAAAATAGATGATAGTTGGCTTTGGCACATGAGATTTTGTCATATAAATTTTGACAATATTGTTAAAGTAAGCAAGTCTAAGATAGTAAGAAGTATACCTCAGCTAGACAAATTGGTTAATGCTCTTTCTAAAGAATGTCAACTAGGAAAGATGACTTCTTCAACTTTTAAGAGCAAGTCCTTCTTAGGTGAGCACTTGTTAGATTCAGTTCATAAAGACCTATGTGGACCAATAAGAACAAGAAGCATTCAAGGTGATAGATACTTCATGATCTTCACTGATGATTGTTCAAGGATGATGTGGGTCACATTCTTGAAGGATAAGAATGAAGCTTTTGGTAAATTCAAGGCATTCAGAGCCTTAGCTAAGAAAGAGAGAGGCAAAAAGATAATATATCTAAGAACAGATCAAGGCAGTGAATTCACTTCTACATAGTTCACTAAGTATTGTGATGATAATGGTATCAAGCGGCAGCTTTGTGCACCAAGGACACCACAACAGAATGGTATAGCAGAGAGAAACAACCAGTCAGTGGTTGAAGCTACTAGAACTATGTTGATATAAGAAGGTGTATCAAAAACATTTTGGAAAGAAGCTATAAGTATAGTTGTGTACACAATGAACCAAGTTCTGGTAAAAAGAGGTATGGACAAGACCCCATATGAGTACTGGTATGGGAGATCACCTGATGTTAGATATTTTAAGATATTTGGAAGCAATTTTTTTATTAAAAGAGGTGATTACATAAGCAAATTTGAAGCTAAGAGTGATGAAGGCATATTTCTTGGCTATTCCACCAAGAGTAAGGCCTATAAATGCTTCAAAAACCGGACACAGAAAATTGTTGAGAGTGTTGATGTTTGTGTAGATGAATGTCCTGAAATTTTAGAAGGATCTAGTTCTGAGAAGAAGGATGAAGATCCTTGCATTTTGCTTTTGGAACCTGAAACTGTTAAATCAGAAATTGGAAACCGACAAAGCAAATCCTGATGGACTTGTTCAACCGGAACAAATAAATTCAGAAGAAGATGATAATGAAGAAGTTGAACCTGAAGAGAATGATCATGTTATTCCTAGGTATGTGAGACCGAATCACAGTCCTAAACAGATAATTGGGGATAAGGATGTCGGTGTACTAACCAAAAGGAGAATAAGAGAGAACTCTTGCATGATCTCCACTTTTGAACCTAGAAGTGCTAAGGAGGCATTTGGTGAAAGCTATGGAGGAGTTGGATCAAATTGAGAAAAACAACACTTGGACCCTGGTACCTCGACCGGTAAACAAGAATGTTATAGGTACTAAATGGGTGTTCAAAAACAAATAAAATGAAGATGGTGTTGTAGTTTGCAATAAAGCAAGATTAGTATGCAAAGTTTATGCGCAAGAAGAAGGAGAGTTTTATGGAGAAACTTTTGCACTAGTAGCAAGAATGGAAGGTGTCAGAACATTGCTTGCATTTGCAGCTCATAAGAAGTTCAAGGTATACCAGATGGATGTTAAGTCAGCATTCTTGAATGGGATACTAGAGGAAGAGGTTTATATAGAGAAGCCTGATGGTTATGCATTGATAGATAAGGAAGACATGGTATGCAAATTGCATAAAGCCCTGTATGGATTAAAGCAGGCACCCAGAGCATGGTATGAACGGATTCAAACTCATTTGATGAAGATAGGCTTTGCTAGAACCAGTGATGACAGTAATATTTATCTCAAGTCTGAAGGAGATGAAATACTGATCAATGAAGTATTTGTAGATGACATTATATTTGAAGGTAATGATGACATGAGTAATTATTTCGCAGATGAAATGAAAATTGAATTTGAGATGTCATTAGTGGGGGAAATAAAAAATTTCATAGGCTTATAGATACGGCAAATGAAGAATGGTATTTTCATTACTCAATCCAAGTATGTGAAAGAGGTTTTGAAGACTTTTGGTATGAGTGACTATAAACCAGTTGGAACCCCAATGGTTACAGGTTGTAAATTGTCCAAGGAAGATGCATCTAAGTCTGTAGATGAAAAGGAATACAAGTCAATGATTAGCAAATTACACTATGTTGTTCATAGTCGATTGGATATTGCCCATGCAGATGGTATTGTTGCTAGATTTCAGAAGAATCCAAAGGAGGCACATATGATGGCAACCAAGAGAATTTTTAGATACCTGAAACGTATTATTGACTATGGGTTATGGTATCCATATGGTGGAAATTTTTACTTGAATCATACACAGATGCTGATTGGGCAGGAAATAGTGATGACTGGAAGAGTACTACCGGTGGAGCATTCTTTCTAGGAGGAAGGCTAGTCTCATAGAGTATTGAAAAGCGGAGTTGTACTTCACAATCTACTGTTGAAGCTGAGTACGTAGCAGCTTATATAAATTGCACACAAACTATGTGGATGAGACACATTTTGGAAGGTTTGAAGATGAAAATCTCAGAACCAATAAAGATTCTGTGTGATAATACAACTGCAATAAAAATTTCTAAAAATCTTGTTTTGCACGCAAGGACTAAGCACATTGAATTGAAATATCACTTCTTAAGGGAAAAATTTCAAAGTAAAGATTTTATCTTGGAGCATGTTTCTACCAAGGAGCAGCTTGCAGATATCTTTACCAAACATCTGCCTAAGACCACTTTTGAGTATCTTATAAGTCAATTGGGGGTTGTCCCTCTTCATGAAGTTAGTCAAGCATGATGTTGATTGCATCAGTTCCTGAATCACTTGCATAATTTTACATGGATTGATGAAGAAGTGGATGTATTCCATAGGGGGAGTATCAAGTTGCAGAATGATGTTGATGCATAGTGAGAGCAGAATTACATGTTTTACTTTCACTTTGGCATTATTGTCAAAGGGGGAGAAGAATTATGTGATTGAGGAGAAGAATTATGTGTCTGATTAGGTGAACCAGTGGCAAGATGAAGACAGACAGAGCAAGGTGAATACTTGATAATGTAAAGCAGGATTCCTATTCACCAATCTCAGTAGCAATCAGAGGTGTTGATATTTGTATTTCCATCAATGCCAAAGGGGGAGATTGTTGGTATTTTAAGTTTGTTGGTATTTTGCATAGAGATTGCATTAATGATATGTTTTCATTGATGTCAATTGAACCAGTAATGGTATTCATGTTATTGTTGATCTATTATTGTTTTTGATATTGGCTAGTAACTGATAAGAAGAGCTTTGTAGAAGATGTTGTAAAATGGTATGTAAAGTTTGTGAGTTGAACCGGTGAACTGGTGTAAAGGTTTAAACCTCTCTATGTAATGCAACCGGTAAACCCTATCAGTTGTTAAACCCTAACCAATCAAGTTTGATGGTTTATTATCTGATAAGCGGTAATGATGGAGACATGTGTGATCATTGCATGAGGATATGTTCAAATTGTTTTAGCGCATTTGTTTTTTGTCTAGGGAAGGAGCAAAGTGAATTGCATCTAATGCACAGCACGTGATGAGTTACAAAGTCTGATGAAGCAGTGATCATAGAGCGGTTAATAATTTCTTGAAGAATGTGAAGAGATTGTCATGATTTCTAACGGTCAAGATTGTACCGACTTGTTTGTAATCTCGATGATGAGAATTAGGTTTTTGTTGTGTTACCGACCTAATTGATTTCTATTTAAGGTCGATGAAGTTGTTTGTAAAGGTTGTTGGCAAGATTGATGAAAACCTATTGAGTGTGTAGTTGCCTAACCAGTGAATGGATCTGCACTTTGAGTGAAGGAAGATTGAAGCTTAGAAGGATCTGATCAAGCAAATCCAGTGCTACTCAAACAGATCAAGAAAACCTGTTGTTTTCTAACAATTACAGTAGAAGTTAAATCCCTTAACCGGGTAAGCTCTAACAAGCTTGGTTACTCATTAAATCCTCTAACAAGGTGGTCCATTGGCTTGGATTCTTAAATCCTCCAGCGAGGTTACTCCTAATAGGGTATTGTGCTTTTTATCAAGGCATATTTGTAAATCCCTTAATCAGGTGATTCCTAACCGAAATTAGTTCTTAACAAGACTTATTGTAAAGCTTTAACCGGCTTGGCTCCTAACAGGGCGAACTTTAGAAGAGTTCAAATAGCTATCCTTGTGAGTCTCATCTCACTGTGGTTTTTACCTATTTGGGTTTTCCACGTATAAACATTTGTGTCAAGTGGTGAATGCTTTTGTGGTTGTGATCTTATTTGTTGATGTGGTTAATCTTTGATAAGGCATGTTAAGTAGAAGCATTGAGAGTTGAATATGTTGAGTTATGATTAAGCATTGTTGATGTTTACAAGATTGAAGTTGTTTACTTTAAAGTTGTCATAATAGTTAAACCGGTTGATGTCAATTATTCTTATGAATATTGATCTTGACTAAGATATGTTTACATTGTTTGATTGAGTTTGAGTTTGGGAACTTTGTATCAATTTTTCAATATACTGATTCACCCCCCCCCCCCCTCAGTATTCTACCAGATACTTATTCTTTCATCATACCATCACAAGTCTCCTCCTAGGCTCCACCTTCTTTTGCTCTACCAGTGGTTTTACCACATTCTTCCTTTGTACCCTTCGGAAAGCCAAAGGTTCATTATCCTCAAAATCAAAGTCGGAAGTGATAGGGGAAATGTGAACTTGTGGCTTCTTCGCTTCTGTAGTACCAACCTCTATCAGTTTAGCTACCTGTTTAGATTTAGAGACCAAATGAGTGTCTATCTTATGGATCACATCTTGTACATATCCAGACATTTTTTCTATTTTCTTCTCTCTTCTTTTCCTGTTAAAATTAGGTTTTACTTCAAGAGCCTTCTCTCCTGTTGTACTAAAATGGTTTGTCTTATCATCTAACAATGCCTTTGCATAGAGTTCAAAAATGTTGTCATCCACCTCATATCCAAGCTTAGTAATCCAGATTTGCCTAGGTTCAACTACTTCCATAAGAGTTTCATCAGTTTTTACCATGAAACAAATATCAGTGGAATACTTCTCCACAATGTTCTTTGAAATTCTCTCCCTTTGCCTCATATTTTCTTGAAATGTCTTAAAATATCCCCAAAGTTTCTCATCACTGTTGGTACCAAGATCGATGATAGCTTCTTTGATCTACATACCTATCGGTATGTCATGAGCCCAATGCTTCTCCCTAGACTGGGTAGCTCATTCAGGAAGTAAAGCATTAAACAAACAATCAAGCTAAAAGTTCCTTTCTCGGTTCTTTTGATCTTACCAAGGTTTAGCATCAACTCACTCCTCATCCATTCACATAAATCATAGTTCACATTATTCCTTAGCATCTAATATGCAACATGAATGCATGAACTAGCAACAGAATTCAATCGGTTGGATTGAGTTACCTTGTAACCTATGATCATGCTTGAAAACTTTATATTTGCGTTGGTGATTGTGTTGACCCTCATTGATCTATTATCAGGTGTAGCACCGGTGAGTTTCTCGACCTCTATGTTGGAAATTTTCTTGCCAGGTTCTTGTCTGACCCTGGGTAAGCCAGTGACAGCTTGAATAGCCTCCTTTATGATCATATAACATCTATCTAGCCAAATAAATTCATTATGAACCCTGCTCAGAATGTATCTGATAACCTCATCTTTGAATTCTAGTAAGTACAGAATACGCATTAACCCTAGATTCTCAATTGCTTTGAATTCCGGTTTGATGGTTTTGGAGTCTCCCAGTATCACGGATTGATACATGCTTTTGATGTCTTTAGTACCCAAATCCTCAAGGGTGCAGTGAATGTATGCCCTCACATCTTCAACATACATTACGTTGTTAGGAACCCTAGAAAATTCTCTCGCAGAGTCTTCCTTTTTAGCAATTTTGGGAACCTCCTTAAATATTGGCCTTAACCTATCCTTGACTTCGACAATGGTTGGATTTGCAATAAAAGTAGGAGCTGAAGATCCAGATGCCATTTCAAAAAATACCTGAAGGTGAATGTCGGTGGAAGATTGATAACTACTCGAAATCCTTTCACAATACTTTTTCTCACTCTTAACTCACCTTTACTTCACTTTGAATGCTTGAATTCTCGGTGAGTGAAAATTAATTCACTTACCCTCTTTTATCAATGAATAAAACCCTAATTTTTTGTAATAAATGCTTCACCAACAACCCTACGGATGTCAGTTTCACAGTTATGTGCCAGGTGAACCTTCATTGATGATGAACACAATTCTCCAAATCTCTTTATAGATCTCCTTAGATCTCTTATGGGGTAATAATAAAAATTAGCAATGACTTTTCCAACCCTTAAGGCTTATGCCTTAGTTACCGGTGGAATTTCCTGCCGATGGAGGAATACCCTATTCTACAAATGGAGTTGCCGATATAGATCCATCTCCACTTGGTTCTTCAGATTTTCTAACCCATCTCTTGGTGTGATTTTGTTGTATTTCATCTACCTTTTGCTTTCCTTTCTCATTATCTTTATCATTATTAGCTGGTTGAGTCTTGCTTCTGCAATACTTAGCAATATGACCTATTTTGTTGCAAGCATAACATGTAACATTGTTCTTCTGAATTGATTTGACATATTCGGTATTATTTATTGACCTACAATTATTATAAAAATGTCCAAACTTTCCACATGCATAAAATTTAACATTCATTCTGCAATATTTTGATCTATGACCATATTTCTTACAATTTGTGCATTGACTAGGAATAGAATTGTAGTTTTGATTTTCCTTATTTCTACATTGTTTATCCATATGCCCAAATTTATTACAAACAAAACATCTACCATTGAATTTATAAGCATTAGATTGCCTTATCAGTTTCCTCTATTCTGATGAGTTCTGCATACCAATTATTTGATCTTCATTTGCAGTAAATTTCACCTTGTACACATCCAAGTCCTCTAGAATCATCAATCTGTCTTTGTCTTTTCAATAAGTCATCCAACTATGGAGCACTGATCCTAAACTTTTCTTTATACTCAGGTGCAGTAGTCAGATCATCTCTCAGAGTAGTTATTTGTCTTTCAAGTTCTTGTTCATTGTTCTGGGAGTATGCCAAATCAGTTCTCAATAGATTAATCTCATGAGTCACTCTGCCACATTCATCAAATTTGTTCTTCAAATATATAACAATATTATCATCCTTCTTGTTTCTATCCTCAATATATTTTGATTACCTCATAGTCAAATCTTGCATTTCATTCTTCATGAGCATGTTTGCTTGACTTAGTTTCTGACATTGTTCCTTATGAGAATTCTTCTCCTCATCATCTGGTTGTTTCAAAATTTATTTTCTCTTTGCTTGAGCAATGATAACCTTTCTTGCAGGATAAGAATGAATTCATTTGGAGAATTCAATTCTTCTTGCAATTTCAAGTTCTTCATCCTTTCAGCATCATAATCCTCAAGAGCCATCTCAAGTTGCTTCTCCATAGCCATGTTCAAATATTCTAGTTTCAGGATCTTCCTCAAGCTATTAAACTTCTTTCGAGGTATCAGGCTCTGATACCAATTGTTGGGATCCAACAACACTGAGAGGGGGGGTGAATCAGTGTTTTGTCGGAATGAACAGTTTTTAAGTTTCTAGACCATGTATATATAAACCGATAAACAAATAAACATATAACAAGAAGCAAATAAACCATCCACATAAATGAACACCATAACACAGAGAATTTATACGTGGAAAACCTCAATGAGGAAAAACCATGGTGGTATTCGTGACCCACATATCAATTCATTAGCCATATGAAAAGATATTACATATAACAAGGGTCTGCACTTGTAGGAGGGCACACTACCTAGAGCATACTACTCATCACTAAAGAGCCTCACTGACTACAAGTTTTCTGCTAAAGTAAATTATTGAAAATGAACTCAAGAATGCATCTTCTATGCCAAATAGAGTTCTAGTTTTGGTTCTGCTCTGTACCGGTTCATAAACCCTGAACTACTATCAATATCACTTCTCCTCCAAGAGTTATTTACAAGCTATCTACAGATCATTGCATGATATAACATTCGCATACAAAATGATCTCCATACATATATTTCACATCATACAGTTCTGCTATATTCTCCTATATCCACACATATCCTCTATCACATATATCCTTTTAATATAACCTAGCAGACTGACCTATATACCTATTACAAATAATATGCCTTATGTCAGCTTACAATACATTTACAAAATATATTCAATCTCGGCCTTGACAATATTTACAAAATGATTTACAAAGTAAATCCTCCTTGATGTCAGCTTCCAATAAAGTATTGATGTTGGTGTCGATGTCGGGGTCAGTGTCGGTGTCGGTGTCGATGTCGGTGTCGATGTCGGTGTCGGTGTCGGTGTTGATGTCGGTGTCGGTGTCGGTGTCAGTGTCGGTGTCGGTGTCGGTGTCGGTGTCGGTGTCGGTGTCGGTGTCGGTGTCAATGTCGATGTATCCCTGAATGCTCCAAAGTCGGTATCTGCTGGTATATGCCTCCAAGTGTCCGTTTATGACTTCTATCAGATCTTGTTACCATCAACGACAACAAAATGAATCCAATGAGTGTCAATTGCCAACAAATTTGTTGACAACTAATTCACCCCCCCCCCCTCTCAGTTGTCCACCAATTATCCTAACAATTGGTATCAGAGCATGGTCCTCTTTTTGTAGAAGTTTAACCACTTAAGGAAGATACTATGCCAGCTACTAGTTCATCTATTATTTACCAGAAGGACAGCGCTAGGCTTGATGGAACAAACTATGGAGTATGGAAAATTTGAATGGAGACTCATTTAAGATGCATTGGAAAGGAAATTTGGGAAATAATTTGGAAAGGGTACACTCCTCATGATCCGGCATCTAGCATTCCTACACCGATAGACTTGGAAAAGATCATTAAAAATGATTGCAGAGCTAGAGAAGCCCTCTTAAGCACCTTGTTAGATCAGCAGATCATGGGGTTATCAGATAAATCATCAGAAAAAGATATATGGGATAAGTTGGAGACTCTAAATGAAGGTGATCCCACTGTTAAAATTGCAAAACTTGAATGTTACCAGGTAAGATATGAAAGCTTGAAGATGGAGGAAGATGAAAGAATTTATGCATTCATGGAAAGGGTAAATGAAATTGTATTTGGAATTCAGTGTTGTGGTGGATCTCTGAGCGATAAAGAGATTGTTTTAAGAGTAATAAGGGTTTTTCCACCAGCATACAAGATGAAGGTAACTACTGTAGCGTCCTAAAATTGTGACACTTGCAATTTCGACTGCATTTTGGTCTTCATGATGGCGACGCAACACGCAACCTGAATGGAGACCCCGAAACCTGATTATGACACTGAAAACTGCATTTTCTAGCACCTTGGCCTGAACCTCCTTGCACCCTGCTGTCCCAGGAGGTGGGAACAGAGTGCCCTGGTCCCCCAGGACCATGGCGCCCAGCGCCCTGGTCCCTGGGCCTATTTTGGGCCCGGTCTCCTAAGGGGTCTCGGGTCTTTTTGTTTGCAAATTGGAAATTAAACTTTCCTGGTCGGCCTAAGGTCGGGAAAATCAGTCTATCAGCCCTAAATGACAAGTATATAAACTACATTTTCTCTCTCATTTTGGGTAGAAGATGAAGGTAAGAAGGACATATGTATACAAGCGTGGAAACTATACTCAAACATTCAAGCATTCAAGCATTCAAACATTCAAGCATTCATTCCAAGTCTCCATTCAAGGCTAAGTGTTGCATTCAAGACAAGGATTCAACCATTGAAGAGGAGATCACATACTACATATTACAACAACATACCACATCTATACCTTCGCACATAAGGATACAAACATCCTTAGAACAAGGTATTAGTACTTGTTTTACAGTCATTTACATTTACAGCACTTGCTCATTTCTTGGTTAATTCCAAAACCGGGGTTTGACCTAAAGGCAAACCCCTAATCCCTAACCCCCCAATCATCTTCGCTTTTCTATGTGTAGGTTGCAGGTACGCGGCTGAAATTGAAGATCTGGAATCCTTGTGCAGAGACGAATAGATCCCCCTTCGTTTCGCGGATTTTTCCGAGGACCGTGCCGCCGGGCGCCATCGTCCCGACAACTTTTTCTCAAATTTACAGGACAGCGTCGTATCGACATTTTACTACTAATTCCAGGTCCGCAGCTTCATACTATATTCCTATCTCAGTTTATAAGCGAATCTTTGTCACTTTCTATGCATTCCTAGCTTAATTCTTCTATGCACATTCTTTAGAAAAGAGGGTAGCCTTGTTGTCTTAACCCTTGAAACACATTTAGCATCCGATCTTGCATTGCATGGGATTGGATCTTGTGGGTTTCAACCCCTCTTTTGAATGTAAAGTCTCTCCCCTAAGTGAAAACCATCAACCCTAGTGAATCTCCCTTCTCTCTCCTTGGAGTTGGAAGAGGGGAGAGCAACTAGGGTTCGATCGTGATTTTCCGCTTTACATTTTGGTGAACCCGACGTGAACATCCTTTCTGATTATTCATGTTTAGATCTGAAAATTGGATTCCTTGATTACATTTCCATGTTTGATATTTTGCAAAATTTTAGAGGTGATTGCATAAAAACCCTAAATTTTCTTTTTAGTAATTGAACTTGTGAAATGCTTAATTGTTAATGCTTGTTTCAGATCTGCCCTTCTATTACAAATTATCAATTCATATTTGTGCTTTAATTTTGAAAATTAAGTGGTTAAGTGTCAAAACCCTAATTTTTGAAACCCTCTTGATTCAACCTTTGTCTGACAATTTCACTGATCAAAACATCTCCAAATCAGCTGTAACTTTGGATTCCAGCATAAAATCACAATATCTTTCATCCCTGAAAATTTGGAAAAAAGTTGCGAGGACTGTGTGCACTCTGAGCGCCATCGTCCCTGACATTTTTTCCAAAATTTCGGGAGCGAGATCTTACTGTATTTTCCTGCTAAAATCCAGAATTTTGGCTGATTTTATCAATTATAACACTTTCAAAATTAAAGTCAAAGTTGGTCTTGTGATTGCTTGGTTTAGGGCTCCTAATCATTCAAAAATCATCGAAATTGAAATTTTGTGTCAAAATTGTGTTCTTACTGTCCTAAATCTGAAAAGTGTGTTTGCATTCATTCGAAATTTCACTGCTTTATTCAAATTCTTGCAATTTGTGACTTTTGAAATTAAATGCTTAATTACAACAACTTTGATTTCCACTTCCAAAATTGAATTTTGCGTGAAATTGAGTCAATTTTCAAATTTCAAAACTTGCATTGCTTTTGACATTCCCTCTAAAATCATAAAATTCAAAATTTCAGTTTCCCTCTCTTTTTCAAAATTCAAATTTTGCATTTTTCGACAATCTTGAAAGGGTTCAATTTTGAATTTGCATCTTTAATTTGGCCTATCTACAGATCGTAAAATCACTCAATTTTTTCAGATTAGCTTTAAAATCATCATACCTTTCATCCCTGCAAATTTCGAAAAAAGTTGCAAGGACCGTGTTGCACTCCGAGCGCCACGGTCCCGAACATTTTTTCTAAAATTTCGGGAGACTGTCGTGATTGCATTTAACAGCTTAAATCCAGAAGATTGGTTGATTTTACTGAAAATTGCTACCTCTAAATTCAAAACTTTCTCTCTCTCTCTAGTGCATGAGTTTTACAACAATAAGCCCTACTTACACTATTCCCATTAGACGAAGCTGTAGAATTAAGTCTTTCCGAGGTTTAACTACCGAGGAGATGGAACCTAATTTGAATAGCCTTTTTAACGAGGACATGGGTAATTCCTCTAATCCTCCTAATGATGAAGAAGCTCTCCATGAGGTTTCTGTAGAACAACTTTCAAAATTGGATAACCAATTTGATGATTTTCACCAATGGATGTCTCATGAGTATCCCGATAGTCAAACTCTTCCTTTAATTGAGGGTCTAAAACATATGCTTCAAAGTGATAAGAATGGAATTGATATTTTGCGTGGTATTGCAAACATTGTGGATTCAAATGTGATGCCTATGAAGAGTTGTGCTGAAAATTTGGGTTATACACAACCTCCTACTCAAGTCAATCATTCTATTCCTTTGATGACTTCTATTGCTAGCATACCTACCTTTACATCAAACATAATGGCTACTTCTACACAAAACATTCCTCTTGTGATCACTAGTCATGGGGGCAATCCTTCCTCTTCAATTAACCCTCTTCCTTCATTCAATCCGACTTCTTCATTCATTCCTTCAATGAGTGTCCCTATTACATCTCCACAAATGAACATGACGCAAGGGGGCAATTCATTCAATCATTCCATTCCTCCTTGTAGTGTTCCTCCTGTCCAATCATCTCCTATGACTAATTATCATAGAGTCCCACCACCTTACTCTCTACCTTCTTTCAATAACATAACACCTCCATCTCAATCTAACACATCTAATATGAATTCTTCGACTGAAGCGACCATTAACAATCTTGCACAAACTGTCTCTTCTTTACAGCAACAAATTGCCTCTATGAATCAATCTAAGTTTAGTGTGCCCACATTTGATGTTGCGAGCCCACTTTCTCTTGACATTGTTCGAGCTATTCCCCCTAAACATGTTGAAATCCCGCATTTGGAGCTTTATAATGGTAAAGGTGATCCTCTAACACATGTTAAGACTTTTCAAACAATATGTACTGATTTTGCTTATGACCAAAGGTTGCTTGCAAAATTGTTCACTAGAACATTAAGAGACAAAGCCCTACAATGGTATTTCTCGTTGCCTTCTTATTCTATTACTTCTTTCGAACAACTTGCAAATGCTTTCATTCAACAATTTCAAAACAATATAAGTCCTAAAGTTACTTTGATTGATTTAATGCATTGTAAACAAGGTGTTAAAGAAAAAGTGACTGATTTCATTGGTAGATATAAGCATTTGTATGCTCAGATTTCTTTTCCAGTGCCTAACAATGATATTCAAAGAATCTTCATTTCTAATTTACAAAAAGATATTCGAGACAAACTTCTATTTTCTGAGTTTACTTCTTTCCAACAGTTGTGTGCAACTCTTCACAATTATCAACTGACTATGAGTCAAATGGAACAATCACATCCTATGGCTCCGAGTGATAAGGGTGATAGCAGTCAACAACCATTTGGGAAGTTTAAACCAAACAGAGATTCCATCAAATTCAATGAAAACATCATCAACAACAATGTGAATGCAGCATCAGGTGTGCCTCCTATTTTTAAATTTTTCAAGAAAGAAAGAAAGTATACTCCTTTGAATGAATCATTGCATAGTATTATTAATAAGTTATTGGAACAAAATGTGCTTACTCTTCCTCCTATAAGACAAATTGATCCTGCAAAGATTACTTCACCTTATTTTGATAACAAAGCTTTTTGTCAATTTCATCGTCAACCTGGGCATGATACTGAAAAATGTTTTTCTTTAAAGGGTAAAATTCAAGATTTGATTGATAATAATACTATCTCTGTTTCTGGAGTGAATGATAAAGGCAACACATCTGTAGCTCCTCCTAACCAAAATCTTCAGATTTTCACTGATCCATTACCTTCTCATACCTCTAATGCAATTGAGGCTAATGATTCCTCTCTCATCTGGTGGTCTTGTGTCTATGACTCCGAATGTGATTAACTTTGTAGAGCAGCAAGAAATCCCTAAAGAACCTTCCATCACATTTGATTCTAGTGAAACTATTAGGGCACCTGATGGTCCTTTATACATAGTTGCAAAAGTCAAGAATACACCTTGCCGTGGAGTGCTTATTGATCCTTCGTGCATGGTTAATGTTATTACTAAAGAATTTCTTTTTACTTTGCAATTGAATCAAGTGATCTATGACAAAACAGATGTGATTGTGAAACTATTTGATGCATTTTCTTCTCCTGCAATTGGTTCTATTACATTGCCTATTGAGGTCCATAACAAATCCCTTGAGGTGAACTTTGCTATTATTCCTTCATCCGAACAATTTCGTGTGAAGCTTGGCTATCCTTGGCTATCTTCCATGAAAGCTATTGCTTCTCCTATACATAAGTGTTTGAAATTTCCCCATAATGGTGAAGTTGTTACTGTCAATCATAGTCTCTTTAAACCAGCTGAAAGAACTTCTAACGTTCCTCTTGATTACTTTTGGCCTAAACAATTCCAATCTTTTCCTCCGCGAAGTGATCATCTTTTCAAATCTTATCAAAAGTGGAAAACAGATATGATCCTATCTCTAAGTGAACCTAGAACACCTAAACTTGACATTCCTATCATTCTTGAGAAGGAAGTTCTTCCTTTGAAAGATAAAACTAATGTCTTTCCTCAAGAAGATTCCCAACCCGTTCCCATGGATGTGATTATGTCTATGCCTAATAAACCTTCTAAAAGTAGACCTATACCTCCTCGTCATGATGGACTTGGTCTCCTTCCTAAACCAAAAATTCCTCCTTTATATGGAGCAGTTCCTCCTCCTTCCTTTTATAGAGAGAAGAGACCTTCTTCTTCTCCTATTATCCAGCCTAAGAGACCACAACCTAAACACCCAAGTGATAAGGATGAGAATATTCCTCCTCCTCAATCTTCTTCACTTCCTACTAAGACTAGACGAAATTGTTCTGCACGTGAACGCCGACGAAAGCGTCGTCTTAGAGCTCAAGCAGCTGCTTCTCAAACTTTGCAATCTCCAAAAACACCTTCAACAAGCATTATTCCATTTTCTCCTCAGCCGATGATTGAGCCGAAATCTCCTAAACATAAGATGCATGATGGTCTTGATCCTGTGCGAGTTAAAGATCCTATTTTTATAAATCTTGATGATGATGTAGATGAAAATGTTATTCATGATGAAAATGTTACTCCTCTTGCTTCTAATAGTGAATATGAACTTGTTGATATTGATAACCATCTATCTAATAAATTTTCTAAAGCACTTATCCTAGCTCCTAGACAAGAACAACGTGGCTTGGAACATGAACATAGCCCTTGTTTGGATCTTGTGATAGCTCCATCTACTGTGTTGGATGTTCCTCCTCTAGCGTGTTCCCTGCCTTCCTGAAACATTGATCAGCAAGATCGGGGGGTAGATGACATGCTAGACTAGTTTCATTAGCATAGCAGATTCTCTCCCCCTCTCTTTCATTACTTCTTCTATGTGTTATTCTCATTCTTCTATTTGTTGTCCTTAGTGTTGTCTGCTTGAGGACGATGCAAAGCATTGAGATCTCTCGATCTCTCTCATGTTGACTCAAAAGACACATGTGTTCCCTTCTTCTAGGTGACCTTCCTTGATTGGGGAATGAAGAACAATTATGCATACATACATATGATATACATGAATTATCATACAACATACTGACCCCGAGGAAAGCGAAGTCACCTTGTGCTTTGTGTTTTGTGTCTATTATCCTTGGGCTTATCTCACACTTGGGGGCTAAATCTTTGTGATAACGTGCTCCTTTCCTTTCTCATTTCTTATGTGTATTACTACGTTAAAACAATCACCCCCATTGAGGCGTGTGCGATCGCTTTAACATAGGGGGGCATACACCCTGTCTATCCTTTCACGATACTTAAAAGTTTCTTGGCGAACTTAGCTTTGCCTTGAAAATTTTTGGTATTTATCTTGCATGACTCATAGTGAGGGAACCTTACTACTGACAGTCATGGTTCTCCCTCGTGATCTTCCCTTTTACTTTGTCAAACGAAGTCGTAAGATCCTTAGTCCACTAGGGGCTTGGTGTATCTTGCCTCCTTGACGTGGTGAAAGCCTTTCAATGTTGTTTCCTTGTACTTTACCAGAAGTATGAGCATACATACTCCCGCTAAAGTGGGGGCTAAATGTAGCGTCCTAAAATTGTGACACTTGCAATTTCGACTGCATTTCGGTCTTCACGATGGCGATGCAACACGCAACCTGAATGGAGACCCCGAAACCTGATTATGACACTGAAAACTGCATTTTCTAGCACCCTGGCCTGAACCTCCTTGCACCCTGCTATCCCGGGAGGTGGGACCAGAGCGCCCAGCGCCCTGGTCCTTCAGGACCAGGGCACCCAGTGCCCTGGTCCCCCAGGACCATGGCGCCCAGCGCCCTGGTCCCTGGGCCTATTTTGGGCCCGGTCTCCTAAGGGGTCTCGGGTCTTTTTGTTTGCAAATTGGAAATTAAACTTTCCTAGTCGGCCTAAGGTCGGGAAAATCAGTCTATCAGCCCTAAATGACAAGTATATAAACTACATTTTCTCTCTCATTTTGGGTAGAAGATGAAGGTAAGAAGGACATATGTATACAAGCGTGGAAACTATACTCAAACATTCAAGCATTCAAGCATTCAAACATTCAAGCATTCATTCCAAGTCTCCATTCAAGGCTAAGTGTTGCATTCAAGACAAGGATTCAACCATTGAAGAGGAGATCACATACTACATATTACAACAACATACCACATCTATACCTTCGCACATAAGGATACAAACATCCTTAGAACAAGGTATTAGTACTTGTTTTACAGTCATTTACATTTACAGCACTTGCTCATTTCTTGGTTAATTCCAAAACCGGGGTTTGACCTAAAGGCAAACCCCTAATCCCTAACCCCCCAATCGTCTTCGCTTTTCTGTGTGTAGGTTGCAAGTACGCGGCTGAAATTGAAGATCTGGAATCCTTGTGCAGAGACGAACAGATCCCCCTTTGTTTCGCGGATTTTTCGGAGGACCGTGGCACCGGGCGCCATCGTCCCGACAACTTTTGCTCAAATTTACAGGATAGCGCCGTATCGACATTTTACTACTAATTCCAGGTCCACAGCTTCATACTGTATTCCTATCTCAGTTTATAAGCGAATCTTTGTCACTTTCTATGCATTCCTATCTTAATTCTTCTATGCACATTCTTTACAAAAGAGGGTAGCCTTGCTGTCTTAACCCTTGAAACACATTTAGCATCCAATCTTGCATTGCGTGGGATTGGATCTTGTGGGTTTCAACCCCTCTTTTGAATGTAAAGTCTCTCCCCTAAGTGAAAAGCATCAACCCTAGTGAATCTCCCTTCTCTCTCCTTGGAGTTGGAAGAGGGGAGAGCAACTAGGGTTCGATCGTGTTTTTCCGCTTTACAACTACAATTAATGAGCTAAGAACCATGCCTAATACTTATGTCAATAGCGATACTCTTGTTGGGAAGATATTTGCTTTTGAGCTTGAAGAATTTGGTCCTCCTGGAGCTGCAAAGACTGATACTGCATTTAAGGCATCTACATCATCAATCGGCAAGCAAGATTAGAAAATTTTGTATGCAAAGGAATTGGGAGAGATAAGGAAAGAATATGAAGAGCTTGTGCAACTTGAAGCTTTATTTGCTAGAAAAATACCTAAAGGCCTGGAAGGAATTAAGTATGAAGGAAAATCTCCTTTCAAATGTTTTTCATGTAATAAGATAGGTCATTTTGCATATAGATTTTCTGAAAGGAATTCAAAATTGGAAGAGAGAGAAAGAAGATCCTTTAAGCCTAACCCTAAATATCAGATCAAGCATAAGTACAAGAGAAACAAAGACAAATCATGCTACTATGTTGATGAGGAAGGAGTAACCAATAACTCAGAAGAAGAACTAGTCAGAGATTCGGCTAGTGGATCGGACAATGGAAGAGAATGGGTATTTTATGCTATAAAAGAAGATGATCCGGAACCAGTTGTCAAAAATGAGGAAAAGGCCCTTGCAGAAGAAGTCGAAGACAAAGATGAATGGGTAATAGATAGTGGATGTTCTCATCATATGACAAGAGACAAAAGGATGTTTCTAACCCTGCAAGAATTTGATGGTGGTGAAGTCAAATTTGGTAATGACAAAGAATGTATGATCAAAGGAAGAGGAATTATTTCATTGGATGGTAAGCATAAAACTGAAAAATGTCTATTATGTTGAAGGTCTAAAGAATAATATTTTGAGTGTAGGACAGTTGGTAGACAGAGGTTTTCAATTACAATTTAAGGATGGAAAGTGCAAAATCATTAACAAATCAGGATTGGAGATTGCAACCGGTACACAGACAAAAGGTAACATCTTTCATTTGAACTCTGGTGAAAAGATATATTTGATTGTACATATTAATGAAATTTGGCTATGGAATAAGAGGTTGTGCCATGTAAGTTTTGATTGCATTGTAAAGATTAGTTCAACTAAGGCAGTTAGAGACTTACCTAAGATTATGAAGCCTCATAATCTGGTATGTAAGGAATGTCAAATGGGTAAGCAAATCAAAACTTATTTTAAGAGCTTACCTGATAAATGTAATGACATTCTTGATTTGATTCATACTAACCTATGTGGTCATACTAGTACAAGAATCTTTCAAGGAGATAGATATTTCATGTTAATCATTTATGACTATTCTAGAATGATGTAGGTTGCTTTTCTAAGGGAGAGATCTTAAGCCTTTGATAAATTCAAGATCTTTAACACTATGGTTGAAATAGAGATAGGAATGAAAATGAAGTGTTTGAGATCAGATCAAGGTGGTGAATTCACATCTAGTGAGTTCAACAGCTATTGTGAGAAAAATGGCATCAAGAGACAGTTATCTACACCCTAGACACCTCAATAGAGTGGTATTTTGGAAAGAAACAACAAAACCATTTTGGATGCAGCCATAACCATGATGATGGAAGCTAATTTGCCTCATATCTACTATAGAGAAGTAGTAAGTACAGCAATTTATACATTCAACGGAGTTCATATCAAAGGAGATACTGGTAAGACACCTTATGAATTATGGTTTGTTCATCCCCCTACTCTTCAGTACTTCAGAATTTTTGGAAGTAAGTTTTATATCAAAAGAGATTATTCTATTGGAAAGTTTGACCCTATATGTGATGAAGGAATATTTCTTGGTTATTCAACTAAAATAAAAGCATATAGATGTTATAACAAAATATTGCAGAGAATTGTGGACAGCAGTAATGTGAAGGTGGATGAGAAACACAAAGACCAAGATAAATCTTATGACAGAGAACCGGTAGTGGAAATGATCATAATCGATCTGGTAATGCTTGTACCAGAAAAGAATGTTGAACTAGTTACCCCGACATCATCATATAATTTAACTATAACTGAAGAGAAGCATAGAGAACCTGAAAATCACAAAACACCAAGGTATGTAAGGTTAAATCATTCTTAAAATCAGATCATTGGAGACAAAAACAACGGAGTTATGACAAGAAGAAGATTGGCAAATGAAGAGGTATGTCTTATTTCTCAAATCGAATCGGCATCATTAATTGAAGATTGTAAAGATGAATGTTGGATGAAAGCTATAAAAGATGAATTAGATCATATAGAAAAGAACAATACTTGGACTTTGGTTTCCCGACCTGAATAAAAAAATATCATTGGAACTAAATAGGTTTTTAGAAACAAACTGAATGAGGATGGACAATTTATAAGAAACAAGGCTAGATTGGTCTGCAAAGGATATTCTCAGAAGGAAGGAATTGATTATGGTGAAACTTTTGCACTGATAGCTAGAATTAAAGTTGTTATACTATTTCTTGCTTATGCAGCCTATAAGATCTACGAGGTCTATCAAATGGATGTTGTGCATTTCTAAATGGATAACTTGAAGAGGAAGTCTTCATTGAACAACCTGATGGATTTTTATTGACAGATGATAAAAACATGGTTTGCATATTAAGAAAAGCCTTATATGGATTAAAACAAGCTCCTAGAGCTTGGTATACAAGGTTGGATAAGTATATTTTGAAGCTTCATTTTACAAAAGGTAATGCTGACAGTGACCTATATTATAAGATCACTAATGATGATATTTAGATTATTGAAGTATCTGTTGATGATATCATTTTTGGAAGTGAAGAAAATTTTTGCATGGAATTCTCTAACAATATGAAGAATGAATTTGAAATGTCTATGATTGGAGAAATAAGATTATTTCTAGGTTTGCAGATTACTCAGACTGACAAAGGCATCTTTATCTGTCAAACTAAGTATCTAAGAGAATTATTGAAGAAATTTGGTATGCAAAATTCCAAACCGGTTAGTACTCCTATGGTTACAAGTGAAAATTTGTCAATTAAAGATGTATCCCCACCGGTAAATCCTACAAGATATAAATCCATGATTGGTGGTTTTCTATATTTAACTCAGACTAGACGAGATATAATGAATGCAATTAGTATTGTATCAAGATATCAAAGTAATCCAAGAGAAAATCATGAAAGTGCAATAAAAAGGATATTTCGGTATTTGCAAGGAACAATTGAATATGGCTTACGGTACCCTAAAGATGATGACTTTAATTTATGTGCATATACAGATGCAGATTGGGCAGGTGATGTTGATGACCGGAAGAGCACATCCGGTGGAGCATTCTTTCTTGGGAAGAAGTAGGTTTCATGGATTAACAAGAAGTAGTCATGCATTTCTTTATCTACTGTTGAAGCTGAATATGTTGTAGCGGCAATTAATTATACTCAAGTTCTATGAATGAAGAAGATGTTGAAGGATATAAAAGTAAGTTGTAATGATCCGGTTGTTATTCATTGTGATAATTCTGCATCTATTGACATATCAATGAATCTGGTATTTCACTCCAAGACTAAGCACATATCAATCAAGTGTACAAGGTGGAAGCAAAAGATGGAAACAAAAGAAGTTGGATTGGTTTATGTGAATACTAAAGAACAGATAGCATACATCTTCACTAAACCTTTGTCTCGGGAATCATTTGAGCATTTGAGGGATAGATTGAGGGTTTCTACCACTCTGGTAGAGACAAATGATGTTGACGTGCATCAGTCCAATATGCATTATCGGAGCTATCTTTTGCTTCGGATTGATGATATAATGCTACTACTCAAGGGGAGTAGTTAGCCTTGATATTTAGAGATTTCATATTCTCTTTGATGCCTATGTCATATCTTTGGCATTGATGTCACGGGGGGAGAAATTTATGTAAAAAACAAGAAATTGACATTAAGAGGGAGACATTGATTGCACTCCTCAAGGGGATTTTGATGGTATTTTTTGGCGCTATTTGGTCTTTTGATTTAGAATTGGTTCAGAGCTTCATTTCTATATCCTTTAGAGGAGATTGTTGGCATTCATTGGCACTTGGATGTTTTCACATCTAGTGTTGGCATCAATGCCAAAGGGGGAGATTGTTGGCAATATGAAGGAATTGATTATGTGTTGCATTGATGTTAACACTAGATGTTATGGTTGTTTCCCAGCTTCCGGTAGAAGGATTGGATTGGAAAGACTATCAGTTGATTATTACTGGTACGATCTAGATGATGGGATAAGTTTATATGAATGGTTCATATGCTTCTGCAGTGTGTTTCAGTAAGTTGGTATTGACTTGATGATCGGATGCTACCTTATGTTCTAGGAAGCTTGGTTTCTAGGTCTGATAAGGGTTTCACTGGTAGAGATTTATTGAAGATCTTTTGATATAATGCATAAGTGGTGTTGGTGTGACTTCTAGAAGGGATTCAATATGTTGATGGTGATTATGTTCATGCCTCGACTAATTGGAGTCATTTCTCTAGTGTGTGTGGATCTAATTTAAGTCTGGTGCTATCTAGGTTATCGACTGGTTTCATGAAACGTGTTGATGGATCCTTTTGATGCGCTTTCGGGATGTTTTATTGGTTGGATGATATTTGTTTGGCCTTTGGCTAACATGTTTTATGATCTTATTTTGGTATTATGTAATGTATTTACTGAATTATCATTTGGGTGGTTGACCTAATTGTTTAGGTCCAGGGTTTGTATAAATATATGTAAGATCTCATTGTAGATCATAGGCAAGGAGAAAATAATGTAATAATAATATGAGCAGAGGATTTGGTTGATCATAGCTGATCAAATTGGGTTTATGAAAGAGGTTTAAAACCTTCGGTATTGAGCTTAACCGGAACTGTAAGCTGGCATGTTTGATGATATCTTAGGCAGTTCTTCTTTCTAGATTGTTGTCCAAATATTTGAGGTGGTTAACCTCTTTTGTCGTCAGTGAGAGTCCATTGTGATGAGAAGTGTGCTCTAGGTAGTGTGCCCTCCTGCATGTGCAATCCCCTATTGTAATCACATACTTTCCACAAAAGTATCATCTAACTATGGGTAGGGTTTACCACCATGTCTTTTCCCTTTATTGGGTTTTCCACGTACAAATAATGGGGTTATGTGGTATGGATGCATGGTATTGATTCTCTAGTTTATAATTATATTTTAATTCTTTATCAGTTATTCTAGTATCTATTTTCTACTATTCTGGTAAAAGGTTTTAAGTGCTTTAAATTCACATAATTTGTTGACAACTGATTCACCCCCCCCCCCCTCTGAATTGTCCACCGGTTATCCTGATAGACCTGACAAGAGTTAAAATTTCATCATCTACTCAAGGCCCCAAGGCCCATAGAATCGGCACACCACCTAAACTTATCAGTGCTCACTAGCTTCATTAGTGCATTTGCAACATTAACCAAAGTCTCAACTTTCTCCAACTTCACCTTTCCATCTTCCATCATATCATGAACAAAATAAAATTTAAATCAATATGCTTTGTTTTGCATGGAAAGTAGGATTCTCTGCAAAATAAATAGCACTCTGGCTATCACAGCAAATAGTAATCTATCATGCATCAAAACCAATATCCAATCACTATATTTTATGCCAAATGGTTTCCTTGCAAGCATGAGTAGCTATCATGTACTCTGGTTGTGTAGTGGACAAAGAAAATACAACTTGTTTCTTACTCATCCAACTCACTACACTGCTAAACATTGTGAAAATATATCCATTGGTGGATCTTCAGCTGTCAATGTCACCTACCCAATCCAAATCCACTTATCCATGAATGCAAACTAAATGTTGAGGTTCAAAAGGGTAACCATGAAAACACAAGGAATACTTGGAAGTACATCTCAAATACCTGAACACTCTCCTAATGGCATCCCGATTCACCCTACCAGGATTACCCATATGTTGACTAAGGATTCCCACTTCCTGGGAAATGTTTGGACTTGTACAGACCATAGCATACATCAGACTTCCAACAACACTCACATAAGGTACTCTAAACATGTCCTCCATCTCAGTAGGAGATTTTGGATGATCCTCCATAGAAAGCATCATCCCCTGTAACACTAGAACAACTAACTGCTTGCAAGTTGTCATGTTGAATCTCTCCAACACAAAGTTAGCATACTTACTTTGGCTCATGCAGAGTATTCTTCTAGCTCTATATCTAATGATCTCAATCCCAATAATATATCTCATTGCATCTAGATATTGCATTTTAAACTGTGTTGCTAACTAAGACTTCAAATAAAAAATCATTCATTTACCATTCCCAATAAATAACATATCATTCACATATAGGACTATGAAAAGAATGTGACAATTTTTTAGATTTATAATATATACAATGGTCAAATTTAGATCTCATTAATTCCAAAGACAACACATAGGTCTCAAAATTTTCATACTACATTCTAGGAGACTATTCTAGACAATACAAGGATTTCTTCAACTTACAAACAAGGTTTTCTTTACCTTTTTCAACAAAATACTATAGTTGTGACATGTTAATTTCCTCCTACAATTCATCAAGAAGTAATGTTGTCTTTCCATTCATCCACTCGACTTCCAAGTCATAAGCTACTGCAAGTGATAATAGAAATTGAACGGATGTCAACTTAGCTACAAGAGAGAATATTTCTCTATAGTCAATTCCCTCAACTTGAGAATTGTTGGAATCAATGAACACTGAGAGGGGGTTGAATCAGTGTTCTAGAATTTACAAATTTATTAAATTGATTCTTTAACCACCGGATGTAAAGAATAAAAACTATAACGCAAAAATACAAAGCAAATAACCACACAATTATAACACCAAAATTTTAATATAAAAACCTGGAAAGGGAAAAACCACGATGGGATTGACTACCCACAATATTATTATACTATGGCCAGTAGTAAAACAATATTACAAAAGTGGAATGCACTTGCACTCAGGCACAATGCCTAGAGCTCACTACTCAATTACAAAATAGGGTTGCAACCCCGGAGGACTCATTGTCCCACAAATAATATATAGAAGCAAATACAATGTCTGAACTAGAATATAGAATCTATAAATGCCAAGAATCTATTCTGGTTAGGCTCAAGAATGATCCGTTGTCACTGCTCTGAGAAACTACTCTGTTATGCTTTGCTACCATGTGTTGGATCATGAAAACTTAAGGTGTGCACATGAAGTTGCACTTAATCGCTTCCTATATTATCTCGGATATATATCCTATCACAAAATGATCATCCAAGTCAATCTTATATATCCGCACCACCAAAGTAGATCTTTATCAAGCCGGCTTCACAAAACTACAAAATATGAAGCATATAGGAACTTCTCATGTTGGCTCAATACATTGCAAATCCATATACCAGACCTAAAACATGTGGTCACAAACTTCCCATAAGTCATCCCAAGTACCTCAAACTTGTCAATGTCCATCGGAATCACCTCAAGTAATCTGGACCACACGGTACACCATCAAACATGAGGATAACCTTGTTCTTCCTTTAATACCGGATACTGGACCAAGAAACTTGGACTAGAATCAACAACAGAGGCTAGAATTGTTTGATAAGCTACCTCACACATCTAATTAACTATTTCAATCACCACAACCAAAACTGCATCACCAAAAATGAATAATGCTTACCAAATTCATACATTGTGTTCCACCAACTAGACATGCTTCATGAATAACCAAACTTACTTAAGACTTCTAGTAATCCCAATCTTCTTATACTGGATAGGATTACTGGGATAAGTTTCCATCAATGACAACCCCTAATTAATCGCATGCATCTAACATCATCAATCTTCACCGGAATGTCACCGGAACAATGTCTTTTGCCAACAATCTCCCTCTTGGGCATTGATGGCAACACTATGAAAAATGACAAGTTCCCAACACTCCAAAACTACAATCAATCCAAAAAATATAAAATTTTGTACACTCAACTAACTCCCCCTAAGAATGTGCACCATTTTTCACTTCTCTCTCCCCCCCTTTGACATCAATGGCAAAGGTAGGAATCCGCCAAAACTTATGTACAAAAGAATGTATGCAATAATTTTCAGGAATTTGAAAATATCTGCATAAGTTACCTTCAAGGACTTTAGATACTCATTCCATCCTCTTAATAAATAATCCAAAACATTAATTAGGGTGCTAACATGCGTGCATGAACCTCTACACCCTTAAGATCTATTGAGACATCTTTTCCTAAACTAGACACTGCATCTTGTTGTGCACCAAGCAAAGTATCCATCTGGGGAGTGATTAAACTTATCAATTCTCCCACTTTGTTTATCATTTGTTCCTTTTCCTTATTTAGACCCTTTATTTTATCAATAAGATCCATTATCTGGGCTTCAAGGGTACTCGGAAAGACTAAATGTGGGACAAATGATTATGCTATACTAGCTAATTGCCCTTCAAGATCTCTTATTTTCTTATCAATGTCTATGAAAAACTTAGGCAAAAAGAGACATGACTTGAAAATTTTACCACCTTTATCCAAAGCATCCTCAACACTTTTCACTACAAATTTCAAAACTGTCATATCATTATCAATTATTTTCAAATAAGTTTGGAGCCTCATTTCATTAAACTTGTTCAAAACCTTTATAATTGTCATTTTCTAATGATACAAAAGCTTATTCAACTTTGTTTAGCATACCCTTAATCTTATCAGAGGGTGTTAATGAGGCAAAATATTGGCTCCATTTTGTCATATTTTGTCATAAAAACTCTTGATTTGGTCATATGTTTGGACAATGTTTAGGTCATAGAACTTCCCTAGTTGATGTCTTTTTGGTATTATTAGATCTAATATATCCTAGACCTAAGGTTGTTAACTAATGATCTTTATACATTCAAACTATGCAAATTATCTAAATTAATCTTAAAATATGGTTTAATTTATTTTATGTTAGCATCAATGGATAGACATTCTTTTATACACATTAACGCCATGATGTAGGAACAACCAAGATGAGAAGATGACTAAGCTGGAGGTTAAGGAGACACATCATCATGTCGGTGGATGCAAACCCAGTCAAAGTGGAGCAGCATTGAAGGAGTCCATAACCAATTGACCGCTTCCTTAGCAGGGCAATTAGTGGAGCATTCATGATTGTTCCTGATGAAGCATAAATCTAGGAAAGGAGGTTGTGCTATATTTTCTTAGCAGTAGGATAGTTGTTTGTTCTACATTTATGTGTTGACTTCTTCTTTTAATGTAATAAATCATGCTCACATGTTCCTTTGGGACGTGGGATGATCAATTGAAAGTTTGTTATAAGTTTTTATTATAAATAAAGGTTTCTACTTCCTCACGAGAGTAGACAATGCGACCATAGAGTTAGTATTATTTTGGTTCTCAAACTTATGTGTATTGAAATTAACTTGAAATGAATAAGATGATGGTGATGGTATTCTGAGTTTATCAATTTCTATCTGAGTTTTGGATCTACTCAATCAAGAGGGCCCACTTGGTGAGTAATTCATGTGCATTTGTTAGTTAGTTTCCATTTCGTTGTAGTTTTTATTTTCGTGTTCGACTATTCCTACAGCCACTAGAAACTATTCCTATGTTCCTGCAGCCAAATTAAAGCAAATAAAGTAGTTCCTATGTGCTAACCAAAATATTGATATCACTAATAATTTCTTTAGTTGCTTTCATTTGTGAGTTTTGATAAATTGTTTATCATTATGATTATGCATATTTCTTTCATGAACTTTCCTTTTCCTGTAGTAAGATAGAATGGCTTCAACTCGAGCTTAGTGTACATGTAGTGCCAGCCCATTTCAAGTTCACGACCCTGGTAGATAAAGTAAATGAATCTTTGTCATAGGAAAGGTAGCTACTCAATAAGGATTTCCAATCCATGAATTGAGGTTTTAGAACCCAGTTACTATTCCAATTGTGAGGACCAACATTTTTGGTGTCGTTGTCAGGGATGGTGCCAAACTAAGAACCTATTGTAGCTTTTAGTTTTAAGTCTTTTAGTTTGTTTTAAGTTTAAAATTGGTTGTTAGAGTTCATTCATAAAATATGCATACATAGTAGAGGAGATGCATTAGGAAGATTCCTTCCCTAGTAGTCTTCCATTGAAATAAGCTCAAATCAGGCCCCAAATATAAATATTTTTGCTGAAGCTTTTGTGGAAACTAGAAAGAAAGGTGTTTTTGATTTATCAAAAGGAGACCTTGATTTCTTAGATGAACCTCCTAAATGGAATATTTTACCTTTGGTTCCTTATCAACCACAAATGGTAGCTCCTAGTGGAGGAGGACCACCTCCTAATCCCACCTTTGAATTTCCTATTCCTGACCAACATGATAACGCAAATCTGAAGAATATACCAGGCTCCTCTCCTCTAAAGTTCCATGGCTTGATCACAGAAGATCTAGATATTTTTCTATTTTAATTTGATATTCTCTGCAGAAATTATTATTATACTAATAATGCCCATAAACTCAAGCTATTCTTTGTTACTCTAAAAGAAGCTTCTCTTAGGTGGTTTATGATTTTAAGGAGAGATGCAGCAATTACCTAGGATGAAATGAAAAAAAAATCTTGGAGAAGTATAATTATTACTACAGAGGAATTGATCGACATGGTGATGATATCTTCTGCATGACACAGAAAGAAGATGAAAGTCTGAAGACTATCTTGAGAGGTTTTTGTTTAGTGTCAAGAAGTCTAAGCATAGTACCTTAAGTGAAGAATCCTTGAAATTGATTTTTCTAAGGGGAATCACTAAGGACTATATTGATTCACTAGATCTCATGGGAGGATGAGATATTACTCAAGCTTAATAAGATGACATTAGGAAGATCTATAAAAAATACTCCATGGCTTCTGCTAAGAAAGGCAGATACTATAGGCCTAGATCTTCAATAGAAAAGACTCCTCACGCAGTTTCAAGGATGGAGATAACGCGTCTGCTAAAGGATTTCAAGGAGGACATTATTAATAAAATGGCCACTTGGTTGGATACACTTCAAGAAAATAAGAAGTAGAAGCAATGCTTGCATGAAGAAGTAGAAGTAATGCTTGCTGAAAGAAGAAGCAATGAAGAAGTAGAAGGACTACAAATGTAAGCTTCTTGCTAAAATTGATAATCACCAAGCTCCTCCATATTTCAAGCCAATTTATGGAGATGATGAACAGCTATTCAATGTTGCACATCGAAGGTCATGGCCCCCATGACAAGGTATGTCACAAGATCCATTATCTTTTTATGGTCCTTATATGAATTCTTATCCACAAAATAATCAATGGCAACCTCCATATTCCCAAAATTTTGGGAACTATATACCTCAGTCTTGGAATGATTCCCCAAATTCTTGGCCCAATTGTGAGAGTCCTTCCTTTTAGTGGCAGAAACCACAAGGGAATTGGTCACAACCTTAGGGTCCATGGTAGCCATCCGAGAGTAACTAGCAGCAATCATCTCAATGGAGGGGAAGTCAAAAATTGCCAAATCAATCTTCTAGTTTCTTGCAGCCACCACAACAGTCCCAATAGCTAGCCTTAATGCCACCAGCTACTGATTCTACTCCACCTAAGTCCACTCAATTTCCAACTCAGCCTGTGCCAAATCCTAACAATAAACCTTCGCAATAGAAACAACTTTATTCAATCCTACATACTCTCTCAGTGTAAGTGACATTCACTTACAGTCAAAAACAACTTTACCTACCACATCTCCTCTAGTTCTAATAGAGTTACCATCAGAGGAAATTGCACAAGATACTATACCTGACCAACTTGTAGATTCTAAACAGGTACCTCAATCTAAAACTTTAGGCACACCTGTTAGAACACTCCCATTTCCTCAACGATTGTAGGAAGAAGTGACTAGGTAGTAAGATAACATAGCTTTTGATCTTATTGATCAGTTAAAAAATATATGTGTAAAGATTCCACTATTCCAAGATATTAAGGATATTCCCATATATGGTGAAGCTATTAAGGAGGCACGTCTAAAGAAACCTAGATGAAAGAAAAAGGATGCACAAACAATCCATATAATGGGGCAATTGGTTGATATTATGTTAGGTAGAATGATTGTCCCTAAGTACTCTAACCCTGGCAGTCCTATTGTGAAAGTGGTCATCAAAGGAACTCAAATTAAGAATACCCTGATGGATTTAGGAGTATCTATAAATGTTATGACCAGGGATGTCATGCAACAACTCAATATTACTAGTCTTAGGTCTACTCCAACAGTCCTGCAGCTTGCAAATAGTTCCATTGTCTTACTTGATGGGATGGTTGAGGATATTGTTGTCACTTTAGACTCTTGGAAATATCCAGCTGATTTTATGATACTCTCTCCTAAAGAAACATTGGGGGAATGTCCAATTATTCTAGGAAGACCTTGGCTTTCTATAGTTGATGCATACATAGGGTGTAGATCAGAAGATATGACCATTTCAGATGATATCACCACTAAAACACTTGCATTGTATTCACCTGCACAACCTCAAGTTGATCAAGAGAAAATAACGGGGCCAGATGTAGGAGAAGAAGAAGAGGAACTTAATTTTGTTCAATGGCTTATGATGTTGACTAGGGAACCATTCGTAGAACTCTAGGAGGATGATAAGGTACTTTCTAACATCATGGGAAATAATTATGGTTCAACCCAGTTGTTACCTGGTCTACCAGTATGTCATTTGCATACTCTTCTTCCATCTACCAGTTCTATGGTTTCTCCTGTAGCCACAGATATACTCGATACCTTGTTGTTGTAGGAAATCCAAACTTTATGTTTAACTGAAGTATCTAAGTCTCAGTCAGTTGCTCAAGTAGAGGTTTCTCCAGGAAGATACCTAACTATTAATAGTCATTTAACTACCCATCAAAAATTGTCTTTGACAGAACTAATCAAGACCCATAAACAATATTTTGCATGGAATTATCATGATATATGAAGTGATTAGATCCTAAATTGTGCACTCATAGGATTTATATCAGAGAAGATTGTAAGCCAGTTAGACAACCTCAGTGAAGGATCAATCCTACATTAAGAGAAATAGTCAAGGAGGAATTACAAAAGTTTCTCAATGTAGGGTTTATTTATCCTATTTTACATAGTTTATGGGTATCTCCTCTGGTCATAGTTCCTAAGAAGGGAGGTAAAGGGGAGTTTGTGTAGACTATAGGGAGCTCAACACTAACACTAAAAAAGGATCATTTCCCACTTCCTTTCATTGATCAGGTGCTGGATTCTTTAGTAGGAAAACAGTGCTTCACATTTTTGGATGGGTTTAGTGGTTATAATCATATTAGAATTGCTCCAAAAGATTAGGAAAAGACAACCTTCACCTGCCCTTGGGGAATGTATGGCTATTCAATTCTTCCATTTGGTTTGTCTAATGCTACTACAACCTTTCAGAGGGTGGTGCTCGAGATATTGCCCGTGATTCCATGGAAATCTATATGGACGACTTCATTGCTTGTGCAATTACTTTTAAGGAAGAATTGCACAATCTTGGTAAGGTGTTGTAGCCGTGTGAGGATCATAATTTGTCCCTAAATAATGAAAAATGCTTCATGATGATCTAGGAAGGCATATTGTTGGGGCATCGTATTTCTCAAGCAGGCATTCAAGTCAACCCTACTAAGATTGAGGTAATAATCAACCTTCATGTCTCTACAAAACAAAAGGATATCAGGAGTTTCTTAGGCCATGCAGGATACTATAGAAGATTTATAAAGGACTTTAGTAAGATGGAAAGCCCTTTGTATTCTCTTTTGACAAAGGATGTTAAGTTTGAATGGACACCAGCATGTGAAGAGGCATTCAAACTCAAAGAAGCTTTAACCCAAGCTCTGGTGCTCAAAGGACTTGATTGGTCTCTCCCTGTCCACATTCACACCGATGCATCAGATTTTGCAATTGGAGCAGTCTTGGGCTAGAAACAAGGAACTCTACAGAATGCAATTTATTATATCAACAAAAATTTATAGGGACTTGAGCTAAACTATATTGTTACAAAGAAGGAAATGTCAGTTGTTATCTATGTTCTCAAAAAGTTATGGAACTATATCACTGGCTATCATATATTTGTGCACACTGATCATGCAGCCATCAAGTATCTTATGAATAAAAGTTTCATTTCTGGCAGGTTAGCACAATGGTTGTTGATTATGCAAGAGTTTGATATTACAATCATAGACAAGCTAGGTAAAGAAAATGTAGTGGCAGATTTTATGTCCAGACTACAAACAAAGGATGATCCTATAGTCATTGATGATTCCTTTTCAGGTGATCATTTGTTTTCAATCAATGTACACACTCCATGGTATGATGACATTGCTAACTACCTAGCAGCTAACAAAACTCCTCCTCATTTCTCACCCAAGGAAAGAAGATTGCTTGTAGAGAAGAGGTTTATTTTTCATAGATAGCAGATTGCTTATTCTATACAAGACCATATCAAGTTATGAGAAGGTGTGTTTGGGAAGATGAAACTTATGGCATTCTCCATGCCTATCATGATGAACCTTGTGGAGGATACTTTGCTGCCAAGAGAACAGCTATCAAAATCCTAAATATAGGTTATTATTGGCCAACTTTGCATAAAGAGCAGTCAGGTACACCAAAAAATGTGACAGATGTCAGAGGATGGGAAGACCCCCTAGATCAAATGAGATGCCTTTGCATCCATAAGTGGTTGTTACACCATTTAACAAATGGGGGTTAAATTTAATAGGACCTATTGATCCACCCTCAAATGGTAGATCATAAATCCTTGTGTGTACTGACTATGTCACAAAATGGGTTGAGGCAAAAGTATTCAAACATGTCAGAGATAACAAGGAAGCAATTTTTGGGTATGAGGAAATCTTTGCAAGATATGGAGTTTTGCGGGAGATTGTGACTGATAAAGGAGCACAATTTACTTCCACTTTGATTACAGCTTTAGTCAATGAGTATAATATAAGGCATAGGAAGTCAAGCCCCTACCATCCTCAAGCAAATAGACAAGATGAAATAACCAACAAGGAGATTGAGTCTATACTGACCAAAACAGTAGCCTCCATCGGAAGGATTGGTCTAGTAGGTTGTCAGAAGCAATTTGGCCATAAAGGACTACATGGAAGACAATTATAGGCTTCACACCCTTTGAGATGGTGTATGGGGAAATGGCTATGATGCTTGTAGAGTTTGAGCATAAGACGCTTCAAATAGCCATAGAATTAGATATGACTCTCTCTGCATCTCAACATGATAGACTCGTGCAACTTAATACCTTAGATGAAATTAGGAATTCTTCCCTACAGTACACAAAAACAATTCGGAATCAGCACATGAAATGGAATGATAAATATATTAAAGACAAATCATTCTGACTAGGAGACTGGGTCTTTCTGTATGACTCTAGGTATAAGGATAATTTGGGGAAATTGCAAACACGGTGGCTAGGGCCCTATGAAGTGATTGAAACATTTCCAAATGGTGTAGTACAATTAGCTACTATTGATCCTATCAGATTCAAGTTCTTGGTAAATGGACATCGGTTGCACCTCTATCATAAGCCTATTTCCAAAGAGGAGTTCCTTCAGCAATTCAGTACTCACGAAGCTGTCGATATTCTTGCAGCAAACGTAGGGGGACTTGTAGTCTCACCTTCTTCCTAATATCTTATCGCACACTCATAATAAATACTTCCATATCACATGGAAGTACCCTTCTTCGCTAATAAAAATTCCATTTTCATACTCGCCTATCACTCTTGCATATCATTTCACTTTTCCCATTCATTTCTCCACCTCACTTTCTATACATAGCAATTAGACTTTAGTCATGATGGATTTTTCCAACTGTTGTCATCATGTGACAATAACAGGTACGCTCATGTGTATTTATTTTGGTTGCATGCATTTACTAAACTATATTTTGTATCATAATGATATTTGCATAGTTAATCTTTTAGTCACCCTTCGCATGTGTGGACACATGTCACGCCTTAGGTTGGGCATGGGGGAAGTACAGTAGTGAATTGTTCCTATGGAATTATCCGTATGTGATCCTGAATGAAAATGCCATCTCACATAAAGTTTAAATTTAAAACTATTACAGCTTGATGTGACATTTTGTGCTTTGTTATTGTAGACACCTAAAATTGTCCTATCTAATTAAATAAATATTTTTATTTATTTAAATAAAAATAAATATTTTTATTTATTTAAATAAAAATAAATATTTTTATTTATTTAATTATTTGATCCTAATTCTTCTATTAATTAAATAAATCTTTATTTATTTAATTAATTCACTTTAGCCCTTTCTAGCCTTTTCTCATTTAAATGAATATTATTATTTATTTTAATTATCCCTTCCTAGTTAAATAAATATTAATTGATCCCACTTCCTCTATTAATTAAATAAATCTTTATTTATTTAATTAATTCATTAGCCTTTTCTACCCATGACACATGGCATTCATCTCGTAATTCTTCTCTTACCTAACCCCCTTCATCATTTAATTATTTTCTCTACCTACCCTTTAATCCTAGCTGACCATTTATCTTTACACCTCTATTTCTTACAGTGTTCTCTATATAGGATGATACTTCATTCTTAACCCTAATAGTCTAATCACCTAATGACATAATCAATCTTATGCAATCAATCCTTCTTGCGATCAAGCTATCAACCACATTTCCATTATTTGTTGACCTCTTATGCACACATAAAAACTATGAGAAAATATATCAAACAAGATCAATGGAGATAGGAAGAAATGGAGATTGAAACCCTACTAGACATGTGAATGGTATATTTTGTTTTATTTTGTTGATTTGCATGATCTTGGGTATCTTCATTTATGTATGGTGGATCCTTTTTATTGTTAGGCTAGGATTTTATGGTTGGATCTTTGTTATTATTTCAATATTATTGTTTTCATCATCCATTTTCACCGTATACAGTTATACCTCTTGTTGCAACCCTTTTTTTGTGTGCCTTGAGTTATTTTGAAAAATTGGAGTTGTAGCAGGGTTGTTTGCAAACAGGGTGTATATTTCCTTTTGAGAATTTGTAGAGTTTTAGGTGAAATTGACCATATTTCTATAGTGGTGTGTTGTGAATTCCAACGGGGTCAGTTTGCCATGAATCTACAATACATGATATCCTTCTGCAAGATCAAGTTTGCGAACCTGAATTCTGCAACAATGGTTGGATAGATAATTTTCTTAAGTTAACTGAGTTTAATGAGGATACTGCAAGTGAATTCACTTGCACATTTTTTGATAGGGAATCTCAAGTGAAAGGATTGAGAGTTATTGCAACAGAGGAGCAAATTGTAGAGTTAACGGGGTTGCTAGTCGACAGAGAGAAATACCCTGAAACAAAAGATGCACAAAGTGCAAGGGAAAAATTCACACAACTAAGTGACCCACCTTTGGTAACAAATAAGCAAGGGACCAGACGAGAATCCCTTCCTCTAAATGGAAATAAGTGGCATTGTATATCATGAAGTATTTGACATGTGAAGGGAGGTACTCATGCCTGCATTCCCACCATTTTAAGTTCCTAAGTCATCTGTGTCATGGAAGGAGAATGGATGTTCCAAAAGTGTTGTATAATCTTCTTTCCATTAGTGCAACGGAGACACAAAAAGGTAGGCCTCACTCCATTACTCATCATTGTTTGATTAAATTATTGGTAGAGAGGACCTTGAGAGATGTTTCCCAAATGACCTGGGATGAATTTGTAAGAGTTAGAAGGTTTAATGATGTGGGTCCAGCAGAGCAGCCCTTGTCTCAAGAAAGGGAAAATTTGGAGAGACCGGGTCATGTTCTTGAGCCCTCGTCCTCTAGAGTATCACCAGTTTAGGAATCTTCTGCAGAATAGGAATCCCCGCCAAAATAAACTTTGCCAGAATCAACAGAAGCCTCCGCAGAGATCTCATCACAAACCCCAATAATAACTAGGGTTGTTTCATGGAGGAAGAAGGGTAAGGAGAAGTAGAGTGACATGGAGAAGAAGGAGAAAGGAAAAAAGTATTGATCCAAGCTCTCCTGTCACAAAGAAAAGAAAAATTATTGAAGGAAGTTCTCGTATAGCTACCACGGGAGCTACAGAAACACCTAAAGAGATGTAAATGGAAAACCCTCCTGGAACCACTAAAGAAATGCCTTTCAGAAGGAGTCACGGGCTTTGAGAGAATCCTAAACATAAAAAGTAGTTAGAGAATCCAAGTGCTAGTATTCATGTTGACTCCCCAGAGCGACAACCAAGTATTCCTAGTCGGGATGGCATTCCACCGACCTCACCTGTGAAACTGTGAGAAGGTGTGAGCTTGGGTAGGCTTTACAACTTGACCTATGTTGTAGAACAAATTGTTAACATAGAAGGTGGAGCTGAGAAGTTGAAACCTAGAACAAGAATTCATAGTCTACCCTCTTTTCTTACTAGTCATGTTGTTGCTCTTGCCTTCTACAAGGAATGGGAGTTAGAGAAAGTAGAGATGTAGAAAATTATTGATCAACAGAAGAAAGTGATTGAAGAAAAAGATGAGGAAATTGCTCAGCTAAAGAACAAAATGGAAATAGTATCCACTATGATACCACAACTAATGTAGTGCAGGGAACCACCTTGAGTTTACTCCCTATATTTGAAAGAGCAACATATTTGTTCCAATTGATGAGAATTGTTAGGGACTTAAGTCCTTCTTTAGAAACACCTCTGTATTTTTACCATGTTTATCAAACGTCTCCTGTAGCCATCAAAAATCTGCTTTTTGAGTTCTATCTACATAATTATGTTGTCCCTAATGATATTGACTAGAATCTCATGCTCTACATTAGAGATATTCAAATAAGGACTCTCATATCATGGATTCAAAATAAAATTGCAAGGGGAGAACAATCTAGGGTACATGGGAAGGAGGAACTTGACTTCCCACTTGCATTAAGAGTTGAATCCAGGAATCCAAGAAGGCTTTATTATGACTGGGAGAAAATTATGTATCAATCACATTATGGAGCTAGCATTCTACCCTTGAGCTAATAAGCATTCAGAGATTATGAATAGATGGATACAGTTGAGGGATAGGTGGCAATTGGATATTTAGTGCAAATGAATTGAAATAGTCTGAGCCACATTCCCTACCAAACTATCATGCAACAATAATGTGGGCACCCAAATATATGCATTTAAGCATAACAAAAGGAAGACCCTGGTTGCCCCTTATCTTTCAACCACTGATTTTTCTATGGCTATTGATGGGATGTAGGGACAATGATACGCCTTATGACGAAGCAGTAGAGTGCTATAGATGGAAACGATTGGAAAAGATGAAAGGATTCTATTGGAGCTTGGCTACAGGAGGCAATGGACAGGTCACCCCTGGGGATTTCAAAGTTAATACTAAAATTAGGAACTTTAATGTTGTTGGAAGACCAACTAGAAACTCGGTTGGGGGGCGATGATGAGCCAAAATAATGGCTCCATTTTGTCATGTTTTGTCATAAAAACTCTTGCTTTGGTCATATGTTTGGACAAAGTTTAGGTCATAGAACTTCCCTAGTTGATGTCTTTTTGGTATTATTAGATCTGATTTATCCTAGACCTAAGGTTGTTAACTGATGATCTTTATACAGTCAAACTATGCAAATCATTTGAATTAATATTAAAATATGGTTTAATTTATGTTATGTTAGCATCAATGGATACACATTCTTTTGTGCACATTAACGCCATCATGCAGGAATAGCCAAGATGAGAAGATGACTAAGTTGGCGGTTAAGGAGACACATCATCATGTCAATGGATGTAGACCCTATCAAAGTGGAGCAGCATTGAAGGAATCCATAACCAATTGGTCACTTCCTCAATAGAGCAATTAGTGGTTCATTCATGATTGTTCCCGATGAAGCATCAATCTAGGAAAGGAGGTTGTGCTATATTTTCTCAGCAGTATAATAGTTGTTTGTTCTACATTTTTGCGCTTACTTCTTTTAATGTAATAAATCCTACTCACATGTTCCTTTAGGATGTGGGTTGATCAATTGAAAGTATTTTATATTTTTTTATTATAAATAAAGGTCTCTACTTCCTCGTGGGAGTAGATAGTGCAACCATAGAGTTAGTAGTATTCTGGTTCTCAAACTTATGTGTACTAAAATTAACATGAAAAGAATAAGATGATGGTGATGGTATTCTGAGTTTATCAATTGTTATCTAAGTTTTGGATATACTCACTCAATGGAGCCCACTTGGTGAGTAATTCCTATGCATTTGTTAGTTAGTTTCCATTTCGTTATAGTTTCTATTTTGGTGTTCGACTGTTCCTGCAGTCACTGGAAACAGTTCCTGTATCTATTCATGCATCCAAAGCAAACAGAGTAGTTCTTGTCCGCTAACCAGAACATTTTTATTAGTAACAGTTGCTTTCAATTGTGAGTTTTGATAAATTGTTTGTCATTATGATTCTGCATATTTCTTTCAGAAGCTTTCCTTTTCCTGCAGTAAGATAGAATCACTTCAACTCAAGCTTAGTGCACATACAGTGCTGTCCCATTACAATTTCATGACCCTGGTCGATAAAGTAAATGAATATTTTCCATAGGAAAGGTAGCTACTCAGTAAGGATGTCCAATCCCTTAGCTGAGCTTTTAGAACCAAATTACTATTCCAATTGTGAGGACCAACAGGCGTTTCACTGGAAACCTTCTTAAGGTTAGGCAAAAATTTCTCCAAAACTACAGTCGCCAAAGATATAACCTCTTTCTCTTTAGATGTGGACTTAAGTAAGTCCTCACTTGCCTTAATTTGCACAAGGGTGGCTAAATTCAATGCTTGAAGAGGGGATACAGTACTCAAATATACCAAAGCATGAGAAAAGTCTTCCTCATCATCTGCAATATACTTTCCTTTGTCAGGAACAATGGGTTTTATCATGGTCATCAAAGCCTTATCAGTCTACTCTTCACCCTTCTCCTTCATAGCTTCTTTTGTAATTATATCATGTTCTCCTTTCTCATCATCATCTTCACCCTTACCTGCATCACCTATCTCCTCAACTATCATCTTAGAAATGATTTCATCTTTGGAGGATCCTGCATAGCTTCACCAAAGTTGTCAACTTCTTGATTATCAGTGGTATCATCTGCAGCTTCTTGTCCAATCGGATCAATCTGTTCAGATGGTTCATCCTGAGAAATTTATGTTTTTACATGGACCACCAAAGGAGAAGTGTCTTTTCTTGATTGTCCTTCTGGTTGGGATTCATCCTTCTCCAAATTAACTTGATAGTTATTTTCTTTCAAAAATTTCCTTAGAATATCCTCAGTATCTTTTACTACTTCATCTACTCTTCTAAACATTATTTTATTTACTTTGCACGTGCTCCAAAAAAATTCCTTAGCAAGTCCCAAAATTCTTGGTATTTACTCTTTGGTTATATGAGGACGTGTAGTTTTACTAAGGTAAGTTCTTTTAACCTCTCATCTTCTAGACTAGTTGTGTCTTCGAGTATCCAAAATATCATATAACTCTTTTGGGATCATGGATGACAGCTCAATCAATGCTTTCCTAAAAGAATTCATATAATGTACAACTACTTCTTCAATAGCTCTCTGAACTTTGTCAGTAGAATTCTCATAATGCACAGAAAGGTTTGTCAAATTACCTTCATTAACTAGTGTATTTATAATCTGCTATAATGGGGGCTCAATAGTGTTAGAACCTTCAATCTTACCTGACTTAAGAGCCTCATCTATCTTAGATTTCTTCTTTCCTACCCTTGTTTTATCAGATGGCTCACCTTATGTTTTTGGCTTCTTAGCAAATGGAGCTTCACCAGATAGAGATTTTCTGACTACTCTAGCAAATGTAGTTGTTTTCTTCACCTCTCTGACCTCTTCATCTGATTCAGTTTCCTCCTCTACTGCTACATACTTCCTTGCATATTTGTATTTCTTACACTTTTCTACTCCAGCGTGATTTTGATTGTGGCTTAGGTGGAGGGATTGGCTTCTACGCACTGGAGGTAGGTGCAAACTTGCTTTGCTTAGCCTTAGCTTTCTTGAAAGGAGTAGGAACCGGTTTAGCTTGTGGTTTCACCATATCTTCCTCCAGTATGTTTTTCTCTCTATCTCTTTGCACTGCTTCTCGAGTTATGCCCATTTGTCCAGCAAGTTTCTCAACTTCCTTTCTTACTTTTCGTTTTCTCCCGAGCTCAGTGAATGTCTTATGCGGGTCCAGATCCTTCTCCTAGAAAGTGTCAAATCTCTTCGCTTTCTGGTCCACCAATTGACTTAACAAGTGTTAATCATATCGATCAAGCATGACTACATCCACCTCATAACCCATGGGCATGATCCAAACATTTATTGACTCAATTGCCTCCATATGACACTGATCCTTTTCAACCATGAAACATATAGTTTTCTCATAATTTTCCACTATGTCTTCAGGAATTCTCTCTCTTCTTTTCATAGTGCCTTGAAAAGTTTTAAAATAACCCCATAAGGCTGATTTTTGCATCACATTGTCACCCAAACCAATCAATCCTTCCTTGATTTTCATAGCCACTGATTTATTATAAGCCCATAGGAATTTTCCAATTTTAGGGATCTCATTCATAAAATAGAGTGCTAAAGAGACAATTACGGATCCAAACTTGAAGACGTGTTTCTTATCTTTCTTTATCTACTTCAAGTTTCTCATTAACTCATTGAGAAGTACCATACAAAGACCATACCTTGTGTCCTCCTTTAACATTACATAGGCTGCAAATATAGGTGTGTCGGGGACAGAATTCATCCTGCTTGACTGATATACCTTGTATCCAATCACCATCGAGCTAAATCTAACATCGTGCTCAATAATATCATTGATAGTCATTGATCAGCTATCAAACTAAGATCTAGTAATCTTTGTCGGTGTTGTATTCTATATTTTCCTTAATCTGGGAACTTCACCAGTTACTTTTAAATAGGTAGTTGCTTTCATGAATTTCTTGGTGATCTTGTAAGCTCAATCTATCCATATGAATTCATCGTGAACTCTGCTCAAAATGTAACTGACCCATTATGCTTCATCGAGCACCAAAAAAGAAGTAAATTGCACAAAACCTTATCTTGAAGTGCCTTAAATTTGAGCTTCAGAATTTCCAAACTATCTGACAGATTCTTGTTTTAGAGTGATAGCATATCAGCATTGCCCAATTCTTTGATGTTTCAATGGATATAAGCCCTAATATCCTCATTATGAAGTACACCGTATGAGATTGAAGAAAATGATACTCCTGGATCATCTTCAATGGATTTAAATGGATGCCTCTTGAATATAGGCCTTGCTTTCTCAAAAATTTCCACCACCAAAGGGGTTGTAACACCAAATGAAGATGTCATGTCGAATTTAGGGTATGAAATTTTTTCTTATAAACTGATAAATACCTCTTTCGATCTCAACCGGATGCAAGAAAGCTCGAAATGATCACCTCTAGCTCAATTATCATAGCTCAAACTTGTTTGCCTTTCTCTTCTACTCTTACTCTTCATTCAAAAATGAATGACTGAAATGCCCTTTTTAACCTAATTTTGAGTTGTAATAAATGTTTGACCTTAAAGGCTTTTGGTTATACTGTTTTTCATCATTTCATTCACCAGATTACCAGACCATCATAAATCTTATAGTCATCAACTTCATAATTGATCTCTATCATCTACAACCTTCCTCAACTAGTTACAGATCTTCACAAGGGGGTTCCAAAAATATGCATGATAATCTGCCCCCTAAGGCAAAAATTCCCTAGTTACCGGATGAGGTTCCAACACTAGACTCAGGTGTGGAGCCATCCTGCACATTTGAATCTTCCTTTTTCACCCACATCTTCTTATGTTGATCTCTGATTTCATCTACCTTTTTTTTGTCTTTCCCATCTTGATTGTTCTTGTTCATCAATGCATTCTTACTTCTGCAATGTTTTCCAATATGACGTGGCTTGTTGCATGCATGGTAAACAACATTTCTCTGCATAGGCATATAGTTTATCTGATTTGGTATCATCATGCATTGGTTAGATATATGTCCAAACATCCCACAAACATAGCATCTCTTGTTCTGAAAGTTATTTATCATTGTTTTGTACATGTTTCACTTATGACCAAAGTTGTTGCATATGAAACATTGATCAATAAAGGTAGGACCATTGTTCATCACTTTATTAATCATCCTATTATTCATCCTACTTCTGCATTGATTTTCCATATGATCAAATTTATCACAAACAAAACATTTACCATTGAATTTATAGGGATTAGGTTGTCTTATCGGAGGTTTCTTGATCTTTTGTTGATGATTGTTTTCACCAAAACCGAAGGACTCTCCTTTCTCAAATCCAAGTCCTCGCATGTCTTTTCCATGTCTCTAACTTCCAGCATCTCATCCAATCGGGATGAACTTGCTTTGAAATTTTCTTTGTACTCATTAGCAGTAGTCAGCTCATCTTTCAGAATTATGATTTGTCTTTCAAGTTCTTACCCATCATTCTTTGTTTGCACCAATTCAAGCTTCAACTAATCATTTTCATATGTCAATCTGTAACATTCATTTGATATGTCCTTCAATGATTGAGTGAGGGCTTCTTCATTCTTCTTTTGGTCTTCAATCTCCTTAGTCAGATTCATTACAATAGATTGCATCTCATTCTTAAAAATTGCACTCTCCCTCACCAACTTCTCACATTCATCAGTCTTATCTTGTAGAGTTTGATTGTCAACACTTTGTTCTTATTTCTCCTTCAACTTATCCATCAACTCCTTTCTCTTTTCTCTAGAAGTGTTCAATTGATCTTTTAGAGTCTCAATGAAATCTTCAGCTGCATTCAAATTTCTTTTCAGACTACTCTTTTCCTTCATCACTGCATCAAGATCTTCAAGTGCCACACTAAGTTGTCTCTGCAAACCAGAGTCCATTGATTCAATATTTCAGATCTTCCTCAAGCTATTACAATTCTTCTGTGGCACAAAGCTCTAATACCAATTATTACAATCAATGAACACTAAGAGGGGGGGTAAATCAGTGTTATGGAATTTACAAATTTATTAAACTAATTTTTTAACCACCGGATGCAAAGAACAAAAACTATTATGCAAAAATATAAAGAAAATAACAACACAACCATAACATCAAAATTTTTATGTGGAAACTCAGAAAGGGGAAAACCACGGTGGGATTGAGTACCCACAATATTATTATACTATGGCCTGTTTAAAACAATATTACAAATTGCACTTGCATTGAGGCACACTGCGTAGAGCTCACTACTCAATTACAAAATAGGGCTGCAACCTGAGAGGACTCACTGTCCTACAAATGAGATATATAAAAAAATACAATGTTTGAATTGGAATATAGCTTCTACAAATGCTAGGAATTAGTTTTAGTTAGGCTCAAGAATGACCCGTTGTCACTGCTCTGAGAAACTGCTCTATTTTGCTCTACTATCATGTACCAGATCATGTAAACTTAAGATGTTCATGTGAAATTGTGCTCAATTGCTTAAAATACTATCTCACATAGATATCCTATCACAAAATATTCATCCAAGTCAATCTTATATGTCTGCACCACCAAAATAGATCTTTATCAAGTTAGCTTCACAAAACTGCAAAATATGAAATGTATAGTCCCATGTCGGCTCAAACCATTGTAAATCCATATACCGGACCTAAAACATATGATCACAAACTTCCCATAATTCGTCCCAATCACCTTGAACTTATCAACATCCACCAGAATCACCTCAAGTAATCCGGACCACATGCTACACCATCAAACATGAGGATAACCCTGTTCTTCTTGTAATATTGGATACCAGACCAAGAAACTTGTACTAGAATCAACATTGGAGGCTAGAATTATTTTATAAGATGCCTCACACATCTAATCAACTATTCCAATCTCTACAACCAAAACTGCATCATCGAAAATGAATAATATTTACCGGATTCATACACTGTGTTCCATCGACTAAACTTATGCTTCATGAATAACCAAACTACTTAAGACTTCTAGTAATCCCAATATTCTTATACCGAATAGGATTACTAGGTTGATTTGTCATAAATGCCAACCCCTAAGTAATCTCATGCATCTAAAATCATCAATCTTCACCGAAACATCACCAGAACAGTGTCTTTTTCCAACAAGAATACCTCTTTGTGACCAATTGTACATTGTACTTCTCAAAACTGTCATTTGTTGGTAGTGAGCTAGTGTCCCTCGCAGGGATTCACAACATGGTTTAACAGCCTCCTATGGATTCTATAAGTCTATTGTTTGTATCGAGCATTGACGGGTCGATCTTTTGATGCAACGACAACCCTAGCTTGTAACAAGTGGTATCAGAGCTTGGTCACAGGTTCGAATCACACATGCCACGATGAGTGACGTTGGGAGGTGGATTGTTGGCAGTGGGCCAGTTTCCCTCACGGGGATTCGCAACATGTTTCAACAGCCTCTTGTGGATTCTATAACTCTAATGGTTGTATCGAGCATTGACAGGTTGAGCTTTTGGTGCAATGGCAACGCTAGCTTGTAACATGATCTAGACCCAATTTCTTCTTGAACACCCATTTACATCCAACAAGTTTTCATCCTTCAAGAAAAGGTACCAGATCCGATGTAGTGTTCTTCTTCCATGCATTCATCTCTTCATTCATGGGTTCCATCCAAGAATCCACATCACACATACCCATAGCCTCTCTACCAGTCTGAGGCTAATTAGTGTTAGCAATCAAAGTAAATATACAACTAGAACTAAACATAAAATATCCAAACCTTTCTGGTGAATAAACATATCTACCAGGTCATTTCCTATCACAGGTAGACCCCTTAAATATTTAGGTTGATGTTCCATCTCTTCTTCAAAACTTTTAGAGCTACTTGAGCTCTCCTCATCATTAGGTCCACTAGGAGGTCGTAGGTCTTAGTTCTCAAGGGTAGAAGGAATCTGAACTACCTCCTTCTTCTATTTCTCTTCCTTCTTCAGATGTAAATCAATAGTGGAAGGTTTCAACTCATGAAATATCACATTTCTACTATGGAGAACCTTCTCTGCAACTGGATCCCAAAGCTTGTAACCTTTCACACCAACACCATAGTCGATAAGATACATTTAACTACCTTACTCTCCAATTTTGGTCTTTTCTCACTTGACACATGTGCATATGCCTCATAGCCAAAGACTTTGAGATGTCTAAATGAGGGATTCTTGACAAACCATGCCTCCATAGGTGTCTTTTCAACTAGCACCAAAGAAGGAGATCATTAATCAGATAACATCCAATGGCCGCAGCTTCAACCAAGAAATTTTGATCAAGCCCAACACCACTGAGCATACTCCTAGCACTCTCCATCATTGTTTTGTTAATCCTCTCTACAACTCTATTTTTTTTAGTGTATAGATTTTTTTTTTGTCTTTCAATCCCACGGTCCTTAAAGAACTTGTCAAATTCTTTCAAACAAAACTCAATGCCATTGTCAATCCTCAAACGCTTAATTTTTATACCAATCTAGTTTTCAAACAAGGATTTGAACTCCTTAAACCAACTAAAAAATTCAAATTTACTTCTAAGGAAATACACAAATGTCCTACTCTAGTCATCTATGAAATAGACAAAATACATAGATCTAGATATTGAAGGAACATTAACAAGACCAGACACATATGAATGAATATAATTCAAAACCCTAGAAGAATTATGGGAACTAGAATAAAAAGAAATCTTGTGTTGTATTCCATAAACACAATGTTTGCAAAAGTTTAACTTGAGATTAAAATCATCAAGGCCTTCAACAAGGCTCTTTTTCTCAGGTCTCTATGACCCTTCTCACCAATGTGATCGAATCTCTGGTGCCATAACATTATCTTCTCCACTAGGAACTTCATCTCCAAAGAATTTGCTCCTTTAGGTACCCAGAAAGCATGACCATCAAATCTTGAAATAATAGTCTTCTTCTTTGTTTGATCTGATGCTGATGTAAGGAAACTTGCAGCCATCTTTATGACAATTTCCACATAACCCATTATAGATTTCAATATAGAAGCCATATGAAAAGAATAGACAACGTACCCATGAAAATGTGACATGAGATATATCCTTGGAAAACCCTCATGAGGGAAAACAAACCATCCTCCAAAAGCATCATGAACCATGTATTATCAGCAATGTGTCCATTACAATACAACTATGGAAAGCCTTTAAAAACCCAGTCATAACCAAGCACTCCATGTGACCAAGCATGAATCCACACATCCCATGCCATGCTTCCTCCTTCACAAATGCTAACCTAGCTAACCCAAACAACTGTCCTTGTGGCTCTTTTATAGAGACAAGAAACCACAAAACCATCAAGTGGTATTACATCAAAACCATGTGCCCAAAACCATGTGACAATAAAATATAATATTTTTCCTACCTACCTTTGACCCACATTTAATATTGGGTACTTCATCACAATTACATTCTCCAATATTAAATAAATACAATATAATAATACCAATGTGTCAATACAACAATGAAACATTATTATGCAAGGTTTACAACACCATTTTCCCAGCATTCTCCCACTTGTTGTATACATTGCATAAGGGCCAAGAAGTAATATGTCACATGAATAAGAGACTAGTATCTCCATGCACATATACCATCATGGAATCCAAGTGCTCCATGTACTCCATCAAGATACCTGCAACAAGAAACAAGGTGACCACCATCTCATACATGAATGTTCTCACCCTCCATCATGCTACTATCATTGGACGTGAAAAGGCCATCCAAAGAGAAAGACACACAATCTGTCGCAACAAATGATAAGTCTTGTACCAACTAATATCCAAACACAAACACTAATCCAAAGGTATCCAATGAAACGGTAGTTGTTTACATAGCTGAAATAACACCCACAACAAGTTCTAACACATCAACTATGCATGTTTGAATAACATCTCATCAACATATGCAACCTATTACATGCAACCATAAGCCCCAAGTCCAATAAATGTCACATATGTACACCAAGGAACTCCCACCGCATAGGGAATGTCAATATCACAAATGAACCCACTAACAGTATATCATAGAAGTGTAACCATGTAGTATCAAGAAAATCCACATCAATATGAACATCATGTAAACCTATAACCTACAAGTACCACTCTCACACGATGTCTCCAACATTCTCCCATGTTCTCAATACCAATAAAAGAAAGAGATAAAGGAACATCTATGCCATCTCCCACATGACAACACATGACAACAAAACCAGTGAACACATAGCTCCAAACAACTTCCAGCCAATGTAATGTGAATACGAACATCCAGGAAGATAACCAAAACAACAAGAGAAACACTACAAATCAAATCCTGTAGTATGTCCTTCTACACACACCTTTAAAAGCTAATTGTGTCAACTATGATCTCCTCCATAGAACAACACATGAAAAGCATAACAACAGCCAAACATTAGTTAGTCCCTTGGACTAAACCAACATATATAACATGTACTCAACATGGATGTAAGCCTCTCATAACCAAGAAGATCAAATTGTATATCCATTCCCAAGCCTAGGGAATACACCCAATAAACCATCTCCCAAACTAATATCAATGGCTGCCACCATCGTAATAATAACTCAAATGCACAAGGAGATAACCAATACCATACATCTCTCAAATGGAATCCTCTAGAACACACCAACTCCATAGCTCAAGATCCATATCAATGAAAGATAAGCATAAACATAATGCACCTGAAAGGAACAATTGGAAATACCTCTCAAGTAGTAAACTCTCAAGTAGACCAAGAGTGGGAATGAGAATGCTCATCAAGATATCCAAGTCACCAATGACTCACTTTAAGAATAATCTCCGCTTGAGTCCATACCAGGTGAATGCTCCTCAGACTTCCTACTGAAATAACCAATTGTCCCAACACATTTCTCAAATCACAAGAGACTAGTAGCATCGCCAACATCTCCATGTATCCATGAGCACATGTAACCAATCAATCCATCCCAAACTCCAAAAGCAACACAACACCATCATGAAGTATCAAGCGAATGATCATACACTCAATACAAAGAGAACTACAAAGATTAATGGCAAAGCTCCAGCCATGCAATTAGGAACATAAACATGACAACATAATCTAATCTATCTCAAAGAGATAACATGCCTCATATGAACATATCAAATAACCATACCATGCCAAAACTCTAAATGCATATCAAGAGTGTACCATGACATAATATAAGTCCATCCTACCAACAAGGATAACATGTCAAATGTAAGCATAAAATCACACATCAACCAAGGACTCCTTTAGCCCTCAAGATGTAAACATCTCCTAAACCCACAAATGGAAGAGAATCCTTTTACAACAATGGGATCTAAGGCAGCCTCCAACATATGCACACTAAGAATATCATCCATCAACCAACATGGTGAATACTCATCACTACTAAAAGCTCCCACTGAACTATGATAGAAAGCTCTCCATAGCATTGTGATAACCATCTCCTAAATGAAGAACATCCAAGTCTACACACATCCAACTGAAATGTCAACAATATCAAGTAAACCATGAACCCCATCTCAATATGATACATACAATCACCAACAAACCACCAATTAGAAATCAATCCTACACCGCTATCTCATCACTATCAAAATATCCCATTGAAAGTGAAATCAAATAAATAACCAAGCTATCATGACATCGCGATCAAATACATGCTACAAGTCCCATACCAAATATCCAAGTACTATAAAATCATCCATCCTCTCATCTCCAAAAAACTATACCAATGCACAAATGACCACAGACAAGGTCAACTAAGGAGTATGCGCCAAAATGAATCGAACCTAGTGGATATAGACAGTTCACATCTGAGCCATCCCACTACAACTGAATAGGTGAGCTCAAACCTACCAATCACATAACTCGTAGATCCAATCACTAAACATGCAAACTCATCATCACATTAGTAAACTAAAAATGCGATATCAAAGAGAATAATCATATAGACAACATGACTCAAACACCATATCATCATCCGATCTGATTTGCCAAACATGTCCACAATCAAGTGCCAACTGAAAGGAACCAAATAAGCATCAAGGACATAATCAACAACCTCCTAACATCAAACCAAATCACCACAATCATGACTATGTCATGCCAATGCAAAACATGTACCTGCATATCCATGACACCATAATCATCATCCATGTTGCACATGCACTCAGCTATCACCCACATGAAACTCCAAGTCTTAAACCACGTCCAATCGTGTCCTCAAACCGAAGGCAACTTGTGTACCTGTCACCATCAAAGTCCAACTCTGAAAAAAACTTGTAAACCTGTACCAAGGAGCACCAAATCTGATAATCCACTATAGCATCATAAATATCTCATAAAAACTTGTACTCCCACAAGGTTTTGTCTCTTGACGCGTCCCGATGCACTTCCACTCACACCCTGAATCTCAAGAACCGACAAGTGATAAAACAAGTACACACCTCTCCAAACTCATCAAATTAATAAAATAGAAATACCACACTGTATTCAATTGACCATGCTCTCCAACGCCTATTCGAACTCCAAAATTTGATTATGTATGCCAAAACTATGACAAAAAATGTGTAAAGGAGAACATCAGGCTTCTAGGATCCAATAACATGTCAAAATGAAAAAATCATGGAACCAGACCTATACCAAACTATAGTGCTTAGAATCAGTTTTCCAACGAGTATAAGAAGTTGAAAAACAGACTCCCATGGTGAAAGTTACGTCAGTTGGAAGAAAACATCCAATTTTGCTATATGATTAATACATGGACTTAAAAATAAATCAATTTACCAAAATCCATTTTCCAAATAAAATTCTCTAATTGGACTGTCAAAATCTTTGGGTGGGGCCTGCTAACTGGACCCCACACATCTACAAACAAAAATAACATATGTGGCAATTTAATTAAATACACTTGGCGGACTTTAATTTTCATTTATCATACCCAAACATTATAATATTAAAAAATTGAAACAAGGGAAATTATTTAAAGCTCGAGGATTGCAGTAGGTGGTGGGGGTTGGTGGTGTGGCCACCATCAGTGTTACCCCAACCACCAGCCAGTGGGGACAAGGTATCAGTTGGCACCCCACTGTCGACACTGTATGGTGTTGACAGTGTGGTACCCACTGTCTATCTACCAACAGAGTATAGGGGTCAAGGGTGGTGTCCAATTTAATTAAATGAATATTTGCTATTTATTTGATTAAAAATCCACTAGCCATCAGTTAATTAAATTAATATTTAATTAATTCATCTTCAAACATTCTCCTATTAATTAAATAAATTATTCAATTTATTTTAATTCATTCATTAAACTAAATTCACAATCAATTAAATGAATAAATCTTATTTATTTCATTTAAATCCCCTTTCTTCTTTTAAATAAATTAAATAAAGCATTTATTAAATCATTAAATCCCAAACCCACTTGCATTCTCCTAAAAATGCAACTTGCACCTATTTGTTGAAATAAATGAATTTTATTTTAATAAAAATCCTATTTTCCCTCACCCACCAAACTCACTTGCAATCCTAAATCCCCTTCTAGATTCTTCTAACCCCTTCCTAATTAGCCTAATCCATCCCCTAGTTATGTCACATTCCTAAGCAACTTGGAGTCACTTCTCAAAGACTCCAAAGTCTTTGAAAAGCATTTAATGTTTTATGTGTCCAACAAGCTAACCTCTAAAGTCTTCCAAACCACTTATGGCTCTTACATGACCATTAATGGTTAACTCAACTCACCCACATGGTTAGGGACTTTGACCCCTAACTCAACCCTCATGTAACCCATGTGTCTCCTCAAGCATATATTGCTTTGACTATGGTTATCCTCACTAACTCTTGCACAAGATTTTATCCATTGGATAAAAGCATTATTCCTTGAATAATGAATTTATCCATTCAACTCAACCTTAACCTTACCTCCCAAGTTAGCCCTCGGGTCATGTCAAGCATTTAATGCTTCTTCCCTCTCCCCTCAGCCCATCTCATGTTAACATTTGTCATCCTAGGATTGGGTTGAAAGCCCTCACATGGATCTTAATCCCTTCAATCCCGACCCTTGTTGAGATTACTCAATCTCAACCATCCATTGCTCCATTTTTCCTATAAATAGAGCCCATTTCTTCATAATCCAAATCCTGAAAACTTGTATGCATTTAACTTATAGCCAATTTTAGAGAAGAGCATTTAGCATAAATCACTAATATATTGTCATTTTGGATTAAAAGAAATCTTAGTTCATTTCATAGCATATCATAACTAGTTTATTTTACACTTGCATAGCATAGTTAAAGCATTTCAATCTTGAATCTCCATAAGACATCCATAGTGCAAAAAGTTGCTGAGAGATACACTAATTTGGAACTTGGAGATGAGAGGAACAAGGGAGGAGGAGCTACATGGTGGAAGGCATTTGGAGATGCCTCATTGTATTTGCTTTCATTGTCAAATGCTTTATTATGTTTTTAGTGTCTCTCTTGGTATGCCTGCTTAGACTAGTCTTTGGTTGATTAACTCTAACAGTTCTTTGTTTGTTGTTTATCTTATGTGTTATACCACCACAGGTTTTTGTCTAACATCTCCCATTTTGCAGAGCATCATATATATATATATAGTAAGCTCTTCTTAATTCTATCATTAATGCACACAAATAATCCTTCACAGTTGCTTATCAATATGTTTTAGCATCTACTCAAATTTTGCCCTTAAATTTGCTCTTATTCTACTATTAAAATAGGAATAATATTCAATGATTTGTTATTTAAGTGACTTCTAATCAGCCTCTATTTATATCCCTTCAAATCCAACCTTTCACAAACAGTTATGCCCTTCTAAGATGGTTGGCTAGAAAGCACAAAATATATTTTTAGAGTTAAATATATTTGCCCAAAGCTAGGTGCTTCACACTAGAAGGTCGGCCCTAGCAAGGTGTTTTTATTTTTTATTTTTAAATGCAAGATCTAATTTGGAAGAGGCTTTGTGAAGATGTCTATAATTTGCTCCTTTGTAGCAATATACTCCAAGTTTACTTGTTGCTTAAGTGCTTGCTCCCTCAAGAAATGATACTTGATCGGAATATGCTTTGTACTAGAGTATATAACTGGACTCTTTGATATGTTGATGGCACTCATAGTATCACAGAGTATAGGGATAGGATTCTCATACTCAACATTAATATCTTTCACTATTTGTTTCATCCATAGAACCTATGTACAACAAGCTATTGTCGCAATATAGTTTGCCTCTATTGTAGATAGTGAAACTAATGCTTGTTTCTTTCTTAACCAATACACAAGGCAAACGTTGAAAAAGAATGCTCCTCCACTAGTGCTCTTCTTGTCATCAACACTTACTGCCCAAACCTCATTTGTGTATTCTTTAACGGTAAAAGCTTCACCTCCTAGATGTTGGCATTCTACACTCTAATGAGAATTGATGGGAGAATTGATGGGAGAATTGATGGTGTTGTCATTGATGGCAACCTTCAGGCAACCTTGTGGCATTCATCTAGTAAACCACCAGCAGACACCGGCACCGGGAGACACTTCACCGGCAACGGCAACAATGCATACCGGCACCCCAGCCGACAAGAATAAACTTTTGTTTATTGTATTTAATTGTAATTATCTTTTGTAAAGCCGAAATGGCATATTATAATAGACTCATATATGTATGAGATATTGTAAATCATTTTGTGAGATGAGAGATGGAATAGGAATGAGCGAATAAGAAGGAAGATATATGCAAATGCATAAGGCAGATTTTGTATAAAGTTTATGGTTATAGTGTATGAGCTTAAACCAGTACTGAACCTGGCATAATTGATGTTGATTTGAAGCAGTACATTGTATTGGATTCTCATAATCCATTTTGTAAGTCAGTGAGACTTCTATTTTGTAGATTGAGCAGTGAGCTCTAGGCAGTTGGCCTTCCTGCATGTGCAGGTCCCTCATTGTAAGTAATATTTATTCATTGGCCAGTGAGTGAATATTGTGGGTCACAAATCACACCGAGGTTTTTCCCACACCAAGTTTCCTCGTTAAACATCTTGTGTTATGGTGTGTTTTCTATGTTGTCATTATTGTTTCTATTTACTGTATTAATTCTTATTTACCGGTACACTGTTCTGGAAAGCAAAATACTTAATAAGGTTAAAGAATCTGTTAACTGGTTAGATACTGATTCACCCCCCCCCCCCCCCCCCCCCCCCCACTCTCACTATCTTTGGGACTATCAATAATCCTAACACCAGATACCACAATCCAAAATCATAGTTCCCTTCAAATATTTTAATATTCTTTTCACCGCATTTACATGGGTATCCTTTGGACCTACTTGAAATTGTGCCACCAAACCAATTGCTTACATAATATCAGGGCTTATAACTATTAGCTATAGAAAAAAATTTAAGTGTATATATGTACATCGTCTGATTTGCTATAGAAGATTCATCGTCTTTGCTCAATTTGCAACCAATAATCATAGGAGTAATTACAAGATTATAATATTCCATCCTGAACTTCTTCAATATTTCCTTAACATATTTGGTTTTTGATATAAAGATGTATTTATCTAATTGGGAAATCTTCAAACCGAGGAAGAAATATAGCTCACCTAGCATCTACATCTAAAATTCCTTATGCATGTTGATGGTGAAGTCTTGGCACATCTTATCACTATTACTGCCAAAAATGAAGTCAACGAAGTATACCACAAACATCAACAACTTATGTCCTTCATTCTTGATATTCAAGGCGTTATCCTTAATTCCTCTTTTGGAGCCTTGCTCTTGGAGATACTTGTCCAACCTTGAATACCAAGCCCTTGGAGCTTGCTTTAGTTTATAAAGAACCTTCTTCAGTCTATAAACATAATCTTCATTCTTTGATAGAGTGAACCCTTTAAGTTGTTCAATATATAATTCCTCCTCCAAATTTTCAATTAGAAAAGTTGATTCGACATCTATCTAATAAACTGTGAAATTATTGAAACTTGCAAGAGTTGGGTAGCCTTCCCACACGAGTCTCGTCTTGTTCCTTGTAACTTCCCCATCTTCATTTAGCTTGTTTAAAAAAACCCACTTGGTTCCAATTATGTTCTTATCCTTGGGTCTTGGGGCAAGCTACCAAGTCTCATTTTTCTCAATTTCATCAAATTCCTCTTCCATAGCCTTGATCCAATGCTTGTCTTCACTTAGTTCTAAACTGTTATTTGGTTCAACTTTGGATAGAAAACACAACTTTGTATGTTTTGTTATATTAGAAAATCCCCTTCTTGTATCAATTTATTTTGTCTCCCATAATCAAATATTTAGTATGGTTCTTTTGAACAAAACTAGATGGTGTTTGGAGTGGTGCCTTAATGGAGTTCTTGGATTTCCTTTCTCAACTTCTCCAATTTCAATTTCTTTGTTTGTTTCTTGAAAAACATTTTTTTATACTATCTCCTTTTGATACCTTTATTCGTCAATGCTCGCATTTGCACTTTCAACAACTTTGTGCAATCTCTTGTTATAGCATTTGTAACCTTTTCTCCTTGTATAATATCTAAGGAATTGGAATTGAATTTTCCCAAATCTTCCCCATCCCTTCTTATATTTAACATTTGCTTCCATAATCCTTGAAATACTTCATTGATGTAGGCCTTCCCTTTTAAAGTTCATATGGATTTTTTTTGTTATTCACCCTAATTTGTGCTTAGTTTGAAATGTAGATAGATGTATGAATCGCTTCTCTCTAATAAGTATCAGCTATATTGGATTCATTGAGCATATCTCTTGTCATACCTTGAATTGGTATATTCTTCTCTCATCTAAGTACTTCATTTTCGTATGGATTTCTTGCAATTAAATATAGTCTCTTTATTCCATGTTTTTCATAATATTCTTCAAATTTATTTGAGGTGAATTCTCCTCCTTTGTCAGATCTAATCCGTTTCAACCCTATTTCATTTTCTACTAAGGTTTTGACTTCAAATTTATTTTCTTTTAATTATCCACGTCATCTTGGAATAATCATCAATCAACATCATGAAATAATTCTCACCTTACAAGCTTTTCATTATTGTTGGCCCACATAAATAAGAGTAAACAAGTTCCAAATGCTTTGTCGTAGAAACTCCTTAGATTTGAAGCTTGTCCTTGTTTGTTGTCATATTGACAATATTTGCTAACAAAGTTTGAAGGCTTTGCTATCTTAGGCATGTCCCTTATGGCTTGCATTTTACTAATCTTAACAATTTTGTCAAAGTTTAGGTTTCCCATCCTAACTCTCATCTTCTTGCCCCATATAGCATTTCTCACTTGACTTCATTGAGAATGTGTAGATTACCATATGTTCTATAAGCATCAACTATTATTTTCCTCTTTTCATGATTTTACATCCTCCACAATGAAACATAAAGATGTGCCATTGGTCACACATTTGACTCACACTTAGGAGATATTGCTTCAATCCTTCAACATACAAGACATGCTTAGCTTTAGTTCTTCCATTATCCAAACTAAAGGTGCATTTACCTTTTATGTTTGTTGTAGCATTGTCCCCAAATTTTACCGTTATTTAATTTCTTTAGAGAGAAAATTTTGCTTTTGTCACCAGTCATGTGGGTCATTGTCAACATAACATTTGTCTTTCTCATGTTGAGCATGTAGTGCAACTTGTACAAGCATGGATTGTTCCTTCATTTCTTGTTCCTTTTTCCAAACTTTGACTTTGTCTTGTCACAGACATCCTCCTTATTTTGTCTCGTAGGCTCAACCAAAGTAGTTCATATGATGTTATAATTCATTAAAGGGGCAAATGAGTTGAAGTGCCTTTTGAAAAATCTAAAAGCATTTCTTGTACACAGTCTACAATCTATTGCTTTATGACCATATTGATTGCATAAAAACAATATCTATGAAATCAATAGTTGACCCTGGTTGTATTGGCTTCCTTTTAGGGAGGGACCATTTGAGGTTGTACTTGTTAGTTCTTTGAAACTGTGACACTTTATCCTCTTTGTTCACCTCATGTTTGCTTTCATCCCTTTTATTCTCTTCTTTGTTCACCTCCTTGTTTACCTCTTTATTAGAACTTTTGAGGGTCACAACATAATTCTTACTTTCCAACCTCTTTGTAGTTTCTAAAGTTATGCCATCAAAACTAAGACCACTTTTGATCAATGGTAATCTTTGTAAGTTAATAACATCTTCTAACATCTCTTAGTATTACCTGTATGATGCAAGGCTTAAAAAAATTCAAAACCATCATTCCTACTCATGATGCTTCCACTGCCAATAGGGTTTCTTTGGATGGTACAGTGGTTGTCGGGTCGGCTACTATTGGAATCTCGCGCGATGGGGCGGCCCCTACAGTGCCTGCAACGAACGGTGAAAAACACACTGTGTTTGATGTGGCTGCCAAGGGGGGTAATGTTGTGAACGGTCCGTGGAAGTTTTTGGAGGCTTGCAGAGGAGGGGAAAATATAGATGTTTGTTTTTCCGGCCCTTCCATTGCCGCCCCTGGTCATAAGGTGCAATGACGATCTAGGGAGAGGTTTGTCCCAGTCTTGTGCTTCTTGTCAATTAAGTTGTCTAAGGAGATTGAGAGCGATAAATTTGAATGATTCTATCATCTCTTCTCGTGGAGTGATATGTAGGTTCAAGGGTTTTTGGTCCAGTCTTCCTAATCTACATGCTTGGATTTCTGTTAAGGCACATATTGAACCATGGAGAAAGGATTTTTTATAGCTAAGTTTGAGAATGTAGAGGATAGAAGAACGATTTTATGTGATAATTTTTTTAGCTGGGAAGATAAATTTGTATTGATGATTAAACTGTGGCATGTTGATTTCAATCTATCTTTGGAAACGTTTAATAAGATTCCAATCTGGATGCGACTCCCTAATCTCCCCCTTCACTTTTGGGTGGATCCTCTGTTTGAGGAGGTGGGTGATAAACTTGGAGATTTTTTGATGGTTGATAATGATCCTAATGATAGCTATCATTCCATTTTTGCCCGTATCTTGGTTGAGATAGATATTTCTAAAGCGTTGCCTACTGAGATTTCGCTCACTACTTCTAAGGGTTGTTGGGTTCAACCTTTAGACTATGAGGGGATCCCCTTCAAATGTAGGAGATGCTAAAAAACCGGTCATGTGGCTTCTCATTGTGGTACTAAGAATAATTATTTGGCGGCTTCATGGTGGAAAGGGGCGTTAGTTCAGCACTATAATGTTGAGAAAAAATATGAGCATCATTTGGTTTCTCAAGAGGCTGCATTGGATTCCCAGCATGATTCTTCGATTGTGCAGGAGATTTCTATTGGGATTGTTGGTGCTAATGGGCCCTAGGTGTCCACTCCCTACATCAATGTCTTGGGTGATATTGGCTCGTCTACTGGGAGAAATTTTGTCAATGTGTTGGTGGGTGTTTCTCCTACTGGTTTTTCCTCCCAGGTGGGGGTGGTTCTGCAGATTGACACAGGTCACTATTCAAGGAAAGAAAGCTAAGCATTCTTCACCCTCTTTTGATATGACTTTTCATTCACACAAGAGCAAAGTTAAAGGTAATTCTTGATGGGTCGGCTTTTGGCTCGTTGTTGGTTTTTGTTTCTGGCTATTGGAACCTCTTGTCTTTTGGTTGTCTATTTATCTAATGCTTCATCTTGAAGACAACTTCGCTTTTGAGTTTTGTTGATTCTAATTCTTTTAGAATCTCCTTTGTAAAGGGTTTCAGGTACCCCTTCAAAACCTATTTTTTCCTTAAACAAAAACATCTTCTAACATCTCACAACTTTTGTCAAATGTTGTTTCTGCTAAGCTTATCTTTAGTCTTTTCTAGCTCCTTCCTCAAGGAAATGATTTCAAATTCAAGTTCTCACACTTTGATTCTTTTGCCTTTAGCTAGTCCTTTAAAACCTTTTCAATGGGTCTGGCTACTTCTACTTGAGTCTTCAAATCCATGATAATCTTTTCTAACTTTTCACTATCTTCTTGAATTTAATCTTTCAACTTTGAATTCTACTTCTTAAGTCTTTTGGTCTTGTCTATGGCAACAATAAGTTTTTTCTCAAGATTTGTCTATTAAAGATCTTGAACAAATTTTGGACATAATCAAAGAGAGGATCCAAATTATATGTGCCAAGAGCTTTAAGTTATTTAAGTTCATATTTCTTAAGACCATATATGCATACATACATGTTTGGAGTTATTGAAACGCTCGTGCATAAACATGTACCTTATATGGCATGATCATCCTTTGTTTTAGATTTATATTTGTTTATAAGGTCATTGAACTTCGTGAAATCAATAGTGTTCACTAAATATCTTATATTGAATAGACGACATGATGATTAAATTATTTTAAATTTCTCTATTGAATCTATGAATATGTCTTTTTATATAGCCTAAATGCATACATGCTTTATAATGCTCATTGAGTATATACACATCTTGCAAACATTTGTTTTTAAATTGAATCTATGCATATAATTTGTGTCTTAAAATAGGTCTTCAATCTAAACCAAACGTACATATGAATTTAACCTTGATTTATATGAAATCAACATTCATGCGTATGTTCATTCAGTATGCATGTATTTTAGAAATATTATATTACATGTGTTTGAGCTTTATATTTGTTTGGAGTGCTATATCTTATATTGAATGAACATGATGACATGACCTCATTCTTTTTTGTCTTTTATCGACCTATGGATATTTATGTCTTAAATTATGTTTCGAAAAAATATAATCCAAATGTTTGAATTTAACTTTAACCTAGAGATTTATATGAAATGAATACATGCATGTGAGAAATGAATGTCTTTTTTAATTGAATCTATGGACATTTATTTGTCTTAAATTATGGACCTTGAATTAAATCTAAATGTACATGAATTCAATCCAGATTTGAAATCTATGCATGCATGTTTATGTTCACTGACTACATGTTTTAGAAATATTATATAATAAGTTCTTTTTTAATGTAAACATGTCAAAATACATAGATGTCCACATCTCAGCCTTTATATAGCAGATTACAATAATTTGGGCAAGCATACTTCTAAATTACAAGCCTCTTTCGGCTAAACAAGCACATGTAGGAGGATCTAGTCTATCAAACTCACCCAAGGGTCAAACCTATCCCAAACACAGCTAAGGGGTTTTGAACCTTGGTGGATGGCTTTCTATATCTCATATCGTCATGCTCACCTATTGTGCCCAACCAATTGAAAATATTTATATTTGACTGGAATGTTCACCATATACTATAATGAACACATTCATAATTCTATCTTTATTGAATCTATGGATATTTGCATCTTAAATTAAGTGAATTTTTAATCTAAACGTTGAATTTAACAAGTAGATTTAAATAAAATCGGCATTAAACATGATGTTTAATTAAACGTGTTTCAAAAATAATAAATATCATAAATGGTTCCATTCCACATGTACATCAAAACTTGCATTTAAGCAACCTTATATGGACCATGATCATTCTATGTTTAAAAATTTATATTCATTTATACTAATATATATATGTGTGTGTGTGTGTGAGAGAGAGAGAGATGATGATCCATAGATTTTATCTTTTTTGAACCTATATATTTAAATGTCTTTGGTCTAAGTGATTTTTGGAGAATTGCAGTGTTCCACGAAGTTTCCTGGCTGGGGAACAAGGGACGCCCCTCTTGTGGCTTTCTTTTAATCTCTTTTACACTCTCATGCCAAGTTCATTCTCCCCTAAATCTACATACTTTTTTCCCTCTCATGCTACTCATTTTCCCCTAAGTCTACATAGAATTCTATCTCTCTATTTCCTTTTTACTCATGTATAACTTTCTCCTTTATATGTTTAATAGTTCTAGAAGTTAAGGTTTCAATTTAATTCATGTAATAATCTGATAAAACATATATCATCAATACAATAATGAACAATTGCATATGTGCTCAAAAAGACGTCCAATGTCTATATGGGTAAGATTAAGCCTCGCTCTTTGTCGGGCACCATCCCTATCCACGTCTCGATCTCTATCGTAAGTCATGTGCTGAGCCCTACACAAGCATGTAAAATTAAATATCTGCAAGTATGTACATACATATATAGAATGTACAAATTAATATTCAATTTAATTTTAAATTCAGATACTTCAAGGTCTAGAAATTACAAGATGCCATATATACACACACACACACAACTTACTAAAAAAAACTTACTGCAAATCTCCAATGGCCACTAAAACAACACCATGCTTCTAATATATAAAATTCAAATGTTCAATTTTAATCAAGGGTTTTAACTTGAACATGTGATCAATTTTAAAATATACATGTTACCAAATTTTTCATACTTGATATCTAAACTGCAGCCTCAATGGCTCTCCCAATCCCACTGAACTCGGAAGAATGAATGGAAATGGGGACACTTGTATGTGGTGCAGTATAAAATGGGAACATAGCATGAACATTATCTATAAAACTCGCCTCGAAATGCTTGACCATTTTTATGGCCTCTTTAACTCTACTGGAAAGAGAAACATATAATTCCTTGATGTTGATCTCATCATAGGGATTGTACAATCGAATAATGTCAATCATACGCTTGGTCTCATCTCTAATAGTGACTAACCTGTCTCTATTTTGACAGGTTTGGAGTGTTACATATTGTTTGGTCTAGATGCTGTAAGGCATGCTCTATCATCTGAATGGTATCAGCTCAAAGCATAGATCCCAGAATGAGCAGTCATCAGGCTGGCTGATCAGACTAATGAGTAGTCCAATCAACCAGATACAACTCTGATCATCTAGATGAGAACTCTGATCAGCCAAGAAATATCTGCATAGTTATAAACAAAGAAAATTTACAATTTACTTAAATGATAAAATTTAGCTACATCAAAAGCAATTAAAACACTTCTATACATAATAATTTTGCATATTCCAAATTATCATTTCTACTTCTAAAGTTAAAACAAATCAAACGCAATTAACATTTCTAAAACCATAAGCATGGTAAGAATTATGAATATAAAAACATAAGATGTAAACATGATAAATATTATAGAAATGAGAGCATAATATTAAACATGATAAGCATCGTACACTTAGGGTCATAATGCGTAGGTATGATATTAATAAACATACATAAGGTGTGCGAGAAAAGGGCATAAACTTGATAACTAATTACAAAGATGTGAGAACTATAACATGATATGTAAATTATTAAGTGCTAGGATCATTATAAGGTAATAATAATGGTCGCAATAAACATGACATAGAGGTAACATCATGATCATTAAATATATTAAGCATAGGAATATCATCAATCATAAAATAAGAACATAACAAAGGCATATGTGCAAATATAAATATTCTACATAAACCATAAGAGAACACTGGAGGCAAACAAGCTATATAAGACCTATTCAAACATAAAAACCCCAATCCTTAAATCTCCTATAGGAGATGAAGGTAAAAGGGCAAGGGATGCATCATCGAGTAGCACTATTATTTGAAAAATTGATTGCTTAAAATAATCGGATGATCTATTCAACGATATACAATCGTATATAAAGAGTTTACAAGACGATGTTCTATAAAAAGAACATATCGTTAAAGTAAAACTTCAACATGAAGCTAAAACAAGTGTTAAATAAAGCTAAAAGCTAAAATCTAAAAAGCAAACTATGCATTCTTATAAAAGAAGGTAACTGAATGACCAACTATATAACCATTAATAGAACCACAAAAGAAGGTAACTGACTAAAAGAATCAATTATTCTAATACCCTCCCTTGAAGGTCAGTGTATCAATCAAGTACCTAATAGAAAACACAGTAGGCCCTTTGATCACAAATGCAATACAAATAACACTCTGCTGCTATGAAGACCCTCCCAAGATCTGAGAATAGTTGATTCCTCGGATAGATGATGTAACCCTCACACGCGAATTAAAGACTGGTACACGCGAATTACAGAAGCCTGAGACCATGATTTTGAAGAAAAATCAGCAAACCATTTTGCAGAAGAGCACAGTTTGCCCCAGCAAATCCAATATAGACTGCAGGATACCATGGTTGCAGATGTTTGCCCCGACAACTCCAAGTGCGACCCAACACTGACTACAACAAACCACAATTTTTGTGGAAAAAACTTAAAAACCCTGAAATAAGACGCCTCCAAAAGAAAATTCACAATTTTTGAGGAGAATCGAAAAACCAAAAAATCTGAGGTTACAAATCATCGTTCTGGTGGAAAAAACAGTAAAACCCAAATAACCAAAATCCCACGCGAACATCGCAGATTATAGATGAAAATTTTAAAGGAAAAAATTATAAACCCTACATACAATTTTTAAGGAAAAAGTCATGAAAACCCTGCAAACAATTTTTGAGGAAAAAATCGTGAAAACCCTAAAATGTCACGACAAGACACCAAACATCACGCAACAAAACTTGATTTTTGAGGAAAAAATCAAGCAAAACCCTCCCATGATTTTTTGTGGCAAAAAAATCAGTATTCCATGGAAACGCATTTCCCCCTCCCAGGCCCAAGTCCCCCCGTCCCCGAAACCCGTCCCTGAGACTTTTTCCCTTTGTCCCCCAGTCCCAAAAGCCCATCCCCCCATCTTCCCATCCCCAACATCTGTGGAACACTAAAAAAATTAGAAAACCCAAACATCATGCAGTAAAAAACACCAAACATCACGTGCTAAAACAACACTCCCTGATTTACCTTATTACGCGATTTTTAAAAAACCACAATTTTCCAGAAAACCTTGCAGGCCACGAACTGCCAAAAACCTTAAGCACCAAAAACTGATCCTGGGATCTGGAAACAAACCCTAGCAATTCAGAAGAACAAACCTCGAATTTTTTTCATAAAAAATATTGAACAAAAAAAAATTGGAAATTATTTCCAACTAGAGATGTTCGAATTATAAAAATTCGCCAAATCTTATAAAATCCCATCAACCTGTTCTAATACCATGAAAAATTGATTGTTCACAATAATCGAATGATCTATTCAACGATATACAATCGTATATAAAGAGTTTAAAAGACGATGTTCTATAAAAAGGACAAATCATTGAAGTAAAACTTCAACTTGAAGCTAAAACACTTAACAAACTAAAAAGCTAAATAAATCGACAACTAAGATGATGAACTAAAAAGCTAAATGACTAACTAAATAACTATTAATAAAACCACAAAAGAAGGTAACTGACTAAAGGAATTAATCATTCTTAATATTATTTGCTCAATGATGATAAGTAAACATCAAGTTCGAAGTAGTTCAACTCTAATAGGTGACTATTTTTTAAGTTCGCTTGGATCGTCAAGGTATTTCATTACATGCAGCAATAACTACATCTGAAAGTAACAAATTTATCCTCTCAGATCTGGAATTTTCTTGATAGCAAAAAAATTGAAACTGAAGCTGAAAATTTCCCAAATGACAAAATCAAAGTTTTCATAAGTGATAGTGGGAAGTGAGTGAAAGATCCAATAAATTCTACAAATTCTGTAAAAATCATAACATTAAGCAAGTTATTGCATTATACACTCCATAGCAAAATGGTGTGGCAGAAAGGAAGACTCACTGCGTTATAGAAATGGCCATTATGTATGTTGAAAGTTTAAAATAAATGTAATCTTTTCAGGGTGAATTCTGTCAATACTAACTATTTACTTGTTGAATAAAACTCGTACAAAAGTTGTTCATCAAGTCCCCTATCGAAGAGGCATGGATTGCTTGAAAGACCCTTGTTAGTTATCTTTGTGTTGGTGGATGCATGCATATGAATGTGTACCTAATGAAAGGCAAAATGATGATGCTAAAAGTGTTCGTGTGGATGGTATAAGCACATAGACTTTGTAAGCCTTTCAAGCACAAGAATATAATTAGCAGGAATGTCGTGTTATATGAGAGTGATGATGGGATTGTACCTACTGTAGATACCAATGGCAGAAGTAAATCAAATGATGTCAAGAATGGTAGTGAGAGAACAAATAAGAGAGAGAAGATAAGGTGAAGTGAGAAGTGAAAATGAATCATCTTTTTCTTCTCCTTTTCTCTTCAAAAGTCTAAGCTCCCAAAATGGTTTTTGCAAAACATAAGACAAAAAAGTCGATTAGTCAATATGATGAATGTGTTAAAATAAGAATGTGCACAAGATCTACAATGTATCACTCTCTAATTCTCTAGGCATAGATAAACTTGTGTCATACAAGGAGGCTTAAGATGAGCCTCAATGGCATGAAGCCGTGAAAGAAGTTAAATTTTATCTTATATAATTACATTTGGGATCTTTTTAACCTATCTCTGAACAAGAAACCAATTGGTTGTCAATAGTTTATAGAGTTAACTCTGATGGTTCTATTGACAATTATGATTAGTCTTGCAGCACAATTTGGTAATCCTTAAATGTCTACTGTAGACTACTTTTTTTAAGGATCGTCAAATTTATATGAGATTATCATACTCTAGGATTCAAAATTGGGCTGGTATCTAGCCCTTGCCTCCTACAACCTAGTCCCATGAACTCACTCTGAAAAATATGGCATGTACCAAAAAATTGTCAGAAGGAAGGCAAAAAAAACCTGTTAAATTGAAACTTGGTGGTCAAGGGCTCCTCTTTACCAGCGCAGAGTTTCAACCGAAAAGCTTACAAGGGCGCAGGTTCTGAGCAAAATGCTTGGGCCACATTATTAATTTTATAATTGCAAGTCTTGGTCGAAACAGATTTGGTCAAATCGATTTTGCCCGAAACATATTCGAACAAGTGTATGATGCCATGTAAGCACCACGTAGGGGTCACCTAGATTCAGGCGAAAGAAACACTTCCAGCCAAAATCAGTTTGCTTGAAAGATTTTCAATCGGAACTATTAAGTTGGCCTAAAGTGTGGTATAGGTAGGTAGCAGGAAGTTGCAATGAGGCCTTGAAACTATCTTGTTGAAAGGTGCAAGCAGACTTGAAGCTAAATCAACTCACGTTTGATGTTATTCTTAAAGTGTCTAAGTTGTTGAAGGTGCAAGCAGACTTGAAGCTAAATCAACTCATGTTTGATTTGTTCTTAGGGTGTCTAAGAGCGAAAAATTGAAGAAATTATTGTAGGATATTAAAGCACAGAACCTTTGTTGGTGCCACTTAAAATAACCTGTTGCAGGCAACAAATTGAAAACAGCAGAGTAAAAGGACATATGGAAAAGACAAGCATTACCAACCAGATATCAGAAAAAATAACCTAAAACTCTAGCCAATGCAGACTACTTTCTAATCTCAGATCTTCAAGTTAAACTTAAAACTAGCAATTGACAAAGATTTAAAACACAGCGTATGGAAGAATAATGTAGCAGAAAGATATACAAATGATAACCCTCATAAATCTAATGGAAATCACAAAGCTTCCTTTTTTTTTAGACAGCAAAAACAACAATTACGAATTTCAGTTCCGTACTGTATTCCAGAAATAATGAGTTAACGAATTGTGTCTGAACACTCCCTCTATTCTAACCGAAAAGTGTTTGTAATGCAGCAATATGCCAAAAAGCCATCGGCTTAGGAGACGACTTCAAATCCAATATTCTAAGATCTAAAACAGCAAGTGTTGGTGTTGGAAATAAGCCACACCCGGACCGACGATGGACTGGTCCAAGAGAGGCCAGTAGCTCAGTGGTAGAGCACTCCAGCAACGTATGGAAGGTCCTTAGGTTCGAGTCCTACCTGATCCATGTCTCAACGTGGTATTAGAGCTAGGTCCAAGCTAGGAGCCCCAAGCACACGAGAGGTGTGGATTAAGGGGGGGTGTTGGTGTTGGAAATAAGCTACACCCGGACCGACAATGGACTAGTCCAAGAGGAGCCAGTAGCTCAATGGTAGAGCACTCCAGCAACGTATGGAAGGTCCTAGGTTCGAGTCCTAGCTGGTCCATGTCTCAACAAACACAAACAAACCGAGCACAAACAGACACCAACAGCTTTAGTCGCATGATGGACAAACTTCACTTCAGCGGAAACCCTAAAAAACAAAACCCATATTTCTGTCGTATGAATTTGAGCCGGAACCCTAAGAAAACAAACTCATATTTTTGCCGTACGAATTTGAGGCGAATATTTACGAATTTTATTAAATTTTTATAGGTTTGGCGAATTTTGAACCTGAAGCCCAAAATTCGCCAAATGCGGTGACACAACATAGATTTATAGCAATGAGCAAGCTTAAAATTTGAAGTTCATAAATTTTTGGAAGTTAGTGGTTCCATGATTTTTTTGTGAAAGGTACTAAAATATTAGCTGATTATTTTTTTAGAAATCGTTCATGCTAAAAAATGTGGGTTGATTATGTGAAAAAAGCTAGAAATTGAGAACTAAGATGAAGGGACTCCTGATTTCAAAGACAAGATTCTAATTTATCTTCAGGCGGATTTTTTTCATCTCATGAGACATCCTATTCCGTAAAAATCGATCTTAAATCTCCCCACCCCCCTCCATGGGACCGCAAAGGAGAATTCATCATCGACCTCTTATGACTTAATGCCAAAGATAGGGTATCTATTCCACCAGATTTGCAAATTGACCTCCTTTGACCTGGTGCTAAGGACACAGGACCATTTATTCTGCAAATTTGCTCTAACCGGAAACTGGCCTGATCCGTTATAATACTATTCCACACAGCATGAACTAATTCCCAGTAAACTCTTCATAAGTCAAGCATAAGAATAATAGAAGCTGAAACAAGGATCAGAATATTTACGCTCAACATGGAATAACTTGCCAGCCTACAGTTAATTGTCCTGCGATAGTAAGAAAAACTGAAACAAACAACTTGGTGAATGCCATATGTAGAACAGCTAGGGCAAAGGGCAACTAGTGACATCATCCTTGGGCATGGCCATTAATATGTGCTAATGGCTATCCTTTTAATACCAAACGAGGTAGATCTGACAAAATTGTTAGTAAAGATACTCCTCTGTGCATAGGAGCTAAGTCACCGCATTCGAATTCGAATTCGAGTTCGACAACCATAAAATTCGGATGAAGTTCGGCAAGGGCAAAAAATTGGGAAAAAAATTTCGGCATTAAATTTGCCTATATAAATTAAAATTTTTTAAATATATAAATAATAAATTCATTAAATTATCAATAACTTGAAATTTTAAATAGATTTGAAATACAATTATAAAATAAAATAAATTTCAAATTTGTTATTTATTAAAATTATATAATATTATATTAAATTTAAAATTAATATAAATATTTTACAATGTTATTTAAATTATTATAAATAAATCTATATTATAAATTTATAATACATTATAATAAATTTAAAAAACTCCTCTTCATATTCCGTAATTTATAATACATTATCTTTATATATTACTAAATTAAAAATACATTATTATAATTTTAATACATTATCTCTATACTAATTGGTCGAAGTGGTTGAATGAGGGGCCCACCACGACTATTGTATATCGGGCCATCAATCAAAATTGTTATGAATTCTGATAAACTCCCCTTCAAAAGGCTTTTTCCACAGCGGATCAATGTCATGAGAGCAAATTTAATCAAATCGATCGTTCCAGCACAGCTTAAGGAGAATATGCTTATTCATTCTGCCTGAGATTCATGCTTATTCCTACTGAATGTGAATGTGTATCAGACAGCAGAATTTATTTTAATTTTAAAAGCCCTAGTTTTGCTCCGTACGAACTTTGGGCCGAACTTGAACGAATTTTTGAAGTTTTATTGAAATTAGATAAATTTCTAATTTCATGTATGCAATTCGGCGAATGGTGACTTAGCATAGGTGAATATCTGTTATTTTGCTGAGTGGTGGAGCTGACATGTGTGTGTATGCGCACACGTGCAGGTGTGTATTATTTAAAAAAGTAGATTTTGCTTTGACAATGTGTGAGGCAAAGGTCTTATTAATATGTTTACCAAATGGGGAAGGTAGCATAGAAGATGCGTGTGAAGGTTTGACAAAATCATTGAAATGTTTTAACAATTTTTGGTGACTTGAAGTGTGACAATGTGAGATATATAAAGGCCCAGAAGCCTTGCATCATTTTTTCCAAGTAAAGTTATCCAGCCCAAAAATATATTTGTACTAGCTTTTAAGGCATGTTTGAGTGCAGTATCCCCAGAGGAGGGCAAGCAGGTCCATGCTCATACTATCAAAAGTAGATAGAGTGATGTTTTTTGGCTACTCTGCTTCTTTATTCTTATGCCAAAAGTAATCATTTTACTCAAAAGTGTAATCCACGCCAATAGATTAGACCAATTTATTGTAGCCTCTCAACAGAAGGTTTTAAACTTGCCTAGCATTGAATATGCCACTGTGGATTTGAACTGGAATGAATTTAAACCAAAAATGCAAATCCACGCCTAAAGACAAAACCAGGGATCTTGAGGCACTTACTATCTCAGTAACTGCAATAACTGTAGTATAAAGGCAAAACAGGAACAAAACAGAGGTAGTCAGATTCATTTTATGGAAATGCAAGATGAAGGTATCAAACTGAACAAGATTAAATTAGCTATTGTCTAAATTTTTGTACTAGCTTGATATATTTGAACTTCACAAACAAGTCCATATCTTGCTTGTCAACCAGCATTTGATTCAAATGTGTTAGTCACAAGTGGTCTTATTTACATGGAAATGTTTTCCCATATTCCCCGTGAAGATGCTATGATGTGGAATGTGATCCTTCATCATAATTTCAGACCAAGTGGTTCACTCGGGTGTTAAAGCAGACCAATTCAGCTTTGCAAATTTCCTTGAGGCTGAAATCAATTGCTTGCGTAGCAACCCTTAAAATAGGGCAAGGAAGCTCAGGTCTACCTAATCAAAGCTTGAGTTGGGGTTAATATATTAGCACGAAGTATCCTTGATGACTTGTGGACCAATTCTGAGAATGTCAAGATGCAAACAAACAGTTTGAGAAAATGTTTAAATGAGTTCTTATTTCATGGACACCAATGACTACAGGAAACTGCCACAAAGGATACAAAGAGGCAACTCAGATCATTTCTCGTCATTCAAATGATGGATCATGAAGCATGATCCGAAAGGTTGATGTCAAAATCTTTCACATGGTTACATCCAGAAGAATATGTACTGTGGAAATATTCTCTCAAATGCCAAACCAGTTGAACTTTTCAATCGCCATGTTGGTCTAGCAACTTTAGAGAAAGAAAATAGATCCGTGCCCATATCATCAAATAAAACGCTGGCTTAAAGGTCTAAGTGTAGAACTCTCTTGTTGCCATGTCTTGGAAATGTTGAAACATAGTGGATGCACGTGAAAGTGTTCATGCCATATCTGACAATAATGTACTCTCATGGGGCTCACTGATACCAGAGTGTGCCTGTGAGGAGGCCCATAAAATATCTGATCAAATGCAATATGCATCCATAAGCCTGAACCATATCACCTTTGAGTAGTTGGTGTTTGCCATTGTTTAAATTCGTGAAAAGTGTTTTTGCCATCTGTCCAGTGTTGGAACTTTATGCTTGCATGGTTGCTACTGATTTTAAACCTTGCTTGGTGATTGTAACTCACTGCAAGTAACTTTTTGAAGTAGCAGAGGACTCTACCACTTTGTACTACTCACAAATATATATACTTCATAGGCAAATGGGAGGATGTTGAAAAGATAAAGAAATCAATGCAAGCTGGGGAAGCTTAAAAAGAGCATAGAGGCATCTTCATTAAGGTGGCGAAGAAAGCACACAAGTTTGCAGTGGATAACAGATAACATCCGCAAATGGAGGAGATATATGCAAAGTTAAAAGAATCAACCCTACAAAACAATGAGGCAGGTTATGCAAAAGGCAAGGACTTCGGGGCATTTGATGTTGAGTGGAAGAAAATTTACTCACTTACCAGAGTAAAAGGCTGACTACTACTTTTGGACTCATTAAAACATCCCATGGAACACCAGTTCAAATTTAACAACCGCAAGGCATTTGCAGACTGCCACCCTTATATCATAATTAGTTGGTAGAAAATTTATTCTTCAGAGATACTAACCACGACCATAATTTAAACGATGATGTAAATGATTATTGGTGATGCTTAGCAAAATTAAACAGTTAGAATGAGGCTTAATTTGAATTATCTTGTGCTGGTAAATGGTCATAAAACTCAGAGAAAAACTGTTGGGACCATTAATTGCAGAGGAAGTGCTTTAGCAAGGATTAAACTGTAACAATTTTAACTTGAAGGGTTCTAGAAGAATAATTTAGCAATCAATTCCAACCTTTAATTTACTCCCAAAACTATTAGGACCATTAATTGCAATCATAAAACTCAGAGAAAAACTGTTGGGACCAATAATTGCAGAGTAAGTGCTTGAGCAAGGATTAAGTTGTCTAACAACTTTAACTTGAAGGGTTCTAAACAAGTAAATTAGCAATCAATTCCAAACGTGCAAGTAGCTAACCTTAGTGTGAATTCTCTCTGTGTGATATTTAAGAAATTTTAAAAATTTGCTTCTGCTATTGAAAATGGAACCCCAGTTTGAGAGTTTGTCCCTATCTTGTGTAGTCTGCAAAACAATAAGAAGAAATGAACATTATTAAACTCTCATCTTTATTTAACTATTAACAATTTTAAGTAGATGGGTTTTAAAAGAGTAATTTAGCAATCAATTCCAACCATGCAAGTAACTAACCTTAGTGTGAAAATTCTTTGTGATCATTAAGAAATTTTAAAAATTTGCGTCCGCTCTTGAAAATGGAACCTACTTTGAGAGCTTGTCTCTATCTTGTGTAGTCTACAAAAAAATAATAAGAAATGAACAGTATTAACCTCTCATCTTTATTTTACTCTTTAAATTGAAAAGAGATTGAGTTTATAGTGCAAACCTAAATATCACACAAACAATTTTAACTAGAAGGGTTTTAGAAGAGTAATTTAGCAATCAATTCCAACAATGCAAGTAACTAACCTTAACGTGAATTTTCTCTGTGTGATCATTAAGAAATTTTAAAAATTTGCTTCCGCTCTTAAAAATGGAACCCTGGTTTTAGAGCTTGTCCCTATCTTGTGTAGTCTGCAAAACAATAAGTAGAAATGAACAATATTAACCTCTCGTCTTTATTTTACTCTTTAAATTGAAACAAGATAGAGATTATAGTACAAACCTAAATATCACACTAACAATTTTAACTCCAAGGATTTTAGAAGAGTAGTTTAGCAATCAATTCCAACCGTTAGTGTGAATTTTTTCTGTATGATCGCTAAGACATTTTACGGATTTGCTTCAGCTCTTGAAAATGGAACACAAGTTTGAGAGCTTGTCCCTATCTTGTGTAGTTTGCAAAACAATAAAAACAAATGAACAATATTAACCTCTCATCTTTATTTTACTATTAAATTGAGAGAAGATCAAATTTATAGTACAAACCTAAATATCACACTAACAATTTTAACTCAAAGGATTTAAGAAGAGTAATTTAGTAGTCAATTCCAACTGTGAAAGTAACTAACCTTAGTGTGAATTTTCTCTAAGTGATTGTTAAAAAAGTCTACAAATTCGCTTTCGCTCTTAAAAATATAACCCCATTTTGAGAACTTGTCCCTATCTTGTGTGGTTTACAAATAAATAAGAAGAAATGAACACTATTAACCTCTCATCTTTATTTTACTCTTTAAATTAAAGGGAGATTGAGTTTATCGTACCGATCTTTGCAGCTCTATTTCTTTCCAAGATTTCTTTGATGTTTCTCATAAACACATCTGCCTAGCTTGTAATATCGATCTGTTGGAAGCTGCTGATAATTTCTTCCAGCAAGGGTGCTAGCTTTATGGAAGGAGTTTGGGATGGTGGGAATGGTGGCATTGTGGATGATAGTTGTGTGGAGGAGATTATCCACCATATGGGACCACTTATTATATTTGTTCCTTGTATTTCTTCCTCAACTTGTGTCTCACATCATTTAATATTCATTTGCTTCCATCTCTTTAGCCCTTTGTCTCCACACCTCAGATAATTTGTTGCAATTCTTTCCAATAACTGGCCATGTGGCCTTGCTTTTGTGTGATTTGTGTCCCTTTGACTCGTGATTATTGCATATTTATATGTTCTAAAATTTTCAAGACAGTTCTAAATGCAGTGGTATAATGGCATATCACTCATTGAAAATATAGTTCCTTATTAATACCTATATTAGTTAAATATTAGAAAGAATTACCAAAGTATTTCTTAAATAATTTATGAATTAAAAGCAACATTTATTTTCTTCACATAGAAGACCATTACAATTACCTTAATTCCAAAAGTTGTAGGTGAAAGTGATCCTTGTGCACCATTGAATCCACTGATAAAGTTACCAAATAATACTTTTGAGAATGTGTAACATTTTCCATTCTATCACTTGCACACTTATTTTCTCAATAATCAAATGCAATACATGGAACCCAGTAGGACATGCTAATATAATGTTGCACATACTATTGTAGTCAATGATTGCAATTGTTAGTAACAATTATTCTATTGCTATCAGGATTCAATTGTGCAGTTTGTAAGTCAATTTCATTGAAACATTACCAATGAAATATGAGTCAATGAGTTTGACTCAAAAACTATGCAATTAAATTCCGATAGTAATATCATAATTTGACACGCTGTGAAAAAATATCACCCACTTGTCAACTATTATACTTCTCATATATGGCCTCATAGCATGACTTTTAGATGTATGCTTTGCTTTCCCATCTAAAATAGCTTTGAATAATAAGGCATGAGATGGCTGCACCAACCACTGTGACAATTTTAATGATACTTGAACCTAGTGATACTCATTTATATCGATTTCATTTATTGCAGTGGCACCTATAATGTCCCCTGCGGGAACCTTACTCAAATTGCCCTAATTTGCCCTAAGTAGGATTTGGAAAGATGTTTGAAGTTGAGATTATTGTATTAGTTCTTTAATCTTGATCTTGCAACTAGATTAGTAACACAAAATAAACATATCATTCAATAATGTACACACAAATTTCCATGCTCGTGATATTCAACAAGTGTCTTTGGAGCTTCATCCAATCAACACATTGCTATTGTGACATACTGTGGGAGACCATACAAGGCACCTTTTGAGCCAATCAAACAGGTTCGGGGGCATGTAAGTATGACCGACATATTACCTCCTGCTTAACTCTTTGGACTTCAAGGGACGGCTGCACATCCAACATTGACCCCTGCTTGACCCAGATGATTCTTTGGCTGCTTGCCCTCCTTATATGTGCCGTATCTCCCCTCCACAACAAAATGTCTAATTGAGTGGAGTTCTAAAGAATCTACTCATTCTATAAACAGATTTGTAAATGTATAATCAAACTTCATCTATCAGAGATGACATTACTAAGATTATTTTGCACATAGATGTACATTCATTCTTAATATAAATCATACCACCAAAATGAATAGGGATACTCAGATCACTGAGTTATTAATATGTATATTTCTGTCTGAAGGCACCTGAATGCTTTCCTTGCTGATAAGATAGATACTTTCATGCTCCTTCTGCATTGTCAGGTGTTGCCTTCTAATACCTTCTCAATGGTGCCGTCTCCTCCAAGTGGAACCCGTTGGTAGGGAGGTGTCTCTGGGCCCAGCATACAACCAATCTGCCTCTTCATGAAATCATGCTTGTTAGCAATGCTAACTAATGCTTAACTGTTGTTAGGTTTAAGTAATGAAATCATACTTTCTTAAGGCATGAAACTGCATTGGATTGAGTGAATTCGCCTGTCATTTAGGAATGATCCTATGCTTTCGTCCTTGAAGTGGTTGATATATGCTCACTGACTGATGACTGTGTTTGACTGAACCGTCACGGAGGATAGGTAGACAGCGGGTTCGCTGTAGGGGGCACGACAGCAACATTCACACTGGAAAATATTTTAAAGTCGATTCACCCCCATCAATTATATTCCCCAATTACAGCAAATAAAACTCAACAATCGTCTTTGATTTTACAAGACAACTAAAGGGGAAAAACAGCCAGTAATCCAAATTCATACGCAAATTAAAGCAAAATACATAAATTGAGAGGAGACCGTATAAACACTAAATATTTTCAACCTCAGTGAGTTTGAAGCAAAGAAAGATAATTAGGCACAAGGCCAACAGTGGAAAAAATTGAATTCCACTCCAGAAAATAAAATTTCTTTTGAGGCACTTAGTACCTGCAATCTATAAATCCAATTCTATAGAACTCCATCATTCGCAACCATGCTGAAAGATGCAGCCGTTAAAATCGTCCCACCTCTTCCATACTTATCATACTCTCCAGTTTAGGACATTCTTGATCCTCCCCAAGAAACTCCAATGTGCAATACACGTCATTTCTTCAATCTTGGGAAAATCCAAGTATATTTAAACTTACAAAATTTGTTTATCCTCATATAGATTTTTATTTCTCTTCAAGACTCACTTGAAGGCAATTCAAAGTTAATAGTACTGTTAAATCCATTTAATTTAGATTGTACATGGGCTCAAAGTGGGCAGATCAAGGATGGAACAATGCTCTCTGCAAATTAGGACCATTATTACATGTTTTATATAACTAATCTTTATGGCGTCAAAGGTATTCATGGCAAATCAAAAGTTGTTAGCCTTCCACCATGTCGCTATTGTTCAAACTCATGTCTAAAATGAAATTCTTCAAACCTAGCTTTTAATTGGATGAGTTTTGCAGGGATTCTGATGGAGGCCTCACACCAATTGGCACTCCATCACATATTCCTTTTGTGAGAGATTTTTCAAAGATTTAACATTTGTAATAAATTTTTAGCGTATAATTTTGTGTAAAAAAAGAAGAAAACTGCATGCATTTTTTTGCTGTAATCTCTTCAAACATCCATTATATAGCACAGCAATTTTTGCAGAACTCTCTGAATGGATGGTTATCTTGTTAATGACCATACAAATCATGCTATTTAAACATCCTTAACCACAGCAAAACACTTGATGTCTCAGCAGAATCATTTAAATGTATATTTTTATTTCTAAATAAATAGTCTAACATTCTTCAAGTTGAAGGGAAAATAATTTTGTGTAAAAAAAGAAGAAAACTGCATGCAATTTTTTGCTGTAATCTCTTCAAACATCCATTATATAGCACAGCAATTTTTGCAGAACTCTCTGAATGGATGGTTGTCTTGTTAATGACCATACAAATCATGCTATTTAAACATCCTTAACCACAGAAAAACACTTGATGTCTCAGCAGAATCATTTAAATTTTTATTTTTATTTCTAAAACAGTGCGAGACACGCAATGGATTTCAAAGATTTGATTGAATAACAGAATGAGCAAGATGCTCATAAATAGTACAGGAGTATTTACAAGAATAGCAAGTTTCTAATAAGAAACTGCTGATAAGATCGTAGAAGATCTTACTAAAAAAGAATATACACTATTGAGCATTAATACTAAAAATAACAATATTTTAATATTCTAATACCCTCCCTTAATGCTCAATCTATTAACTACTCCTATAGACCCCCTGAATTTTACAAATTTATCAGGACCAAGGGGCTTGGTGAAGATGTCTGCTAGCTGCTCCGAGGTAGGAACATACAGCAACTGGATGGATCCGTCTTCAACCAGCTATTGAATATAGTGACAATGAGTTTCCACATGCTTGGTTCTTTCATGGAAGACTGGATTCTTGGCGAGTTTGAGCACTCCCTGATTATCACAGAACAAGGGAGTTGGCCCTGCCTGGGAGACATGCATATCCGCAAGCATTCGTCGAAGCCAAACCACCTCACAAGATGCCTTAACTGCTCCCCGATACTCTGATTCTGTTGAGGAGAGAGCCACTGCCTGCTGCTTCTTACTCGTCCATGTGACAACAGCACCAGATCCCAAACTAAACACATACCCTGCTGTAGATTTACGATCATCAACCGAACCTGCCCAGTCAGAATCTGTGTAGCCACTGAGTGTAGGATCAGAACTCCGACTGTACAGAAGTCCATAATCAGGAGTGCCACTCACATAACCCAGCACACGCTTCGTTGCTATCCAATGATCAGCCTTGGGAGCTGTCATGAAGCGTGAAATGTAGCTCACTGCAAAACTGATGTCAGGTCTAGTGGCAGTAAGATAGATGAGACTGCCCACTAGTTGCCTGAACAAAGATTCATCCACAACTGGTGAAGATGACTAAGCTGAAAGTTTGAGCCCGAGTTCCGTAGGAGTAGAGGCAGGTTTGCAATCCTGCATTCTGAACCTGTCCACAAGACTTCTGGCATACTTGGACTGAGAGAGAAAGATACTGTTCTCAGTCTGCCAAACTTCAACTCCTAAGCAGTAATGTAGAAGTCCCAAATCTGTCATATCAAAGGTGCGGCACAAATCCTGTTTGATCCCAGTGATCAAATGTGCTGAACTGCCAGTAATGATTAAGTCATCCACATAGCCAACCACAAACAGAACATCATTACTAGTATGCTTGATATACAGGTTTGCATCAGATGGACTCCGCTGAAAACCATGATCTGTCAGGTACTTATCAATTTTCATGTAACAAGCCCGAGGAGCTTGTTTCAGACCATAGAGTGCTTTGACTAGTCTACAGACCTTCTGTTCTTGACCAGCAACCTTGAATCCTGGGGGTTGCGTCATGTAGACTTCTTCCTGTAAGTCACCATTCAAAAAGGCACTCTTGACGTCCATCTGATGGACTTTCCAACTGAACTGGGCTGCCAAGGCAAGAACGAGCCGTATGGTACTCATTTTGGCTATAGGAGCAAAAGTCTCCTCGTAGTCAATGCCTTCTTTCTGTGAGAACCCACGAGCAACAAGACGAGCCTTATACTTGTCTAGGGTTCCATCAGCTTTGTATTTTACTTTGTACACCCATTTGCAGCTAATGGGCTTCTTCCCTGAAGGAAGATCAGAAAGGGCCCAAGTGTGATTTTTCTGAAGACTCTGGAACTCGGCTTCCATAGCCTGTTCCCACTCAGGTATACCTTTAGCCTCTGAATATGTCTGAGGCTCAAAAACACTATGTATGTTAGCCATGAGAGCAAAATTGACTGTATGCTGCTGTTTGCTCTTATTACGGGAGGTTCTACCCTCAATGAGCTCAGTATCCCTGAGATCACCAATGGTCTTGGCCCACCATTTAGGCCGGAGAGTAGAAGTGCTAACATCTGGAGGAGCTGGAAGAGGCTCAGGAGTAGGAACAGGAGCAGCAGGAGGAGGATTATTCTCCGGAGGGAACTCAGGTAGTGCATCATCGAAAATAGATTCTGCATCATCCCTCCCATCAGGCAAACCTAATGGAATAAGAACACTGTGAGGCTGATCCTTAGAACACTGCTCAGAAGAAGGGGACTGAAAGAATCCTCTGTCTTCATCAAATACAACATCACGACTGAAGATAAGACGTTCAGTGTCTATATCGATCAGCCTGTAGGCCTTATGGTGATCACTGTACCCTGTCATCATGAATTTCTGACTTTTGGAATCCAACTTGGAGCGCTTAGCATCTGGAATCCAAACATAGGCAACAGAGCCAAAAACCTTCAGGTGGCTGATCTTAGGCTTCCGACCAGACCAAACCTCTTCTGGAGTCTTACCCTTAGCAGCCTGAGTAGGGGAATGGTTAAGGAGGTAGACAGCAGTAAACACTGCTTCAGCCCAATACTTATTCGGAACACTCCTGTGTTGTAACATAGAGCAAGCCATCTCAACAACCGTACGATTGCGATGCTCGACAACACTGTTTTGCTGAGGAGTGTAGGCTGTAGTCAATTGGCGTTTGATGCCATGGGTATCACAGAAGTTGGAGAATGCAGAAGAACAAAATTCCCCCCCGTTATCTATCCTAAGAGTAATGATGCTACATCCAGAGTCTTTTTCAACGAAGGAATTAAACTTCTAAAAGATACTAAATACATCTGATTTGTGTTTAAGAAAGTACACCCACATCTTTCTACTAAAATCATCTACAATAAGCAAAAAGTATTTGCAACCAGTAACAGAAGATGTATTCATAGGACCACAAATATCAACATGAAGTAATCGAAGTACCTTAGATGTGCGCCAAGACTTTCCATGTGTGAATGAAGTCCGATGCTGTTTGCTAGCTTGACAGGTGCCACATACTCCAAGATGCTGAGTCTGAATATCAGGTAACCTTGAAACAAGTCCCTCCCGAGATAACTGAGAGAGATACTGAATGTTGAGATGTCCATATCTCTGATGCCACAAAGTGCTGAGAGGAGAAACACAAGCTGCCAGAGCCACTTCAGGAGAATCACCAGTGTCAAGAAGCCTGTATAGGCCATGATCCTCTAGACCAACAGCAACAGTAAGACGAGTCTCCCGATCAATGATGGAACACTTGTGAGCACTGAACACCACATCTAGCTGAGGAGAATTCCTCATAATCTGACTGACAGAGAGCAGATTAAATTCCATACCAGGAACATAGTACACATTCAGGAAGATGAGATTCTTGCCACCAGACTGTATCTGAACAGTGCCTCTGCCAACAACTGTATACTCCTCACCTCCGCCAAATACAACGGAATCACTGAAAGATGAGAAGTCTGTAAACCAGTCACACCGATGAGAAAAGTGACGTGACGCACCAGAGTCGATGTACCAAGCAGAAGACCTGGCATGATCTGAAGACCTCTTAGCCATAAAGGCATAAAAGGCAGACTCCTTCTGCTCGGAATGTTCAGCAACATGCGCCTTCTGGTGTGACCCTCCCTACTTCTTTTGTTCAGAAGCGAGCCTCTGACGGCAATCTTTCTTCATATGGCCGTACTTGTGACAGTAATTGCACTGCACATTCTTCTTCTTAGCACCATCCTGTGTCTGAGAAGAGCCTTTCTGCTGAAAAGACTGAGAGGACTGAAATTTTCCTTTATCCTTGTGAAAGGATTGCGCTGTGAAGGCATTTTCCGAGGAGGCTGACGTAGTACCACTACCAAACTGTTGTTTCCAGCGATCCTGCTGTAGAAGTTTGGTGCATAATTCTGAAAACTTCAAGTCAACATTAGTTGAAGTAATATTGAGGGTCTCAATGAAGTGTTCATACGATTTCGGAAGACTTTTCAGAGTGATTACTACCATGTCTTCTTCCTCCATAGTCCGACCAATAGCTTCGAGCTGATCTCGAATGTCCTTAATCCTCGTGAGATGTTCCTATAAGGACATATATTCGTCCATCATAATGGAGAACAGTTGATTCTTTAGAAAGAATGCTCGGCTCTTGTCAGATGTCTCATGCAATTCCTTCAGATGCTTCCAGATGTCAAAAGCTGTCTTGCCGGAAGGAATCTGCAGTAACTAATCATCAGTCACGGAGAGTTTGAGAAGCCTAACTGCCTCCCGATTGCGTTCATCAAACTTATCTTGATCTATACCAAGTGTACCAGGACTGAGCTCTTTTTCTAAAACAAGCTGGTCAAGACGCCTATATTCAAAAATGGTCAACATACGCTGTTTCCAGATGTTGTAATTGTTGCCATTAAAGCATTGACTGCCTTCTAACATCAGATTGGTGAGAGAAGCCATTTGCACATTTCCCAATGTACTGAAAAATGACAAGAGATAGGTACAACAGCAATAGGCATGGATTTCAAGATGAGTCCCGACCGATGCAGAAAAACAGACAGGTGCCTAAAAGATGAGAGAAAACCCAAAAGGAATCTGAAAACCAAATTCAAATCCGTTGGCTCGAAAATCGAGGCACGGAAAACGATGCACCCAAAAAAATCGAGCAACTACCCAGATTAGGTTTCGAAAAACCCACCAAGAATCTACAAGAAAAATTTATTTTCGATGGAAACTTGACGGTAAACACCTTAATCGAAAAAATCAGAGGGTCGTGGAAGCCATGATATGCCCAGAAAATTTGCAGACAGAAGAAACTTGGCACAGGGAAGAAAAATGGGAGTCGCACCACCAGTAGAGATGTCCACACGGGTTTTAGAACCCACAGTAACGAGCATAAAACAATGCGACAAGTCTGCAGGTCGCGCACAGAGCCACGGACGCCGCCGAACAAAGGTCGCGACGAGTCTGCAGGTCGCGCACCAAGCCACGAACGCCGCCGAACACAGGTCACAACGAATCTGCAGGTCGCGACGAGTCTGCAGGTACAAGGCGAAAAAACAAATCGTGTCACCTGTACCCCGTGTTGCTGGCAGATAGCACTGCGGAATGATCACGGGTCGCGAAAAAAACGCGACTGTACAAACCCACGAAGTAGTCACAGGAGCTAGGAAACTGAAAAACCCTAGATGGATTTTTAAAAGTAACTGGAATAATTTCGAAAATTTCCACTAATTGGAAATTAGAATTAAAAAAATTTCGAAAAAATTTCTCCTATAGCTCTGATACCATAAAATAGTGCGAGACACGCAATGGATTTCAAAGAATTGATTGAATAACAGAATGAGCAAGGTGCTCATAAATAGTACAGGAGTATTTACAAGAATAGCAAGTTTCTAATAAGAAACTGCTGATAAGATCGTAGAAGATCTTACTAAAAAAAAATATACACTATTGAGCATTAATACTAAAAATAACAATATTTTAATATTCTAATAATTTCTATTGAACGTAGTGTACCAAATCAAAATACATAATGAGGAGCAACTGCTCCAATAAGTTTCAGAAGAATACACTAGAGGAGAGCATAAAAAACACACAAACTAGTTTCATTAGAGTCAAAAATTAAGACCAGAGAGCTAATCCCATGCACCAATATATTGTTACATTCATAGGTACCCAATGGTGGCACAATCAGATTTGTGTCTTGAAGAGCACACGGGCAATACTAGGGGGGTGAATCAATATTGCAGATTTATAAACTTTTAATGCAAGAAACCGCATAAATCTTAAAGAGAACTATCATTAAGACACCAACACCAGATTTCTCATGGAAAACCCTTACGGGTAAAAAACCACGGTCATACAAGACTTTCTTTAACAAAAATGGGCACCAACCCACAAAGAGCACCGACTCTCAAAGGGCACCAACCCACAGAGAGCACCAACCCTTCGTTTTGCTGAAGCACCAACTCCAGATTAAGCACAAACTCAAGAAAATGCAGAATTTAATATAAAGCTTCTGAATACACTTAACAATTTATATCAGTGATGCAGAGCTCCTTTGATTTCACAAATCCAAGAAACACAAGCACAGCTTTCTTCAATCCCATCAGTTTCACAGAAATAATATGTTCAATCACACAGATTGATCCAATTATGTCAGCATTCTTTACTCGACTGCTTACTGTATTGAGGATTGCCAATATCTCCAATACAGACCACTTCCTCTTTGAAGGAAAGACAAATAGGTATCTGTTGACGTGTATTTTGTACACTATCAAACATAGAATAAAATACCTAAAGGTACCTTATCCTCTCTTGAGTAAAGCCTCCGAATGCTGAAGATGTCGCGAAAAGGATCAATCGGGATGACTTCAAGGTTCTTGTATGTAGGGTCTCTACGTGTGGATAAGCTCTTTGTGGTATGATGTGATTTGCTGGAATCACAAGGGGACTTACATTTGATGCCTGAACTTCTGATTTGCTTTGAATATTGCTGGAACACAGGCTCTTACTAGCTTTGACTTGAAAAAAAGGAAAAAAAAAAGAGGAGGGTGAGGAAAGGATCTAATTCTAATACTAAGAATGTAAGAGCAATGAATGATCTTTGATGGAATTCTAACTAAGTCTTCTTTTGACATCACAGGAACATCTCCACAAGGTTAGTGCGATCTTCGAAGGAAAGCTTTATGATGTTCAAATCATCACTGCAGGCATAGACACCATCAGGCTGATGCATATCAATGAAGAAGCGATAATTGAAGTTAAGCTTAAGCTGAATGATTCCAGTTGACTACACAAGGCAAGTCTGCAATCAACAAACTGCTAGTAGTATGGATATACGAATTCCACCATCAATCAAGCACATTTCTTCCACTCATCTAATAATAAAATCAAACATGAGAAGTATAAAGACCACGCAAATTGTCGAATCGACCCATAAATTTCACCATTTCTTCAATGAAGTTACAAGTCTTTTACAACAACATCTTGGCAACAATCTTTGCCTTCTCTCTCTACTCTACTCTAATTGCTATTCTATCAACTAGCTAATCACCTTCTAACTACTCTCTATCTGTCTTCTAACTGCTTCCAACTATATTCTAACTCTAACTATCACCTTTACAAAATGAAATGTCAGGGCTTATATAGTGCCCTCAATACAATTCGATGGCTTAGATCAATTCGAGATCAATGGCCAAGATTCAACAATGAAAACCCTAATTAGGGTTTGTTACAACCATTACATAACATTTAATGCTTGACCAATATAAAATTGTATTGCTTGGACACATGTCCTCTCTAGAAAATTCCACCAATGGATAGCTGGGGTAGGTACATCGGTGTTTGTGCAACCTTCCATGAGTTAGGTACATTGAATCTGGAAATGCTGAGGTGGACCACACTGATTGGAGAAGTGATGACTAGGATGCCACCTCGTCTGACACTTGTAACTTGGTAGATATTCAACTTGATGTTGTTGAGAAGCTAGCTTTAATTAATTCATCTGGAACTATCTGCTTCTTCAACGAACCCTTGTTCTAACTTCTTGTGTCCTTGATTTGCAGGATGATTGTTGTACCTCGCCTTGGAATGTTGGATTGGAAGAGGTCGCCCTTGATGACGTTAGTCCAAAGAAGGCCGTCCTTGTCTATGCTAGGCTGGAGGAGGTCGCCCTTGTCCTTGCTTGATCGTCCTTGGAGGAGACCGTCCTTGATCTGGCTTGATTTTACAACTCCGGGATCTCCATTTGATGCCTACACAAAATATTAAAATTAGTAATATATCTTGAAATCTAAAAATTAAACTTTAAAAGGAAGATTCAAGATTTTAATTAGGAAACTTCATGATAAATCTTGAGTTATCATTTCCTAATTAACCATGTAATACTTAGATTTTTCCAAAAAATGTCTAAAAAATCAAACCTTGAATAAGGGTGTCAAGATGATTTCGCCATACCTCCTCTTGAGTTTTAAACTCTAAGAAATGATGTAAAAATAGATGAATTTTGCTAGGCAAAGTGTAGATCAAAGCTCTCCCTTGGATAAAATGCACCTCCTTTAGCTTGGAAAAGAACTCCACCTTCCTCTTCAAAAAATCTGGAAATTGGCCTTCAAATGTCTTCAAAATCTGGAAATTATCCTCCAAACTAGCAAGAAATACGCCTCTCCAATAGCCTTCAAGATGAATTTCGCCCTCCACTAGCTTCTCCACACTTAGTAGAAATTCGCTCCACTCCTCTGGATTTCGCTCCTCAAATTGCTCTCCAATTTCGCACTTGAAAGGATGATTGAATGATTTGAATTGTGAAACAACACCTCCAATATATAGAGCGCTCACCTTCTACATCTCTCCATAGGCCGACTTGGTGGAAAAAATAAACAAAGATTAATAAAAGGAGAAGGCCGACTTAATTAAGCAATAAAAAATGATACCTCAAGCGCTCTTCTTTTTAAATTTTAATTTAATAATAATTAATTTCGAAATGCCTCAATTAATAAAAAAAAAACGATTTTCCAAGGCTCAAAATTAATTATTAAATGCTATGCGCTTTTCATTAAATGCCAATTTAATTAGAATTTTTAAAAATATTTTGAAGTTTTTTGGCGAACTTGGCATCTAGTGCGATTTGCTAAAATAAGGCAAAAAATAATGAATTTTGATAACTTCGCTCTGGTCCCTTGGAGAGGGACAGGAGCGTTTTGCCTTGGTCCCTTGGTGAGGGACAGGAGCGATTTTGCAAATCCAAGCTTATCTGTCCTTTGTTAGCCTTCCAAATTATATTCAATGGATAAATGATGTTTTCCTTGGTCTCTTCAAATCATAAAATTGTCTTGATCCTGCAAGAACAGTGCAAATTTGAAATTCAAGCTTCGGTCCTTCAGTGAGGGACAGGAGCGAATTTTGTCTTCTAGGCCAAAATGCTTCACTTTTTATCTCGAAATTCCTTTGCTAGGGAAGATTTCACCTTACTTCATGCTATGAATAAAAGTTAATGTCCAAAAAAGGTCTAAAAATTGTGCACATAAAGAAAAGCGCTCTGGTCCTTCAGTGAGGGACAGGAGCGAATTTGACCTTCTAGGCGAAAACTTCATCATTTCATTGTCTTGTCTCGATGCTCTATCATGCTCATATCGTCCTTCACCATGCCTTTGATGTTCCAATTTGACCAAACAAGGTCAGGAATGACTCAAATAAGCCTTTTCGCCCTGGACCCTTGGTGAGGGACAGGAGCGCTTCGCCTTGGTCCCTTGGAGAGGGACAGGAGCGAAATTCGCTCTGGATCCTCAGTGAAGGACAGGAGCGAAAATTGACTTTTCGAACTCTCTATCAGGATAATTTTTATGGAATATAACATTTAAGTATAAGTGATCTTATACTTTAAGTTATATTCCATATATACTTTCAAGATGTTTGAGAGTGGTTTCAGACCTCCAGGAGTTATATTGCAAAATCTAGTTTTTTGAGGTTTTTCAGTTTCCAGACTTAGTCAAATTTCAGGATCAGGACATTCCAGACTTAGCCAAATTTCAGGATCAGGACTTTCAAACTTAGCCAAACTTCAAGATCAGGACATCACTCAAGCCGGACTTGCTATCCTATTGATCTCCTCAACAACACTCAAAATGCAAAGGCTAACTAACAAAACCCTAAAAGACATAGAAAACAAACCCTAAAAAGCAAAAAACATGGGTCCCCATTTGCAATGGGGCGATGTGTGAAAACGTCACAACAGTATCCTACAAAAGAAGTTTACCCAGCCACCAACTACAATGCTTTGCATTAATAATCTTAGTACAGTATTAACCACACATAGCAGCATCCTTTTTGACCCAACAACAGCATCTTAAACTCCAAACATGCTACACCCACATAGTGTATTTCTGTCTAATTTTCTCATCCCATATAACTCTGCTCTACCAAAAGACAAATGTTATATTTTTTGTTTTTTTAAAACACAAGAAACCCCTACGTAAATACATCATGAACAGAGCAGCATCACACAGTAAAAAAATATACATTCCACGAGTAAGTTTCCCAATTCTTCACGAACACCAAATGAACAGCCACATCTTCTATTTTTGGATACCCTTTTTAAATTCACTGCAAAAAAAAACGTCTTCACTGTGATATATTCTGCCTGATAATTTCCAGTTTTTTCACTACTTTTCAATGAAATGAAAATAACTACAAAACTGATTCACAAGATACAGTTCAGTGAAAAGATCGCATTCTCTGTCTGTAAAGGCTCAATGATCTCCACATGTCTTTCAACAGCAAAACAAAAAACATCTAACTCTCCTTCCACGCAATCAACTCAATGGGAGGGAGTATTAACGCAATGAAAAGCAGAAAGAAAATGACACAAAACCAGTTCAGAAACACAAACATTACTTTCACGCTGCATACTTCAATGAGACACTTCCAAAAAAAAACATCTCAACTTTTTGAAGTTGTGTAAAATTACAAACGTTTTCTTAGAAGTGAGTTCGAACAAAAATAAACGCCTGGCATGTATACAGACAACACTTATTCTTATTGGCCATGATCCATTGCATAAAACAAAAAGTATCCTCTTTTCCAGAAAAACTTCGCTGCATTACAGGCTTGTCACGCACTCTTCACGTAACTGCTCAAAAACATAATTCTAATAAATCACCAAGCCATTCAAACTCATCCTAATAAAAGCAGCACGTCTTCCACTACATACTATAATTAAAGACAAAGTCCAGTATCCTAATAAAAGCAGCACGTCTTCCACTCCATACTATAATCAAAAGACAAAGTCCCGTAGCTCATAAAAGGATTAATATTCTGCTAAAGTATATACCAAAGAAAGATGAAAAACTCTTAATCGGCAATAAATCTTTTGGCCCAAAAAAAAATTTAAATGGGGAAAAAATCGGCAAATTTATCGAACATTTGAAAATATATAATTTCTTAAAATATTCTTAAAAAACACACATATACACTAATTTTATAGAACATAATAACATATTATTGGTTTCCATCATATATAAATTATAGTTTGAGTAAAATACATATCATATATCAAAATACAAGTGCAACTTCTAAATAAATTTGAGTCAAATACATATTGTAGAGTCTAAACCACAAAACAAATAGAACCTCTAAAGTCTGAATACATATTAAATTCAAGCTTTTGTATCAATGAAAAATAGAAATCACAGATTTTGTCTATGACTAAAGCTCAAAAAACTCTATTGCCACTAAGTGGGTGCTGAAGTAGATGATGCTGCTGCTGCAATATCCTCTACAGGTGAGGCAATTGCCTCTTCTGGATCAGCAAACTCATCTCCTGCCTCCTCAGATTCTGCCACTTCTTCCACCCATTTAATTGCCTCCCTCTCCATCTCAGCTAAGTGATCATCAGTGAAAAATAGTTACACATCAACATCACCAATAGCACCATCAGGTTCAGCAATCCAATCCACTAAATAAGGATCAATCTCATCTAGGTCAAGTGCATCATATGAACTGTGCCCTTGTACCCTCCTTTCATGCAATCGAAGGTTGTACCACACATATACAAGGTCATTCAAGTGCTTTTGAATCAACCTATTGCGCTTTTTGTGTGAATGGCCTCAAAGACACTCGAATTGCACTCGCAACTAAAAGCACTACAAAGCTGAGATAATATGTGGATTGCAAGCCTTTGAAAATTAGGCATTGTGGCACCATAATCTTCCCACCACAGATTTGCAAGGATACAAATTGGCATTTATAACTTGGTAAAGATTTTTAAAAACTTAAAGATCGCAATGAATGGTAAAATAAATTTAAGAGCATATTTTTTTTTTACCAAGCAGCAAGGTGTCTCTCTTACGAACACAAATAGGTGAAGAGAATAATGGCCCATCTTCCTTCTTATAACTTTGTAACTCATCACGAATGAGGTCTTGAATATTTTCATCAACAACTAACCTTTGAATACATGTGTTGAGGCCAATTTGAACCTCTACATCTGCTTTGAAAGTACGAAACTTGGGGTTCAAATAGTAGGTAGCAATATGAATATGTTCGTGGAGTTGTCGATTCCACATCCGATCAATTATGCACCATATGGGTTCATATATGGTCCTATCTGACCCATACAAGTGCTGCCTCTTTGGCCTTACCCATGGCCTCATATAAATACACTATGGGGGTTTTATCCCCATCCACCATCCGTAGAACCCTCACCAACAGTTCTAACAACTAGATATGAAAAATTTAACAAAAATCAGCAAAGTGTAATATTAGAAAATTAAAAAATAAATCATCAATCGAACTTTGAAAACTGACTTTAGCAAGTCTATCATCAAAAATGGTCTTCACGATCTTCTTTGCTTCAAGCTTCCTAGTATAAGGACTCTCCAACCATCTTTCACTTGCAAACATCTACTTCAGGTTGGGCAATGCACGTAATATGCTCTACAAGTTGAGGAAATTAGTGGCAAAACATGTGACTCTTGAATGTACAAGATCCTTACCATCAATGTGTTGTCTCATAAGCTCCAAGACCCATGTGTGGTTGTAGATGTACTTTATGATTTCTCTTCCATCTTCAACCACATTCTTCACCCAACTTAGTTTCCCTATGTCCTCAAGGAGCAAATGAAGGCAATGAGCAGCACAAGGGCTCCAAAATAATGTTGGATGTCTAGCCTATAGAGGTTTGTCAACTGCCACATATGCAACTGCATTATCAGTCACAATATGAACAACGTTTTGCACTCACACTTCTGTCACCACCTCATCCGACATGTTGCACAAGGTTTCTGCATTTTTCACTTCATTTGAGGCATCAACTGATTTTAAAAATACCACTTGTCCTCCTAAAGCAACTAGAAAATTGATGAATGTCCTAATCCTGCCATCCGTCCACCCATCAGATAAAATGGTGTAGCCATCCTTTTCCCAAATCCTCTTTTGTTATTCCACTAGTTGTAGTGTGTTTTGGACCTCATTCTGCAATAATAGCCCACTGAACTCATAATGACTTGGGGCCTTGAACCCCTTGCCTGAGATGGTCAATGCACTGACCAATTACTCCCAATATGGACTATCAGAATTACTAAATGAAAGATTGTTGTAATACCAAAATCTAGCACATGCCACCTTTGTCTATTGATGCACTTCCTTATTCCATGAAGTACCTAGCAATCCAGGTTGCGCACCAGAAATGTTACGAGGAATGAAAAAACTAGACATATTGCTGCCCACCCCAATACTTCCCGATCCTATAGAACTGAGATCTATCATTGGAGCTGACATTGCCTCTGCTATCCTCTTTTTTATGCCTTCTTTTGCTCATATTCTGAAAGCCTTGCGTTTGCCTCCCTTTGAACCACTTCAGGACAATTTTCACATGGCGTAATATTATGACCATTGATCTGTGCAAGGTGATATTTGAATCAATGTATGCCACCGGTCATAGATTTCCTGCAATGGTTTACAAATAACCTCTCCTACCAATGCACCTAGTGTGCCATGTTTCTATAAAAGATCCCTCTTTCTACCACCACCTCTAGTTGCAGAAGCCATTGTCTTACTCTTTATAATTCGAAAGAAACCTAGCAAAAAAGAGTCAACAAAAAAAAATCATATTCATAAGCAATATACACAGTCTAATATTACACCATTACTCTATCCATAGTCTAATATAACCTGAAAAAGTGGAACTATAAAACACAAGCAATGGAAATTAAAAGACAGCCAAGGAACAACAAAGTGCAAAAGGAAACATTGTGCACAAAAATGATGAACCATTAAGATTGAGAAATTTTAAGTCTTTGTAGGAAGATAGAAAGCTTTAAGAGACAAAACAGGAAGCATCAACAAGGTACCTAGTAAATTATCAAACACGGTCTTAAAGAATCAATATTCAAAGATGAATAAAATAAATTCAGAGAACAAAATATGATCATTTTTATAAGGATATCAAGAGATGGACATTAATTTTCTTTTGAACTTCATTCAACAATAATTAACTTTCCAGTTCATCCCAAGTTCCCACAGTCTTCAAAGAGATAAAATTGCAAATTGTGACACTATATTATAGTGTCACATTTTTATAAGGATATCAAGAGATGGACATTAATTTTCTTCTGAACTTCATTCAACAATAATTAACTTTCCAGTTCATCCCAAGTTCCCACAGTCTTCAAAGAGATAAAATTGCAAATTGTGACACTATATTATAGTGTCACAATTTGCAATTTTATCTCTTTGAATGCTTAATGTTGAGAAACACTGAAGCCAATCACTGGTAATGCAACTGGCAAGCCGATCATGTCAAGACTTCAATTTAAGTAAAAGGTTTGTAATAGTGGTTTTAGATTGAAGGCTAGGAATTTGAATGAACAATATTGTTGACTCAAAGATCATTTATCAAAGTTTGGGAGGGAGAATTTCAAATTGATTATGCTCAAAGCCAGTTTATGATATTCATTTGTATGAATGGGACTGCATTTAAACATGCTAGGGTGTCAAAGGAAGGCTTCTTTCTGGATTTTGTTTTGTGGAAAATTTCCAAGTTATCATGACACTGTATATAATAACTGTATACACAATGTCATGATAACCAACTGATAATGCTTTCTCTGCTTGGTCCTTATACACTAACTTTGCATTATAACAAGTTGTGAAACTAAGTTACTAGTTACATAATAACATATTACACCATGATACAGACATATAACAAGCAATGAAAACGCACAAGATTTGGAGTCTTTGACCACTAGTAATGCACGCTTTTTTTTTTTTTTTAAATATTAACATAGTTGCAAAACATTAACACTTACATAGTTGCAAAACATTAACACTCACACAGTTGCCAAACAGAAAGGTTTGAAACAAACTTACTAGTTACAGAACGCTCAAAAAAAGAACTTGAAAAATGCGAGTAATGCGTGTCGTCGCCGTCTATATCCCGTGCAAAAATATCCACATCATTTTTGTGGGTCGAAAGTATTATGCAAATAGAAGTTAGGGTTCTTTTCGCACTTTTTAAAACATCTATGGTTTTTTTCCACTGATTTAACGATGTTTAAATCATGATTTTCAATGATTTTGTAAGTCAAACAGGCACCAATTTTTTTCATAAAATCTTCCACGATTTTTCCAGCGATTAAATCTTTTGCAAGTTTGAATCAGGAAAAATCGCGATTTGCACCTTTTTTTCCCATTTTTTCATCCTTGGTATATACGAAAAAAAAATATTTGTATCGAACCATCATAATAACCAGCAGTGATATGCATTATTCCTTTCTTTAGCAATACGTTACAAACAGCTGCCCATTCATACACTGATTATTTAATTTTGAAGCTGCCCATTTCACTTAACTTTAATTTATGTCTCATTTAAAACTATCGCAGCTTTTATAAATAAAGAACTTGACCCTTTGTATATTCCAACTGAGGTTGTGTCCCAATAATCTGACTTGGCAAACAAGTAAGCAAACAGCCAACTTAGGTAAACAAGTAAACAAATAGGCAGCAGAAGTAGGCACCCACACAACTTAAGCAACCAAGCAAGCAGCTGAAGCAAGTCAAGCACCTCAAGCACATAAATACAATTTTCAAATACTTCGAGTAATTCTCTGATATTTATATGACCTTGATCATCAACCTTTGACATCAATGACAACATACTCAACAAGTATGTCTCCATGGGACCAAACTGAAAGTCAACCTTCTTGCTCTTGCCTATCTCTTCAAGATCAAACTTCTTAATTTTCTTTTCCTCTAGGTACTTATTGAGCAGTTCAAGTTCTTTATTCAATTTGTTTCTTCCATGGAAGAAGAAATGAGCACATTAAATTTCAGATTTATACAATATAGTAATGCATTCTTTCAATAGAATCATGAAGCAATCTTTAGGTATTTCCTTGGCAGTCGAGATCTACAACATAATAGAAAAGAAAGTGAGTTCACTATAGAACTCAATAAGATACCTTCTTTTGCCTTGGAAGACCTCACCATTACTCTTCTTCGATAAGAACCATAAGATCTGATTAGACATAATAAGCCAAAATTTGTTCAATTCAAATTAAAAGCATCAACGTAACCTACTAGAATCTCATGCCAAGAAAAACCAGTTTTGGCATTCCATACAACTGGTTGACCAACAACGAGAGACCACAAACTAATGGCACCTTTACATTCAAAAAACAGATGTCCAAAAGTTTCAAGTACATCACACAAATCACATTATCTAGTTTGAAAACCAATTTCATGCATGATTTGATCAACAACAAGCTTCTTAATAATGAAATGCCAACGGAAGCAAGCAAGTTTAGGTTCAACAAAATTATGCTAGATGTGGGGCAGAATAAAAGACCAATGGGCATCAGACCAGTTTTAGCTTCCAATTTGATCAAGTCAATTAGTAACCTCTCCCGGACCAATCAACATCGTGTATATTTTATTGACAAAGATAACCTGTAATTTTAAACCATCTTTCCATCTCACTTGCTTAAGGAATTCTATATAAATCAGAAACCTACTAGGGATGCAGTTCCCTAGACCTTTAATGAGTGTCAAGTAAGGAGAATCTGGACTACAACTATTCCCAAGATCTCAATCTGCCATTCTCAATCATGTAACACCCCGCCAGGAAACCCCGAAGGGATTAAACTAAAACACTAGAAATGAGTGCAAATATTATTTTTTTAATAAGTTTACTGATACAATGAGTTAACATTACATTAAGATTATACAACGGAAGACTTAACACCTAAAGGGTTTCCCAACTTGGTTAACATGGTTTACAACTAACATTGCTTAACATTAATTAATCCAATTAAGTTGATTAAACTTACAAACATAATTATATTTAATATTTATCCAAAGGTTAATTTATCCAATAGTATAAAATATTGATAACATGTCTAAGTTTATTTTTTTAGGAATCTATCCATTACATTACATCTAATATTCAGATGAAACATATGCATTAACATTTAATTTCCATTCATACATTGTTTGCATCATAAGATAAAATTACATTACATTTCACTAAATCACTAAGTCAGATAATGTTCACATTACAGTTTACATCTTGCCATGAAGGCATACATTCCAAATTAATTTCAACTGACCATATAAGGTCCATGATATACAAAGAATGATCCATAATAACAAATGGGATCCAACGAGATAACAAGACACTCGAATCCAAGCGCAACTAGAACATCTGTGAAGCCAACTCCCGCAAGAAGGAACAAACACACCCGATGGAAAGTGGCACTACCACTCGACCATGTGGCTCAAAAGAACCACCCCACCGTGCTAGAAGATAGAAATAAGACCCACTTAGCAACCTATAAGGTATGCACACACATGGTCGAAAACACAACATCGGAAAGACTCACATGAAGTATAAACTCGCAGAACATGACTCCACATCAAAACTCAGGTGAAACCAACGAGACTACATGCTAGTGACCATAAGGGAAGAGTGTCATCGCATAGCTTGGTATGGTTACTCTGGCAGCCTTCCATAGGTCCCGGCCCCCATCTTGGGTTATCTTGGTAACCTCTCCCGAACCCGCAGCCCCATCCAAGTCTCATGCGGACCCAAACAATCCTTTCGTGAGGACAAGGTTGTTGGTTTGCCATTCCAGGCCTTCTCACTGCATCTTAGGTATGTACTAGCACTCAACTATGAGCGAGGTATAATTATCTTGCTTAATGTTTCATCTACCAAGCCCCCTAATATATTATTAAGTCATCACTTACTTAAACAAACTTTCGATGGGTTACCCTGCTAACCACTTTGGGCGCGGCAGTTATGCAAGATGTGGGACAGAATAAAAGACCAATGGGCATCAAACCAGTTTTAGCTTCCAATTTTGATCAAGCCAATTAATAACCTCTCCCACCAATCGACATCATGTATATTTTATTAACAAAGATAACCTACAATTTTAAACCATCTTTCCATCTCACTTGCTTAAGGAATTCTATCTCAATCAGAAACCTACTAGGGATGCAATTCCCTGGACCTTTAATGAGTGTCAAGTAAGGAGAATCTGGACTACAACTATTCCCAAGAACTCAATCTGCCATTCTCAATCACATCTTGCCAATTGGAGATCTCCATTGAACACCACTTATAAATAGAGCAACCTTAGGAGAGAGCAAGAAAATTGTCATTGATTATAGTATTCCACCACACATATCTATAAGGAGCACGGTATGGGGTAGAATTACCCACTACCTCTCCATTCAAAATCAAAGATCTAACTTTCGACCATGCCTTCCATAGAGAGATAAAAACAACATAACCAAAGACTCTAACCTCAAAGTGGCCAAAATAGATATTATACAAATGGATAGGTCCCCAATCTTTACCCTTTTTTGTTTAAATAAGGTCATATTGTTCCTTATCAAGACATTCCAAGGCTCATTCTCTTCAATAGCTTTAAATCCATTTAGCAACAAGGCCCTTGCAATTTGAGGTCTTTCAAGCCAAGACCCCCATTTCTTTTGGCAAAAAACACCATCCCCAATTAACACTGCCTTTTCTTACCCCTTTTACCATCAAACCACAAGAAGTCCCTCATAATGTTTTGCAACTTATCAAACTAGCAATTAGCAATTAGCCATGCAGAAGAATGATATACAACATGTGATAGGATAGCTTTTTGAACTACTTGAACTCTACCTGCTAGAGAGAGCAAATGAATTTGCCATTTTCTCTATTTCTTTTCAATCTTTTGGTATACCCATTCCCACATGTTTTTGAGAGGGGGAGATAGTGAATGGAATCCCCAAATATCTTATTACATTGTGTGGGCCAACCCATTGCTAGCCCTTGGAGCTTAACCAAGAGAGGGGTTCCTCACTCCATCCAATAATTGTGGATTTATGGGGAGCTATTTTGGATCCTAAGGCTGCACAAAAAAATTCAAGTCTATGAATAGTATTGTCAAAATTAAACTCCTCTAGCTCAATAAAATGTGCAGTATCATCCGCAAACTAGGCATTTACAAGCTGGTCATCATTAGGAAAGTGCATCTGCTGCTATCAAAAAAAGTGCATGGCAATGGAGCATCCCTGCCTAATGGATCTCTGAAAGAATACGGGGCTTTTGAGTTCCCCATTCACATCGATCTGTGTTGAGGATTCTCTGAAGAGGATGTTGGTCCATTTACAAAATTTAGGAGCAAACCCTAAATCCCCTAGCATTTCCAAAACAAAAGGCCATTCAATTCTATCATAGGCCTTCTCAAAGTCAAGTAAAAACATTGCAACATTTTGATTGTCCTATTTTGCTCAATTCATTCCTTCCCAACTAGTGATCAAGTTTTCTAGAATGTCTCTCCTTTTCATGAGCCCTATTTGAGTAACTGAAACAACTCTACCCAATACCTCAATCTGCCTTCTAGCAAGAGATTTTGCTAGTATTTTATAAGAGACGTTTAGAAGGGTGATTGGCTTGTAGTTTCTAACTTGAGTTTTGTCTTCCTCCTTGGGAATTAGCTTAATGATTCCCCTATTCAACTCATATCCCATAAAATTTTGTAGAAAAATTGCATTCAATACCTCCAATAGTTCATTCCCAATCCATTCAATGTTGGCCTTGTAAAATTCTCTTCATAGACCATCTACCCTAGGAGATTTCCCATTAGCCAAAGATCTAATGGTATTATTGATCTCATCCAGAGAAAGATCTTGTTCAAGATTTTTTATATCATCGGGAAAGACCCTATTAGGAATCATTCTAATACAAAACTCTCTGGCTTCCTTGGCCTTGGAGCAGTCCTCTGAAGCAAAGAGGTTTTGAATGGAGTCGAAAGTTTATTTCATGACTACAAAGTCATCTATGACCTCTCCATTGAACTCTATGGGACCAATTACATCCTTACTTTGTTTGTATTTGATCAAGTTAAAGAAATACTTAGAACCCATGTCTCCTTTTAGCCAATTCATCCTAGACCTGACCTTTTGACCTTGGAACTTGTAGTTCTACATCTTTTTGAGAATTGCCTTTGTTCTAATTAACATGGACTCAAAATGAATGTTATGACATAAAGACTAAATTCGACTCTCAATAAGCAGCAGCTTATGATGAAGATGATCAACGTTATTCCCATCTTTGATTTTCTTTTTCCCAACAATACCAAAAAGGCTTCTCCATACTAAGATCAAACCCTCCCATTTTTTAATTGGGTTGAGGTTACTATTCAGCTTTTTAGACAGGAAAGTAGCAATTTTAATGGCCCCCAAACAATCTTGGTAATTAAACAAGGAAGAATTCAGTTTAAATAGAGAGGTGCAAGGCTAAGAGACCACAGTCATAGAAAGGTCAACACAAATGGAAGTTTCTATGGGAGAGTGATCAGACATAGAGGGGTGAACAGAAACTAAAGCCCCATCTTGACTGTAATGCCTCACCAAGAAACCCTAAAGGAATGACTCGAAGGCCAACTATGGTAGCAAAGGGTCCTAGGTCCAACTCACACCTCGGAATGAAGGAATCTACAACCACACAAGAACTGGTAGCCAACTCTACTTGCCACCAATCCGCATATCTAACAGACGCGAGCCCACACTAATCCACAATGGAAGAAGCTATAAAGGAATCAGAAGCACCCAAATCAAATAGTACTGAAATAGATATACCACCCAACACCCCTGTGGTCTCAATAACGGTGCCTGATGCTCTGCCTAGCGGTTATCAACCGCTGCAAATACTATGTGAGATAGGCTTGCATCCACTTAAGATATATTTAACCATTAGGAACTTAATTAAACCAAACAATGATTGATTCATACTTTTGCACTTGATAACATAAACATTTCTATGCTACATTTATAATGATACATTCATTTACCTTACATCGATGTTTCAAGATAAAGATATAAATCCTACCATCTAATTCTCATCATAATATATTGCTTTTACATTACGAGGTCTTCATAATATTACATTGCACTTAAAACATCAAGTCTCATAAGAGTACAAATGATTACATCAAAATTAAATCTTGCCATGAAGCTATACATGAACAAATGATACATCCGACCACATAAGGTCCAAGAAATACAAGAATGATCGAATAAGATCAAAGAGGATCCAACTAGTACATGAGATGATTAAATCCTCGAGAACAACCAGAACACCTGCGAAGCCAACCCTCGCTAGAAAGGAACGAACACCCGATGGAAAGTGGCACTACCACCCGACCATGTGGCCCATAAAGGAACCACCCCACCATGCTAGGAGATAGTAATAAGACCCTCTAGCAAACCACAAAGAATGATAACATGATCTAAACATTACATCGGGTAACCACATAAAGCATACACACATAAATGTGACTCCACAATAATACTCCAAGTGACATCACAAGACTACACAATAGTGAACATAAGGGAAGAGTGTCATCGCATAGCTTGGAATGGTTATCCTCGTAGGCCTCCATAGACCCGACCCCCATCCTGGGTTATCTTGGCAGCCTCTCCCGGACCCCTAGCCCCATCTGTTGGTGTGTTTTTTATGCACATGCGAACACAGAATAAAATACCTAAAGGTACCTTATCCTCTCTTGAACAAAGTTCCTGACTGCTGAAGATCTCGCCGAAGGATCAGCCAGAGTAACTCCAAGGTTCCTATATGTAGGATCTCTACGTGTGGATAAGCTCTCGTGGTATGATGTGATTTTGCTGGAATCACAAGGGGAAATCACAAGGGGACTTACATCCGATGACCTGAACGTCTGATTTGTTGGAATCACAAGTCCTATTTACTATCTGGAAGATAAAGAAATGGCAAAAGATACAAGGTTTAGGAAGTCTACTCTAAGACCTAGAATGCGAGAAGATGGATGAATGACTAGGTGGAGTCCTACTGGGCTGGGTCTCACTATCAGGTTGAACAATTCAACACCAACTCAGTGCGATCTTCTAAGGGATGTTTCAAATATGTCCAAATCGTACACCATCAGATATTGGTCACCATTCAAGATAATACGTGAACAACAGAGGTGTTATGACTCAGGATTAAGCTCGTTCTATGCCAGTTGACCACGCAAGGCGCTCTTACAGTCAGCAAAAGGCTAGTGGTTTGGACTAGGTGGATTCCATGCATGTGCATTCAACAATTTTTCTCCATTCAATCTAATTATCTACCATCTAAAATTGAAGATTCAACAAGAAACCATGCATATTGCAAGAAAGAACACATTTCACCTTAACTTCAATGAAAATGGAGTTCATTTACAATTTAGGCAACAATTTCTTGCCTTCTCCTCCTAATCTACTCTAGTTGCTATTCTATTTGCTATTACTCATTAGCTATTCTAACCTCTATGAACTAACTATTAACTATTAACTAGCTATCAACTATTAACCTTTACAAATGAGGAGTCGAGGCTTTATATAGAGAACCCTTCACAAATAGACGGCTCTGATTGATTTAGAATCAATGGCTAGGATTACAAGATAGAAACCCTAATTAGGGTTTGTTACAACAATCTTCCCTAGCCAATTAGAAAATTTCATTCCAAGGGTGAGGACCAATAGGAAGCAGGGGTAGGTGCCTCGAAGTTTGTGTCGTCCCCGATGAGTCAGATACATTGAATCTGGACCCACTGAGGTAGACCAATCCAATTGGAGGAATGATGACTGGGATGCCACCTTGTCTGACACTTGTAACTTGGTTGATGTTGAATTTGATGATGCTGAGAAGCTAACTTTGATTAACTCTTCTGAAACTATCTGCTTCTTCAACGTACCCTGGTACCGACCTTGGTTGATTCTCCTCTGTCTTTGATGTGCTTGATGAATGGCGTACCTTTCCTTGAAATGCTGGCAACGCCTTTCACTGTCATCTTGTGGTTCCTTAGTGTGGCAAAGTGAAGGCTCTAGAGGTAGCTGGCAATTCCTTGAACACCTTGAGTCTTCCCTTTTGCCTGTGGAACATCCTTGACAATGATGGACTGAAATTGGTCGTAATTGATGATGATGGACTGGAAGAGGTCGTCCTTGATGATGATGGACTGGTTTTCTCCATCTGCAAAATAAACCAAAAGGTGATTAAGTACATATGACATGTTCATTTCAACAAAGCATTTTCCACCTTAAATCATCAACAAGGAGACTTTAAAATAAAGTTCGCTCAAAATCCTTCCCAAGGACAGGCCCTATAGGAATTTCGCCCTGGACCCTTTGGAAGGGTCAGGAGCGAATTTTGCATTCCTGGCTCAAATTATTCTCACTTTGTGACCGTACTTGCTTAGATACACGCCCAAGGATGCCCTCATTCTCAACCAACACCAAGCTTGATGTAAATTTGGGGCAAAATAGAGGTTTTAAGAATTTCGCTCTGGACCCTTTGGAAGGATCAGGAGCGAAATTTACATTTTAGGACAAAATCTATCATGCCTCTACTCCAAAATGCCTTCCAAGGCATGCGTACACTAGTCTTCTCTCCACCAAGGTCTGGGAATCCATCTCCTGATGTTCGTTATGAGCAATTTAAGTGAAATTGGGAATTTCGCTTTGGACCCTTTGGAAGGGTCAAGAGCGAAATTCAAGTTTTAGGTCACAACTCTTCATTTCCTTCACTTCAATTCACCTTCCAGGGCAAAGTAACATCATTCCAACCTCAACCACACCTTAGGACTCAAAGTCTTGACTTGACACAAGGAGGAAATAGGTAAATTGAAGAATTTCGCTCTGGACCCTTTGGAAGGGTCAGGAGCAAAATTCTCCTTTTAGCTCAAAATTTGCATTTTTAATGATCAAAAATCTTTCCAAGGCATTCCAAATAGCTCCTCTCACCCTAGTCTAGGCCTAACTTCACTCAAAATTTGGAGAAAAGGATGGTTTTAGGGTTTTTCGCTCTGGACCCTTTGGAAGGGTCAGGAGCGAAAATCATGTTTTGGGCTCATTTCTTCATATTTGATGACTTTTGGCAATTCAAGGACATACCTAAGGACACCTTTAATCTTGATCCACACTAAACTTGACATAAAATTGAGGGAAAAGATAGGTTTTGCACAATTTCGCTCTGGACCCTTTGGAAGGGTCAGGAGCGAATTTCTTGATCTTGAGCATATTCCCTCATCTTTCCAACTTCAAATCTCCTTCAAAGGTAAGGTCAAGCCACCTCCCTTCCATCTATGCCATGAAAACCAAGGATTTAATTTATTTTGAAGGGAAAATAGGTGATTATAGGAATTTCGCTCTGGACCCTCTGGAAGGGTCAGGAGCGAAATTCTTGATTTGGCTCAATTCTTTCAATTTCAATGATTTCTAGCAAGTTGAAGCCACTCCTAAGGACCTCTCCCATCTCAATTCACTTTAGTTTGCAATTGTCTTGGCATAAAATTGAGGAAAAAAGGTGGTTTAGTGAAATTTCGCCCTAGACCCTTTGGAAGGGTCAGGAGCGAATTTCCATTTCTAGACTTGATTCTTCATCCTTTTAATCCCAATCTTCATTGCAAGGCAAAATTTCATCCCTCTTCACCCAAGGAACAAGATTTAAGCCCAAGCAAGGTTAAAAAAAAAGGTTTGCAAGGAATTTTGCTCTGGACCCTTTGGAAGGGTCAGGAGCGAAATTCACCCTCCTGGACAAAATCCTCACTCTTCAACGCTTCAAACATTCTCAAAGGCAAAAAACATGTCCAACCTTCCTTTCATCATGCCTTGGATGTCAAAATTTGGTCAAACAAGGAAGGGAATGAGGTCTAGGAGGATTTTCGCTCTGGACCCTTTGGAAGGGTTAGGAGCGAAAATCATGATTTGGGCTAGATTGTTCGTTTTTCAAACTTCAATCTTGTTTGGGAGGCAAACATAGATCATTTTCCACTTAAGGAACAAGGTTTTAAGCCCACTCAAGGTAGCAAATGAGGTTTATAGTGAATTTCGCTCTAGACCCTTTGGAAGGGTCAGGAGCGAAATTCATCTCTTAGGCAAAATCTTGATCTTCCGAAGCATCCAACTCCCTCTCAAGGCAAGAACATACCAATTCATCCTCCATCAAGCCAACGCCTAGCCAAAATAAGGAAGAAAACAAGAGCTATGAGGATTTTCGCTCTAGACCCTTTGGAAGGGTCTGGAGCAAAAATCATGTTTTTGACCTTGATTCTTGATTTTTCCAACTTTAATCTTCCTTGGGAGGCAAACATAGGTCGCTCTTCTTGCATCTCCATCTTGGTCCTCACTTTGGCAAAGGGGAAAAAAATGAGTGTTTTCAAGAATTTCGCTCTAGACCCTTTAAAAGGGTCAGGAGCGAAATTCACCTTTTAGGCTAGAATCCTTCATCTTTTCCACCTTTACTCACTCCCTGAGGCTAGAACATTCAAAAACACCTCCAAACATGCCTTAGAAACTAGGAAATTGGTTTGGACAAAGAAGAAATTGAGGTCTTCAAGGATTTTCGCTCTGGACCCTTTGGAAGGGTCAGGAGCGAAATCCTCACTCTTGGCTAGTTTCTAACTTTCTTTCATCTCATTCTCCTCCAAACTTGATCAATTCAACTTCCTTCAATCGCAATCCAGACAATCCATCATCCAACTGAGTCTAGGCAAGGTCAAACTAGGTTTTTAGGGCCAAGAGAGGGCTAAATGGAGGATTTCGCTCTGGACCCTTTGGAAGGGTTAGGAACGAAATTCTCTTTCCAGGCTAAGCTTTCATCATCCCAAGGTCTAAAAACTCTTCTTCAAGGCAAACATGTGTCCAAGGCCCCCAAACCATGTCTTAGAAGTTGCAAATTTGGTCATGCTAAAGAGCAAAATAGAGGAAATATGAATTTCGCTCTGGACCCTTTAGAAGGGTCAGGAGCGAAATTCTCATTTTAGGCTCATTTCTTGATTCCTTTCTCCTTTCCTTGGCTTGGGCATAACTTGTTAGGCCTCCTTTGATCTCTATCAAGCTCACCTTGGCATCCAATTGGAGACTTTGTGAAGAAAATAAGGTGTTATATGAATTTCGCTCTGGACCCTTTGGAAGGGTCAGGAGCGAAATTCACCTTAGGCTATGATCCTGACTTCATTTTTTCGCATTTCTTCATTCAAACAAGTGTTTTTACCTTCATTCAAGGCTAGCAATGGGTTAGCTCATAGTTTGGGTCAAGGTGGAGTGTCTTGTAGAGGAATTCGCTTTGGACCCTTTGGAAGGGTCAAGAGCGAAATTCCTATTCTAGGCTCAATTCACCTTCAAACTGACTTGACTTTGTCTTAGACTTGATCCTAGATCCATTTCCTTCCATATCCTTGCAAATTTGCTTGACCACTCTTTGACTTAGGCGAGATCCTAAGTCCTTGGTGAATTTTCGCTCTAGACCCGAAATTCTACATTTTGGTCTCTCTGTCGGGATTCATGTATGGAATATAACATTTAAGTATACTTATACTTTTAAGTTATATTCCATATATACTATCAGGATGTTTGAGAGTGGTTTCGGACCTCCAAGAGTTATGATGCAAAATCTAGTTTTTGGAGGATTCTTTAGTTTTCCAGACTTAGTCAAATTTCAGGATCAAGAAGACATTCCAGACTTAGCCAAATTTCAGGGCATTTGAAGATCAGGATGACATTCCAGACTTCATCACTCACCAACTTGACCTAGCTCAGACCTTCAAGGATGATACTCACTCACCAAGCAAGACACAATTAGCAACAAGAGCAAAACCAAGCCCTAAGGAAGACTCTCAAAGAAACCCTAATTCTGGGGCCCCGTGGACTCACCCTGGCTTAAGCAAAGCCTGCCATCCTAGTGATCCCTCTGGCAACACTCAACATGCAAAGGCTAATAGACAAAACCCTAAAAGACCTAGAAAAACAAACCCTATAAAGCAAAAAGTAGGGGTCCCCATTTGCAATGGGGCGATGTGTGAATACGTCACAACACCATCCAAGTCTCATGTGGTCCCAACAAACCTTTCGTGAGGACAAGGTTGTTGGTTTTGCCATTCCAGGCCTTCCCACTGCATCATGAGTCTGTACAAGCACTCAACCATGAGCGGGGTACAGATAATGTTAATTAGTGTTCAAGCTACCCAAACCCCCTAATATATTATTAGGCTATCACATAATTATCCAACTTCCGAGGGGATTATCCTGTCAACCACTTTGGGCCCGGTCCCCACTCGGAAGCCACTCTTCCTTATGACACTACACAAACCCAAAAGAACTCCAAGGCAAAACATAAAAACCAACCATACACAGGGAGTTCAAACTTCAAACACAACTAAAGAAATACACTCGGTCACTCAAAACCCTTCCATCTAGGTTTAACCAGCTGGAGGTGATATTAACACAATTCGATCTACTTACGAGACGAGCAAAAAAGGGAAAGAAACATGAAAAGGACAAAATCAACATATAGCCAATTAACTTGCAAAATGACTTGATTAAGAAACCAAAACATATATGAAACCCAAACCATTATTTACATTCGAATATAGATTTTATTTTTCCATCAAGTTCATATTTGACCAAGTTTCACTATAATTTCTAAATTTCGATTTAAATCAATTTCTTCAATAGTTTCCAAAAACAATATAATCCTCCAATCCATATTCAGTAACATCAATTTAAAAATTCTGAAACAACAATAGATAAATTTAGTCATATCCATATTCAGTAACATCAATTTAAAAATTCTGAAACAACAATAGATAAATTTAGTCATATATATATATATATATATATATATATATATATATATATATATATATTTTTAAATCTGATAATTTTAAAAGCAGAAATAACTGATATTCATAAAACAGAATTAACTATTTCCATATTTCCAAACATATCTACATACTAATAAATATATATATATAAAAAAAAAAACCTAAATTAATTATTATTTTTGTTGGGCCCACATATTGCAAGGAGAGGAGGCATGGGAAAGGTGGGACCCACGAAGGAGAAGGGGGGCGTGGGTGAGTGGGAGACCCATGATGTGGGAGTGCCACAACACCCACAGCCATGGGTTCCCACGTTGTGGTATACCCATGACACCCACAATTGTGGGTTCCCATGTTGTGGTATGCCCACGGGGCAAAAATCAAATACCAAAAAAAAAAAAAAAAAGCAAAATTAAAATGCCCTTCCCACAATTTGGTAATAATTAAAAAAATTATTTTCTTTCTGAACATGCTAAAACAAAAAAAATTAAAATAAATTAAAACAAAACACGGCTGTATATAAACAGCAAACAAACAATTTCTTCTAGTAAATTGTTTTTATTTGCAACCATAGAATATTCAAATTTCCCATTTTTCCATTCACAGCATAAGCACTAATTTTTGAAATTTCAAATTCCCAACCCAGATTTTATTGATCTACATTTATAATACTCTCATGGAGAAATTAAAACAAAGTAAACAGAGAATTTACATTTCCACAATAAACTACAACCATTTACTTCTTTCCTACAAGATTTTTAAATAGATTTTCTCCACTAAACATAGCACTCAAAAATCACAGAGATTTCTTAAACAACACTAAAATTCAAAAATAGAGATTCAAAAACCAACCTTATATGCTTTCCTAGAAGAAAATTGAAGAGTCTTTCCAAGCTTTTCACCAAACTAAAACCCCTTCAAAAAATTCTTCAACACCTCCAACAAAATCCACATTCGACAACAAAGAGGAAATTTCCCTTTTCACCAAACTAAAACCCCTTCAAAAAATTCTTCAACACCTCCAGCAAAATCCACATTCGACAGCAAAGAGGAAATTTCCCAAAATGAAAGAAGTCTCTATTTTGGAAAAATCCCCCAAATATAAAGGATTTTTACCCAAAATATCTTTTAGGGCAAAAATCTTTTCCTTTTGAAAATATTACTTTTCTTAAAATAAAAATTGGAATACTTTCCTCCAAATTCAATACATTTAGATTTTAATTTAAATTCAAATTTCCTCACACACAAAAAAGTCAACAAGATATTTTAATTTTTAAGAGTTGAAATAACTTTTCTCAAATAAACAAGACACAATATAAATCTACTATATGATATATACTAAAACAATTAATTTAAATAATCAACCTAGAATGCTTGATTTATTTATTTAAGCATAAAAAGGTGCCCATATTAATTTATCCTTAATTTAATTTATAAATGACAATACACATTAATTATTAATAACCATGAGGTATTAATAATTAATTTCACATAAAATAACACTAGAAGAAATTTAATAAAGTCACAAAACGCATAACACACAAACTCATCTTAACAAAATAAAGACTTGACTCCCATACCAACATTTTGCACAATTGGGCATGGGCAGCATCCAAAATCAGCCTACACATCAAGTCTAGATTAAAGGCAAAAGATCCAACAGCTGGGAAGAAATCCAATTGAAATCGAGCGTCGATGGGGCAAGGAAAAGGATCTTGACAACTGGGTCGACAACCAACATACAAAGAGCATTCAAATTTTCAACTTGCTCGCGAGTTAAATCTCAACCGTCGGATCTGCCATCCCGCACGAAGATGGACGCGCGAGATGGCATCAAAAACTCCCCAAAAGAGTTTGGCAGGACATAAGGTTTCGGCAACATAAAGAAACCGCTTTGACACCCTTTAAAAGTCTAGCCGAAAAGGCCCTTCGTTATCTCCTGTAGGCCGAGCCCACCAAAAACCTCCATTTCGATGAGAGTAGGCACTTCGACAAAACAAAAAATCGCCTCCATCGCCTCTTGAAAAATTGGCTGAAAGGCCATTTCGCTATCAACAGGCACTTGTCCTACCGAATAAGAATTTTTCGCTAAGAGGGGAGGTTTTGGCAAGACCAAAAAGTCATAGTGTCGTTGTAGAAGGTTAGGCCGAAAAGGCCTTCTTCAAACAGGGCCCACCGCAGTCCTCATTTCGCTCAGACATCTCACTTCAGCAAGACCAAAAAGTGCATCTTGTCGCCCTTAGAAACCTGGCCGAAAAGGCCATTTCAATGAGACACTGGGTGCATTCTACCTAAAAGGAATGCGCTAAGAGAGGCCTTTTCTGCCTTGCGGGGGTGGAGGGGAACATCACCCACTAACTCTTTTTATTATCTCACAGCCTCTCATTCTACTAACTCATGCCCACGCGGGGGAAGAAAGGAACCAACTTCCTTGCCTTCCCCACCATCCCGCGCAAGTGAAACCTACTTTACAAAACTTGAGCAGCCAAAACCTTAGCCCGTTGCAGCCGAATAACACGCGATGTCAATAACAAGATGTTGGTGTAACTGTAAGGCACAGGTCAATAACCCTCGTGTTATTGACGCATAACCTTCATGTTATGCATTTTCTAGAAAATGAAGAAGCAACTAACTCTGCTGAGTACGATAACACAACGTGTTAGTCGCACTGAATTCCTAGATCCGAATTCCTAGATCCGATATCTGCTAAGGTTGGCACAAAAATTGCCAACAAAAACCAACAACCTTGATCTCTTGTAGACACAAAATATCTAGATAGGATCTATCTCTGCAAAAGGCTCTAAGAACACATTTCCTATTTGTTGATTCTAAACCCCTTACATTACACCTGCAAATTTTAATGTTCATTAATGAGAAGGGGAGGAGGGAGGAATTTCTAATTCTTCTAAAGCCTATCAAAACATTTAGGCATCTTGTCAATTTTGTCCTCTTTACCCTTTTTTGACACTTTTTTATCCATACTAGAATCAGAATTTTCCAACCTATCATTAAATTTCTCTTCTTTGAGTCCTCCATCCCAAGAAAAGGCCTCTACAAAAGCATAGCGGAATCATATTCCGACCTGAATATAAAGTGTTCATGCATGAGATCACCAATTCTTTGCCAAAAGCCTCATCACCCTCTTTGAAGTTACAGTATCTAATTAGTGTAGAATTAACCATCCTTGGTTGGATAATCTAGGACCAAAGTCTTCAGGACTAGCTATTGGGCCTTTTTCGAACCAGGGGGGCTGAGGTTCTTATCTTGATTAGAGCCATCCTCCTGAGTTGGAGAGGCCATGTTCAGGGTAGGAGGAAAGGCTTGAAAAAACCCAAAGCATCGGGCTTCATTTTAGGACAATCTTTTCTAAGATGAAAACATTTAAGTTGTGTACTAATAAAGGGATAAAAAATAAAATAAAAATACCAAAACGTACAGATCATTGCTATTGGTGCAGATTAAATTTATGCTGTGAATAAAAAGTAAATTGATGAAGCTACAAAAAACTTATAACAAATTGTAAAATTGTGAATATCATCAAAAGATAAAAGAAGTAGAATTTTAGAGGAAGAGGCACATTTTACCACAACTAAGAAGGGGAGATAAGTTCAGTTGTCGTTGTTTTTCCCGTATCTTTAGATGGCCATGCATTCTAAAAAAAGCAGTGAGCCTGTGGTGACTCTTGAAATCTTTCATAGGAGCATGCTCAGCACTCCAAATAGATTCATCCCATTTCCTTAAAGTTAATATCCTTGATCTCCCCAATGAGAAAAAACATGCAATGTTCATAAAAACTCTCCAAATCAACAAGACACTTACCTTCGAGGATTTGAAGTACATGCTCAGCATTCCATCCAAATTACTGCTAAATTCTTACATACTATTTAGTGCCTAATTGAAAAACATGTGATGTTTGTGAAGATTAGTTTTGTAACTTTTGTGCCATCTATAGTTCAACAAGAAACTCGCTTTTTCGGGTTTGAAGTTGCATCCAAGCACTTCATCTTGACCGCGCTTATATTGTTCAAGTGTGTGATGTCCCCTTCTAGTTGACATCTGTCAGCTGAGTAGATTAGCCTATGACTAACCCTCGTAGGCTGATGAGGTTGGGTAGAGGGTCCTCTAGAGTTTGATTCACCACCTTCAGAGCAAGCACTCCAGGTCTGGTCTTCGTTTGAGGTCTCCAGGACTCCGTTTGAGATACTTTCTATTTTTAGCAGTCTTGCTATTTATAGCCAGTAGGTTGGGCAAGGACAGATTATGGTTTGGCAGTCTCCAGTTCAGACGGCAGGCATTTCTGATGAATACTTAGAGAGATATTAATATTTAATTATTTTTAATTATATATTAAATGGCGAACTTTAATGTTTTAATGTTTTAAAAAGTCACTTTAAGTTATAACTTAAGTGAGGGTCTATTTCTCATCAGATGGGGCCAGTTTTTATATTAAATGGAAGATGATTTATTTTTGACACTTCAATAGTCAAAAATAAATAATAAAAGTTAAAACATCATTAAAGGCCAAGTCGCGCCTTTCTTGGGAATCGCGCCAACCCTAAATGGAGAAGATTAAAGAAGATTTTAAGTCTTCTTTTTCATTATGCTAAGTTTTGATATTTTTGTTTGGAGCTTTGAGAGGAGTTTTGACCTAGGGTTTCAGCAGAAGATTCTTCTGCAGTGATCAGAGGTATCGGTACAGGAAAACGTGGGATTCTTGTGCAACAGCATCAGAGGTTGTGAAATATCAGCTGATCTTGCTCTTTCAGTTGGTTTTATCCAGAAACCAAGATTGGACAGATTGGAAAGGGGTTTATTAATTTTTATGCAAAAGATTGATTGCAGCCGCAGAGTCAGAACAGAGGTAGGAATAAGTGTGTGACAGATGGGGGTTTTGTGCATGTACAGCTTGCTGATCTGCCGTACCTTTCTTCCTTGAAAGGGTACGATTTTTGCTGAGGAGTCCAAAAATTCCGAAACAAATGCCAAAAGGGACGCCTTGCAAATGTCTTTCCATCGGGCTAACATGCAAGTATTTCGGCTCAGTTTAAAATAAATTGCAGCTTGCTGTCATAAAATCTGTGCATGACCAGCAATAGGAAAATAAGGGTTTTAACAGAATATACTGGTATTTATCAGTTCTTCTCTAGCTGCTTGTTATTTTTATTTTATTATTAAATAAATGATGAACGGATGTAATGAAGGTTTGATCAGTGTTGTTGAATATAAATTGATTCCCAGCAAATACCATTAGTTGCTTTTTGTGCTTAAGATTGTCAAAATTCTATTTGCTGTCATTATTTGCAAAGAACACACTTGAAACGCAACAGGTTCAGCAAAACGTTAGTTGTCTCAGTTGAGGGCCTTTTGAGGTTCTTACAAAGTGATATTCTTTGAATCTCCAATAAAAAAGCATGCAATATCCATGAAGATCTGTTTTTGCCTACTATACAGTTCAACAAGACACATAGGTTTGAAGTGCATTCTCGGAGCTTCACCCGAATTCATCCTGTATGCTTACAATCAAACACTTCAATTTGCAGATGAAAACAAGTAATGCCCACAAATATCTGTTTTTCTTACTATATCAAAGCTTAAAGTCTGTTTGTGTGCCCAACTGTTTGAGAGACAGATAAATCTGCAAATGCTTCTAGAAGACTCTCAAACCAAATCTTCACATCCACTATCCTATAATTGGTGGAATGCATGCGAACAGAGAAGTTTTCTTGCATGGTTTGGACTTGTTCAACAAAGAATTGTTATAGTATGGTTTAGCGCCCTCTTATCTTGAGTTGTGAAAATTACCAAACTATCTGGATCTTGCAAAGTTCATATTGGGTTGTGACTACCAATCTACCAGGATTCAGCAAGCTCATCTGGGTTGTGATAATTAATCGCTAGGCTACCAAGATTCAAGAAGCTCAACTTGAGTTGTGACAATCACCAAACTACCAGGATTCAGCAAGATCATCTAGGGTTGTGACAATTACACTACCTAGATTCAGCAAAGTTGTGTCGAATAGGGCATCTAACTGGTCAACCTGATCAATGTCGTCTATAACAATATAAAAATACAAAGAGCTTCCCCTTTAAAAACCATACGAGAGATAGCCAGTTACATGGAATAGAGGAAGATCTTCTTCACCAAGATCTTTGAGGAGCTTACTTTACAAAGAAGACAGCTCTCTTTTCGCATATGATTTTCTCACTTTAGTCGGATCACATGATCCATAGCATTCTGAACGGCTGTGTCTGAAAAATTCTTCGCCCAGAGTTATTTTCGCAAACCCTCATTCAAAATATAGTAGCCATTTGAACTTTCTTATCCTTCTTTTGCCATAAATGGCTTTCGAAACCCCTAAAAGTTCACCAACTTCGGCTGATTATTTTGCTTACCTCTTGTCTATCTCATGAGCACAACAAACTCATTGGCTTATCATCAACATTGAAAATTAAGAGGAAAAAAACAAGAATTTAATCACAAAGAATTTCTGAAAACAGTGTTGGAAGGAGTAAAGAAGTGATCCATCGAAACACTTCCATAAAATCTTACTGATTTTATGCTTGCTTGGGTACTAACAAAAGTAAAACCACAGATAAAATGATCCATCCAAAGCATAAAATAAAGACTTACCAATTTTATGCCGAACTCGTAGCCAGGAGTGCACTACATCAGCATATACTCCAAGGTTCAGAGCGGATGGCATCACGTCATAAAACATTGCAATTTGAGCTGAAAGAGAACAGAGGTTACAAGAAAATGAAATAAAATACGATTCTCCCAATTCCATCTGTTGAGAACTAAGAAAGGTCTTCGAAACATCCAAGCAATGGGAAACAGTTTGAAAAGCCGTGATTACAGACATAGGTTTTCGACAGTTTGAAAAGCCGTGATTACAGACATAGGTTTTGGACACTTTGAAAAGCCGTGAATTCATACTGGGGTTTTGGATAGTTTGAAAAGCCGTGAATTCGGACTAGGGTTTTGCAGACAAGTAGCCAACCGGTTTGAACGGGCAGCCAGGTAGCCGAGAGGGGTTTTGTTTTGGTTTAGTGGCTGCACAGTTTCGCCTGAAGACAGTGTGGAGGGGACATTGGCTTTTGGTGCGTCCAGAGATCGCAGCTAAAACAAGGCAGTCGAGGTTTTTTAGGGTGCGCCTTCCTCTAGCCTTCGGTGGAAGACTTTTTTTTCAGCGCTAGGTTGCTATTAGGCGAGAGGAGCAAATACGTCCGTGGGTCCACAAGATGATATAGAACATGTGCATCATGGCCCCACACATGACCGCCTTATTGGGCAAAATTTGCGCAACTGCACATCAAAAACATAGCAGAAAAAATCGCATAAATATTCACATTAAACATAAAACCTTTCGGGCCATACATGTATCCATTACCAAAAAACATAACATATTGCATAACATTTGGAAATATTAAATACAAAATAAACACATGTCAGCGTGGGCACTTTCACGTGCAACCATGCCAAAGAGTGGGCCCCTCTAACAAAAAAAAATGTCATTGTAAAAGCTTTAAACATGACCAAGTTTTTGTTATGCGGCCTCAGACACCAATAAAACAAGCATAACATAAACATTAATATTGCCAACACGACATGCATGGACCCAACTACGACCCTTCACATAGCACATTTTGGTTAGTTTGGGTCCACATCGGCGTTGCGACACCTCCTTCCCCTGGCACAGTACCCAACACTCTATCGCCTTTGTACAGCCCGTCATGTCTCCTTCCCGTCTCGTCACGCCAACTCCCACCTGCAACGACAGCAAAAATCGTGTAAGGCCACCAAATTCCAACCAAAAACAATCAAATAAGGCTTAAATGAATTACTTCTGCAGATTCAATAGACAAACAATGCAATTCCAAATTTCAAATTCGAAACAACACATTAAAAAGGGCGAAACCACGCAATCTATGTATAAAACATAAATTCCCATCTCATTACAAGAGTCAGATTCGAAAGAATACAGTGCAAGAGAAAAACAAAAAGCAAAAACACGGAGTGGCAAAGATTCAACAAAAGCACACGAGTATTGTTCTTGTTACCATACATATTTTTCTACATCACACTGTTAGATCACATTTTCTCCTTTACAATCTATATAAACTGTAACGTTTAATCTGAAACATTTTGAAGCATTCCTAAGCATTCTCAGAAAACCAATCCCAAGCATTCCCAGAGACCATTCCCAGGCATTCCCAGAAACCATTCCCAAGTATTGACAAGCATTCCCAGCAACCATTCCCACTAAAAATTACGTATTCAGTTACTTTTAAATTAAAAACATTAAGCAATATAATGCTTACCAAAAATGTGTCAACACATACACACGTATTCATTCAGTCTTGCATTTGCTTCTTTTGCTTGGGTGAGGGGACGTAGTCTTCGTTGTCCTCGGACTCCGCAGGAACCTCTGGTACTTCGTACCAGCAACCAGTGTCATCTGCAACTCTCGCATCAGCTGCACCTCTCGAAATTCCCTCTCCTACCGCCTCACCTGCACCTCCCGACATTCCCTCACCTCCTACACCACCTGATGTTCCTTCATTTACCTTCTTCCTCTCCATGAGCCGCATCTCCAGCATTGTCCATTCGAGTGTGGTTTCGGCAGACCTTGCCTTGCGGTCTGCCCCCACTTCCCATCGAATGAAGGGGAAAATTGTAGGAACCCCACGACCCAGTTCTCGCTTAAGCACTTCAAACCCTAGCCTTAGAATAGTTGTTACGAAAAGTTCATCGAGATTCGGCAGCCAGTCATCGTCCACGATTTCTTTCAACAACCATTTAACTTTCTCTGAGCTTTTCCCAATCTACCACCATGCCCACGATGTTCGCATACGTCCAATACCGGTGATCTGTGTTCGTGAAATAGTCACCCAGAAACAATTTCAAGTACCGAAGAAACCTGTCATCCCCGAACTTGAATACGACCTTCAACCTTTTATCGGTGATCTTGCCCCTAAAGGCCAGTTGTTGTCTCGTTGTGTAAAGGGTGAAGGTGGCTTCCACATCTTCTTCAAACACTACACACATATACAAAACTTCTAGATTTATGAAGGGAATGTTTTTTTAACTAACTGAAACTATATCCCACCAACACATTAAATAGCAACTTCATTGCTTTTTTAATAATTGCCTCCAGATTTATTCTCGCCCGTCGTCTTGTTTCATTTATTGACAAATTAATAATTGTGTCCCTTCGCAATTGCCATGCATATACAATTAATGCATGCACAATTGTATAGGAGATGGTTGCCAGCTTTCACCCTTCACAATTGCCATGCGTATACAATTAATATGTGCACAATTGTATACGAGGTGGCTGTCAGCTTTCACCCTTCGCCATGTATACAGCTGAGTTGGCTCCCACTTATCAACAGAGGGATCCACATATATATGGGTTGTATATGTATGAATACCTTTCTATGCGGTCCACATATCTAGTGGGCTCCAATTATGTATTAATACCTTTACAAACACACACATACATATATACACATATATTTATATATACGCAATGAGTATATATATATATATATATATATATATATATATATATATATATATATATATATATATATATATATACGCGCACACACACACACACACACACATATATATGTGATTATATATAAAGTCAAATATATATTTGCGTATATATGTGTCTGTGAGTATGTGTGTGTGTGTGTGTGTGTGTGTGAGAGAGAGAGAGAGAGAGAGTATTTATGTATGTGTGTGTGTGTGTGATTGCATGCATCACTATTCATACATATATATGTCTATCAATCCGTATAATGGCATATGACTTACTGTGCAATTGCAAACCAATTCAATATTTGCATTCACAAACATGTACAAGTATTTAGCAATTCCATACCAATCTAATCTTTGAATTCAAAGAACATGTAGAAATGCATGCCAATTACTCTACATGTATGTATATACATATGTGCATGTATGTATATACAGATTAAAGTAATGTTTTGAGGTCACATGCAAAGTTTGTAATATATAGCATGATGCAGATTGACAATGATACATTCTAGACAACGCACATGGATACAACAGAGCGTGGAAATGTCAAACACAAATCAACGCTATCAAATTGTACAAAATTATCAAATATGAGAGGCAAAACTATCTCAAGGTCCACGAGATTCTAACAAGTGAAGGTCTTGTCAAAACCCTATTTCTAGACGATGTTGATTATGAAATCCTAAACTATCTTTGTGAAACTTTCCCCACCTAACACTTTGTTATTCCACCCACAGAGTGCCTTGTTAACATCCCATATCCCCAAATCCGAGCACAACAAGAGTGGTTAGCCAGGCATGGTCAAAATGTTGACCAATTCTTTCTCTGTCCATACCCTTGTGATGATCTTGTCTTCCCCACAAGATCTTGTTTCTTTTCAAAATTATTCAAAATCAGGCTCCAATCAAGGCAAAACAACAATATCAATAGATTTTTCTTAGAAAAATATGGTCCTCAAGTCCGAGAATGCTCTCAAAACCTGTCCTAGCAACACCTACTTTGTACAGCAGTGGATGAACAAATCCCATCATGGATTTTTACCAAAATATACATCCAACCTGATTGTAAGCCAAGCACCCCTTCTCGTCTATACAATCAAGTAACTCTTTGGAAAGAACACACTCCAGCTACACCCCCACATCTAGAAGACCTAGAAGGTTTTGACCATGGATTCATACCGGAATAGGTGTCCAATACAAAAAACAATAAAACAAGTGTCCAATACACAAAAGAAGTAAACAATTGCTGAAATTTTAAGTTTTGTAAAAGGGAACCATAGTCATATTGTTCAAGCTTTGCTGACTTGTTGCATCTTGTTGTCATTCAATTTGTAATTGCACATTCATTCCATATCAAGCATCACTATTGGCACTGATCAACACACACTGATTTACAAAATGACATGGTTAGTTGGTTCGATCTCAGAGTATTCAGATTCAAAAGAGTATAGCTGATATTAATCTTCAAAAAAGATTGAATGGCTAACATAAACTTATTCATATCAGTCATGGTGGCTTATATTTATTAAACGTTGTTTCCATGGCTAACATTCATGTTCATGTTGTTTTGTGTAGACAAGATGCCTCGTCATGCTTCAAAGAGATCAACATGCACAAGGGTGCGTTCAGAAAAAAGGGGTGTCACTTTCAATGTTGAAGCAGAAGCCCCGCCTCCTGTTCAGACCCAGGCAGACCCTATACCCCCAGCAATAGATGATCCAAATGAACGTCCTATCCCAACCATGGTGGACCAACCTAGTCCACCTTCAACTACAAGAAAAGTAACAATGCAACAGAAGTTGTGGTCGACAACGGATATGGAAGGTGCACTCCAAGATGTTGAGGACAATGACATGTCCATACGGGGTGCATCAAGGAAATGGGGCATCCCAACTGCAACACTGTCAAAATGGTTGGGTGGTCTGACCACCACGTCCAAGAAAGGTCCACCAATCATCCTCGCGTATCAACAAGAAGAGGAGATTGTGCAGCGGTGCCAAGAGATGGTTGGTTGTGGTCATGGCCTTGAAATCATAAACTTGAAGGCAATTGTCTCTCATATTTGTGAGGGTAGACCAACCCCTTTCAAGGATGGCATGCCTGGCAACTCATGGTGGTCTGGATTCAAGGCTAGACATCGTGAACTCAGCTTGCAGACGGTCGAAGGCATCGACAAAGACTGGGCACTATGTCTTAGACCAGCAGTGGTTTCTACTTTTTATGAGATATTGTCAAAAGTATATGATGCTAACCCATGTGGTCCTGCCCGTATTTGGAACTGTGATGAAACAGGATTAATGACCGATAAAAATGGGGCAACGAGGGTGCTTGCAAGGAAAGGAAGCAGGAACGTTTCTTATATACTTCCAAAGAGTCATGAGTGGATCACAATTCTTTGTTGCGTTAATGCTTTCGGACAAAGCATTCCAAGGTTCTACCTATTCAAAGGCAAGAGGCAGATACAAAATTACATAGCTAAATGAGAACCTGGTGCTTGCACGGCAGCGCAACAACATGTGTGGATGACCAAGGAATTATTCATGAGTTGGTTGCACCACTTCAAGCACTACGTCCCTGGGGTGTATCACCAACAAACATGTGCTTGTTGATATTCGACAACTATGACAGCCATGTTTCATTGCCAACCATCCAGGAGGCAAGGATGTTGGGCATAGACTTGCTGACACTGCCAGCTCACACATCTCACAAATTGCAGCCACTCGATGTGAGTGTATACTCTCCATTCAAAACATACTTCAAATCGAAAAGAGTTGCATGGATAGAAAAGTTCCCCAATCTACAAATCATGAGGGCTGAACTAGTAGAATTAAGCAACAAGTCTTTGGCCAAGGCATTGATTGTTTCAAACATTGTTGCGCGATTCAAATGGACGAGGATATGGCCCCTCGATCCTAATGCCCTCAACCAAGACATGCAGCCCAACACCACATTCCACATTAATGATGGGGAAGATGCATCTATAGTGCAAAACATGCTCAACCTTTCAGGAGTCCATGTCTCCCCATAAATGGTTGTGGAAAACATCACAGCCAGTCCTCAAATGGATTCAATTGCACGAGTGGACATGGAATGGGCAACTACCAACATTGATGAAGCTGCAGTTGACACTTTAAATAAGATTCTTGGCCTTCCATCCAAGCGAATTGCACCATCTCAGGTGGTGGAAGAGGCGGCGAATATCGGTGTTGAGTTGAAAGGTGAAGATGAACGAGGGACATCTAGCTTGCCTTCACCACCAAAAGGTGTCATTCCGGAAATGGTGCATTACTATGCAGATTGTGGTGACTGACAATAAAAATGATGCAGGTTTGACGCAAGAAGCAACACAAGATTGTAATGTGGAACAGAAGAGCCCGATGTCACAAGTGCTCTATGCTTCAATCACAACAACAAAATACACTTTCACGATTCTTAAAGTTGTTCATTCACATTGTGAACCAAAGAAGTGGTAGGGGGGCCAACTGGCATCTGTTTGGCACAGGAAGGGCAATTTATAACTTCTAATGAGTTTGTCGAGGGTGTCAAGTTTGCAGAGACGAGGAGTAGAGAAATAGAGGAGGGGAAACAAAGAAAGAGAGAGCAGATAAAAGCAAACAAGGCAACAAGTTTGTTGGCCAAAAAAACTAATGCACTGTTGAGAAAGGAGAAAGCGATCTTGCGGCAAGAAAAGGAAAGGCTGAAGGAATTAGAGAAGAAGGAAAATGCTAAAAATCTGCAATGAGATAATGCAAGGAAGGAACACGAGGCTGAGGAAAGGGCAATATCAGAGCAGGTCCAAGAGTCAGCAAGAAAGAAGTTGTTGATCAGTGAGTTCAGTACGTCCATGCCTTTTCCTGACCGACACCCTATTATGCAAGATCTAATTAACACAATGTTGCCCAACTTTCCAACATGCATGAATTATTCATGTACTTCCCCATCGCCTACTTTTCCTGGTACTTCGAAATATATTGCAGGGGTGCAAGCCCTGAATATTGCAACCTAATGCCACTTGAATTGAGTACCAGTGAGTCAAATGATGTTGACGATAAAACGACACCCATTACAGCATCGTAGCCATTAGGCTCAGGGGCAAGAATTTTTTTGCCTCATTTTTTCAATTGAAGTTTAAGAAGACATTCTAGATAATAGTTCTTGTTCAATTTTGATTGATACTTACACACAATGTGTGGAAATTGATGCAATAGATACATTGGTAGACATATTGATTGGTGACATACAAGTAATGGGATGATTGACTGTTTTTGCCAATTTAAATACTTTATTATGTGTCAACAGTTTCGATTGTTTGAGGGTTACAGGGTTTCAATGGTTTCAATGTTTGGATGACTTAAATGCTTTCAATGGTTACATGTACATTCAATGCGTAATTGGTTCGCATAGTTCAAGTGCTCCAATGTTTGAATGTCTCAAATGGTTTTATATGTTACGTTTATATTCAATTCTTGAATGGTTTGCAGAGTCCAATGGTTTCGGGTTGGAAAGGGAAGTTTGATATGTTGGTACAATTTACATGTAATGGGATGATTGAGCAAAGGTGTGAACAACTACATGCTACAGATTTCATATATTGAATGATTTTCATGGCAATAGTTTTGATAGCACAATTGAGTTGTGTGCCCAACATGAAACTTTACCAATTGAACACCTCAGAAACCTTGCCATTGGTGTAAGGTGTCAAAATTGTGTCATTTTGTACCATCGAACAAGGTCACCACGTGGCATTTTTCTACATGACCACCCAATCCAACAAGCTCGCCCTCCATACTTCCTCCAACCACTTTGAAAAGTTCCTTGTAGTGTCATTAACTATATCTCACCTCACCTTCCATGAATTAAGGTACTCCAATGAGGACACACAACTGTTTGAAAATATTAATACTTTTGATTTGTGATGCACCCAATCCACCAAGCTCTCCCTCCATATGTCCTCTGACAACTTTGATAATTGAAGAGCACAAAGGTTTTCAAACAATGGCATGTCGTCGTTGTTTGGGAGTAAGATAAGTGCAAAAAAGATAAAGGTGTTTTTTGTGAATGCATCAGATAGAGGATCAAAGTTGTTTGAACTTGATTGTTCAATCCACCTAAGAACTATTTCAAATTGAGTAAGGTCCCAGGCTTCTTGTAAATTTTGTGCAAGGTTGGAGGCTCATTGTTCCAATTGTTGACATATTGGCCCAATCATCACATTACATGTAAATGGAGATCAAAGCATGCAATGACCTTGTTGTAGCCAGGTCAACGAAGTACTTGGGCAGAGGTAAAAGTTGGTCTCTCTTTCCACATGGCATGACACGTTGTCCCCAAAGTTAGGGTGTGCATATAGTGGATGCTCACACTAATGTATATGCATGTTCAAGCACATATGTATATACATGTACGTGCACATTCGTGTATACATGTACATGCACATATGTATATACATGTACATGTTGTATGCTAGAAATGTGGTGTTAACCTGCAAGAGGAGAAAACAATTCAAACACACACATGAAACATTGCATTAGAGGTTAGAAATCCAAACAAAGCAAGTTAAATGAATCTAAACTCTTTGAAATCGTTCCATGTTCCTCTATCTCCAAGGATCTTCAAGGTTCAAGGTGGCTCTCAACTTGGAAGAGCACTTGATTCTTTAAGATGACAACCTAAAGAATGAGATTTAAATTATTATAAGATCTAAATGGAATGCAACCAAGATCCTAGTGATGAATTAGATATGAAACTAGATGATGATAGGATGCAAGATATTGATACGAAGCTTAAACTAGTATGAAAATGATACTAAGATGAAGCTAACACGATATGAGATTAACATGATATATCTAAGATTATAATGCTATGAAAATGATCTAAAATGCACTATTCCATCAAAGAGAGATAATATTCTTAATGTTATGAGACTATAAGTTTGATGCACAAAGACTTGATTGTTTTGAAGAAGGAATGGGCTCTATTTATAGGGAAAATAGGGCAATGGATGGTCAAGATTGGATAATCTTAACAAGGGCCAGGATTGAAAGTTAATCAATCCATGTTCACAATTCTCACCAATGAAATGGTGACAATTGTCAACACAAGACTGCTTGAGAGGAGATGTAAGAAGCATTAAATGCTTGAGAAGACATGATGGTTACCTTGGGCGGTAAGGGTTAAGGTTAGGTTAAGATTACCCATTGGATAAAGCTTTTACCCAAAGGATAAACTCTTGTGCAAGGGTTAAAGGGATAACCATAGTCAAAGCAATGAATGCTTGATGAGACCCCTGGGTTAGATGAGGGTTGAGTAAGGCAAAAAGTCTCTAACCATGCCACAAAGGGTTAGTTAACCATTAATGGTTTGGAAGACTTTCAAAGTTAAGTTGTTGAAGACACAAAGCCTTTAATGGTTTTCAAAGACTTCAAGGGTTTGAGAAGTGACTTCCCTTTGTTTAGGTATGTGACAGTATTTAGGAAATGGATTAAGCTAAATTAGAAGTGTTTAGAAGAATCTAGAAGGGGTTTAGGAGACAAGTGGGAGATGTAGGAAAATGCAAGTGGGTGGGGAAAATAGAATTTAATTAAAATAAAATTAATTTATTTCAATTGTGGTTGCAACTTGCATTTGTAGGACTTTTCAAGTGGGGGGATTTAATTAAATGTAAATTTAATTAAATGGGCTAGAAGGGGGATTTTAATTAAATGTAAATTTAATTAAATGAGCTAGAAGGGGGATTTAATTAAATGTGAATTTAATTAAATGGCTTAGATAGAAGAAGGGTATATTAATTAATAGGAAGAATTAAGAATAATTAAATGAATAAAATTCACTTAATTCATTGTGCAATTTTTAGGCGTCTACGCATACATACATAAATGTAAATGTCCACATAGTGAATGTCTTCAAATTTGAGTTGTAAGTCATGTAGATTTATACATGTGCATACACGTGTGTACATACATAAACATGTGTAAATAAGTAGACATGTGCAAATACATACACATGTGCATACACATTTGCACATACATGCCACTATTCATGTCTAAGGGTTTGAGGGTTTCTAATTTACTATTTATGCATTATTTGAAAGAAACAATACTAGTTACAATGAAGCATGAAAAGTATTAATTATTTCATTTGTGAACATTCAAAATTTAATTTAAAGCATCGGAGACATCAAAACATTGAAACTATTGAAACATGACAAGTACTGAAACTATTGAAACATGACAACATTGAAAGTATTGAAACATGACAACTATTGAAACGTGACAATCATTAATGAGTTCATTGAAAGAAGAACAATAAAAGTGTGTTGACAACTAACTCGCAATCAACCAAATAAACTTCTATTTAATTGAGTGTAAACCCTCAGACATGTAACCATTCAAGCATTGAATGTCCACTTAAGCATTGAAGCAATGAATTGAAATTTGTAAAAAATTGAGACAATGAAACCCTTCGAACCATTGAAAGCATTCAAACCCTCAGTGCCACAAACCTTGAAACTCACAAAGACTCAAACATTCGAATATTCAAATATTCACTTGAACCATTGAAACCAAGAAACCCTAAAAAAATTCCAACATTTGACAAATTCAAATATTTGCACCATTGAAACAATCGACAAATTCAATTATTTGCACCATTGAATAATTTAAATCATTGGGGACATCAAAACATTGAAACTATTCAAACATAACAACTATTGAAACTATTGAAACATGACAAGTATTGAAACTATTGTAACTTGAGAATATTGAAAGTATTGAAACATGACAATCATTAGTGAGTTCATTGAAAGAATAATAGTAAAAGTATGTTGACAACTAACTCGCAATCAACCAAATAAACTTCTATTTAATTGAGTGTAAACACTCGGGCATGTAACCATTAAAGCATTGAAAGTACATTTAAGCATTAAAGAAATGAAATGAAATTTGTTAAAAATTGAGACAATGAAACCATTGAAAGAGTGAAACCCTTCGAACCATTGGAAGCATTCAAACCATCAAACCCTCAAACCCTGAAACTCACAAAGACTCAAACATTCAAATATTCAAATATACACTTGAACCATTGAAATCGAGAAACCGAGAAACCCTCAAAAATTCCAATATTCGACAAATTCAAACATTTGCACCATTGAAACATTCAACAAATTCAATTATTTGCACCTTTGAAACCCTAATCAATCTCTTGAAAAGTGAAACAGTGAAACCCTTGGAAACTAAAGGCATTGAACTCTCTAAAGCATTTGAGCATTGAAACCATGTAACAAAGGAAACCCCCAAAACCCTATACCCTCAACCATTCGAGCATTGAAACCATTAAAACAATGAGTGAATTCAAAAGCCTTTGAGAAATTGGAACATTGAAACATTTAAAACACTAAAACCCTTGAACATTCGATCAATGAAACCATAGAAACCAAAGGCATTGAACTCTCCAAAGCATTCGAGTATTGAAACCATGTAACAAAGGAAATCCCGAAAACCCTATACCCTCAACCATTCGAGCATTGAAACCATTAAAATAGTGAGTGAATTCAAAAGCCTTTGAGAAATTGGAACATTGAAACACTGAAACCCTTGAACATTCAATCAATGAAACCCTTCCAACTGAAAACCATTGAACTCTACAGAGTAATTTAATAATTCAAGCATGTATCAATTCAAATCCTTGAATCCTTAAACAAATTCAATTTGACATCGATTAGAAGCCATCAATACAAACAACGATAAAAGAAATGTAAACCTACCTTCTCGTAGCAGTGAGCAAAACAAAAAATAAAGAACCTTGAACAGAGGATTGTGATTCCCTTTTGGTATGTAATTGTGTTCAAGAACACATTGTGTTGTGCTAAAAAACACAAAGACTTGCAGAAACACAGAGAATGAGGAAAAAAATACCGAAATAGCAAAGGGAAGTAGCCTTCAAACAAAAAATTGGAATCAACATGCCTTAGTGAGGACATTTCCTCACCTGGGTCGAAGGGGGAGTCGTCGTTGGTTTATCGCAGCAACTGCAACGCGTCCTCGTCATAGCCAAACCCTGCAAAAACTAAATGAAATGTCAAACAGTGGAAGGAGGACAAAAAAATTGAGCAAAGTCCATAATTCGAAGGAGAAAAATAAATCCTTGACTCGACTGAAGGTGCGCACGTTCTGGGTCCTTGCCGGTTTGGTTACATGCCATGACGAACAAGAGGTGAGGTGATGGAAACCCTTACATGGAGAAAATGCGCGAAATGGATGACCTTTCGTAGGAGTGAAATGCTAGGAGATGAATGCCATGAATGCCTCTTTTCTCAAAAAACATGATGGGGCATCTGGATGTAGGGCAAGTGAATGCAGAGTTAATGCAGCAGGTTGGAAAGTTTGAAAGTGGCAGCGTCGTTTTTTGGAGGGAGAGCTCGGTAAAATGGGTTGTCATCTAAAAATTTGCCACGCGTAAACCACATTTGATACTGGTGGAAAATATCAATAAGTAACGAGGCAAGTCCGCCAACGTTTCGATTGGGGGTACAAAACGACACTATTTCGCCACCTCAGACCAATGCGCACCAGACACGTGGCAAAACAAATTATTGGACTTCCACCTCATGATTTCGGGTTGCCAACTCATCGATTAAGTTGGTCGATGGTCAAACTTGGTCTCTAGGTCCACATGGCATGTCACGTGGACCCCCAAAGTTAGGGTGCATACGCACAGACGCCTCTCCTCTAGGTAAACTCGCCTTTGTCGATGTTCTATTTGTAAAAAAAATCTTTTGCATTGTGGAAACCGAAGCACTAGCGAACATGATAAACAAAAAAGGAATTTTTGGTCCTATTGAAACAAACTACTTAGCTCAAGTGAAAATAGTGTTAGAAATTAAAATTGGGCAGTGGGTTTGGGTTAATGCCAAGTAATATCTGAGCATCTTAAATGTAGACTAACTTGTTTAAAATGGATACTGTAGACACCCAAAATTGTCCAATCTAATTAAATAAATTATCTACGCTTAATTATTCTATTAATTAAATAAATATTTATTTATTTAATTAATTCATTTATCCTCTTCTAGCCTTATTTCTCATTTAAATAAATACATTTGTTTATTTAAATTATCCTTTTCCTAAATTAAATAAATATCTTATTTATTTAATTGATCCCACTTCTTCTATTAATTAAATAAATCTTTATTTATTTAATTAATTCATTAGCCTTTTCCACATATGACACATGTCATTCATCTCTTAATTCATACACTACCTACCCCTTTCATTATTTTATTATTTCTTTACCTACCCTCTAATCATAGCCGACCTCCTTTTACACCTCTCAATCTTATCCCTCCATTTCATATAGTGTCTTCTATATAAGGAGATGTTTCCTTCATTATCAACCTTAATCATTCATCTTAAGGACTTGACTACACTACGATCCTACTTGCAACCACATTTCGTTCTTTGTTGAGCTCTTGTGCACATAAAATCTGAGAGCAAATATATCAAGCAAGATCAATGGAGATAGGAAGAATGGAGATCAAAACTCTATTGGACGTGATGGTATAATCTTTGTGATTTCATTTGATTTGCATTGTCTTAGGTAATCTTCATATGTTATGGTAGATCTTTGTTGTTGTTAGGCTAGGGTTTTGTGGTTGAATTCATTTAGCCTTTCAATATCATTATTATTGTTATCCATTTTCACCATATACATTTTGGCACGCTCGGTGGGACTCTTGTCCCTTTTTGCATTTAACATCTTTGTTGTAGATTTTGTGTTTTTGAAGTTGCAGATCTGACATTTTCGACAGCATTTTGATATTCTCACGTCTATGTACTTTCGGATCGCGTTTTTGATTTTTTGGTGCATCTGCGACATCTGGAATCGCGTCTGTGTTATCAACAGTATTTTATTTTGCAGGTTCTGAAAATCGCGTTTGTGTTCCTCAGTCACGTCTGCGGTGTTTTTAGACGCGTCTGTGTCCAGAAGTCGCGTCTGGGTTCTGGAGCTGCGTCTGTGTCTCACAGAGCCGCATCTGCGTCGCGAAGTCGCGTTTGTGTCAAAGGTAATCGCGTTTGTGTGGACCGATTTCAAATTTTAAGTTACTGATTTAGTTTTGGGAGTTTTGCATTAAAGGTTTCAGATCCGGTTTATTTGGAGCTAACATTTTCAGATCTAGCTAATGAAATTGGTGCAGCTTGTCTTGAAAGCAAAATCGTTTGGTTGAAGGCCCCTATTTTCACAAAGTCTTTTAGATTTAAAATTTACCTAACTTGTGTGCTTGCAGGAAGGGGTGATTATTTGAAACAATCCAAACTACTAACAACTTTTTGTTGTAGGTCCTTGGCAAGGGTTTTGATTTTTATTGTGTGCCTTGTTTTCATAGACTAGCAAACACTTCAATTGGTGCACTAAAATTGAATCATTGTCTTTTGTGTCTTGAGCAATAGGCTCTTTTTGTTTAATCTTTAGAGGGCCTGTCTTCCCGTGTGGTCATTAGGACTACTAGTGAGAAGAGAACGACCCAAGTGGTAGCAAAAGAAAAGCCATCTTCTTCCGAACCACTATAAACAACTGTATTCATGGTGAAAACTATGGATAACATGTGCTGATTAGTTCATACCGACACTATGTCTCCCCATAAACCCGTTTGATCAAATTTATTTGATCAATTGTAGGGCGTAACCCCTACCGGCTGGGAGCCTTCTGTATTTACAGAGCTGAAAGTGTCGCATGTATGGCCACACGAGCAGATGCCCTTACTAGCACCTTTTTGTTTTAGAAGCCCAAATCCTTCTAGTTGTTGGGGCAGGAGGTCGAACCTCTGGTAGTGGCCCACACACATACGGTTCTTAGTAGAGATACAAAGTTCACCACGGGGAGTTTTCGTGGGGACTGATGCTTGGCTGACCCGAGAAGTGAGTGCTGAGGGTGGAGCCAGTGAGGTCAAGCATCTAAGTATCCGCTCTGAATAGTGTAGCCTCAGGGGTAAAACCCCATGTGGGATCAACAACTATTGTCTTGGCCAGCCATAAGAATTGTGCTTGACTTATTTTAAACATTCAAACATTCAAGACCAAATAGCAAAACATTGTGTCTTTTGTGTCTTCAAGTGTATGCAAAACAATTTTACATCAAACAACACACTTTTCTTGGAGTCATTTTGAGTCTAGACACTTGCAAACATTGGGTCTTCATCAACATTGTGTCCTCTTGTCACGAAAAACAGTCAAACAGTCAGATTTGGTCACAACAAAACAACTTCACAGATTGAAAAAAATTGCACAACTTTCGCAGAAACGCGTCTATGTCTGACATAATAGCGTCTGTGTTGTATAACCGCGTCTGTGAAAGGCAGAAACGTGTCTGTGTTCCACAGTGCATTTTACAAAAATCTCAAAAACGCGTCTATGTTAAACAGAACCACGTCTGTGTCAGGAAATCGCATCTGTGAAGTATACAGGCGCGTCTGTGTTCAGAATTGAAAAACTTTTACAGTCCAGCAAACAAACATAGTCAGTTTCGGAATTCTTGAGCTTCCTAGGTCATTTCTCCAGGGTTCATCTAGCATTCAACCTATCTTTGGGTCTCACACAGTCCACCATTGCTTTACATCTTGCATTAAATTTACATTTGTTTAAACTTGAGTCAAAAGGTCACTTGCTCGTCCTCATCATACTTTGTCAACACACTACATACAACAACACTTTGCTAAGTGGTCCCTCATCAAGGTCTCTCACCTTTGGGTCTCATTTGCTCTTACTTAGAGTCAAGGTCAACTTACCTCATCAAGAGAAACTATCCTCTCTTTGGAAGTCACACCTACTCTACTACATACATACTTGGTCTTACACTTTGGACATTGCAAGTACACTTCAGATTCATTTACATTCCATCCAACCCTTGGTCTTCCATACTTTTTCCATTTTCATCTAGTCTCACACATCTCGGTCAATACCTAATTCATGGTTGAAACCCGTCTTCAAAAATCTAGGAGAGAAACTAAAGAGGCTCAAGAGTTCGCAAACATGAGTGTCTATGAGTATGACAATGATGTCTTTTTCAATACTGATCATAACACATTACCTGACATGGATGCTTATAGAAACATTCCAAATGTTGAGAACATGGACACTACAAACAACAATGATACACACAATGATGATATGGACAACTTTTCAGTACATTTAGCAGATGTGGAAGAATCCATTATGGATCCCCATTTCAATCGATTGGTTGAGGAAATAATGAGGAGGGATAGACAATACTTCTTACAAATGATGGCACAAAGTGGAGCCAAGATACCTCATGATTTTGACATGTCTCAAATAATGGAACATAGGCCTTTGCAACAACCTCACTCCAACATGGATCAAAGAAGGCCTAATAGTGGAGGCAAAAGAGGACCACATATGGTACCTGAATCACCATCATCTTTGTTTCAAAAACCAGAGGTCCCACATACACATGGTCAAGCATATATTACTCACCTTCGCAGACCATTATGGAAGTCTTATGCAGAAAGATATGCTCAATCACATACCAATGCTAAGGATCAACCACCAAAGCAATTGGATATTCAAAGGCATGCTCAAAATTTGGACACAAGGAAACCCCGTGTCAAATTTGGGGGCAACACATTAGAACATGACATGCCTATAGAGTATGGTATACATGCACAAATTAGATATGGTGTTCCTCAACATGAATCTATACCAAGTGGTCCATATACGCAGCATCACTATAGACCTCCTCCATATGAACATGTGTATGATCAATATCATCCATATATGCAACATTCTCCCCCTCCAATTGGTGCTTCAAGCATGGGGTATGGTCCAAGAAGTCGATCTCCACCTAAGAGCAATTTGGAACAACAAATCAGGGACTTACAAAAGAAAATGGAGGACATAAATACACCGAAGCCAACATACACAATGAGAGACATATGTCCTTATCCATTTGACAAGAGCATTCCAATGCCTCCTTTTCCTACACACTTTATGACGCCTAAATTTGATAATTATAGAGGAAAAGGGGATCCTAAGGCACACATAAGACAGTTTTTCATAGCTTGCATTGAGGTAGCAGCAGAAGAGACATATTTGATGAGATTATTCCCACAAAGCCTAGGTGATCAAGCTATGGAATGGTTCTCCCAACTTCCACCTGGAATTAAGTCATGGGGTGACTTAGCAGAGGCATTTATTCAACATTTCTCCTACAACATAGAGATAGACATATCAGTCACTACCTTGTGCAACACCAAGCAAAAAGAGGGGGAGTCTTTTGCATAATTTTTACAAAGATGGAGAAATCTAGCCAGCAGATGCTCTTGTGAAATTCCACAAAAACAAATGGTAGAGATGTTCACCCAAAATGTTAACAAAGACATTGGCTATGATTTAAGGAAAGCTTGTTTGTCCACCTTCAAGGACGTTATTGAAAAAGTCTTAGCAACAGAGAAGGTCCTAATTGAACAAGGAGTCATTAAGATATTCAAGGAAAACAAAGATGACTTTAAAAGAAAAGACAAGTCGAGATTCTGGAACAGAAACAAGAACACAGTCAATGATGGTGTTGTTGACGCCAACACAATGCGACCCAAATTCATTTTTTCTGGATCAAGTTCTACAAACAATCAAGTGAATACTCAAACAACTTCCAGATCACGGAGGAAGTACACTCCATTGGGAGAACCACTTGAGTCAGTTTTCAAAAAGCTAGTGGCAAACAAGGTAATCACTATTCCAGATTTTCCTCCATATGAACCAAAGGTTAAACCAAATTGGTGGAATGATGATGAGTATTGTGAATTTCATAAGAGCAAGGGTCATAAGACAGGAAATTGCCATCGACTGAAGAACATCATACAAGATCTCATTGATAGAGGTGACATTGAGATTGAGGGACACTCATCCAATCAAGAACATGATATGTTTAAGGAACCATTCCCAAAGCATGACAAGGGAAAAGCTAAAGCCACAGAGGATCAAACCAACTATACCAGAGCAACCTATAACTATGATTCAACTATCAATCACATTTCGATGGACAATTACGTCTCTACCATTATCGTCAAGGACAAAAACCCTGAGAATTCTACCCGGAGACCCAAGATTGTCCTAAAAGGTGTTGGATCTTCTTCCAAACCTACCTCTGAATGTCATGTTACGACCCATCAAAGTAAATTCACTTTGCAAGGTGCTCCAACCAAAAACACCGCTTCCTCATCAACCAAACCTGAGTATGACCTTGTAGAATAGTTAGGGAAGACACCCGCAGTCATCTCCATCCTTGAGCTATTACGCATATCCCCCGCACATAAAGCTATTCTTGACAAAATCTTGAGAGACACTACCGTTCCTACTGATCTAAACATGGACCAGTTTCAACCCATGGTGGGATACCTTTCCATTCCACACTCCCTTACATTCATAGAAGCCGATGACACCTCCGTAAGTCAGCCACATAATGCACCATTACACATTGAAGCCTTCATACACAAACATAGAATCAAACGAGTCCTGATAGATGGAGGAACAGGTCTAAACATTTGTGCATTGAGCACAATTAAACAATTGGGATATTCTGATAAAGCTATGAATTCTACAAATCAAATCACCATCAAGGCATATGATGATGAAGAGCGTTCGTCCTTACCTCTCAGAGTTGGGCCAGTTACGAAGGATGTGGTTTGTCAAGTCCTAGATCTAGATCTCACTTATAACATATTGCAAGGACATCCTTGGATTCATGAAATGAGGGCAGTCCCATCTACATATCACCAATGCATTAAGTTTCCTCACAATGGAGTAGAGGTAACAGTTAACGATGATCCTAATCCGTTCATATACTGCAATAACCTGAGATAAAAAATTGAGACCATCATTCTCAGTAATCGTGAAGCTGTTCCTTCTTCGGCATACATTGATCCTGAGTCATTAAAACCTTCGACATCAAAACATGGTGAGCTTAAAGGCAAATTTTAGGACAAGGGCATGGGGGAATACACTTTAAATCAGACCATGTACTTACAACAAGTCATGAGTTCCCCAAAAGAATACGGAAGACCACATCCTAACAAGCAAGTATCCATCATGGTACTCAAATGGAACCCTACTACCTTTCAAAGATGGGGCGAACTGGAAGAGGAAGACTTATACAAAATGCTTTACAAAAACATTGAAGATGACACACAAGATCACATCAGTCTACCATGTGAGAAATATGGCAAAGGCTTCAAGATTCTACAAAAATTCGAGTATGATGGAAAAAGCCCTCTGGGGTTACGAAAGGAAGGCATCATCGAACCTTTACAACCTGAATTGACTTTCAAAAAGGAGCGCTCGAAAGGACTTGGTTTCTTGACTTCCAAGGTCCACACTCAAAGGATAGAAGAAGCCTTACAAATCAAAGCTGCCAAAATTCAACAAGAGGGTCGCTACTCCACAAATTCCAACGAATGGGAATGGGGTTCAGATAAATCCTCCAGTGACTACGAGCTCACCGAGACATTCAGAGAGCCAAATGAACCCACAGAAGAAGAGGAATTTTATAAAAAGTTCAAAGTTGGTCAAGAAACAAACCATGAGGATTCCACACAGTCCTTGTCTCAAGGTCCTAGGTTGAAATCACATAGGATGAGAACACCTGTCCCAGAATGCGCTACTAGTGATGATAATTTGGATTCGTTCGCGATCGAGACTGATGAGGAGAGTGCCATCGATGACCTCGATAATTACCTTGACATACCCGAATATAACTGCATCTTCACTCTTCGCCCCGCTAACTTCGAAGACATTAAAGGCCTTCCCCTTGTTCACCACCAACTCATTGACTGGGATCATGAAGGACCTGCACAGTTTGACACATTACAAAATGATGAAGCTTTTATTGACTATCTTGGCATACGAGATGATCTTCCTCCTGGGGACCATAAAGCGGGATACACTATAGAACTCAATAGCGTGGCATATTTTGGTGAGGGTGTCGGACCTTCCAATCGCAAAAATATGAAAATAAGAACAAACCAAGGGTCTTATGGCGAAAACCACACTGTGGTGCTGTCTGACCCCGAAAAAGTAAAAAGAAAGGATGTATCTGAGGGCGAAAACCTCTATGAGGCACCCGAAGATGGAAGGCTCGACATTCTCCCAGCATCATATGAGGAAAAGTCATCCATGTTGGTAGAAGAGACTATCAGAACAAACATTGGTACAGAAGAGGTTCCACACAACATATTTCTCGCTAAATCGTTGACAGAGTCAGAAAGGTCAAAATTCATAAGTTTCTTCAAAGAACGACAAATCAACTTTGCCTAGTCATATGCTGATATTCCTAGATTAGATTCGGATTTGGTAATGCATCATTTGACAGTTAAACCGGGGGCAAAACCAGTGAAACAGAAATTAAGAAAGATGCATCCACAAGTGGCATTACTAGTCAAAGCAGAACTTGAGAAATTATTGGATGTCGGATTCATACACCCAATTGATTATCCTGAGTGGATCTCCAACTTGGTACTTGTCAGTAAACCAGATCGCAGCATTAGAATATGTACAGATTTCAGAGACATCAACAAAGCTTGTTTAAAGGATGACTTCCCATTACCAAATATTGACTTGATTGTTGATCTCACAATAGGTCATGAAATGTTATCGTTGATGGATGGATTCTCTGGTTATAATCAAATAAGGATCGCGCCTGAGGATCAACACAAAACATCATTCACTTGTCCTTGGGGAACTTTCTGTTGGAATGTCATGCCCTTTGGGCTAAAAAATGTAGGTGCTACATATCAAAGAGCCATGACTACTATCTTTCATGATCTCATGCACGTAACCGTGGAAGATTATGTCGACGACCTCTTGGGCAAATCAATAGACAGAAATACACATTTGGACATACTTTTAGTCATCTTTGATCGGTTGGAAAAATACAAAGTAAGATTAAACCCCAAGAAATGTGTTTTTGGAGTAACTTCCAGGAAGCTCCTAGGATTCATTGTATCCAAAAGAGGAATCGAAGCTGATCCAGCAAAAGTCAAGGCCATCTTGGAGATGCAACCACCAAGAAATATTAGTCAACTTCGGTCTTTACAAGGCAGACTCTAGTCCATACGAAGATTCATAGCACAACTTGCAGATAAGTGTAATCCTTTTCAGCACTTGCTACATAAAAACACCAAATTCAAATGGGATGATAATTGTCAACAGGCTTTCCAAACGCTTAAAGATTATCTTCTGAATCCGCTAGTTTTGATGCCACCAGTTCCAGATCAGCCTCTGTTACTATACATATTAGCTACTCCAACAGCACTGGGGGCACTCTTAGCACAACAAATTGCTGAGGGCAAAGAAAAAGCAGTATACTATATCAGTCGCACATTGGTGGGATATGAGCTAAACTACACACCAATTGAGCGTGCATATCTCGCCGTGGTCTTTGCTTCACAGAAATTACGACATTACATGCTCACTCATAAGACTAAGTTGGTTGCAAGGATAGATCCGTTGAAATACCTTCTCAATAAAGCAACGCTTACTGGGCGACTAGCCAAATGGGTAATGATCCTGAGTGAATTCAACATCTAGTATGTGGATAGAAAAGTAATAAAAGGACAAGCCATCGCAGATCAATTAGTAGATGCTCCCATGATAGATGATGTTCCTCTAAGTTCAGAATTTCCAGATGAATCCATTTTAACAATGTCACATGTGAAGCCATGGCAACTGTACTTCGACGGCTCATACACACAGCATGGGGCAGGAGCTGACATCCTCTTTATAACTCCTCAAGGGGATTCTATACCAAAATCATACCGCTTATCATTTCCTTGCACTAACAATATAGTGGAATATGAGGCATTAACAACTGGATTACGGATTGCAATTCAGTGGAAGATCTAGGAACTTCGTGTTTTTGGGGACTCTCAACTTGTAATCCGTCAAGCAACTGATGATTACCAAACAAAAGATGAAAAATTAATGCCTTACAAACAAATGGTGGATCACCTGAAACAACACTTCACAAAGATAGATTTTGAGCAGATACCAAGAGAGCAGAATCGCGCCGCAGATGCCATGGCTACAATTGCTTCACTGATCGATCTACCTCCAAATGAGACCCGCTATGAGTTCTTGGTGGATAACCTTTTGGTTCCTTCATATTAAATCATTCCTACTAAGATGATATGTGTTGTTGGTCCCGAGTCCCAGTTATATGGTTCCATTTTCACATACCTTCGTGACAATACCCTACCTCCTGATCTATCAAATAACCAACGTTGCACTTTCATTCGCCAATTTTCTCGATACGTCATTTTAGCTGATATCCTATACCGGCGAGGTCTAGTGACACTCTTCTTAGATGTTTAGAAAGAGACGAAACTCAGATCGCGTTACGTGAAGTGCATGAAGGGATATGTGGTCCACATGCTAGTGGTCCTACCTTAGCCAAAAAACTCATCAGGACTGGATATTACTGGCCCAATATGGAAAAAGACTCATATCAGTTTGTCAAGAAATGTAAGCAATGTCAAATTCATGGAGACCTCATATATGTGCCAGCACAAGAACTTCAACCAATTGCGTCTCCTTGGCCCTTCTGTCAGTGGGGACTCGATCTCATAGGCAAGATTCATCCTCCTTCTTCCAATCGTCATAAATTCATTATCATTGCCACAGAATATTTCACAAAATGGATTGAAGCCGTGCCTCTCACACAAGTCACTGGAAAACAAATCGCTACGTTCATCCTCAACTATATCATTTGCCGATACGGTATTCCTGTTTCCATTATCACTAATAACGGGCGTCCCTTCAAAAACCAGGATGTTCGTGAACTCTGTGACCACTTCCATATTTCCCATCGTTGTTCCACGCCATATTATCCCCAAGGTAATGGTCAAGCTGAGGCGTCTAATAAGACAATCCTTAAAATCCTAAAAAAGACAGTCGACGATGTTGGCCGTAATTGGCATATCCAACTTAATCCTGCACTTTGGGCCTACCGCACAAGTGTACGCACACCTACAAGAGTTACACCTTATTCACTTGTCTATGGCGCTAAAGCCATCTTGCCTATTGAGGTCGAGCTACCCTCTTTATGGGTCTCTTTGCAAAACATCATCAGTGATGAAGACTATAGGGTCTCTCGCTTACAAGAGCTTGAACTACTGGATGAATGAAGACAAACTGCTTTTAATCATCTCAAGGCTTACCAACAACGAATGACTCACAGCTACAATCACAAAGTCAAGCCTTGCACATTTGAGGTAGGTGATTTGGTTCTCAGAGAAAATCCCAAAAATTAGCAAGACAGAGAGAAGAAGGGCAAGTTCGAACTAAATTGGCTTGGTCCTTACATCATTACAGCAGCATATGGATCTGGGGCATATCAACTCTCAACCACAGAGGGTGAACCTTTGGAGGATCCTATCAACAACATGCACCTTCGTAGGTTCTACACATAGCTCTTTGGAATATCCTAATTTCAAAAATACAAAAAAATAAAAAATTTCAAAAATACAAAAATCAAAAAATTCAAAAATACAAAAAAAATTATAAAACAAAAGAAACCGTTACTTGGTGAAAACCTGGCAAATAGGCGCCTTGTGACACAAAAAACATTGAAAAATCGAAAAAAGTAAAGAGAAGTAATTTCGTCCAATGGTGAAAACCACTTCGATGGTGCCCTGGGCAAGTACCATGGTGAAAACTGGGTTACCAGCGCCATGTGTAGAGACATTGCTCCTCCCTCCTTCAGGATTCACTTTCACCTTTTCACTTTGCACACACTCACAACCTATTTGTTCATAATAAACTTACCCATTCCCATCATGACTTGTTATTGATCTACCCAAGATTGGTTAGCCATTCATAATAAACCTCCCTTTTCACCTCCCTTTCCATCCATAATAAATCAGCTCCTATCTGTGGCTACAACAAATCCTACGTCTAGTGATGGGTGTGGAACTAAGAACATCACATGTTTCGAGAAGTACAGTTTCTTCCAGCTTCCTTCAGTCTATCCACACACAATCCGCAATAAAGCAACATTCGCATCGCCAATCCGCAATAAAGTTCCATCTTCTTCGCAATAAAGTATCAATTTCAGATGAGATAGCAGCAACAATGGGCTTCAACAAATCAAATCTTTCAATAGACTCAGACAACATATGGTTCAGTGCTATCTATCCTTTTTTGTGAAAGTAAACATTGTGACCACAATCAAATAAGACTTATACAAGTGACAAGAGACACTAAACTTGAGGACTACAGTGGATGTTGGTGTCGAGTCTTGGTTTTCTTTTGATTTTATCTTTTGGTGACATGTCTTTTAACTTTTTCAGGATGTCTCTGACTAGAGATTCTATCTCCAGGATGTCTTTGACTAGAAAGGCGAGGATGGGGTATTGTCACCTATTTGTATTTGCTGTCTGTGGATTGTCTCTCAGTAATGCTATGACTTGTCCAAGGATATGAGGACACTGCGAGTCTAGTATGAACTGGGGCATTTCTTATTTGTGACTGTCTTATCTCCATGCAAACGGGTACAATGACTTTCTGGGTCGAACACATGCCTCGATTATCATAACCTACTTGCCATAATAAAGCTCAATGATGATAACGCACAAGAAGCTCTTTCACTTTCATATCTTCTATCTTTCATCCCCCTTTCTTGATTGACTTCCATCATCCTTCTCGAGTCCGTGTAGCCTGCTATCACATGACTGAGTATAATGACACACCAAAAACATTTGCATTTCATGTAGTTGCACCTGCATTACCACATATAAGCATTTCATACATACATATAGATATCACAACTGCATCACATCCTGCACACAACACCTGTTAGCACAATTTACATTTGCATTATCATATTCATTTGCATTACATACATTCACATTTGCATCATGCATACACATTTAAAAACATAAAAGAACAAAAATATTGCATTTCCTCATGTACATATTTGCATCCATGTCATAAGCATCACATAAAACATACATCATAAGAACATCTCATCACATAGGTACACGTGCATATAGCTGCCGCAAAGATGAATCATCTCATATATATATATATAAAGTGTCATGATACAATGATGTCAAAAATCATATGGCTACAATCACCCGAAGGTGTCTACATCATCATACAAAAATGGTACAATACTGATACATAGGGAGCCCTCTATGGCTATGATGAACTCCCTCCCTCGGAGTCGCCTGGCCTCGACAGAATCTGAGCCCCTGAAGGACCCGCCCCAAGATCATCCCTCCTGTCCCCTCTATCTGGTGGTGGTGGAGGACCCATAACCCCACCACTAGATGCCTATCTCCTCTGACTCCCTCCCATAGCTGTCGCTGTCGGCATGGTCTATGGAAGCTCTTTGCCCGCTGATCGGCTGGCACCGCACCATAATAGAGATCCTGCCAATAACCGATCTCCTCCCCTACCTGCAGGACGTAGGAATATCCGGCCCCTGTGTCCTCTGCCGCCTGCCTCCCAGCCCTCAGTGTTGTCTCAGCCTTTGTGTAGCACTGAATGGCCTGATCCTGCTCCCACTCAGTATCTCTGAGCTGCCTCCTGAGCCTATCCCTCTCTCTCTCCAGCTCCTGGATCTCATCTGCCTATCCTCGACAGATCTCCCTCAGCTCCGTCAGCTCATCCTCCTTTGCCTCAGCCTCCTGTGGCTCCCCCTGTACGGGTGCCTGCCCCTGTTCCTGTGCCTATACTGGTGCCTATCCCTGTATCTGTCCCTGTACCTGTCCCTGTACTTGCACATGTCTGGGACCCTGTGTTGCTGGCCTATAGCGGTAATCCACCGCAACCCCTCACCACCTGAGCCTACCTGTCCTCTCCACCCTCCCTCCGCGGTGCCACCCTCCTCTCTCCAACTGCCCCCCTCCTCCTCTGTCGGCCTCTGCCCCCATCATCTCCATCATCATCCTCATCCCCACCACCATCTCCATCTAGTGGCTCTCCTAGATGTGTCAGGCATGGGAATGGATGCTCGGCCCAGTATGCTGTGTACTCGGCATCCATGCCGACATCCTCGATCTCTGGCCACATGTCCCAGGGTAGGGGCATCATCTCTACTAACTGTGTAACAGCCTGATCATATGATAATAAAGGCCCAAACTACACCTGATCTCTGACAGTCCGTGCATACATGCCTGACCCCCGTGGCATCCGCTGGATCCTGCCGAACTGCCTGCCCACCCTGTCCACTAGCTACCTCTCTAGTACATAGGGCATCCGCCCAATCAGATACCTGCTCCAGAAGGTGTAGGACAGCTCTACCGCGTCATCCTCCCACTACTCACATCCCAGGTATGGCCTCCACATGACCATATCAATGTCATCAATCACCCGCCGCCAGTGCTCTAGCCTGCCAATCCGTGGCTACGAAGTGATCATGTCGTACAAATGTACAAAACTGCATCTATGACCTCTGCCCCTGAAATGTATCGGTCTTGTCACTGGCAGATGCTCATATGCCCACACCTGTAACAATGTCATCCCGCAGCCCAATCCCACTGACCCATGGTACACAAACTGATGCAGCTCATAATACAGGTGTGCTAGCACACACGGTCCCCAAGCATATTTGGTGTGATGTGTCACCAGTGTCTCCAGTGCACCTCCCCAGCCCACAGCCAATCCTCGTGTCACTCTATTAGGACACAAGAATCCACTGATTGCTCCTCCTATCACTACTGGCAGTGCTAATCCTATAGTTGTCATGGTGTCCCAAGCCACATGTCCAACCCTCATCTCTAGTCCTGGGTCCTGGAACACTCGTCTCAGGGCATCCCTGTCTCCATCTCGATCGTACGGAATCAACTCCTCATCGATCGGTATCCTCAGGATCCTGTATACATCTTCAAAGGTGACTGTCATCTCACCCATCGACAAATAAAATGTACAAGTATCGGAATGCCACCTCTCTGCCAGTGCAGTCAGCAGTCCCATGTTCGCCTGAAACTCAGGCACATACAAAATATGTCTCAGACCCATGGCCTCAGTAGCCGCTCGGTCCTCGAAGGTCAGCTCAGATCGTAATCTCTATGTCGACGGGAATCTCTCCCGTGACTCCAACATAGGCAAATACTCCTGCAGTCAAGCAAATCAATCATGTCAGTCATCGTGGCATTCACTGTTCATCACAAAATGCTACTACTTTTTTTTTATCTAAGTGCATATGGTACTCTATCCTAGTGACACTCACTGTTCATCACAAAGTGTTGCTTCTATCCTAGTGGTACTCCTTGTTCATCACAAAATGCTGCTCACATTTGCACTCACTGTTCATCACAAAGTGTTGCTCACATTTGCACTCATTGTTCATCACAAAGTGCTGCTCACATTTGCACTCCCTGTTCATCACAAAGTGTTGCTCACATTGGCACTCACTGTTCATCACAAAGTGCCTTGATCTATCTTATCCTAGGGCCTCTGCTTGAGTGAATCCTCTTGAGTAGTTTCCTAACTGGCAACGTATGTTCTATCACAGAATTGTCAATCCTAGCCCAATTTGTTATCCTAGTCTTCCCTAGAGGACCTGCTTGAGTGTATCCTCTCAGCAGCTTATCCAATCGACAACGTATGTTCGTCATAGAACTGCCGATTTGACCTAGAAGACACAAATTCACGTTTTTGGACACAAACGTGCTTTCCTGACATAAACGCGCTTGAAGACTGCATAAACGCGCCTGTTTTACACAGACGTGCCTGAAGGACACAGACGTGCCTATGCTCTGCACAGATGCGCCTGGGCGACACAAACGTGCCTTCTTGGCATAGACGTGCCTACACATCACAGACGCGGCCGCATTTTGCACAGACGCGTTTTTCAACATAGACGCGCCTGGCACAAACACAGACGTGCCTCGCGAGCATAGATGCGCCTGGCACCAATGCAGACGCGCCTGAACGTTTTTGACATTTTTTTGGACTCTATTCTAAGTGCATTTATTGCCCTATCTAGCATGCATTAATGACAACAATAAATGCATCAAAGTACAAGAAGGTTTTATGGTACTTATCGGCTCTCCTGCCTCTGCTGGCCTCTGGAATCGGCAAACGCAGTCGAATCTGTGAACCAAAGCCATCGCTGCTGACTGCTGCTGCTCTTTTCTCTCTTTGCACTCTAATCTCTTGGAGGTGTAGTTGACAACGAGGATGTATTTCCCTCGTGGTCTATCTTATAGACTGCCCTAGCCCTCGTTTCCCAAGTCAGTCTTCGTTATCCCGTGACTCTGTCACTTTATCCGGTCAATCCATTCTAGCCTTTCTTTCTTATCGAGAGATTATCTGCGATCTTTTCAGACTTTTTTTTTTCATCCAATCTCTCGAGGGGGCATATCATTCCCATCTTGGGGCAACTCTGTATCAGTTCATCTTATCTTCTTTGAAACAACACGACAAGCTGTATTGTCTCAAAGAGGGGCAAAATGTAGACACCCAAAATAGTCCAGTCTAATTAAATAAATATTTTATTTATTTAATTATCTAAGCTTAATTCTTCTATTAATTAAATAAATATTTATTTATTTAATTAATTCATTTATCCTCTTCTAGCCTTATTTCTCATTTAAATAAATACATTTATTTATTTAAATTATCCTTTTCCTAAATTAAATAAATATCTTATTTATTTAATTGATCCCACTTCTTCTATTAATTAAATAAATCTTTATTTATTTAATTAATTCATTAGCCTTTTCCACATATGACACATGTCATTCATCTCTTAATTCATACACTACCTACCCCTTTCATTATTTTATTATTTCTTTTACCTACCCTCTAATCATAGCCGACCTCCTTTTACACCTCTCAATCTTATCCCTCCATTTCATATAGTGTCTTCTATATAAGGAGATGCTTCCTTCATTATCAACCCTAATCATTCATCTTAAGGACTTGACTACACTACGATCCTACTTGCAACCACATTCTGTTCTTTGTTGAGCTCTTGTGCACATAAAATCTGAGAGCAAATATATCAAGCAAGATCAATGGAGATAGGAAGAATGGAGATCAAAACCCTATTGGACATGTGATGGTATAATCTTTGTGATTTCATTTGATTTGCATTGTCTTAGGTAATCTTCATATGTTATGGTGGATCTTTGCTGTTGTTAGGCTAGGGTTTTGTGGTTGAATTCATTTAGCCTTTCAATATCATTATTATTGTTATCCATTTTCACCATATACAGACACATACAAGAAAAAAGAGATCAGAATGGTGAAGAAGATTTATAAGGGCAAAACTCTTCCAAACAATATTTGTTTTTTAGGTGAATGTGGTAGAAAGTCTAAGGAAAAAAGGGGAGATGAAAAAATTGGCATCTATAGCCCAATATTTATGTCACTTGTGTGTCCTCAAATCTCTATTTTCAAGAGCTATTAAATGCTAAAAAAAGGTTGGAGGTTTTGGAAGGTATCAAGCAAGAAAAAGACTGCAAATTCCATGAGTTTGTAGTAGCGAATTAATTTTAGTGGAACGTAACAAAGTTTTAAAGGAGCAAATGGCAACATTGCAAGAAGCCCTTTTGGTGAGGAAGCTTTAGTGGCAATGAAACTAGATTGGCAAACCATGAAAGGATGCATAGTGGCGAATAGGGTCGAGGTAAACTTTAAAACTTCTCAAGTTGAGGGACATATTGTTTAGCAAACAAACTGTCAAGGAGTGAAGGCAAAGCAAAATAGCAATAAACATGTAGCAAAAGAAGCCAAAAACATGGGCTCAAGTCAGTAAAGATTCTACTAACAAGAAGGTTGAAGTAGACACCAGGGTTAAAAGAGTGCAAGTGAGAGTTCAAAACAAGGTAAGATGGGAAGCAAATGTTATTATCAAAGGTATGAGATACTATGAAAATAATGAAATCACTCTTAATTTGGCAAATGACTTTTTAAAAGATAAATTATAGTAGCAAGGACAAATTTGTCAAGCTTGGAGGGTGAGAAAGATTTAGGATGAGAGGGTTGGGCCTATAAAAGTCATCTTGGCAAGTGTGTACAACAAATAACAACTTCTAAGCAAAAAAAAGTTTTTAAAGGGCTCGTGTTTCTTTCTAAATGAGAGCTTAACTATCAAATAACTAGAACAGAGAAGAGAGGAAGCAGAAAATATAAGTGGTAAGAGATGAAGGCAAAAGGGCATGGTTATACAAAGGCAGAGTGATTATTGCTTCTATTGGACCTCTGAGTAAGTCAGGGCAACAAGTTAGTACCAAGGAAATAGCAGAAAACTTCTATAATAGGTAGTAAAATAACATAGACATTATGATCAAGCAAAGGTGAAGATTTAACTATGATTCTTTTGTGCCAAAATAAATAGTAGTCAAAGCCTACCCAAGCTCTCCTACTCTTTTTATTGGAATTGCAAAGGATATCCTCAGAGACAAGGACCTGAGTGAGGGCCTAAATTGTAGAAGGTGGAAACATAATTTGTCTCATAGAAACGTGTGAGCATGAAGGGTGCAAGACTCCTATTTTTAAAGGATATGTAGATTTGGTGGCTTGGAACAAGGTAGTAGGAAATGGTAAAGGGCACAATGGTATAATGGTCTTAGTGAAAGAAAAAGAAGAGTGTGCTATTTAGTTAGAGAGATAAGATAGAAATAAACAATATAATTGGTTCAAGATTTCAAAATTTGAAAGTAACATTAGAATTAAGCATGTTATTTTGCTTTGCAAGTCTTAAAAACCTACAAACATAATGAGCTAGATAGTAAGGACCCTTTTGTAGGCTTTAAAAAAGATATTGTTGAGTTTTCTCAAAGAGGATAAATCCTCCCAGTGGGATACTTTAATGCTAGGACTAGTAATGATAAAGCTAACATTATTTGTTATAAAGATGGTTGCAATCATATTTGGCTTGCGGAAGAAAGCAATCAAAAACAGTCAAGGTGTTCTAAAGACAATACTTAGAATAGTAATCATTTTGGGGAAGAATTACTTACACTATGTGCTACCTTGAATTAATCATTTGCAAAGGTTTGGATACATATAATGGGGCAAGTGTGGTTAATTGTGTCATTTATTTGAAAAGCTTGATTAAAAATACAACGTAAGTTTTTATTAGTGAGCATATTTGGGATTTAAAATCATATCATAAACCCATATCCTTAAGTTTTTATTGGGTAGAAAAGAGACATCATAAGAGGAAAACTAATTGCCATTAGCAGTTACCTCCAAAGGGTAATATAATTTTGACTCAAGAAAATTGTATTGCCTTGAAGAAATCTCTTGAGAGGTCTCAGGATCTCCATAGTCATGATCTTACAAATTTATTTCAAGGTGCACTTGATGAGTGCTAAAGAGAAAAAAAAAATCAGTAACACGTTATTTTCTGATTAATGCTTGATTTGACGAGGAATGCAAAATTGCTAGGAGAGTGTTAAAATGGCCAATCAAGAATATCAAGTCAACTATAAGTAGATTTTGAGAAAGAAGAAAAATGTTGATTTCATGAATATAAGACATGAAGAACTAGTTTACCCTGGAAAGAATAATCCCAAGTTATCTTGGAAGGAACTTTATCCTAGATAGAAGAAAATTGAAGATAATTCTACAACTACTCAATGGTTTGATTATGCAAGGCAACTCTATGATCATAAAATAGAGGTTGTCTCTCCTCCTTTTATCAACACTATTAAGAAGAAAGGGGTTGGAAAAGCTAAGGATTTGGTTGAAATTCAAGTAGTGTATCTAAAGTAGGGGGTGAGATTTCTTACACCACACACTATGAAAATATTCAATAATGTCATTTAGCAAGGGTTCCTTGAGGAGTGGATAACTAGTCTAATGATACATCTTTTTAAGAGTAGTGAGACATCAATAATCCTTCCAACTATAGAACTGTAACGATAAACCCATCGTTTGTAAAGCTATTTGGTTGTATGCTAGAAAATAGAATCAACATGTGGGAAGAAGAAAAAGATAAGCATACAAAAGGGCAAGTAGGTTTCGTGCCTAAACACTCTATGATTGACCATAGCATCACTTTGATGCACTTAATTGAAAAATTTTGGGAGATAGGGAAAGAAGCCTATTGTTGTTTGTTGACTGCAAAAGGCATTTGACATGGTCCCCAGGGATAAAATATGACATAGAATGGAAGAACTTGGGATTCCTTTGCATCTTAGAGTGGTTGTTTGTAGGATTTATGAAGAGGTTAAGGTTAAAATCAAAACTTCAATAGACATATTATAAAATTTTAACAACAACATTAGGGTCAAGCAAGGGTGCTCCCTATCCCCTACTCTTTTTGGTCTTTGTATTGACAAGCTTGAGGAATGGATAAATTCACGAGGTGGATATGGTGGTCATTTAGGGGAATTTGTGATAAGACTTCTTCGATCTCGATGCTAGTGACCTTATTTTGATTAAAAAATTGGCGCAGGGGTTGCAAGAGCACTTATATGCCCTTGAATATTTTAACAATGTAGTGGGGATTAAAGTTAATACCAACAAGACTAAAATCATAATTTTCTCTAACAGAAGAAAGCAAAGCCAACATAAATTCCACTTCGAAGGAAATACTCTCGAAGAAGTTATGGAGTACAAATATCTTGGGATTGACTTCAATAAAAAGCTAATTTGGGAGAACTACAAAAAAAGAGAGAACTTTGAGAGGATGGAAGAGTTATATGCTCTTCAAAAAACATGTAAAGAGGCTAAACTTTGGGATTGGAAAACTATCAAGGTTCTTTTTGGTCTTCTACTACTACTAATTGTGCTATATGGTGTGAAATGTGCGCTAGCAACATTTTTTAATCAAAGTGGAAAAAATTTGAGAAATACAAAAGCGCTTGATCACAAGCAAGTTTAAAAATTAAAATTTTGGTTACTTATGATATTTTGATGAGTGAAGTGGGGGAAATCCCTATTAAATAAATTTCTATGATGTGTCTCATAGGATATTCAAAAAGAATTGAACAAATGGAAGCAATTACATGGCCAAAGATTGTTTTTGATGACAGTTTGAGCAAAAGATAGAAGACATGGATGAGACAAAACAACAGATGGATGAATAAATTGAATATCTATTTAGATGCATGTCTCCTTTACAACAAAGAGACAAAGGCTTATGTTATAGATAAATCTAGTAAGCATACTTGGAGTAAAGTGTCGAGGAGAAAAAATAATTGTTATATTAAGGAATTCAATCCCACGTATGATATTTTTAAAATAGCGTAAATAAAGGATTGTATCCCATGGAGAGACAAAAAAATTATTTCTCAATTAAGAACTAACTCTCATTAACTCCAATTGGAAACAAGATGGTGGAAAAGGTTGAAAGAAACCTGGGAAGAAAAGGTGTGTATTTTTTGCACTTTTGCAACAGTCAAATCTACAAGACATTTCATTTTGGAGTGCGATGCTTACAAAGACATCAAGATAAATTATGTTAATACCTTGAAATGTGGTTCTCAATATAGTATTTTTAATGAGGGGGTTGTTGAGAAATTATGGGAGCTCATCATCATCTTGTACAAAAAAAGAGTTTAATCTACAAAAGTTGAAGATGGTAAGGTTGACTGTCTCATAGGATATTTAATGTTTAGCCTTGTGAAAATTAATTTTTTTAATTTCTTCTTTATTCCATTTGATCCCTTATCTAAATTTTTTGAAGTTATTGCACATGAATCAAGAAGAAGTAGAAGATATTATAGTTGCTTCTTTTATGCCTAACAACAACCAACAAATATTGTAGATTAAAAAAGAGGTGGGAAATTGGTAATATATGTTTGAATGGAGGGAGATCTCCCTTTTTTCCTATACTTCACAATGGTAGCGAGATCAACAATGGAAATTGGTGTTGGGAAAATTAATATAAATATATTTAGGTGATGCAACAAATGATGTTAAATTGTAAGGTCAATTTTTGTTCATGGCCTTTGACCCCTTCCTCCTCCACTCTATCTAAAGAAAATAATGACTTTGATAAAACGGTTGGAAAAAATATAGAAGTGAATTAGGAGTAATTTTTGTATTATTAGTGACGTTAAGCAACATGCATTTATAATTGATAAATCTTGATACTAATAAGATAATAATTAAAGAAGGTGTTCTCAACAAATTAAGCTCTTCAAAATTCATAATATTGCAGGTCAACAAATATATATTATTGAAATGGTAAAATTTGCATATTATACAAATTCTCATTTTGTTTTGAGCCAATTTTGAAATGTCTTAATGAATTACATAACAATAAGTAGTGCATTCTTGTTTTAATTTTGGCTCCATCTTATAGTACCATTTAACTTCACCTTCATCTATTTTTATATATCAATTTTATACTAACCCATTTGCACTTATTTTTGTGCATATTCACCTTGTTATTAGCCCAAACTTTCATGTATCCATTCTTGATCCCAATATTTTGTATTATTTATATTAGATCAATCTTGTGTTACTTGAGATTAATCCCAAGCCACTCAATATTGGCCCCAAAATCAAATTTTCAAATTCCAAATTGGATTCAACCCTTTTCCACCAACAATTAAGAGCTCACATGGTATATGTTTGTGCAATTATTCATTATGTCTTGGTATTTAAATATATTAATTTGTTCAATTAATTCATATAAGCAACTTCAAGGAAATTCACTATAGGAACGTTTTTTATTCGAATTATAATACAAACGCATGCACGTTAAAATTAGAACATTTGCATCTAAGACACTTTCCTATTTGATAGGGTTGTCCTTAGTACTCATAAAAGGCCATAATTTTGCATAATTTAGGGCCGACTAGAGAGAACTTGACCCTTGCAATCTAGCAACTTCATTGAGATATTTTTAAATATGATCAATATTTATGTGCTACTAGATAGTAGATATTGTAGAAAATATGTCACAAAAGTTTATAAATTACTAGATCGAATATAAGCCTTCGGGTCAATTCTACATTATGTAGGATTTGACCCCAAGCTACTCAAGATTTACCCTCAAAAGATTCTATTTTTGTTATGATTTTTAAATATTAACAAATAAATTTTGCATAACAGCTACCTCCAGAGTAAATGTAGATAAATACTCATATAATTGATTGGATAGTAGAATTCAGGCAAACTGGCCACTTATTAAATTCAAGCTTGTTAATGGGCCTAAAAGGGTTCATCCTTTGTTTGGTAAAGCTAGGATAAAAAAATTGGCACCACCAAATCAAGATTGGATCAAGGTGAATTTCGATGGTGGTACAAAAGGGAACTCAAGTCCAATGAATGTAGGCTACGCAGCAAAGGATTACAAGGGAATAATCATAGCTTGTTGTAGTCAAAGGCTAGGTTGGGGCTCTAATAATGAAGTAGAAGTACATGCAACCTTCCTAGCTGTTAGCATGGCAAAAAAGTTGGCCATGAATAACCTTCACCTCAAAGGCATTCATAGATTATTGTGAATGCAATCTCAAAAGGAAATACGAATAATAGGAAAATTGATAAAGTCATCCAGATTATAAAGAGATTGTTGCATAGCTTTAATAAAATTAAAATTTCCCATGTGCTAAGGGAGGGTAATACCGATGCTGATAATCAAACCAACATGGCGTTCTCCCTTCAAATCGAAGAAGTAAAGTGATTCGGCTTGGCCTCTGAGGCACACCTGGAATTTGACAGGCTAAATGGTCGTTTTTTCACTTTTGGACCGTATATGACAGCCCAAAAAATTATTAGACCGTATGTATTGACATGCTATATTTTTGTAAAGACGTACATATGACATTTCAAATAATTAAAAAACTGTAAAAACTTATAATAGATAATATCTATTATATAGTATTATAATTTGTAATATTGATATATATTATTTTAGAATGTTTTTTATTAAAAATATAAATTTATTCATAATATTTTAAAATGGTAAGATATTATTGTTTCTAATTTTAAAAATATTTAAATATTTCTTTTAGGATAGTTTCTATTTTCTTATATGAATTTGGAAACTTGTATAATTGAATTAATTTTTAAATATTATAATATGAATTTTTAGAATAGTTTGTAAATTCTTATATGAATTTAAACTTGTGATAATTGAATCAATTTTAAAATATTTTAATATGATTTTTAAGAATAGTTTGTATATTTTTATATGAATTTAGAAACTTAGTGAATTTAAATTTTTACATATTTTTAATAAGATTGTCTTCAAGATAAATTTAGAAACTTATCCTAATACATAAAATTTAAGATTTTGTCATATATTAATTTTTTTGACAACTAATATTTTTCTAAAAACGTCAAATGAAAGTCATCAAAACAACCAAACCGTAAAAAAAAATTCATTTGACAGGTAAGGGTGGCCATCAAATTCCAGGCTTGCTCTGAGGCGTCGCATGATGTGGGCTAAGTTAGTAGCAAATTCAAATTTGAGTGGACATTTTTATCCGTTAAGGGATGCAGAGGACAATTAGTGTTGGTGAAGTCAGTGATTAATGAAGTTGATGGAAAGGTCACGAGTGATAGATTGCATTAATAGTAAGTCATGCTTGGGTGGCTATGATGTTGCTTAGGAAATCAATATGACTCATGTAGGGGAAGTTGAAGCAAGTTTGAAGTACGTTGTGGGCATGAATTGGATGAGGCACATGTTATAGAAAAGTGCAGCCATGGATATTAACTTTTTTGTGGATGATGGATGTGATGTTTCTGTTAGAAAATTGTAAGTTGATAGCTTTCCTACTTGCAAGAGGGCAAGTTTATAATTGCAATGGTTACTCTGTACTTACATAGTGAAGAGGTCAATAATGGGCTTTCAAGCTGAATTCATTGCTTGGCAAATGACAGGCAAGCGACAAGTTTTAATTACTGATGTGGACGAATAGTGAATGATAATGCGAGTTAAGGCGCAAGGTGAAGCTAAGTGTTGTTTATGTGAAGAAGACTATCTACTCCTGTGTGAGAAGGAAGGTGGCACAATGCAGGTGAATTTCTCCTTGCAGACCACTAAACCCATGGTGACATTCTGGGGGAGGATTTCTGATGAGTGTCTGACTCATGTTTTCAAGATCACAGATCAAACATTTTTTAATAGGGTGAAAATTGTTCGAAGGCCCAATATAGATATCAAACCAATATCAATATTGCTTGTCTCTTCATGGCCTAGTGCTTGGAGATGGAGATGAGTGACTCTAGTTTTTTGCTCATGCACAACTATGTGAAGGAAGATTGGTACTGGGGTTTAGTGAATCTAATTGGAATGGTGTGTCAAGGTAAAGGGTTCGTGTGTCCAGGAGGAGATTGGCTACATGTTGGAGAACTCACTCCACCTTTAAGACCCTTCCTCCTTTGGAGTGCCAATGGTAACAAAGAGGTTAGGAGGGCCTTTGCTTAAATTGGATTACAAAGCGTAAAGGACTTTCTTAAGTCCAGGTTAGCTCAAATGGTACATGATGAGGTGGCAAAGTGGTTGTCGAGGGAAGAGAACTAGGAGCAGGCATAGGAGACTTATCCTCCTAAAAGAAAGCATAGGCCTGTGGGCTCTTACATTGTGAAACGATGATGACTCTTGAAGGATGGAACTTCCTCGAATGCAGTGTGTCAGAGAAGGGTTCTTAATGAAAAGGTGGGGGAAATGGCAGCAAAGGATCGAGGGAAATGAATCGTGGTGCAGGCGTCGAGCTCCTAATTTGATAAGCAATGTTATAATTATGATATTGTATTTTGTAGAGGGGCTTAGAGCCCATTTTGTAAAGAATAACATATAGTTTTTGTGTCGTTAGGGCTAGAAGTTTCAAGTTTATGGGTAGTTTCTATGAAGTTGTTTTGTTATGCATGTTCAGTGCAGACATTGTAAATCTTTTTTGCTAATTAATATAGGGGAAAGGACCCAGTAGTTGAGCATGTACCAATTGTTGTGAGGGTTGTTGATACCTTTTGTTCCAAAAATTGAACAAATAAAACCTATTGTTTGAAACAAAAAATATTTATTTTTGTTAGGAAATGTACCAACAGTTGTTGGGAAATGTACCAATAGTTGTTAAGAAATGTACTAATATTGTAAAAAGTAACCAATTGGGTGATGCCATATCAGCTGCACAACTATTGGGGTCTCTTTTGCACGCCTATTGGTCTCACTTTTTTGGGGGGCTGTTTTGGACACCTTGGCAAAAAGCATGCTGATGTGGCATCATATTTGATGATGTGGCTCTGAAACCTTAATTATAAGCAGGGGACTTGCCAAGTAAGTTGCTGTAAAAAAATCAGAGTGATTTGAAATTTCCAAGTAGGATTTTGAGAAGCGCAAAGTTAGGGTGCACAACTACTGGGTCCTTTCCCCTAATGAACCAATTACGATAATAAAGAGAAAAAGTTCTACATTGCATCATTATTATTCTTTATCATTTTTTTCAAGAGCTAAAAACCCTAATCCTCTCCCATGTAGTTTCTAGAACTTGTACTTTTAACTCTATCAATTCCTAACTTTAAAATTAATATAAGTTAATTTTTCCTTTTAGCAATGCATGTATTTAATTAGTGTATATTGTCTAAGTAATTTATTTATTTTTTGGGTTTTAACAAACTTGTCTACCATCACACAATGTAGTTCCCCCTAGCATTTTGTCATCAATAATTATTCTTAGATATTTATTTTCTTAGATCGTTATATCTCATTTTCTAATACGATTATGGTTTGATTTATTTTTTAATATTTATGCTCCATAGTTGTATCTTTATTTAGGGTTTATGGATGAGAGAACTTGCAAAGGTGTGGAAATGGATCACACACTAATCTATAAGGAGATAAACATGTAGAGTGAATTTAATTTTATACTTATATAAGAAAAATTAACACAAAATTATTCATTATTTAACACAATGATGTATGTGGAGAAAACTCTTATGAGAAGAAATCTTCACACTCCAAAGAATAAATTAATTATATTTAATTAGTAACAATATTGGTTACAATATAATAGCTAGACACATGCCCTTTTAAGAGTATCACTAATATACAAATGTAGAGTAACTTTGATAGCATAATGTTATTTACAAAATACACTACACATACTCCATCCTAAGCATACACCAAATAAAAGTGCATCATTCTAACAGAAACAATGTAATTATATTGATGCTCAACATTTTTATGAAAAAAAGGTCAACCAAATAAATTTCATCTCTACTTGTCTAGATTCATTTCATTTTCCTTTCAAAACTAAAATACATTATTATATCAATTATATTTATGCTCAAAGTAAACATATTCACAATTTTTTATTCTTCAAAATGACTAGACTATTTTTTCCTTTACATATAAGTACAATATACGATAATCAATGTACAAATAAAAGATCACTCTACAATGCGTCTTTAAGTAACAAGATGTGTCATATTAAGCTATTGCATGGAGGGATAGTATCTTCAAAGTGTTTTAAGTAACAAGATGTGTCATATTAAGCTATTGCATGGAGGGATAGATTCATGGTCCCTTGCACACCTTCATACTATAACTGGCCCTACTCTTCATGAGGGTAGAAAACAAAGAGATCCATAAATGTGCCATGCCAATCAAGAACTAAGTGTGAGGTATAAAAGTGTTTTACCTCCATCCATAGATTCATGGTCCTTTGCATACCTTCATACTATAATTGGCCCTACTCTTCATGAGGGTAGAAAACAAAGAGATCCATAAACATGACATGCCAATCAAGAACTAAGTGTGAGCTATAAACTATATTTCTTACACTTTCTAACGCAACCTAGACGACTTATGGCTAAGTGTTCCATATAGTTATCATGTAACCTAATAAATATCAAGGACCAATAATACACACAAATTATGCATCACATTGGCTAAATAATTGTACAACATAAATCTCAACTTGACTTACATAATCAAGACAAAACTACTCAATTAATATAAAAACTCAATAACTTGAGTGATGATGAAAACTAAATTAAGAAGAAAATCCATAAATTGAGAAAAAAAAGCCATCCTCTTATCTATTTCAAGACCAAACACATTTTGACTTAGTTAATTTAGGTGTCCATAGAAAATGAATATATGTATTATAATTATGTGTACATATAGGTATTTACTCGAAGACCATTCAATACACATACATTTATATTTATAACTAAGATGGTTCAAACTAAATTATTTTTTATTGTAACCTATATCTAATAATGTTTTAGTTCTCTTCGAAAAACAATGATATAAAACTGATAATATCTCATTTTAACTTACAAAACTATCCATACAAGCATATAGTAGTTCTACCCTATATTATTTTTAAAAACTAGGAATGCTAACTTGTGATTTTTTTAAGCATTCACTAGATATTCAATTTAGTCATACTTATGAGTGTGAATTATATAGTAAGTTGGTCAACTATTTTTTAAGCATCTAATAATGTATAAACAATGATTGAGTATCATTTTCCATTTTCATCCTCTGTTTTGCACATAATTTCTACACAACAATTTAATCATTCAAGTGTTATCTCTTCTTAACACTATGTGGTGGTTAATTTTAATTTCTCTTTTGAAATATACATACTATGATCATTGTAAAATAAATTTCTAATGTTCTTTTTTTTAAAAACTCTTTTTTTTTCACTTGGCATGTTACAATTGTTTAGTTTATACATATAACAACTAAGAATCTATATTTTTTACTATTGTCAAAGAGTTATTTTAGTTATGTACTTATCTATCCAAGTCAGCCAATGGCTTATACTTATTACATATAGTTAAAAATTCATCTTCAACCTCACAAGTATTGACCCATTATTCATTTGTGTACACAACAATATCATATTTTTATATAGTCATATTTGTATCAATCTAATAGTCATTTTATTTTTGTTTTTGGTAGGTAAATCACTAGTAAAGAGTCGTACCCATATATTATTGAAAATAAAGCTTACAAGTATGTTCCATCAGTGCAGGTCATTCTGTTTTGTTTTATATCTATCCAAAAGAAACCTCTTATACATATTAAAAACTATGCTCTCCCCCATAGTCAGTCTCCACACCACAAAAAATGAGGCATATATACATCTCTTTTCATTCCCATTCACTATAGACAAAATGGTGATAATATCTGCATCCTACCTTAAAACGATATTCAACTATACATAAACAAACACAACACAATTTTGGGGGAGAAGTTTCCAAAACTTGATTCCACATGGATGTCATGCTATTCATCTTCATTTGCTTTCTTGATTGCTAGAGCTTTCGCCACCACCAGATATTTTGGACCGCACACATCCTAGGCCATTGTGTTTGCCATCGCTAGAGGGTTGTGCATGTCATTCTCTATCCATTCCTCCTCCTAGATGAGAGTTCCAAAGTCCAAGTTCATGTTCAGATTTGCATCCTACTCTTTCAAAAAACCCTCCAATCCCTCCTCTATGACCATCAGCATCCCAATCAACCTCTGTAAAAAAAAATGCTTCTCCCAATCTCCTCCCTGCGTCTTACCAAAATTTCTAGCTCTAGGGTTTGAATAAGGGGGAATTTCCTCATCTCCTCATCTTAGTCTTTCAGCATGTAGTGGTTTTCCAAAAAAGGAATACACAAATTCTCATCCATGTTGTCTAGAACCAAATCAATCTCTCTCAGGAAGGCATGTTTGAACACCTTCTAAAATAACACCTTAGTCCCAACCTTTGGTTTGCCTGCAATTAACATCATCGTCAAGAACATGGTGAGCACATCCATGTGTACCCTATGGAAATTAAAGCCATTGTGAATTCCTTCCCCAAGATGGGCTTCACTGCATGTATCACCAAAGGATGGTTTGTGGCAAGTATAGCCATCAAGCTTTTATTAGTCGCCTCCCCCAAGAAAGACATTTGTCGCTTAGTTGATTCTAGCAATATGGGCGTGTCCATTTCCTATATTTGTTGTCCACATAAAATGACACACTAAGATGACACAAATGTGGCCTCCATCTACCTAGTGTCAACATCGTGACAGTGCAAGGCAATTCAAAATGATTATCCACCATCAGGTTTAATCATTCCCAATTGTTAGTAAATAGATTTGGCTTTGTAAGATTAATTTAATTGCCAACTCTATTTGTTTGATTAACAAAGACAAATTTCACCAACAGCTGGGGAGATCATCATTGAATTAGTGATCTTTCTTTGTGTTTGAGAGGGGCAGCTCCCTTGTAAGATATAATTTGGTTTTTTGGGACATGATTTTTAACTAGAAAGCATAAAAGGTAGACTAACACTTTTGCATAACCATGCTACAAATGCGATTTAGAAATTTAGAATAAAGGGAAACAAAGACAAATGACACAAAGATCACTCACTTAGCACTCACAGATGATAATCAAGAGAGTAAACAATGATTTGTTTCAAATAAATGAATATATCAAAATTCACAAATTCCAAGATAAACATGTACATGATATGATTTGATAGGGAAAACACCAAAGAATCACAATGACATCGCATAGATCATCTGCAATCTAAGGAAATAAAACTTAATACATTGATTAAAAGATATAGATCCTCCTTTTCTCTTATGTGAAACAAAGAGTTTGAAGACTACCCTGCCCTTGTACAAAGATTGTGTCTTTCTCTCTCCTTTTCACAAAACTGGAATAAACATGACCCTTGATTGACTCTCACTATTGCATCAAAGTCCAATGGGGATTAGAAATCCTGCCCCCTTTTTGATATTCTCATATTGCATATTTAAATATATCATCTTAGAATCTTTTCAGTTTCATAACTGCCTCTTTTCCAAAAAATCAATGAAAACAATAGGGTTGTTCAACTTCTCATGAAAATGATTCTTCACCTTCAGGGGTCTTTATAAAGTTTTACAAAGTATATCCTGTATACACCTAAAAATGTCTCATCAATCTTGCACTAATTATTCATCTTAATTAATTAAGATTTGATTAATTCAATCTTTATTTCTTCTCAACTAATTTAATTATCATCACCTTCACATTACTAATTATCCAATTTCCATCTGTTAATTCATTCATCATTCAACCCTTTCCTGAATATTAATAAATATTATTTATTTAATTAAATAATATTTATTATTTAATTAATCCTATTTCTAATGATTAAATAATTTCATTTAAATTATTTAATTTATTAATTCATTCTTCCAATTCCCCAAATTCAAATTTCAACTAATTTCATCTAATTCCAATTTACCAAATTTGAATTCGAGTTTCATCACATTTCAATAAATTTCATATGCATTTCAACATTCAAAAATCAAAATTCAAATCCAAATGAGAATGAAATTGAAATTCAATTCAAAATCCTACAATGCATGTTAAAAATCTTAACTGGTTCATCAAATCAATTAACTCTCCAATCTCCCCTTTTCACTCTCAATCACCTTTTTCTGACTAACTAGCCAATTCAATCATCTAACCAATCTATTTCAGTCATCTCCCTAATCAATCTAGTTGACTACTTAATCAATTGAGTTAACATATCAATCTATCCTATTAATAGATCAATGAACTCACTTAACCAATCAATCAAAATCAGGGAACTATCAATCAACACTTCATTTCAATTTCTCACCCCATCTCACCTAAAAATCTATAAATACAAGATCAAATTTTCAATTTCAATAATCACAATGCAATTATTGTGTCCAATCTACATAGGAATCCCAGTGCAACACCTGAGAGCCAATCAACCACACAATGATGGAGAAGAGCAATGGAAGCTACAATGCAATTGAGGGGGTTTTCAATTATGTTAATTGTTTAATTCTTTCATTAATGCATTCTATTTCATTGATTTATGTTTGAATTTGCTTTAATAGTTAAGGATTTTTGTGATTGTCCTTATTTCCTAATTCAACATTTATGATTTTAAGCATGGAAAAAATGGTGAACCTGACGTGAACTAACAACCTTTTTGCTAAGTCTCTGGCATATTTTTTTGTGATTTGCAGGCTTTGTATGGATTTTGAAGGAACTGATGCACATTTGTATACGCAAAATTTCACATTGGTTCACGATAATGTGCATTTGTCTCGACATCAGTTTGCATTTATGCTAATACCAATTCACATTTGTCACAATTAATTTGCATTTGCAGGACATCTTCAAAATTTTATTTTTATTTGTCATTTCTACTTCTTTGTCATTTGCGTAGCCAACCCATAAAAATATTTTAATTCTGAAAAAAAATAAAAAAATTCATGCATGAGATGTGTCTAATCCTGTGGCAGGAAGGGTGACTTTCAAAATTTTAGGTTCCAGGAAGAGAAAAGAACACAAAAGACAAAGAAGAGCACATCGACGGTGGATAAAAGTCGAAGAAACAACTGCCCTATCTCGATATTACCACATTGTGCACAAGTACCTCGACAAATTCAGCGTATTTGATGATATTGAGATCATGACAAATTTGATAATGGATTCATCTCACGTCATAATTGATTAACTCTATCTGCTATCTTTTAATTGGTGTATTAATTTGCATTTGTGTAGAAGAGAATTCGCAATTGCGCAGACATCAATTTGCATTTGTGTAGACAGTAATTCACAATTCTCTGCATAGAAATTCGCACTTGTTTAGATGATAATTCGCATTTGTTCTAATATCGGTTCACATTTGTCAAAAGCCAACAAAGCGTCTCTATTCTATCTTTTCTTGATTCTGTGTCATTAATATGTTCTGTTCTCGTAGATTGTGAAGTCAAATTTGTAATCGAAGGACAAATTAGGCTTGTGAGCTCACAATGTGCTAACATCTTCATGGATTTTTGCAAGGATAGATAGACCTAGTTTAGCTAATCTTTATTTTGGTTCTTTTAAAAAGGACAACAACAAACCTATTTTATCTCATCATTGCTATGCTGGTTAAAATGAACACCATGCCTTTTTGGAGCAACATCTCCAAATAATTTAGACAATTTTGCAATGAAGGTATAAAAAGAATTCTCATTCTTCGTGTTTTCAAGGTATAGGCATATGCTCTCCCCTTAACTAGGTGACCAAAAAGCCAGACCCACCTTTTTCGTTCTTTCTGTCAATTCTGCATTAGGATAAAACCCTTAGAAGGCCTACCTCCCAAGTAGCCCATAAGGCCAAGTGATAGGGAATGACCTAAGTGGCAACGACTAAAGCCAAGTAATCCAAGCCACTGTAAATAAATGTGTTTGCAATGAAAATTATAAGCAACGAGTGTTACATGTTGTCACAACGACGTTATGCCTCCCTCAATGTCTTATGACACGTAAAAATTTGTAGAGCGTAACCTTTGCAAACTTGGAGACCTCCTTCAACAGAGTGGAAAACACTTCTAATTGTGAACACTCGAATGAAACCCTCATTAAAAACTTTAGGAATTAGTAGCCAAGCCTTTAGGAATTATTAGCCAAGCCAAGTCAGTAACCAGACACTTGTTATATCACAGTGTAAGGGTGGGGAGAATTCACCCCCAAGACACTCACCATACATCTCCCAGGAAAACAAGTCAATTGAGAAGCAATTCTTTGTGGTTCAACTTCTTGCAAAAGGCAAAAAATGGGTGCACCCTAGGGTATGACAGGGTTGTTTGAGCTAACGGAGTATCAAGATGTGGGTTGTGGTATTATTCGTGACCTTTTGACCTTAGGAGAGTTTGCTTGATGTGTTATCGTTTGGCCAAATTTTATCGAAAACATTGGGATATGAAAATATCCTACCAAAAACAAAAAAGGATTTGAAAATATCCTATCAAACATGATTTCTTTTGTTCAGTTTAATGCGTGTCTTCTTACTTACTAATGTGTTGTAATCATTTTTAGAAAGTCGCACCTGAAACATCTGAAACAGAATCAGAGAAATAAATCAAACCCAACTTCAACTCAAACAAGTTTGTCAAGTTCAACTAATCAAACAAAATTGCCACCTTCAAAGAAATGGAAAAAACATCTTATTTGTTGTGATCTTAGTCCAACCAGTCAATCAAACATCATGAAATGACATTATGCATTTTGTAGGGAAGGTGAAGAGTTCATCCCTTCCATTCCTATTCCATCGTCATCCATAGAGATTTTATCTTGACAAATTAAGACTTTGCAACAACAAATGAGAGACATGACTAGTCCTAACAACCATAGAGATTGGTTGGAAAAAAATGACGAGGGAAGTGGTAACCATGAGGGAATAATTATCATGCCAACATTCCTTCTCTTGTGAGACCGTTCAAACATGCCAACCTTCATTCTTCGATAAAATCATTCCTACTTCAGTTCAACCAACATTAGAGCCATGTCAACCTTCTTTTTCTTTCAACCCAACATATCAATCATATCAATCACATCGACCCAACATTAAAACCCCTTTCAACCAAATTCCAAATCAATCATATATATCCACCATTTCATTGTCCCTTGAAGTCACACAAGAGAAGTCCACACCATCTCTAGCCAATAACACAATCTCCCAAGGGCTATCCATAATTCAAATCCAATCTAATCCAAGTCATGATGCTAGTCCTTTCCACGCTTCAGAAATTCAAAATCCAATGCCACCTTATATTCCATTTCCAAGAAAACCCACTTCAGAGAGTCTCATTCAAAATCCTTTCTCATCAAGCCAAAGTGTTGAAACCTTCCAAAAATCTCCCATGCATATCCAAACTCCTTCCTCATGTCAAGAGGATAATCCAAAATAAGAAGAAATGAGTCATGAAATAAATCAAGATCAAGAACAAACACTTCCATCTTACCCGATTTTTTATCAATATCCCATCGACCAAGAATCTTATGATGATCCCCTCATTCTTTTCTATTCCACTCATAATGATCCCCTCATTCTTTTATATTCCACTCATAATAACACCCTTTTATCTCAAAAGAAAGTTTTCTTTCAAGTCCCATCCAACATCCACCTCCTAAGCAAGACCGAGACATCCCTTACATCCTTCCTAATAATCCCTTTCCAAGTCAAGATCAAAGTATTCCTTCACCTTCATGTCCTAAGCAAGATCCCATTATTTCTCCAGATCTTGATCAAGATCCCTCCATCCCTTCATCTCCATGTTATAATCCTCAATGTTCCTCACAAGATTCTCTCTCAAACTAACTTACTATTTCTCCTAGTCCCCCTCATGATCCCAATCCTTCTACGCAAGTTGTTCATGAACCCCTTATCAATGAAATCGCCAATCTAGATCATATTGGTGGGAATAATTTATCAATGATTGTATGTGTGCTATTTTCACATGCCAATGTGATGACATGAACAAGAATGTCATCAACTAATGAAATCAAAACCCAAATTGTTCCATCATCTTCTTCAAGTACAAGTATAACACTAGCTAATAAGATCAACACCCGATTGGCTTCATCATCCTCTTCAAGTGCATCAATAGAAATAGGCATAGCACCCACTCATGTCACAACTTCGGAACCAAAATCTATTTGCCTTATACACCCACACTTGATAAAGTGGGGGCAAGAGGATCTACCATAGTTAGATCGGTTTGAAAATGATGAGTCTATAGCTGAATTCATGGGTGCCAAAGTTGGATTTCCCTTTGATGATCCACATAATCCAAAAACTAAGGAAATCAACATTGGAGATGCCAAACATGTACATGAAATACACTGAGTTGAATCCTTACATCCTATTAAAACAGACATGTTTATCTGACTCTTCAAACAAAGACCAATGAACTATCTACACAAAATTCATACCAGCCCAATAACAACATCCACCTTAAAAGATATTACATCTAAGGGATGGGTTCATTTAAATTTTTAGTACTGCATTTGCATATTTCTTTACTACACTGCATCACATATCTGCATTTCAAATTGTATAACACATAGTTGCATATCATTATTGATTTCTCATATAGTTGCATCAATAAAACAAGGCGATTGTCTGAGTCATTTACTTGTCTGCATTGAAAGGAGAGAAGGTGGTCTCATTTCCTAGATATTGGTACATGAAGTTTTAGGAAGTCTTAGGTCACCCATCTTCAATGTCACCTTGTGATTGAGCTTTATCCATGGTTGTGTAGAGGTTTCACTATTGAGTCTTGTTACCCAAAATCTATAAATTGCTATATCTCACAAATTAATCAATAGCTCTAAGTCATTACAGATACCTAGTTGGCCATGTGGCTAGTCAAAATCCAAAAAACTACTTCAATGTCATCGTAATCGTCATACCCAAGTAGGTTTCATTACTTACAAGTCAAGGCAAGAAGATTATAAAAAAAATTACTACTATTCCAAGAATTCATATCAAAATATTAAGGCAAAAGAGCAAATATATATAACTGAAATATCATGCATACAAGTGCAATAAAATCTTGACTAAGGGAACATGCAAGTAACTCCATTAGGGCTATGGATGCCTATTGGCAATTGAGCAATATTTGAGAGATTACAATGTATAACCTCGTCGGGGCTATAGACGTCCGACTAGCAACAAGGCTCTATCCAGGATGCTTTTGAAGTCAGAATAACTCACGTAGCTAGTCACATGGGATTCTAAGGGTCTCTAATGGTTATAAGAGAATAAATTCAATTGCACACATGTTGGAAAAAGAAGATCAAAATCTCAATAATTTGTGGGGAAGTTATCCATGTCTCCATTTGTAAATCTTGTTTACATAGTGTGTTAAGTTGGATTGTTTAAGGCCTTCTAAGAATGGATTAAACTATTATCTTTGAAACATTTTGCACCTTTAATCCAATTAAGGCTTTACAAAGTGAAAGATGCATACAATCATCCTTGTTCAAATAGAAAATGCATATTTGAATCTCACATGTTGCATTAGCATAGGTCATGCCTAAATTCATTGTCTCCATATGCAGTGCCTAGATCATCATGTCATACAGGTCTACATACTGGGGGCATAACTGAAAAAATCCTAAAAATCATAAAAAGTCATGAAAAAATCCTAAAAATCCTAAAAAGTCATGAAAAATCATAAAAAGTCCTAAAAAAATCTTAAAAATCATAAAAAGCCAAATATCCTAAAAAGCATAAAAAGATCCTAAACAGATACTAAAACATCAGAAAAATCAAAGTACCAAAAACATTCAAATACGATCCTGAACAAATACCAAAAACATTCAAAAACACAAAAATCACACAAAAACATTTGAAAAACGATCCTAGAAAAAGCCCTAAAAAACACAAAAATCAACCAAAAACATTCAAATACAATCCTGAAAAAATACCAAAAACATCAAAAAACATCAAACTCAAACAAAAACATCAAAAAATTTAAAATTATCAAAAAATTCAAAATCAAACAAAAACATCAAAAAATTAAAAATACCAAAATCCAAAAATATCGGAAAAGTTGTTTGAAAAAGAACTAAAAATCAGAAAAACAATAAAAAATCGAAAAAAAATCATCAAATCACAATTCACAATAAATTATCCTTTGCAAACGGCAAGCATTTCAATAGACACAAAACGTAAAACAGATCAACACGTTAACCTTAATAAACATCAACAAACAAACTACCAAGCTAGTCTACAACCTAACTGATCAATGCCTATTAGTTGTCAACATCCTTATCAAACAATGTGCCTTTACGTATATATCGTTCCTAAAATAGGCACCTATCAGATATCATGTCCTAACGTATATATCTTTCCTATAATGGACATCCTATCAAACAATCATCAAATCAGAAACACTTATCATTGACAAGAAGATCAGTATGGTTGTTGACTCGTTTGGTCAAGTTAGTCTTATCTTTTATCGATTTATGATCATGTTTCCATGCTACTCAAGGATGTCCACAAGTGACTAGAGGAGTCGTGATGGGCATGATCCTTTTCTTTGTTTGTTGTTTGGGGTGTGAACCAATGAAGTCCTGGGGCAATAGTTCCAGTAGGTGTCTGTGATTGGTACATTCATTTGGCAAGTATCCCATGAAGGATAACTATGCTTGTGACTACTGCACATACCTCAACCCCTGTTGTTATTCCCATAATGGAGGGTTCACTCCTTGTCTACCATGTGTTTGTTTTTGCAATGGGATATCATTCACACCTTGGTTCCTTATAACCTGGTGTACAAAGTTTCATTGATACATAATAAGGCTCAATGATGAAAATGTTGCACTAAAAAATGAAGGCACGAGAAGTCGTGGTTATATCTTTTTCAATCTCTTTATCTCATCTATAATTCCATCTCAAATCATTTTCTCACATCAACTATTCTATCCATCAATCAATTATATTCCCTAACATTCTTCACTTCTTACTAATCATTCTTCACTTTCATCATATTTCATTATTTATCAAATTTTGATCTATCAATTGTCTTATACAGGATGTGTCCTTCATGAAACTAGACACGATCATCCATCTTTGTCTTATACAGGATGTATCTTTCTTGAAACCAGACGTTTTGATCATCTTTGTCTTATACATGATGTGTCCTTCTTGAAACCAGACTTGATCTTTATCTTATCAATCTGATCAATCCTATCAATCTTATCATTCAATCAATCTACAAATCACTTTATCCATTTCTTCTATCCAATCAAATCCATTCATGCCATCAACTTACCATTCTTCCATTTCTCATATAACATTCTTCTTATTTTGAGAGATCATTAATATCTTTAATGCACAAACAATCTCTCGAGGGGGCATCCTACCTCCATTGTCGAGGCATAGTGAGGCATGTTTTTTTCATTTTCTTTGAAACAACATCGTTTCAACATTGTCTCAAAGAGGGGCAAATGTAGACACCTAAAAATGTCTCATCAATCTTGCACTAATTATTCGTCTTAATTAATTAATTCTTCAATTATTTGATTAATTCAATCTTATTTTTTCTCAACTAATTTAATCATCATCACCCTCACATTACTAATTATCCAATTTCCATCTCTTAATTCATTCATCACTCAACCCTTTCCTGGATATTAATTAAATATTATCTATTTAATTAATTTCGATTATTTCCTTAATTAAATAATCTTTATTATTTAATTAATCCTATTTCTAATGATTAAATAATTTTATTTAAACTATTTAATTAATTAATTCATTCTTCCAATTCCCCAAATTCAAATTTCAACTAATTTCATCTAATTCCAATTTCTCAAATTTGAATTTGAATTTCATCACATTTCAATAAATTTCATGTGCATTTCAAAATTCAAAAAACAAAATTCAAATCCAAATAAGAATGAAATTGAATTTCAATTCAAAATCCTACAACACATGTTGAAAATCTTAACTAGTTCATCAAATCAATTAACTCAATTCACTCTCCAATCTCTCCTTTTTACTTTCAATCACCATTTTTTGGCTAACTAGTCAATTCAATCATCTAACCAATCTATTCCAGTCATCTCCCTGATCAATCTAGTTGACTACTCAATCAATTGAGTTAATAGATCAATCTATCATGTTAACAGATCAATCAACTCACTTAACTGATCAATCAAAATCAGTGAACGATCAATTAGCACTTCAGTTCAATTTCTCACCCCATCTCACCTAAAAATCTATAAATACAAGATTAATTTATCAATTTCAATAATCATATTCAAAATTATTGTCTCCAATCTACTCAGAAATCCCAGTGCAACACCTGAGAGCCAATCAACCACATAAATCTAGAGAAGAGCAATGGAATCTACAATGCAATTGAGGGGGTTTTCAATCATGTTAATTGTTTAATTATTTCATTCTTGCATTCTATTTCATTGATTTATGATTGAATTTGCTTTAATAGTTAAGGATTTATGTGATTATCCTTATTTCCTATTTTAGAATTTTTGATTTTAAGCATGAAACATCTCCCATTAATATCATTTATCTCATTGGGATAAATTAAAATATTACAATCACAACTTTATAATAAAGATATAGCTTCAATACAAATTAATGGTTAAAGAATGACAAGTGAAAGATTGGGAAACATGTTGACTTTGTTTTCCTTCCAGGCAAACTTTACTCTATTATCATACCATCTCCGTGATGAATCCCCCCTTTTGGATGCTTCAAATAGTTGTGATCACATCTGCTATCAAATCATCTAAGTAATAACTCTTCCACTGTTTTATTCCATTATTGCCTTGTACATCATTCCTGGCTCCTAAATCTTACTTGAAGGAATTTTGATAGTGCTTACACTCCACATACATATCCACTTATAAATTAAACTATGTTGCTTTCTTTATATCATTGAGCTCACAATACATTGACAATTCACAATTCCATGACTCTATATTGTTTCCTGCTATAGATGAAGATGCCTCCCAATAGGCTTGAGAAACAAGAGTAAGTTGCCACACTTTCTTATAGAGTAGGTGTTTCCACCACACTTTCTAGTCCTAGAATCGGTTTGTATTGGTTGAAGTTATGCTTTATTGATGCTATAACATTCCCCAAATATTGTCATAAGTGTGTTGTTCACGAGCAAAACATTTCAAAATGAAGTCTAATTATAACTCCATGAATTTTCTCACCCTGTTCTAGAGCTTGAAGGCTTGAGCACTCACTCAGAATGCTAGTGAATATGAAATGGTTTGGATCAATACCAATGTTTTATATACAAACAAATTTAGGGCCTCCTCACTAATTTTGTGCTCTTGGAGAACTACATTTGCTGAGATGATAGTTTCATGAGGCATTTTATTTAACAATCTAGGTGTGTTGTTTATGGTTCCACATCATGCATGTAATGTCCATAGTAACAATTTTTTCTTGTTTGGTGGTGTTGGTGCATGTTTTATGACACATCGAACACAAAATAAAGATGGCTGAAAGACACTCTATTCTCTCTTGATTGAAATCACCATGTATGCTAAGATTGCAAAGAAGATCATATGGTGATTCCAATGTGTATACTGCGAACTAGCGACTTTAATATCAAATATAACTCCTTGGGTGATGTATGCTGGTAATCCAAGGGGGACTCAAGCAAATTTCAATTGCAATGAAAACTTTATGCTTTGTGTTTTTTTGGATTTTCTCAATTTAGACTTAAAAAGGTGCAAAAGGGGAAAAGGGTTTTAGGAATTCTATATTGCTCCTAAGAATTTAAGAGATGACAATGATTGGGTGAAACTAATAACTATGCTTTTATTTGCCACACTGAGACAACTGCACAAAGTAGGTGCAATCTTCGAGGGTTGTGATTAAGATTTTCAATATTATCAACTTATTTTGAAGTTTGAGAAATCATTTTGTATACTTCTTCTATGACCTTTTGACATATTTTGAATCAAAATTTTGAATGGGAAGCATTGTGAATTTGACACCAATTGGGTAACAACAAATATTGAATGTGGATTACTCAATTCAACTCCTTGATTCATACTTTTTAAGACAAAATTTCTGAAATTTTCATTTCTTCATTTTCCTTTGATTGGTTAGGCATTTGGAAAAACTTAGTTGTTTTGATCAAATTTACAGGTCATCTTGACCATAGCCTTTTCCTAATATCAAATTCATTTGCAACATTCACCCAAAAGTCTTCAAGATCCATCTTGTGTTTGTATATTTCTCTATTCACCAATCCAATATGATTATGGGGATCGATTTTTGTTTTAGATCGGTAGAAGATAAATGGATACCACTACATCTCCAACCTTGCACTTTCAGCTGCTTGTGCTATTGAATCATCACTTGCATTTGTTGGAATATCCACCATTGCTTTCTCAATCTCCACTTCAACAAGTATTTATTTCCTTGGCATGAGGTATGGAAATTTTCTCTTGATTGAATTGAGTTGATTGTCCTTCTTAATTGTATTTTCTTCACTACGAGATGTTGTAGCAATACCTTCTTCTTTTGGCTGAAGGTGAGCATTCCACAATTTTTCTATAGTGTACATCTTTGACGATTCTTTTAACCTCACTCGCACCTTAGCTTGGTGAATAGCTTCCCTGATAATGGACATGTGATTTCAGAATGGGTAGTATTATCGATCCTACACCAACATGAGAGCAAGATGTCTTCTACACACAAGTCTTTCTCGATACTTAATCCTTTTTTTTACCATCTTCTTGAACCTCGTGAAAAAATCACTTTCACCAATTAAAGCTTCAGGTTCCACCTTTGTTGTTACAACAGGCTTACGTACTTTTGAAAAGGAAATTTTCCCTTGCAAGGCTAATTCCATCCTTGAGAGAAATGATAAACAATGCATCTCATTGTGTCCACTTGTATTATGGATTCTACAATTATTTCTCGATGCAAATTCAGACAAACTTCGTGGATGTAATTGTGCATTCAACGTCCACCAATGACTGAGAATGTCAATCGAGGCACAATCCTATTACTCGTCCATCAAGAAATCTTCTTTTTATTCTTTTTTATTATTATTATTTTTTTTTCAAATCTTCACTTTTTTTGATTAATTGATATATGAGTGTTAGAAATTAGGATCTAAGGATACTAATCATTATAAACAAGATTATAAGGTAAATGAAATATGAAACATACATGCAAAATGTACACACTACACAAGATATACATGGGGAAAACCCTTTCGGGTAAAAAACCCCATAAAGCATCATTTAATTAAAACACTTACAAATATACTCTATAATAAAATAGACATGAACCTGGGGACACTCCTCCAATACTTCCACATGGCCAATAATACCTCATATGCATAGTGATACAACTCACCATAAAGCTCCAAATTCTCACCCCTCTCAAATGAGAGAGAACCTCCTTAAATATAGGAGGAAGGGTGACTTCACTAGTCACACCTTTTTAATAACCCCCACTCATAAATAATTAATAATCTAATAGTTATTAGATTATAATTATTTCAAATGGGATATGCTTATAAAGCATATAATATACAAGGTTTTATAACCTTATATTAGAACATTATATATAAATGTTATAAGGATGTGATCCCCAATAACATTATGTTCTAACAATGAGAGATCCAGCATATCTCGAATGTAACTTGAAAGCTCAACAAGTTATGTTGGCACCAATAGATTCATTCATGAATTTCTTGTCTTGTCCTCCTTCTAGCGTGAATTCTATTAGTGTGTATTTTATGACACATCGAACACATAATAAAGATGCCCAAAGACACTCTATTCACTCTTGAATAAAATCATCACGTATGCTAAGATTACAAAAAAGATCATATTCCAATGTTTATATTGGGAACTAGCGACTTTAATGTTGGATATAGATCTTTTGGTGTTGTATGCTCGTAATCCAAGGGGAACTTGGGAATTTCATTCACGGTGAAGACTTTTAGCTTTATTTTTTGGAATTTTTGGTTTTACATTTTAAAAAAAAAAGGATAAAAAGAAAAAGGGTTAAGGAATTCTCTACTATTCCTGGGAATTTAAGAGATAGTAGTGATTAGGTGAATCTAAGCCACACTTTGGTTTGCCAACTTAAACAACTAAACAAAGTTGATACAATCTTCAAGGGTTGTGCTTATAATTTTCACACCATGAACAATACCATCAAAATGGACAATATTTATTCAAAAGTAGAAGTTAAACATCCACAAAATATGATCAGGCTAACTTTGCACAATGAACAAAAATCATTTGTTCATAAAAAGTATGAGAAAGGATTTCACCAACCAATACAATCAAATCTTGCATTCACTTAACAACTTTATAAAGTAAATTCTATTATAAGTTGAAGAAAATATGAAACCATGCAACTACAAGATAACATAGAGATTCAAAGCAATGCAAATGAACTTTATTATCTTAATAGTATTAATTAACAATTTCACCAATCTCCCTCATACAAATGAGAGTAGTGGGGTTTATATATAGTTTTAAAAATATAATGAAAGGCTCAAATCAAACAGAGATCAATGCCCAAGATTAAAACATAAATATCTCAACTAGTGCTTGCAATAGTTATCCAATAAGAGCAAACAAAAGAAAGACACATGTCATAGGGAGATTTCTTCTAGAAGAATGCATCCTTATCCTCTTTCTATGGTAGCATATTCGATGAACCTAGACACAAGAGGATTAACCTCTTCCATCATGACATGTAGTAACGTGTTTATCGTGAATTCCATTACATCCAAGTCATCAACATAGGTGGCAAAAGCATTCTCCCAATCGAATTCTTGTTTCTGAAAGGCATCCTTGATGGAAAAGAAACTTGATACCTTAGTCAAATTTTGCTTATGGATTGGTCCTTTGACCTTGAAGAAATTCTCTTGAACTTTGATCTTCAGATTTTCCACATGCATTTCATTTTCTCGAATTGTTTCTAAAACTAGGAATTTGGGAAAAAAGTATCAAAAACACATAATTAGGCAACTACAAACCTTATTAGCTATGATAAAAACTCCTAATTCAATCAATAGAATAATGAAAGGCAAAACATCAAAGAAAGCACAAACCAAGATGCAAATGTTGCCTCCATTGACCTTCATTGTTCTTCTTTCACCTTCAAATTTGATGTGGATCTCACCTACAAGTGCAAATGCAAGTGAAAAACAAGTGGATTATGGGATGAAAAAGGCAACATAAGGTTACTCGAAATGTAATTGTTAAAATCATTGAAAAATTAAATTAATTTATAGAGAAAATTGTCTCCAAAATGACATGAGAAAATCAAGGCAAATGGAAGAGGCAAATTGATTCAAAAATGGCAAATTGAATGACATAATTTATAATAAATATGACAAATTGGCATGATAAAATATGACAAATTGAAGAGAGATTTATGCTTCATTATTTATGACAAATTGGCCTCAAAATTGGAGCAAAAATAGCTTCATGATTCATGAGAAAATTGAGCACAAAAACAACTTCATGATTTGAGAAAAAGGTGGAGACAAATTAGTGGATAAATAGTGGGAGAAATTATAGGAAAAGGGAAGCATGAAATCAGGGATGACAAATTATGACAAAATTAGGAGAAAATTTTGGGAGAGAAATGTGGGGATAATTAATAACTTTTCATTTATTAATTAACCCACAAAGGGGAAATTAGCCAATTAAATAGAGTATTTAATTGTGACACAAGACATAGGGTAAATGAATAAATTCATATATTCTAAGGAGGATGTTAGAAAGTAATACTAGTTAAAGAATTATTAAACCCTAGAAAGGAGAAAATGAATGAAAAAGGTCAAAACAATGTCACGATGCAATTAATCTGATAAATGAATGATGTTGATCATGATCAAGAAGATAATTGACAAGGACCAAAAGTTAATTAAATTGTTAATTACAGATACCAATGACAAACTGTTCAAAATTGACAAGATTGATTTGATAAAGGATCGATGACAAATCGATCAAGATTGACAAGGATTATGGAAATTGACAAAGATTGATAATGATAAATGATGATTGATAATTGATAGGGATTGATGATAAATCAATCAATATTGATAGAAATTAATAATTATTGAAAACGATAAATGATGTCTAATTAACATTAAAATTTGATCATGATCATGAAACGACAATTGAGATTGACATCAAGAAGACCTAATTCAAATTCAAGAAAATGGGATCGAATAGGAAAAGAATGCAGAAGAATGACATGATGTTAACAGATGATAAAGACCAAATGTGTAACATAGAACAAATGTTAGGAAGCACGAAAACCTTAAAAGAAGGTAACACAAACATGTTAAAGTATGACATCGCAAGTGTTGACCACTTTTAGATGCCTATAGTTTCCTTCCCAAGTACATCGACGACCAGAAGAAAAATATTATTCTAAATTTCTTGAATCAACTCCTCAATTTTGATACTGTCAACCTTTACCTTTTCTAGAACTTCATTTATTGCTGTCAATGCCTAATACCATGTGTTGAAATCGTAAATATCTCCTGCTGCAATTACTTGTCCATCTATCAATTCCTGTTTGGGAATTCCTTTCAACACTTTTAAGCATGGGATTGCTTTGTTTTGAATATCTTGAAGATCCTCCTACATTACTACCATGTCCAGAATTGTAGAGAGTAATGAAGAAGTGTGCCCATATGCTAACATCAAATTTTAACAAATGTGACAACTTACCTATTGATGTTTGCCATTCGTTCTTTAGTTTCTCTAGCTATCACTTTCCCTTCTTCAAAGTCTCCAACTATTTCTTGTGGAAGCGTCAAGAGTGGAGGAGCTGGTGCATCTCCTTGATCAATGGGGTTGATAAAGTGTTGGATATATTTCTTCGACTGCTCATTTTATTTCTTGAACTCTTCTTTCTTTTCTATTTCTCTCTTCAATATTTCCTTGATTGTCTTTGAAGTCAACATGACTAAGGTGTCTCCAAGCCTCTTCTACTTTGAAATGATTTTAAATTTTGGCTATGCTCCCTTGCTGGAGAACTTCATTTGAACTTACCATGAAGGTCCTCCATGAGCTGACATTTACCTACTGAAAATCATGAAAAACTTTCTAAGTTAGAAAACAATAAGGGATTCGGATGTTTGTTCCCATCCTAGAGTGCAAAGTTTGAAGAAATTTTCAACTTAGCCTAATTTTAACTTATAATTTTTTTAGAAATTGAAGCATTTGCCCCTAAAAAGCATAAAAAAAGCAGGATGATTTGAAATAAAAGTTGTTTTGCGAGTGGGGGAAAATTCTTTATTAAATCACTCTAATTTTGACCTCAAGTGTGGAAATTGGCTTTGAAATTCTCTCGGAAGATGTCTTAGAAGTTTACAATTTTGAAATTTTTCAACACTTCGCCAAATTTTTCTCAAAATCTTTCCCTTAGGCGAATTTTCGCATTCTTTTCACTTTTGTTTTCACCCTAAGCTAAACTTCTCATTTATCCACCTAGGGTGGGCTTCATGTATGGATAAGGAACTTTCTAATGTCCCAAGGTGGACTTCATCTTGATTTTAGAATTTTTCTCGTCTCTTTATACTTAGCCAAAATTCTAACTTTTCCCTTCAAAAATGCCAACACTTAACCACTTTCTTTACCCATTCCTCGGGTGGACTTTGCATGTTTCAAGACATTTTCTACATGTGGGAGGCAAATTTTGCCTTGTCTCCAGACATTTTCTTTCCTTGATGGGTAGAGTTTGTCTTGGTTCAGGATGTTTTCTTCATGTGGAAGGCAGAGTTGATGTTGTTCTAATAATCTTTTCTTATTCCAAAGGTGGAATTAACATTTGGACAAGGAATTTTGACTATCCTTAGGCAAAATTGGCACTTGATTTCAACTTTTCTTTCAATCCATTAACACTTAATCGAAATTTCCTTCATCTTCCTTTGGCAAATTTGCTACTTGCTTGGGGAATTTCTTTTACACTTAACCAAATTTTCAAATTTTATTTTCTCCAAGGTATCAACACTTAGCCAATATTCTAAATTTTTCCTCCCCAAGGTATCAACACTTGGCCAATTTTCTTATCCTCTCCTTGGGCAGACTTGCTACCTAGACAAGGAATTTTCCTAAGTGTTGGGTGGAATTCACTTGCTACCAAGCCATTTTTGCTATGTGTGGAGTAGATTTTTCTTATTGTCACACCGTTTTTGTTATGTGTTGGTAGGATTTTGCTTGTTGTCATGCTATTTTTGCTATGTGTTGGTAGGAGTTTGCACATGGTTAGACATTTTCCATTCTGACTTGGGTGGAGTTTACTTGGCTACAAGTTATTTTTTATCATGTGCAGGGCAGACTTCATGTTGTCATGCCACTTTCTTCCAACCTTGGGGGGAACTCATGTGTAGTTATGTCATTTCCTTCTTAACCTTGGTGGAACTCATGTGTAGTTATGTCATACTACTTGAAGCTTGGGTGGAGTTTGCCATTGCACAAGTCATTGAACTTGAAGTTTGGGTGGACTTTGTCATTGCACAAGTCATTGCACTTGAAGTTTGGGTGGAGTTTTCCATTGCACAATTCATTGCACTTGAAGTTTGGGTGGAGTTTTCCATTGCACAATTCATTGCACTTGAAGTTTGGGTGGAGTTTGCCATCACACAAGTGATTGCCTTCTCCATTTAGAAACTTTCTCTTTGCTATAAACACAATGAAATTTGTGTTGGTCATCATCACGCTCATCTAGAACTTTCTAGATCAACGCCTTGTCTGGAGATTTTCCCTTGCTTTTCATACTTGGAGATACAAACTTTTCATTTCGAAGACAAGAACCTTGTTGCCATGACCTGAATGACCAAATCCTAGGTCAACTTTTAAAAAAGATAAAAAAAACAAAAAGCAAAAAATTAGGCGAAAAAGTCGCTTCCCAAATTGGTCCCAAAGTGCCAAAAATTAAAAAGCAAAAAACAAAAAAGCAAAATTCCACAAAAATAAGAAGTTGTCAGAATTGACCCTAAGTTGTTGCGTTTTTTGTCCTTTGGCTTGTCTTAACACTTCTAAGATGTCAAAATGCTCATTTGATCACAATTGGTCCAATTGACCTAAGGAATACTAGAAAACTCTCTGAAAAACCCCTAACTTGAGACTTGCAAATATTGGTGACTAAAAACCCTAAAAAGAGAAGAAAACTGGGGGTCCCCATTTGCAATGGGGCAGTGTAAAATAGGTCACAACAAGTGGTTACCAAAATCAATGATACTCTAAATATACCCTTTGTTATTAGCAATTTAGGTGGTTCTTGATACCATGTTGGTTTTCGATGCACACAAAATGTTGATTTCTAAATTCATCTCAATCTCTCAACTTAAACAAGTAAGACCATACTATTAGAGAAATATCATTTCAAGTATCCAATCATTCAGAGAAGTGTAAAATCAACTTCCCTATAAAGATCTACAAGCATCCAAGGTAAGATACAACACCATACCAATGCAACTTAGAAGGAGAGAGCCTATTTCTCCTAATAATATTACCTGGAGCTTAAATAGAGCAAGATTAGTAATTAGACTCGTTGAAGAACAAGATACAAATTGTTTAGGGATGAGCTCTAGACCACCTTTAGTTCTTATGTCATCATCGCGGTTAAATGCACCAAACAACTTTATAGAAGAAGCTTCAAGGGATTGGACTAATACAATAGAACAATGGAATGTATAAGTTACTCCTAGGGCCTACCATCAATACAACTTCAACCACCTTGATCTAGTCCTATGGACTGAAACATAGAATAGGGGTCTTCCAGATCCACAACCATGAGGACATGGTTTATATCAGGAGGGGGAGGATGATGAGCTTGAAATGTGGTACTTTTAATTACAGTTTATACTTAAAAACTTTTAATAGTTTGTGAACCAATGTGCCTGGCGACAAACTTTATACATGCATGTTTATTTCTTTTTACTATTGTACTCTGCAAATTAGAAGGTATATTAGAAATAATATTTTGTGATTAAAAGTATTAGTTTTTTGGTGATTATCGTGATGAATGGTCCAATATTTAGGATTGATAACATTATGTTGTTCTATTTTCCTAGATATATCTTTGAATGTGCTTAAAAGTTGTTGACACACAGGAATTTTTGAACTCCATGTTCATCCAGCTCAAAAATGCTTGGTCACTCCTGCTGGAAATATACCTATATTTTGTTGTAGTATGTTTCATCGGTTGTTCTTGATAACTTCAGTCTCATTTGAAGTAATTGATTGCATTGTAAGATCTTCTGTAGTTAGGTTAATAGTCATTACTTAGTCAAGCAGGTAATTTTGTATTTGAATTTCAAATAAGGATATATATATATATATATAGTTATATCCCATTGCTTTTAGCAGAAAGCTAGTTAGTAAGATAATCAATAAGTTAGCCAACAATAGAGTCTCCTAATTGTAGTTCAAACTTGTTTTACTTCCTTTTAGAAGTTAATTATAATGAAAATTTGAATTGATCTAAGATATCTGTGTCACGGATCCCACCTGAGGAAGAGCAGGGCCCGCTCGACCAAATGGAGGTGATCCTTGTTTAATTTTGTTTTTATTTCAATTCTTCATGTTAACTCTGTTACATTTCTTTATGCAAGTTTATGGTAATTCTTGAAAATTGAAAATTATTCGCACTTCGTATTTGTTTATTCTCGTGCAGTAACTTCTTGGAAAATGAATGCATTATCGTAAATCTCAATTCATAGTTTATCAGTTCATTTATGATTCCTTAGTTAATAGATCCTAGTTGCATGTTACTCTTTAGATGACAATGGTGATTAAGGTAAAGATAAAGATAGAAGCTTTATTGGATTTACTCATGGGATTTAGTTTGTTTTAAATGCTCAGTAGAATATATTTCTAGTTTACTGAAAGCGTAAAATAGGTTTCATTTTCTGGAAAGTAAGATTAAATTTACTTTCTAGTAGATAATTTAATAGGATTTGAATTCATAGGAAGATTAAATGTGTTTTAGTTATAAATAGATGATCCCATGGAAAAGTTGTGATTGAGCTCTATCTGAATCCCACCGAAAACATCAGAGTCCCCTTTAGGATAGAATTAGTCTTTGTGAAGTAGATATAAGATTAGAAGATATCATTAGCATAGAATTAAGTTCTTGGAAGAGATCTCGAGAGCTCTTGACGGAGCATAACCAAAGCAAAAATCACTATTTTTGGTGCAAGAACCCCCCAATCTTGACTCGTCCTTATCGCATATAGCTCTAAGATACACCCAATTCAATATAAGAAGGAATTAAATGGTGCTAGTTGTGACATAAATGACCTTGCCCACCACTGATATGGACTCTCTTTGAAGCATTTTGATAGACAATTCACATGCAATTATTTTACTTTCTCTAAATGTGTCTACCAAATTGTGACTGTAACATCCAACTAAATTCCTCCATCCATCACATCTTCTTTTGATCAACCATTAATTTTAATTGAGGTTGTATCTTTATTATAAAGTTGTGATTTTAATATTTTAATTTATCCTAATGAGATAAATGATATTAATGGGAGATACATTGTAAAAATTTATAAAGACCCCCCAAGGTGAAGAGTCATTTTCATAGGAAGTTGTGTTTGCAACTCCTCTAGCTATTAGTTACTTATTTGTCTTTCATTTTGGACATAAAGGGTCATTCTCACTGTTATTTCAAATTTTTTTTTTTTTTCACTAACAAACCTGGACAAGGGTGTTGTGGCACCCCCATCCAAATGACAAGGGTATTTTGGTGCCCTTGTCTAGTTCATCATGTCTGAACAAAGGACCAAAGGGTAAGCTGAGATATGAGGGTTGTGAATATGATATTGGTGTGAACACAGATTAGGCATAATCATAGAACGAAAGGCAAGAATACTAAAGTGAAGCCTAAGCGAGTATGAAATTATATAGTGATGCAATTTACAATGCTACACTTTATATATTATTAAGTAACAAGTATGAATAGCACCTGGGAGATGAATTAGCTGGGTAAAATGCCCTTTTCACACCAACAAATAACATGGTGGCTCTTTAACCTTTGTCTTCTATGGTGTGGAGAACATTGGAGGGCTATGGAGACTAGTGGTGAGAGTTTGTTGTTGTGGTTTAGTTTGTAAGTTTTATATATCATTGTGGGTATTCCTTATATTAAATAATATTGATAACATGAGCCACACCATTTGATTTGTGTGCTATTGGTATAATTTTTGACGTGTCAATCATTTTTAGATTTGACATGTAATATTAATTCTAGGTTGTATGTGTCCTTTGTTGGATATTTTTATTATACTATGGTATTGAAGATCTTCAAGACTTCTTTATGCATTATAGTGTATATACAAGGACTTGTGATCATGTATTAGGTTGGATATGTTGATGACACAATATCCACCCATTATGATAGTTATACCTTAGTTTTAAGGTATGGTTAGTAGAATGTGTTGGTAGTTAGTTGTGGTTTTGATTACATTTATAGTAATTAATTATTGGTACCTACTTAGACCAATTTACAACCATAAATTTTGATTTTAATTTTTGGATATCAAGTTGAGGTAGTATCCATGCTTCCATATGAAAGGTAGTATGCCACCTCTTTTGATTGGATTTTATCTTTTGTGCATTGGAATGATAGTGGATGAGAGGATTCTCATTCAAGATGGTTGTCACTTTGGTTATTGTTGTAGGTATCTTGATGGAACACATAGAGCACTTGGATATCAAGTCATGCTACATTTTAGCTTTGGGGATTATTTCCTCGATGTTTAAGTTTACTTTTGGCCCCTTATGCAATATATATAGCAAGGGAAAAAATGTTGGGAAAGGTGTGTTGTATGCATTGCATAATGCTTGTAATGTAAATTAATATTCAAATGTGTTGGACCTAAGGAACACATAGATCATTTGGATGGCTTGATGTATGTTTTGGCTTTAGGGATTGTTCCCTTGATGTTTAATTTTGATTTTGACCTCCTATGCAATGTATGTGACAATAGAGAATGTTGAAAAAGGTGAGTTGTAAATCTTGCGTAATGTTTGCAATGTAAGTTAATATTTAATTATGGTGCATCGAGGGAATATAAGGATGCATGTATCAAATAGGTTAGACATTCTTGGATATTATATGTATGCTATGTATAATATTGAGATAAATATTTAATGGGGATTGCATAATGCAAAAATATTTAACATCAAGTAAACTTTGTACAAAAAGAAAAGCTTAATTAATAATAAATAAATAAGATTCACATAGTTCATGTAATACCACTTGGTGGATTTGTGCAAGCTTGTTTCTATTAAAAAAATATATCAATCATTATTGAGGTTAACTTCTAAAACCGTTTGCTTGTTGACTAAGGTTGCTTGATCATCTCTTGCTTGATCATCTCTTGTAAATTGCATACATGAGGAGATAAAGCATGGATTGATGTTTTATTGTATAATTTAATTTGCTTCTTCAAGTGGAGTGCAATTAGGGAGCTTGATAGTTTAGAAGCTTCACACAAAGACTCTACATTTGTGTTGTAATATTTGTTCACCATAATACATTAAGCACGTGAGTACTTTTGGAGGTTGGGTTTTTTCCTTTGAGGTTTTCTGTATAATACATCTTGTGCCATCTTAATAATATGGTTGTCTATTCTTTTTCATTGTAAATTTTTAATACTTATTTACATATTTTGCTCTTTCTCGTAGTTATATGGAAATGATTATTATTATTACAAATTTCCTTTTAAACACAAGGTTATAGGAGTGGGTTCAAAATGAAGTCAATGTAAGAGCTTGGCGATTCGAGGACTGAAAGACTTTGGTGATAGGTTAAGTACAATCAATGGTGATGTTGAAATGGATAATAAAGTGGGTGTAATACACAATGAAAATTACAAGGTATATAACTTTGAACAATACAACTATACAAAATGACTCTAAATAATATAAATATGCAATATCTAGCTAAAACAAAACTATAATTATTTGTGTCCATTGATCATTTGATAGAGTCTTTAGATACTATTTATTAATTTATATATTATCAATAAAGTGGTCAAACAAAATTTCTTCCCTTATCCACCCTTAAAGTAGGAGTGTTATAACCTTGTACACCTTGAAAGGCTAATTTTTGACATATAAAACTTAAGAAAAAGATTTGAACCTAAATTCAATCTCTAAATGGGGATGAACTTCCGAATGTAAAATTGTTCATTCATCTGGTACTGCGAAAGATACTTTAGGAGATTGGTGAACTTCTCCCAGTATTGAGTAACTGTCTTACCACCTTGCGTCGGATTCTAGAATTCAGTTATCTTCTTGTCGAAGAATAACTGAGGAAGCCACCTCTTCCTAAATGATTGCAAAAATAGTTCCCAAGTAATATCACCAGGTTGTAACTTCTTCTCAAATTTCTCATTGTCCCACCATGTGACAACTTCTCCAGTAAGCTGATAAGCAACCCATACTGCTTTAGTTTCATTGGACATGTTACAAAGTTCAAAATACTTCTCCATCTCAATTACCCAAGCTTCAACACCATCACCAATGGTCTTACCATCGAACTTAGGTGGAGCTATCCTTTTCAAGTCTTTCACTAGCTCCCCTTTAATCCTAGCTCGATAATCAGGTTGTTCCTCAACTCTAGGAATTTCATTTCTAGGTTGCTCTTCTTGTCGAGGTTATTCATTTCTAACCTCACCAACCCTTCAAACTTCTTGTTCAATTCCATCCATCCTAACATTTTGCTGATTCAAAAGATCAAGAATCTGGTCAAGTCTTTCATTTCTGTTGCTCGATCCAGCTCTAGTAGTTCTAGAAACCATTGCAATTCAACAATTCCCGTATTAATGAATGCTTCTTTAGCGTAATGGTCAAAAGGTACGAGTGTTATAAACCTAGGGCTCTGATACCAAAATGTAAAGACGTAAAACGTTCAAAATTCAAAAATAAAATAAAATACTCTTTATTCTTAAATAAACTCATAATTCCTTTAATAAGTCTATTTTCTTCCATTATTCCATTCTTTCCTCTAAATGACCCTTCCATTGATATCATAATAAATATGAGATTTCTAAAAAGAGATAAAGATTCTTTATTCTTTGGGATAATGTAGTAGTATCTCAATCATATCTACATACAATACTTAGGCCTTTCCAATGCCTTAAGTTCAATAACAAGCAAAATATAAAGTAAAGGATGAGATGTGTCCATTGATTTGCAATCCAAGCTATCTTCAATGCAATCTTTAGAATGAAGACGAGAACAAGATTCAGGTGCTTTTTCCACCCAACCTTGAAGCTTACACTTCTCCACAATTCTTGGTCAATCAAGAATACCCGACCCTGCACGAATTGTTTAACAAAAAGATTTCGATAGACAAGATGGAATATGGTGCGTGCCTAGAATGATACATGCATTTTTTATTTTCTAATTCCATTAAAAAACAAGCAAGATCAATCAAGGATATGGTAGAGAGCATAAAATATATCCATCTATTTCAATGGTCAATAAAATATACTTTAGAAAAGAAAACTATTCTCTCTATAATTCCACATTCGACACTCATCCCGGAAGGTAACTTTCCCACAAACACAAACATATATAGCTTTTCTAGTATTCATATGAAATTAGGAGAAGTAGATAGAAAACAATCTTTCTTTTCTCAATTTTAACTTCTCATTTCTCGCATAATAAAATTACAATATTTAAAGAAACAATCTTTCGTTTAAGAGATAGAGAAGAAACAATATTTTGTTTACAACCAATTATATCTAATAAGAAAACAATCTTTTGCTTCTATCTTTTCAAGTAACTCAAGGGCGAGAATAAAAAATAAGAAGGTGTGACACAAGTATGCATATTTAGCATATAGATAAAAGTAATATTCAGAAATAGAAATTACGAGTACACATTCTTTTATCTTTCTCATAAAATCCAAATAGTGTAATCATACATCTTATGGTTTCAAATTTCTAAGTTTAGAATGCATAAGTTCTCTACCTTTCCACATGTTTTTTACTATCTACTTCTTTTCTCGAATTTGATACTAACAAATGTTTTCCATGATCTAAAATGATAATTCTAAATTACACATACCTATATGGCTTTTTCAAATGAAATTTCATATCATCATTGTGAATTCTAAAGCAATAAACTATTCAGAAATAGAACTCTTTTCTTCACTAAAGATCTAAAACAATCAAATCTCAAGATAATTCTATTCTTATTCTCTACAATAAAACAAATTATTGCTCGTTTAAGAGCCTACCTCTGAAATTTAAGCCAATTATGATATATGCTAATCTTCTTCCAATTCTGTCTGCGATACTTCTTGATTTCCAACGCTTTTCTTCCTCTATGTTGTTCAAATCCTTTGTTCTATCATCACTATTCTCTAATATCCCTTCTCTATTCGCTATAATTCATTTCATTCTCTACTCTTTGTTCTATCATTACTATTTTCTACATATTTCTTATTGTTTTCTATACCGTCGTTCTCTTCTCCCTCTCTCCTTTTTACCAAAACAACAGTCCATATATATATATATATATATATACTTCCTATTTTTGAGCCAATCTCTCCAAGTGGTGGATTGTTATTTGAGTTTATATTTGATACCTCTAATTGTTATAGTTATGATAATAGTCCCAACAAAATTCGAACTCCGTTATATTGCGTGCATGTGGCATATCGTTTGAGTTCATTATTATCGTGTGGGCTGGTCATCCATGTAACTGTTTGTTCATGTCACGTTATATGGAAATTTCAATGTATGTGAAAGTGGAGGTTTGAGTGGGTAGTTAGTAGCAATACCGACTCCCTTCCTATCATTAAAGGGTGTAGTTGATGTTGCTATCGACTCCCTTTTGTTCTAAACAAAAGAGCTTGTTACTTTGCATAGTCAATATATTATCGACTCCTCCTTGTAATAGGATATGCTTTGATATTAATTACATGCTATTTAATAAGTCTGCCAAATAGAATGCTACGTTGAATAGTCAATATCAACATCGACTCCCACTTCGCATAAATAATGCATACAATTTGTAAGTCCACACACACACACACACACACACACACACACACACACACACATGTATATGTGTATGTGTATGTGTATGTGTACATATACATACATATACATATGTGTATATGTATGTATATGCACACACACACACACACACACAAACACACACACACACACACACACACACACACACACACATATATATATATATATATATGCACGCACACACACACACACACACACACACACACACATATATATATGTGCACGCACACACACACACACACACACACACACATATACTCTCAATTATTTTAATATTCATGAAGTAAAGTAATTCATTTTCATGATATATATATATATATATATATATATATATATATATATATATATATATATATATATATATATATATATATATATAATCAAATCGATATATATTACACTCATATGTAATGTGTGTGTGTGTACTGTTATCAAAATACAAAAGTGAACACATAAGTACAATATTTCATCCAATTACACATATATGTACACAAAGTACGTACAATGTCAAAATAAATCATACTTTTAAAGAAATATCATTTAATATTAGTCATATGAAATTCATCATTCGAATTTAAACAAACACACAGATAAAGTCATTTAAATCATCTTTCTTTGCAAGATGCAATTACACATTATAAAGTGGTGTGTGAGATTCACTCTATTCTAATGAAGTCCAAGAGCTAAAACAACTCTACCTGAACCATGTTCTCGCCTTCATTCATGTTCACCTGTTCTTGCATTCACTTGCACTCAATTGCTCATCAGCAATAACAATCCCCAATTTCTTAATAGAATCAATACTGATCATTCAATTGCATTTAAATCATTTCATTGCATTTGAATCTCCTATTTCATTATTATCTCATTTTACTAAAAATTCCATTTCCATTTCATTTCAATTTTATAAATGAAAAATAAACATTATCTTCCTAATAAAATAATTATAGATAAATATGGTTCGTGACAAAATGCCACCTCATAAGAGGTTGATGAAGATGTTCCTAATGTCTTAACCTCCAAATTGAAAATTATTTTCTTTTGAAGTTATTAATCAATGAAAAAAATACTAGCTAATTTTTTTGTTAGATGTAATATAAATTATCTTCACAATATATTATACATTGTTGATCTACCCCTAGCAAAGTGGTCTCATCAAGTTTCTTCCTGGTGCAGGAGCACCTAAGGGTGAGCAAATACCCTTTTCAATTTTGGCATAAGGATTGGTTCAAGTCCATTAGGTTGTCTATAGGGAGCTTGCAGTGCATTTTTGACTTCATTTTCGAAATTTTGTGTTTCGACAAGACTTGCCCCGATGAAACCACCAGTGTGTGGAGTGCTACCATCGGCTATCGGAACAACCGATTTTACCCTACCCCGATGCCCGATGAGTTTGCATAAGGCCGAAAAGGAGCTATTGGATATCGGCGAAAGTGTTTTCCACCTACCCCGATATCCCGATGAGGTCACCAGTGGGTTGGAGTGAGTCAGAGTAAGTTCGGAGTGGAGCTATCGGGTATCGACAAGACTAGTTTTCGTGCCGCTCGATAGCCCGATAGGAAAGCATACTATTTTGGAGTGCACCATCGGCTATCGGTACAACATGTTTGGGAGCTACACCGAAGACCCGATGGAACAACATACTGTTGGGAGCGCGCCATCAGATATCAGCGAGAGTGTTTTGACGCTACGCCGATAACCCGATAAGAAGGTGCATGAGTTGTAAACTGTCATCGATCATCAGAGAAAATGTTTTGATGCTATCCCGATGACCCGATGGAAATAGAAAGTCAGTTACAGTCAGAAACTGAATTGTGTCGAGTTGAATCTCGTCTGTTAGGGATGATTCAAGACATGTCTAGGAGGATATAAAAGACCCAATAGGCATTCTGTAACAAGGTTGGATTGGGATTGTCGGATGTGTTGATTCAACAGGAACAAACTTCTTTTGAATAGCAATGTGAAGATCGTTTTCTGGTTTCTTTTCTCAAAGTTCAATTTGTGTTTGTAAACTATAAATAATGGCTTAAATCTTTAAATGCTAGTGTGATAGAGTAGATGTTACTTCTCTGTGTTTTGTGAGTTCCAATTTTGAAGTCGTGCTAAGCTCGACTATGTAGATAAAGTTGTCTTTCTGTTCTTGTTTTTTGTTGGTGACAAGTAGCTATAACATGGCTCTGTCTTGATTCTCCATCGTGGGATTCACACGACCATTGGAGGTTGTCAAGAAGAGCCAGCCATGTACAGTAGCGTTCTATATGTAGCAGACCAGGAAATGGCGTTGGGCGTTTCAACAGACTGGCCCTAGGCGAGCTTGATGATAGCCCGACTAGGTATCGGTGACCAAGAGGAATCACCTGCAGGGTAGACCGGAGTCTAGGCTATCAGCCTTAGACTAGAGGAAGATGGGATCGAATGGAGGGAAGATCCTCGCATGAGGAGAAAACAACTTAGGAGAAGTTGCAGACATATTTGATGGTAGAGCAAACCCTGCAAGGTGTTTGGTGAGATACAATAGAAAGGTGAGTTGGTGGATTTACGAAAGTGAATTCACAGAGAGTAGAGTAACAAACCTCGGTAGTGAGGACCTAGAGTGGATTAGGGGAATAGAGAGAAGTATTCTCGGGTTAGGCTAGTAAAAAGGCCTTGGAGTGAGTTAAGCTAACTCAAGCATCTAGGATCCTCCCTATCACTTCCCTTCTCTGCTCTTGAGTGTAGTTGAAGCGATATGATGACCTTGCAACAACACAAAATGCTAGTTTTGAAATAAAACACTTAACAAAAGATTTGATGTACATTGAGAGTTGCTTCTCAAATTTTACTACTAATGCTAATGATTTTCAATCTCTTTCTAAAGGCCAATTTGCGAGAAAGAAACCTTAAGAAATAAATTTAAACCTAAATTTAGTTTTTAAATGGTGATGATACATAAAACCTACCAAATTCAGTCAATTGGCCGTTCGTCTATTGATGCAATTGATTGGTTACGAATGAACCTACTAGGGATCAAGTCTCACTGAGTGCAAGGCCTTGCCACCATAAGGGATAAGGTCAAAGACCATATCTTAGGTGACTTTGGTGGAATGGATAAGTTTCAGTCTTTACATCTCAACTAAAAAAAATCCAACCTAAGATTTATGCTTGTATATCTTGTAGCAAAACAATCTCATAAATGTTATAAAATTTCTCCATAAAATATTTATGCTCGTATATCTTGTAACAAAATAATCTCATAAATGATATAAAATTCCCCACAAAAAAACTACCAAATTTCAATTCTTACGAAATATCATTGAAATAATTTATATTTATAAATGATTTTAATAAAGATCCACCATACTTCATTTAATCATCATGAAATATGGGTGAAGCTATAAATGCCACCTCTTGTTAGGTTGATAAAAGAAATTTCTCATGTCGTAACCTCCAACTTGAAGGTCTTAAAAAGATTGAAGTTATTAGTCAACTCCCACAAAAAAAAAACATTAGCTAAACTTTCAAACTAATGTAATATAAATTATCTACATAAGACATAATTTCTTGCCTTGAAACCATTAGCTAACTTCTAAACTAATGTAATATAAGTTATCTACATAAGACATAATTTCTTGGCTTGTCCGCCCTTAACTACAGTTGAAGCGGTATGGCCTTGCAGCAACATGAAAAGCCGTTGATCTGAATTTCACGTCTGATGCCACTGATTTTCAATCTTTCTGTCTAATTTCAGTGGGCCCAAAAGGTTGCGTATATTCATTGCCAATGTCACCCGCATCTTTGTAAAATCCGTCGTCTTCCTCGGTCACTCCAACAACCACAGCAAAGACAATTAAAAATTGAAATTCAGACGTAATGAAATCCCAGCCAACACAAACAATTTAAAACATCAGCTACCAGGAGGCAGCAGAAGCACGGGAGAGCCTCCGGAAATCGGAGCAGAAGCAGAAGCAGGGCAGTAGAAGTAGAGCAATGGAGGCGGCAACGATGTCGAGGATCGGCCTGGCCGGGCTGGCGGTGATGGGGCAGAACCTGGCGCTAAACGTTGCAGAGAAGGGCTTCCCCATTTCCGTCTACAACCGCACGGCGAGCCGCGTGGACGAGACCATAGATCGTGCAAAGGAGGAAGGGAGGCTGCCTCTCAAGGGTTTCTACGATCCCAAGGACTTCGTGCTGTCGATCCAGAGGCCCCGTGCTGTGATCATCCTGGTGAAGGCCGGGGCACCCGTGGACCAGACTATCTCCACACTCTCGGACTTCATGGAGCCTGGGGACTGCATCGTTGATGGTGGCAACGAGTGGTACGAGAACACAGAGCGCCGGGCGCAGCAGGCGGCTGAGAGAGGGCTGCTTTACTTGGGGATGGGGGTCTCTGGCGGTGAGGAAGGGGCACGGAACGGGCCGTCGCTCATGCCCGGCGGCAGTCGCGCTGCCTATGACTGTATTCACGACGTGGTCACCAAGGTCGCCGCTCAGGTCGATGATGGCCCCTGTGTGACCTATGTTGGCGAGGGCGGCTCCGGTAACTTTGTTAAGATGGTCCACAATGGCATCGAATATGGCGATATGCAGCTCATCTCCGAGGCCTACGACGTGCTCAAGCACGTCGGGGGTCTATCCAATCAGGAACTGGCCGAGACTTTTGCGGAGTGGAATCGCGGTGAGCTGGAGAGTTTTCTCATCGAGATCACGGCCGACATTTTTACTGTCAAAGACGAGCACGGCAGCGGGGAGCTCGTTGATAAGATTCTCGACAAGACCGGCATGAAGGGGACTGGAAAATGGACGGTGCAGCAGGCCGCTGAATTGTCCATTGCGGCGCCCACCATCGCTGCTTCGCTAGACAGCAGGTATCTGAGCGGGCTCAAGGAGGAGCGCGTGGCCGCCGCTAAAATATTTGAGGAAGCAGGGCTAGGGTTAGGGTCTTCGACCTCTCCTCCTGGTGTCAACAAGAAGCAATTGGTGGATGATGTGCGCAAGGCGCTGTACGCCTCCAAGATCTGCAGCTACGCTCAGGGAATGAATCTTCTGAGGGCCAAGAGTATCGAGAAAGGGTGGAATTTGAATCTCGGAGAGCTTGCCCGTATCTGGAAGGGCGGTTGCATCATTAGGGCCGTATTCCTTGACAGGATAAAGAAGGCCTACGAGCGGAATTCTCAGTTGCCTAATCTGATGGTTGATCCCGATTTTGCCAGAGAAATGGTCGAGAGGCAGGCAGCGTGGAGGAGAGTGGTGAGTATGGCCATACATGCCGGGATCAGTACTCCTGGAATGAATGCCAGCCTTGCGTACTTTGATACCTACCGCCGTGCCCGACTTCCAGCTAATCTTGTCCAGGCTCAGCGTGATTTGTTTGGAGCTCATACTTATGAGCGGATTGATCGCCCCGGGGCCTTCCACACGGAATGGACTAAGATTGCTCGCCACAACAAATCAGCTGCCAAAGCCTTTGTCTGAATTCTTAAGCAGGTTAACTTTTTGGCCGTATTTTGATTTATGATTAGACAGAGGTTCTTGTTCATGTCAAAACTATGCGGTCATGCCATTTCCTTTTCTTTTTTCGATCCAATAAATGAAATTGAGCTGAATGATTAAGTTGGTAGAGAGGAGAACACTCCATTTTAAAAGAGTTAGAAAACTTTTAGTTATTTCCTTTTCTTTTTTTGCCAAAAATGTATCCAATTCATGAAGTAAGTGATTATAGTTTTAAGAAGAAGACCGATGCATTTTCAGGTCAGGCGAAATGTTTTTAAAGTGAGAACAATGCATTTTCAGCAAAGTGATATGTTGTCATGGGGGAGAACAATTCTGTTTTCAAAAAGGTCAAAACCTTTTTAGTCATTTCTATTTTTTTAAAACCTTTTCAAACTAAAATGTTTTCCCTCTACAAAAATTTAAAAGATGTTAATCAAGCCGATAAAAATTTAAAAGATGTTATAGTCAAGGCCACGTAATAATCATTTATAGTAATCCACAATAAACAAAAATCAACAATAGAAAGATGGTGTATGTCAGTATCATAACTTTCATAACATTGTGATACGAGAAAAAATGCTTTCCCAACTGCCAAGCCTTGATCCTTCAAAGCATTTCTCGAGAGCACAGGAGAAGGCAATTTTCTTTACTTAAATTGATGACAAAACAAAAGAGATCGTATCACAAATTTTAATAATAACATCAAAGCATATAGGTTATGACAATAAATTTGTAGCTTTGATGTTGCAAGCCAAAATTAATCATGCATTTCTATACATTTTTGTAAGCCCCTCTACACAAACAAAGATACGCTGTGTGATTGTTTTATTGGCTAACCTTTCAATATTAATATCACATGTCCGCTAACATATTATTGAAAGTGAAAAAACAGTTTACCATATTTCTTCTACAAATCTTTATAATTAAAAATATGAAACATTTCCACCCATAAAATCATACTTCACGAAGTTCCAAATTATTATGTTAAGACTTCATTGTGATTCAATTCCTATTGATTTGAGAACATAACAATGGTACCCCACATGTTGGATGAAGGCTATAAGATGTTTGAAAGAGGACGACATGCACTCACAAATCATTTTTAATTTAAATAAATGACAAACAATGAAAAATGACTATAAAAAAATTTAGTGCTGCAGGCTGAAGCTCCTAGAAATCTGCATCAAAGAAATCATCAGCAATATCGTGTCTACAAAACATGTGAGGCTGTAGTAAATCCACGTTGAGCAGAACTTTCTTCAATGCTTTAGGCAGCAAAGAATGCTGCACAAATTGCAACTTGCCATAAACACACAACAATGACATAATATAAGAATGTGCTCTCATTATGCTTTGATGGATGATCATACCCTGTTCCGAAGCTTTCATTTTGGCACAGGTTAACGGATTAGGTTGAACACCTGTTTGTTGCATTTGGAGAAATGGTGACGATGCCTCGTGAAAGAACTCATGTCTTTTGTAAGCTGCATATATCACATTCCATGAGAAGTAGTCTTGTTCAATCATTTTGTCAAACACTTCAGGAACATCAAAAGCAAATTACTGCACTTGAACACCTGTTTGTTGCATTTGGACAAAGGGTGTCGATGCCTCGTGAAGTACCCATGTCTTTTGTAAGCTGCATTTATCACATTCTAGAGAAGCAGTCGTCAGTCGTTTTGTCAAACACTTTAGAAACATCAAGCAAATTACTGCACTTGAAGTACATGCTAATAAGTCTTTTTTTTTTTTTTGGAAAAATATGACTAGCAAAATTGAATCCTCTGACAGTGGTGAAAAAATGGATTAGCCGACCCTGTGAATGGGCATTCTTAGCGACACATGAGTTGTCACAACAGTTGTTTGAGAAGATGTGAAAAAAACATGAATTTTAAATAACCCATAAAATGCAGGTTGTTGGATAATCCATGTTTCTCCGAAAATACACCTGGCTTTGACCAGGTCAAAGGCATGCCAGGTTGACATTGCATGGCCTAAGGGCAGGGTGCCAATTAAACACAGTTAATCGCATGGTTCTTTGTTAAAGTGTAAATAGGATCACAATCTAATTATAGAATCAAAGAGAATTCAAGTACAATAGAACAACTTTCTAGAATTGTAATTGTAAGGTTGGCTTGTGCAAATTATTTACAATGATCTTAAATGTTGAATTTATCAATTGAAAGCAGACTGTAGTTTGCCCTAACGTAGAGATTGCTTGGCAGTTCTGCTTGCATTTTCCCAAAACATTTGTTTGTTTTGTCATTTTCTACAGATACCACTGAACATCTATGCTGAGCGGTACTAAGATTGTCAGAGCTGTAGGTCATTAAATAAATAAGTTTTTGAACCTAGCATTTTGACCACATATGCTTGGGATGAAGCCCAAGCCAGTGGTGAAGACCGCACATGGTTTGGGGTACCAGGAGATAATCAAAGCCTCAGATCTTGCTGAATCACAATTGACCTTTATTTAAACAGTGCTTTTCTGCTGTGCAGAGTCTTCCTATGAGAATTGATTAGTTTTGGATCCTGTTCAGAATTCTGTGATAATTTAATTAAAATTATGTTTGAAGACTTTAGTAGTAGGATAAGGGCTTTTGTTTCATCTCTCTGCACTCAACTGATTTATAGCAGAATCTCAAATAAGAGGTATGAGTGGAGTTTCTATCTTGTATAGGAAGACTGACAACCCTGCTATGAGAAGCCATATTCCAGAAGTAGTTATCCTTAGGAAATTAGTCTCTAAGCCATCAAGATAAATAACAATAATTACGTCATCAACACCATGAACAACCTTACTCCTCCTTGATCACCAAGTTGATTGACTGATGATACAAAAGATGGAATATGGTTATCCAGGGAATCAAATCGGGGAGGAAACTCAGATAGAGATCCCTGAAAACTCTTACTGTAGGCCTTGTACAAATCAGAAAAGGAAGCTCCAATCTAACTACCAAATTCCTCTGAAATGTCAGATTTCACTGGTGAGGTGGGTGCACTGACTTCTAATCATTCCTGTTCACTTTTATCTTGTACATTTGCAATGCAGTCCGTACTTTCTGCTTTCTGCTTTCACTGCAGTCAGATATATTTTTTTCAACTTGCAAAGGATCATGCTCATTTCTAAACGCAGGTTCAGTGTCAGCACAAGCATTTTCAATAGCTGGGCCAGGATCAAACTCCTGACCCTGAGATGCTATTTTCACAACCTGAGCTTCAATTGACTGACCCTCACCAGTCCATGCTGCATCTAATTTATCAGAGAGATTTACAGGTTTTTGAACATATCCTTCAGACAGTGTCCTGCTAAATTCAAAATCTCCTACAAAATACTCTTTCTGTCCCCACCATCAACTGTGTCAGTGCGTTTATTTTCTTGGAATATTCTGGAGATGCCATTTCCATTAACATCTCTGCTAAGTGGACGATATGTCAAAGCTTGCTTAACTGTGCTTGAATCATTAGTGGAGACTTTTATACTAGTTTCATCATATTGCGCTAACTTAAGCTTGTCAGTTTCCAAGGACTCGATAGTTTTATCAACTGCATCTAATCCATCATCAATGTTCTCAGTGCTCATGAAGCTGTCATTCAAAAGATGATCCTGGAAGCAATATTCTATGCTTAAAGATTGGGTAGTACCTTGCATCTTAATGATAAGAGTGTCCCCAGATTTCGACTTTTCAGAAATACCAGAATTGTCCTTAACATTTTCCCCCGAGAACAAAACAAATGATCTCCAAGGCAGAACTTAGAACACAACCAATATCAACTGTAATTCATCATAAATTTGCAGATTTTCAGAACAGCAATCTTAGTCAGAAAACAACACCATCAGACTTAGATCATCAATACATGTAATATCTCAGGGCCCTTAGCAAACTGAATAATTATAGATTTGACTATTCCTATAACAGAAATGTGATGGCATTTCCTACATACAGTGCCCGGGAGAATTCCAAGTGCTTTCTTGTCGATATGTTCCTATTGCTTGCACCAACAATGGCTTTGCCCGTTGAGGACGTGGCAAGGACGATCATTCAAACTTAACCTGTTTGCTGCAACCTGACCGCTACAGTCTCTGCCTGTGTGATATGTCTGCCCAGTCATATTTGACCAGGGAATGATTAGGCAATATCACTTGCATTGGAAGGCGCAAGTGTCGGTATGAATCGCAGGCCACAAAATATTGATTCCCACCAGGCTGCTGATACGATTGGACTGTTGCTCGCTTCTTGGATTTTCAAGGACCACTATATGGTACAGCCATCTGCCCATATTGACACATGATCTCTGCCAACTCAGTGCTGGAGTTCACTCCTGTCTCAGACGTCTATGTGCTGCCCTCTTGACCCTTTGAAATCCCAGGTTCCTGCTGCGCCACAATTTGCTGATAGATCTGATGTTGCCTTAGGTGCCAATATCATTCCAATGCCTTCTCCAGTCAGACCTGAAGGCTGAAAGTATTGCCCTCTTCTAATTGGGACTCCTTACAACTTTCTCTGCTACTGTCTTTGAGTAGACTCTCAATACCTTTGTCTCTCTGCTACTACCCCAAGACGAACACCAACTCGGTCTGTCAAATGTAAACTGGATACTGCTCAGAATGGAGATTGATACAATTGGGGGTATCATACCACTCCCTGACTGTTACACAGTCTTAGTGCACCGCACTTATCAGACCAAATCCAAGCATGCCCTACTTCCTCCCACGAGTCTCCTTATAAAGAACTCCAAGGAGCTTCTAGAATATAGGCTGACCACATTTGGAGAACTTTATTTAATAAAGTGGCATTATGATAATGGTTTATTGTTTATTTAATTAAATTAATTAATATTAATTCATCATTGGATATTTTATTTATATTTGACAAATTAATAAAAATCAATTTATTTAATTGTCACCTTTCAAATTGGGGACATTACAGTCCTCCCGGCTCAAACATTGCTTGTTCTCAAGCAATTCTCTGCTGCTCCACCTGGATCCCAAACTAACCATATAAAAAACAATGTACAATCTTGCTGCTCTACTCTGATGCACCCAGCTGAGCTGAATTTGCAACCCTGTTATCATGAAGCATTCCAACCATCAAGCTGTTCACTGGATCCCAATTCATCACATTCTCACACCAACAAAAAGTGGAGGGGTAGATGGCTCTTATCATGCCATCAATGCTCAGTGACAACTGACATCTGTATGAGTTCCCAAGGATGTGATCAATGATCATTTTAAGTGCAAATTCAGTTATGTTGATACACCATATGCTGCTGTTATAATCCAAGACAGCATCTATCTGTCTGAGAAACTCACTCCCAGTGATACAACGAGTACCTCCCATCACAAGGGATGATGGATGTTCATCAATAAGCCAACCTCAAAAAAGAGGAAGATGATACAATCCTCCCCAACCCAAAAGACAACTTGACATCTTTGTGTTTAACAATACATAACAGCTGCCTAACACCAATGTGTGGACTACAATCCAATGAATTAGGATTGAAGTGCTTCTTTGTATGTGTACTTCACTATACCTCACACCGAAGCTCAGCTGAGATTTATCCACCCAAAGTAAAAGCCACTTAATACGAAAAACATATCGTCTACTTAGTAAGCTTTGACATATCATCCACTTAATATGAAATACTTAACTCTTGGTCTTCCAATTTTTGGCTTCTTGTAGTAATTTCCAAGTTGTTTCTCTTAAGGAGTTAAGTATTTGCATCAGATGGCTCTGATGCTTGTTTGAGCTATATTTGTAGACTATAAGACAATACTACTATAAGACAAACAATGGAAGACCAAGACTCATCAGTTAGAATTCCACCTCAGATGTCACTCTGGGGATTAGAACATCGCAGCACAGATGGTTGTTTAAGCTATATTTGTAGACTGTCATTTAAAAAAATGAAATATTACATATGGTAGGAAAATGTTGCTCCATAGAGAAAAAGTAGCAGTAGTATTACCATAGAAACGAAGGCAGTCCCTGTATGATGAATGGCCACAGTTGGCAGCCCCACTTGCTGCAGCATGATTTAAGAAACTAAGCTCGAGAAATAGGATAATGCACATGCAGCATCTGACATAACCACTCTTCGTGTTGGAAGTGGTTTTCTAGTTTTGCGTGTACATTTGACACAAAGGTGCCACATCCATATTTTCCCTTATCTTTCACCCGGTAAGACAGTCTCATCAAGACTTTCGACAGCTATTGTAAGGCTTCCTTGCTGATGAGTATAGCAATGCACATGGACCTCGGTTGGGGCATCACAGGAATTACATCTGTAATTCTGCTGTTAGTAAGCTAAAGTGTTAATGCATAAACACTTTTATGAGTCAAACACAACATTACTGCAATTTGATAGAAACAATCCAGGCTAAATGAGGCTACAAAAACAAGAGGGAAAAATGCTAAAATTAGATTAGAAATCCCCTACCTGATTAAATAAATCATCCCTTAAGAACCTTCCCAAAGGCTTGTCAAAACATCCATAATATTTGATATGAAACAGATGAGCATGTTCACATATTGTTCCTTAATACACACGAGTTGATAAGGAAACCAATATACTTTGTTGATCAGGAGGAGGTGGGAACTCTTCTTTAGAGGTCCGTTGTCCCTCAGAAAGCATGTTATTGTGGTTGTCATGCCCTGTTATTTTATGATCCATAAATAATGTGGCCTTCGGTTGATTTTCCATATTCTCCTGGTTCTCCAATTACAGTTCATGAGATTTTTCCTCCATAGAAAAATGATGCCCATCAGATCCAGGAGCACATGTAACTAAGCTCTTATTTATAATAGAACTATTTGATCTGCAGAATTAAAACAATTAGTGACTCTTCCATGTGGCTTTGAAATTGAAAAGGGAACTGCTTCTTCAAAAGTTTTTTTTATCGAAGACAAATGATATTAAATGCAAAGAGGCAGGCAAACAGGAATTGTTTTCATGAATTGCGTGCATCTTTTTGTTGCACCACACTGTGTTCAGTCAAAGTTCCTTTTGGAGGAAATTGCATATCTGCTTTGTTTATCTATACTGAAGTAGGAATCATAAATCCATTTATTGTAGAAATGGTCCTATCCAAATTTGATATCTTGTCAGGTAGAGCATCAGTTATTGGAGACTTGATGGAAAGTTTAGGAAGGGTGGCACCTTCATCTGCAAGGAAAGATGTCTCTACAGCAAAATTATAGGCTTCAAATACAGCAAATTGAAACACGTTTCACCTTCTTCAACTCATCACTGTTTAGCTAAATAAGAAATAAAGAATATAGAATATAAAACTTATGTTTAGCTAAATAAGAAAAGTAGATCATATTCATGCATTGCAGAAATACATTTTTTCCATCAATATTAAACAACTTTATATACGTTAATCTCCCATTTAGATCGTCCAAAATATACAGGTAACATTGTACTTCCTTAATCAGTTGAGCGGCCGATACAGTGTTACACAAGTTTCTCAAGAGTCGATGTTCCAAACTATTTTGTTATAATAAACATAGCTCAATCAGAAACCCATATGGAAATGTTCCAAACTATTTTGTTGCATCCTTGTAAAACACTGACCTACCAAAGCTTAATGTAATGGATCAATTTAGCCTGGACTCAATTAATGTACTATTCTTCTAATGTCGTTCACTCCAGAAAAGAACTCAAAATGATTGGATTGTATTTTGGAAAAATCCTGATACACCCCCGACTGAGGCATCTGGTAGCAAAGATGATCAGGAAATTAGCATATAAAGCACCCAGTAGCATAAGAAATGATAAACCAATCCATTCGTAGATGTTCTAGTTTGCCTCAGAATATCAGATGGATATATTGCAAGAGTATAAAAACAGAATGACATTTAACCTATGTTGTAGAAAACAAGAAAGACACCTCTTGCCCGTTGCTCATTACTTGATCGTAATGAGCCCAAATCATCTCAAAAGAAATGCAGTAATAAAAGCCAACAGCTGGGCAGTCTGGGCAGAGACTTGAGACAGATGACACAAATCTTGCAACAGCTGCTGTTGATCATGAAGGATACATCCTTTCTGCGCTAGAACCAAAAGAGCGCATCCTTTTGAGTCACAACAATTGAAATTACCTCAAGAAGTTGTAGCACAAAAACATTCAAAGTGGATATATTACAGAAAAGATGCAAAATTAAAAACAGAAATTTATTACTTGTTTTTGGAAAAAATTCACTCAGTAGATCTGTTTCCTTTCCCATCTCATAAATTTATATTTCAAGTTTTGAAAATTTTCTTTGCAAATTTCAGTTCCTTATGAGTTATCAATTAGTCAAGAATTCTCTAGTTTCAAAACATTGATGATGATAGGGAAGACATTCTATAGAGGGGCTGTATAGTGGAGCTACTAGGAGTGACAGTCACTGCTGCATCTGATTTAGATACTCACAATGAGTTTGATGATTACTTCACGTATTTTTTGACTAATAATAGTTTGACATTTGATGTTATATGAACATATAAAATAAAACATATTATCAATCATGCGGTTCTTGTTTATTTTTTATTTTAATCCTCATTCTGCCCATTAAATCAATATTCTGTTTATTAATATTTATATTTTCATATTTGTTCTATTTTATGTATGGATGTTTCCATGCCATATGAAACTATGGTTCCCCAGGCCTGTGTACTCATACCCTGACCTGGGCCTATTTAATGGTAACATAGCAATTTGCCAATACGGGATTAGAGCTTTCCTACCTCTAAAAGGATTCAGATGTGGGTGGCTATGTTACCAGCACAGACACAACAAAAGTTCACTCTCATATTACCTAGTTAATTTAATTTGTGAGAATGGGTATCAGTTATCACCACGAGTAATGAGGGCATTTATCACAATATAAATAGCATTAGCTACCACCTTCAATGGTACTTGGTGATTTGGTTATTTAATGACCTTAGTGCAGGTTGCCTGCAATTCCTCTTCTCTTCAATTTATGTTGGTCTTGTTTTATTTTTCTCGAGTCTGTAATGTTATCAATTATGTAAATGCACAAAAGATTATTATGAAACTTCTATTTGGCTACATAACTAGCACCATTCCCGCTTTTGAAGAATTTTGTATTCAGGATGGTTTACTGGCTTCTAGCTTAATTCCAAGAGTAAAGTTGAAAACTAGAACTCTTAACCCTGGGCAAACATTTGTCTCATCATAGGTCGTATCTTTGTACTTCTCCAATCATGAATATCTGCATAAAAAGAAAGCTCCAATCTCGCATAAAATTGAAATATCTTTCATGGGGATCTTCTGTATAATTGCGTACACTTATACAATGGGAGTGAGTTTATGCATTGCACTATTTATCATTTTGGACACATTCGATCTTATCACTTTTGGTCTTCATCTCTGCCTCATTGTATGGTGTCTTAAGCACAAAATGTTTTAATTGACTATTTCAAAATTAATTCTTTCGGAAGGCACTAATTTCTGTATCCAATTCAACAAGCACATGGAAATAACAAATGGCTTTTGTACTTGCAGACCTCATATCAAATTTCTGAAATTCAGATTAAGTTCCTGAATCCAAAAAAATAAAAAGAATTTTGATTTCATAACAACTTAGTTCGAACAAATGATGCAAGATATCAAAACTAACTTAAGAATGAGCACACGGCTCCTCTCAGCAACAAGATACGGTTAAGTGTAGAAAAAAAACAAATCAAGAACATCCATAAACTGTGGTAATTTTGGATCTTGCGATGGCAAATGCTCAACATTAAACACTCCATGGAATAATTAATTCATATGTCTGTGAAGGTAGACAAAATAGCATAGTAAGTACTAATCTGGAATAGTCGAGCAAAATTTTTCCAATAATTTTTAAAAGTTTACAAGCACATGATATGGGTGAAGGCCATAATTTTTAAAAGTTTACAAGCTTTTGACAACACTATAATAGTTCAGCTCATTTCAACATTTCAAATTTAATTATGGAGCTCACCTTCAAGCAACAAAATTATGCCCAAAGAGATGTGAATGCAACATATTAAAAACAAAAGACCTTAATTCAAAGGATAACAGACGTTTGATGTTTTGACTTGTGGTTTTTCATCATACTATTTTAGCCTAACTTCTCATTTAGCGTTTTTTCCTTTTTTAATTATCTTCCATCTCATCTTTTTATTTTATAAACAAAATCAACTGCTTCCATGTCTCAATATCAGGTCATCATTCATATTTAAATTATCTAAATTTATTTACTATTTCAAGGATCTACCTTTTTTTTAAACATAGACATGTATTTTTGTAAGCTCTCCTATGCAATGACAGATCCTAGGGTTCGTTAGCTCTATCGGAAAACCTTTTTATGGTGCTCTATATGTAAGTGAGGCTTACTTATACATAGTCACAAGCTCAATTTGTTGCCCAACCTCCTTTCACCTTAAGTGTATCTTTAGACTCATTTGGGTTATAATCTTAGACCCATGGGTGATTCTACATCAAGAAGGTGGGAGGTATCCTTTCTTGGCTCTCTACTTCTCGAAGTAGATTTCTTATTTGGGTCTCTTGATGTACTGACAATGTTGGTTGTCCAAGACTCATTTTCTCTTCGAACCAATCAATATTTCTTTGGAAAAGCTACCTACTTTCAATTACTCCTAATGTGACTCTCACCACCTCCTTCCAAGGAAATACATTCTCAATCAAAACATTCAAGAGGACATTATCGTCAATACATCAAGTTACTTAAACCTCCCCCATGAATTCTCTCAGCCCCAAACTAGCTTTCTACATTGAACACTTCTTGCAAGTCATTGATGGGACCAATGTTCTGCCCAACATTCTTTAGCATCATTAGTCTCACGGTTTTAGGATTCCACTTGGCTAGTTGTAGGTGCGCTCCCATCAACTTTGAGCTAAGATATATTACCATATTTTAATGTCCATGGATGACAAGTAGGTCAATGGGACCCAAGATTAGACCAATTTACACTAGAAAATTTCGGAAAGAGAAACCTAGAAAGGCCCCATGAAGGGGAAGAACAAAAGCAAGGAAATACAAAACAAAGGGACCACACTCAGTAAATGGTCAAAAGGATAGTATAAATAGCTAAGGAGGGGGAACAATAAACCCCAAAGAGCAAACATTGAGGAAAACTATAGATCATCAAGTATCACTATCTAGAGGAAATGGTGAGGTCATTAGTGCTATCATCAATCACTATGGAGGGACCAATATAAGATCTAATAATGCTCATGGGGATTGTCAAGAGATTTTTGAGCCTCAATCAAGGGATATAAGAAAACCCATGGGTATGCCCTTTGTGTGAAAAAACTCTTCCCTAAAGAGGAAAAAGTATTGTATCTAACCAGCTTCATTATCTCTCCACTAATATTCCCAAAATTGGGATATAAGAAAACCCATGGGTATGCCCTTTGTGTGAAAAAATTCTTCCTTGAAGAGGAAAAAGTATTGTATCTAACCAGCTTCATTATCTCTCCACTAATATTCCCAAAATTTTGAATTGCTTCCTTATAAAAATTCTTGTAAATAATCAGACCAACCACTCCAAATCCACTATTAGTAGGATTTGCTCTTTCTATATCCAATGAAGATAACCTATACTAAAAAATAAGGCACAATTCTATATTTGTGACAATTTTTAAAATTTAGGTCAAACTCTTTTGAGGCTTTTTTAATCTGAAATTCTTAAACAACCAATCCTAACAAAATATTGACTTACCATGGTGGGAAAAAATTTGGCTTCACAAAGGCACCGTTGTTGCCTAGACACTGAGGTTACTCAACTTGGTACCATAAATTACCTTAATGTTTGTTGTTTGAAAAATTTGACCTTAACTAGGTTGGTTTTTTTTAAGTGAGATATTTATGGCCTGTCTAGTGTATAACACTTCCTTGTAAAGCATGAGTTTCAACTTCGTATTTTTGTGAGGCTTTACCTTAAATGTTCAAACCATAGCAGCAAAAATCTTTTGGGTAAAATATCAGCAAACTAAAAGAAAAAGTTTATTTAAAATAATTGGGATTTAAATGGAAAAATCTGGAAAAAATCACATTTCAAAAAAACATTAAAAAATGTTGAAAAGGAGACAAAATCTACGTGTTTTTTAATTTAAAAGGCATTAACATAGCATAGAGATATATAGAGTTTAGCCCATAAATTATCTAAAAAAGATAGTTTAACCTTATGAATTGTCCAAATGAAAAGTTCATCTAAAATAGTAGGATACCATGCAACATGTAAGATTTGCTACAAATTGATACTTTGGTAAGCTCTATATGAAGCTAACAAAGTTATTGTTAAGTTAAATGATATGCAAGTAGATCTGTAGTCTTGTTGTATGATGTGAGTGAATGATAAGTTACAACATTGCATTCCAAATTACTATAAATGTAAAAAATGTTTAATCATAGAGACTACAATATTATAACAAACTCTGAAATCTTTGAAAACTTGGTAAGACCTCAAAACAAGTTCAACAAACATGTTTGCTTTCAAGTAAAATAAAATAAAAACATTTTTTTATCAGCACGAAATTTCAAGTAGGAAATTTCAAAGAATATATTGTTCAAATAAAAATATAATCAATCAATTACAAGAAGAGTTAAATGGGCATGCATTATGCATTTTCAAAGATTCAAGGTACAAAATCAAGTCAAATCCAAAAGATTTGCTATTAAACCAAACCTTCAATAGTGAATGTTATAAAGTAGAAGTAGAGGATAGATACAAAGCACATTTTAGGATAGATACGCATAATATCAAAATAAGCATACAAAACCACAATGACCAATATTTTAATGTCACCAAGATTGTTGGAACAATAGTAGATTACATATAAACATCAAGTTGATGTTTTTATGCAGCCAAGGGTTTTTTGTACTACAACTTGAAAAAAGATGACCTACACATAACATTACCTCTTCACTTCTAGTAATGAAACTATGTAAAAAAGTGAAACTATAGCATTGTCATATTTAGCAAGCAAAACGATTGTATGATAGAGAGCCAAAATTAGCATTAAATGTAAGCCATTTAGCTAAGAATATGGATTGTTTCTTTCATGTGAACTAATTTACAAGGCTATCATTGTAGAAAAAGATAGACCATCAAAGTTTGTTTGGACCAAACAACCAATCAATCTTCAAAATAACAATTTAGCTGTGTAAAAAATTAAGATAAGAAGTAGACACACAATTAAATCATGATAAAGTAGACATAAAATATGAAGTAGACATAGTGAGCTAAACTATAAACCATTTACCCGTCATAACAATAAAATACTATCTTTGGATGGAAGCCTAAAAAAAAGATTTAACACATTTTATCTTGTTAATTTAAATTGAAAGATCCTTTCGTTGTGCACATAGAATATTTTATTTAACATTCAATATAGATAAGTAGACACAAAGTTGAACCAAGTGTGACAACGTATTTGATGACATTGACATAAATCTTAGCATCTAAATATTGATAAAATAAAACCATGATATAGTAGACACAAAATATGAAGTGTGAACAACAAGTGAAGATATTGTTAAGTTCTTTCAAAATTCTGTGATCAAAATAGAAGAGACGGAGATATGATCTGAAAGTTGTATTTTATTTGCTATAGCGTGTTTTAAAGATGCACCACACTTATCAATTTCGGTGTGTACATCCTCCTCAATGTAAGCATGCTATATAAGTGGATGAGGGTTTACGTAGGGAAGAGATATGTCTTCCCACGTGGGAAGACACATCTCTTCCCTACGTACCTCTCACCATAGTATATAAACTAGTCATTGTTTACTTACTCGATCGGAAGGAGTGTGACTTGTTTGAGAATCGCTTTACCACCCGATACCATGAACGGTGTAACCAATGGTTCAAACACGATAAGTTAACTTTGGTTTTATATATATATATATATATATATATATATATCAGAAGCATGAAATAGTACGATCGACGTTACAAAATTAACACTCCCTCTTAACTAGGGAGGACACATTTCATGTTAGAGAAAACATCACAATTCATCCATTGATTGTGAAGAGAGGAGATATCACACCATAGTGATATTTAGAGATATGTTTCAACAATGAATATCAAGTCTCATGATACTCACCATAACTCATAGTTATCAAGTAAGGTATGTGCACTGGCATCAAGTCATATGATGCCTACCATATTGATAATGATTTCATGTCATGTCCACGAATATCATGTTCATAATATTCACCATGAAGATCTCTATCATAATTATGGTTTATTTAATGATATCAACCAACAAATATTTACCATAATGTCTCAAAGATATATATACTATCATGACATGTCCACAGATATCAAGTCACATGATATCCATCAAGATAGTTAAATTGATAATTGTAAAATTGTCACCTTACAATATCAATTTGAAACAAGTGTTCATTATTGAAAAGTCGTCACCCTTCAATAGTGTTCACAGAAGGCCCATGCAGTCATGGAGTCACACACATGACAAATAAAAGAGTTTACACACTAAACATCTTTAAATATATTAGTATATCAGAATAAATGAGAGACTATCTCAAAATTAAATAACATTTTCAACCATACCAAGTTTATCTCTAAAGTGTTCAATCTTGATCCTGGAGAGAGGCTTGGTAAGAATGTCTGCAATCTGATCACCTGTACTAATATAATTCAGTAAGATCATATTCCTTTCCACCATATCTCGAACACAGTGATAAGGAATCTCAATGTGTTTAGACCTGTCATGAAATACTAGATTCATTGAAAGCTTGATGCAACTCTGATTGTCACAGTAGATGATAGTAGGATTTAAGGGCTGACCAAACAGTCCTACAAGCAATTTCCGGAGCCATACAAATTCTCTTGCTCCCATGGAGGCTGCAATGTATTCAGCTTATGTAGAACTCTGAGCAACTGAAGATTGTTTTCTACATATCCATGAGATCATTCTTGATCCTAAACTAAAGCAACATCCTGATGTGCTTTTCCTGTCAACTATGCTTCCAGCCCAATCAAAATCAATGAATCCATGTAGGTCAAGTTCTACATGTTTATATTTCAAACCAAAACCAATAGTTCCTCGAAGATATCTCAGAATATGCTTTGCAACAACAAGATGTATTTATCTGGTTTCACACATTAACTGACTTAGTGCATTTACAACATAACATATATCAGGTCTTGTGTTTACCAAATACACTAGAGATCCAATAATCTATCTGTAGAGTGTAGGATCTGCAAACTCTGATTCTGCAGTCGTTTCCTTTAGCTTGTGCAGATTTGTCTCCATAGGTGTGGTCATGGATCTACAATCCAACATTCTAAATCTCTTGAGTATATCAATGGTGTATTTTCCTTGATTAAGGATTATACCATCTGCCTACTGCCAAACTTCCAATCCAAGGAAGTAGCGAAGAATTCCTAAATCTTTCATATCAAACTCAGAGGCTAATTCTTTCTTACATCGAGAAATACAATTATCCTCTCCTGTGATTAGTAGATCATCAACATAAAGAATAAGAATTAATAATTCACTATTGATTACCTTGTAGTAGAGATTTGGATCTGCTTCATTCTTGAAAAACCCTAATTCCAAGAGATAGTGATCAATTCTTTCATACCATGCTTTGGGGGCTTGTTTCAGTCCATAAAGAGATTTCTTTAATATGCAGACATGTGATTCAGCCTTATGAATCACAAAACCTTCAGGTTGCTCCAAATAAACTTCTTCTTCAATCTTACCATTCAGAAAAGCAGGCTTGACACCCATTTGATGGAATTTCCATCATTTAGATGTTGCAATAGCCAAAACTGCTCAGACAGAAGTGTATCTGGCAACAACAAATGTCTCTTCATAAGCAATACATTCTTTCTGTGAGAAACCTCTAGCAACAAACCTTGCTTTGTGCTTCTCAATGCCGCCATCTGCTGCATGTTTGATTTTGAAGAGCCATTTAGAAGATACCACATATTTGCCTTTAGGCCTAGGCCCAATATCCCAGACATCATTTTTCAGAATTGACTGATACTCTTCTCACATAGCATCTTTCCAAACTTGATGCTTGAGCACATCTCCAACACAGGAAGGTTCTGCATCAATGATCTCACTCATCAAGGCAGTATAACTAGAAAATAGGTTAGGTCTCTTACTTTCTTTGAAGGTCCCCTTTGGAGCAGCATAATTTTTAGCTTCTTGAAGCATCTTTTTAGCCCAAAGTGGTCTCTTCCTAGTTTAGGGATAATTTTCTTTTAAAGGTAAGCCTTGAACTTCATGCTCAGCATCTTCAGGGGTCTCCCTCTGAATCTCAGGGGTGGAATCCTCATCCAAGCTTGTAGGAGGATCTTGGTATTCTACTTTATTAGAGCTTTTGGACCTCCTAAATGCTATTTCTTCCTCAAAGATGACATCTCTGCTTAGTTCAATTTGTCTTTGACTAGGTATGTATATTCTGTAGGCTTTAGAGGTTTCACTGTACCCAACAAATACTCCTTTCTTTCCAGAAGGTTCTAAGTTTGACCTCTTTTCTTTGGGGACATGAATATAGACTGGACACCCAAAGATTTGGATATGACTTATGTCAGGTTTGATGCCAGTAAAGGCTTCTTCGGGGGTTTTATTGTCAAGAAGAGAATGAGGACATCTATTTTGAATGTACACAGCTGTACTAGATGCTTCAACCCAAAATGAGGTTTCTATATTTTGGTCAAACAACATAGCCCTAGTAGCTTCTACTATAGTCCTATTTTTTCTTTCAGCTACCTCGATTTGTTGGGGGTTATAAGGTACAATTAACTCCCTCTTAATCCCAACATTTATACAATAATCTTTAAACATATCAGAAGTGTATTCCCCCCCATTGTCTGTTCTTAAGGTTATGATTTTCTTACCTGTCATATTTTCTACAAGGGCTTTGAATTCCTTAAATTTAGAAAGGATTTCTTCAGACTCTTTGTACCTCAAAAAATATATCCAGGTCTTCCTAGAATAATCATCTACAAATATTACATAATATAAAAATCCCCCTAATGAGGGTACATACATGGGTCCACATAAATCAGAATGAACTAATTCTAATACATTTTTGGATTTATTGTTGCTAGAATTAAAAGACTCTTTAGTATTCTTTCCCAAGGCACACCCTTTGCATGCTCCTTCAAATTTTTGACTTAGCTTGGGTAATCCGATCCCATTTTCTCTATCTTAGGTAGGGCATGGAAATGAAGGTGCCCTAATCTTCTGTGCCAAAGTCATTTGAATCTGGAGTCATGAATCAAAGCCTGAGGTGGAGTGGTGCAAAGTTTGTAGAGACTCCCTTGTCTTACTCCAATGGTGTGAGCTTTCTTGATGGTGGAGTTCTTTGGCCAAGCAAGTACCTTTCCTTCCATAAAGGTTAATCTGTAACCCTTATCTTCAAGTACAGAAACTGAGACAAGGTTTCTCTTTATACCAGGTACAAATAGAACTCCAGTCAGCTGTAGGGATATGCCTGACTTTAGGTTGATATTGCAGGTTCCTATTCCCATAACTGGATAATTTGAGTCATCACCAATTGTCACTTCTTCATTTGAACTTTCCACAAGTGTATCTAGGTGCTCATGAAATCCAGTGATGTGTCGAGATGCTCCGCTGTCAATCACCCATGTGTTGAAACTGGAGGTGACTTGACTAGAGAGGGCTGAGTAGAAGACTAACTTCTCAAAATTACTCCCTTTCTTAATTTTTGCCATTGAAGCTTGTTGTTTGATCCTGTCTGGACACTTCATTGCATAGTGCCCATTTTGGTCACATCTGAAACATTGTACTTCAGAAATGTCTCTCTTCTTCTTTGAAGACCTCTTCCCATTTGAGCTATTGTTCCTCTTTCTCTTAAAGTTCTTCTTCTTTCCTTTCTTGTGGGAATTAAAGTTTAGAACTTGAATGTCTTCATTACCATTGTTTTGTTTTATTCCTCTTGTGACAAGCCGAGATTCCACTTGAATGCAATCGGTTTTCAATCTATCAAACTTAGGAAATTTAGAACGAGCACTGATTCCTTGAATGAACGATTCCCATGAGGTAGGAAGTCCATTTAGGGCCATCATAGCAAGTTCTTTGTTGTCTACTAGATGTCCAATAGTGGATAGTTGATCCCTAGGCTCAGTGATCCTCAAGAAATAAGATGTAATTGTTTCTCCTTTATTCATCTTTATATGGCGTAGTTGATTCTTTAGGATGAGAGCCCTCCTAGTGTTGTTGATTTCATAAATGTCAGCTAGTGCTTTGAACATCTAAAAGGCTGTCTCATATTTAGAAATAACTGGTACAATGTGGTCTCTTACTGAATCCACAATTATCTTAAGGGCCTCCTCACTGTCCTTGCTCCACTGAATTTTCTGTTAGAGTTGAGAAAATACAACACCACAGGAGCCCAAATGATCTCTGCAAGCTGAAAAACCTGTTACAAGGAGAAGCAAGGAAGCAAATCACAGAAGGAACAAAAACACAGGAAAAATATGCTCCAAAAGATGAGAGCTCAATAATCTCCAAAAATGTATTGTCAATAATAATCCTTCTTACAATGAAAAGAAAGAACTCAAACTTTAATAGGTCAAGAAACCCTAAAAGGGAAAACCTAGGTTTGCACATAATAATTAATAAAAGAATTAATTATTATGCACCTAAAGTTAGCTTAAGTGTAAAAGAGATAAAGGGAACTTAAATAATTAAACAAATATTGTTTAATTAATCAAGTAAATACCTGAATAACATTTTCTCTGTATCATTAGAGGGTTTAGGAATTTCACTTTTGACATGGGAGTCAATTTTATTTTCTTTCAAAACAAGCATGATCTTGAATTTCCAAGATACAAAATTTGATGCTCCATCTAATCTATCTTCAAACCTAACTCCGGTTGCTATTAGGATTATGGGAATGTGATATTAGTAAGAGCCAGGTGAAAGTTTATGAGATCGTTACAGAATTTTAATATGATCTTCCTTAACTTCGCTCTAATACCATGTTAAGTTCTTTCAAAATTATGTGATCAAAATAGAAGAGATGGAGATATGATCTGAAAGTTGTATTTTATTTGCTATAGTGTGTTTGAAAGATGCACCACACTTATCAATTTCGGTGTGTACATCCTCCTCAATGTAAGCATGCTATATAAGTGGATGAGTGGTCACGTAGTGAAGAGATATGTCTTCCCACGTGGGAAGACACATCTCTTCCATACGTACCTCTCACCATAGTATATAAACTAGTCACCGTTTACTTACTCGATCGGAAGGAGTGCGACTTGTTTGAGAATCGCTTTACCACCTGATACCATGAACGGTGTAATCGTTGGTTCAAACACGATAAGTTAACTTTGGTTTTATTTATCATCAGTTAACGTTAACATATTAGTATATGTAATCATATATATATATATATATATATATATATATATATATATATATATATATATATATATATATTATTAGAAGCATGAAACAGTACGACCAACGTTACAAAATTAAAAGATATAACCTTGGAATATTGATGATTAAGTTGTCCTAACATTAAAATATTCTCTCTTTGATGGTGACACAACCAAAATAAAATAGACAACAATTTTTACCCTATTATTTTAAATTGAAAGATCCTTGTGATGTGCACATTGAAATTTTTATTTACCAATTTATTCATCTACTTGTAAGTGCTGGTTGAATTTTGTATAGATACTATTTATATGGTGTGTAGTTATAAGATGCATTTGTAGTAGCGTTACAACAAAAATGCTTGCCTTTGACTCAAATGCACTGCTTCTCAACTCCTTGCAAATTTGCAACTAGTTGAGCCTTCTATGCATGTCCCCATGAACTCCCTCTTGTAGTTATGCCCTAAAAATATTGCACAACTATGCTATTCATAGAATATCTCACCATTTTGTAGGTTTCGATGGTTTCGCAGATTAGTGGGACATAAATTAAGGTTTCAAATGTGATTTAAATGTGATTGAAATGAAAATAAGTGTTAAAAATAACATTCAGATTTTTTTAAAAAGATGAGTTTTTTGGGAAAAAGATCCTTACAATTTTTTATTTATTTTTGCTTCTTTGATTCAAACAATGCCTTATAGATAGGAATTGGTAAACTCACTTTATTCCACTATTAATAAGCTCTCAAAGTAACAATTATCTTTGATTTTGTTTAATCCTAAGGTTAGTGAAACTCAATAATGATAAAAGAAAGGTGCAATGCATCATATATTTTAATGGAGGAATGAGTGGTCTCTACTACAAGTTCGAGGATCAAAGATCTTCAAAAGAATGAGGTTTGACACCTCATAAAATGACCCACACCATCAACGCAATTTAATCAAATAGTGTGATATGATAATAATACTCTTGTCTTGTGATGAAGCAAGACCTTAGTAAAGTAAGTTTGTGGACCCAAGCCCATTAAACCAAAAAGAGAAGACTTTGAAAAGAGATGCAAACTATCCATGCGGCACTCAATCATTTCTTTATAAATATATTTGTTTGCCAATCTCTGAGATTGATATCCAACATTAAAGGATTTTGATCTAACAACTTAAAGGACCTTACATAGAAAAAAGGAAAAGCAATGCCCACAATTGGAAGTTGAAGGCCACAAGGCAACCAATCATCACTTTTTGAAAGTTAAAATGTTTTTCTTTTCATTCTTGGAAGTTCCCTAACCTCTTTTCAGCCTTGGAAGTTCTCTAAACCATGGATCTTGTACTAAGATCCAATCTAGCAATTGGAGGACTCAAATAAGGTAATGTGGATTCAAAAGCCATGATCTAAAGTAAACTATACTGGGTGTCTAATCATTGTTTTGTGGAAAATTTGAAATTGTCAAATTCAAAACTAAATATTCATCATTGATCATTCAAAATTTTGATATTTTGCAACAATTCATGATAAACAAAATAAAGGAAGCAATTGTAATAGAAAGGGAAAATGAAAGTCCTCCCAAAAACTAAGATCACCATTCATTTGTGTCAAGCAACTACTTGTCCTTGAATTTTGCTAACACTTATGCTATAGAATGAACCGGCCATGCTTTCTGCCCTGAAAGCAATAAATGACACATTACACCCAACAAATATCTAAAGAGTGTAGCATCATACAAAATCCTATAGATTAGTTTGAAGTTGCAAGATTAGTGCCACTTATGATTTTAACAAATTAGTAATGGCTAGAAAGTAGATAGTTTCTAGTTAATTTGTTTGAGTTCAAAACTCATTTTGTAACTAAAAGACTATTATTGGCCTTTCATGCATTCAAGAGGGGTTGTTGCCCACTACAACTTTCATATATAGTTTATTGCACCTTGGAAACAAGGATGAAAATTTCCTATAACATTGCTTACCTCATACAATCTTGATCAAGAGATTAGTTATAATATGACAGTTTATTTTGTATTATCTTGACCATTAGTTATAAGATGCTTTATTTCATATTGTCTTGATCAAGGGAGTAGTCAAGAAAATCAAATGTCAAATTTTTATAATACAAAAGATTTGTGTGATTACTAAGATTGAACTTATGGTATTTTGATTTTTATAAAAAAAATTCCTTATATATTTAATTTTCCTTTAAGTTGCGAGTTTATGTGCTTGGGATTTTAGTATTAACATTTTAAATTTACAAATACTTTAAAGAAACCCTAAAACCTAAAGACCAATCTAGGCGGCTCGAGTCTCATTCTTTCATGGAAACTTGTGCAATGTAGGACTGCACCTAGATCTTGTCTATGAAGAAGCACATGTCTATCCTTGAGGAATTTTGATGGAGCTTGAGGAATTTGTCATCAATGAATGTCATCTTTCATTGTTATGAAGATGAATACCCAACTTTGCCATGTAGATGTCCTTTTCAACCTTCACTCGTGTCTTCTAGTTGTTTTTTAACAGCCATCCCCTCTTGGTTGTACTTAGGGCACTTGAAAGCACTTTATCTTCTATTTCTTTGTCAACAACTTAATACACACATTTCTAGGGGCAAGCTTGAGATAAAGGTGGTCAATCTATCTAATTTCATCTTGATTTTTTGATTTAAAGAGGTCTAGGGTGCACTCAAGATCACAAATGCACTTTACGTTATGATTTTCAATTGACAATTAGACAAACCCAAGATGTTTGGAGCACACTTTTTATTCTAATCTTGTATTGACAATGTCCCTTAAGTTATTTGGGTGCTCAAGAGAGATAGCAAGTCAGTTTTACATGTTTGCACATTGACATTTTGACATTTAAGCTTCTTGAAGACACTTTATGATCTAATTTCACTTTGACATTTGGACAATTTGACACAACTTTTTAAATCATTTAAGCCCAAGACACCCTTTTTGACTTAAATGTAAAGAAGTCATGATAATTTGATGTTGAGTTTAGTTCCAATTCTTCATTAACATTTGCCACTTAACGAAAAAGTGTTTTTTGAATCGCTTAAAGTGATCTTATTCTTCATCAACATTGAAAAGCACTGGCACTTTATCATTTAAATAATTTTGTGCTTCAACATGACACTAGATCCCCTGGGGTATATCCAAATGTTTGGAATCATTTTCACATGATTTTGACTCTCGACACGATATTTTTACCTTTGGCATGCTTTCAGATCACATATATGCCTTTCCTAGGTCTAAAATAACTACCGGGTACCATAACATGCCTCTAAGAGCTCTATTGTTCATTTGCTTGCCTTTGCACCTCGCTACTTTTCATTATACTCGACATGTCTACCTTGTTTGGTGGGCTTGAAAATTTGAAATCCTCATGTCTCCTAAATAGGTGTTGACTAGAATTAAAGATGACAACATTGGCGACTGTTGGCAAAAAGGAGTTAGAAACGACTTACAAGCAGCAAACAAGTTTTATACTTCGATTTTGACTTAGCATGAAATTTTTTGTATGTTTACAAAAGCCTCAGATTGAGATGAGAGTATCACAATCTTGCAAAGGAAGAATCCTTTCATAGCTCAAGTTAAACATTTCTTGATCACCGACCATGTTACCGGATCCCCATTGTTCCAATTTGTAGGGGGGCTATATATGTGAGAAGGAAGCATTAGATCCTAACAAAGGAAACTAGATTTAGGGCTGCTTCCAAAGAACTAAATAAATGTAAAACTTTTCATGACTATAAGCATTTCTTAAGAAACAGCCCCCTTTAAGCAAGTAAATATAACCACACTCAAATTGAAAATATGGCTTCTAAAATCTTCCTTTGATCAACAATTCAACGTGCTGTTAAAAAAAACAGAAACCCAAGAGAAAAATGCAACAAAAAGGGGCCTCAGATATGCTTTTATCTTCCTTCAAACTAGAAAATCAACAGACTAATAACAAATCAAGAAAAATGTCAGTGACAAAAGATAAATAATAAAGCAGAGAACAATCCCTGTAAGCTTTGACATGAAAAATTAAGAGAAGCACCTCTGACTTAATGTTCTTTGAACACTACTCCCACTGGCAAGAGGTGGAATGGCCCTTTCAAATACGAGAATTTATAGCAGGACTTACATGACTTAAAGCAAATTGCGTCAGAATGGTGGAAAGAGAAGGCACATGTGGATGTTCAAATCTCCAAAAGTCCAATAGTAATTTGAAGTGCAAACTACAAGTTTGGTGTAACAAATCCACTCTAAATATAAATTATGAGTAAACTGAACTGGGAAAGAAAGCTTGCAGAGATTCAAATGGAGGGAGGGAGGGAGAGAGGGAGAGCGCGCGCGCGCAGAAGTATAGAATTGTTAACAATGTTAAGAGAACTACTTGAAATAGGAGTTTGATAAGTTCTCAAAACCTTAAAATAAAGTTCACATAAAAGAGAAAATCCAGTGAACACAGATCTAGAGTCGGTTGGCTAAAGGAGAGTAAAAGGATACAAAATACTTGTACGGGTTGGCATTTATGAGAAACGATTTCGACAGAGTTACAAAGACCAATACACATGGAAAAGATGTGGAAACCATAGACACTAAAGAAAACGATTTCTGTTTCTATACACTTGTCAGAACAAAACTTAAACTAATAGACAAAGAGAATCATCAGCAATTATTCTTGACATCCCAGAGACTTTTAAAGTCCACGACCAAGTTGACAAAAAATGTGTAATACAAGTTGTAAGGAAAGAACTCGAACTTCTGCAATAAGATGAATCTCCAACACTTCCAGAACCAAGTTGATGGAAGATGAAATAGGAATTGTTCATAAAACACTACAACATCTCCAATCAGGTGAATCTCAAAAGACCTAGACCAAACAAAGTTCTTGTAAACATTAAAATCTGATGCAAGATCCAACCAAGGACAACCCATCAAAGGTGGTAAACAAATCAAAGGACTTTGGACACATTTTGAAAGCTCTCAACTTTTCCGAATCTCATCTTAAAAAAAGATCCATCATATTTCATAATTCCAGATCTATAGCTTTATGTAAAACAAGGCACAGGGACATCAAAAAAGTTACTAGCAGAAAAGCCACAGGGCTTGATGTCAGAACTGGTTTTGCAAGTGTGCTTTGTTTAAGGCAGACGTTGAAGACATTTTATAGTTGAAGAAGTAATTCATTAAACTATATCATTACATTGCTGTCATGATGACAACATTAGAGCATGTATTTGCACAAACCATCCCTACAAAATTGCCTAATGCATGTAACATATGGCTTGTTGCACTTGATAAATTAACAATGACTTGGTCACTGATATCATGCCCATATCAAAAGGGACTTTGATAGACATGTATTTATGTTTAATTATACATAGTAATTATACTGTTTATGATAAACACATGGGATGTTACATAGAGAAATAAAAACTGGTTAGATGTGCAATAATGAGCCAATTTCCTATCCGGTGCATACTTAGTCCTGGCTAGCACAAGATGGCTCTTACTTTTTCTCACCTTTTGGAAAGGATTGAAGGCAAAAAGAATATTTGTCATGTGCACGGAGAGTTATGAGGAAATGGGGAAACATGAATAGGTCACCACATTAGGAGTGAGAATCCTTTAGAGGATTCACAATGGTCACAATTCTTCCCTCACTAGTGTAGTCTAAAAAAGCACATCAACTAATAGGTTGCATGCCCTAAGTTTGACCTAAGATTGCATCGCATAATCTCCCTTATTGCTAGCTCTAAATCTTATTTATTGTTCCAAGGACAACAACATGGGGTGGTAGGGTGGCAGGATGGCACACCATACACATATTTTACTAACATAAAAAACATGGCAATGATTGCATTGAGCATTAACAAAGGTGGGTGGAGGTTTGGGAGCAAAACCCGCAGTAGGGTCAAAGGGCAATACCTCTCACAGTTTGGTTAGAGCCCCCATCAAGGTCAAGGGATAACACCCCACATGGAGGTCTGGGGGCAAAGTCACCAGTGGGGTTGAGGGGCAACACTCCTCATGGGGTGCTAAGGGCTTGCGAGATAGAAAGGGGTCAAGGGGTAGAGCTCCTACCATCAAGCATAAATTAAGGCCTTCAAATTCAAAACTGCACAAACCTACATGGTGAATGTCATTTCCACAATTCAATCACTTACTTTTTGCAACAACAAATCCCTATTGATTCTAAAACCTAGGAGTGATTATAAATGAGGCTTAGAATTTAGATGCCTATTTATAAGGTTTTTGTGAGTGCTTAGGGTTTGGGGGGAGCCCATAGATAGTAAAGGTTAAGATTTGGTGCACAAATGAAAAACACTTTTTCTTTTTAAAATTTATTGCCACGGGGGATGCCTAAAAGTCCCTGAGATGGATGGGAGACTCCTTGGAGTCCCTTGGACATCTCAAGGACCTCTTAGAGTCCCCAAGGCATCCCCAAACCAAGCCCCCCCCAAAAAACCTTCTTGAGTCTTAAGTGGTGGTGGTGGGAAAAAAAGGGACGTTCCCTCGAAAAACTCACATCCCAAAGACGTCACCATCTTGAAAATGCGGGGATTTTAGGGGGTACACATCCTTGTGTAAGATTCTTATTCTATAATCCTTCTCTTAACAATCTTATTTCCATTGATGTGATATTTTCTTGGGAAATTGATGGGATAATTGACCTTAACAACTACTTATGAATGCATGGACCCAATGAAAAATACACAACAAGATGATGATTTATTTGACATGTATCATACTTCACATGTTTTATGTTCCTTAAAGACTTGATACCTTGCCACAATTAGGAGGGTTCAAGGAATAATATTGACTAGAGGATATGAGAGGCCATTGATCCCCATATAGAGAACTCAAAGTCAAAGCTCCCAAGGAAAAGGTTTTGGTCCCATATAAGTAGTTTTTTGGCCCATGTTTTTATATGCATCATATTGTAATACTACTCAACAATTTCCTATATTGATTTTCCTTAGGTTTTTAGTACTTGCCTAGTACTAGCAAGTGGAAAGGGTGGTTGAGTGACTCTACTCAAATTCACTTACTACTCCCAAGGGATCCCATGGCAGGAAATGTCATGTCTTGATCCATCATAAAATGAACAATAGATTGTAATATGAATTTTTCTTACACAAGTAAGACTTCACAATTTCATGATTGTAGAACATGCTACAATCACCTGTATTCAGTAGTCAAGATATTGCAAGACAAAGATGACGAGACTTGCTATGTAATAAACAACATTTGATCTAAACTCTTCCCACTCAGCAACAACAATCTCCACTAGGGTGAGATGGAGGATTAGTTAGGATAAACAATACAAAATTAGAGAGTGGGTTAAGCATGAAGAGACACGCGGTTGGTAGGAAGGGACACTCCCCACTTTAACGATCACAACTTTAAAGGAAGGTCATAACCCTTCACTCTCGATGGAGGAGTATAAGAAGAGAGAACCCAACATTGAAGGGAGGCATTGAAGAAGAGAAAATTAGATACAAATCACCAAATTTTAGGCATATAGAAGCTTAATATCATAATTGTGATTTGGTATGAAGTACTAAGACAACATAATGAATCTTATTTATAGTTACTCTCTTATGAACGACATATATGCAATATAGGAATATCATATTAATATATGATCTCTTATATATATGTTTGTTGAAGTGCTGAAATCACCCATAGGAAGGATAATAAGGGAATGCAAGGAGGGAAAATAATTATGAGGTCCTCTTCTAAGTACGCCATCTCATGGTGGTGACTGATAGTCCCATGAGGCCAAAGGGGTGCAAGGAGTGTCGCCCTTGGGATTAGGAGGGAAGGACTTTCTGGACACCCCATTGTAGCTCCCCAAATCCCTACCATGGTTGTGTTGTGCAGTGCATTGCTCGGGTTTGTGACATGGCTTAACCGCCTCCTGTGGATTCTATAATTCTAGTGGTTGTATTGAGCATTGATAGGTTGATCTTGGTGCAATGACAACCATACTTTTAACAAGTGGTATCAGAGCTTGGGTCACAAGTTCAAACCCCTTCTCTTGCACTGAGGGGGGGGGTTGTTGCAATGTGTGTGCCCTTGGTATCCTTGTGTTGTGCAGGGTAGCGCTCGGGTTTGTGACATGGCTTAACTACCTCCTATGGATTCTATAATTCTAGTGGTTGTATCGAGCATTGATAGGTCGATCTTTTGTTGCAACGACAACCATACTTGTAATAGGTTGACCCTTGGATTAAGGAATCATAATCATAGGGAGAAGGATAAAGGTAGGAGGAAGAGGGGACGACTATGAGATTCCTCACTAGGTACACCCCCTCATATTGGATGGCAAAGGGCCACATGAGGCCAAGAGGGATGCTATATCCACTCTTGGGCCTAGGGTAGAGGATTGTTCAAGCACCCTAACAAGCCTCCTTATCCCGAATCTCCCATGGTTAAATTCCATCAATAAGTTAGATCTATCTTATGATTAAGTTTATGTTCCTAATCCTAGTAATAAAGATCTATGTCTTGCTTAATTTTTCTAGTAGGAAAGATCTATTTTATGAATTATGCTTCAATGGTTTCCTAACATGTTTGTAGGGTCTCAATCAGGTTCTATCTTGTTCCACAATTTAAGTTGGTAAATGATATTATTAACTCTATTTCATTTCTTGTTTTACTTGGAAATTGTGATTTAGAGCAAAAACTAGGGGTTTTACATAAGGGGACATTATAATTGGTATCAGAGCATGTTCTTGGCAACATGAGTGACAAACAACAATTAATGTAACTTAGTCAAATGGCTTTAAGGGCTCTAGAGAGGGAAAAGAAGAAACTTGCAATAAGAAAAGACAACACAAGGGGTGGACAAATGGAACATGAAATTATGGCCTTTACGAAACAAACAAACCAAGCCCTACAAAAGATAAGTGACACCATAAGTACTCTTAGATCTAACTAGGGAAATGGGAGAGATTCCCTAGCCAATATGAAAGTGGCTATAGAACTATACTAGAATCAACCCCAAGAACAACTTGACCTCCCTTCTTAACTAGGGAAAAGCCATTAAGGGAAGGGGAGATTACTACACCCAATCTTGATTTAAATGTACTTGTCGAAGAATATGCAAGGCTTGATGTTGAAGTCAATAAGAGCATTCTATTCATGGTGTATTGTGAGGTTGAGGCAAGAAGGAATCATAGAAAGGAGAGGATCCAAACTAATTAATATTTACAACACAAAGTAGGAAAATTGACCATCCCTAACTTTGATGGGTCAGGAAAAATCGCAACCCATGCATGGATCCAAAAACTAGAGACCTACTTGACCCTTAGCCCCATGTTAGAGGAAGATGCTATTACATTTTCCATATTGCATCTAGAAGGGGTTTCTCATGATTGGTGGTGTAGGCACCCAAAATTGTCATGTCTAATTAAATAAATATTTTATTTATTTAATTATCTAAGCCTAATTCTTCTATTAATTAAATAAATCCTTATTTATTTAATTAATTCATTTATCCTCTTCTAGCCTTATTTCTCATTTAAATAAATACAGTTATTTATTTAAATTATCCTTTTCCTAAATTAAATAAATATTTATTTATTTAATTGATCTTACTTCTTCTATTAATTAAATAAATATTTATTTAATTAATTCATTAGCTTTTTCTACACATGACACATGTCATTCATCTCTTAATTCCTACACTACCTACCTCTTTCATTATTTTACTATTTCTTCTACCTACCCTCTAATCCTAGCCGACCTCCTTTTTTACACCTCTAAATCTTATCCCTCCATTTCATATTGTGTCTTCTATTTAAGGAGATGCTTCCTTCATTATCAAACCCTAATCAACAATTTGGAGGACTCGACTACACTAAGATCCTACTTGCAACCACATTCTGTTCTTTGTTGAGCTCTTGTGCACATAAAATCTGAGAGCAAATATATCAAGCAAGATCAATGGAGATAGGAAGAATGGAGATCAAAACCCTATTGGACATGTGATGGTATAAACTTTGTGATTTCGTTGGATTTGCATTGTCTTAGGTAATCTTCATATGTTATGGTGGATCTTTGTTGTTGTTAGGATAGGGTTTTGTGGTTGGATTCATTTAGCCTTTCAATATTGTTATTATTGTTATCCATTTTCACCATATACATTTTGGCATGCCCGGTGGGACACTTGTCCCTTTGCATTTAACCCCTTTGTTGCAGGTCTTGTGTTTTTGAAGTTGCAGATCGGACATTTTCGGCAGCATTTTTGGTATTTTTGCGTCCGCGCACTTTCGGATCGTGTTTTCGATTTTCTGGTGCGTCTGAGACAGCTGGATCTGCATCTGTGTTTTGGTCATATTTCATTTTGCAGGTTCCAGGAAGGAGCGTCTGTGTTACTGAAACACGTCTGTGTCGTTTTCACCCGCGTTTGCGTACAGAAAGCGCGTCTGTGGTTTTTAATCACGTCTGTGTCTCACAGAACCGCGTTTCTGTTGCAGAGTCGCGTCTACGTAGGTGGTAATTGCATCTGTGTATTGCCTGTTTCAAAATTTTGGAAATTTTATTGATTTGGTTTTTCGGATTTTGCATTTAGGGTTTCAGATCTGGTTTATTTTTGGGCTAACATTTTCAGATCTAGCTAACACAATTGGTGCAGCTTGCCTTGGAAGCTAAATCGTTTGGTTGAAGGCCCCTATTTTCACAAAGTCTTTTGGGTTTTAAAATTTACCTAAGTTGTGTGCTTGCAGGAAGGGGTGATTATTTCAAACAACCCAAACTACTAACAATTCTTTGTTGCAGGTCCTTGGCAAGAGTTTTGATTTTTATTGTGTGCCTTATTTTCATAGACTAGCAAACACTTCCATTGGTGCACTAAAATTGAATCATTGTCTTTTGTGTCTTGAGCAATAGGCTCTTTTTGTTTAATCTTTAGAGGGCCTGTCTTCCCGTGTGGTCATTAGGACTACTAGTGAGAAGAGAATGACCCAAGTGGTAGCGAGGAAAACCCACCTCATCTGAACCACTATAATCAAATGTATTCATGGTGAAAACTATGAATAACGTGTGCTGATTAGTTCATACCGACACTGTGTCTCCCCATAAACCCGTTTGATCAAATTTATTTGATCAGTTGTAGGGTGTAACCCCTACTGGCTGGGAGCCTTCTGTATTTACAGAGCTGAAAGTGCCGCATGTATGGCCACACGAGCGGGTGCCCTTACTAGCACCATTTTGTTTTAGAGGCCCAAATCCTTCTAGTTGTTGGGGTAGGAGGTCGGACCTCTGGTAGCGGCCCACACACATACGGTTCTTAGTAGAGATACAAAGTTCGCCATGGGGAGTTTTCATGGGGACTGATGCTTGGCTGACCCGAGAAGTGAGTGCCGAGGGTGGAGCCAGTGAGGTCAAGCATCTAAGTATCCGCTCTGAATAGCGTAGCCTCGGGGGTAAAACCCTATGTGGGATCAACAACTATTGTCTTGGCTAGCCATAAGAATTGTGCTTGACTTATTTTAAACATTCAAAACATTCAAGACCAAACAACAAAACATTGTGTCTTTTGTGTCTTCAAGTGTATGCAAAACAATTTTACATCAAACAACACACTTTCTTGGAGTCATTTTGAAGTCTAAACACTTGCAAACATTGAGTCCTCATCAACATTGCGTCCTCTTGTCACGAAAAACAGTCAAACAGTCAGATTTGGTCACAACAAAACGACTTCACAGATTGGAAAAATTGCACAAATTTTACAGAAACGCGTCTGTGTCTGTTTTAACCGTGTCTGGGTCATCTAAACGCGTCTGTGAAGGGCAGAATAGCATCTGTGTTTATAACAGCATCTGTGTCTAATAGAAACACGTCTACGTCGGATAACTGCGTCTGTGAAGTATACAGGCGCGTCTGTGTTCAAAAAATTGCAAGAAAATTTCACAGTCCAGCAAACAAAAGAAATCAGTTTCGGAATACTTGAGCTTCCTAGGTTGTTTCTCCAGGTTTCATCTAGCATTCAACCTGTCTTTGGGTCTCACACAGTCCATCATTGCTTCACATCTTATTTAACATTCACACTTGTCTAAACTTGAGTCAAAAGGTCACTTGCTTGTCGTCATCATAATTTGTCAACACATTACATACAACAACACTTTGCTAAGTGGTCCCTCATCAAGGTTTCTTACCTTTGGGTCTCATTTGGTCTCACTTAGGGTCAAGGTCAGCATACCTCATCAAGAGAAACTATCCTCTCTTTGGAAGTCACACCTACTCTACCACATACATACTTGGTCTGACACTTTGGACATTGCAAGTAAACTTCAGATTCATTTACATTCCATTCAACTCTTTGTCTTCCATACTCTTTCCATTTTTCATCTAGTCTTACACATCTTGGTCAATACCTAGTTCATGGTTGAAACCCGTCTTCAAAAATCTTGGAGAGAAACTAAAGAGGCTCAAGAGTCCGCAAACATGAGTTCTTATGAGTATGACAATGATTTATTTTTCAATACTGATCACACTACATTGCCGGACATGGATGTCTATAGAAACATTCCAAATGTGGAGAACATGGACACTATAAACAACAATGCTACACAAAATGACAATTTGGACAACTTATCAATACATTCAGCAGATGTGGAAGAATCCATTATGAATCCCCATTTCAATCGATTGGTTGAGGAAATCATGAGGAGGGATAGACAATATTTCTTACAAATGATGGCACAAAGTGGAGCCAAGATACCTCATGATTTTGACATGTCTCAAATAATGGAAAATAGGCCTTTGCAACAAACTCACTCCAACATGGATCAAAGGAGACCTAATAATGGAGGAAATAGAGGACTACACATGGTACCTGAATCACCATCAACTTTGCTTCAAAAACCAGAAATCCCACATACACATGGTTAAGCATATGATACTCACCTTCGTAGACCATTATGGAAGTCTTATGCAGACAGATATGCTCAATCACATACTAATGCTAAGGATCAACCACCAAAACAATTGGATATTCAAAGGCATGCTCAAAATTTGGACACAAGGAAACCTCATGTCAAATTTGGGGGCAACACAATGGAACATGACATACCTGTAGAATATGGTATACATGCGCAAAATAGATATGGGGTTCCTCAACATGAATCTATACCAAGTGCTCCATATATGTCGCATCAATATAGACCTCCTCCATATGAACATGTGTATGATCAATATCATCCATATATGCAACAAGCTTCTCCTCAAATTGGTGTCTCAAACATGGGGTATGGTTCAAGAAGTCGATCTCCACCTAAGAGCAATTTGGAGCAACAAATCAGAGACTTACAAAAGAAAATGGAGGACATAAATGCACCGAAGCCAACATACACAATGAGAGACATATGTCCTTATCCATTTGATAAGAGCATTCCAATGCCTCCTTTTCCGACACACTTTGTGACGCCTAAATTTGATAAGTATAGAGGAAAAGGGGATCCTAAGGCACACATAAGATAGTTTTTCATAGCTTGTATTGAGGTAGCAGCAGAAGAGACATATTTAATGAGATTATTCCCACAAAGCCTAGGTGATCAAGCTATGGAATGGTATCCCAACTCCCACCTGGTATTAAGTCATGGGGTGACTTAGCAGAGGCATTTATCCAACATTTCTCCTACAACATAGAGACAGACATATTAGTCACTACTTTGTGCAACACCAAGCAAAAAGAGGGAGAATCTTTTGCAGCATTCTTACAAAGATGGAGAAATCTAGCCAGCAGATGCTCTTGTGAAATTCCACAAAAACAAATGGTAGAAATGTTCACACAAAATGTTAACAAAGACATTGGCTATGACTTAAGGAAAACTTGTTTGTCTACCTTCAAGGACGTCATTGAAAAAGGCTTAGCAATAGAGAAGGTTCTAATTGAACAAGGAATTATTAAGATATTCAAGGAAAACAAAGATGACTTTAAAGGAAAAGACAAGCCAAGATTTTGGAATAAAAACAAGAACACAGTTAATGATGGTGTTGTTGATGCCAACACGGTGCGACCCAAATTCATCTTTTCAGGATCAAGTTCTACAAACAATCAAGTGAATACTCAAACAACTTCTAGATCATGAAGGAAGTACACTCCATTGGGAGAACCACTTGAATCAGTCTTCAAAAAGCTTGTGGCAAACAAAGTGATCACAGTTCCAGATTTTCCTCCATATGAACCAAAGGTTAAACCAAATTGGTGGAATGATGATGAGTATTGTGAATTTCATAAGAGCAAGGGTCATAAAACAGGTAATTGTCATCGACTGAAGAATATTGTGCAAGATCTCATTGATAGAGGTGACATTGAGATTGAGGGACACTCATCCAATCAAGAACATGAGATGTTTAAGGAACCATTCCCAAAGCATGACAAGGGAAAAGCTAAAGTCAGAGATGATCAAGCCAACTATACTAGAGCACCTTACAACTATGATTCAACTATCAATCATATCTCGATGGACAATCATATCTCTACTATTACCATCAAGAACAAAAACCCTGAGAATCCTCCTCAGCGACCCAAGATTGTCCTAAGAGGTGTTGGATCTTCTTCTGAACCTACTTCTGAATGTCATGTTACAACCCATCGAGGTAAAATTACTTTGCCAGGTGCTTCAACTAAAAACACCACTTCTTCATCTACCAAACCTGAGTATGACCTTGTAGAACAGTTAGGGAAGACACCCGCGCTCATCTCCATCCTTGAGCTCTTACGCATATCCCCCGCTCATAAAGCTATTCTTGACAAAATATTGAGAGACACCGCCATTCCTACTGATCTGAATGTGGACCAGTTTCAAGCCATGGTGGGATACCTTTCCATTCCACACTCCCTTACATTCACAGAAGCCGATGACGCCTCCGTAAGTCAGCCACATAATGCACCATTACATATTGAAGCCTTCATACACAAACATCGAATAAAGCGAGTCCTGATAGATGGAGGAGCTGGTCTAAACATTTGTACATTGAGCACCATTAAACAATTGGTATATTCCAATAAAGCTGTGAATTCAAAAAATCAAATCACCATCAAGGCATATGACGATGAAGAGCGCTCATCCAAGGGCACGGTCACCTTACCTCTAAGAATTGGGCCAGTTACAAAGGATGTGGTTTGTCAAGTCCTGGATTTAGATCTCACTTATAATATATTGCTAGGACGTCCTTGGATTCATGAAATGAGGGCAGTCCCGTTGACATATCACCAATGCATTAAATTGCCAAAATTGCCAAAATTAAGAGGCGTCACGAATCAAAATTGCCAAAATTCAACAAGAGGATCGCTATTCCATAGACTCCAACGAATGGGAATGGGGTTCAGACAAATCCTCCAGTGACTATGAGCTCACCGAGACATTCAGAGAGCCAGATGAACCCACAGAAGAAGAGGAATTTTATAAAAAGTTCAGAGTTGGTCAAGAAACAACCCAGGAGGGTTACACACAGTCTTTGTCTCACGGTTCTAGGTTGAAATCACATAGGATGAGAACACCTGTCCCAGAATGCGCTACTAGTGATGACAATTTGGATTCACTTGCGATCGAGACTGATGAGGAGAGTGCCATCGATGACCTCGATAATTACCTCGACATACCCGAATATAACTACATCTTCACTCTTGAACCCGCAAACTCCGAAAACATTAAAGGCCTTCCCCTTGTTCACCACCAACTCATTGACTGGGATTATGAAGGACCAACACAGTTTGACACATTCCAAAATGATGAAGCTGTTATTGACTATCTTGGCATACGAGATGATCTTCCCCTTGGGGACCATAAAGCAGGATACACTATAGAACTCAACAACATGGCATATTTTGGTGAGGGTGTTGGACCTTCCAGTTGCAAAAATGTGAAAATAAGAGCAAATCAAGGATCTTATGGCAAAAACCACACTGTGGTCTATCTAATCCCCAAAAAGTAAAAAGAAAGGACGTATCTGAGGGCGAAAACCTCTCTGAGGCACCCGAAGATGGAAGGCTCGACATTCTCCCAGCCTTGTATGAGGAAAAGTCATCCATGCTGGTAGAGGAAACTATCAAAACAAACATTGGTACAGAAGAGGTTCCACACCACATATTCCTGGCTAAATCATTGACAGAGTCTGAAAGGTCACAGTTCATAAGTTTCTTCAAGGAACGACAAATCAAGTTTGCATGGTCATACGTTGATATGCCTGGACTAGATCCAGATTTGGTAATGCATCATTTGACAGTCAAACCGGGGGCAAAGCCAGTGAAACAGAAATTAAGAAAAATGCATCCACAAGTGGCATTACTAGTCAAAGCAGAGCTGGAGAAATTATTGGATGTCGGATTCATACGCCCAATTGATTATCCTGAATGGATCTCCAATTTAGTACCTGTCAGTAAACCGGATCGCAACATCAGAATATGTACAGATTTCAGAGATATCAACAAAGCTTGTCCAAAAGATGACTTCCCATTACCAAATATTGACTTGATTGTTGATCTTACGGCAGGTCACGAAATGTTATCATTAATGGATGGATTTTCTGGTTATAATCAAATAAGGATCGCACCCGAAGATCAACACAAAACATCGTTCACTTGTCCTTGGGGAACTTTCTGTTGGAATGTCATGCCCTTTGGGCTAAAAAATGCAAGTGCTACATATCAAAGAGCAATGACCACTATCTTTCATGATCTCATGCACATAACTGTGGAAGATTATGTTGATGATCTCTTGGGTAAATTAGTAGACAAAAATACACATTTGGACATACTTTCAGTCGTCTTTGATCGGTTGGAAAAATACAAGTAAGATTAAACCCCAAGAAATGTGTCTTTGGAGTAACCTCCGGGAAGCTCCTAGGATTCATTGTGTCCAATAGAGGAATCGAAGCCGATCCAGCAAAAGTCAAGGCTATCTTGGACATGTCACCGCCTAGAAATATCAGTCAACTTCGATCCTTACAAGGGAGACTCCAGTCTATACGAAGATTCATAGCACAACTTGCAGATAAGTGTAATCCTTTTCAACACCTGCTACATAAAAATATCAAATTCAAATGGGATGATAACTGTCAACAAGCTTTTCAGACGCTCAAAGATTATCTTTTGAATCCGCTAGTTTTGATGCCACCAGTTCCAGATTAGCCTTTGCTACTATACATATCAGCTACTCTAATAGCACTGGGGGCACTCTTAGCGCAACAAATTGCTGGGGGCAAGGAAAAAGCTGTATACTATATCAGTCGCACATTGGTGGGATATGAGCTAAACTACACACCAATCGAGTGTGCATGTCTCGCTGTGGTCTTTGCTTCACAAAAATTACGACATTACATGCTTACTCATAAGACTAAGTTATTTGCAAGGATAGATCCATTGAAATACCTCCTCAATAAAGCAACACTTACTGGGCGGTTGGCCAAATGGGTAATGATTCTTAGTGAATTCGACATCGAGTATGTGGACAGAAAAGCAATAAAAGGACAAGCCATCGTGGATCAATTAGCAGATGCCCCCATGATTGATGATGTTCCTCTAAATTCAGAATTTCCAGATGAATCCATTTTAACAATATCACATGCAAAGCCATGGCTACTATACTTTGACGGCTCGTACACACAGCATGGGCCAGGAGCTGGTATTCTCTTTATAACTCCTCAAAGAGATTCTATACCAAAATCATACTGCTTATCATTTCCTTGCACTAACAATATCACGGAATATGAGGCATTAACAACTGGATTACGAATTGCAGTTCAGTGGAAGATCCAGGAACTTCATGTTTTTGGGGATTCCCAACTTGTCATCCATCAAGCAACTAATGATTACCAAACAAAAGATGAAAAATTACTACCTTACAAGCAAATGGTAGATTATTTGAAACAACACTTCACAAAGATAGATTTTGAGCAGATACCAAGAGAGCAGAATCGTGCTGCAGATGCCATGGCTACAATTGCTTCACTGATTGATCTACCTCAAAATGAGACCTGCTACGAGTTCTTGGTGGACAACTTGTTGGTTCCTTCATATGAGATCACTCCTACTGAAGTGATATGCGTTGTTGGTCCCAAATCCCAGTTATATGGTTCCATTTTCACATACCTCCGCGACAATACCCTACCTCTTGATCTATCAAATAACCAATGTCGCACCTTCATTCGCCAATCCTCTCGATATGTCATTTTAGCTGATATCCTATACCGACGAGGTCTAGAAGGCACTCTTCTTAGATGTTTAGAAAGTGACGAAGCTCAGATTGCGTTACGGGAAGTGCATGAAGGGATATGTGGTCCACATGCTAGTGGTCCTACCTTGGCCAAGAAACTCATTAGGACTGGATATTACTGGCCCAATATGGAAAAAGACTCATATCAGTTTGTCAAGAAATGTAAGCAATGTCAAATTCATGGAGACCTCATACATGTGCCAGCACAAGAACTACAACCACTTGCATCTCCTTGGCCCTTTTGTCAGCGGGGACTCGATCTCATAGGCAAGATTCACCCTCCTTCTTCCAATGGTCATAAATTCATTATCACTGCCACAGAGTATTTTACAAAATGGATTGAAGCCGTGCCTCTCACACAAGTCACTGGAAAACAGATTGCTACATTCATCCTTAACTATATCATATGCCGATATGGTATTCTTGTTTCCATTATTACTGATAACGGACATCCCTTCAAAAATCAGGATGTTCGTGAACTCTGTGATCGCTTCCATATTTCCCATCGTTTCTCCACACCATATTACCCTCAAGGTAATGGCCAAGATGAGGTGTCTAATAAAACAATCCTTAAAATCCTCAAGAAGACAGTCGACGACACTGGTCGTAATTGGCTTATCCAACTCAATCCCGCACTTTGGGCCTATCGCACAAGTATTCGCACACCTACAGGAGCTACACCATATTCACTTGTCTATGGCGATGAAGCCATCTTGCCTATTGAGGTTGAGTTAGCTTCTTTATGGGTCTCTTTGCAAAACATAATCACTGATGAAGACTACAGCGTCTCTCGCTTACAAGAACTAGAACTGCTGGATGAACGGAGACAAACTGCTTTTAATCATCTCAAGGCTTACCAACAACGAATGAGTCGCAGCTACAATCACAAGGTCAAGCCTCACACATTTGAGGTAGGTGACTTGGTTCTTAGAGAAAACCCCAAGAATCAGCAAGACAGAGAGAAGAAGGGCAAGTTCGAACCAAATTGGCTTGGTCCTTACATCATTACAACAACATATGGATCTGGTGCATATCAACTCTCAACTACAGAGGGTGAACCTTTGGAGGATCCTATCAACAGCATGCACCTTCGCAGGTTCTATACATAGCTCTTTGGAATATCCTAATTCAAAAATACAAAAAAATTATAAAACAAAAAAATCGTTACTTGGTGAAAACTTGGCAAACAGGCGCCTTGTGACACAAAAAAAAAACATTGAAAAATCGAAAAAATTAAAGAGAAATAATTTCGTCCAATGGTGAAAACCACTTCGGTGGTGCAATGGGAAAGTACCATGGTGAAAACTGGGTCACCAGCGCCATGCGTAGAGACATTGCTCCTCCCTCCTTCAGGATTTGCTTTCATCCTTCACTTTGCACACACTCACAACCTATTCGTTCATAATAAACTTACCCATTCCCATCATGGCTTGTTATTGATCTACCCAAGATTGGTTAGCCATTCATAATAAAACCTCCCTTTCCATCCATAATAAATCAGACCCTATCTGTGGCTAAGGCAAAATCCTACGTCTAGTAATGGGTGTGGAACTAAGAACATCACATGTTTCGAGGAGTACAGTTTCTTTCAGCGTCCTTCAGTCTATTCACGCACAATCCGCAATAAAGCAACATTTGCATCGCCAGTCCGCAATAAAGTATCAGCTTCATGGATTCAGTCAGTTTCAGATAAGACACAGCAGCAACAATGGGCTTCAACAAATCAAATCTTTCAACAAACTCAGACAATATTATGGTTCAGTGCTATCTATCCTTTCTGTGAAAGTAAACATTGTGACCACAATCAAATAAGACTTATACAAGTGATAAGAGACACTAAACTTGAGGACTACAGTGGATGTTGGTGTCGAGTCTTGGTTTTCTTTTGATTTCATCTTTTTGGTGACATATCTTTTAGCTTTTCCGGGATATCTCTGACTAGAGATTCTATCTCCAGGATGTCTTTGACTAGAAAGGCGAGGATGGGGTATCGTCACCTATTTTTCTTTGCTGTCTGTGGATTGTCTCTTAGTAATGCTATGACTTGTCCAAGGATATGAGGACACGGTGAGTCTAGTGTGAACTGGGGCATTCCTTGTTTGTGACTGTCTTATCCCCATGCAAACAGGTACAATGACTTTCTGGGTCAAACATATGCCTCGATTGTCATAACCTATTTTGCCATAATAAAGCTCAATGATGATAATGCACAAGAATCTCTTTCACGTTCATATCTTCTATCTTTCATCCCCCTTTCTTGATTGACTTCCATCATCCTTCTTGAGTCCGCGTAGCCTACTATCACATGACTGAGTATAATGACACACCAAAAATATTTGCATTTCATGCAGTTTGCACCTGCATTACCACATATAAGCATTTCATACATACATATAGATATCACAATTGCATCACATCCTGCAAACAACACCTGTTAGCACAATTTACATTTGCATTATCATATTCATCTACATTACATACATTCACATTTGCATTTGCATAACATATAAAACATAAACGAACAAAAAAAAATAAAAATATTGCATTGCATCATATACATATTTGCATCCATATCATAAGCATCACATAGAAACATAAACATCATTAAACATCTCATCAAATAGGTACACATGCATATAGCTATCGCAAAAATGAATCATCTCATATATATAATCATAAGTGTCAGGATACAATGATGTCAAAAATACATATGGATACAATCATCGAAGGTGTCTACATCATCATACAAAATGGTACAAAACTGATACAATGGGAGCCCTCTATGGCTATGATGAACTCCCTCCCTCGGAGCCGCCTGGCCTCGATGGAATCTGAGCCCCTGAGGGACCCACCCGAGGATCATCCTGTCTGTCCCCTCTATCTGGTGGTGGTGGAGGACCCATGACCCCACCACTAGATGCCTGCCTCCTCCGACTCCCTCTCGTAGCTGTTGTTGTACGCGACGGTCTATGGAAGCTCCTCGCGTGCTGATCTGCTGGCACTTCACCGTAGTAGAGGTCCCTCTAGTACCCTATCTCCTCTCCAGCCCGCAGGACATATGTGTATCCTGCCCCTGTGTCCTCCGCCGCCTATCTCCCTACCCTCAGCGCTGTCTCAGCCTCTGTATAGCGCTGAATCGCCTGATCTCTCTCCCGCTTAGTATCTCTGAGCCTCATCCGGAGCTGATCTCTCTCCCTCTCCAACTCCTGTATCTCATCTGCCTGGCCCTGGCAGATCTCCCTGAGCTCAATCAGCTCATCCTCCTCTGGATCAACTCCCTCTGCGGGTGCCTGCCCCTATATCGGTACCTGTACTGGTGCCTGTATGGGTACCTGTCTCTGTGCATGCCTCTGTCTCTGCACCTGTCCCTGTCCCTGTCTCTATACCTACCTGGGACCATGTGCTGCTGGTACCTATAAGGGCAATCCACCGCGACCCCTCACCACCTGAGCTTGCCTCTCCTCTCCACCCTCCCTCCGAGGTGCAACCCTCCTCTCCCCAACTACTCCCCTCCGTCTCCGTCAGCCTCTACCCCCATCACCTCCACCATCATCATCATCATCGTCCCCACCTCCATCTCCATCCAATAGCTCCCCTGGATCTGTCAATCATGGGAATGGATGCTCCGCCCAATATGCTGAATACTCAGCATCCATCCCGGCGTCCTCAATCTCAGGCCACATATCCCAGGGTAGGGGCACCATCTCGGCCAGCTGTGTAAGCGCCTGATCATATGACAATAGTGGCCCAAACTGCGCCTGATCTCTAACTGTGCGGGCATACATGCCCGAGCCCCGTGGAATGCTCTGAATCCTGCCATACTGCCTGCACACCCTGTCCACAAGCTGCCTCTCTAACACATAGGGCGTCCGCCCAATCAGGTACCTGCTCCGGAAGGTGTATGGCAGCTCCACTGCATCATCTTCCCACTCCTCGCAGCCTAGATATCGTCTCCATATGACCACATCGATATCATCTAGCACCCGCCGCCAATGCTCCAACCTGCCAATCCGCGACTGCGAGGTGATCATATCGTACAGATGCACAAAACTGCATCCATGTCCCCTGCCTCGGAAGTGTATCGGCCTCATCACTGGCAGATGCTCATAAGCCCAAACCTGCAATAGTGTCACCCCGCAGCCCAATCCCACTGACTCGTGATAGACAAACTGGTGAAGCTCATAGTACAGGTGGGCCAATACACATGGTCCCCAGGCATATCTGGTGTGCTGTGTCACCAGTGTCTCCAGTGCTCCCCCCAGCCCACAGCCAATCCCCGTGTCGCCCTGTCTGGACATAGGAATCCACTGATCGCTCCTCTGATCACTGCTGGCAGCGCTAGCCCTGTAGCTGTCATCGTATCCCAAGCCACGTGTCCTGCCCTCATCTCTAATCCGGGATCCTGAAACACCCGTCTCAATGCCTCCCGATCTCCATCACGATCATATGGAATCAAATCTCCATCAATCGGTATCCGCATAATCTTGTAGACATCCTCAAGGGTGACGATCATCTCACCCATCGGCAAATGAAAAGTACAAGTCTCAGAGTGCCATCTCTCCACCAGCGCAGTCAGCAAACCCATGTTTGCCCGAAACTCAGGCACATATAATATATGTCTCAAACCCATCTCCTCGATGGCAGCTCTATCCTGAAATGACAACTCAGGTCGCAATCTCTGTGTCGACGGGAATCTCTCCCATGCTCCAGCATTGGCAAGTACTCCTGCAGTCAAGCAAATCAATCATGTCAGTCATAGTGGCATTCACTGTTTATCACAAAATGCTACTCGCTATCTAAATGCACATGGCTAGTTATCCTAGTGACACTCACTATTCATCACAAAGTGTTACTATCTATCCTAGTAGTACTCCCTGTTTGTCACAAAGTACTATGTGTGTTACACTCACTGTTCATCACAAAGTGTTATTCACATTTGCACTCCCTGTTTATCACAAAGTGCTACTCATACTTTGGGTACTCCCTGTTCATCACAAAGTACTCTATCTTGGTACTCACTGTTCATCACAAAGTGCCTTGATCTATCCTAGTCTTCCTAGAGGACCTGCTTGAGTATATCCTCTCAGCAGCTTATCCAATCAACAACGTATGTTCATCACAGAACTGCCGATTTGACCTAGAAGACCAAACTTGCATTTTTTTTCAACGCAAACGTGCTTGACTGACGCAAACGCGTCTACAGATTGCACAGACGCGCCTGTACAACACAGACGTGCCTATGCCGGGCATAAACGCGACTAGACTACGCAGACGCCCCTGCACATCGCAGACGCCCCTGCACCTCGCAGACGCGCCCGCATTCAACGCAGACGCGGTTCCAGACGCAAACGCGCCTGGCACCGACACAGACGCGCTTGGCACTGACGTAGACGCGATTAAACGGTTCTTGACATTTTTTAGCCCTACTTCTAAGCGCATTTATTGCTCTAACTAGCATGCATTAATGACAAAATTGAATGCATCAAAGTACAAGGAGGTTTGGTGGTACTTACCGCCTCTCCTGCCTCTGCTGGCCTCTGAAATCGGTGAACATGATCGAATCTATGCACGAAAGCCGTCGCTGCTGACTGCTCCTGCTCTTTTCTCGCTCTGCACTTTGATCTCGTGGATGCGTGGATGACAATGAGGATGTATTTTCCCCTGTGGTCTATCTTATAGCCTACCCTAGCCCTCGCCCTCGTTTCTCGAGTCAGTCTTCATTATCCCGTGACTTTGTCGCTTTATCCGACCATTCCATTCTAGCCTTTCTTTCTTATCGAGAGATTGTCTGCAATCTTTCCAGACATTTTTCATCCAATCTCTCGAGGGGGCATATCATTCCCGTTCTGGGGCAACTCTGTATCAGTTCATCTTATCTTCTTTGAAACAACGCGACAAGCCGCATTGTCTCAAAGAGGGGCAAAATGTAGACACCAAAAATTGTCATGTCTAATTAAATAAATATTTTATTTATTTAATTATCTAAGCCTAATTCTTCTATTAATTAAATAAATCCTTATTTATTTAATTAATTCATTTATCCTCTTCTAGCCTTATTTCTCATTTAAATAAATACAGTTATTTATTTAAATTATCCTTTTCCTAAATTAAATAAATATTTATTTATTTAATTGATCTTACTTCTTCTATTAATTAAATAAATATTTATTTAATTAATTCATTAGCTTTTTCTACACATGACACATGTCATTCATCTCTTAATTCCTACACTACCTACCTCTTTCATTATTTTACTATTTCTTCTACCTACCCTCTAATCCTAGCCGACCTCCTTTTTTACACCTCTCAATCTTATCCCTCCATTTCATATTGTGTCTTCTATTTAAGGAGATGCTTCCTTCATTATCAAACCCTAATCGACAATTTGTAGGACTCGACTACACTACGATCCTACTTGCAACCACATTCCGTTCTTTGTTGAGCTCTTGTGCACATAAAATCTGAGAGCAAATATATCAAGCAAGATCAATGGAGATAGGAAGAATGGAGATCAAAACCCTATTGGACATGTGATGGTATAAACTTTGTGATTTCGTTGGATTTGCATTGTCTTAGGTAATCTTCATATGTTATGGTGGATCTTTGTTGTTGTTAGGCTAGGGTTTTGTGGTTGGATTCATTTAGCCTTTCAATATTGTTATTATTGTTATCCATTTTCACCATATACAGGTGGCACCATGGCTTAATCACCCAAGATCATCGAAGCATAAAGACCTATAATGCCTTCAAAAAGAAACTCGTTGAGAGGTTTGAACAAAAACATCCCCAAAGACACTTTAAATAACTAACACGAATAAGGCAAGAAGGAACCCTTGAAGACTATGCGACGTAATTCCAAATGCTAGTAGTTATGTTTTTCGGAATATTTGAGGAAAGGATCACCTACCTATTTATAGAGAGATTATCAAATACACTCCATGGCCTAGTAAGTGCCTTTGACCCTACCACACTCCAAGAAGGCATCCTAAAAGCCACTTGCTTGATACCACTGAAGCAAAGGAAGGGGATCACTCTAATAAGATGATATCAAAAGATAAGTACTTCTATGGGAAGGACAAGCACAAGAGATCATTTTTTTATAGTGATGTTCGAGAAGAACTTTAGAAAAAATCTCTATGTTTTGATTGCAAGAGAAAATGGGAATGCAGACACACTTGTAAATAAGAAGAAAACCAAGAGAAAAAGTTTTGCTTTAAGTGCATAGAATTATGGAAGCACAAAATTTTTTGCAATTGAAGGAACCTTAAAAGAAAAAACTTGTGCTACAAGTGCAAAGAGAATTGTAACCAAGACATAGATGTGGAAAAAAAATTCAAGTCCATAATATTGAAGCAATACCCAATGAAGAAGGGGAAGGAAACCCAAACAAGAAAATGAGATATGATGAAGAGGACGAGGAATGTGGAACCTTGGATTCCATCTCAAGGGAATCCAAACATTATCCTTGTAGAATTCAAGGTGTTATTAAGGGGCAAAAAGTAACAACCCTTGTAGATAGTGGGGCAACCCACAATTTTATTAATGAAAACTTGGTTGCAAGACTAAAACCAAAAGTAGAAGACTTTAAAGGCTTTAAGGTAGCCTTGGCTGATGGATCTCCTACTAAATTCACAAAGAAATATCTTAACTAAACATCACTTTGGGTAAATACTCAGTCAAGACAAATTTTAGATTGTAAATATGGGGGATACCGATGTGATTTTGGGTACTCCATGGCTACACTCCTTGGGCTACTGCATCCTAGACTTTCCAAAATTAGAAATATGTTTTAAATATGATGGGAAAAGGGTTCTTTTATAGTGATCATTTGATGGGTCTCCTAGAGTTATCTCATACAAAAGAATTGAGAAGTTAAAAAGGGACAAGTAGAATGGGCTGCTCAATGTTTGATCCTAGACAAGTTCTACATCAAAGAAAAAACAACTCATGTTGACATAAGAAACATTAGAAAGTTTTTTGTAACATCCCTTTGAGACTCCCACTAGAAAGAGGCTTTGAGCATTCTATTGAGTTAGAAGGGGAAAAATCCATTGTTACCACTCCCTACCACCATCCTCGTAAATACAAAAAAAGAATTGAGAAAACCATAAAAGAACTATCAGAAATGGGGCATATCCAACCAAACTCTAGTCTCCTCGAAAATACAAAAAAGAATTGAGAAAACCATAAAATAACTGTGAGAAATGGGGCATATCTAGCCAAACTCTAGTCCTTTTTTCTCTTTTGTTGTACTTTCAAAGAAGAAAGATGACACAATGATAATGTGCATTGATAACAGGACATTAAATAAAAACACAATAAAAAATAAATTCCCCATCTTCGAGTCTATGAACTAATTCATGAGCTTCATGGGATAGTATACTTCTCAAAGATTGACCTACGATGAGGGTACCAATGAATTAGACTAAGAGAGGAAGATATAACCCAAAAGACTTTAGGTTCCATTATCATCATTTCAAATTTCTTGTCCTACTCTTTAGACTAACAAATACCCCTACCACTTTACAATCTTGTATGAACCACATCTTCATAGGGAAACTAAGGAAATTTTTATTGGTGTTATTTGACAATATCCTAATTTATAGAAAAACTTGGGAAGAGCACTTAAGACACATAGATGATTTTTTGGGAATACTTGAGAAATATTCACTATTTGCCAAACTATCCTAGTGCAAATTTGGGATGGAAGAAATTCTGTACCTAGGGCATAAAAACAATGCTCAAGGAGTTAGTGTGGATGAAGAAAAGATTGAGGCCATAAGAAGTTGGCCAAAACCCAAAAATTTAACACACCTTAGAGGTTTCTTGGGACTTTGCAACTATTATTATAGATTTGTTGAAGGTTTCTCAAAATTGACCGTGCCACTCATTGACTTAACCAAGAAAGGAGCATTTTCTTGGAACGAAGAAGCACAAGAAACTTTCGAAATAATTAAAGAAGTAATGAGTTCTTGCTCCATATTTTGTAATACCCAACTTCTCCTCACATTTTGAACTATATTGTGATGCTTCAAGGGAAGGCATTGGGGTGGTGTTAATGTAAAACAAACACCCCATAGCCTTTGAAAGCATAAAGATAAAAGAAATATAATTAACCTATTTTGCTTATGACAAGGAGATGCTAGCTATCATGCATGCCTTATCAAAGTTTAGACAATACCTAATTCGTGGGAGATTCGTAGTGAAAACCAATCATAATAGTCTGAGGCTCTTTGTAAACCAAAAATACTTGAATGATACGCAACAAAAATGGGTAAGAAAAATACAAGCATATGATTTTGACATTTACATGAAGAGAAAAAACAATGTTGTAGCTAATGCCCTATCATGAAGACCCCACCTTGGTTCCATGACAATAATATCCACATAATGAAAAACATCAATAATTACAGAATATGCTAAGGACACATTCTTAAATGACATAATAGAAGGGAAGGTAAAAGATGAAAGATACCAAATCATTGATGACCCTATCCTTCACAAGGATAGAATATACATCAACTAGGTATTAAAATAATGAAAAGTTTCTTTAATGGCCATCTTTGTTAGTTTATGTAGTTTCTAATTTTGGATTTTGTTTATGTTTGTTTCTTTTAGAAACATCATAATGTAATTGCCTATATAATGTAACCTTTGTCTTTATTATTGAATATCAAATTACTATAACATGGTATCAGAGTGGGTCAATGGGATGTTTTATGATTTGGAAATTTAAAAAAATAAATTAATAGACCCAAAACCCTTTGGGTGTTTCAAAATGTGGTGGAAAGGGTGGCATGTATAACGTCCTGTCAAAGGGATAAGGACAAAGATCCTCCATGGTATAACTTTTCTTCTCTTTTCAAGCTTGAATGTTTTTCATATACTTCTGGAGGTTTTGGACTTGTTGAGCCAAGATCTCTATCTAGGTCAAAGGTGCACTGGCTTCAAATGTGTTCCCCACAAAAGAATAGTATTTGTGTATGTTGGAGACTGGTGGAACATTGACTAATTATGTCATTGTGTGCTATGACTTCTACTGGGTGCTATAAAGTAGGTGAATTGTGTCCTAACATTGGGCTAACTTGATCCATATAGACTTGTGGAGCCTTGATTCAAACCCTGAACACTGTACATAGATCCCACAAATATTGATACTGTTGGTTGGGAAGTACTTGTGGGAAGCGTATCTCTGAGCCAAATTTGTTTGAGATTGTGCTGAGGTATTTGAGACGTTCGACGTGGGTTGTGAAGTAACATTAGCAGTTGTTTGAGATGTGACATTTGCAGTTAAGGACACAACACCTGATTGAGAGCTCTGAGTTGAATCCACAGTGGACATAGAAGGTTATTCACAGAGTGGGATAGAGAAACATGAGTTTTCAGAAAAGAAATTAGAGAGCTGGGATTGACAACAATGATAAGAGAGTAGAGGACAGAGATTGAGAGCATAGAAGAGTCAAATCAATCTCAAGTGCAGAGAATAGATTGAATTACAAAATTCAATTCTACCACTTTTCCTGATGGACTCCATTTTGTAGTATGAAGGAGGCTACTCAACTCTTTTGAGAAGCTCAGCTAGGTCAACATGAACTATCTCAGTGTCTGTTATCTAGTCTATGTTTGATGAAACTGACGAAGGCAGGAAGACCAAATGTGAGTCTTGCTTCTTGAACTTCATGGTCCTCTTGCTTGGAGATGCCTTTGTCATTTGTATAATAACACTGGAACATGGGGAAAACAATCAGTGTTGGAGAAGTGTAATCAACTAACCATTTTGTTCATTTTTAATTTGAACAAATTCCTAAATATGATTCATTTGAAGCCATTAGGGTTTCAAAAACCTTCCTTGTATCTTGGTAGTTCATAGGTAAATCAGGCCTATGAATCCTTTTTACGTCTTTTTCTAGAATTTTTTCTTTTTTTAATGAAAAAACTAGTTGATTTTTTTTTTTTTGTGTGTGGGTTTCTAGAAAATTGAAGCATTTCTTCTTTAGTTGTTTGCGTTTTTGTCATCGCATGAAGGGGTCTTTGATTTTTTTTCACCAAAGGTTGTGTGTGCCACGTTTTTTTTTTTCTTTTTCATGAGAAGATTGTGCTTGTGGGTCATGAAAAAAATCGCGACGATGCATATTTTCTCTGCTCCATGCACTATTCATCATCTCCTGACAGGGTGTTTTTTCTTTCTTCCAATGGGTTCTTCAAACTACATTGACTAACGTCTCTATATTTTGGTTCACGATTTCCCCGACGGTGATAGCAGTTTTGCTATTTTTTATAGGTTTTTTCTGTAGATGTGAAGCCCTTTTGCAACCCACATTTTTGTGGGTTTGTTTTTTTGGCTAATGTTTTTCTTTCGAGGCACCACTCTCTGGGTTTCTTTGACACAATTTGGGTTTTATTTTTGCATGACTAAATCGTAGATCTAGGCATGCATGAAGGGTTTCAACCTTGTTTTTGCTAACGAGTTGTTCATTCTGACTATACTTGGTGCTTTCGTGGGTCATGTGTTCAACTGTCTTCCGTGTGACCTAAGGTTTGGCTCTTTTGTTTTTTCTTTTGTAAACTGGTTTTCTTAAAGTTCTTCCTGCTGTGTGAAGTCTCTATTATTATGTCATGCAATGACAAGGGTTTCAATTTTCACAATCAGATGGGTTTTATAATTTTTTCCTTAAAATTTTTGTTTTGGTTTTTATAATTATTTTTCTCAAAAATTATATCTAGGTTTTGGCTGATTTTCTTCTAAAAATCATTGTTGTTTTTCTTTTATTTTTTACATGGCTTTTTCACACAAAAATCCCGGGATCTTCTGAACAAGAGGGTTTTTTGATTTTTTCCATAAAAAATCATGTTTGATGTTTCGGTGTCTGGATTTTGATCAATTTTTCTCCTCAAAAAATGTGTTTGGTTTTTCTCGATTTTCTCCTCAAACATTGTTTTTGGGTTTGTTTCGATTTTTTCCTTAAAAGTCATTTTTGGGTTTATAATTTAAAAAAATAAAATTATGATGGGTTTTTCTGTCTTAGGGTTTTTACCATTTTTTTTCAAACAAACAATGATTTGTAACTTCACTTTTAAAGGTTTAGCAGTTTTTCCCACAAAAATCATGGTTCTTGCAGTTTGTTTTGGGTCGCACCTAGAGTTGCTAGGGCAAACATCTGCAGAAGTTTTTGGGGTTTTTGAAAAAATCGTATTTGTTTCTCTTTGGAGGGTTTGCCGATTTTTCCTCAAAATCATGGTTTTAGGTTTTTGTCAGTTTTAGTTTTGTTACCCAACATCATGTTGGAAAGATTCTGATACTCTTGGTCATTAATATTCTATAGATCTAGGGGGGTCTCAGTAGCAACATAGTGTTTTGAAGAGAAGGTGGTAACCTTCTTTGTGTTTGTGACCAAAAGACTTGCAAATTATCTTTTGTAGGGTAGTTAGACCTATGAACATTAAGGGAGGGTATTAAAATAATGTAATGTTTCTTTAAAGGTCATGTTAGTTAGTTTAGGTAGTTACTTATTTTGGCTTATGTTTACATTTGTTTCTTTTAGAAACTTTGTAATGTAATTGCCTTTATAATGTAACCTTCGTCTTCATTATTGAATATCAAATTACCATATTACCCAGGGTTAAGATTAAAAAGAGAAATTTGGAAAACCTACCATGACAACCCCTTATCTAGGCAGCAAGGATACTACAAGAGTTAAAAACAAAGTAGGGAAATATTCTCATTGAAAGGCCTCAAAGGAGATGTACTAAAACATAGTAGGGAGTGTATGCTGTACCAAAGAAATAAAGAAGAAGATACATTCCCAATAGGTCTTCTTCAGTCCTTGCCCATACCTAACCAAAAGTGGGAAAACATTTATATGTACCTCATAATAGGACTACCTAAGGTGCAAGGCAAATACTGCATTTATGTGGTGGTAGGCTGTGTAACCAAATATGCACACTTCATGGCCATATCAACCAATTTTAGAGCCCCTCAATTGGCTGAAATTTTCTTTAAAAAAGTCTTCGGACTACATGGTCTATGCCAAAATATTGTAAGTGACTAAGACAATCCTTTTTTTAGCCTATTTTGGTAAGAGCTATTTAAATTAGTCTAAACAAAACTAACCCCTAGAATGAGTTATCACCTACAAACAAACATTGTCAATAAATGGTTCGAGAGATATTTAAGGAACTATGTCATCCAACAACAAAATGGATGGATTAAATGGCTACATTTGGGAGAGTTTTGCTACAAAATCACCCACCACATGTCTATAGGGATGAGCCCCTTTCAATAATTATACAGATACGAGGAAAAATATTTTGGAGATTTGATCCACTTAGAGAGTCATGTGCTGAGAGCAAGATTTTATACAACAAAATGTAGATATCATGAATACCCTCAAGGACAGCCTACATAAAGCCAAAAACCAATATAAAGTATAAGAAGATAGGAAAATAACCCAATGCATATTCAAAATCAAGGACTTGGTCTTCTTAAGATTGCAACAAAATAAACAATCTTCCATAAAAAAGAGTGGGGCTGAGAAATTTTAACCTAGGTTTTATGGACCATGCAAAATTTTGAGAAAAATAGGATAAGCTTCCTATGAGTTGGAGTTGCCTGAAAATAACAAGATCCATAATGTGTTTTGCATATATTGCCTTAAGAAGTTGTTAGGGAAACATATTACCCCATGCCAAGAGTTGCCACCACTAGACAATGAAGGTAAGCTGATTTTGAAACCTTAGATAATCCTTAATATGTGAGAAAAGAGACTTAAGGAATAAAACTATTAAGAACCTAGTTAAGTGGAAGGGTCTACCAATGAATGATGCTACTTAGGAAGAAGCAGAGATTTTCAATCATCCAAACCTAAAATTGCTTGAGGACAAGAAATCGTAATATAAAATTGTCTTATGTAAGCAAGACTTCACAATTTCATTGATGAACATGATACAATCACTTGTATTCAACAATTGGGATATTGCAGGACAAAGATGATGATACTTTCTGTGTAATAAACAACATTTGATCAATCGTCTTCCCACTTAGCATGAAGGATCTCCTCTAGGGGTTGGAGGATTAGTTAGGTTAAACAATAAAGAATTAGACAACGGGTTTAATGTGAAGAGACATGTAGTTGGGAGAAAGGGACACTCCCCACTTAAACAATCACAACTTTAAAGGAAGGTCATAACCCTCCACCCCCGATGGAGGAGTATAAGAAAACAACACCCAACATTCAAGGGAGGCATAAAAAAGGAGCAGATTAGACACAAATCACCATATTTCAGGCATACAAAAGCTTAATATCATAATTGTGATTTGGAATGAAGTACTAAGACAACTTAATGAACCTTACTTATAATTACTCTCTTATGAATGATATATAAATATGTAATAATGTATAAATCTTTATATGTTTGTTGAACTACTGAAATCACCAATGGGAAGGATAATAAGGGAATTCAAGGAGGGGAAATAGTTATGAGGTCCTCTTCTAAGTACACCACCTCATGGTAGTGATTGATAGTCCCATTAGGCCAAGGGGGTGCAAGGAGTGTCTCCCTTGCACTTAAGAGGGAATGAGTTTCTGACACCTGACCCCTCAACACCCTACCATGGTTGACCCTTCTAATAAGGAATCATAATAACAGAGAGAAGGATAAAGGTAGGAAGAAGAGGGGAACAACTATAGGATTCCTCACTAGGTACACCCCCTCATATGGATGTTAAAGGGCCACATGGGCCAAGAAAGATGGTATATTCACTCTTGGGCATAGGGTAGAGGATCATTTATGAACCCTAACATGCCATCTTATCCTTTTCCTTCTTGTTTTAGGCTCAATAGTTGAAATCATACAAGAATTTTCTCTGATTTTCCTTCTTGTTTGTACACCAACATTCCTATCTCCAATTATTTGGTCTTCTGAATGATTCAGTCTGACATATCTTGGTATTACCAGTTCCGGTGCTATTCCTTCTACTTCATGTTCTTCAACTTCTTCATCGCTTTCTTCATTTATCAGTTGAGCACCTATTTCTGCATTGTCCTGCTCAACATTCTTTTGCACTTCCGGTTCTATAAACACAAGTTTTTCTTCATCATTCTCAGGTTCAGATATGCTGGTCTCACCATATTTCTTACAGAGTTCATCTACCTTCACATTTTCACTCTCAATGATCTTCTTAGTTCTCTTTTTATAACATTTAAATGCCTTACTCTTTGTAGAGTAACCAAGAAAAATACCTTCATCACACTTAGCATCAAACTTTTCAGTGTAATCATCTCTCTTAATAAAACATTTACTCCCAAATTTTTTGAAATAACTTACATTAGGATTTTTTCCATGCCACAATTCATCAGGTGTTTTGTTGTTACCTTTCTTGACAAGTACGCGATTCAAAGTATAAACAATAGTAAAAACTGCTTGTCTCCAAAATATCTTCGGTACTTCACCTTGAATCAACATGGTTCTAGCAGCTTCAACAATTATTCTATTCATTCTCTCTACTATCCCATTATGTTGTGGAGTTCTAGGAGTTGACATCCGCCTCTTAATTCCCTGTTCATCATAGAACTTCACAAATTCATCAAAAGTAAATTCACCTCCCCGGTTAGATCTCAAACATTTCAGATTCTTCTTGGTATCTTTCTCAACTAAAGATTTAAATGATTTAAATTTACTGAATGCCTCAGACTTTTCTCTCATAAAAGTTACCCACATCATCTTGGAAAAATCATCAGTAAAGATCATAAAATATTTATCACCAAGGTAACTCTTAGTCCTCATAGGACCACAAATATCAGTATGAACCAAACCAAGAATATTATCTGAAGAGATAGACTTACTCTTAAAAGATACATAAGTCATTTTACCCATCTAACAGTCCTTGCATAACACATTGTCCAGTTTCACAAGCTGGGGCAAACCTCTTACAATACTTGATTTACTAACCTTTATCAGATTGTCAAAATTCACATGACAAAATCTCTTGTGCCACAACCAGCTGTCCTCAATCTTTTCCACCAGACAATTATGCACATTAGTATTCAGATGAAAAATATTACCTCTTATCTTCTTTCCAGTAGCAATCAATTCTCCATTATTTCCAAGAATGCCGCACACTCCACTTTTGAATTCAAATAGATATCCCTTATCATTAAGCTGTCCAACACTCAAAAGGTTATGTTTTAATCCATCAACCAAAAGGCATCATCAACATTAGTCTTTCCATTTAATGATATAGATCCTTTACCTTTAACCATGTAGGGAGAGTTATTACCAAACCTTACAACACCTCCATCAAACTCTTCAAGGGATATGAACTTACTTTTGTCACCGGTCATGTGGTGTGAGAAACCACTATCTATTATCCATTCATAACTGCTATCCATGCAAGACACCAATGCTTTTTCATCAGTTAGATCATCCTTCACAACAAAAAACACTATCTCCTCATTGTCATCTTCTTTTGATTCTTCATCAATTGTAAACACCTTCATCCACTGCAACATAAAAAATGTTTCTTGCCTTTTCCTTTGAATTTCTTGAACTTCTCTTTCTTATCAATATTAGGGCAATTAGTAGCTATGTGTCCAATTTTACTACAAGAGAAACACTTCAAGGGTAATTTACCTATTCCTCTAGGGAATCTTTTAGTCAACAATGCCTCAAGTTCCAGTAGATGATCTTATTCACCATCACCTCTGCTACCACCATGACTAGACCTACAGTCATGATTATGACAAATATCCTTTCCTTTCCTCACTGATGTACCTATTACAAAAGCCTTAAAAGAAGATTTAGAAGGTTTGGAAATACTATTTTCAAAACTGTTTAGCTCAAATGCAGTCAGTTTTCCAATAAGAGAATGAACCGTGACTTTATCTTTAGAAATAGATCTCAATTCTTGAATTGTAGAAACTCTGATAGAATATTGCGGTAAAAGAGTTCTAAGCATCTTGCTAACAACAATATCTTCATCAATCTTACCTCCGACACTCTTTATATCACTTACAACTTCCTTAATCCTTTGACTATATTGTGCTATGTTCTCACCATCAACTATTTTCATATCATCAAATTTTCCTCTTAAACTTTCTTCCTTTTCCCTTTGTACATGTTCATCTGCTCCATAAATTAATTGTAATTTCTCCCTCTAATTCATGAACATCTATATATTCTAAATCCATGAACTTCTCTAATCCATGAACATCTATATATTCTAAATCAGACAAAGTACTTACAATTTCTTCAAGGGCTTGAATGTTTTCTTGATGTTCTTTAAGTTCATCCGGTGTTAAGGGGATAGTAGTAGGAGCAACATACTTGGTTACCACATGATTCCAATACTAAGAACCCATTCCTTTAAGGTAGATCTTCATCAGATCACTCCATATCCGATAATTATCCTTGGTAAACTTGGGACCCTCCTTTTTCATCATCTTTCTTTAGGATCTTTCCCTCAAACTGTTAGGCTTTCTGCACACAGAGGACCAACGCTCCAATACCAATTGTTAATCTTAGAAGATCCAGTTAATACTGAGAGGGGGGATGAATCAATATTAACAACAATTTCAAATTAGAAACTTATACTTAAAAAAATTTCACCAAATCAAACTTTAACCATCAATAAACTTGTTTACTAGTACTGGTATCTGTTGATAAACATATGCTTAAACTGATATATCAATGCTATTCATTAAGCGTTCATTAACCATGCATAAACAAAAAATAAATTATAACAACACATAAAAAACATTCACCATATGAACACCATGATTTTCACGTGGAGACCCAAATAGGGAAAAAAACCGGTGGAAATTGATACCAACAATAATTGTGCACTCTTTCGGAATGCGCCCTGTTAGGAGCCAAGCCCAGTGAGAAGCTTACCATGATGCCTTGTTAGGAGCAGAATCTGTTAGGAGTCACCCGGTTAAGGGATTTACTTCAGCCCTGTTAGGAGCTTTGAACTATTAGGATCAACCTCATAAGAGGATTTAGAACTCAGATGATGAGTCACCCTGTTAGGGGATTTACAATATAAGGCCTATTAGGACCGACCTAGTTAAGGGATTTTATTTGCTGCAACTATTAGGGAACAACAATGAATAATTTGGGTTTTGCACTTAACTGCTTGCTTGATCAGATCCAATTATGCTCTTAGTCTGCAACACTCTGGCAAATCTTCTTACATCCTGGTTTGGCTTCACACTCTTCTCAAGACCACCAACCTGTTGGCATTTGGCATTATAACAGACAATGGGAGACTGTTGGCATTTCAATAAGGATATTGAGAAGGTTGTTGATGATTATGGATATAACTGATTAAGGATGATTTACTGTCTTAATATTATTATTTTGTCATTGATGTCAAGAAATTGATTTTCTAATTCAGTATGATGTTGCCATATCTTGAGAAGTATGATTTGATGAGTATAAGGATGTCGGTAAAAGACACAGAAAGATTATGATGAATAAGGGGATGAATAAGGTATTCAATGGGCAACTATTACCGAGTCAGACAATGATGAGATCATGATGTTTAGATTGTTTTAACATCATACATATGTTGTAAATTGTAAGGTTAATACTATACTATGTTACCGAGCAAAGAACCTAGTCAGTAAACCCTAAGGAACCTAGTCAGTAAACCCTAAGGTTATCGCTATCGGTTAATGAAGGAGGAATGTCTACCGAGTGAAGTTTAGTATTTATTGAGTTATTACCGAGTTGTAACTGAGCTGTAACAGAATACATTAAATGGTTACATGCATTATATAATGAAGGAAGCTGATGAGCTGGAACTGATTAAATGATTGGTATGCCGTGCATGAAGTTTGTTAATGAATCTATGGCAAAGGAAAATCGGCATGAAGATCTACAATGCAAATTGAACCGCATTACCCTAGCACAAGTTCCAAGAAATATATGCAAGTTCCTAGGCGGGGTAAAACATTTTTCAGATCGAAGGATACATTGAACCTGGACAAGATTGAAGATTTGATGGCTATGATTGATCATGGGAAATGTGATCAAGGAGATTAAGCGGTTAGCTAATTGTTTATAAATAGGGAGCTATTGATAAACAATGTATGCGGGCAAATGTATGCACAGGGATGCTACATAGTGATTACCGAGCACAGAAGCTTGAAGACCTGTTTGAATAATAGAGTATAGAAGCCCAACAGATGGACAAGATTAGTTCTATGTCTAGATTGTATTGAGCAAATAAGAATTTTCTTTAGCATTTTAGATGTGAAGTTGCAGATAGATTTTATTACAGTTATTTTGTGAAAGTGACAGAAAATCTCTTAACCGAGTGGACTTAACAGTCTTATTTGTAAAACCCTCTAGCAAGGTGACATTCTAATTGAGTGATTGAAATCCTTTAACAAGGTCACTTCTAACAAGGTGAAGATCCTAACAGATCTGAGGGAAATCCCTTAACCAGGTCACATCTAGCAATGTGTTTGTAATCTTTAACAGGATTTGCTTTTAACCGAGCATACTCTAGAAGAGTATATTTCTTAGTGGGTCCAAAATCCCACAGTGGTTTTTCCCTATTTGGGTTTCCACGTTAAATCTAGTGTTATGAGGTTTATGATGTTTATATGCTTTTTAGTTTGCATGTTTAGCAGTTTTGGTTATATTACTGAAGTATATGTTACCGAGGTTGAATCTGATGTTTTTATGGAAGATTAAGTTTTTATGATTCACCCCCTTCTCATCTTGTTGGCTATTGGATCTGTACTTACATTAAGTATCAGAACTATCAATTGGTATTAGAGCTGACTCTGGAAGAAATGTTTAAAGGTACTTGAGGCAAAGATCCAAAGATGTATAAGAGGGATGCACCGAAGCTGAACAAGTCAAGTTTCTCTACATGGCAGAAAAGGATGAAGCTGCACCTATCAGGAGTTGGAGAATATGCTGTATATTATTTGGAGAATGATTTCATCACACCAAGCACCTATCAATTGACTATGGAAGAAATAAAGGAAAAGCAGGAACATATCCAAGCAATGATTGAAATAACATCTGCATTGATTGACTCAGAGTTTAATGATCTAGAAGGCTGCAATGATGCAAAGGCAATGTGGGACAAGCTCATATCTGTATATGGTGGAGATGAACATGTTCAAAGAGCAAAAGTAGATAGTCTAAGAGGACAACTTGAATCTATAAGGATGAATGAAGGTGAGAACATAACCTAGTATAGTACAAGACTAAAGGAGATTGTCAATCAAATCAAAGGAGCAGGTGAAGCTATTGAAGAAAAGGATATAACAAGTAAGTTGTTAAGAACCCTTCTACTGGCTTATGCAATCCAAGTCTCTGCAATCAATGAATTGAGGTCTGTACCTAATATGCCAGTTTCTTTAGATACTACTATTGGTAAGCTACATGCATTTGAGTTAAGTAACTTTGATAACAGTGGATCTTCGGTAAATAAAGTTGAATCTACATTTAGTTCTTTTCATCTTGATGAATCTAATGATTACAATGAAAGAAAGTATAAGTACTCTGAAGGAGATCACAGTGGAGCAAGTGAAAGATTTCGTAAGAACATGGAAGAAGTACACAAATTGTATGAGGAAATCAGAAAGCAGGAAGAGTTTGAAGCACTATTAGCCAGAAGGTTACCGGGAGGCAAAGGTAAGTATAAAGGAAAACTACCTTTGAAATGTTTCAACTGTGATAAGATAGGACATATAGCTTCTAACTATCCTGACAAAGATTCTACTGAAAAGAGAGATTACCGAGATGACAGACAGAAAGATAATCATTACAGAGGACACCGAGACTTCAGAAGAAGAGATAGAAAGACATGCTTAATAGCCGATGAGGAATCCAACAATGATAAATCAGATGAAACTGATACAGAGGAAGTAGTTTATGTGGCTATCAAAGATGGATTAGATGAAGAAAGGTATGAAGAAAAAGCCCTAATATCTCACATAAATACTAATGATTCTTGGATCATAGATAGTGGATGCTCACATCATATGACAGGTGATAAACACAAGTTTGTTATGTTAGAAGATTATGATGGAGGCTATGTAAGATTTGGTAATGATGCACCATGTCCAGTAAGCGGTAAAGGATCTATAAAACTTCTTGAAAATGCAAGATGCAATGATGTTTATTGGGTTGAAGGTTTGAAATACAATTTGTTGAGTGTAGCACAACTAAACAATACAGGTTACTGAATAAAATTTTAGAAAGGAATTGTCAAAGTTCATGACAAGCATGGAAAGTTATCTGCTATCGGGACACAAACAAAAGGTAATACATTTCACCTTGACTCAACTCGGATTAAGTGTCTGTATGCAAAGATAGATGATACTTGGTTATGGAATAAAAGGTTTGTCATGTAAATTTTGATAATCTGATCAAAATAAGAAAGGAGTACCGAGTAAGAGGTCTACCGAGTCTTGAAAAACCTGAGAATGCTATGTGCCGAGGATGCCAAATGGGTAAGATGACAAGATCAAGCTTTACAAGTAAGTCTTACACTTCTAAGGGAATTTTAGATCTTGTGCACATTGATCTTTGTGGTCCTATGAAAGTTCAAAGTTATTATGGTGATAAATATTTCATATTATTTGTGGATGACTATTCAAGGATGATGTCGGTAATGTTTTTAAAAGAAAATTCAGAAGCTTTTCAAATATTTAAATGGTACAAGGCAAGAGTTGAAAATGAAATAGGAAGACAACTGAAATGTCTTAGATCAGATAGAGGAGGAGAGTTCATATCTGATGAGTTCAACTTATTCTGCAATGATCATGGTATTAAAAGACAATTCTCTGCACCAAGAACTCCACAACAAAATGGAATAGCTGAGAGAAGAAACAGATCTATTGTGGATTGTGCCAGAAACCTGATGATTGAAAAGAAAGTGCCACAAACATTTTGGAGAGAAGCAATAAGCACTACAGTTTACACCCTGAACCGAGTACAACTGAAGAAAGGTACTTTGAAGACACCTTATGAAATCTGGTATGACAAGAAACCTAATGTAAGTTATTTTAAAATCTTTGGAAGTAGATGCTATGTACACAAAGATGATGGAAATGGCAAGTTTGATCAGAAAAGTGAAGAAGGAACATTTCTAGGTTATTCTTCTAAAAGCAAAGCATTTAAATGTCTGATCAAATCATCTAACAAACTAGTAGAAATTGCAAATGTGAAAATTGATGAATTTGCAGAAAGAAATGATGAAGGAAATTCCAAAGAACCAGAAGATTATGGTGAATTTGTCTATGGTGAACCGACAAGTCCTACCGAGAAAACTGTTGAAGAAAATGAAGAGAATATCCAGTTACCAAGTGATGAAGAAGATCATACAGAGCCTACCAAGCCTGTATTAGCCAAGTATGTCAGAAGACATCATGCACCAAGTCAGATTATAGGAGATAAGGATGATCCAGTGATGACAAGGAACAAATTGAGACATAACACATATCTAATATCTGAATTTGAACCGAGAATAGTGAAAGAGGCATTTAACAGTGAAGATTGGATAAATGCTATGATAAAAGAGATTGATCAAATCAAGAAGAATGACACATGGACACTAATCCCAAGACCAAAGGACAAAAATGTAATCGGTACAAAGTAGATTTTCAGAAACAAGCTAAATGAAAAAGGTGAGGTCATTCGAAATAAAGCAAGACTAGCATGCAAAGGTTATGCTCAAGAAGAAGGAATTGATTATGGTGAAACTTTTGCACTTGTGGCTAGACTTGAAGGAGTAAGAACATTGTTGGCATATACTGATTTCAAAAACTTCAAGGTATATCAAATGGATGTCAAATCTGCATTTCTGAATGGAATATTAGAAGAAGAAGTTTTTATTGAACAACCTGAAGGATTTGTTGAAGACAAGAGTAAAGATCAGGTATGTAAATTGAACAAAGCATTATATGGTCTGAAACAAGCACCTAGAGCATGGTATGAAAGATTGCACTCTTATTTGATTAAGACTGGTTTTATAAGGACAAATGAGAACAACAATATGTACATGAAGAATGATGAAAATGGAATACCGATTTCAGCCATATTTGTTGATGATATTATATTTTGTGGAAATGACTCTTTATGCAAGAACTTTGGAAATGAAATGAGAAAAGAATTTGAGATGTCATTAATTGGTGAGATAAAGTATTTTATAGGTTTACAGATACTACAAATGAAAAATGAGATTTTCATTACTCAATCCAAGTACATAAAGGAAATCTTGAAGAAATTTGGAATGGAGGATTCAAAACCAGTAAGTACTCCTATGACTACCAACTGTAAATTATCAAAGAATGATGAATCTGCATCTGTTGATGAGACACTTTACCGATCCATGATTGGAAAGCTACGATATGTTGTTCACAACAGACCAGACATAGCACATGCAGTAGGTATAGTTGCAAGATTCTCTGCAGATCCTAAGGAAACATACATGACAACAATCAAAAGAATTTTTAGATATTTGAAAGGCATCGAGGATTATGGCTTAGTATATTAGAAAGGAAATGATTTTGATTTAAATGTGTATACTGATGCTGATTGGGTAGGCAACATTGATGATAGAAAAAGCACAAGTGGAGGAGCTTTCTTTTTAGGAGAAAGACTAGTGAGTTGGCTTAGCAAGAAACAAGGATGTGTTTCATAGTCAACAACAGAAGCTGAATACATTGCTGCAACATTGAATTGTACCAACATAGCATGGATCAAACAACTGTTGGAAGGTATAAATGAGAAAGTTACCGAGCCAGTAACTATATTCTGTGACAATACTAGTGCCATTAACATTTCAAAGAATCCTATTATGCACTCTAAGACAAAGCACATCTCTATCAAATATCATTATCTTAGAGAAGAAGCTCAAGAGAAGAAAGTGGTGTTGGAGTATGTTAGCACAAAGGAACAAATAGTAGATATCTTCACCAAGCCACTACCAAGGGACACTTTTGAGTATCTCAGAAGTAAGTTAGGGGTCCTACCCCTATCTTCTATTCACTAATCGAGTTCGGTGAAAGCATCAATTCAATGACTCTACATAATATCTTTTAGGAATTGATGCTGATTTACACACTTTAGGATGTTTTCTAAAGGTGCGCATGATACAATATAGGGAATAGGAATTGAAGACAAAATGCTTTGACTGAGACTAAGTTGACACATTACAGAAGGAATTCACTTCATACAGGAAGAAATTATGTTTTAGTTCTTTACTTTTTGGCATTGTTGTCAGAGGGGGAGAAGACTGAAGAAAATTGAAGAAAAAGGGCGAGAAGATAGGAGAAAAGAGGAGAAGTCTAATGTATGGGGGAGAATTCTGATGACAGGAAGAGAGCATTTCAGAATCTCACAAACAACTCACGACAATCGGAATCAATTAGGTCAAATCAATTGGTTTTGCGATCAATGCCAAAGGGGGAGATTGTTGGCATTTGGCATTATAACAGACAATGGGAGATTGTTGGCATTTCAATAAGGATATTGAGAAGGTTGTTGATGATTATGGATACAACTGATTAAGGACGATATACTGTCTTAATATTATTATTTTGTCATTGATGTCAAGAAATTGATTTTCTAATTCAATATGATGTTGCCATATCTTGAGAAGTATGATTTGATGAGTATAAAGATGTCGGTAAAAGACACAGAAATAATATGATGAATAAGGGGATGAATAAGGTATTCAATGGGAAACTATTATTGAGTCAGACAATGATGAGATCATGATGTTTAGATTGTTTTAACATCATACATATGTTGTAAATTGTAAGGTTAATACTATACTATGTTACCGAGCAAAGAACCTAGTCGATAAACCCTAAGGAACCTAGTCTGTAAACCCTAAGGTTATCGCTATCAGTTAATGAAGGTGGAATGTCTACCGAGTGAAGTTTAGTATTTACCGAGTTGTAACCGAGCTATAATAGAATACATTAAATGGTTACATGCATTATTTAATGAAGGAAGCTGATGAGCTGGAACTGATTAAATGATTGGTATGCCATGCATGAAGTTTGTTAATGAATCTATGGCAAAGGAAAATCGGCATGAAGATCTACAATGCAGATTGAACTGCATTACGCTAGCACAAGTTCCAAGAAATATATGCAAGTTCCTAGGCGGGGTAAAACATTTTTCAGATCGAAGGATACATTGAACTTGGACAAGGTTGAAGATCTGATGGCTATGATTGATCATGGGAAATGTGATCAAGGAGATTAAGCGGTTAGCTAATTGTTTATAAATAGGGAGCTGTTGATAAACAATGTATGCAGGCAAATGTATGCACAGGGATGCTACATAGTGAATACCGAGCACAAAATCTTGAAGACCTATTTGAATAACAGAGTATAGAAGCCTAGCAGATGGACAAGATTAGTTCTATGTCTAGATTGTATTGAGAAAATAAGAATCTACTTTAGCATTTTAGATGTGAAGTTGCAGATAGATTTTATTACTATTATTTTGTGAAAGTGACAGAAAATCTCTTAACCGAGTGGACTTAACAGTCTCATTTGTAAAACCCTCTAGCAAGGTGACATTCTAATTGAGTGTTTGAAATCCTTTAATAAGGTGACTTCTAACAAGGTGAAGATCCTAACAGATCTTAGGGAAATCCCTTAGCCGGGTCACATCTAGCAATGTGTTTGTAATCTTTAATAGGATTTGCTTTTAACCGAGCATACTCTAGAAGAGTATATTTCTTAGTGGGTCTGAAATCCCACAGTGGTTTTTCCCTATTTGGGTTTCCACGTTAAATCTGGTTTTATGAGGTTTATGATGTTTATATGCTTTTGAGTTTGCATGTTTATCAGTTTTGGTTATATTACTGAAGTATATGTTACCGAGGTTGAATCTGATGGTTTTATGGAAGATTAAGTTTGTATGATTCACCCCCCCCTCTCATCTTGTTGGCTATTGGATCTGTACTTACATTAAATATCAGAACTATCACAACCGACCCAACAAACATCAATAATACCGATATAAAGAACTTTACAACTATGTTGACAACTAAACCCTAGATACATTGAGATTTTACAATAAAAATCATCATAGATCATATCAGATCATCATATAGATCATTACAACATTTTACAAGACAATATCAACCATAGAGTGATCATAAGTCATCACAACAAGTCAATCTGATAGGTTGTTAATCCACAAAACATTCTTCCAAGTGCTTCGCTGATTCCCAATAAATTCCATCTTCAAACACGCTAATATAGAAATTAAACTTTGTATGCGGGTTGTGCCACATCATCTTCAACATTTGAACTTGATGTAGATCACCGCCAAACCAAAAATCATCACCGATTAAGAGAGTTATTTGTTGGCATTATGGATGAATTGATTATGTGTTGCATTGATGTTTTGTCATTGATGTCAACAATAGCTATTATGATTGGTTACTAACAGACAAGTTTTGGTTACCGATAGAAGATCTAGTGTTACCTACAGAAGAGACTATCTGTTGGACACTTCTGACATGTTTGGATCAGTAAAGTATGTTTGATTTCATGTGCTATATGCTCCATGAGCATGTTTTGGTTAGTTGGTATTGGCTTGGTAATTGGATGCTATCATACTCTGGTAAACCTTTACCGACATTGGCTTAAGGCTTTACCGGCAGAGCTTTCATTGAGGAATTGTGACAGGATGCATAATTGGTATTGGTGCAGCTTCTTCATGGATTTCAGGATGTTGAAGATGTTCTTTGACCATGCTTCAACTGTTTGAAGACATTGCTTTGGCGTGGTGGACCCAAAATAGGTTCAGTACCTATCTAGGTTATGGACCGGTATCATGCTAACGTGTACTCTACACATTACTGAGATGTATAGAGATGATTTATGGATTTGTTATTATTGTTTTGGTCTTAAGCCGACATGGCATATCATTGTAATATGGAATTATGTAATGAACTTATTTTAATATCTATTAGGTGGCCAACCTAATCAGTTTAGGCCTTAGGGTTTGTATAAATAAGAGGTAGAAACTCTTTGTAAAGTATCATGGTTATTGGAAAGGTCATCGTCTAGGAAACATAATGTATGAATATTATAATATCATTCAGGTAGAGGAGTTGGTCGATCATTGGTTATCAAATTGGATTCAGAAGAGGATTTAGTCCTCTGACGCTGATCTTAACCGGGACTGTAATCAGGCATGGTAGAGTCTATTTCTAGTAGTTCACTCTATTGGATTGTTGTCCATTTATCTTGAGATGGATTTAGCCTCTCTGTAGTCAGTGAGACTCTTTTGTAATGAGCAGTATGCTCTAGGCAGTGTGCCTTCTTGCAAGTGCAGGCCCCTCATTGTAACACATACTTTCTGTAGAAGTATCATCTGACTGTGGGTAGGCTTCCCACTGTGGTTTTTCCTTTTTTGGGTTTTCCACATACAAATCATGGTGTTATGTGGTATGGTTGCTTTTCATTGATTATCTGGTTAACTTTTAAGTTGTATTGTTTACTGGTATCTCTTCCTATCGATATCTGTATGTGCTTTACTAGTACTTGATTTGTTTAAGGTTGTATTGTGGATTAAAAGTTATAATCTGTTAATAATTGATTCACCCCCCTTGCTCTTAGTCGTTCACCAGTTATCCTAACAATTGGTATCAGAGCTTTGGTCCTCTTTTGCAGAAGCTTAACCGCTTGAGGTAGATCCTATGGCAACTAACACTTCTAATCCGCCGACAACTATTTTCAGAAGAGAAATTGCTAAGCTTGATGGAACAAATTATGGGATATGGAAAATTCAAATGGAGACTCATCTTAGATGTCATGGCAAGGATATTTGGGTGATAACTGAGAAATGATACACACCTTATGATTTGACATCTGACAATCCTACTCCTACTGACCTGGATAAGAATATTAAAAATAATTACAGAGCTAGAGAAGCCCTCTTGTGTGCACTTACTGATCAACAGATCATGGGATTGACTGATAAATCATCGGCTAAGGTTATAAGGGACAAATTGCAAACTCTGAATGAAGGTGACCCTACTGTCAAAATTGCTAAACTTGATGGTTACCGGGTAAGATATGAAAACTTGAAAATGGAAGATAATGAAAGAATTGCTGTGTTTATGGAAAGAGTAAATGAGATTGTTATGGGAATTCAATGTTGTGGAGGATTTATAAGTGAAGATGAAATAGTTTCCAAAGTCTTGAGAGCCCTTCCACCGGCTTACAAGATGAAGGCAACTGCAATTAATGATTTAAGAACAATGACAAACACTTCAGTTAACAGAGACATTCTGATTGGAAAATTATCTGATTTTGAGCTTGAAGAATTTGGATCTTCTAGAGTTGTAAAGTTTGAACCTTCTTTTCATGCATCATCATCAACATCTACCAATAAAAGTGATTGGAAAGCCCTATATGCAAAATAATTGGAAGACATGAGGAAATAAGATGAAGAACTTGAGCAACTTGAATCCTTATTTGCTAGAAGAGTACATAAAGGACCAACTAGAAGTAAGTATGAAGGAACAACACCTTTTAAATATTTTGCATCTAATAAGATTGGTCATTTTGCATCTAGATGTCCTAAAAGGAATGCAAGGTTTGAGGAAAGAGTTAAGAAATCTTTTAAGCCTAACCCAAACAGATATAGATTCAAGAAAAGCAAACAATGCTACATAGTAGATGAGGAAGGAGTAACTGATGACTCTGGAGATGAACCGATAGAAGACTCTGCTAGTGGATCGGCCAATGAAAAGGAATGGATGTTCTATGCTTTGAAGGAAGATGAACTGGAACCGGCTATCAAGAATGAAGAAAAAGCCTTGGCAACAAAAGTTGAAGATAAGAATGAATGGGTAATTGATAGTGGATGCTCACATCATATGACTGGAGATAAAGGGAAATTTCCATCCCTGCAAGAATACAATGGCAGTCAAGTCAGATTTGGAGATGACAAAGCATGTATGATCAAAGGTAGAGGTATTATTTCTTTGGATGGCAAGCATAATATTGCTAATGCCTATTATGTTGAAGGTTTGAAGCATAATCTTTTGAGTGTTGGTCAATTGGTTGATAAGGGTTTTCAACTTTAGTTTAAAGATAGAAAATGCAAAATCATTAACAAGACTAGTTTGGAGATTGCAACCGGTATTCAGACAGGAAGTAATATCTTTCACTTGAACACTGGTAATAAGACATGTTTGATTGCTCATATTAATGAGAGTTGGCTATGGCATAAGAGGTTGTGTCATGTTAATTTTGATTGTATTATTAAGATTAGTTCAACTAAGGCAGTTAGAGATATACCTAAGATTATGAAGCCTCATAATTTGGTATGTAAGGAATGTCAATTGGGTAAGAAAGTTAGAAGTTCTTCTAAGAGCATACATGATAAATCTAATGTTGTACTTGATTTGATTTACACTGACTTATGTGGTCCAACAAGGACTAGAAGGTTTCAAGGTGATAGGTATTTCATGCTGATTATAGATGACTATTCTAGAATGATGTGGGTGAATTTTCTAAGGGAGAAGTCTGAAGCTTTTGAGAAATTCAAGATCTTTAAAGTGAAGGTTGAAATAGAAACTAGATTGAAAATCAAATGTCTAAGATCATATCATGGTGGTGAGTTCACTTCTCATGAATTTAGTAGTTATTATGAGACAAATGGAATCATGAGACAACTATCTGCACCTAGGTCTCCTCAGCAAAATGGAGTAGTTGAAAGAAAGAACAGAACCATTTTGGATGCAAATAGATCTATGATGATGGAAGCCAAATTGAATCATATCTACTAGAGAGAAGCAATGAGTACAACAGTCTACACATTCAATAGAGTTCACATCAAAGGTGAAACCGATAAGACCCCTTATGAACTTTGGTTTGGACATACACCTACTCTTAAGTGTTTCAGAATTTTTGGAAGTAAATGCTATATCAAAAGAGATGATTCAATTAGAAAGTTTGATCCTAGATGTGATGAAGGGATATTTATTGGTTATTCAATTCAGAGCAAATTATATAGATGTTATAACAAAAGATTGCAGAAAATTGTGGAGAGTGCTAATGGGGAAGTGGATGAACAATACATAAATAATTCTATATCATATGATAGGGAACCAACAGTGGAAATGATCACAACTGAACTGACAATGACTCAATTGGTACAGGAAGCCGAGACGGTTACACCGACATAATCAAAAAATTCAATTGTGACTGATGATCAAAGCAGTGAACTTGAAGTTCAAAAGACACCTAGGTATGTAAGATTAAATCATTCTGAAGATCAAATTATTGGAGATAGAAACAAGGGAGTTCTGACAAGAAGAAAACTGGAAAATGAAGAGGTATGTCTTATTTCTCAAGTTGAATCGGCAACTGTTATTGAAGCTTGTAAGGATAAACATTGGTTAAAGGCTATGGAAGATGAATTAGATCAGATAGAGAAGAATAAAACTTGGTCTTTAGTTTCCCGACCTAAAAAATAAGAATTTTATTGGAACTAAATGGGTTTTTAGGAATAAACTGAATGAGAATGGTCAAGTTGTAAGGAAGAAGGCTAGATTGGTTTGTAAGGGATATTCTCAAATGGAAGGAATTGATTATGGTGAGACATTTGCACATGTAGCTAGAATTGAAGCTGTTAGACTATTTCTTGCCTATGCAACTTATAAGAACTATAAGGTTTATCAAATGGATGTTAAATGTGCATTTTTGAATGGTGAGCTTGAGGAAGAAGTTTACATTGAGCAACTTGATGGATTTTCATTGACAGATGATAAAGATATGGTTTGCAGATTGAAGAAAGCTTTATATGGTTTGAAACAGGCTCCTAGAGCTTGGTATGCAAGGTTGGATAAATATCTTTTGAAGCTTGGTTTTACTAAAGGCAGTGCTGATAGTAATCTATATTATAAGATCACTGATAATGATATTCTAATTATTGAAGTTTTTGTTGATGATATTATTTTTGGAGGAGAAGATAAACTATGCATGGAATTTGCTAACAACATGAAAAATGAATTTGAAATGTCCATGATTGGTGAGATGAAATTTTTCTTAGGTTTGCAGATTACTCAAACTGACAAAGGGTTTTTATCTGTCAAACTAAGTATGTGAAGGAACTGTTGAAGAAGTTTGGTATGGGGAATTCCAAACTGATAAGTACTCCTATGGCTGCAAGTGAGAAATTATCTATCAAGGATACTTCTACACCGGTAAATCCGACAAGGTATTAAGTCTATGATTGGTGGTCTATTACATCTAACTCATACTAGACATGATATTATGAATGCAGTAACTATTGTTTTAAGATATCAAAGTAATCCTAAAGAAAATCATGAATGTGTAGTAAAGAGGATATTCCGGTATTTGCAAGGAACAACAGAATATGGTTTATGGTATTCCAGAAATGATGATTTCACTTTATGTACATATATTGATTCAGATTGGGCAGGTGATACCAATGACAAAAAGAGGACTTCTGGTGGAGCTCTCTTTCTTGGAAAGAAACTGGTTTCATGGATCAACAAAAAATAGTCATGCATTTCTTTATCTACTGCAAAAGCTGAGTATGTTGCAACAAAAACTAATTGCACTGAAGTGTTGTAGATGAAGCAAATGTTGAAGGATATCAAGGTAAATTGTAGTGAACCGATAGTTATCTACTATGATAACTCTGCAGCTATTGACATGTCTAATAATATGGTATTTCACTCTAAGACTAAGCATATATCAATAAAGTATAACCTTCTGAAGGACAAGGTTGAAGCAAGGAAAGTCAAATTGGTTTATGTGAACACTAAAGAACAAATTGTAGACATATTCAATAAACTGTTGTCTAAGGAATCATTTGAGTATTTGAGAGACAGGTTAGGGGTTTCTGCCCTTCTGGAAGAGACTTGATTGATGGAGTTTGTCATCAGTTCGAAATGTGTTATCAGAGATACTATTAATTCCGACACTGATGAGTGGTGCTACTACTCAGGGGGAGTAGTCAACTTTGAGATTCAGAGGTTTATATATCATTTCTTTGATATTTTTGTCAGATTTCTGGCATTGATGTCTAAGGGGGAGTGATAGTAATGTGAAAAATCATTCAGAACCTTACAAAGATATCATTCATAGGGGGAGAGCTATTGATTGTTGGTTGTCTTCCACAGGGGGAGACTTGTTTGGCATTTCTTGGTACTTAGATGTTTTTCACATCTAGTGTTACCATCAATACCAAAGGGGGATATTGTTGGCATTATGGATGAATTGATTATGTTTTGCATTGATGTTTTGTCATTGATGTCAACACTAGTTGTTATGATTGGTTACCGATAGACAAGTTTTGGTTACTGGTAGAAGATCTAGTGTTACCAGCAGAAGAGACTATCTGTTGGACACTTCCGACATGTTTGGATCAGTAAAGTATGTTTGATTTTATGTGTTATATGCTTCATGAGCATATTTTGGTCAGTTGGTATTGGATTGGTAATCAGATGCTATCATACTATTGGCAAATGCACACTCCAATGAGAAATTGTAGGTGATTGAAGGTATTGTCATTGATGGCAACCTTACAATCATATGATATCAATAGGCACCAGCACCGACAGACTCTACACTGGCATATAGTTCACCGACACAAAAAAGATTACCGACACCATGGCCGACAAGAATTTTGCTTAATTATATTTTGTATTTAATTGTAAAATCCTTTTGTAAGCCGACATGGCGGATTGTAATAAGACTCATATAAGTATGAGATCTTGTAGATCATTTAGGAAGTGAATATGGTTAGACTATTACAGACCTAATGTGCAAATTGTAAGGCAGATTTTGGATAAGGGTTTATAATTATTATAGAGCTTAAACTAGTACTGAATCTAGCATAGCAGATGCTTATCTAAAGTAGTACATAACATTGGATTTGTATAATCCATTTTTGTAAGTTAGCGAGACTTCTTTTGTAACTGAGTAGTGAGCTCTAGGCACTTGGCCTTCCTCCATGTGCAGGCCCCTATTGTAATAGTAATATTCTCTTATTGGCCAGTAAGCAAATATTGTGGGTCACAAATCCCACCGAGGTTTTTCCCACACTAGGTTTCCTTAGAAAAATATTGTGTTATGGTGTGTCTTTCATTTTGTGGTTGTTGTTCTTATTTACTGCATTAATTTTGGTTTACTGGTACACAGTTTTGGAATGATTTTCATATAATAAGTTCAAAAAATTCTTTAACCAGTTAGATAATGATTCACCCCCCCTCTCAACATATTTGGAAATCCTAACAATTGGTATCCAAGCCTGGTCCTCTATTTTCAAAAGCCTAACAACTTGAGGAAGATTCTGACACCGATAGAGATGGAAAATCTGAGAAAGCAATTGGAAACAACTCTTTTAGACTATGATGCAGAAAATGTGAATATCAAACTTGAAGATGATCTGAAGGCTGCACATGATATCATTCAAGGACTTCAAGAGAATCTCACTATTGCAAGAAACAAAAGAAGAGAACTTTGTGAAAAGATGTAGAATGATGATGATGAAAAGGAAACTCTTAGTGATCTGGTGAACAAACTGAGACAAGAAAACAATACAATGAAGAATGAGATGTAGGATATGACTATGAGATTTTGCAAAGAAATTGAAAATCGGAAGAAGAATGAAGATGACTTGACTAGAAGAATCAATGATGCTGCAAATGAAAATCTAAGACTCAGTCATGAGAATGATATGCTAAAAATAGATCTAATTCACTTAGAACATGACAAAACTGAACTCATGAGACAAAAAGATTTCTTGGAAAATGAATTAGCTACTGCAAATCAACACAAGGATAAATTCAAGAAAAGTTCAGAGGAACTTGATGACATGTTAAAGAATTAGAAACCTAATGGTGATACAAATGGCCTTGACTTTGAAGTTGGTGAAAGCTCTGGTACTGCAAACAATCATGATCACAACAAACTGGTAAGACAACCTAATGCTTACAAATTTAATGGGAAATGCTTTAACTGTAACAAGTATGGTCATAGAGAAAATCAGTGTAGATCTAGGAATTATTAGAACACTAATACACCCACCGGTCGATGCTCTAAATGCAACAAAGTTGGTCATAATTCAGAAAATTGCAGAATGAATGTAAGATGTTATGTTTGTGGAAGATTTGGACATCTATCTAATCAATGCAGAACACATACCGACATAGGATATGGGAAAGCTATTCAGAAAAACAATGTGACTTGTTATGCTTGTAACAAGATTGGGCATATTGCAAAATTTTGTAGAAGTAAGGCATCACCGACAAACAACAAAGGACCCAGCTTGAAAGGAAAAGAAAAAATTGAAGAGGTAAAGCAAGAATTTTCAAAGCAATGGATAAGAAAAAAAGATCAGAATGTTGATGGGAATACTCCTCCACCAACAAAATAGAGTATCACTCCACTAGCAGGAGATTCTTCATCTATCTGAAGGAAAATCCTTTGGGGGTACGACATCAAAATGAAAACATGCTAGTTTACCCTCGGTTGATGGTGAGAAGTTGAATTACTTCTTTACCGACAGATGAGTTAAGTTTTTGACTTAACTGACAGGTATTAAATGTAGTAGTTGAAGAAAATAACATTATAAAGCAAGTGTTTTGGTTCTTTTTTCATTCACCAAACATTCAAATCTCCAGAGAGCGTGAAAATCCTGAGCGAAGGCATCCTTAGCGAAAAGTAAAGCAGTTCATTCAAGCACTCATCCTAAAGGTAGATTAAGGTATTTATAACTATGGCTTTTTTATCTGCACCTGAATTTATTACAAACCCTATTGTGATTGAGGTTATTAAGCGCCCTAGGCCCATGTTCAAACTTATTCCCGAAATTGCGAAGAAAGATGATACCCTAGGAGCATTTTTGAAAATACCTAAGGGAGTAGTCTATGTAGAGGATCCTAGAATATATATACATTGTCATATTGAGGAACTAGGAGATGATGAAATCAAGAACATGTATAGGACTGTAATTTGTGATGAACATGGTAATGTTAAACCGGAACACAAGGTAGTGGAAACCCTAGGTTTTGTAGACATTCTTAATATCCCTGATTTTCCTAAAGATGTGATAAGGATAATCTTGAGCAGAGTTCATGGCGAATTCTTTTGGTTGGATTCCATTCATAAAATCACTAAGGAAGCAGTTAGGGCAGTGACAGGCTTACCTTCCACTAGTAGCAAGCCTGATAGAACTAAGAAAGTACCAAATGACACTGTGATGACCTTAACCGGCGCAACATTTGACAAAAGATCCCTAAGAGTCAATGATGTGAAGGACACCAATGTTAGATTTGTCAGTATGATTCTTGGTTATAAGGCTACACATGCAAATAGTTTAAACTTAGTCTCCATCTTATGTATTAAAAGTGCATATGACATGGTAAATGATAGTGCAAGAATTGATGTATGTGAATGGCTTAAAGATGAACTGATAGACAACTTGAGGAAAATCAAAGGTGATAAGAAGGGAACTTTCAGATTTGGTAACTTGCTTGTGTGCTTAATGCTATACATTACAAAGGAAGTACCCAGTATTGGTAGGAAAGACTTTGGCTTTGATATATCGGTAGGAAAGCAACTGTTAGACATATTAAACAACATGAGAGAAGACAAAAAGAGAAAAACATAAATGCACATTTTCAAACTTTGAAGGCAAGAATGAAGACAAGAATAAGGCTATCTCAAGAAATTGTTGATAAGTATCAAAAGGAGATATGTTTTGTGATAAAGAAGGATGAAATCTGGATGGAGGCAGTTGTCCCTAGAACTATTTGGGTTACCGAGATGGGATATGAGATAGATGACAACATAATTGAAACTTATACAAAATCCCTCTTAGAAGCACCTAAGGAACCAACAGAAAAAATGTTTGGCAATGCTGAAACAATTGAAAGTGGAATTCAATCTTAGAAAAGAGTTAAGAAAACTGAGCAGATAGTTAGGAGAGGTTCAAGATAGGCAAAAGAAATAAAGGAAGATGTTTTGAATAAAACTGGTATTAAGGAAAGTGAACTGGAAGGACTTCAACCGAAAGCACTTCTTTCACCGGTTGCAACTTCTTCTGATAGTGAGATACCGACTGAATTCAAAAGGGTAGAAAGGAAAAGGAAACCCTCTCCGACACCCTCACCCTCACCCAGAAAGACAAGACAAAAACAATAGGCAGTGAGGCCCCCAGCTCAAAAGATGACACCTAGAAAGAAAAAGAAAAAAACAAGTTATTCCTCCTCTTGACAACCTATTGAATGAAATAACAGATGACATAAACTTATCAAATGTAAGTAAATTGTATGATACTTTTACTAATGAGGAGAAATAAAGCATAGAAAATAGTATCATCTTACACCTAGATATTTATAAGAAAGTTTTGATAAAGGTTATATATGATTTTCCTAGTGATCTATATAGGCGGCTTGATGCTAAAAGGTTAGCCATTATGGAACTAGACAAGAAAATCAAGATTGAGAAATTGCTAGCTATTCATGCAGTGAAATTAGTTGAAGAAATTGATGAACTGATTAGTGAAGTAAACATGACAGTCTTTTCTAGTGGTCACCAACATGTAAGTCTAATGGCCGACATAGTGAATGAAATCTCTGAAGAAACAACTGATAAATGGGTCATCTTCTTTGTGGAGAAAGAAAAACAAGAAGAACTAAAAAGACCAAAACCTTTTAAGGTATACCAAAAGGAAAAGGACAAAGGAAAAGGCAAAATAGGTGGACCACCAAATATAAAAGTGACAGACAATTTTCCACCACCTTCAGTTACTCCACCGGTACTAACTGATAATTCACTGGCTACTGAGAATGTGGATACATTACATGAGGATACAAATCCAGAGTTTGAAATTTTGTATACCATGAACATACACACTTAAGAGGTCAATATTGTGGTTGCTAAATAGACCATTGAAGATAAGAAGAAAGAAGTGGCTATTGAGCCACCGACTACAAATGTTGTGATTGGGGTTAGTGATACTGTTGATGCAAGCACTGAAAAACCAACACAGATAGAGAAACTGGCAGTGGATACCACTGGTAAACCATCAGAAACACCAGTAGATAACACTGAGAAACAATCAGAAAAACTGACAGAAGAGAGCACAGTGAAACCGACAGAGACAAAAGTAGAGAAACAGTTAGAGTCACAGGTTCAAATAGAGATAGTGCCACCTTCAACTGTAGAAAAGCCTAAACCTTTGCTAGTTGAAATGCAAACACAAACTGACCTACCAGAGGTCGAAACAAGCAAATTTGTTACTACCACCGGCAACATGGAGATTGTGAAGATAGTTGGGCAGACATCCGATACATCAATAACTCAATTCAGGCCAACAAATGTGACTGAGGTACTATTAGAATCAATCAAGAAGATAACAAACTGCAATGCATTAGCATATAAGGCTATAGATGACACCATCCCTATTCTTAAATTAATTGTACCCAAGTGCAATATAGATATTAAAGATTCTTTGAGTCAGTTAGACACATTGTCTAAATACATAACCAACAATATACTGACTGTGGATCAAATAAATGAAGAGACATTTACAGAGAAAATGGATAAGGAAAAACATAAATTCTTTGATGAGACAATAAAGAAGTGCACAGAACACATAGATACCCTCTTACCGGCATTGAGCACAACAATAAAGGAATTTAAGGAACTATACAAAGACACCTGCAAGACTAATCTTCTAACAACATATATTGACAAGGAAATCAACAAAGTGCAAAAAGAGATTGATGATATAGCTGACAATATCATTGATTCATCTGAACCCATATCAATTATAGAACAAAAGATAGCTGGATTTGAGGTGAAACTTGAAAAATTAGAGAAAGAGAAGGAAAGAATAAAAGGAAAGGCAAAAGAACTTAAATATAGACTCAGTCCTAGATTGGATAACCTCATCTCTTTGAGGAAAGAGATCTCAGAGGCACTTATTCAGGGACATAAGACACTGGAAGAGTGTGAGGCCCTACCCTGACTCAGCTTGACATTTTCAGTTATTTGCATATTGAGACTATTATGGATGCTTTATTTTATGCTTTATGGATTTAGAACCTATATGATTCCATGATTTGGATCACATTGACGTATATTGATGCTTCATTTTATTCATTATGATTATGAAACTTTATATGTTGCTAGAATAGAATTACTTTGAAATGGTGAATGTCATTATTGGAATTGCAGGACTTCATTTTGATGATAGAAAAATGATGCTTATTTTATGAATGGTTCAATTTTGAGAATTATGATAATTGCTTATGTGGAAGCGAATTTGAATGAATGGGATATTGAATTATTATAGTCAAATGTATGAGTGTTTGATGTGCAATGAAATCCATGTATTTAATTATATATAATTGTGATTATTTGGAATTACTAATGTGTTAATTGAGATGCATAGGAAAATTATCCACGTGACCATGGAATTTATATGGAGAACCAAACCTAGACCAATGTACGTTTGTTAAGCCAGGGGTTGTCTATTTGGAAAGACAACACCCCGTTTGTAATGTATTTTATTCGTGAAAGTAAATGATGCATGTGTGTTAATTTGATTTGATTTAATTGTGTAAACCTACAAGAGACAAATTCCATGTGTGATTTTTATATTGTATTTTATTGTGTCACTTGACACATGTGATGATTAGTGTCATTGATTTTGACTTGTCTCTTGGAGGGAGTTTTGTTTCTACCAAAGCCATTCAAACAAAAGAGTGTGGTCCCAAATTTGCCTTGGGTAGGGAGTCTTGGTAGTGGTCAACTCAGGTTTGACCCGTAGGTTAACTTCAGTTGGGTTTCTAAGGGGTCAAATGGACTCCTAGGGTCAGTTTTAGGGCTTTTCCAAAGGTCCAAAGGGTATACCTATGGGTTAGGGGTATTTTTAACCATGTGACTACTCCCATGTGACTGTTTAGTCACCTCAAAAAGTGGTTTTCCCAAGGTGAGCGAAAATTCAACTTAGAAAGTTCCTCCTAGGATAGACAACCTTCCCTTTTGATGTCAAACTCTCTTCCCCATCCTCTCTCACCTTTTCCCTTTCCAGTTTTAGTAATATGTAAGAGGTTGGGAAGAGAAACCAATGGGAACTCTCACCTTATCCAAGGGGTTGGGAAGTGTGTGAGAGGCCTTCTTAGGCAAGGATTAGGGACTTAGTGAGTAATCACCCACTCTCCATTGTTGGAGATTATGCATTTTTTTTTGAAAATTAGTTGTAGGATAGAAATTTTGGTGAAGTGTTGGTGGAAAGTTTGTGTGGATTTGGGCAGCTCATCCCCAACTAAGTCTAACATACCTATTGGCAGATTAAGGTTGGCTTTACTTCCTTTTGTTTATGTTATTTATGTTGTTTTTGAAAGAAAGAAATGCTTGTATGAAGAGATGTGTATATGTAATTTGTTGTAGGAGAAAAATGTAAGTTTTCTTTTCCATGTGCTTTGTTTATGTGTTCTTGTTTTGGGAGTGTCCAAGACCTCCTACTCTTGGGAGAGTAGGATGGTCTTGGGGTGGAATAAGTATGACAGCCTTGGGTGAGAGGCTCTCCTTATGGAGAGTGATCTCAAGGGTGTCCTTTGTGACCCTTGCTGCATAGCCTTGTGTATGCATTTAGGGGTCATAAGGGGAGAAAATATGGCTTTTATGCCTTTGGGGGGCATAAGGTGTGGAGATGAATTTTTGTTGTATTTTGTATTGCCATGAGGTGGCTTGAGTTGTAATAAGCTTGCAATCTCCCCAATGGTACTTGGTCCACTTCCACCCATGGAAAGATCATCACAAGTTTTGGTGAGAGTGCAACTTGGGATGGGAAAATGCATGTTGAGTGTATGCTTTTGTTGTTGTGTTGTTTGTTTGTTTGTGACCCGTCTAGTACTTGGTTCTCCAAGCTCGGGGGTGGCTTCTAGTAAGCCTAGGCTGGGAGGTGAGCTCTCCATGGTCAAGTTGTATTTTTATTGCAGGTTGCTTGGGATGGAAAAGAAAGGATAAAGGGATTAGTTGTTGTTCTAAGTTGCAGAAATAGTTCAAAAAAAAGAATGTATTTATTTTGTAGCAAGAAAAAAAAAAAGAAAACAATGAGAGCTAATGTTGTATTTATTTTCAGAAAAGGAGTGTATTTATTTATTCATATTCCTATGGAAGGGAAACATTAGTTGGGTTTTCAAACCCATTGGTATTATTATTTACTTTGTATTTAAATTTGCTAAAGAAATATATTTTTCCTACTTTGGTTAGTTTTGCAAAAAGGGAAGGTGGAATATATGAACTTGTATCTAAATCTTCATTTAAAAAAAAAAGAAATGATGTTGTTGCATTTTTGTGTATTCTGCAAATAAATTTATTCTTGTTACTACATGTTCATTTTGTTATTTATGCTGTTGCAAAATAAATAAATCAGCCATTTATTCTTTCATTTAATGCAGAAATTAATTCCTATAGTAGTAGCTTATGTTTAAAAAAAAAAGGGATTAGCATTTAGTTTTAGTTTTATTTTGTTTACCAAAAAGGATTATGTTTTAAGATTGTTGTTTAGAATGCATTATTAGTTACAGAATGCTTTAAGCAAATAAACAATATAGTTATCTTCTTTCCTCTAAACTAGGTCTAATATGCTAAGGAAATAATTAGTTTGAGTTTTGTAAATAAAAAGATAAGGGCAAAATTTTAAGCCTAATTATTGACAAACAAAAAAAAAATGTACATTATATCTACTTTATGCTGCAAATCATTTATTAGTCTTCTGCATATATATATATATATATATATATATATATATATATATATATATATATATATATATATATATATATATGTGATAAACATATTTTAAAAAATAAAAAATAAAAAATAAAAATGTATATCACCATGTTTGGTGAAGGCCGAACCCCTGTGAACACAGGGGACGACGCGACCGTGCCTTCACTGTGGTTACTCACAGTGGATGACTCGACGCCGCCACTGTGGGCAACCACAGTGGTGGTGGCTCCCGGCTGCCACTGTGTTTATCCACAGTGGACGACGCTCGGCCGCACTGTGGGTAAGCATAGTGACGCCTGGGGGTAACCCCCGCCCGCCGCCGAACACCATTTCCACCACTGTTCTCCATTTCTCCTCCGCTCCCTTTCATGGCTGCCGCTCCCTCCTTTGGCCGCCGCCCAATCCTTCGACTTGCATTCACACACACACACACACACTCACAAGCCCTAACCCAATTTTTGGGTTAGGGCAAAATGCTAATGGTTAAAGAAAAAAAATAAAAATATATGTGTATGCTATAACACACAAGCCCTAACCCTAGTTTTGGGTTAGGGCAAACACACATAGACTTTAAAATAAGATATGTGTGGGTTTCATGGGTTTCTTTTTATATAAAATAAAATGTGCCTCCTCTTCTCATATAGTTATGTTCTTTGAAAAAAATAAATATAAATGAGTGTCTAGTTAAAATATGTATTTAAATGTATTTATAAAAAAAAATATATATATGGGAATAGATAGAGTTATATATATATATATATATATATATATATATATATATATATATATACAACAAAATACAAAGGTATAATCCCATCTTTAGGAAATTTTATATTATAATATAATATCAAAGGATATATTTAAAAAAAATAAAAAAAATACCATGTTAGTATTTATCCTAAGTAAAATTAATTATTTATATAGACCAAGCATTAAGTGTCTTTTATAGGGTAAAATTTCATTATGGACCCCATTAACCCCTTTAATCAAATTTTAGACAAATTACACATATTGTTATAAATGACTTTGAATTACTTAATTCTAAGAGCTAGGACAAATTTATTCAGACCCTAGGTAATTGAAGAACTATAAGAGATTATTAGACAATTACTTTTAGAGATTATATATTAAGTTGAGATTTTTGGCTAAGAGAGTTTAATAATTTATTAATGGAAGATAGTAATAACTCTTTGGGAGAAATATTAGCTCGCTTATAACTTAGATTATTTATCGCCTAATTTAATTTAGTTGTTCGATTCATTCAAAACATAGTTAAGACTAAACTAGTTTTGCATTATTTTAATTAAGTTAGTCGTGCTCAGTTAAGTATTTAAAAAAAAAAAAAAAATTATTCCGTTTGTGCCCAAAAGTTTGGGCATGACAAAGAGAAAATGCATCACCTCACTGGTACAATTCAGAGAACAGAGGCAACATTAAAGGACAGTAATAGGTTTACTTAGGGACTAAATTTGGTATTAGCAGACCTATTCCAGATTGTAACCAACTGGTTACAAGGTTCAAGTTGAAAATGCACTCAGTTGACATTTTGACAACCTTTGTCAGTGATGTCAAAGGGGGAGTAGTAGAACTGAGAAAAATAACTTGCAGAAGAGATCATTAGCTCAGGGGGAGCACACATTTTTGATAACACAGTTTTGGTAAGACATTTTGGCAGATTCTTTTTGGACACTTTTTGGATTTTTCTCATGAGTGTTGCCATCAATGCCAAAGGGGGAGATTGTTGGCAAATGCACACTTCAATGAGAAATTGTAGGTGATTGAAGGTATTGTCATTGATGAAAACCTTACAATCATATGATACTGGCAGGCACGGGCACTGATAGACTCTACACCGACATACAATTCACTGGCACCGAAAAGATTATCGGCACCATGGCCGACGAGAATTTTGCTTAATTATATTTTGTATTTAATTATAAAATCCTTTTGTAAGCCGACATGACAGATTGTAATAAGACTCATACAAGTATGAGATCTTGTAGATCATTTAGGAAATGAATATGGTTAGACTATTATAGACCTAATGTGCTAATTGTAAGGCAGATTTTGGATAAGGGTTTATGATTATTGTAGAGCTTAAATCGGTACTGAATCTGGCATAGCAGATGCTGATTTGAAGTAGTACATGACATTGGATTTGTATAATCCATTTTTGTAAGTTAGTGAGACGTCTTTTGTAACTGAGTAGTGAGCTCTAGGCACTTGGCCTTCCTGCATGTGCAGGCCCCTATTGTAACAATAATATTCTCTTATTGGCCAGTAAGCGAATATTGTGGGTCACAAGTCCACCAAGGTTTTTCCCACATTGGGTTTCCTCATTAAAATATTGTGTTATGGTGTGTCTTTCATGTTGTTGTTGTTGTTCTTATTTACTACATTAATTTTGGTTTACCGGTACACAATTTTGGAATGCTTTTCATATAATAAGTTCAGAAAATTCTTTAACCGGTTAAATACTGATTCACCCCCCCTCTCAGTATATTTGGGAATCCTAACACATACACTATGTTAAACCCTTACTGACACTAGCTTAAGGCTTTACCGGTAGAGATTTCATTGAGGAATTGTGACAGGATGCATAATTGGTATTGGTGCAGCTTCTTCATGGATTTCATGATGCTGAAGATGTTATTTGATTGTGCTTCAACTGTTTGAAGACATTGCTTTGGCATGGTGGACCCAGAATAGGTCCGGTACCTATCTAGGTTATGGACCGATATCATGCTAACGTGTACTCCACATGTTACCGGGATGTCTTGAGATGATTTTTGCATTTGTTATTATTGTTTTGGTCTTAAGCCGACATGGCATATCATTGTAATATGAAATTATGTAATGATCTTATTGTAATATCTTTTAGGTGGCCGACCTAATCGGTTTAGGCCTTAGGGTTTGTATAAATAAGAGGTAGAAACTCTTTGTAAAGTATCATGGTTATTGGAAAGGTCATGGTCAAGGAATGTAATATGCGAATATTGTAATATCATTCAAGCAGAGGAGTTGGTCGATCATTGGTGATCGAATTGGATTCAAAAGAGGATTTAGTCCTTTGACACTGAGCTTAACCGAGACTGTAATCAGGTATGGTAGATGCTATTTCTAGCAGTTCACTCTATTGGATTATTGTCCATTTATCTTGAGATGGTTGTAGCTTCTCTGTAGTCAGTGAGACTCTTTTGTAATGAGTAGTACACTCTAGGCAGCGTGCCTTCCTGCAAGTGGAGGCCCCTCATTGTAACACATACTTTCTACAAAAGTATCATTTGACTGTGGGTAGGCTTCCCACCATGGTTTTTCCCTTTTTGGGTTTTCCACATACAAATCATGGTGTTATGTGGTATGGTTGCTTTGCATTGATTATTTGGTTAATTGTTAAGTTGTATTGTTTATCGATATCTCTTCCTACCGACATCTGTATGTGCTTTACCGGTACTTTATTTGTTTAAGGTTGTATTGTGGATTAAAAGTTATAATCTGTTAACAACTGATTCACCCCCCTTCTCAGTTGTTCACCGGTTATCCTAACATTATTTACTGGTCCTTAAACCCTTCTTAAACCCTAGCAAAAACTCAACATAAATTATAAACTTAACTTCCAGTTGTCACAACATGATGTGGTTTCGGTAAGGTACATGTTACAATGATACAAACTCACATTCCAAACCACAAATCCTCAGTCATCACCAATCATTAGATACAATCAAAAAATTTCCTTATTTACTGGTTAAGGTCCTAATTCCCAATTCCTTGATTCTTTACTGATAGCTCTTTCTGACAGACCAAAAAGACTTATATGAAAAAATACAACATAATTAAGCATTAGTAATCATGAATAAACATCAGTTGCCATCAATGACAACACAAATAAGTGATCAAAGTCATCCAATCATGCAATCTCAATCTTTTCATCACAATGTCATCAACAATCTTTTATCGGTTCAATCATCATTCTCCATCTGCATAAGTTATGCCAATCATGCCAACACTCTATTCCATTTCTTGTTTTACTTGGAAATGGTGATCTAGGGAAAAAACTAGGGCTTTTTACAAAATGGGACATTATAGGCAATCACTAAGTTTTCTTATGTACTCTATATATAATTATCATGGACTTGCCTATATATAGCATAGACATCCAAATGCACTAGAAACACTACAAATGTATTAAAAGCATGCAAGAAACACTAAAAGAAATGTTGAAACTCGCCTAGTTAACTACAATCACTTCTCCTTTGTCATTCTATATTTGATCTCTTTGGGTTCATGATTGAAGGGATTGAAGAAGATAAAGTTCTACAAATTTCTTCAAGTAAGTTTATTTTCCTACTTTAGCATTAGATTTTTTATTTTTTATTGAATTTATTAAAATGTATGAATTTCCAATTCAAGATGTGTTTCAAATCCATTGCAATTGATCTAATGTATTGAATCATTGTGTATTGAGACAAATCATGGGAACACTCTTTGTAACTATTGCTAATGTAGATTAGATTTCTTAGTAGATAGAATAGAGGTATCTTTTAATTTTATGTTTCACAAATGATGCTCTTACTAACCTATGAATCTTGCATGTTGCTGCAAGTGTAAGGAGGAATACACAGTAAGTTAATTTACCAAGTATGATTATTGCCGAGTGAGAAGAATAGATTGATCTTCAAAGGCATATACTTATTGATTGCTGTACCACCTTCATCGATCTGTTTGTGAATTATATATATATATATATATATATATATATATATATATATATATATATATATATATATATATATATATATGAGGAGGCACATCGATGGATAGACATGTTTCCACACGTGTGGAGACATGTCTCTCCACGGATATGTCTATTCATTTAATATTACAAATATCATACCGATTCATAATCGGTAGTTTCATAATTCATTAATAAACCGTTTGATATTACAAACATGATCATACCGATTCATAATCGGTAGTTTCATAATGCATTAACACAAACCGTTTCATTTGCCAAACCAATTCAATTGATAGTTAACTATTCATTTAGCACAACCGAATCACAATCGATATGTTAAAATGAAGAATCATTAATTGATATACATTATCGATTAAGGTAAATCGATACATATTATCAATTTATGGTAAATCAAAGAAGATAGTCGATACACTCTATCGACAGGGTATGGATCATGCACGATCACATATTTATACTTGGAAGATGATGATCGATATATGATCAGCCATTAGATCATTTAATCAGATTTAATTTATTCATGACAATAATATTAATGTATGTATATTAGTATATATAATAATAATAAACTCAATTATTATTATTGTAGTCACATAAATCTGTCCACTTAATTAAATGAATACTTAGTATTTATTTGATTATTTAACTATCAATTAATAATTAATTAAATTAATATTTAATTAATTCATCTTAACCCTCTTCTCCTATTAATTAAATAAATTATTCAATTTATTTGATTTAATTCACTTAACCAAATTCATACCATTAATTAAATAAATAAATCATATTTGTTTAATTAAATCTTCTCTCACATTTAAATAAATTAACATTTATTTAAATCCCCCCAAATCCCACCTCTCACATTTAAATAAATTAATATTTATTTAAATCCCCCAAAATCCCACCTCTCACATTTAAATAAATAAATCATTTATTTAAATCACCTTTATCCTCCACCCACTTGTATTTTCCTACAAAAGCAAGTTGCACAATTATTTTAAATAAATAATTTATTTAAATCACCTTTATCCTCCACCCACTTGTATTTTCCTACAAAAGCAAGTTGCACAACTATTTTAAATAAATTATTTATTTAAAATCCTATTTATCCTCACCCACTTGAAACCTTTAATGGTTTCCCTTAAAGTATTCAAACTTGATGGCTTTAAAGTCTTCAAACTTGATGGCTTCCTTCTATAGTCTTCTTAAGACTTTAATGGTTTTCCTTAAAGTCTTCAAGCCTTTAATGGTTCCCCTCAAAGTCTTCAAGCATTTTAATGCTTTATCTTCCTTTTTCTCATTTAAATAAATTAATATTTATTTGAATATTTATCCAAATACAACTTGCACACATTTATTGAAATAAATGAATTTTTATTTTAATAAAATCCTATTTTCCCTCACCCACCAAATCCACTTGCAAAATCTAATCCCCTTCTAGATTCTTCTAACCCCTTCCTAATTAACTTAATCCATCCCCTAATTATTGTCACATTCCTAAGCAAAATGGAGTCACTTCTCAAAGCCTAAAAGTCTTTGATAACCATTAAAGGCTTTCAACCTTCAACCACTAAATGTCTCAAAGTCTTGGATAACCTTTGAAAGCTTCCAACCTTCAACCACTAAATGGCTCAAAGTCTTTGATAACCATTGAAGGCTTTCAACCTTCAACCACTTAATCCCCAAAGTCTCCAATAACCATTAATGGTTACCTCAAACCCTCCCACATGGTTAAAACATTTGTTTTGACTCAACCTCTACCCAACCCAAGGGTCTCATCAAGCCTTTAATGCTTTGACCATGATTATCTCTTAATCATTTGCACAAAGGTTTATCCTTGCATTAACTCCTAATCCAGTGGGTAATCCTAATTTAGGCTTGACCCTTACCTTCTAGATAACCATGAGGTCTCCTCAGGCATTTAATGCCTCCAACCTCTTCTCTCAACCCAATCTTATGTTGACACTTGTCACCATTTCATTGGTGCAAATTGTGCACATGGATCCCCAACTTTCAAGCTTGACCCTTTATTAAACCTTTCAATCCTGGCCATCCATTGCTCCATTTTTCCTATAAATAGAGCCCATTCCTTCATAATCCAGATCTTGAAAACTTGTATGCATTTAGGCTATAGACATTTTTAGAGAGCATTTAGCATAGCATAACTAAAATCTTGTCTTTTTGGTAAAATCAATCATTTTAGCATCAATAGCATAGTATTTAGCTTTTCATTTCATATTTGAAGCTTAATATTAAATCTCAATCCTCCATAAGCATCCATAGTGCAAAAAGCTGCTGAGAGCTACACTCATTTGGGACTTGGAGAGGAGAGGAACAAGGGAGGAGCAACTATGAGCATCTTGATTAGCTATTTTATTCTATGTTTATATGCTTTCTATTTCATGCTTAATATCTCTCTTGATATGCCTGTTTAGGATAATCTTTTGTTGCTAACACTAATGTTTGTTTCTTGTGCTCTTGTGTGTGTTGCCATCAAACAGATTTTCTAATCCTTTTTGCAGAGCATCAATTATTATGTATATTGGTATACATATATAAATTATTCTAATGATGTAAGTCTCATTCATGATCATATTTATCTGACCGAAGCTATCATCTTTAACACTCCCTCTTAGCTAGGGAGGATAAAATCTATCCAAGAGCATAACACAATAAATCCATTAATTGTGTTGGAAGAGAGATACCTTATCAAGATATTGGGAGATATGGTATAACCAAGAATATCAAGTCACATGATATTCACCATACCTCATAAATATCCATCTTTATGGTATGTGACCTTGGCATCACGTCTCATGATGCCTACCATAATGGATATCAGATAATGGCATATCCACAAATATTAAGACTCATAGTATCCACCATGATGATCTATTCTAGAGTTATTATGGTTTATTTAATGACATCAAGTCTCATGATATCTACCATAATGTCTAAGAGATATTAACTATCATGATATGTCCACAGATATCAAGTCACATGATATCCATCATGATAGTAAAATTGATCATTGTAAAGTCATCACTTCACAACTTCAATTTGATACAAGTGTTCATTATTGAGAAATCATCACCTTTGAACAATGTCCACAGTGGCCCATGAAGTCATGTAGTCACACACATGACAATAGAAGATTTTACACATTAAACATCTTTAAATATTAGTACAAATAAAATAATTAGAGACTCAATCTCAAATTTAATTTACATTTTCAACCATACCAAGTTTATCTCGAAAGTGTTCAACCTTTATCTTGGAGAGTAGATTGGTGAGGATGTCTGTAGTTTGATCACTTGTACTAATATACTCCAACTGGATCACATTCCTTTCTACTATGTTTCTAACATAGTGATAAGGAATCTCAATGTGTTTTGATCTATCATGAAACACTAGATCCACTGAAAGCTTGATCCAACTTTGGTTGTCACAATGGATGACAGTAGGATTCAAGGGCTGACCAAACAGTCCTATAAGCAATTTACTAAGCCACACTGCTTCTCTTGCTCCCATGGAGGCTACAATGTACTCAGCTTCTGTAGAGCTCTGCGCAATTGAGGATTGTTTTCTATTGATCCATGAGATCATTGCTGATCCTAAACCAAAGCAATATCCTGATGTTCTTTTCCTGTCAACCACACTTCCAACCCATTTTGAGTCAGTGTATCCATGTAGATCTAGGTCTACATGTTTGTATCTAAGGCCATATCCAATTGATCCTTGAAGGTATCTTAGAATGTGTTTTGCTACAACAAGATGTATCTCCTTTGGTTCATAGATAAACTGGCTAAGCGCATTCACTACATGACAAATATCAGGTCTAGTGTTGACCAAATACATCAAGGATCCAATTATCTATCTGTAGAGAGTGGGATCTGCAAATTTTGAGTCTATTTCTTCTTCCTTCAATTTGTTCAAATTTGTTTCCAAAGGTGTAGACATGGGTCTGCACTCCATCATTCCAAACCTCTTCAAAATATCAATAGTATACTTTCCTTGATTAAACGTGATGCCATTTACCTATTGCCAAACTTCTAATCCAATGAAGTAATGTAGGATACCCAAATCCTTCATATCAAATTCTGAAGCTAAGTCCTTTTTACATTGGGTAATTAGGTGATCTTCTCCTGTGATCAATAGGTCATCAACATATAAAATAACAATTAACATATCACCATCAATTACCTTAAAGTAGAGGTTTGGATCTACATCATTCTTGGAAAACTCTAACCCCAACAGGTAGTGATCAATTCTTTCATACCAGGCTCTAGGGGCTTGTTTGAGTCCATACAAAGCTTTCTTCAATCTGCAAACATGTGATTCAACCTTATGTATAACAAATCCTTTAGGTTTCTCTAGATAGACTTCCGCCTCGATTGTGCCATTCAGGAATGCAGTTTTCACATCCATTTGGTGGATCTTCCATCCCTTTGATGCTGCAATAGCAATTATGGCTCTAACTGAAGTGTAATGAACAACATGGGCATAAGTCTCTTCATAATCAATTTCCTCTTTCTGAGAGAAACCTTTGGCAACAAACTAGGCTTTGTGTTTTTCAATGCTACCATCTACAACATGTTTGATCTTGAAAAGCCATTTTGATGATACAACAAATTTTTCTTTAGGTCTTGGTACAATGTCCCAGACATCATTTTTTATAATGGATTGATACTCTTTTGACATTGCATCTTTCCACACTTGATGATTGAGAGCCTCTTCAACACAATATGGTTCTAAATTTGTGATCTCACTCATCAAGGCAACATAACTAGAGAATCTATGAGGTCTCTTGCTTTCCCTAAAGGTTCCCTTTGGTGCTGTATAATTCTTGGCTTCTTGAATCATCTTCCTCGCCTAGAGAGGTCTCTTTTGGTTTTCATTACTCGGTTCATTAAGGGAGCAATTTGATCTTCACTATCAATTTCTTCAGGAGTCTCCCTCTAAATCTCAGGAGCATGATCCTCTTCCATATTGTTAGGAGGATCTTGATCTTATATCTCAAGAGAGCTTTTGGATCTCCTGAAAGAAATGTCTTCCTAAAAATGACATCTCTGCTAAGTTCAATTAATCTTTGGCCAGGTATGTATATCCTATAGGCTTTAGATGTTTCACTATAGATTACAAACATTCCTTTTCTGCCCAAGGGTTGTAACTTAGACCTCTTTTATTTAGGTATATGTAAGTAGACCAGACAACCAAATATTCTTAGATGACTTATATCAGGTTTGATGCCAGTGAATGCTTCTTCAAGTGTTTTGTTGTCTAGAAGTAAATGAGGGCATCTATTTTGGATGTAGACAACTGTTCTAGAGGCTTCAACCCAAAATGAAGTTTCTATGTTTTGATCATACATCATAGCACTAGCATCTTCTACTATAGCCCTATTCTTTCTTTCTGCCACCCCATTTTGTTGGGGATTATAAGGTATAGTAAACTCCCTCCTAATTCTAGCATTTACACAAAACTCCTTAAAAATGTCTGAAGTGTATTCCCCCCATTGTCTGTTCTTAATGTTTTGATTTTCTTCCCGGATATGTTTTCTACAAGAGCTTTGAATTCCTTGAACCTCATATGGATTTCTTCAGACTCTTTACATTTAAGAAAATATATCCAAGTTTTCCTAGAGAAGTCATCTACAAATATTACATAGTACAAGAATCCTCCTATAGAGGTTACAGACATGGGTCCACATAAATAAAAATGAATCAGTTCTAATACATTTTTAGATTTGCTATTACTATTGTGGAAAGTTCCTTTTGTATTCTTTCCTAGGGCACAACCCTTTCATGTTCCTTCATGATTTTGGTTTAGCTTAGGCAAACCAATCACCATTTTCTCTATGGAGGGTAGAGCACAAAAATTGAGATGCCCTAATCTTTTGTGCCAAATCTCATTTGAATTTGAAGTCTCATGAATTAGGGCTTGGGATGGAGTAGTGCATAGTTTGTAAAGGTATCCGTGTCTGAATCCTATAGTATGAGCCTTCTTGATTATGGAGTTCTTTTGCCATGCTTAAACTTTGCCTTCCATAAAGGTTATCCTATACCCTTTGTCTTCAAATGCAGAAATGGATACTAGATTTGTCTTTATCCTTGGTACAAATAATACTCCTGTGAGCTGAAGAGATATGCCTAATTTTAGATTTATGTTGCAGGTTCCAATCCCTTTGACTGGGTAGTTAGAATCGTCCCCAATGGTTACTTCCTCATCAGATTTATCTACCATAGTGTTTAGGTGTTCTTTGAATCCGATGACGTCGTGAGGATCCACTAACAATCACCCAGGTGTTGAGGCTGGTTGAGACTTGGCTTGATAAGGCTGAATAAAAGACAAACTTCTTAGGTTCATTCTCCATGCTATATTTTTCAATTTCAACAATGGAGGCTTGTTGTTTTGGTCTATCTGGACACTTCAGGGCAAAATGTCCATACTTATCACATTTGAAACACACCACTTGGGATATGACCCTCCTTCTTTTGGAAGAGCCTTTTCTATTGGTGCCTGTAGACACCTAAAAATGTCTCATTAATCGTATACTAATTATTCGTCTATTTAATTAAGTAATTCTTAAATTATTTGATTAAACTAACTATTTCTTCTAATCATCGCCCTTCAACACTTCTAATTATTCTATTTATATTCTCAAATCATTTTAATCAATTAACCCTATCTCAATTATTAATTAAATATCAATTATTTAATTAATTATGATTTATTCCTTAGTTAAATAATCTTTATTATTTAATTAATTCAATCTCCAAAGTTTAAATAATTCCATTTAAATTATTTAAATTAATTAATTAAATTCCTCCAATTCCCCCAATTATAATTCCAGTTAATTCCAACTAATTTCATTTCATTTTCCCCAAATTCGAATTTCATATCATTTCAACTAATTTTACATTTCCAAATTCACATTTAATCAAATCTAAATTTCAGTTAATTTCATGTGCATTTCAGCATTCGAATGACCAAATTCAAATCCAAATTGAAAATGAAAATCAAATTCAATTTCAAATTCCTACAACACATGCTAAAATTAGAACTGATTGATCAAATCAGTTAACTCAATTAACTCATCAACCATCCTTTTTAACTCTCAATCACCTTTTTCTGACTAATCCCTCAATTCATTCATCTCCCTAGTCTATTCAGTTCACTAATCAATCAAATGAGTTTACTAATCCATCTATTCAGTTCACTCTCCAATCAATCTAGTTGACTACTCAATCAAATGAGTTAACAAGCCAATCAATCTTAGTTAACAAATCAATCAACTCTGTTAATTGATCAATCTAAGTTAGTTGTCTCTCAATCAACACTTGAGTTCTATTTATCACCCCCTTTGTGTTGAAAATCTATAAATTAAGCATCATTTTCATCAATTCGATCTAGCATCTAGCATTCAACCCTCTAGTATCTAGCTTTTTCAGAATCACAATCTTCAAAGTATTTGTATGTAGGAAATTGGTGCAATACCTGAGAGCCACCAACCACTCAAATTGGAGAAGCACAATGGAAGAAAATATGCAAAACGAGGGAGTCTTTTATTTGAATTCATTCCTTATTTCATATTGATTTTCATTGATTATGTTTGTTTGTTTGTTAATTAGTTAGGGATTGGTGATTCATTCTTACTTGCTAATTAGCTTAATTCAACTTGACATTCAGGCGTAGAAACAATGGTGAACCTGACGTGAATCATGCTAACCTCAATTGTTTGTTTTGAATGATTTTATAGACCTATACCTGAAACAGAATCCTGATTTCGCAATTGCCTAAGTAGAAATTCACAATAGCTTATTTTGCATCGTAATTGGTCAGTAGTTGCACCCCAATTGCTAACTAGTTGTACCGCAACTGAAAAAAAGTATCGCAATTGCCTTAGGGGGTTGCAAATTTAAAAAATCTTTTATCGTTTCTTTATTATCTAATCTTGCGCACCTAACCCATAAATTTCATCAAATTCTAGAAAATTCAATTTCTGCATATAAGATGTATTTAATCCAATGGTAGGAAAGGTGACTTTCAAAATTTTAGGGGCAAGGAAGGCAAAAAGACATAGGAGACTGTTATCACTGTTTTAAAATTGGGTTCTTCTTTCCCATAATTGGCTATGGTACCTTGAAAATTTTCCGAATGAGGTGTAATCCCAAGTGCTTCAGCTTTGTTCTAAACCTTAGGGGTTTAAGGGTTTTAATTTTTTAGACTCTTTCCTTGTTAAACCCTCTGGTTTCTATTTTGCCGTTACTTTATTTCACTTAAGTCATGGGCCGTGGGGTCGTAGGAAGTGTCCCCCCTTGTTATTTACCTAGGCGATTATGTTGATTATTTGAAAAATTTTCGCCTTGTATTATTTCATTCTAAAGTGTCAGGCCCAGTAAACGCCGAGCAACTTGAGAAAGGATCTGACGGTCGACGCTATTTCGCAAGCGTTAAGCGCTCACCCTTTAAGGCCGTGAAATAGCGAGAATGAAAGTCAATTGTCCATGTGTCATGATGGAGGAAGTAGAAGGTATAGCTGTCAGAGGTAGTTGGAGCCCCGTGGCTTCCTTCTGGCGTATTAAAGGGTAGCACGTGGCACAAGTCACCACAGTCAGTGGGTCAGGACCAAGGGTTCAAAAGTGGGCCCCAAAGATGAGTTGGCTCATAGGTGGAGATGACCTGGCAGGGACAGCTCTTACAATTTATTGAGACCCCGTGGCTCCTTCCAGCAAATGAAAAATTGACAAGTCAGCTCCGAAAGTGACAAGGCGCCAGGTGTCCATGACGTGTCCGTGGGCCCACCATCTCTGAGAGCCTTCTTAAGGGGTTAAATACCGATCGACTGTAGAGATGATCTGACGGTCGGCACTATTTCGCAAGGGTAAAGTGCTCACCCTTTAAACCCGCGAAATAGCGAGAATGAATATCAGCCATCCATGTGTCATGATGATGACGTAAGAGACAGACCTGTTGAGATGGAAGTGGGACCCCCCATGGTTCTTCTTCTGGCAAGTGACAGAGCGACAAATCAGCACAGCAGGTGACTAGGTGCCAGGTATTAGTGACGACTCAGCGGGCCCACCTTTCCTGAGGACCTTTTCGAAGGATTACAAGGTGATCAACTTGAAGGATGATCCTACGGCCCACGCTATTTCGCAAGGGTGAGGTGCTCACTTCTTAAGGCCGCGAAATAGCGAGAATGAATATCAGCCGTCCACGTGTCATGATTTTGACATGGCCAAAAAGGGAAAATATGGGCCTGCCACAGTATAAAGGGAGACATTTGGCCAGTATCAAAACATAATGCGAAGGGATTTTCTAAGCCAATGGTCGGATGCCGCGTGGTATTATGTAGCCAATAGAAAGAAGGGACCCAGACTAAAGACAAAGCCGTCAAAATGAAATTAACAGTGAGACACTTGCAGGAAGGCTGCGACCTGTTAGAGCAAAAATATGAATTCTCGTATGAATTCGATTTTGAAGGGACGACCGAAGCATGCGGAATCAATGTTATAGTTAAGGCCCAGAGTACACGCATTTGATTTCCTAACAACCAAGTGTAGATTTCTTTTAAAAGATTTTGCAGAAGAATAACACAGAGTTATCTTTTTCAAATACAGAGAAGGTGAATCAGTTGCAGAGCGAATTCCTTCAAGCAAGCATCAGGTTCTTTCTTATTTCGCAGCTATTCTTGTGTGGTGTAATAAGTGAAATTATTCTCGTGTTACAGGAGTGTTTAAGAAGTGATATTCATCTTGTTGCATTTTCAAATGGCTCCTGAAAGGGAATTTTCTGGCAAGGTTGATTATTTAGAAAGAAGTGTATGTGATGACTTTTTAGAGCAGTTGACGCTGTCAACTAACCAGGCATCTAAGGCCAAAGAGTTAGTACCCAGGGCTCCCCGTCTGAAGATTGGAGAAGGATTATATGACAAAGGTAATTGGTTGAGAGACCCACAGGTTGGAATGTCCGGGTTGGGGCTGTTTAGAGTCCGATTTGGAATGAGAAATTCTCCTGCTCCTCAAAACAGTGTTTGGGAACTAGATGTTGGGAAATTAGTAGTCCCAGGAGAATTCATGGATGCAGACTTGCTAACCCAAATGACATTAAACTATGATTCAATCACAAGGTGCATCTGGGATGTAAATGGGAAAACCCTTGTGGAAATCAATGCAGAAGAATTGAGAACAACGTTTGGGCTCAGTGAGTTTACAAACTTCTTGGAACCCATAAACTTCACACAATTAGCCCAGGTGTACAGTGCACAGAGGAGTCATCTTAGGAATGGGCCTCTTAAAGAACTTTTTCTGAAAATAGGAGGGTTAGCAGTTGTAGGGCCCAACACACAAGAGCCTTTTTCATTGAGTATGTTTACCTTGAGGGCGAAAGGGATGTATTGGGGACTTTGCCAAGTTCTAGGAGAGGATGTTGAATCAAATATGCCAAACCATTACTTGTTAATGATTGTTCAAATTTTGAATCCTTCTCTTGCTATTACATTTGATTATGCTTCTTATATTGCCGATGCTATCCATGGAGGGTTGATAGGAATAAAAAATGGAAAGGTGGATAGGCCATTCAGATGGTACTCACTCTTGATGCACCTTTTTCTCTTCAAAGGTGGTGATTATTTAGCCAGTGGAATGGACCTGGTAAAAGAAAAGGAAGGAGAGAAGATGCCAGTACAACTATGGAGTACTGTGTTGTCATGGGACAGAGAGGATGCTAGTTTTCTAAAATTCGATAAATGTTTTGCATCCAAAATAAGGACTCTCCTTTTCTCTGACAACCCAAGAGTCCCCAAGGTTCTTCTGGAATTCTTAAGGCCAAAAGAATTCGCAGAGAATATCAAGATAGTTCATAACTAGGGTGATATGTACTTACATCCAGTCTCCACAGTTTTTAGAGTTTTTGGTTTCAGAGGTACCCCATTTTTGTTACCCTACCAGGTCCCCCTCAAAGTGGGAATAGCTGAGATTCTTAGACAAATTGGTGGCCTACAAGAGGCAGTGCTAACAGGCAGAGGTAAAGGGACAATTTTCCCTCCAGCTACAGTAGCCCACCAATTTGTAATTACAAAGGGAGGCTGGAATTGTTTTGAGGATTTCCTCAAACCCTACCATTTATCCACTGCAGTGTCCAGGTGTGCTGATCCAGAGGACTTCTACAATGGTGTGTTCCGGAAGAAGGTAGCATGAAGAGGTAGGCCTCATCAATTCCACTTTCCTGAAGACCTCATCAGGAATGAATTTGATTTAGATGAACAGGAGTTGAGGAAAGAAAAATGGGTGGCATACAAGAAAGCCCTGGATTTTGTGCATCAATTTGATGCAAGCTATGACCCATTGTCTAGCTTCTTCCCATTGAAAGAGAAAATAAATTTTTTGATAGTGTGCTTTGAAGATGTGATGCAAACACTAAAGGAGAAGAGGGAAGCTGTAATTAAGAATAACCCTGAAAAGGCAAGAATGATTTTAGGTAAATCAGCTTCTATTAAAGCAATCCCTCCTGGTGACTATACCCTGCATAAGAAATCAGGTTACAGTGTGCTGGTGTCTACAACAGGGGAGCCCTCTACATCCAAAGGAAAGAGGAAGGTACAAGATGTCATTGACATCCAAGACAGCCCAAAGAAGCAAAGGGTGGGGAAGGAAGTGCAATCAGATACACCCTTGTATTCTCCATCCCAATCCGCTATCCACATAGGAGATGAACAAGCAGCAACTGAATACCTTTCTCAGTTGGGTAGCTTGGGAGAGATTGCATATACCTATGATGAAGTGGAAGAAGGGATGCCAGAAGAGCCCACTGAAGCACAAATGGACATCACCTCAACTGAATTTAAAGGCCAGGAGTGGGATCCTGAGATAAAGAAGGCCAGTAGTGCCTTTTTAGCTGATGATAGCTTTGTCACATCTGAAGCATTCATGCAATTTATCTGGAAGCAGCATATAGATAAATATAATGCTAGATGTGAAGCAAGAAAGGCAGAGCAGCCTAATAAAGATCCAGCCTCAGTGGAGGAAGAAATAAAATAGGAGATGATGGAAGAATTCAAAACCATCACTCCTGAACAGGGAAGGGATCTAGTAGCACAAGCTGGAGTGCTCATTTTACCAGAATGGAATATTGCTGATGCTCTGGTGCTAGATGCAGTAAGAAAAGAGACTAAACCCATGGAAGGGGTTACATTCAGTAAGGACAATTCTGCACTAGTCATGTGGTCCCTCAAAAGAAATGAGGACAAAAAAGGTAAAGACACCTCAGGGACAAGTCACCTTAGTGGATTGATGATTAAAAGAGTAGAGAGTACAGGGGTAGTAGAGGCTGCTAGCACTGTGTTAGAGACTGCCAAATTCAGTGTTGCAGTGGCTAAAAAGGAAGCCAAAGAAAAGGAGGCCCTCTAGATTAAATTGGAAACAGTTTTGAAGGCCTATGACAATGTCAAGGATGAGGTAAGAGGCAAAGATAGCATCATTGCCAAATTGCAGAGCCAGCTGATGGGACAACACCAACAAGGTGAGTCTTCAACATTGATGATCGCCTCTTCTCCTGCAAGACCTCCACCTACTAGCCCCATTATTGAGCTCCCACCATCTCCTGCGCCTTCCAGCTCTCGAATGATTGAGATAACTCCCCAAGAATTGGAGAACCTAAAGCAAACTCAAGCCTTTTATGCCAGGAAGTATGAGGAGAAAATAAAAGCCACAATCTCCAGTTTTGCAGACACTATAAATGCCTCACTGCTTCACAATAGTGTGGGAAAGATCATGGAGATATGGAATGAATTAAGGAGAGATAAGGTCATTTTGACACCCATTTTTGACAGATGGAGGCCTAGGGAGCAAGATTTAGAGTTCACGTGTGTTTCCTGTGATGAAGCAAGGGCCAATCCCATTATAAAATCTACCTCTGATGTTGCTAAAGTTTTAATGCAATTGGCTGCAGATGTAGACAACGTGGATAGGAAGATCAATTTATGTAAGAAGGAATACACTGATCAGGTTTTTGAGTTGCTCCCAGGAATTTTTGCTAATCCAGATCAGCTTAAAGATAAGCAAACATGGCTCAATGAGATAGAAGCCAAGTTGTCAGCAAGGGTCAAGGGAATCATTGATTTGGATGATACCTCTTTCTTTGTTATAACTATACAGGAAATAGAAAGAATTAAATCACATTATAGTTTTCTTAACTCAGAAGTCAACAAACTGAGAAATTCTTGGAAAAGGTTGACTAAAGTTAAAATTGATGTGATTAGTTTTTCATGGCCGACAGAAGAGACATATAATGAGTGGGGAGTAAATATTCGACCCATGATCCGGAGCAGTTGGAGAGTGCCCCTGAAGAGCCAGAAGAGGTTGCAACCGAACAACCTGTTGAACAGACTGCGGAAGCTGAAAAGAGCACATAACTGCTTTACGCAAAAATTGTAACCTCTTCAATTTTTGAAATAATTGTAACAAACTCTCCTCGAGAAGTCCGAAGCTTTGTGCATCCATGTTGTTATAAATGGATACCGGGACTAGAGGAAAAGTGATCACAAAATTTTGTAAGAAAACTCTGCAGAAATATTATCTGAGCTTTTCCAAAGTTTAATGGAGAATCAGAATTTTTGTAAAATTTCTTCAAATGAATGTCAATATACAGGCCGTCAGTTTTGAGTAAAACTTTGTGTCGTCTTCAATTTCGTCCACAATTTTATTTACTGTTTTCATTCTGAACAATCCAGGATTTTTCTGTTTGATTGAAATTGTAAGGCAATCTTAGTATGGGTGTTTTTTATAGTTTAGTTTGAAGCGATTGAATTCTTGTAGGTGTTAGGCATTTGCAAGGATTAGTGAAAACCAAGCTGATGGGAAGCATAAAGATATTTTGTTTCAGGAGTTTTATTTAAGTTTAGGTGACTCTGTAACCTTGGATAAAGCACTGGTATTAATCGAAGCTGTTTATTGCATGCTTTGTTGATCAAATATGCTGAAGTTAAGTATTGTTTCATCCTTTGTTTTCAGTTGCTTTCAAGGTGAATAAATCCACTGGTTTTCTGGACTGGTTTGCTGTGGATTTGTTGTTTAAAAGTGTGAAGTTAATTCACAAAAGGTATACCCACCTGGGCTCTAAGAAAAGCCCGAAGTGTAGAAGGTCTAACCAAACCTTGTCATATGTTGTCTCTGAAATCTCCTTATCCTTGATGTCTTCTCGGCACCCATTTTAGATCATATTATTCTAAGGGCATTGAAGGGAATCCGATTTTGAGAACAACAAAAGTGGCGACTCTGCTGGGGATAGTTATCACAAAGATATGGACACAGATCTGTGCTGAGACTTGTGGAGAGTATTGTTGTGTTTGTGAGTAAGACTGCTTATTTTTTATCTTTCGCATAGTTTTGTGGGTGGCGACTCTGTTACTTTTGAACCAGTCCTTGTGAGATATAAATTTTCTAAAAGAAAGACAAGCAAGATGCAAGGAAATAAGAACACAAGATCATTCATGAAGAAACATCCTCGTGAAACCTTGCAAGAAGGTCTGCCAGAACAGTCACGAAGAGGCCAGAAGAGATCTGTGATGCATGAGCCATCAAATGCCGTGTGGGTGTAGAAAAACAACAATACTAGTAAGATGCTTGATCAACCTATTTATGCAAAGTCAAATTCATCTTCTAGAGATTCAGAGCATGATGTTTTAGGTTTCCATTCAGGATTGTTTGGAAATATTGATGATGTACCTATTTTAAGTCGAGACCTATCTCATGTTAGTGTTTCTGCAAAAGATAAAACTAGTTCAAATGCAATTAGGCACTCTGTTCCTAGGACACTAGATGGGAACATTAGTCTGATTGACATAGATCAGATTAATGTGTCAGACTCTGAAGAAAATTATCCTGATGAGGATAAAATGTCTCAAGAGATTGAAGAGTTAAATAAAAGAGTTCATCATTTAATATCCCTAAGAGCCCAAAAGGAGGCAAACGAGGAAAAGGAAGTTAAAGCCAAAATAATGGAGTGAGATAGGCTTCTTAGACAGATAGCTGATCTTGAAGTGCTTGCTAAGGAAAAGGAAAAAGGTGATGAGGAGGGCCTAGTGATTAGGGAGATCTTAATCCCTAAGATTAGACCAGTTTCTAAGTCAATAGCCCAGCCAAATAAGGAAGTATCTAATGACTCCCAGCTTCCTAAAGTCAATTTAGACAGAGGGAAACAAATATGGGTAGATGATGAAGTAGAGTCTAAAACTGCAGAAGGGATTTCTCATAAGATCCTAGCACATGAGAGAGAGATGGAAAGGATGAGAAAGGAAAAGGAAGACCTCCAAATGGAACTGGAAAAGGCTGAGTTAGAAGCAGCAAATCAGGAGGTTAAAAGAAAGATTAACTACTTAAAAGATCCTCCTATTACATTCCCATCGGAAGATCTTAGCAAGCCTAATCCCCAACACATCTCTTTTCCTCAGGTCAATACTCAACCTGCAGTACATACTAACATTGCCTCAGCAAGCCAGATACCTTCAAATAAACAGTACACCCAAACATCTCAATCCCCAATCCCAAAAGCTAAAATGATCATGGGGAATAATAGTAATGTTTCCCCTTTTCAAAGAAGGCCGATTAATCTAGAACAATATAGGCAATTGTTTTTTGATGGGATCCCAGGGTATCCAAATCATGTTCCCACTGAGCTAAGAGATAAACTCCATAAGTTTGCTGGGAACAATGCAGTCAGTGCTGAGGAACATCTGAAATCTTTTGGGGATCTGATAAATGATTATGAGATAGCAGATGAAGATGTCATTATGAAACTATTTGTTCAATCCTTGGTTGATGATGCAAGAGATTGGTACAGAGGTCTTCCAGTAGCTAGCATAGGTTCATGGGAAGAGTTCAAAAATTGCTTTCAAGAACAGTATGGTGATAAGACTAATGTGAGTTTCATGCTGAATGAGTTCAATAATATTGGAAAATCTGAAAATGAAATAGTCACTGATTTCAATGCTAGGTTCCAAAAAGCTATGCATAGATTGTATTAGGTAATGAGGCTAGATGACAATATGTGCCTTAATACATATTACAATGCATTTGATTCCAAGATGGCTTATATATTAAGAGATAAAAATCCTCATAACCTGAGGGATGCCTTTAGAATTGCCATAAATGTAGAAAGTAATAGAAAGACATCTGGAAAATTAGGAACAAGGACAGATGGAAGATTATGGCATGAAACCAAACAACAACCTAACAAATTTGCTAAAGAGGAGGATAAAATAGAAAAACTGGTTACTGCTATGAAAGATTTGACTGCTAAGGTCAACAAAAATGACAAGCCTCATTACAACTGGCAAGATAGACCTCCTAGGTTACATGATATGCCATACAATACAAATTGGAAGGATGGTAAGCCCCAAGTTGAGAAGCCTAAAATCGCCCAAAGTCAAGATACCCCAGATCCTTTAAAAGGAAAAATAGTTAATAATATAGAAAATACTCCCTGGTGTATTGCTTGTGATGGACCACATTCTCCTCATCAGTGTGCAGTGGCTCAAGCTCTGGAAGAATCCATGAGACCAGAAGCAGAGCTTGACATTAATATGTTTGAAACTATCATAGAAAGTGATGAGGAATCTGTGCAAAGTGAATACAGTGATGTGCTAGATAATGAAAGGTTAGTGCAAGGACAGTTAGCCTTAGGTTGGCATCCCACATTGAATGTGGTAACAATTGAAGATGAAGAAGTTCATCTTAGGAGGCCTAGTGAAGAAGAAGTTAAAAATCTCACTAAGGCTGCAATTGCCAAAGCAAAACATAACTATAACCTGAGAAGTACCAAGAGAGATACTGATCAAGGTGAGCCAGGTTCCATGTTTGTGAAAGAAGTCACTAAGAAAGGGGCATCAAGCAGTATTATTGCTACTTTTAAGGCCAGTCAAGAAAAAGAGGAACAAGTTAAAGACTTACCAAGAACCACAGATGCCAAAAATGCTGGTGATGTACAAAAGGCGGAAATGGTGAAAAAGGCCAATCAACTCAAAGTAGAAAAGGTTAAGGCTAGTACTGAAAAATGTAATAATTCTACTTTTGATATGGCCCAAGCTTTAACTCAAATGAAAGTTACCGTCCCATTAATAGAATTACTAAAGATTAAAGAGCACAAGGATGCAGCTTTGTCTCTACTCTTTGGTATATTTGATGGTGGCTCAGCATTACCCGCTGGTCCAGATAAAGTTGGAAAGGATCAAGAGTTCCAAACTCCAGAGGTATATGTTGGAACCCCTATCACTCAGGAGCCTTCTCAGGTGGACCCCTTCTATGTTACTCTGCTAGTCAATAACCGGTTAATTAAAAATTGCATGATAGATTCAGGAGCAGCTGCTAATGTAATGCCCTATGGTGTTATGAAAGAATTAGGATTATCAGTAACTACTGTGTATGGGAAATGTTATGCCATGGATAACAGAGAAGTGCCTGTGATAGGTACAATGAAAGATGTAGAAGTAAAAATAGCTGCATTTCCCGAAGCTACTTATAAAATGGATGTTATTGTCATAGATACTAAACCCCACTATGACATGTTACTTTCTAGGCAGTGGGCAACAACAGTGGGGGGAAATGTTCAATTGGACTTGTCTTATGCTACTATTCCTATTGGCGGCCATAAGGTCAAACTATACAGGGAGCCACGAGCTCCTAAGGTAATTGAAAATGTGGACCCTAGTATGCTTAATTGTATGATTGATGTGGATTTAGATAACTTCAGAATTCAGCCAGTATCACTTCAATTGAAGAACACTGACCCAATTGTAGTTGAGTTACAAGCACAATAGTATGGGTTGTGACAGATGTATTTTGATGGAGCTTGCTCCAAAGAAGGATCTGGAGCAGGGGTTCTTTTTGTATCCCCATCAGGTATAACCTTTAAATATTCATTCTTATTGGCATTCCAGTGCACAAATAATACTGCAGAGTATGAAGCCCTGTTATTAGGACTTGAGGTTGCAAAAAGGCATGGAATCCGACTGTTGAAAGTGATGGGCGATTCAAAGTTGGTTGTCTCTCAGGTAAGATCTAAATATGCATCCAAGAATGATAAATTGAAGCAATATAAGCATGCTGTCTGGGATGTTATTGAATATTTTGATGCCTTTTCTATCAATTGGATAGAGCGAACAAAAAATATTATGGCAGATTTCCTAGCTAATGTTGCTTTAAAAAATGATGATGCAACGCTAACTGGTATTTCCACTGTGGAAATAAAAGCTAGGCCTGCTATGCCTGATAATGTATATAATTGGCAAGTTTTTGCTGACGATGGAGATATTCTTAGGTTTATCCAATGTGTTGATGATTATGATGGACAAAAAATTGATTGCAATGCATTGGTGGAAGTGGTGGATGACAGAGAGACAATGTTTGGAAATGATATTGTCCAGTTGGAAACCAACGAGATACCTAAAGGGTTGGTGGAGTTAAAAAGTATGTTTAGTTATAATGATAGTCATTTACACCAGCAATCTACCACCAAGTTAGAAGAGTTGGAGGAGGTTAACCTGGGGACAGAATCATCCCCCAAGTTGGTATATATTGGAAAGAAGCTACCCCCTCATGTTAGGACTAACCTTATCAATTTACTGAAAAGGTATAAGCATGTTTTTGCTTGGTCTTATGAAGACCTAAAGGCGTATAGACAAGATCTTTTTCAGCATGAAGTTCCTTTACTTCCAGATGCTAAGCCTTTTAGACAGAAACAAAGACCTATTAACCCCTTATTAGAAACTAAAATGCAACAAGAGTTGACTAAATTGAGAGAAGGGGGAATTATCAAACCAATAAGACATTCTTCATGGGTCTCTAATATGGTCCCAGTAAGAAAGAAAAATGGAGACATCAGATTGTGTGTTGATTTTAGGAATCTTAATATTTCTTCTTTAAAAGATAATTACTCATCCCCAAATATGGAAGCAATGCTACAAAGAGTGACAGGATGTAATCTTTTATCCATGATGGATGGTTTCTCAGGATACAATCAAGTGTTAGTAAAAGAGCCTGAATAGTTTAAAACAGCTTTCACCACTCCATGGGGAACCTATGTATATGTAAGAATGCCATTTGGATTAAAAAATGCAGGAGATACATTTCAGAGAGCTATGGATGTGGCTTTTAAGGAATTCATAAATATCATTATGGTGGTTTACCAAGATGATCTAACCTGTTTCTCAAAGAAAGCTGATGATCATTGTGGACATCTAGAGAAGGTGTTTGATAAAGCTTTGGAATTTGGTGTATCATTGAATCCTAAGAAATGTCATTTTGGAGTCACCGAAGGAAAGTTATTGGGCCACATAGTTTCTAAGGAAGGGATAAGAATAGACCCTGAAAGAATTGAAGCAATTAACAGAGTGTCTGAACCTAGAAATGTGAAAGGAATCCAGTCTTTTTTAGGCAAAGTGAATTTTGTCAGGAGGTTTATTGCAAACTTTGCTGAGATAGTGAAGCCTATTGTCAAGTTGCTCAAGAAGGACGCAAAGTTTCATTGGGATCAAGAAGCTTCAAAAGCTTTTATGAAATTAAGAAGGCAATCCAGGAAGCACCAGTGTTGAGATCTCCGGATTATGGTAAGCCTTTTTCTCTGTTTTCTTTTGCCTCATATCACACGGTGGTTGCAGTATTATTACAAAAGGACAATGAAGGATATGAACATCCCATAGCTTTCTATAGTAAATCTTTGCAAGCGGCAGAACTAAAATATAAAACCATGGAGAAACAAGCTTATGCCTTGGTTAAAGCTGTTAAAGCTTTTAGGCCATATCTAGTGAATGCAAATATTATTGCCTATGTTCCACATGCTACAATTAAAGATATTTTGTCTCAGTCTGAGGTTATTGGGAAGAGATGTAGATGGATCAATAGAATTCAAGAGTTCAATTTGGAAATAAAGATCACTAAATTGGTGAGAGGGTTATGTTTGGCTAAGCTCATGACTGAGTCAAATCTCATGAATGTAGAAGTACACAATGTTGAGGTTAAAGATACTTTGGTTACTAGTATTGAGAGACAGCCATGGTACACAGAGATAATCCAAGTATTAAAAGGCAACATACTGCCAGAAGAAATGACACACAACCAAAAGAGAACTTTAAAGCTCAAGTCTCAAAAGTATGTGCTCATTCAAGGTGATCTTTTCTGGAGAAAAAGAGATGGGGAGTTACTAATGTGTTTGGATGAATTTCAAGCTAAACAAGTATTAGTTGAAATGCATGATGGAGTATGTGGAGGTCACTATTCTGCTAAGACTACTGCTGGTAAGATAATACGGGCTGGGTATTATTGGCCTACCTTGTTTAAAGATACCCATGCATATGTTCGAAGATGTGATTCATGTTAGAGATTTTCTTCTAAGCTCAAGTATGAAGGAGCCTTACCCCTGAACCCAGTCTCTGTAGAAGCTCCTTTTGTCCAATGGGGCATTGATTTTATTGGAGAAATTGCTGAGAAGTCAGGAAGGGGTCATGGATGGATTATAGTGGCCACAGATTATTTTACCAAATGGATAGAAGCTATTCCCACAAGAAGAGCTACTAGTAAAATTGTCATTGATTTCCTGATGGATAATATTGTGACTAGATTTGGAACACCTGCAAAATTGGTAATGGATAATGCTATGTGTTTTAGATCAGAAGAATTTGTAGGTTTTTGCAATAGTCATGGTATACTCATGTCATACTCATCACCCTATCACCCTCAGGGGAATGGACAAGCAGAATCTAGCAACAAAAGCTTGTTAAATATCATCAAGAAGATCCTAGAAGAAAACAAGAGGTCTTGGGATCAAAATTTGAAGTTAGCTCTGTGGGAAGATAGAATAACAGTTAAAAAATCCATTGGAATGTCACCTTTTGAGTTGGTTTATGGTACCCAAGCCAGATTACCGGTAAATAACCTTCTTCCAGTGTATAAGTTTTTGCAGGAAGAGAACATGGAAATATCTGAACCAATGGAGAACAGAATGATCCAAATTGTAGAAGTGGAGGAGCTTAGAACTTGTGCCCATAAGAAAAATCAGAAGCTCCAGTTACAGTCAAAATATCTTTTTGATAAAAGGACATCATTAAGGAAGTTTCAAATTGATGACATGGTTCTTCAGTGGAATGCAAAAGGGCTGGATAAAGGCAAACATAAAAAATTTGAATCATTATGGATTGGCCCTTTTATAGTTTGTGACCTGAATGGTAAGGATTCATATTTTTTGAAGAATATGAATGATGAGATGCAGGAATTTCCAGTGCATGGACAATTCCTGAAGCATTATTTCTCTTAATGTCCATGCACGGTAGGTCCTTTGTTTGTATATATTTTGTTTTCTTTCCTGCTTTCCTAGTTCTGGTCTGTGTTTTGGTCTGTTTCTCCAGAGTTTCCGAGTTTTCTTGTATTGATCTCGCAATCAACCATTCCCAGTCAGAGCCGCTGTTATCACTGTTTTAAAATTGGGTTCTTCTTTCTCATAATTGGCTATGGTACCTTGAAAATTTTCCGAATGAGGTGTAATCCCAAGTGCTTCAGCTTTGTTCTAAACCTTAGGGGTTTAAGGGTTTTAATTTTTTAGAATCTTTCCTTGTTAAACCCTCTGGTTTCTATTTTGTCGTTACTTTATTTCACTTAAGTCATGGGTCATGGGGTCGTAGGAAGTGTCCCCCCTTATTATTTACGTAGGCGGTTATGTTGATTATTTGAAAAATTTTCGCCTTGTATTATTTCATTCTAAAGTGTCGGGCCCAGTAAATGCCGATCAACTTGAGAAAGGATCTGACGATCGGCGCTATTTCGCAAGGGTTAAGCGCTCACCCTTTAAGGCCGCGAAATAGAGAGAATGAATGTCAACCGTCCATGTGTCATGACGGAGGAAGTAGAAGGTATAGCTGTCAGAGGTAGTTGGAGCCCCGTGGCTTCCTTTTGGCGTATTAAAGGGTAGCACGTGGCACAAGTCACCACAGTCAGCGGGTCAGGACCAAGGGTTCAAAAGTGGGCCCCAAAGATGAGTCGGCTCACAGGTGGAGATGACTTGGTAGGGATAGCTCTTACAATTTATTGAGACCCCGTGGCTCCTTCCAGCAAATGAAAAATTGACAAGTCAGCTCCGAAAGTGACAAGGCGCCAGGTGTCCATGACGTGTCCGTGGGCCCACCATCTCTGAGAGCCTTCTTAAGGGGTTAAATACCGATCGACTGTAGAGATGATCTGACGGTCGGTGCTATTTTGCAAGGGTAAAGTGCTCACCCTTTAAATCCGTGAAATAGTGAGAATGAATATCAGCCGTCCACGTGTCATGATGATGACGTAAGAGACAGACCTGTTGAGATGGAAGTGGGACCCCCCATGGTTCTTCTTCTGGCAAGTGACAGAGCGACAAATCAGCACAACAGGTGACTAGGTGCCAGGTGTTAGTGACGACTCAGCGGGCCCACCTTTCCTGGGACCTTTTTGAAGGATTAAAAGGTGATCAACTTGAAGGATGATCCTACGGCCCACACTATTTCGCAAGGGTGAGGTGCTCACTTCTTAAGGCCGCAAAATAGCGAGAATGAATATCAGCCGTCCATGTGTCATGATGATGACATGGCCAAAAAGGGAAAATATGGGCCCGCCACAGTATAAAGGGAGACATTCGGCCAGTATCAAAACAGAATGCGAAGGGATTTTCTAAGCCAATGGTCAGATGCCGCGTGGTATTATGTAGCCAATAGAAAGAAGGGACCCAGACTAAAGACAAAGCCGTCAAAATGAAATTAACAGTGAGACACTTGCAGGAAGGCTACGACCCGTTAGAGTAAAAATATGAATTCTCGTATGAATTCGATTTTGAAGGGACGACCGAAGCATGCGGAATCAATGTTATAGTTAAGGCCCAGAGTACAAGCATTTGATTTCCTAACAACCAAGTGTATATTTCTTTTAAAAGATTTTGTAGAAGAATAACGCAGAGTTATCTTTTTCAAATACAGAGAAGGTGAATCAGTTGCAGAGCGAATTCCTTCAAGCAAGCATCATGTTCTTTCTTATTTCGTAGCTATTCTTGTGTGGTGTAATAAGTGAAATTATTCCCATGTTACAGGAGTGTTTAAGAAGTGATATTCATCTTGTTGCATTTTCAAATGGCTCCTGAAAGGGAATTTTCTGGCAAGGTTGATTATTTAGAAAGAAGTGTATGTGATGACTTTTTAGAGAAGTTGACGCTGTCAACTAACTAGGCATCTAAGGCCAAAGAGTTAGTACCCAAGGCTCCCCATCTGAAGATTGGAGAAGGATTATATGACAAAGGTAATTGGTTGAGAGACCCACAGGTTGTAATGTCCGGGTTGGCGCTGTTTAGAGTCGGATTTGGAATGAGAAATTCTCCTGCTCCTCAAAATAGTGTTTGGGAACTAGATGTTGGGAAATTAGTAGTCCCAGGAGTATTCATGGATGCAGACTTGCTAACCCAAATGACATTAAACTATGATTCAATCACAAGGTGCATCTGGGATGTAAATGGGAAAACCCTTGTGGAAATCAATGCAGAAGAATTGAGAACAGCGTTTGGGCTCAGTGAGTTTACAAACTTCTTGGAACCCATAAACTTCACACAATTAGCCCAGGTGTACAGTGCACAGAGGAGTCATCTTAGGAATGGGCCTCTTAAAGAACTTTTTCTAAAAATAGGAGGGTTAGCAGTTGTAGGGCCCAACACACAAGAGCCTTTTTCATTGAGTATGTTTACCTTGAGGGCGAAAGGGATGTATTGGGGACTTTGCCAAGTTCTAGGAGAGGATGCTGAATCAAATATGCCAAACCATTACTTGTTAATGATTGTTCAAATTTTGAATCCTTCTCTTGCTATTACATTTGATTATGCTTCTTATATTGCCGATGCTATCCATGGAGGGTTGATAGGAATAAAAAATGGAAAGGTGGATAGGCCATTCGGATGGTACTCACTCTTGATGCACCTTTTTCTCTTCAAAGGTGGTGATTATTTCACCAGTGGAATGGACCTGGTAAAAGAAAAGGAAGGAGAGAAGATGCCAGTACAACTATGGAGTACTGTGTTGTCATGGGACAGAGAGGATGCTAGTTTTCTAAAATTCGATAAATATTTTGCATCCAAAATAAGGACTCTCCTTTTCTCTGACAACCCAAGAGTCCCCAAGGTTCTTCTGGAATTCTTAAGGCCAAAAGAATTCGCAGAGAATATCAAGATAGTTCATAACTAGGGTGATATGTACTTACATCCAGTCTCCACAGTTTTTAGAGTTTTTGGTTTCAGAGGTACCCCATTTTTGTTACCCTACCAGGTCCCCCTCAAAGTGGGAATAGCTGAGATTCTTAGACAAATTGGTGGCCTACAAGAGGCAGAGCTAACAGGCAGAGGTAAAGGGACAATTTTCCCTCCAGCTACAGTAGCCCACCAATTTGTAATTACAAAGGGAGGCTGGAATTGTTTTGAGGATTTCCTCAAACCCTACCATTTATCCACTGCAGTGTCCAGATGTGTTGATCCAGAGGACTTCTACACTGGTGTGTTCCGGAAGAAGGTAGCATGAAGAGGTAGGCCTCATCAATTCCACTTTCCTGAAGACCTCATCAGGAATGAATTTGATTTAGATGAACAGGAGTTGAGGAAAGAAAAATGGGTGGCATACAAGAAAGCCCTGGATTTTATGCATCAATTTGATGCAAGCTATGACCCATTGTCTAGCTTCTTCCCATTGAAAGAGAAAATAAATTTTTTGATAGTGTGCTTTGAAGATGTGATGAAAACACTAAAGGAGAAGAGGGAAGCTGTAATTAAGAATAACCCTGAAAAGGCAAGAATGATTTTAGGTAAATCAGCTTCTATTAAAGAAATCCCTCCTAGTGACTATACCCTGCATAAGAAATCAGGTTACAGTGTGCTGGTGTCTACAACAGGGGAGCCCTCTGCATCCAAAGGAAAGAGGAAGGTACAAGATGTCATTGACATCCAAGACAGCCCAAAGAAGCAAAGGGTGGGGAAGGAAGTGCAATCAGATACACCCTTGTATTCCCCATCCCAATCCCCTATCCACATAGGAGATGAACAAGCAGCAACTGAATACCTTTCTCAGTTGGGCAGCTTGGGAGAGATTGCATATACCTATGATGAAGTGGAAGAAGGGATGCCAGAAGAGCCCACTGAAGCACAAATGGACATCACCTCAACTGAATTTAAAGGCCAGGAGTGGGATCCTGAGATAAAGAAGGCCAGTAGTGCCTTTTTAGCTGATGATAGCTTTGTCACATCTGAAGCATTCATGCAATTTATCTGGAAGCAGCATATAGATAAATATAATGCTAGATGTGAAGCAATAAAGGCAGAGCAGCCTAATAAAGATCTAGCCTCAGTGGAGGAAGAAATAAAACAGGAGATGATGGAAGAATTCAAAACCATCACTCCTGAACAGGGAAGGGATCTAGTAGCACAAGCTGGAGTGCTCATTTTACCAGAATGGAATATTGCTGATGCTCTGGTGCTAGATGCAGTAAGAAAAGAGACTAAACCCATGGAAGGGGTTACATTCAGTAAGGACAATGCTGCACTAGTCATGTGGTCCCTCAAAAGAAATGAGGACAAAAAAGGTAAAGACACCTCAGGGACAAGTCACCTTGGTGGATTGATGATTAAAAGAGTAGAGAGTACAGGGGTAGTAGAGGCTGCTAGCATTGTGTTAGAGACTGCCAAATTCAGTGTTGCAGTGGCTAAAAAGGAAGCCAAAGAAAAGGAGGCCCTCTAGATTAAATTGGAAACAGTTTTGAAGGCCTATGACAGTGTCAAGGAGGAGGTAAGAGGCAAAGATAGCATCATTGCCAAATTGCAGAGCCAGCTGATGGGACAACACCAACAAGGTGAGTCTTCAACATTGATGATCGCCTCTTCTCCTACAAGACCTCCACCTACTAGCCCCATTATTGAGCTCCCACCATCTCCTGCGCCTTCCAGCTCTCGAATGATTGAGATAACTCCCCAAGAATTGGAGAACCTAAAGCAAACTCAAGCCTTTTATGCCAGGAAGTATGAGGAGAAAATAAAAGCCACAATCTCCAGTTTTGCAGACACTATAAATGCCTCACTGCTTCACAATAGTGTGGGAAAGATCATGGAGATATGGAATGAATTAAGGAGAGATAAGGTCATTTTGACACCCATTTTTGACAGATGGAGGCCTAGGGAGCAAGATTTAGAGTTCACGTGTGTTTCCTGTTATGAAGCAAGGGCCAATCCCATTATAAAATCTACCTCTGATGTTGCTAAAGTTTTAATGCAATTGGCTGCAGATGTAGAAATTGTGGATAGGAAGATCAATTTATGTAAGAAGGAATACACTGATCAGGTTTTTGAGTTGCTCCCAGGAATTTTTGCTAATCCAGATCAGCTTAAAGATAAGCAAACATGGCTCAATGAGATAGAAGCCAAGTTGTTAGCAAGGGTCAAGGGAATCATTGATTTGGATGATACCTCTTTCTTTGTTATAACTATACAGGAAATAGAAAGAATTAAATCACATTATAGTTTTCTTAACTCAGAAGTCAACAAACTGAGAAATTCTTGGAAAAGGTTGACTAAAGTTAAAAATGATGTGATTAGTTTTTCATGGCTGACAGAAGTGACATATAATGAGTGGGGAGTTAAATATTCCACCCATGATCCGGAGCAGTTGGAGAGTGCCCCTGAAGAGCCAGAAGAGGTTGCAACCGAACAACCTGTCGAACAGACTGCGGAAGTTGAAAAGAGCACATAACTGCTTTACGCAAAAATTGTAACCTCTTCAATTTTTGAAATAATTGTAACAAACTCTCCTCGAGAAGTCCGAAGCTTTGTGCGTCCATGTTGTTATAAATGGATACCAGGACTAGAGGAAAAGTGATCACAAAATTTTGTAAGAAAACTCTGCAGAAATATTATCTGAGCTTTTCCAAAGTTTAATGGAGAATCAGAATTTTTGTAAAATTTCTTCAAATGAATGTCAATATACAGGCCGTCAGTTTTGAGTAAAACTTTGTGTTGTCTTCAATTTCGTCCACAATTTTATTTACTGTTTTCATTCTGAACAATCCAGGATTTTTCTGTTTGATTGAAATTGTAAGGCAATCTCAGTATGGGTGTTTTTTAGCTTTTCTCTTTAGGAGGGAAATTAAATATGCATGATCACTCTTACCAGTAAATTCTTTGGGAGAAAATTTGAATTTTGAGGACCATAGTTTAGTTTGAAGCGATTGAATTCTTGTAGGTGTTAGGCATTTGCAAGGATTAGTGAAAACCAAGCTGATGGGAAGCATAAAGATATTTTGTTTCAGGAGTTTTATTTAAGTTTAGGTGACTCTGTAACCTTGGATAAAGCACTGGTATTAATCGAAGCTGTTTATTGCATGCTTTGTTGATCAAATATGCTGAAGTTAAGTATTGTTTCATCCTTTGTTTTCAGTTGCTTTCAAGGTGAATAAATCCACTAGTTTTCTGGACTGGTTTGCTGTGGATTTGTTGTTTAAAAGTGTGAAGTTAATTCACAAAAGGTATACCCACCTGGGCTCTAAGAAAAGCCCGAAGTGTAGAAGGTCTAACCAAACCTTGTCATATGTTGTCTCTGGAATCTCCTTATCCTTGATGTCTTCTCGGCACCCATTTTAGATCATATTATTCTAAGGGCATTGAAGGGAATCAGATTTTGAGAACAACAGAGACAACAAAGGACATATCAAAGAATCTTAAAGGCAGAAAGGGAGCTCTGTGAGATCGAAGAAAAAGAGGAGATTGCTCAATATCACAGAAACATCCACCGTTTCTTAACCAAGTACAAGTTTTTCGATGAAGTTGATGTGATGGATCACGTGGTGTGGGACAATGTCATTGCAGAACAACCCTTCTATCTTCTCTCTTTTTCTTTTGTTTTTAAAAAAAATTAATTTTTTTTTTATTTTTTACTTTGAGCAATTGATCATATATCAATTCACAATTGAGAAGTCATCACATTGCATTTTTTTAAATAGTAATTCGCAATTGATGATACACAAATTCACAATTAATCTGATATCAATTTACATTTGCTGTGTAGGTAATTCGTAGTTGTTAGATTAAGTTTTTCTTTTTCTGTTCTGTTTCAGTTCTGGTTTTTATCAGAATATCTTTCTGTTTATAAAAAGAGAGAACTTTGTAATTGAAAAATTAGGCTGGATAGCCCACAGTGTGCTTACTAACATCATTTTCTGTAGGGGTAGCTTAGAAACACTTCAATTTGGTGCAATTAAAATGAACCACAAATAAACTTGTCTTTTATTTCACAATTGCAATGAAGGTTAAAATTGAACCCCGTGCTTTTTTGGAGCAACATCTCCAAATAGAATAGAAAATCATTGCAATGAAAAGTTAAAAATAACCCTTGTTTTTTCGTGTATTCGAAGGGATATGTATTATGCTCTCCCCTTCAATGGGTGATCAAAAAACCAAACTCTCTTCTTTCATGCTTTTATTTATTTCTTGCAATTAAATCCTTTAGAAGGTCTGCCCTCCCGAGTTGCCCTTAGGGTGCCATTAAGGCCGGTGAGAGGAGACTGACCTAAGTGACAACAACTAAGTCCAAGTAATCCAAGCCACTATAAATAAATGCATATGTGACCACTCGAACGAAACCTCGTCTAAACACCATAGAAATTAGAAGCCAAACTGAGTCAGTAACCAGACACTTGTTTTATCATAGTGCAAGGGTGGGGAAGAATCCACCCCTAAGACACTCACCATATATCTCCCAAGATAACAGACTAATTGAGGAGCAATCTTCTTTGGTCTAATTTCTAGAAAAGGCAAAAAAATGGGTGCACCCTAGGGTGTGATAGGGATGTTTGAGCTGACAGAGTATCGAGATGTGGGCTGTGGTAATACTTGTGACCTTTTGACCTTAGGAGAGTCTGTCTGATGTGATATCAAATGACCCCAATATATCGAGAACAAAATGAGATCTTGAGAAAGATCCCAGCGTTCATGGAAATTTGAAAAAATTCCTTAAACAAATGTTCTTTTCATGGTTTTATTCTTTTAATGTGGCTGTTGTGTCCTTTGCTACACTTCAACAAATTCAAGACATTGCAAGATACAAATCACAACCTCAACAAAGTCAAAGTTTCAGTGTTCAACAAGATCAAACAAAACCTCAACAAAGTTAAGTGTCAACATTAACACCAACGTCAGATCCAAACCTTTTGCACAAATTTAAAGATGATGTACATGCTACTTTCAAGTGATCATAGGTCTTAGGCATTCAATTCATGCAGAAGTACCATTAGAATCATCACAAAAAGTCTTGACACAAGTCATTTCACCAAATTGTCTTAAGGTTTAGTGTTGCATTAGAGTGTAGGAATCATACCTAAGTCCATGGGTATTAGAGGAGATGGAGAATTTCCATTCGAACAACACAATTTTGGGCTGAACAATGACCAATTACAAATAATTGATGGTTTAGATAACCTCACTTGGGAAGTAAGAGTCAATCGTGCCCAATATGATACTGTTGAGGCTGTCATAGATGATGAAATCCGGAAGTCTGTTCGTCTTGATGAGAAACTAAGGAAAAAGATACAAAGAGCAGCTCAAAAAGAAGCCATTAGACAATTGGTAGAAAAGACCATAGCAACATTTCTCAAATCGTGTTAAAAGAGCAAGGTGTCAATCATTTTAGGTATCAATCATTTCTAGGGTCTGCATTGTCTGCATGTAGTCTTCAACGTATGGGTCTAAAAATGATAAATTCCCATTTGAACAACCCAATCTTGGGCGAAACAAAGTTCAATTAGAAATAATTGACGGTTTGAATATCCTTGCTGAGGAATTAATAATTGATCAAGACCAATACGACATAGTCCAAGCTGTCATAGATGAAGAAGTTCAGAAATCAGTATAAATAGACATAGACCTCAAAAATCGAACCAAAGAAGAGGCATAATTTGAAGCTTTTCGACAATACGTTGAAAATCTTGTTTTCAAATTTCAGAATCCTCGATAGCAAGTCACCGTTCATAGATTGCATTGCCTGCACTTTAGTTTTTAGGAAGTCATAGAAAGATATTTAGTTGCATTTAATCGAGTTTTGCATACACATTTTAGAGAGTCAAGATCACTTCGAAACAATATTCATGCCATTAACATGTGCTCAAAAGGCAAAAAACCAAATGGATCCTAACAATGATCCCTTGGTTAACCCAACATGGAATATGGTTCTATCCACACAACAACAAACACAGGGTCACACACCCGCACCAATGTCAACAAACACAAATAGGATGCCTTTCATTGATGAAATACGACATAATTTGACAAAGGAAGAGTTGGAAGCAACCCAACAAGATCCCGTGACACTAATGATTCTCAACGCTCTCATTAATAATGATAGAGACAAATCTCTCTCTCTCTCTCTTAGTCCAGAATGGAGCCGAGTTAACTCCAGGGGTAGACATTTCAATGACATTGCCGCAAGGTGTGACATTAAATCAAAATATACCTCAAATGCCTATTGCAACACAACATTAACACAAGGTATATCTCAAAATGCCAATATGGCTACAACCTCAACACAGTCAACAATGACATCAACAAGTACCAATATTACACCACTGACAATGCCCAACATCATGCTACAAGCTCCAATGGCTCACAACACTACCTTGGCAAATATAACTCAACCCACAGTTTCAGTTGGTTCCACCCACAATAGTCATAATATGAATAAATGGACAACTAGCTTGGCTCAGCCAAATGTCAGTCCATAATTTACATATTTCACACCACCTACTGGAACTTATGGCGCACAGTTACCTAATCTATCTACATTTCAACAAGCTTAAAGGTACTCAAATACTATCCCTTTTATGGGAAACACTCATCAAGTCAATACACCAATGACCCAAATAGAGATTCTGACCCAACAAATGGAGAAACTTTGAAAGCAAATGGCCAGTATGCAAGCAGGTAATGATAAAAAGAGATATACAATGGAGGATCTTTGTCTGTATCCTTCTAACAAAAAATTATACATGCCACCATTTCCCCCACATTTTGAAACTCCAAAGTTCGACAACTATAGAGGGAAAGGGGATCCTTGAGATCATATCAGAGAATTATTCAGGACATGTATTGAAGTAGCTCACAATGATACATACTTAATGAGGCTATTTTCCAAGAGCCTTGGAGGAACAACATTGGAATGGTTTTCACACCTTCCACCCAAAATTACTTCATGGGGAGAATTGGCTGAGTTATTTATATCCAACTTTGCCTTCAACATAGACAATCCAATTACCTTAATGGATTTATGTGCAACAAAGCAAAAAGAAGGTGAAAATTTCACCTCATTCTTGCAAAATGGAGAGGCATATATAGCAGATGTCTTAGTCACATCCCTGAAGCGGAACAAGTAGACATCTTTAATGAAAATCTTGTGCCTCCAATTAAATATCCATTACAAATGCAACACCTAAACAATTTGAAATACATAACAGAAAAAGACATCAAATATGAGAAAGGCCTATTAGAACAAGGGATATTGAAACACCACAAGGATAGTGGACTGACCACCAACACAAACAATGAAAGGCCAAAATTTTGGTCTAGAAACAAAAATGTCACAAATGATGGAGTTGTTGACTCACATGTTGTAAACAGAGCTCAACTGACTATATCTCTACAAGGACCAACTGATTTTGCCAACAAGAACCAGTCCTAGACAAACAACACCAATGCACTACAATCAAACAATCCAAGGCCACCAAGGATAGGTGCACCTAGAAGAAACTTTACACCCCTCAAAGAACCTATTGAATCAACACTAAAAAAGTTGATACAGAGCAATGCCATAACTTTACCAGTAGCTAGGCCATATGAACCAGGTCTATTTAAGCCCGCTTGGTGGAATGACAATGATTTTTGTGAGTATCACCACAATAAGGGTCACAAGACAAGAAGTTGCTACAAATTGAAGAACCTCATCCAGGATCTCATTGATCAAGGTGACATTACCGTGGATACCAATAAGGCACCAAACACAAGTAATACCATTTTCAAAGATCCTTTCATCAAACATGACAAAGGAAAGGCTTGTAGTTCTAATGCACAAAACAATACTGCCAATTATACCAATGTCGCATTTGACTATGCCATTAACACACTAAGTGTAGGAGATGAAATGGTAGCTACAATCACAGTAAATCCCTAAAAGCAGAGATTGTGCTGTCATCACTAGAAGATCAATGGTCACATTACAAGGGGTGCCTTCAAACCCCCCTTCAATAAATAGCAACTGCAATATGGTGGATCAATTGAAATGATCTCCAACCCAAATTTCACTATTTGAGTTATTTTGCATATCACCAACTCATAAGGCAGTCCTGGATAAAGCCTTACAAGATTCGGTTGTTGCTAGAGATATTGAAGAGAACACATTCAAATCCATGGTTGGAAACTTGGTAGCTTCAAAGGTCACATTCACTGAACAAGATGTACTTGCAAACCAACCCATGCATAATGATCCCTTGCATTTGGAGGCTTTGGTTGATCGAAAAAAGGTTCGAAGAGTACTTATAGACGGTGGAGCTGGCCTTAACATATGCACTCTACATTTGATCAAAGCTTTAGGATATTCTAAACATTATATTGATTCTACCAAGAGAATCAATATCAAAGCCTATGATGACAAGGAACACCCCTCTAAGGGTGTGGTGACTTTACCAGTACAAGTAGGACCAACTACAACAAACATCACCTTTCAAGTCCTAGACATAGAATTGGGGTACAATATGCTATTAGGTCAACCATGGATACATACAATGCAAGCAGTACCATCAAATTTTCACCAATGTGTAAAGTTCCCATACAATGGCATAGAAATCATTGTCCAAGGTGACCCAAACCCTTTTCAACACTGTAATTATTTAAGGGCAAGCTCAGACAATCAAGTTCCAAACAATTGGGAAGCCCCTCTTCACTTACAAATGGAATCATTATCAATTAAAGAAACAAAGAAAAATACACCAACCACATCTTCTTTGCATATTAAAGAAGTTGGTTGTGGAGAATATTCCATTTTGAGTACATCAGATGACAAATAATCATCCTTTTCTCTCAGGTCTTTTGGGAAGCCTCAGAACACAATAGTGAAGCAAGATAAAGGAAAAGAGATAGTAAAGTGTTCAAATTATTTCTCTTTCATTAGATGGAGAGACCTACAAGAAGAATCTCTAAATGAAAATATCAATCATTGGATATACATAGAAGAAGATGATATGATAGTACCCAGGATACCTCTACATCAATATGGTAATGACTTCAAGATGTTACCAAAACATGGGTATGATGGCACCGTAAGATTAGGACTACAAAAGGAAGGAATATTAGAACTTGTTTTGCCACATAAAAACCCAAATAATCAAGGCTTGGGATATAGACATGTGCCACAAATAACAGAAGCCAGACAACGTACATTGGATATACTGAACAAGCCTAGGCTACCCTCAGAATACATACCTCAGAATCAATCATCAACAAAGATCTATTTATCTTAACCTCAAAAAAGAAAGAGAGCACCAACATCTCTTATCATGGAATCAGATGGTCAAGACATGAGGCAACTTCAACAAGAACCAAGGATAGAGACATCTAGTAGTACAGTGCCTGAAACATCTACACAAGCAAACATGGTAACATATATAGGCTTAACACCAACATATGAGGCAAATCCTTGGTTACTGTCAATAATTTTGCCAAGAGAAACAACTTCAGCTCCTCCATTTGAGTTAGATGAAGAAAGATTGCAAAGACTGATACCAGGCTTAAGAAGGCTATCCATAATACAAAGAAGATCCACTGATTCACAAAAAACTTAGTTACAAGAACAAGAGCAGATAAGTGACATAGAATCAAAAAGTGAAACATACATAGAAAGCGTCACAAATTCTCATGATTATGAATTTCCATCTGATAATGAAGACAACCCACCACTAATTTATGATGAAGACACATCAGATCATAGCCAAGTATGCATGATATCAACATCTTCTAAGACAACATGTGACAAAGAATTACCCCTTATGCATCCATGTTTAATTAACTGGGGTCAAGAAGGAAAGCCACAATTAGATTGGTTTCAAAATGATGAAGCCATAGCTGAAATTTTGGGTGCAAGGGACAAATTCCCTTATAATGATCACAAAGCTCTATGCAGTAGATTTGGATAGAACTGCATATTTTGGAGAAGCAAGCTTCTCTCCTGACCATGATAGTGATAATAAAGCAGAACACATAATTAATGCTCTACCTATTGATAAAGAACAGTCAAAATTATTGGTAGAAGAAACTGAGGAAATCAACATCGACGATGCTGAGAAAGTTCATAACATTCACCTAGCAAAATCCCTAGATCCAGTGGAAAAAGAGAAATTTATCAAATTCTTTAAGCAAAAACCAATTAATTTTGCATGATCTTATGCAGATATGCCTAGGTTAGACCCTGAATTGGTCTTACATCACTTGCCATTGCTTCTAGGGGTAAAACCATATAAGCAGAAGCTCAGGAAGATGCACCCTCACATAGCCTTGTTAGTCAAAATTGAGCTACAAAAATTGTTAGATGTGGGTTTCATTAGGCCCATAGACTATGCTGAATGGATTTCAAATCTAGTCTTGGTATCCAATCATACTAGAAGTATCAGGATCTGCACTGACTTTAGGGATCTCAACAAGGCTTGCCCAAAAGATGACTTTCCACTCCCTAACATAGACATCGTAGTAGACTTGACCCCTGGAAATGAAATGCTATCACTTATGGACGGTTTTTCTAATTATAGTCAAATCAAAATTGCACCAGAAGACCAACCTAAAAAAACATTCACTTGTCCATGGGGAACATATTGCTGGAATGTGATGCCATTTGGCCTTAAAAATGCAGGTGCCACTTATCAAAGGGAAATGACTAACTTGTTTCATGACATGATACACACAATAATGGAAGGTTATGTAGATGACTTGCTAGCAAAGTCCAAAACAAGGGATAGTCATTTAGACATATTGGCTAAGATCTTTGATAGAATTGAGAAATACAAAGCAAGACACAATAAAAAAAAATGTGTCTTTGGGGTAACATCCGACAAACTCTTGGGCTTCATTGTATCCAATCACGGAATTGAGATAGATCCAGAGAAAGTGAAAGCTATTTTAGACATGCCATCACCTACTACACTCAAATAATCAAAAGTCTACAAAGGAGATTATAGTCCATAAGGCGCTTCATTGCCCAATTGGCAGAGAAGTGCCAACCATTTCAACATGTTTTAAAGAAAGGTGTTACATTCAAATGGACACAATAATGCCAAGAGGCATTCGAGACACTAAAAGAATATCTTTTATCCACACCAATCTTGGTTCCACCAGTACATGAGAAACCATTACTCCTGTATATAGCTACAACAAACTCCTCCTTAGGTGCTCTCCTAGCACAACATGATGAACAAGGAAAAGAGAGAGATGTCTACTACATCAGTAGAACACTCATTGGGTTTGAACTCAACTACACAAAATTAGAAAGAGCATGTCTTGCAGTAGTTTTCGCATCACAAAAAATGAGACATTATATGTTGAGTCATAAAGTACAACTTGTTGCACAATTTGATCCACTCAAATACCTAATGAATAGAGAAACACTAACCAGAAGACTTGTAAAGTGGGTCATGATACTCAATGAATTCGACTTTGAATATGTCAATAGAAAACCCATAAAAGGACAAATCATAGCAGACCAACTTGAATAAGCACCCTTACAAGATAATCATCCAATAATGATAGATTTCCAAGATGAATCTGTATTTGCACTATCAACACAAACACACTGGAAAATATTCTTTGATGGTTATCATGGAGTAGGAGCAAGAATTCTATTCATAACACCTCAAGGAGATTCAATTCCCAAATCATTCAGGATTAGCTTCCCTTGCACCAATAATAATGTTGAATATGAAGCCCTAATGGTAGGACTACGCACTGCACTACAATGGAAGATCAAGGACCTACAGGTCTTTGGAGACTCACAACTTGTTATTAATCAAGTCAATGATGATTACAATACAAAAGATGACAAGCTACAACCATACAAACAATTCATGGAAGAATACAAGTCATACTTCACCGAAGTCACATTTGAACAAATATCGAGGGTGCAAAACAAGGCAGCAGATGAAATGGAAATAGTAGGATCTCTCTTGGATATGCCAAACGATGGAACTCACTTTGAATTTCAAGTGGAATAACTCATTCTCCCAGCTTATGAAATACCATCCACTGAATATGTATGTATGATAATAGGACCTAAATCCCCATGGTACAAAGATATATATGCATACCTTCATGATCAATATATACCTCCTGATCTTTCACGTAATCAAAGTAAGGCACTCATCCGACAATTGTCAAAACATTCAATTATTGCTGACACTTTGTAAAGAAAAAGTGTAGATATCACATTACTCAAATGTCTTGATGCTGAGGAGGCACAAATCACCTTGAAAGAAGTTCATAATGGCATAAGTGGCACACATTCTTATGGACCCGCTCTAGCAAAAACACTATTGCGAATGGGTTATTATTGGTCTACAATGGAAAATGACGCTTACAAGTATGTCCAAAGATGCAAGCAATTCCAAATACATGTGAACCTCATTAATGCACCTGCTCAAGATCTTCAACCAATAACATCACCATGGCCATTTTCACAATGGAGATTAGATCTTGTAGGGAAAATAAACCCTACCTCCTCCAATAGACATAAGTTTATCCTCACAACTACAAAATATTTCACAAAATGGGTTGAAGCAATCCCGATGACTTTCACAACAGGAAAGCAAATAGCTAAATTCATTTTGAATTATATTATTTGCAGATATGGGGTACCCATGTGCACTGTAACTGATAATGGACAACCCTTGAAAAATCAAGAAGTAAGTGAGCTTTGTGAAAAATTTAACATTCAACAATGTTTTGTGACACCCTACTATCCCTAAAGCAATGGTCAAGCTGAGGCAACAAACAAAACTATTTTAATTTTTTTAAAGAAAGTTGTCAATGACAGTGGACGAGATTGACATCTCCAACTAAATCCGACCCTCTAGGCTAATCAAACTAGTGTCTGCATGACAACTGGTACAACACCATTCTCTTTGGTTTATGGTGCAAAAGATATTTTGCCTATCGAAGTAGAATTTCCATCCCCAAGGGTCTCTCTGAAAAACATTATCTCAGAAGAAGACTATAGAGTAGCACATTTGCAAGAGTTAGAATTCCTAGATGAAAAATGAAAAAGGGCTCTAAATCATTTACAAGGATATCAAAGCAGAATGAGAAGAAGCTACAACAAAAGAGTCAACCCACATTGCTTCAAAATAGGAGATATCGTTCTTAAAGAAAATCAAAGGAACGTCACTGAATGCAAAAAACAAGGAAAATTTGAACCTAACTGGTTAGGTCCTTTTGTCATAAAGAAAGTAATTGGAAATGGTGCTTATCATTTGCAAATTATGGATGGAGATTCACCCCCCAATCCCATCAACAACATGCACCTAAAAATATATTACATATAAGGGTGGGTTCATTTCATTTTTCAGTACTGCATTTGCATATTTCTTTACCATTGCATATCATTATTCATTTCTCATATAGTTGCATCAATAAAAACATGATGATTGTCTAAGTCATTCACCTCTTTGCACTGAAAGGAATGAAGGTTGAATCATTTCCTATATACTTGTTCATGAAGTCCTTAGGAGGTCTTTAGTCATTCATCTTCAACATCACATTGTGATTAAGCTTTATCCTTGGTTGGGTAGAGGTTTCATTATCAAGTCTTGTTACCCAAAATCTATCAAGTATTCAACGTCATAATGATATATAAGTAAAATATCATGTGCGATAAGAGATTGACTATGGGAGCATGTAAATAACTCCATCAGGGCTATGGACGTCTACTAGAAATGGACCAATTGTTGAGAGATTATAGTGCATAACCTCATCAAAGCCCTAAAGGTTTGCTGGTAGCGAGGCTCTATCCAGGTTGCTTTTGAAGTTAGAATAACTCACGTAGTTATCCACACAGGATTCTAAGGGTCTTTGATGGTTATAAGAGTCAAAATAAACTCAATTGGACACACATGGGCAAAAAAAGATCAACATTTCAAGAATTGATGGAGAAGTTTTTTGTGCCTCCATTCACAAATCTTGGTTACATAGTGTGTTAGGTTGGATGGTCTAAGTCTTTTTGAGAATGGATTGAACTACTATCTCTGAAACGTTTCTCACCTTTAATCAAATTAGTGCAGGTCAAAGTGAAGGAAACACACAATCATCCTTGTTTGAATAGGAACCGCATACTAGTCATGCATCCTGCATAACTCATATAAAAAATTCATTGTCTCCACATACATGTTGCATATCATCATCATAGGTCTTCACTTGGGGGCATAACTGAGAAAATTCTAAAAATCAGATAAAGACTTGGAAAAAAATCCAAAAACATTCAAATAAAAGTCTTGAAAAACATCAAACAAAAACATCAAACAAAAACATCAAAAAATTCAAAAATCCAAAAATATTGAGATAAAGTCGTGAAAAACATCAAACAAAAACACAAAAAATTCAAAATTAAATAAAAACATTCATAAAAATTCCTGAACAAATAAAAAACAAACTAAAAATCCAGCAAACATAAAAAACTTGCAATAAATTATTTCGCAAGAATCAAACACCCTAGCAGATATCTAACAAACACTTCACATGAAGTTAAACAAAGGATACAACTATCTTATCAAAACAACTGCAATCAAACTGATAAACTGTCTAATCTATAAAATCACTATCAAACTATCAACATGATCAACATCTTGTCTTAAACAGAATCGGTATACTCAAAACTAGACAGATCAGTCTTATACGGGGTCCAAAACTTCTGAAACCAAACATTATCAAAATCACATGAAACATATCAAAGCAAAGGTGTAGTGAGTCTAACTGCTGAGTTTTGTCTATTTTTGGTTGACTCTTTTTATCAAATTGGTGAAGATCATTGCTTTTAGCTACTCAAGGATGTCCAAAAGTGACTAGAGGAGCTGTGATGGGCATGATCCTTTTCTTTGTTTTCTATTTGTGGTTTGAACCAATGAAGTTCTGGGGCAATTTGTCTAGTGGGTGTCTGTGATAGGAGCATTCAGCCTTTGAATGCCACACATACCTCGACCCCTGGTGTAATTCATAGAATGGAGGGTTCATTCCTTGTCTGATACGTGTTTGTTTCCTTGCAATGAGATATCTATACATCTTGGTTCCTCATGCCTTGGTGTAATAAGCTCCATTGTTACATAATAAAGCTCAATGATGATAATGTATTGCACTAGGAATAAAGAAATGAAGAATTTCTCATCAAAATTCTATTAAATCATCTCTATCATATCTAAATTTGGAATAAACAAAGGTTGATTCAATTGATTGATCATTTCATATCTATTCCACGTCTAACAACTAACAATTCTTCTAAATTCACAGTTTTCAACACCTATTTTGACACACAAAAATAAACATCATCACATTACATTTTCATATATATCATTTCATAATGATAGTCCTTTGCATTATAATAAGAATTTGATCAACCATTACCATGAAGTTCACAATAGCATAAAACACAATAAAGAAACATTATACCATGAAGTTCATCGTCAAATATCTCATCAAGAATGCATGTCATATATGATATAAAAATGTGTCAAAATACATCGTATCTACAACATCAACATCAATATCCAATCTCTCAACCTATGCTACCTCTATCAATAGGTGCATCTCGCCTAACTCCAGTCTCTCCTGACAATGCCCTAGGTGGACCCATCACTCCTCCACTACTAGTTTGTTGAGAGGTAGATCGACTCGATCTTCTCCCCATGAAAGCACTAAAACTAGGCTCCCTCTGACCCTCAGGAATAGCTCTCTCATAAGATTGCCGATAATAAATAGCCTCTTATGCAACAACAAAATATCTATCTACCTGGCTACATGCCTTTGTCACTGGCCCAAATAACTGATCATATGCATCCATGGTAATTTGAGCTCTCCTAACTACCTCATCCCTTTCCCTCTGTAGATGATCCCTCTTTGTAGTCAACTCCTCCATCGCCTACCTATACTGATCTCTATCCTCCATCCATCATTGCCACAAAGTAGTGACCAGGTTCTCTAAATGCCTAACTCGATCTCTCCATCCCTCCTCATCTCCTCTCTCTGCACCTCCAGACTCCCTAGCCCGGGGCATCTCCACATCATGTCCATCATCCCTGCCCTCATCTCCATCATTGCTTGATGAGCCTAATCCTGACTCATCGCCCTCATCAAAACTGCTCTGAAAAAATAGACATAAATGAGCAATAAATCATGCAACTCACCATGCCACCAGTGCCGGGAGGTCTCTGATAAGACTGCACTCGCTTGGATAAATGCAGCCTCACTCCGTGACTTGCCATTTCGCTCCAAGGATGCTGAAAGTACTAATATCTTTAAGGACTTCTTGCAAAATAAAATAGTGCAAATGAGCTCAAATCAATACCAATCTTCAATTTATAAGCTCAAAATTAGGGTTTATCTCAACATAACGCCTGTAGACCCCTCCAACTTCAACGCAATTGTAGACATAGAAAATGAGATCAAAAGCATTTCAAACTTCATATTATCACTATCTAGCACATTTCCGAAAAATTGGTCTTCGTTCCACAATTTTCTGACCACTTTTTTTGAGGGGGCATATTTATACCCTAAGTGTCATCAGGACATACTGGGGCAGTTTTTCTTTTCATTTTATTTGAAACAATGTCGGAACAAACAACGTCGTTCCGACATTATCTCAAAGAGGGGCAAATGTAGACACCTAAGAATGTCTCAATAATTGTATACTAATTATTCGTCTATTTAATTAAGTAATTCTTTAATTATTTGATTAAACTAACTATTTCTTCTAATCATCGCCCTTCAACACTTCTAATTATTCTATTTCTATTCTCAAATCATTTTAATCAGTTAACCCTATCTCAATTATTAATTAATGTGACAGTTTCTTCCTTATTCGTCTTCACATGATGGAGTTGTCTTTTTAATGTGAGAGCTTTGATGTTATTGTTTATTTCATACATGTCTTCAAGTGATTTGAACATGTGGTATGCTATGTCATACTTTTAAATTATTGGAACTATATGGTCTCTAATTGCATCCACGATCACTTTCATGGCTTTTCCATTGTTCTTGTTCCATTGAATTTTCTTAGCATCATCATTTGGTTCAGGTATGTTTCCCTTTATAAATGAATCTAGTTCATTTTCCTTCAAGGTAAGCATAATCCTAAACTTCCATGATACAAAGTTTGACGCTCCTTCAAGACGATCTTTGAATCTGACTCCGCTTGCCATTCTAAATAAAAGGAATGTGATTCTTCTTAAGAGCAAAATGATATGATAGGTAATCTACTTATCTCAAATCTAATTAGATCTTCCTTGACCTTGCTCTGATACCATGTTAATGTATATTAGATTTATTAGTAGATAGAAAACAGGTATCTTTTAATTTTATGTTTCAGAAATGATGCTCCTACTAACCTATGAATCTTGCATGTTGCTGCAAGTGTAAGGAGGAATACATAGTAAGTTAATTTACCAAGTATGATTATTGCTGAGTGAGAAGAATAGATCGATCTTCAAAGGCATATACTTATTGATTTTTGTACCACCTTCATCAATCTATTTGTGAATTATATATATATAAATGAGGAGGCACATCGATGGATAGACATGTTTCCACACGTGTGGAGACATGTCTGTCCATCGATATGTCTGTTAATTTAATATTACAAATATCATACCGATTCATAGTCGGTAGTTTCATAATGCATTAACAAACCATTTAATATTACAAACATCATACCGATTCATAATTGGTAGTTTCATAATGCATTAACACAAACCATTTCATTTACCAAACCGATTCAATTGGTAGTTAACTATTCATTTAACACAACTGATTCACAATTGGTATGTTAAAATGAAGAATCCTTAATCGATATACAGGTAAATCGATACACATTATTGATTTATGGTAAATCGAAGAAGATAGTTGATACACTCTATCGATGGGGTATGGATCATGCACGATCATAGATTTATACTTGGAAGATTATGATAGATATATGATCAGCCATTAGATTATTTAATCAGATTTAATTTATTCATGACAAGAATATTATTGTATGTATATTAATATATATATAATAATAATAAACTCAATTATTATTATTATGTATATTGGTATAAATATATAAATTATTCTAATGATGTAAGTCTCATTCATGATCATATTTATCTGACCGAAGCTATTATCTTTAACAACTATGCCATGCTTTAGATGAGTGGAGGCATCCATCACCTCAAATACCACCTTGCATGAATCTCTAGCTATTATGTACAATTGTACCCAAATGTTCAACAAGAGGTTAAGTGGGATAGAAACAAGCCCCCCTATATTTGATCGAGCAAGAAAGATTAGAAAGAGAAAGGACACACACAACCATTTCATCCATAATGAATTCTAATATACCACAAGAATCAAAGGAAGATATGGGGATAAAGATTGTGGGTTGATGTCATGGCCTACAAATTTGTAGCTCACCCACTTCATCAAGCTGCAACTGTATTACCAAAAAATGCACCAATTTTATTGCCTTCATTGGAAGGAATATTTTGGAATAAGTACAAGCATTGGGAGATAGAATAATGTTTTGGTATTACAACCTTTGATTCAACATGGTAAGAATCCCTTATCAGGACAATTTGGTCTTAGGCTTGACAATTGCGAGGAAAGAGTAGATTGGTTGTTGCTCCAAACAACAAATGGAAAATATGGAGTTAGTTGTGGAAGAGAAAACAAGGGGGAAGACATTTGAAATGTAAATCTAAATTTTTAAAAGACTTATGATGAAGTGTTTGAATTGTGGTATAACTGAGCATTTTAAAAAGCAATGCAATTTTAAAAACATAATTATGTGTTGGGGCTTGGATCTGAACATTTAAGCAATGCTGAAGGCTTTGCATATTTCAAATAGGCTATTAACTATTTTATTGTCATTATATTATATGCTAGTGGCATGTCACTAATTAGAAACAATAAGGAAATAATTAAGAATATTCAATCTCAACTTTTATCCTAATATGAAAGATCTTAGTGCTTCAAACTTTATTTTGGACAAGAATATTAAAATATATTGTTTAAACAAGAAGCTCTATTTGAATCAAAGTAAATATGTCAAGACTATTTTGAGACGTTTATAATGCAAGAGTGCAAACCTATTGAAATTTCAGTTTTTGTTGGTTTAAAGTCATCTACAAGATATAAAAAAGAGTAAGAAATTAATATGAAAAGAGGGGAATTGAAATTCTGATTTTGAGTTTAATACCAAAAAGTGTTCACATCAATCAAGAAATGGAATGATGAGGGGGAAATAATGGAGAATATGGATTAAGAAAGGATTAATAGAAGAAGAAATCAATTGACTAAAAATAAGAAAGTGAATTTTAAGGACAAAAATGATGAAAGGTTGTGACCCTTTGAAAGGGTGGTAATTGTGAAATCTTGTGACCCATGCAAAGGGAGGGAACGATGGAGGGGTGTGACTTCTCCCTCACAATGGAGGATATAAAGGGAAGTAGGAAAATTACATAGATAACATATTGTTACTAATATATATGTTTATATATATATATTGTTATTGTGTTGTGCAAGAAGTTAAGTCCACTTGTTGGCCAAAAAGTGGAAGTGTTTTCCTTGTTTTTCAAAATTCATCCCAATTGACCTAAAAATTTGAAGCACTTAAAGATAGTAATATGAAATGTAGTGCTCAAAGTCTCATTTCCAAATATATAATTTATTTTAATACCCAAATGATACAATTGAATTTCAATAGGCATGTCTAAAAACCACTATTTAAAAGTCACCTTTTCAGGACAATACCATACCCGTGTACAACAACCATAATTTGACCTAAATGAAAGTATTTTCTGAATCCTTTTGGGAAAAAATTTGTCACACGCTCAAGATTGTTGAGGATATTTTTTTGTATTTTTTTCTAAATAATTTTTTTACATATTTTTTTTTATTGGTCATAATTGTTGTTTTGGAAACCCCTTGTGTACACCAAGCATAAATTAACCTAAACATATCATTTTTTATTTTTATTTTCAAAGTAAAAACAATTGTCTCTAGTTTGTTGTCATATAATTTTTTTTTTCGAAAAACGTAAAATTTTTTATATTAAAAAAAAAGAAAATCTATTATTTCAAGTTTATGGACCTATTTCATTAGAAAATATTTCAAAAATAAAAAAATCAATCCAATTAAAAAAAATTACATATTTGGGGGATCACCTTGTGGTGTAGTGGTTGCATTGTTAATGGTGCAACCAAGGTTCAAATCCTCGCTTGGCTAAAATGGTGTTACTGTCGGTTTGGGCCCACCTTGGTGGACATGCATGAGTTTTGTGGACATGCAAAGATTGGAGGACACACATGCGCTTGTGGAGGTGGATTTCGAAGACCATGTAGGAGGTGGAGGACATGTGAGGAGATGTTGAGGAGGAGGTTCTCAAGAGGAGCTTAAGGACTAATTGTGCCAGACCCTCATTGGGCTGGTGTGCTCGTGGACCTTGTGCCAAACCCACGATAGGTGTGTGTTGTGCACAGACTCTATGTTGGACCCACATGGGTCTTCCATGCCTGGTGTTTTTGTATTAGACCCATGCAAGTATTTCAGTCTTACAAGCTCAGGGTCCTTGTTGGGCTTTCATGCTCATAGGCTAAAAATCCATGTAACCGACCAAAAAAAATTACATATTTGAAATCTACATAGTCTCATTTATAATTGGTTTTAATTTCACTAAAAATTCTACAATTTTTTTCTAGATATATGTCCGAAGCCATTATTTTGTATGGACATTCACATGGCCTTCAAGTTGTAGGTCAAACTAGGTCCAAAACCAAGGGTTGACTCCCCAAGTACTTTTTTGAAGCGAAATCGAAAGCAAATACTGGGCCCAAAAATTTAAATTTCATGAAACAAGATCCTATATCATAATCAAAATCTTGTTTGCTTTATTTAAGAAATTTAAATGGTTAAAAAGAAAACAAGATCTCGATTACGATACAAGATCCCATTTAGAAAAAAAGTGAACAATTTCTTGTTTCATAAACATAATCTCATTTAATTTTAACTATTTTTTAAAATGACTGTTGTACTTTTACAAGTAATTTTCTACAACATCACATGGTCACTTGTACAACTAGCAATGATAATTTCTTCATTTTATATTGATTCTTGTCTTGTTCATGCTCTTTCTTGCAATATTCTATCCAATTTTGGAAGGAGTCAATCATTGAGATAACTTTGGACTGGAATAATGTACATGTGATGATCCATTTTGAGGGGGATTATTTTATTTTATTTTTTAATTTTTAAATTCAATCAAGTACAAGTTATAAATTTTTTAATCACGGGATCTAAACATTGTCAAAAGAGGAAATAAAGGAGGGTCATGACCCTTGAGGAAATTGAAGCACATAGAGAGGAGAACAAATGAAAAAAAGAGAGAAGAGTGATGATTCAAGCAATGAATAAGATTGATGCATCTGGATCCATGACAATTGAATAAAAAATCATTGAAGATCCCATGTGGGATAGGATGGATGTAGATGATTCAAATATGGAAGATGTGAATGTTGAAGCTAATACGATTATAGAAACTAACCCTAGTAAATCCTCAAATCCAAGTACATCTTCAAATCCACACTTTTAAGATATGGAAAATGTGGCTGTAGATGATATTCATGTCGATCATTTATTAGAAGATAGATATACCAATCTTGATATTGATATTGTCCATGACAAAATGGTATAAAGAGATTTAAAATGAAATCCCTTGTGTTGGTGAAAATGGAAATCCTTTTGGTGTTGAAAATGAAAATCCTTGTGAACATGGTGCCTTGTGTTGTTGAAGATGAAAATATTTTTTTGACAATTGAAAGTAATGTTTTGGATAATCTCCATGGTAAGACTTATTGGAGACAGATAAGAATGTATGCCAATAGAATATACCAAAAAAACAAAAATCCAAAAAAACTATGATTTAAATATCAACTGATGATGCAATTGATGAGAATGTGGAAAATGAGAAATGTAATAAAAAAATTAGGCATTTTTGTGAATTCAACAAAAAAAGATGAATCACTTAAAATGCTATGTCTATTTTTGCAAGTTTCAGTGAGTCTATTGGCAAAAGGAGTTGATCTAAAGATAAGAATGCAACACGAAGAGCTATAACAACTATTACTGTGAATAAAACAACTTTGAATAAAAAATGTTAAGCAACACTAGTGGACTTTTAAACATACATCCTAAAACATTGATAAGAGCATCAAAGAGAAAAAAAAGTATTGAAAACGATCCAATCAACCAATCTTGGAGTTTTAGTGGTTGAATCCCAAGGTATGACATGAAATTGAATATTGAAATCAAATATTTGGTTGAAAAGTATTGACATGATAATACAAGAGTATCATCTAATGCTAGAGATGTTTTGAAACTAAGAGTGGGGTCCAAAATTTATGATCCTCATCAAAACACCTATTAGACACAACTCAAGATGAATTTTATATAATTTTTTTAGATGACACAATGTTACATGGAAACATCACCATAAGTCAAAGATCATTTGAAAAATGTAAACCTTTGTTTGTGATAATTAATAAGCAATAAATCTCTTGTTGTTGTAAAATGCATGTGCAATTTCATTATTGTTATGACGTTTTTTGATATACATGTTTTACTTTGCATACTAATATGATTATGTAAGAATGTGGTATTAATATTGCACCTTGTTGGTTAACAGATTTGTCCTTCTTAAATACCTTTCAAAAATGACTCCCGAATGCCCAAATTGAAAGACAAAATAAGAACCAACACTTGAGTCACTTGCAATGGTGAGTGCAAGTGCTCTTTGAATTTTAATATGAAGGTACAACTCCCTTCGTTGGATAAAATTGTATATTTTCTGAATATGCTTTTAACCAGAAAGCAATAAAGGCAACTAACATCTGCTCATAACCATGACACAGATACGAATAAAAAATTTATAATGAAATGAATGAAGATAAGTAAAACACAGTTTAATTATCCACACTCAAGAAAACACCCTTTCCAATGGAATCAAAATGCCTTGGAATCTGATTGAGTCTCTCTCATGCCTCAAAGGACAAGGGGGATCAGAAAATCTAGGTAGTGAGCAAACAATCAATTTCTTTCCAAATACAAATTATTTCTGAAATCAAAGTTTCAAAATTAAATGCATATACTTAGTTTGATGTAATAGACAAGGCAATGAAAGGTAATTACAAGAGAAACAAAGCTCATTGTAATCAAAATAAAATATTGACAAATTCACAGATCAACAAAATCTTCTTCATTCCATCAATGCCAAAGTGTGAGCTAACAGACTCAATTTTTTTGAAAAATGAAACTATGCAGTCCAGAAAACAATGTTGCCCATTCTTTTTTTACAACAGAAAGAGAAAGAAAAGAAAAGAAGAAGCCCATCTCCTTTCTTTCATTACATATATATAGCCTTTGATAATTTCAGTTATCAATAATTGATTCTTGAAAAGATTATTAATTAATCTTTTCCTTTATCTTCTATCTTCTTCCCGACAACTCTTCTTTTTTCTTTTTGCTTCAAATATTTTATCCTCTATTCCTTTCTAAAAAAATATTTGAAGAGAATTTAAATTAAACACATCTAATTATGTGTTGACAGGTGGACATTTCTTTTATATCTCCAGGTTAAATTATCTGGATCTTCATTTCAAAACAAAGTCTCCACTGTGAGCTTCTCATAATAATTTATTTCTCAAAAATTTGTATAGACCCGTACTCAGAGATCAATAACTTTTGAATGCGATAATATTTGTCCAATCTCTTCGATGAGGATTTAGAAAACTAGGTTTTCTAAAACATATCAAAAATTCATCCTGATCCAACAGTGCAATTAAACGTTATGACCCCCGCACCGAGACTGATGTTTTTGTCTCAGAAAATTCGTGGTTACAGATTACATTGAAAATTACAAACATTAGACATGCCAACGTTATTGGATTTTTGAACTTTTTGATATCTTGAACTCACACACTTTGAACCTGTATTTGATGAATATCTGAACTCTGAAATTGAACCTTGAACCTTGAACCTGCAGGCTTGAACTTGCGCGCTTGAACCAAAGAAGGTTCAAAGTTCAAGTTCAAAGACCAAAAAGTAAAATGAACCCAAAATTTGAACTTTGAACCTTTTGAACCTGCGGGGTTCAATCAGAAGGTTCAAAAACACAAATCACACCCACATTATGCTTCATTTATCACTTTATTTTCATATTTGGCTACGCGTTGAACCTTTGAACCTTGAACCTTTTGAACCTAAGAAGGTTCAAGGTTCAAGTTCAATGATAATTGTTCCTTTGGGCTGCCATAGAAAAATTTTCATAACTTTTTACTGAGGGCTCTGTTTATTATGAAATTTTAACTATAGCATAAATGGGCCTAATAGAGCATAACCCAGAAATAATTTTTACATAAGACACATAAGAGTTGAGATTTAATTGTTTGGGTATATGGGTAACCCAAAAATAAAACAATTAAAATCTCCCAACCAACATGGAGTTTGGCCATAAAAACTTCAGCATTAAAACATTAACAATAACTGATTTTTAGCTGATTATGAGGCTTTAGGCATGAGAAAAAATATAGGGGTAACACACCTAAAACAATTAAAGATTTCTTAGCAAGTTTATTTTGTGAAATTTCTAATGGACAATTATTTTATTTAAGTCCATGTATCTATGGACAATGCACCAGTTGTGGCAAATTTTCATTATTAGGAGAATGTATGCATAAAAATATTGAAAATGATTTTGGATAACAACCAGTGGATGTTAAAAGATTTGAGAATGTTGAGTATCTTTTAAAAGATGGAAAAACTAGAAAGCATTTCGAGCTACTCACAAAAAAAGTTAGTGTACATGCATTCATGTCAAAATTTAAGAGTAAGATTGTAGCAAAATATGTGAGACACCCTCAATATGCCAAATGACTTGATGGTCAATTTTTCATATGTAGAAATACATTTCTAGTTGGAAGAATATTATCAATGGTAAAATTTGTAGAAACTATACTCTTGCTCCATAAGAGGAAATTCAATCTTAGTACTGCAATTCAGTGTAGATGGCTATTTTTGTTCATATTATTTATAGACATGCATATGATGGTACAAAGAGTGATATAAAGTTTTTGAGGGAGTACCATTTCTATTTGAGTAATAACCAGATGCACTCGTGTAATGCCCCGCCAGGAACCCTGAAGGAAAACCCACAACAAGGGAGAAACAATTTTTAAAAAAAAAGTATAAACATAATAAGTTCATAACACATGACATGCATGATAACACAAGCGAAAGACTTACAACAAAATTCCTTAAGGGTTACCAACGAAGAATTAAAACCAAAAGATAAATTCCACAGTTAAGGTTAATCCAATAATCCATCATTAACTCAATGTTCACAAGAAGCCATATGCAATATCAGATTACACCATTGAAAGATTGAAAGGATACAATATAATTTCTCTTCATTAAACATGTACACATAACATAAAGGAAATTCATAAATAACATCCCAATCTAGGATTACATTGCTCCTCCAATACATGGCTTCTCAATAAGCATATAAATATACAACTTAACCAATTACATGGTTACAAAAGATCATGATACAATGACCACATAGGCCTCCAAAAAACAATAATCTCCAAAGCATGAGATAAGCATGAGCCACGAACCACATAAAACACCTGCGAAGCCAAACCTCGCATGAAAGTATGAACAAGAACATCTAATGGGAAGTGGCACTACCACCTGACCATGGAATTCCCAAAATGGAATCACCCCACCGTGCTAGGAGATAGCTGAGGACCCTCAAGCAAGAAAAAGAATGACATGGTCGACAAAACAATTTGACTCCATGACAGCATAAAGAGACTCCACAATAATCCAGGTGACTCAACATCACAAATACACAAGTGACTCGATATCACAAAATATAAGTGAATCGACATCACACACACAATTGAAACTAAAGAGAGAGTGTGATCGCATAGCTTAAGATGGATACCATGGTACAACCTCCATAGGTCCCGACTCACTATCCTGGTAACCTCTCCCGAACCTCCAGTTCCAATTAAGTCTCATGCAGACCCTACCAGCCTTTCATGAAGACAAGGTGGACAGTTTTCCATTCCAGGCCTTCTCACTACATTATGAGCCTCAATACAAGGACTCACCTATGCATGAGGTACAATATATTTATTAATGTTTGAGGACTACCCACCTAATCAATTAATTAGATTATCACTTATTATCTTACTTTCGAAGGGTCATGCTGCCTATCACTTTGGGTGCAACCCCCATTCAAAAGCCACTCTCTCAAAGGACACTAAACAAACATGGTCACTCCATGAGGACCCTATGGAAAAATAGATAGCCATAATACCACTATCCAAAAACAAGGGGTTAAAACAATGACATACTAACTCTTGGTTAACCATAAGGCAAAAGCACTACATGGCTAAGACAACAAAGTCATCATATATCACTTGGTCAAAGGTACCAAATACATCACGATAGGACGACTAAACCAACGACCAAAAACAACACAATATAACTCTTGCAAGGAAAGCTAATTTTGCTAAGTCCACACTCAAACAATCTTGGAGAAAATCAGCATCATAAGCACTTGCAACATCATTGATTGAAAATTAAATAAAACACTCCTTTACCATTCACATCTATTCAATTTCCAAATCAATATTCCATCAAGGATAAAATTCATGTCAAATATTCAACTGAATAAAAACATGAATTCCTAACAGGCATTTAATTCATTTCCAGAATATATATCCAAATTTACCAGTTTGCATTACTAATTCATGCCTTGATTTCCATTGATATATTTATTAAGCTACATAATAAAAATCACATGAAAAATCACCATTTTCATTTAACACTAAAACCACTTTAAAATATATTTCATTTAATAAAAATTAACTTCATAGCACATAGGAATTTGTACCACTATGGGTACAAGGTTACGCGGGGGTCGAGACCAACCCACAACAGTGCTGCTGCCGAGACCGCAGACACTACCTGTCGGTAGTACTGCTGCCGACCAGTAGCAGGCACTACTGACCGGTAGCATTGCTACCAACCGGTAGCAGGCACTACTGACCGGTAGCATTGCTACCAACCGGTAGCAGTCCTACCGACTGATAGTACTGCTATTGCATAGCAGTACTGCCGATCGGTAGTACTTCTACCTGCGGGCAGCAGACACTACCGACCCGTGTGGTGAGACTAGCCTACCATGGGGTAAGGTAAAGTCCAAAATGATAAAAATATCTTACTTCTTAAGCATTTTAAAAATCACAAGATACTAAATGTTTAAACATAAAAATGATTCATTTCCAGATCGTTTCACGGGCACACACACACAGTGCCAAGATCCAAAATTCAAATGGATATTTTCCAGTAAGGTAAATGGTGAACTATAATCACACAAGAACCCCAAATCTTGGGCAATAAGATAATAGAAGCACACAACAAAATAAATCCAATTCATTCTATTGCAAATAGAAGAGGTAAACCAAGAAGTTGATTTCCAGAACAATTAACAAGCAACAAATAGAGAAATGATCCATTTCTTTCCTATAAGCAATCATATGATACAAGCTCTTCAAAATCAACAATAACAAACATTTCTTCTTCCATTCCAATCATTCCACAAGAATTCTACAAGAAGATTTGCATAATTTCAACACACAGGAAGCAAACTGAAAAATTCAAATTTAAATTTAAAACAAGAAGAGATTATCCAACCTTGAAGCAAACTAGGAAGCAAAATGATGGAAGAATCCCAATCCTTGCAACCCAAATTGAATTCTAGCTCCTCCTTCCAGAATGGTTTACCAAATTTCTCTCCAAAAATTCTTGCCCCCTATCCCCGTGAATTTTGCAGGCATATATGGAAGAATATATTTTAACCTAAACTTTCTAGGTTGAAAGTTTTCCCATCCAATTGGATTAATTTATTTTTAAAGTAAAAACAATTGGATTTACCTTTATCCAAAAACAATTCTTTTCCAACAATTAAATGAAAAATTTAAATGGAAAGGTAAAAAGAAAAGCTTTTTATTTTATTTCCTATTTTCCAAAATACTTTCTTTCAACATAATCATTTATCAATTAAATGGCCAGGCAATTATTTATTTCCTTCCATAATATATATGTTGGCATTATGTGAATCGGTATGAGGACATAATGATATTGAATGTTGTCATTGATGTCAATATGTGATATGATGTGAACCAGCATATGTGATATGCGAGAAGAGAGAACTGACATATGTGTGAACTGGCATGTCAAGGTGAACTGACATGTAGTTATGGAAACTGACACATGGAAGCATTGTATGACTACCGGTTGGTAGGTAGTTTCCACTTCAGGATTTTCGGTTGGAGTACCTCAAGCATGTGTGACTCAATCGGTGATCTCTGTGTGATGAGTTAGCAGTATAACAGAGAATAGATCATGTTGCCACGTAAGCCCTGTGTGCATGAAGGATCTTGCATGAAGAAGACTATCCCTATCCACCTTGGGAATGTGTGAAGTTTGTCAAACGGTGATAACGCGTGATGGGTTATCAGCCGCCATGAAATCAGTGGATAGTGGACGATGGAGAATGTCTTGAGATCGATTCAAGATTGTTGCATTTAATGTAGTATGATTCAACGACCAGGATTGAACCGCTTGAATTGCTTAACCTAACAGGTTTAGGGTTTAGGGTTTTTGCTACCGACCTGTCTGTTTCCTATAAGGTCGATGTTGTGTTTCTTTCTAAAGTTGTTGGCAAAAGTTGTATGTGTGTATCCAAGGGAAGTGATACGTGATTCTTGCCAGACCAAAGGAGAGAAGAGATACTTGCAAAGTGAATGTGCAGAAGGTGAAGAGGAGACAAAATAGATCTGCATTAGCATTGAGTGCTGTTACCAGATCATTGTAATTCCTATTGATCTTTAACCACTTCAATAGTTGTGAAATCCCTTAAATAGGGTAGCCTTAACCGGCTTGATACAAATCTTTTAACAGGGTAATTCAAAGTTATTGAGTTCTGGGAAGCTATAGAGCTCTGGAGATCCTTTAGCTATTGGGTTCTTGAAATCCTCTAACAAGGTAACCCTAACTAGGTTTAACCCTTAACCGGGTATTATAGCCATCCCTTAATCGGGTGATCCCTAACAGGATCAGTTCCTAGAAGAACCTATTGTAATGTCTTTAACCGGACAAGGCTCCTAACAGAGCGGACTTCTAAAGAGTTCAAAAAGTAGCTTGTGGGTATTCATCCCCACCATGGTTTTTCCCAGTTGGGTTTCCACGTGAAAAATATGTGTGTCATGTATGATGCTTTTATCTTGTGATGCTTTGTTATTACCTGTTAAGCATATGATGGTTTTGTGTTTTATGCCTGTCTATAAAACATATTGAACTAACTATTATGAAGATCTGATGATAGTTTACCTATTCATGCATGAGGGTGTAATGGTACTATAGTATTGAGCTAAGAGGAAAGCTTAGTGAGTAACCGGTTTATGATTGTTTTAGTTGTTTTGGGTCTTACCGGTTGCAGTCTGTTTCAACCAGTGTCACTGCTTGCCAGTCACTTGGAGTATTTGCTGACAAATTGGTTTTGGACTATATTTTGCCTATACTGATTCACCCCCCCCTCTCAGTACTGGTTTGGTACTATTTGTTCATCATTGAGTTATCAATATGTTAATGCACTTTACACAATGAAATAAGCCATTTAATCATTTAATCTAGCAAATCATTAATTTAATTAAATCAATAATCTCAGAGTATAATAATTAACTAATTACACCAACATAAGATAACATCATTCATTCAATTAAATAACCATACAGATGAACGAAAGCATGCAAAACGAAGAATGATCAAATGATGACTCACAAATGACCAAACCAAAGCACTATGACTCGCATACTAGCCAGATGGGAAAGGCAACCGACTGACAACACTCACACGAGTGTAACTACGGGTCAAGTTAGGGTCCAACAACTATCTCCTCCACTCCCATCAAACATATAAGGCATGCTTAGACCTGTGCAACTAGGTGGAGTCGATACCCCGTACCTACCTGGTACTTGTACCTGCAATGTCCTGCACCAAAGAAACACACGTGCATATAGACAAATATATATATACAGACATGACATGCACACCGATGAAAGAGAGTCCTGATGTTCCCTGTCTCATCGGAGTGAGTGAAGGAAAATCATCTCCTCGCATCCCATACACATGCAAACACGCAACACATAAGTAATGCATCACACATATAAGGTAAGAGTTTCAATCCATGATAATGATCCATAAAATAACATTAATCATAAGTACTAAGATATTGCATAACATCATACACCACAAATACAGATAAAGCATGAAATAAAATCACATAAAATCTGAATCAATATACAATAATGCTCCACTGAAGTCCATCAAAAACATACAAAAAGAGTCTGATCAAGGAGGGGTACTACAACTCATCAAATCTTTTTCAATATTGTTTCTACATATTTTATACAAATTTAAGAGAAAGGGAAATTGATATGACAAAACATCTCCGATGGCCAAATAATTGTACAAGACAATTCAAGAGAGCTCAAATGTTTTATTGGCTAAGTAGAGATCACAAGGAAAACAATTTCCAACATATTTGGAGATTTTTTGAATTTAGACATGGTAAAGGAGAACATGATGAAGTTGGTGCATATGTCAAAAGAACTCTTGGTAGAGAGTAATTAAAATTTGAGGATAAAGTAAAATTTATAGATGCACGTGTGAATGTGGATTGGGGCATACAAGATTATCTATTGGATCAAGCAAAAACTCTACAATTCAACAATTCTTTTGGTTATTTGAAGAAGAGAGCATCTTGCCTAGACTTGATTGTGAGACAATTAGCAGATTAAAAAATGACATTCATTTAAGAGTTCAAATGCAATACATGGATTATTTGGACAAAGTAGCTTGCATTTTTTTGTCAGTTTTGTATTTTAGGTGATTTGAAAACATGTAATAATACTAAATGGGTTGAAGAGTGGAAGAAAATATCGTTGACACCTACTCAAACACATGATCAAAATTAATCAACATTTGAAGTCAATGATCAATTGTTTACGTCAAATAATTATGACCGTCTTTAAGATCTTCTACAATAAGGTAATTTAATTCAAAATTTATTTCAATTTTTTTGCTTTATTGTACCATGTATATACATAGATTGGTGAAATTATATGTCACATCAGTTATTCATTTTAATTTTGTTTGCATGACATGTGTATGTTGTTGTTGCACCTAAGGACAATGAAGAGGAAACAAAATAGTGGATGACTTGATGTGTTGAGCCTAAATATAAGCTAATTAAATGTTGAGAAGATGATGATGACTATCATTATCCAATGGGTTTGGTGGTGGTTGCTGGTACTTGCCTATGGAAATATCCAATAAGAATGGTTTTCCTGCATTCAAAGATTATGACACACATAAGAAGATTATACACTACTCACATTTGGTTGTGACAACAAATATACAACTAGTGAGATATTGCGAGAGACTTGCTAATAAATAGTGATGGATAATTTCTATGGAAGAACACAAGACAATTATAGATGTATTACAAAAAAGAGAGGATCCAGATGATATAATAAAATAAGTAAATAGAGGTATGTATATATAATTTTATGTAAATTTAAATACATGTTTTGATGATATTGATATTTCTTTACATAGTTAAAATTCATTTATTATCATTTTGTACTTTGATAAATTGATTTAAGGCATCCTAATTAGATCCCCTTAAGCCATCCTAATTAGATCTCCCCTTGAGTCCTCCTAATTGGATCTCCTTAGGACATCCTAATTTTAGATCCCCTTAAAGCATCCTAATTACACCCCCTTAAGCCATCCTAATTAGATGTCCCCTTAAGCCATCCTAATTAGATCCCCTCAACCCATCCTAATTACATGCCCTCAAGCCATCCTAATTAGATCCCCTTAAGCCATCCTAATTCTAGATCCCCTTAAGGCATCCTAATTTCATCCCTTAAGCCATCCTAATTAGATGTTTCCTTAATACATCCTAATTAGATCCCATTAACCCATCCTAATTACATCCCCTTAAGCCATCCTAATTAGATGTCTCCTCAAGCCATCCTAATTCTAGATCCCCTTAACCCATCCTAATTAGATTTCCTTAACCCATCCTAATTAGATTTCCTTAAGTCATCCTAATTATATGTCCCCTTAAGACATCATCACTAGTTCCCCTTAACCCATCCTAATTAGATGCCCCCTTAAGCCAACCTAATTCTAAATCCCCTTAACCCATCCTAATTAGATGCCCCCTTAAGCCAACCTAATTCTAAATCCCCTTAACCCATCCTAATTAGATCCCCTTAACCCATCCTAATTCTAGATCCCATTAATCCATCCTAATTACATCCCCTTAAGACTTCCCATTTTTATATTTAACTAATTTTTGTTTTAGGTGGTGTTGACGAGTACTACACGTCTAGATGCATTTGAGCTCGTGACAAATTAATGAACTCCCACAATATGATAAACATAAATTGTTATAATGTTTAATTAATTTTTATTATTAGTTACATATAGTGTAATTTTGTAATTTTTCGGGTATTTAATTTACTTAACCTGATTCATTTGTTATTGCACGAGTCTCCTATACGGATATATATCAAACATGATTGTCTCTATGAGCATTGCGATTGGATACTAATGAGTTGGATCAATTTTTTATATTCTTGACCTATATAATTTAAAGTGTATCAATTTTAATGTTTTTGATCATGAAACAAACAGGTTTTGAAGGGACTCGAAACCCTTTAACAAAGTTCTACATCAAAAACTTGCATAAAGATATACCCATTAAAAAAGCAGCCTAGAGTCAGCAAAAGACTAGCAAAAAGCCAAAACCTAGCAAAGAGAACATCCTAATTAGATCCTAATTAGATGTCCCCTTAATACATCCTAATTAGATCCCATTAACCCATCCTAATTACATCCCCTTAAGCCATCCTAATTAGATGTCTCCTCAAGCCATCCTAATTCTAGATCCTCTTAACCCATCCTAATTAGATTTCCTTAAGTCATCCTAATTATATGTCCCCTTAAGACATCGTCGCTAGATCCCCTTAACCCATCCTAATTAGATGCCCCCTTAAGCCAACCTAATTCTAAATCCCCTTAACCCATCCTAATTAGATCCCCTTAACCCATCCTAATTCTAGATCCCATTAATCCATCCTAATTACATCCCCTTAAGGCTTCCCATTTTTATATTTAACTAATTTTTGTTTTAGGTGGTGTTGACGAGTACTACACGTCTAGATGCATTTGAGCTCGTGATAAATTAACGAACTCCCACAATATGATAAACATAAATTGTTCAATGTTTAATTAATTTTTATTATTAGTTACATATAGTGTAATTTTGTAATTTTTCGGGTATTTAATTATTTAATTTACTTAACCTGATTCATTTGTTATTGCACGAGTCTCCTATACGGATATATATCAAACTTGATTGTCTCTATGAGCATTGCGATTGGATACTAATGAGTTGGATCAATTTTTTATATTCTTGACCTATATAATTTAAAGTGTATCGATTTTAATGTTTTTGATCATGAAACAAACAGGTTTTGAAGGGACTCGAAACACTTTAACAAAGTTCTACATCAAAAACTTGCATAAAGATATACCCATTAAAAAAGTAGCCTAGAGTCAGCAAAAGACTAGCAAAAAGCCAAAACCTAGCAAAGAGAACATAAAAGAAGAAACTAGTACAATTTTTTAAGGGGCTTCGTAACCTAAGTTTCCAGCTGAGTCATGTTTAGAGCAATTTTCTTGAGCTCTTGAATTTCTTGGTTGGCAAATTTTTTCTTCAAATTGGCTCTGGTTCTTTTACAAGGTCCAAATATTTCCTCCAATTTTTTATCCAAGGCATCTACATCCATAATAGTTCCTTCCTGATGGAGAGTTTCGAGCTTTCCAACCATGGTGTTTATGCTCTAAGCACAATTCTTCACCACTTTATGGATGTAAGTGACCAAAGATATAAGGTTCTCATTAAGTTTCTGGAATTTATTTTCTATCAAACTCAATCTACCCTCATACTATTTCTTGAGTTTATCTTCCAGATAGGAGATTTTTCTATCATAGTGTTTCTTCATATCACTTACCGTACCCATCATTTTTTGCATGGAGTCCACAATTGAGTTTCTCTAGTCCACCGTCCACTATTCCAGAACTTGATTTTCTTGTTTTCTATTAATTGCCCAAAGTTTTATATTGATGTCCTTGATCTCATAAAAATCCTATTAAAACATCCTAAATTTATCCATAGTTGCTTCATAGGAAATGGTTAGGACATCATCTGGGTTCTCCCTATCTAGGATGAGAAAAGAGGAATTGACATTGAGGCCCTTTGAGAAGGGGGGGTCTATCACTCTTGGAAAGGGCCAGAATAGACTTATTCAAGATAGAGGTGGGGGAGGGATGAGAATCAAAATTAGAAGTAGACACAGGGGATGCTCTACCTCTTTTAACTTTGTGACCAATCCTCAAGGAAGATTCCGAACCATAATCAAACTCTTCCATATCAGTTTTCCATTCTTCCTCATCAAAGGAAAGGCTAACATGATCATCTTCCTCAAATTCACTAGAACCTTTAGGAACCCTAGATGAAGGAGAGGGTAGGGTTTTAATATGCTCATGGATCTAGAAAAGAAAACCCCCATGAAGGATATGAAATTTTGGTTCTTTTTATGGTCCTTAATGCTGACATTGATGGACGCCAGTAGAAAGAAGGGGAAGGAAATTTGCACTTTATGCCTAACGTGGTTTAGCAAAATAAAATGATGCCTGAAGGCCCTAGTGTATCTACCATCAAGGGTAACATATTTCATTAAATTAACAAGAATAGAGAACCAAATAGATTTGATTTTACCCGTGCCATGGCTACTTTTATCCACTTTGACCATCTTTTCCGTCTCCTCATTTGTGGGAAATCTTTTGATGAAATTATCTAAATTTTTCCTCCCTGTAGAATTTCGTGCCTTCCATTGATAGACTAGTGATCTCATCAGTTGGCTTCTCATAAATCTCCACCTTCTTTCCCTCAATTTGTATTTTCTCATCCTTGAAACCCTTGGCGAATTCTTCATGACATTAGCATCTTCTCTATGCAATCTTTCTATGAACGGGGTAAGCCCGCCACGATCCAACATGTGCCATATCATTTTATTCTTCTTGAGATCATCACAATTTAAGGGTTCACTCCTTTTCATTTCTCCTCCCATGGCATCAACAATGGTTGTAGTGCGCAGGGGAAGAAAATTCCAGAATGGGCCACAAAATACCCAAAAAGTATGCAAGCAAATAGAAATAGTACTAGAATGACATGCTTAATCATAAGAATCAGAGCCATCATATTAAGGTTTGATATAAGTATTTATTGATATGACTTGTCTCACCTGGGCTAAATCATATAGCATCATGGCCTTAACTTCAATTGATAAACTATCACCAAGCCCCCACACTTTTTCATCATTAATCCTAACACCCACATTAGCAAGTGGTCAACAAACCCATTAGCTTCGCAATAGGCATGGGAAATATTAAAATTTTGGAATGAATTTAATATATCCATAGCTTTCTCAATCCAAATTTTGATGTTCCAAGAAGGTTTTTGTTTTCCCACTAGGCATTGGATAATGTTGTTAGAGTCCCCCTCAAGACAAACCGGCATTAATATTTTTAGCCAACATCAACCCATGGTAGGCTACCACAACTTCAACTAGGTGGTTGGTCTGACATTCCTAGGGGAGTGCCACTATTGATAAAATCCTACCATATTCATCCCTAATTATTCTCCCACACCCAACCAACCCCAGATTCCCTTAGCCACCCCATCAAAGTTAACTTTGACCCATCCAGCCGGAGGAAGGATCCAATGAGCATTATCCCTGGGGTAATTAGTCAGTCTGGGATTATCGGGATATTCCAACTTTATGTTCCATCTAGAAGCAACATAAACATAATATGAAGAGACATTATTTACCTTGAGATTCTGGTTAACCCGGCCAGAGAGAAAGTTCTTAGAGATGGCCCTTCAAATTTTATTGAAGACAACTGCAGGAGGTGAAGCAACGTTCCTAAAGATTCTATTGTTATGTTCTTTCCAAAGACCCCAAGTCAGATGGGGAAAAGACAAGGACCAAAGAAGCTTTAGGGAATGATTAGCAACCGACACTCTCCTTTGGGAAAAGGACTCCATAAGAGAAGAGGGGATATCCCAATCCACAATCCATAACTGCATCAGGGACCCCCAAACTTCAAAAGCATAATTATAGTGTAGGAAAAAGTGAGAGATAGAATTTGCCTCCCTTATACATAGGAAGCATCTATTAGTGAGGTAGAAGCCTCTTTTACATAGATTATCAATAGTCATAATCTTGTTTTGCAAAAAAATCCCAAAATATATATTAATCTTTGGAATGAGAGGTTTAGACCAAGCACCATCCCAAGGGTGGGGGGGTGATGATTCTCAAATTGGTAAGCCAGGGCCGAAGCAACTGAAAATTCTACCAAGGGGGAGCACTATCAAACCATCTAATATTCCTCATTCTAGTTGAGCATATAGGATTTTAGTGCCATTTGAAAGGGTTGCTGCTCAACATTAATTTCTACCAAATTAATCCACTTGTTATCATTGAAGTAGTCAGCCACCCAAATTCCAAACCTAGCTTTACACCTTTCTATGTAATTGCTAAAAGATGTATGGTTGTAGAGTGGTCCATGGATGATCCAACTATCTACTTAGAACTTAATTCCCCTATCAGATCCCAAATTCCATCCAACTCCAACATTAACAAAGGTCCTCACAAGAGCAATACAATTTCAAAGAATTGAATCAAAAGGGATTTCATTGGCTACAAGAAATTTTTGAATTGAATAAATATTTTGACGATATTTCCTTCTCCATATAACATTCCATTCCCCTTTCGAATTAAAGATTCTCCAAATTTGCTTGGCAAGGAGGGCATTATTGAAGTCCAAAATACTTCTCGAACCAAGACCACCCCATTTTTTGTGTTTGCAAACAGAGTCCCAAGCCATGAGGCATTCTCTTTTTTTTTTCAACTCTCAACTAGAGAAACTTATTTTGAATACTTTTAATTGCTTCAACATATTTAGTGGTCATTTTAAACAAGCTGAGAGCATAAACTGTAAGATTTTTGAGGGCCAGTTTTAGAGTTGAACTTTTCCAGCCCGACTCAACAGAGCCCCCTTCCATCCTGCCAATTTTTTGTTAAATTGATCAATCAAAGAAATCCAGAAAGAAACAGGCACTTTAGAACAGAGTGGAAGTCCCAAGTAAATAGCAGGTAATTTTCCTATTGAGCAACCTAATAATTTAGAAATCTTCCTTTGTCTAGATTCAAGAGTATTGATAAAGTAAAGAGATGTTTTAGCATAATTTATGCATTATCTTGAGGATTTAACATAACCCTCCATGATTTCTTTTAAGGAACACACTTCCCTAGCTGAGGCTTCTCCTATAACAATGGTTTCATCCACAAATTGCTGGTGTGAGCACACAAGCACATCAGACGAAGGTTTTAGTCCTTTTAATCCTCCATTCCTAATCATTTTGAGCATATATCTTCCAAAAGTCTCTGCCACAAGAGTGAAAAGGATAGGAGATAAAGGATCTCCTTGACGAAGGCCTCTTGAGACCTCAAAATTTTTTTAAGGGGCCCCATTGATGATCACTATTGATCTAGAAGTAGTAATGAGTTGCCAAATCAAATCAATGAATTTACTGCAAAAGCCATAAGCAACCAGTACCTTAATATCGAAGTTCCAGTCAACTTGATCATAGGCCTTAGATAGATCAAGTTTAAGAAAGAAGCCTTGATGATTAGAGTTCTCAAAAGTATGGATATTATAATGAATTGTGATGATAGAGTCTAGTATTTGATGGCCGGGTACAAATTCATTCTTCTGAGCAACAATGAAATGAGGGAGCACCTCTAATAATATTGAATTCAAAACTTTTGAAAATATTTTGTAGAGAAAATTACAAAGATTGATAGGATAGAAATCCTCAAATGAATTTTCTCTAGGGTATTTTAGAATTAGCACAATGAAAGTTTAATTTATCTCCTTTAGAATTCTTCTAGAGCCAAAAAACTCCTTAACTGCATTACCTACATATTCCCCCACAATCTCCTAAAACATATGAAAGAGAATATAGGAAATCCATCAGGTCACAGGGCTTTATTTCCTTCAAACAATAAGACCTCCTTAATTTCCTGGAGGGAAGGTATAGCCATTAGGTGTTTGTTATAGTCTTCATCTACTAGACTAGGAATGACTTCAATAAAATCCTTTTGTTTGGCTTCATCTAGGGAACTCTCAACCTTTAAGAGATTAGAGAATAAACTCACTGCTTCCTCTCTAATAGTATCTTCCTTTTCAAAAAAAGTCCCATTCCTCTAAACCTTGGAAATTCTATTAGTAGCCTTGTGTTTTAGAGTTGACGTATGGAAGAATCTAGTATTGTTGTCCCCAGAGGCTAGCCAAATAGATCTAGATCTCTGTTTCCAAAATTCCTCCTCCTTAGATATGATGTCATAGTATTGAGTAAGGATCTCATTTTCCCTGACTAAATAATCCCCAATATAACCTTCCTTTGGGATTTTATCCATAATATCTTTTAAATCTAATTGGATATTGGCTTTATCTTGGAAAATATTCCCAAAACACTCTTTGTTACATTTTTTGATATTAGATTTGATCATTCCAATATTTTTAGCAACATGGAACATGGTGGTACTTTCAAATTTTATGCTCCGCCATTCCAAGATTTTGGCTTTGCTATGTTGGTGTTGGATCGACATGCTCTCAAAATGGAAGGGAGGATTCATCTTTCCTGACATGGGTTCCACTTAAAAACTAAAGGGGCAATGGTCAGAACCAACTCTTGAAAGAACGTTCAGAGTGCAAGCATATTGGAAAAACCAACCATTAGAAATAAGAGCATGATCAAGACTAACCTGAATGAGATCATTACCAACCCTTTGTTGGTCCAGGTAAAGGAAGCTCCTCTAAGATCCAAATAATGGAGGCATTGACTTTTGATAAAATCCGAGAGGTCCTGCTCACTATCTACTTGAATTTGAGAACCACTGAACTTCTCCATATCCTGAAGAGGAGTATTGAAGTCACCAATGACTATCTAGTTCTCATCTTGAAATTGTTCTTTAAAAATAGCTAAACTTTTCCAAAATTTCCTCCTATCGGACTTATTGTTAGGTGCATGGATCAATTTTAATGTAATTTCTTATATAAATTGAACTATTTAAAATGTGTATCAATTTTAAACATTGAACTGTTCAATATGATATATAAGTTCCTAAATTGGCATTCATTGTTAGAATTGAACTATACAATAAAAAAAAAATTATTTCTAAAAATTCTAACTTAATAATGAACTATGATTGAAGTTATGATTTTTAATTCATATAAAGTATGTGTGTGTGTGCGTGTTTGTATATATATATATATATATATATATAGAGAGAGAGAGAGAGAGAGAGAGAGAGAGAGAGAGAGAGAGAGAGAGAGAGAGAGAGAGAGAGAGAGAGAGAGAGAGAGAGAGAGAGATTTGATCATATTAAAATATTTAAACAATAACACATAAAATATTATTTGAAACTTGATCTAAGACATAAAGTACTAAAGCATGTAAAGTCACATACATATATATGTAAAGCTCACATACATACATACATACATACTAAGGTAAAGTACAAAGGTTCAGATTGAAAGGCTTTTATAAAGATGCTAAGGAGGCAAGACACACCAAGCCCCCAGTGGACTTTAGGTATTTTACAACTTCAAGATTTTGAAAAAAGGGACATCATAAGAAAGATAAAGAAAAGAGAACCATGACTACAAGCCTAGTAAAGTTCACTTACCATGAGCTAGGAAAAGAAAAAATACCAAAATTACAAAGTAAAAGACTAAGTTTGCAAAGTAACTTGAGTATCAAGAGAGAGAAACATTGAGTGGAGTGTATGCCCCCACGTTAAAGCAATTGTGTATGCCACAACATGAGAAATTTCTTTAAGGTAGTATACATTCATCCAAAAGACAAACAAATTATCACAATGATATGCTTTCAAGAAATGACAAGTCAAAGGATAATGATCACAACACACAAAGCACAGAAGGGCTCTACTTCACTTTGGGGTCAGTATGCTCTTATAATAAATATGTATATCATGTATATATTTGCACTAAATTTCCCTCATCCCCTAAATAAGGTAGAGCCACTATGGAAGAAGAGAACATGTGTCTTTTGAGTCAACATGGGAGAGACCAAAAGAGATTTAGATGCTTTGCATCATCCTCAAGTAGAAAAAACTATCGACAAAAAATGAAAGAGTTGAGAAACAAATAGAAGAAGGTTACAAACAAGTAAGAGAGGAGACATAGAGAGGATCTACTGAAGAGCCTACATAATAGCTCAATTATGTCTATGTCTTTTATGTTTTTACTGGTTCTGTCAGGGGTTTATATACTATTATAGGTCTTAAGACCTTGTTAATGATGGTTCCATGTTGTTTTCCTGAACTTGACAAAAGTGGGAATGTACTTACCCTTATACTTTCTTTTGATTAACGGTGAAAGGTAATAGGTGACCTTGCTATGTGATTTATTCATATTAATCTTGAATGTAGTTAAATAAATGCTATTCTGATGTGCAATGGACATGCCTTTTTTTTGTACATGCTAATGTCATGATGCAAGAATAAATGAAGGATTTACAAAGGTCAAAGGCTCGCAATGTGAGAGTTTATGCCAATTAATTGGTTGAAGACAAAGTCATGCCAAGATGAATATTGAAAGAGTCAAAAACTAATTATTTATAGCTCATGTGGAGTAATAATGAGACTTTAATGTTCATGCTTGTAGTATTGTAGATCTAGGGGGATCAATTATGCTAGATTTCCTCTGCAGTAGAAACAACTTGACTGTTTCCTTTTTGGAGCATAAATCCCTTTCCTTTTCTTATGTTCTAATAAATTGCATCCTCCTAATATCTTGGGAGTGGACTTGTTGTTAATTAGAATAACTTAGTAGTGTTTTTTTCTATTAATAAAGTTTAGATACCCCTTCTCTGAGGGTAGAATTTTAGATATTGTAATTTCAGTTTGTTGAAGATCAATTTTAGCTACATTATGGTGTAACAACATTTTTGGATAATAAGATGATATTCTAGTTTTCAGTTCCTATTTGAGCTTTGGGAAGACTCACTAAGAGGGCCCACTTGGTAATACTTCTAATCTTTGTGTTCAGTAGTTATTTTTCATGTAGTATTTAGTTGCTATCATGACAGTTGATTGTTCCTGCAACTAGAGCATACAAAGTAGTTTACTATTTTCTTGCCATGGATTATATTTTTTTATTCATTTGAGTTCAATTTAACTGATAGTTACTATTAAACATTTGAGTTACTACCTTTCCATGCACTTTACTTTCAATACCATTTCCTTTCTAGTCATATATAGCATGGCTACAATTGAGTCTCTAGTGCATATATTTTGTTGACCCATTTCAAGTATACACCCCCGGGTTGACAGAAAATGAGCCTTCATAATGATGAAGTAACTACTTAGTATGGATATCCAATCCCTAAGTTATGGTTCTAGAGCCCAATTATTAAAACCATTAAAGGAGTCCAACATCTGCCACATGAATGAAGCTAATCAAGCAAGTCGTCCCCCTCCCAATCTTTCTAAACTTTATTTTTAGAAGGTGTACAATATGCAAGAGGAGCAAATTTGAGCATAGTAGATGGAGCTGTCACAAGTTACAGAAAAGGACCATGCTCTAATGATGGACCACTTTGTCTGTTACTAGGAGCGAGGATTAATGCTTGCAAAAATTGTTTAGATAAATCACTGTCAACATCAACATATTCATATTCATATTGTTAACATCATTTTCATCCATCTCTTCATCAAGATTAATAAAAAATAGGATCTTTAATAGGAATTGAACATGAACCATCATTTTTCTTAACCATTTTACGTCTTAGAGATTTAGGTTTAACTTCCTCCTTAGGATTAGGCGAAGACTTGACAAATATGATTATATCAATATTTTGGAGTCACCGAGGAGGAAATGGGTTGAGAAGAAAGTTCATGAGCCTTAGCACAATGTTTCTATCGATGTTCTCTTGTGCAACAATTTCTTTTAGTTTTAATTGAATGTTGTGATGGTTTAAGATCAATAGGCATAGGCTTCTTCTCTTGTTTTAAAGAAAGATACATGGGAGAAGTGTTTTTAGGTTGAAAGATAGGAAATGTCGAGTGCTTCCCTTTGTAAGATGTACTAGGTAAAATTGCAACATATAAAGGAGGAATAGAAGGTTTAGGAAGAACACCAGGTCCATCACGAGGAGGAGTAATAGGTTTATCATGAAGAAGAGGAATTGGATTGGAATCTCTAAGCTTACTAAAGGATATAATCATCTCATTCTTACACCTTTGATAAGATTGAAAAATAGCATCACTTTGAGGCTTAAGAGGTTCAAATTATCTAGACCAAAAGTAATCAATATTAACATCTCCATGTCTCACCGTGGGTTGGTACATGCTCTGATTACTTGTTATGATTTTGTCATTAAGAGGAAATTTCAAACACTTATGAATGGTAGAAGGAATTTCTTTCATGGAAGAGCGCCAAAGGTGTCCCAACTTCACATGAAATTGATCCGATGTAGGAATGATTTGACATCTAAGAACTTATTACCAACCTCAAATAGAAGAGTAATATAGTTAATAGTAGGACAAGATAAACTACCCAAGATCTTAATCACCACATTAGATTTATCGTATGTCACTTGATGCAATTGTAAGGTATAAAGATGTTCTTCAGTTATCACATTCACCATACACGCTGGATCAATGAGAACCCTCATGAGAGCATGTCTTTGATCTTCACAATGATATATAGTGGGTCATTAGGTTCTTTAATAGTCTCATTGGGATCAAAGGTAATGCATAGGTCCTTAGGAGGTGTAGGCTTATCAATATGATTCACCACATTGTTAGACTCAAGGTTGAGATCATTAGGAGAAAAATCAAGATGCTCCAATTCAATCACATTAGTAGAATGAGAAGGCAATTTAGGATTTGTAAAGATTTTAAGGTTTGGATTTGGAGGAGCTACAAATTTTTTTCCTTAGTCATTAGCACTAGCTACAGATATGGTATTGTCATCAAGAAGGTCTTGAATCTTACTCTTTAAGGAATAACACTTTTCAGTGTCCTGACCGGGTTGATGATGATATTGGCAAAAATATTTGGGATCATGATAAGGTGGAAAATGTTTGGTTGTGTAAATTGATTTGATGTGAGGAATTTTCAACATATTTTTGTTCAACAATTGTGACATAATGCTATGCAAAGATTCAGAAAGGAGTAAATTCTTTTCTAAAATACTTATATAAAGGAGGCACTCCCGTTGTTGTGACTACTACTTGGGTATTGTTGTTGTCATTCAACTTTATGAGTCCTTTGTTTAGTTTAAAATTCACAAATTATTTTTGAGTACTTTCATTCTTATCAACCAGAGCCATCGAAGAAGATTGCTCAAATTGACTCACTTGAAGCTGATAGTTATGAAGTACTGCACACAACTGCATAAAGGAAGTAAAATAAAAAAAGAGAAGCTTATCCCTAATGTCTTTTTGCAAATTAGAAATGAAAATTCTTTTAAAATCTTGATCATGCATAGGATAGGAAATTTGAGAATACAAATGCTTGTATCTACCAATAAAATCGGTCACTTTTTCTTTAACACCTTGCTAACAATGAATCAAATGAATTAAAGTAATCTTAGGACCAATATTATTGTGAAATCGTTGAATGAAATCATTAGCCAATTGTTGAAATGATGTAACTGAATAAGGAGGTAAAGAAAAATACCATTGCAAAGATTTATCCCTAAATGTTCTAGTAAACAATTTAGCCAAAAGTCTTTCATCAAGAGAAAAATCACAACACAAAGTTTGAAATGTTTTCACATGATTCAAGGGATCACATTTTACATTATAGAGCTCCAATTGAGGGAATTCTACATGTTTAGGGGGCACAAAACAAACAATATCATTAGATAATGGGCTCCCTACATCAAATGTGGGCACATTAAACTTGGATTGGTTCATCGAAGCCATTTGTTGTTGCAAGGATGACATGGTTTGAGCTAGACTATTAATGGTTGCTTTGGTGTATAGGTTGAAATTAAACATGTTGGATTGAGATGGAGCAGTAACATTCTTAAATGAACTAGGTTGAGAATAAGGAGGTGGAACACTATGATATGTAGGTATGGGATATGATTGGGTGACAAATGGAAGACTCACAGAAGGAGGGATGAAAGGGATTTGATTACCAAAGTTACCCCCTTGACTAACATTTTTAGGAATAACATTTTGTGTGGAAGTAGCCATGAGGTTGGAAGTAAGTAGGCACACTAGTCATAGAAGTAGTCATAGGAAAATAATGATTAACTTGATTAGGAGGCTGAGTGTAACCAAGGATTTCAACATAAATTTTCATAGGCATGATATTAGTGTCAACAATATGAGAAAGGCCACACAACAAATCAACGCCAATTTTATCACTTTGAACCATTCTTTTTAATCCTTCAATCAATTGGACAACCTCACTTTCCAGGTATTGTTGACTCATCTCTTGTTTAAGATTTTCAAATTCATTGTCAATCTTCTCCAATTGGTCAATAGAAACCCTAGTAAGTGATTCACCCTCATCATTACAATTATGTAAAGAATGAGGATAAATAACATCATCTGTTGGAATAGAAGAACCACCCACATTCTCATGAAATAATTTATCCAAATTAGGCTCCATATCCTTAGTAATTAAACCTTGGGAAGCCTTAATTCTACAAATTCTTCTCATGGAAATATTATAGGTAGGACTAATAGTTGGAAAACTCATGCACAAAGGAGGGAAATTTGAATTTGAAAATTATGATTAAGCAATGCAAAATTTATGAAAAATGATTGATTGACCAATTAATTAAGCAATTTGATTTGTGAATTTGAAATATTAGTGCATGTAGATCATAGCATAATAATCATAAAGATCAGATTTAAAAATTAATTTGAAAAATTATGCAACCCACATGATAAATTTTAGAATTATAAATTAGGGTTTTTTATAAATTCAACCACTAAATTTATGTAATTCGTTTTAAAAATGAGATCTAGCAGGGAAAATTTAAATTTTAAATTAAACGAGTAATCAGATTTGAAATGATAAATCAAAATTATACAACCCACAAGCTCAATTTTAGAGTTAAAAATTAGGGTTTTTGTGAATTCAACCACTAAATTTTTAAAATTCAATAAAAAATAAAATTTGGAAATGAAAATTTGAATTTTGAATTGCATTAACACTCAGATCTGAGAACATAAATAAGAATTGTAGTTGTAAGGAGTCGGGTTCACAAAAAATGTAATGGTAAAAATATTAGGATTTCCACAATTAGAAGTATAAAAATCACTAATATTTAGACTTAGAGACCATTACATTAAAAGAGGGAGGTAAAGCCAACAAAGCTCAACAAGAATAAGGATTAAGAATTGTATTGGATTTTTCAAGTTTGAATTGGACTGCCCTCTTTTGAGTTGAAACGTAAAAATGTTGTAATTAGGGTATGTACTGGAATTGATGTAAAAACACATAAATAGTAAGCTATAGTCGTCAAATCAAGCCACAAACCTATATCTAAGTGTTACTACTTATTATAGTTGCCATTAGTTTTATATCCAAAGTCATTCTATATACTCTAGTCGGTTACTACTACTGAAACATTCAGTCGGTATGCACAGAACAGTCGGTTATAGAAGAAAGTAGTCACAGAGCCCAGTATTCATTGAGCTATCTACCGAGCAGAAACAATGATACACCAAGTTGATATACACCAAGTGAAACGTGTTACCAGATTCATTGAATCTAGACACACATGTGGAAACGTGTTACAAGATTGAGAAACATAGAACCATTATCACATCGGAAATTGAACTTAAGGATTGTGTATGATTTTGAGATCATCTAACCAATGAAATATTTTGTATAGTTATTCATTCGACAAATCATGTTTGTAAGATCAAAGCAATGAACCTGATCACTGACATAAGATATCTATTTATACAACACAGATTGAGATAAAAAAATGAGATAGAGGTGTATGAAGCAAGACATGTGTGATACATAAGAAAGCACTGAGTGTTATGACTATTACAGAGACACAAAGGTCACCGAGAAGGATTTCAGAGAACAGTCAAAGAACAAAGTAAACATAAGGGTTTACCGAGTTATTCTATGGGTTACTGAGGTATGCTGTAAGCAAGGTAATCTCATTTTGAGCACATAGAATCTGCTATAACATTCAAGATGTAAAGTTGCAGATATTTGTAAAGATTTTATTATAATATTTTAAAGTTGTAAGAGAAACCTTTAATAGGGTAAAAGACTCTAACAAAGTATATAAATTGTAAAGCCTTTAACCAGGTGCAACATTTAGTTTAAATGTTGTAAAATCCTTTAGCAAGGTAGATCTAAAGATCTTGATACTCCTAATAGGGTAAGCTATCAGAAATAGTTGAACATGTAGCTCTAACCGAGCAACCTTTATTATTGCAGTAGTGAAGTTGTGGGTGCCATCCCCACCGCAGTTTTTCTCTCTAACCAAAAGTTTTTGTGTAACCAAAATATATGTGTTATGGAGTGAATCATGTATGATTGTTATTTATTTGTTTTAGCTTTATGTTATGTTACAACAGTTTGTGGTTTATGCATAACAGTGAAGATATTGTTGATAAAAGGATTTGAAGTACTGATTCACCCCCCCCTCTCAGTACATTAGCTTTCCATATTGGGCCTAATAGTTGGTATCAGAGCTTCAATATTGGAAAAAGGTTTAACAGCCTAAAGAGAAAGATCTTATCAATGGAAGGCTATAAACAATCTTGGAGAATTGTGTATCTGCAAGAAGAGTTGGATCATGCTAATCAAGTGATTGCAGACATGCAAAGACAAATGCAAAAATCATTGAAAGTTAGAAGGAGATTATCTGATGATTTGTAGGACTCTCAAGAGTTAGTGGAACAAATTGAAACATCATCTGAGAACAGTATATCTAAAGAGACTGAAGAGATGATTGGAGAACTGAAGGAGAAGAATAAAGCACTAACTGATCAGCTAAAAGCAATGAAAAGAGGACATGAACATTTCAGCACACAGATGACTGAGAATCTTGATGCATTAAGGACAACTGAAGATAAAGTAAGAGATCTAGAAAGAGAAAAACAACAGCTTGAAGCATTAGTATCTGAAAAGAATGATGAAATCACAAGGTTGACTGGGATTCAACAAAATCTGTCAGATCAATTGGGCTATGCACATCATGAAGCAAATCTGAAAGATGATGAGAATCAAGCATTGAAACTTGAATTATCAAGATTGACCAATGAACTTGAAACAAAAAAGAAATCCAAGGAAACATTGAAAAAGAGTTATGAAGCATCAAAGATGTTGGATGAACAACTGAATACAAGAAGACCCAACAAAGAAGCAGGACTCGGTTACAAAGGAAAAGACTCTACCCAGAAGGGAATTCATACTACCCAGAAGGGAATTCATACAACTGAGAAAGGAGAATCATCAAAGCAAGCTAGAAATAAGAAGAATATCAAAGGAAAGAAGCCTGTTTGCAACTACTGTGGAAAACAAGGTCACACTGCTAACATGTGCCAAATCAGAAAAGGTAAGCAACCGAATGTCACTAGGTCTAATGGTTATTGTCACAGTTGCAACAGATATGGTCACACATCTAACCAATGTAGGACAAAGTCTGCTAGCAATTATAAGAAGGCAAAATTCAAAGGGTTTTGTAAAAACTGCAATAGATATGGACATAGAACCGAGGAGTGCTTGTTTAAGCAGAAAAACTATATGTGGTCTACACACCGAGCAAATACTAGAGGCTACCGAACTCACACAGATCCTTACCGATAATATTTTATAGTACCGTGGGACTACAATACAAGGATATGGTGTGAATGTTGTGGAAGATATGGACATATAAGTGCTAACTACTTTATAAGGTTTAGAATGAACAATCGAAGATCATGGAGAAATCCTGGTATGGCATGTTTTCATTGTCACAAAGTTGGACACTTGGCTAGAGATTGCAGAGATCAACCTAGAGGAGACATTGAGGAAATAAAAGGCAAATTATAGATGATTTGGAAAAAGAAGGAAATTGTGTCAAATGAAGAAAGCACCTTATCTACTGAGCTAGGTGCACCTATTCCAAATTAATCGGTAAAGGTATGAAGGGACTGCATTATCTCAAAGGTCAAATCTTAATAGTTCCTATTTTATCTTGTACTTAATTCAAAATCTACATAATTAAAGATGCATTAGAAAATTTGAAATTTTATCAAAGTCTTTTGGAAGCCTATCAAGTCGATAAATGCAGGAAGTCTGGCTACTTGGTAAAAGCATAAAAAAAAAGGGAAGTAGTGGTACTGAGTGCATTTAATGTTTTCTGACCTAACTGCATGAAGCCTGATGAGGTATAATGAATACTTAAAGCTATTGTGCGGTCATTTTTCACTCACCAAGTTTTCAATAAAGCAGAGCTAAGGGAATCAAAGGCGATCAAACCTCCTCTGAAGAAAATTCAAAGGTATTTACATCAATCACAATGCATTATCAAGATAGTTTACCGATCATATCAAGTTGTTATTTGCTAAATATAAAGCATCTGCCATTTGAAAGTCTTCAAACCCTAAGGATCTTTTGTTAGTATTTATCTGAAATCTGCAATGGCACCTAAGATCCAGAATCCTGTTGTTGTTGAGAACATTGAAAATCCCTCACTGAAATACTCTCTAACTCCCAAAATTGCATCTAAACCAAATGACAAAACTGCATTTTCACTCATTCCGGATAGAGTTTTATTAGTTGAGGATGTGAGATTCTTCACTAAGTGTCGAGTTGAAGAACTAGGTCATGTTGAGATCAGACACATATGATGAATTGTTGTACCGATGGTAAAATGGATAGAAAATATGAACACATCAAAATCAAGGGATTGACCGAAGCCCTAACCTATCCTCGTGTCTTCAAACCCCAATGGGTCAAGTTTGTTCTGAGCAGAGTTCATGATGACTTCATGTGGCTAGAAGAGCAACCGTTTAAGATCACCAAGGAAATCATTCATTTGATCACCGATTACCCTATTTATGATCATGCCCGAGCCTAGAAAATGATATCACAGAAGGAATTGATCAGTTTAATCAGAGTAGAATCTGATTGCAGGGGATTGAAATTGAACAATCTCACTGATGTAGAGCTAAAGTTTGCCATTAGAGTAATAGGTTATTGTTTCTTCCAATCGGCAAGGGAAAACAGTGGACCCTGTGCAACAGTCGACTTAGCATATAAAATTGTAAAGAAAGGCATGAAATTTGATCTATGTGAGGTATTGCTGAAAAACCTATTTGAGAATCTCAATACCATAAGGAAGCCAAAGAAGAACAATTCGGCTAATACACTAAAATTTGGATCACTTCTGGTATGCATGTTTTTCTATTTTGAGAAATTCTTTCCATCAATCAGTAAAGTTGTTTGGGAGCTACACCGACCAATTACCCATCAAATCAATGACTTCATCAAGAAGTTAGGTGATAATTTTAATGATGTCATGGATGATTATTTCAGCAAGTTTCAGGAGAAGATGCATAACAGGTATAGAATTCCACCCAAGTTAGTGGAGAAATACAAGGATGACATATGTTTTGAAGTGGACACTGATTACTGCTATGGAATCGAGAACTCAATCTTTGCCACCTATGGGTTATGAGATTGATTTTGACATCACACAATAGCAGATAGATGCTTTTCTTACATTACCAAGGCATGCTACCAAGCTGAGGTATGGAACATATGAAGAAGTGAAGGAAAAAGTAAAAATGAGCATTGTAGTGCCCAAAGCTACAAGGAAGGCAACAAAAATGATCAAGGCATTAACAGAGAAATTTGGAGAAGGTTCTTCCTCCACACCTATCAAGGGCACTATAGCCATCACCGAAGAGGAATCTGAAGCCCAAGAGGTAGCTATAACACTAAGCACCGAATTACCTAAAGGGAAAGTTTTGAAAAGAAAGAAACAGGATACATCCAAAGTATCACCGACTCCTCCAGCAAAGCGACCAAACACAAGAGCATCTACATCATCACCGAGTAAGAAACCAAAGAATGTTGCCACACCCAAGGTAACAAAAACTTACAAGAAATCTACTCGGAGACTCATTTTGACTAAAGAGTCTAGTGACATTGAATCTGAAGACAAAAACAAATTTCAGATTGTCAAGAGCAAGAAGGTAAATGTACATAGTGTTGAAAATTTTTGTGCTAATCTGAAGCAATATGGTGGATTTGGATCATTCAAATATGTAAAATATGAATCCAAATCCGATGATGAAAAGAGACAAATAGAAGAAGCTGTCATCTGCACACTATTGAAATTCTGACTGGTCCCACTGGAAGTATGTAAATCTCTTCCAAATGAATTATATTTGCATATTGATAATAGGTGGAAGTATGCAATGGACTTAGAGAAACAGATGAGAAAAAAGTCTGGTACATCTTTTCCCAGACATGTCGGTAGATGAGATCACCGAACATTTGAAAAACTACCACACAAAATTCCTAGTCAAGCAAAGAGACTTGAAATTGATGAATGGCCTTTACTTGGATGTAGAGAATGAGACCAAAGAAAAATGGTAGGAAATATTTTGAATCAAGAATGCTGGTGAGCAAGCTGAAGTTGAAATAGTTGATGTCACCGAGCAAGATCTTGATATCACCGAGCAAGACCCTGCTGACACCATACAAGTTGATGAGGATATCATGGATCCCGAGGCACTTGAACAGGAAATGATAGAAGGAAATGCTTATGCCCAACTTGTATTTAGTGATTTAGTTTTGGAACAAGTTCAGCCCTATCCTCTGGTCAATTAGCCTATTTCAACCGAGGTCCCTCAGGATACGGAACAAGGCACAGAAGGTCACAAGTCAACAGCAGGAGAAGGCACTTCTCAAGAACAGACCTCTTAAGCTCCCTCTAGCACTAAAAATGCTACAACCGAGACACCAAGCTCAGAGACACCAAAGAACCCTACTGAGGCTAAAGAAACCAACCAAAGTGTTTCCTCTATTGAGCAACCTACCGAGGGTCAACAAGCCTCACAAGCCATTGTGTTAGTCCAACCGGTGAAAGGTAAAGAAAAGAAAATGAAAAAGCATAGTTTCAAATTAGATTTGTCAAAACCAATAGTGTTGCCCAATGTTGATATATCCAAATTAAAAGGGCAAGCACTCATTGAATTCGGTGAACTATGCAAAGCCAAAGCTGAACTGGAGAAGCAAATGGCTATTCAAAAGAAAAATAAAGTACTTCAGAAGGTGAAAGCACTCTTAACCGATATGCTACTTGAAGCAACAGTGACAAAATATGCCACCATCCATATTCAACTGGATGAACTCCTAACCAAGATAGAGACATCTAGAGTAGATGCATCTGAATATTTGAGCAAGTTAAAAGACAAGGAGCTCACTGCTAAAATGATTGAAGAGGTACATAAAGCTATTGCCATTGGCAAAGTTAAACTTGTCAAATTTATTGCTGAGTTGTCCCCTCAACTCAAGCACATTCTTTCTTTATTTTAGAAACTCTGTACATTTTCTTTATTCATTAAAGATATCAAAAATAAAACTGAAGTGATTGAGAAAGAGATCACCGATCTCTCAAATAAGTTGACCACTGAGCCACATTCCATTCAGAATTTTATACCAATGGACTTTAGGTATCTTACACTTCAAGATCAAGATAAAAGGGACATCATAATAAAGAGAAAGAAAAGAGAACCATGACTACAAGCCTTGTAAAGTTCACTTACCATTAGTCATGAAAATAAAATTACCAAAATTACAAAGCAAAAGACTAATTTTGCAAAGTAACTTGAGTATAAAGAGAGAGAAACATTGAGCGAAGTGTATGCCCCCACGTTAAAGCGATTGCGTATGCCACAATATGAGAAATCACTTTAAGGTGGTATACATTCATCCAAAATGCAAGCACGTTATCACAATGATATGCCCCCAAGAAAGGACAAGTCAAAGGATAATGATAAAAAAACACAAAGCACATAAGGGTTTTACTTAACTCTGGGTCAGTATGCTCGTATGATAAATAATGTATATCAAGTATATATTTGCATTGAATTTTCCTCATCCCCTAAAGAAAGTAGAACCACTATGGAAGAAGGGCACATGTGTCTTTTGAGTCAACATGGGAGAGACCAAAAGAGATCTCAATGCTTTGCATCATCCTCAAGTAGACAACACGAGGGACAACAAATAGAAGAATTGACAAAAAAAATAGAAGAAGGTTACAAAAAAGCATGAGAGGAGAGAGAGAGAATCTAAGATGCGAATGAAGCTAATCAAACAAGTCATCCGCCTCCCAATCTTACTCAACATTGTTTTGGTTGGTGGAAAATATGCAAGAGGAGAAACTTTGAGCATAGTAGATGGGACTAACACAAGTTCTAAATGAGGACCATGCTCTAATGATGGATCACTTTCTCTGTTACTAGGAGCTAGGATTAATGCTTGTGAATTTTTTTTAGATAAATCATTGCCACCACCAACACATTCATATTCATCACCATCATCACCACCATTGTTAGCATGGACATCATTTTCATCCATCTCTTCATCAAGATTAATAAAAATAGGATCTTTAATAGGAATAGAACACGAACCATCATTTTTATTAACCATTTTACTTATTGGATATTTAGGTTCCTCCCTAGGATTAGATGAAGGTTGGACAAATGGGATTGTATCGACATTTAGAGTCTTTGGGGAGGAAATGGGTTGAGAAGAAAGTTTACGAGTCTTAGCATGACGTCTGTATTAGTGTTCTATCACACAATGGTTTCTTTTAGTTTTAGCCAAAGGTTGTGAATGTTTAAGATCAATAGGCATAGGCTTCTTCTCTTATTTAAAGAAGGATACATGCGAGAAGGTTTTTTAGGTTGAAAGAGAGGAGATGGTGGACACTTCCCTTTGTAAGATGTAGGAGGTGGAACTACAACATATAAAGGAGGAATAGAAGGTGTAAGAAGAATACTGGATCCATCATAAGGAGGAGGAATAGGTGTATCATGAAGAAGAGGAATGGGATAGAGATCTCAAGGCTCACTTAAGGATATAATCATCTCATTCTTCCACCTTTGATAAGACTGAAAAGGAGCATCACTTCAAGGCTTAAGAGTTTCAAATTATTTAGACCTTAAGTAATAAATATTAACATCTCCACATCTCACCATGGGTTGGTACAAGCTATGATTAATTGTGATGATTTTGTCATTAAGAGGAAATTTCAAACACTTATGAATGGTAGAAGGAATCACTTTCATGGAAGAGAGCCAATGATGTCCCAACTTCACACAAAATTGATTCAATGTAGAAATGATAGCAAAATTGACATCTAAGCACTTAGTACCAATGTCAATGGGAAGAGTAATATAACCAATAGCGGGACAAGAGAAACCATAAAATATTTTAATCAGCACATCAGATTTATCATATGCCACTTTATCCAATTGTAAGGTATAAAGATATTCTTTAGTTATCACATTCACCATACACACTAGATCAATGAGCATCCCTTGTGAGAGCATGCCTTTGATATTTGTAGTGATATATATTGGGCCATCAAGTGCATTAATAGTCTTGCTAGGATGAAGAGTAATGCATAGGTCCTTAGGAGGTGTGGGTTTATCAATAAGATTCACCACATTGTTAGAATCAATTCTGAGATCATTAGGAGAAAAGCCAAGATACTCTGACTCAATCACATTAGTAAAATGAGAAGGCAACTTAGGATTGTTAAATATTTGAATTTTTTGATTAGGAGGAGCTATATATTTGTTTCCTTTGTCGTTCATCTTACTCTTTAAAGAATAACACTTTTCAGTGTTATGATTGGGTTGATGATGATTTTGGAAAAAATATTTGGTATCATGATAAGGTGGCAAAGGTTTGGTTGTGTCAATTGGTTTGAAGGGAGGAAGTTTCAACACATTTTTGTTCAACAATTGTGTCATAATGCTATGCAAAGATTCTGAAAGAAGAGTAAATTCTTTTCTAAAATACTTATATAAAGGAGGTCCACTTGTTGTCATGGCTGCTACATGGTTATTCTTTTTGTCATTGATTTTGATGAATCCTTTCTTCGGTTTAAAATTTGCAAAAGGTTGTTGAGCACTTTCATTTATATCAATTGGAGCCATTGAAGGAGATTGCTCAAATTGACTAACTCTAAGCTAATAGTTATGAATTATTGCACACATCTATGTAAAGGAACTAAACTTAGAAAATAGAAGATTATCCCTAATGTCTTTTTCCAAATTAGAAATGAAAACTCTTTCAACATCTTGATCAAGCATAGGATAGGAAATTTGAGAATACAAATGCTAATAACTACCAATAAAATTAGTCACTTTTTGTTTAACACCTTGCTTAAAATGAATCAAATCAGTCAAAGTAATCTTAGGACCAATATTATTGTAAAATTGTTGAATGAAAGCATTAGACAATTGTTGAAATGATGTAATTGAATAAGAAGGTAAAGAACAATACCATTGCAAATATTTATCCCTAAATGTTCTAGTAAACCATTTAGCCAAAAGTCTTTCATCATGAGAAAAATCACTACACAAAGTTTGAAATGTTTTCACATGAGTTAAGAGATCACATTTTACATTATAGAGCTCCAATTGAGGGACTTTTGCATGTTTAGGGGGACATCACAAAGAATATCATTAGATAATAGGCTCACTACATAAAATGTGGGCACATTAAACTTGGATTGGTTCAAGGAAGCTATTTGTTGTTGCAAGGATGACACAGTTTGAACTAGTCTATTAATGGTTGCTTCGGTGGATGGGTTGAAATTAGACATGTTGGATTGAGATGAAGGAGTAAGTTTGTTAAATGAAGGAGGAGGTTGAGAATAAGAATGTGGAACACTATGATAGGTAGGTATGGGAGATGATTGGGTGACAAATGGAAGACTCATAGAAGGAAGGATGAAAGAGTTTTGATTACCAAAGTTACCCCCTTGAATAACATGTGTAGGATTAACATTTTGTGTGGAAGTAGAGGTTGGATGTAAAAGTAGGCACACTAGTCATAGAAGTAGTCATAGGAATAGAATGATTAACTTGAATAGGAGGTTGAGTGTAACCAAGGATTTCAACACAACTTTTCATAGACATGATAGTCTAAGTGTCAAAAATATGAGCAAAGACACACAAAAAATCAACACCAATTTTATCACTATGAACCATTGTTTTTAATCCTTCAATCAATGAGATAGCCTCACTTTTCAAGCATTTATGACTCATCTGCTATTTAAGATTTTCAAATTAATTGTCAATCTTCTCCAATTGGTCATTGGAAACCCTAGTTAGTGATTCACCCTCATCATGACAATTATGTAAAGAATGGGGATAAATAAAATCATCTGCTGGAATAGAAGAACCACCGACATTTTTATGAAACAAGTTATCCAAATTAGGCTCCATATCCTTAGTAATTAAACCTTGGGAAGCCCTAATTCTACAGCTTCTTCTCATGGGAATATTATAGGTAGGACTAATAGTAGTAAAACTCATGCACAAAGGAGGGAAATTTGAATTTGAATTTGAAAATTATGATTAAGCAATACAAAATTTTGTGAAAAATAATTGATTAACCAATTACTTAAGCAATTTGACTTGTGAATTTGAAAGATAAAATCATTTAGATCATACCATAACATTCATAAAGATCAGATCTAAAAATTAATTTGAAAAATTATGCAACCCACATGATAAATTTTAGAATTATAATTTAGGGTTTTTGTAAATTCAACCACTAAATTTATGTAATTCAATTTGAAAATGAGATCTAGGAGGGAAAATTTGAATTTTTAATTAAATGAATAATCAGATCTGAAATGATAAATGAAAATTTCACAACCCACAAGCTCAATTTTAGAATTAAAAATTAGGGTTTTTGTGAATTCAACCACTTAAATTTTAAAATTCAATAAAAAATTAAAATTGCAAATGAAAAAATTGAATTTGAAATTGCATAACACTCAGATCTGTGAAGATAAATCAAAATTGCAGGTATAAGGAGTCAGGTTCACGGAAAATGTAATGGTGAAAATATTTGGGTTTCCACAATTAGAAGTATGAAAACCTCTAATATTTAGACTTAGGGACCGTTACATTAAAAGAGTGAGGTAAACTAAATAGAGCTAGCCACAAATCAACCAGGATAAGGATCGATAATCCTATTGGATTTACTAGGTTTGAATAGGACTGCCCTCATTTGAATTGAATTATAAAAATATTGAAATTAGGGTAAATGTGCTAGAATTGATGTAAAAACACATAGATAGTAAGCTACAATCATCAAATCGGGCCACAAACTTGGATCTAAGAAATGTAAATGTGTTCAGATATGTTCTTAGAAGGAGCTCTTGATTTTTCAGAACCGTTATGGTGGTCGCTTTGTTCCTCCACACTTTCCACACTCCAATGGAGGATCGATTCATTACCATAAGTAAAGCTTATTTTTAAGATCCCAACTCTGTACCTATTCTTTCACATGGTAGAGAAGGGAAATAGGTTGGAAATAGGGGTTTGCCTTAGGTCAAATCTTGATTTTTGAATTAACCGTGAAATAGAAATGAAATATGACTAAATTGCAGTAATGGAAATGCTCTCCTTTGAGGGAGATGTTGAAAACATAAATCCTATACCTCCTTGTGAATTTTTGTTTGTCTCCACACGGAATTAGGGTTTCTTGAAGTCTTCAATAACATAGAACATGAATGTCAACTTCAATGCTTGAATCTTGACTTTATCTCTACTCCAATGCTTGCAGGAAGATTGATTGCTTGCTCTCTTGAAATTGAATGCTTGATTGCTTTCATTGATTGATCGATATGATTGTTAGATTCAAACTGTATATCAAAATGAGAGGGGTAGACCTCCTTTTATACTTGCCCATCGAAAAACAATTTAATTTTTTGACATGAGCCGACACAAAGCTGTAATT